>NC_134742.1:7732488-9112100 GCF_049634645.1 Pelodiscus sinensis
TGTTCCACACAGCCTCGCTAATTAGCATGTCCATAGGCCAGGCTCTGCCCAATGCTCAAGCACATTCAGAGAAATATTCAGTATCCATACAAAGTACAGTAAAACTCCATTGGTCCGGCATCTGATGGTCCGGCACTCCTGATGGTCCGGCACCATCAGGAACCCGGAAGTGCTCCAGGCAGCCGGACCATTGGAACTGGTCTGCCCCCGGCTTCCCTGATTCAGACGCTGCTGAAACTGACCAGCGGCTGAATCGGAGAAGCTGGGGGCAGAGCAGTTGGAGTGCTGCCCAGTAGGTCCCATAGCTCTGCCCCTTCGGGCTGCGGGACCAACCGGCAGCACCCCAGCTGCTCTGCCCCAGGCATCCCCCAGAGCAGCTGGGGTGCTGCCGGGTTGGTCTCCAAGGGGCGGAGCTACCGGACCAACCCGGCAGCACCCCGGCTGCTCTGCTGCAGGCGTCCCAATTCAGCTGCTGCTGAAACTGACCAGCAGCAGATGAATCGGGGATGCCTAGAGCAGAGCCCGACCATGGGAAGAGGGGGGCTAAGACGGGTGTGGGGTGGCATCTCCCCCCATCCGACCCGTCATAACCCACCTTTCCAATAGTCCGGTATATCTGATAATCCGGCATCCCCTGGGTCCTAAAGGTACCAGATTATCAGAAGTTTACTGTACATGCTTATAATTTCACACACAGACATTGTACAATCACATGAATAGCGTACATAGGATTAGCAGACAGTAAACTTCTATTCAACACCTCACATGGCCCCCTTTATACCACTTTTGGGGCAAACACACCCCTATGGGTGCAGCAGTGATCTGGCTGCTCCCCTCAAAATCCAGGAACGTGAGACATGCCTGTAGAAACCTTTCTTGTTAACCGTCACATCCCTTGCTAGCTACAAATCCAATGATGCTTTTTCCTTCAGGACGACTCCCTTGCATTCTCAAGTATATTTAGACTCCTCCCAAGTCATCTCTCCAAGTTTCCACTTCTTATAAACTTCCTGTTTTTGTTTAAGATCACGAAGGATTTCCCTGCTAAGCCCATCTGGTTGTCCACCATATTTGCTTTTGTTACTGTGCATCGGGATGCTTTGGTCTTGTGCCTTCATTAAGGCTTCTTTAAAATCCTGCCAGCTCTCCTGGACTCCTTTCCCCTTCATGTTAGCACCTCAGGGAATCCTGCCCATCACTTCCCTGTGGGAGCCAAGTCTGCTTTTCTGAAGTCCAGTCCCCTCTTCTGCCTGGCTTGGTGGGCTGGAGTGGACCCCTAGCATGACATCACCCTTCTTTTTACCTCTTTTTACCTAACCCAGACACTCTTAACAAGTCTGTCTTCTACGCCTATCTCCACCTCAGCCCCGTGTACATTCTTAATAGATACGGCAACACCTCCTCCCTTTTATCCCTGCCTGTCAGTCCTGGGCAAGCTGTACCCTTCGGTATCAATATTCCAATTGTGTGTATTATCCCACCAAGTCTCTGTGATACCAACTGTGTCATCCTTGTGTTTCTTTATTAGCACTTCAAGTCCTTCCTGTCTATTCCCCGTCCTCCTTGCCTTTGTACACCGGCATCTAAGATACCAATTGGATTTTGCCCCCCACTTCTGCCTTGTCCCTCCTTTCTCTCTGCTGTTATAGCCCATGCTCCCTCCCATTTCCAACCCATCTCCCAGGTCTCCATGATTATCATTTGCCTCTGGGCTTTGGTCACCTGCCCCCTCAAAACTAGTTTAAAGCCCTTCTCACTAGGGGTATGTCTACACTACAATGTTAGTTCGAACTAACGGACATTAGTTCGAACTAACATTCATAGCCGCTAAACTACCGCTCCGCTACTTCGAATTTGAATCGAACTAGCAGAGCGCTTAGTTCGAACTAGGAAAACCTCATTTTACGAGGATTAAGCCTAGTTCGAACTTACTAGTTCGAATTAAGGGGTGTGTAGTCCCTTAATTCGAACTAGTGGGAGGCTAGCCCTCCCCAGGTTTCCCTCGTGACCACTCTGGCCAACACCAGGGAAACTCGTCTGCCCCCCTCCCGGCCCCGGACCCCTTAAAAGGGGCACGGGCTGGCTACGGTGCCCGTGCCAGGTGCAAGCCTGCCAGCACCCAGCCATCAGACCCTGCACCTGGCACGGCACAGAGTCACCCACCCGATGTCCCCCAGCCCACCCCCTCTTCCCGGGACCAGGCTGGCGGCTCCCGGCAGCTTGCCCTGGACCGCAAGAGGCGGGCACCTTCCTGGGCTAGTGCGGACATCGTGGACCTTGTCCACGATCTCTGCACTAGGCACAGGAAAGTGGCCGTCTAGGGCAGGAGAGCTGCCAGCCTGGCCACCCAGGAGCAGGTGTGCATGAAAATCAAGGGGGTCCACTGAGACCCCCGACCCTGAGCCCTGAGCTTACAATGGCCGTCCTGGGTCAGACCAAAGGTCCATCTAGCCCAGTAGCCTGTGTGCCGAGAGCGGCCAACCCTAGGGACCCCGGAGGGGATGGACTGAAGACAGTGACCAAGCCATTTGTCTCGTGCCATCCCTCTCCAGCCTTCCACAAACTTTGGGCAGGGACACCACTCCTACCCCCTGGCTAAGACTACTCCATGGACCCAACCTCCATGACTTGATCTCACTTCCCTTTAAACTCTGTTCTGCTTGTAGCCTTCACAGCCTCCTGCAGCAAGGAGTTCCACAGGTCGACTCTTTGCTTTGTGAAGAACAACTTTCTGTTACTAGTTTGAAGCCTGCTACCCATTCCTTTCCTTTGGTGTCCTCTAGTCCTTCTTTATGGGAACTCATGAAGAACTTTTCTGAATGTACCCTCTCCACCCAACTCCTGCTTTTAGAGACCTCTATCCTGTCCCCGCTCCATCTCCTCTTTTCTAAGCTGAACAGTCCCAGTCTCTGTAGCCTCTCTTGATCTGGGACCTGTTCCCAACCCCTGATCATGTTAGTTGCCCTCCCCTCTCCCAGCCTCTCTCTTCCCCTCTCCCACCTCCTTTTCCCAGTCTCCCCCAGTTTTGTTCAATAAAGACAGAGTCAATGTTGGAAGAAACGTTATCTTTATTTTGTACATCAATATGAAGGGGGGCTAGGGAAGGGTAAGTGGAAGGAGGTGAGGGAGGAATGGGGTACGAGCCCCCGATGGGGAGGACTGGGCTGGCTCTGCGGGCTTCTGGGGGTGGAAGCTCTCCTGCAGCCCCCCAATTGCCTCCTCTCCCCAGATGGCAGCCTGCGGCAAGTGCAGCCGGGCTGATGGCCGAGTGCTGTGATGTGCCCAGTGTGGGCACTCCGGGCACTCCAAGCCAGGACTGCTTTGCAAGCGGGGCACCCCTTAGAACTGTCTGTCCGGGGTGGGGTCGGGACCCTTTAAGCGCAGCCCTCGGCTAGCTTGAGACAGCATCTCCACGCTCTAAGTCCTCCTCTGATGCCCTGCCGGTACTTCTTCCGGCCATCCTTAAGCCTGGTTCAGGGTCTACTTAATGTGGACATGCTAGTTCAAATTAGCAAAACGCTAATTCGAACTAGTTTTTTAGTCTGGATCCGTTAGTTCGAATTAGCTTAGTTCAAATTAACTAATTCGAACTAAGTTAGTTCGAACTAACGTTGTAGTTTAGACGTACCCTGCCTTACTAACTAAAAGATGCTGTACTCACACACTCCATGGATGATGCTCTGGTTCAGAGATGACTCGGTCACTGCAGAGGGGCTGGTCTCTTCTGGCAGGGATCCTCTTCAGGCAAGAATCAGGCTGCTTCAATCCCGGAATTTCCCATTACCACAAAGGGGTGCCAGGCTCAAGATGCAGGCCACACAACTGCACCAAAATTCAAGCTATAATCTCCTAGCCCAGCATTCAGACACACACACAGCAGGCAGCAGCCCCGAACCAGCAGACAGGAAAGAGCTGACCATGGTGGCTGGTGTCACCCAGGGAGCGGGAGAGCCAGCTCTGCCTCGCTGGGGAAGCCTCCCAGCAAACTCCACAAACTGGGAATCAACAGTGGAGACATAACACCCAGCTGAGGGATCCTGCCTTCCCGTCCCTAGAGGCTAGTTCTCAGGGGGAACCCTGCATGCAGGCCTGGGGTTCACTAGCTCCCTCACAGCCAGCTTCCCCTTCCCTAGGGGCTGGCTCCAGACTCTCCAGCCAATGGCTCCTCCTTCCCCTCCTGAACTCCCTGGGAGGGGCGTCTCACTCCCTATGGGTTGCCAGGCAGACTCTGTCCCTGGTAGGGAGGGGGAGCCAAGGCAAACTCCGTGCGCCTGTCCCTGAGCTGCCAGCAGACAGAGCCCCAGGAATCCAGGTCATCTCCTTGGGGTTACAGACACATATAGGCTGTGTCTACATTGGCACCCTTTTCTGGAAAAGGGATGCTAATGAGACACTTCCGAATTGCAAATGCCGCAGGGATTTAAATTTTCCCCTTGGCATTTGCATGAACATGGCTGCCGCTTTTTTCCTGCTTGGGGCTTTGCCGGAAAAAAGCGCCAGTCTAGACGGGATCTTTCGGAAGATAAAGCTGGATGGGGAGCAGCCTCTGGGGTACCAGGGCCAGGACACCAGCCTAGCAGAGGATGGGTGGGAGGTGGCAGTGACATCACAAAGGGCCTATTGTATGACCACAGCCTATTGGGGGACAGTGATGACCTCACAAAGAGTCTCTGGCAACAAGCACTCAGGACAGAGGTGCACGGCCGGGGCAAACGCCGAGTTTCCTGCGGCTTGGCAGCAGCATGGCCCCTTCGCAGGGTCTCTGCAGGGGCCGGATGGAGAAGTGGAACTGAGGGGCGGGGGCAGGAGCCTCGTCGACATTTTCTCCTTCCCTGCAGCTGGTCCTGTCGTCCCAGGTGACAAGGTAGAAGCCTCGGAAAGGTTTGGAGCCTGCTCAGTCTGGTTCCCCTTTTCTCCATTCCCTCTCTCTGTCTCGCCTTCTCCTGCGTCTTTTCCCCTTTCCCTGCCCCACCAAGCAGGAGGAGGTGTTGGGGAGTTGGGACAGTGGGAAGCCTCACACAGAACTCAGACTGGCAGAGTTCTCGGAGCAGGTGACCTGGCCCTCCATTTGGACGTGTGCTGAGACCCACCCCCCACCTCCTAGCTCCCAGAGTCTTGCTCCCGAATGGCCAAGCGGGTGGTTACTGACGGAGGACACTTGCAGCCTTTTGTTCTCTTTCAAACCGATTTCGGGGAGTCATTATTAACAGTTCCCAGCCATGCGGGAAGTGCCTAACACCTGGGGTTCCACAGGGGTTCCACCTGGGGTTCCACAGGGGTCTGCTTATTAAGTTTGCAAATGACCCCAAGCTGGGAAGGGTGGCAAGTGCTTTGGAGGACAGGGTCATACTTCAAACTGATTTGGACAAACTGGAGACATGGGCTGAAGTTTAATGAGGAGAAATGCAAAGCGCTCCACTTAGAAAGGAACCACCCATTTCACACATGCTGAATGGCTAGGAAGGAGTCCTGCAGGAAGGGATCTAGGGCGTCAGAGTGGACCACAAGTGAAACAGGAGTCAACAGTGTGACACTGTTGCAAGAAAAGCAAACATGCTTCTGGGAGGCGTTAACAGGCATGTCGTGAGCAAGATTCGAGAAGTCATTCTTCTGCTCTACTGTGCACTGATTAATCCTTAGTTGGAGTCTCGCTGTTGATTAGGCCTCTGTTGGAGTTTTGTGTGCAGTTCTGGGCATTGCATTTCAAGAGAGTGTGTTCTACTTCCAGGGGAAAAAAAGGAAACTGTGAACCGTAATTTGAATACCTTTCTTCCAGGACAGGGTTTTGTTTTTGTTTTGTTTTTTGAAGAGGCATTTCTGGGGCCAAATGTCACAAAAAGCCCTCTTTCGGAAGCTCCCTTCTTCCTGATGGGAGGAGGAAGACTGGGATTCCAAAAGAGTAGTTTTCCACTTCCAGCTGAGCAAACGTGTTCCCTGGATGTAGCGGGGGTGGGGATGGGCAGGTGTGTGTGTGTGGGGGGGGCGTGTTTCTGTGATACAGCAGTATATACCAGCCTGAGAGGGGACACGAGAGCAGTTTTCAAGTGCCTAAAATGGGGTTATAGGGAGGAGGAGATAAATTGTTCTCCTTGGCCTCCGAGGAGAGGACAAGAAGCAATGGGCTTACCTGCAGCAAGGGAGGTTTAGGCTGGACATGAGGAAAAACTTCCTGTGAGGGGGGTTACACTCGGGAGATATTTCAGAGCAGACACCTGTCAGGGATGCTCTAACGGTGCTTGGTCCTGCCGGAAGGGTAGGGGGCTGGACCCAATGATCCCTGATGGCTGGTGCCCATTAGTGGTGGCTGGGCTGTGGCCTGTTGGAAGGCCTCTGTGTGTCCTAAGGGGGTGCTTGGGGGCAGGACATCAGCCTGACTGGGGTTGGGGGGGCAATGACACCACAAAGGCCTATGGAGGGGAGGGGCTAGGGAAGGGCTGAGCTCATGGAGATCCCCTGACAGCTGCACGGCAGGGCAGCCTCAGAGACACCCCCCAGCCCTTTCTGGCTGTGTGAGGAGCCCTCCAAAGAGGCGGGGCTGGAATCGCTCTGAGACCGACCCTGCTGGGGGTGACCTGGGCCAGCCCTTGGGACGTCCCCGGAGACCTCTCGCCCGCCCCCCTCTCCCAATCTCGCTGCTGATTGGCTGAGCCGGGGGCCACGGACAGGGAGGAGGTTTCCCGGGTGTGACCCCCCTGCCCTTCCTTTGCAGGCTCTGCACGGCCGGGGTCCAGGCCTCCAGCTGGCCCTGCAGGGGGACCGGCAGGCACAGCCCCACACAGGTGCCAGGAGAGCTGGTAGGTGAGCATGAGCAGGGGTGTGGGGGCAGTTTTCCCTTAGCACTGGGGTAGGGGGGCATGGGAACCCTGGGCCAGGGCCGGCAAGACAGGGCTGTATTCGGCCTTTTCTCCATCCAGAACAGGTGAAGGGGATGGAAGTTGAAGTCAGGGCCTGGCTGGCTTTGGGATAGGGACCCTCAAATCCCATACACCTGGCGGGGGGGGGGGCTTGTTGGCACAGCCTGGGCACTGGTCTATTGACCTGGCTCTACCTCTCTCCCCCGCAGCACGTCAACTCCTGCATCACGTCCACGGTGTCCTAGGGGAGAGCCAAGGCCCAGGGAACAACAGAGCCGTTGTAACCCCCCCCCCCCCAATCCCTGCATGGGAGGTGAGTGACCTCTGAGCCGGCCCCGGACCCTGGGGTGGGCAGGCGGCTCCCGCAGGGCCGGCAGCGGTAGGGCTGCGGGCTGGCAGCAACCCCTGGGGAGGGCCAAACCCGAGCCGGGCCTGAGCAAGGTGGCCGGTGTCCGGTTTGGAACCGGACAGGCCAGAATCTGAGGTTTCTGTGTGGGAAAGAAATGGAGACAATAGAAATGAGACAATGGGAATGGCCGGGATTTCCCTGGGGAGACGGAATGTCGATTGTGATGTCATGTCAAGTGTGTCCAGTAGTTTTGTTGAGACCATCTGGCAACCCCAGGCCTGAGCCAGACTTAGACCCAGTTCAGGGGAGACCCTAGGACGTTAAGGGCCCATGTTCCAGCCAGACTCCTGCCCCGACCTGGGTCCCTCCTTGTCCCCCTGGAGCATCTGGGGTGCAAATCCCCATGGAGGGCCTTGCCCACCGCTCTTTGCCCCAGGAGCTGGGGGTCTCGTTAGCTCCTCTCCCCAGTGCCTTCAGCGGAGGGATGTGGGGAGGGAGGCGCCTGGCCCAGGGGGGGTGGGAGCTGGCAGCAGGACTGCCAAAAACCAGACTCTCCAGTAGAAAACTGGACACCTGCCATCCCTAGCTGGCTGCAGGACACTGATGGGCCCCGTCTCCTCCCTTCCATCCCAGCTCAGCACAGCCCCCACTAGGGAGCTTGGGGCCCAGCTGGGACTGTCCCTCAGGGGCCCAGCCGAGGACACCGGCCGGCCGGCCAGGGAGGGTCCTGACCCCTGTGCCCACTGCTGCTGCACCAGAGGTGAGGGACCCCGCTGGGCAACGGGCCCCCAAGCACTGACACCGACAGACGCCAGGCCGGGGGCCCTGCTGAAGTGTCGCCCCCTGATCCTGCCCCCCCCCCCGGGAATGGGAGCCTGGTTGCTACACACCAGACCCTCTGGGACCAGCCCCACGGGAGGGTGAGTCTGTCTCTCTCCCCTCCCCCCACACTCCATGTAGGACCAGCCCCTCCCCAGGCCCCAAGGCACCTGCTCTTTGTGAGGCCAGGGATGCAGCCCGCTGGGTACCCAGCCCCAGCCAGGGCCCTAGGGCAGCTGGACGCTGCAGGGGAACAGCTCGGGGGAGAGGGGCATCACCAGCTCCTGCACTGATAGCCCCGGAGTGGTCTGGCCCTGGGGGCACTAGAGAGGTGCTACGCCCATCCCAGGGCCCAGCTCCCCCTGCCCCCTGGTTCCCAGGCACCGCGTCTGACAGGCCCTTGCTCTCTTGGGACAGGAGGAGCCCGGCCACGGGGACACGCCAGCTCCCCTGGTCTGACCCTGGCCCCAGGTGCCTGCAGCTCGGCAGGGGCTGCCCCAGGGCAGGTGACGACAGCTGGGGAGGGAGCCGCCTGCGATATCAGCACCTCGCTTTTCCTGCTCACGCTGGGAGTGGAGCCGCAGCCGCGGCCGGGCACCGGGGAGAGGGAGGGGCTTCCCCCCCCGCCACTGGGGATAGAACCATCCACCCATCTCCTGTCTCTGGACAGGGACCTGCACAGCCTCGTGAGTCAAGGCCAGCTTATGGACTACAGCCGTTAGGCTGAACTGCCTGACTAAAGGGGCAAAACACTGGCCATTGGGCCACACTGCCCAGAGGAGAAGGGCAAGGGGCTAACTCCGGCCATTGGGCCACACTGCCCTTAGAAAAAGGGGAAGGTGCTGTCTGGCCATTGGGCCACACTGCCCAGAGGAAAGGGGCAAGGTACTGACTGGCCATTGGGCCACATAGCCCTTAGAAAAGGGGCAAGGTACTGACTGGCCATCGGGCCACACTGCGGTTACGGACTCCACCCACTAGGCTGCCCTGCCCTATGCTGGGCTCTGCCAGAGGGAAGCTGGGAGCCCGCAGGCTTTGTGGCCAGAGAAGCTGCCGTCCCCTCGGCACCAGGCGCGAGTTGGACCCAGGGGCCGGATGGTGACGATTCCAGCCCAGGGACGGGGCGTGTCGTGGCACAGACTGAAGGCTGAAGAACCAGCCCAGAGGCCAGGACCAGGCGAGGTCACACACGGGACCAGGGCAGCGGAGGAGGAAACCGATCGGCCAGGGGAGAGAGGCCAGACGGGGGCTGCACCTTGGGACCTGCTGAAGCCTGGATCAGATGAAGGGGCCTCCCCGTTGCGCCGCTTCTCCCAGAAGACGAGCTCGGTGCCCTTCAGCCAGGACGCCAGGCATAGAAGCCACCGCGAACCCGGCGCCTCGCAGCCCTGCCCTGGGCGTCGGAGGCCTGGCCAGGCCCTTCCCAGGGAGACTCCCATCCAGTGCAGATCCCTACGGCGGGGGTGGGGAACCTCAGGCGCGGGGGCCGGATGCAGCCCCGGCTGGCGGGGATCCGGCCCCTGAAGGTCGGGGCTACACCCTGCATTGGGGGGCCCACGCTGGGGAGGGGAGGGGGGCTGTTTCTCACTTGTGTGCAGCCCCCCATGGATTTCTCTGTGGGTCAGTGGCCCCGACCCAGCAAAGGTTCCCCACCCCTGCTCTGCGGGGGGTAAAGGTCCCTGGGAACCTGACTAGGGCCCCACCCATTTCACAGCCAGGAGACGTGCAACGGGGGGAGAGGCGGGGATGGGGGAATGGCGAGGGGAGTCTGAGCTCCCCACGTGGCGAGGGGTCTGGGGCACCAGCTGCTCGCCTGACTCGGCCGGGATGGGACAGGAGTTGTCCTGTTCCAACACGGGCACTCTCGGAGGGGGCAGATCAGAGCCACCCTGAGGGGCAGGGAGAAGTGAGGGTGGAACGGCTCTAGCTCTGCCCCACAGGCTGCTGGGAAGTGAAATTGGCACTCTTGGGACGCCCCCACCCCCATTGCACACAATCCTAGTTTGGGCCAGGACCCAGCCGGTCAGAGAGACGGAAAATTTCCCACGGAAGCCCCCGGAAGTGTGCCAGGGAGCAGCGTGGACACGGTCTGGCTGTGAAATGGGCGAGGTTGCAGGGGGACGCGATGGGGCCCTAGTTCCGGCGTATTCCCTGGAAGTTGTGGGAAAGGGTCTGCCAGAAACTCCTGGCCCTGTTGGTCTCCAGGGTCATTGGGGAATCCCCTAGTGCAGCCTTTCTCCAGCTGGGGCTCCCCACCCACAAGGGGGTCCCAGGGCCAGGGGAGGGGGCTCGCGAGCAGGGTCACTGGCCGCCTGGGTTTTCCCAGCCATGACCTCGACTTCGGGCCTCAAATCTTCCTCTGGGCAGATGTTTGGAAATATTAAAAACTGTCGGATTTCTCCCGGCTTTCCCAGCTGAGTGGCTGGAGAGCAGCAGCCGCTGTCTGGATACCCGGTTCGGATGGCAGGGCCACTGCCAGCAGCAGCACAGGAGGAAGGGAGGCCTGGTCTGTTGTTGCCACCCTTCCTTCTGCACCGCTGCTGGCGGTGGGGCTGCCTTTCGATCTGGGTGGCAGCAGAGCGGTGGCCCCTGGCAGGTCACCCAGCTCAGAAATCAGCATCACACCCAGCCGCAGCCCAGATACAGTCTTGGCTCGTCCCCTTCTGCAGGGTGTGGGGCTGGCTTTTGAGCTGGGTGGCCAGGGAGTGGTGACTGCTGGCCAGGGGCCCAGATCAGAGGACGGCGTCCCTGCCAGCAGCAGCACAGAAGCAGGGTGGCTCCGTGTTGTGTCACTCCTACTTCTGCACCACTGCTGGCGGTGGCCCTGTCCTCCGAGCTGGGCGCTTCAGGAGCAGCCACGACTCTGGTCACCCGCTCGGCCGTCAGTGCTGCCCCAAGAGCGGTGCAGCAGGAAGTGCAGGAGGGGCGGGATTGCAGCACTTCCTTCGGCACCGCGGCGGGTGTCAGCCCTGCCTCCCAAACCGGGTGACCAGAGAGCAGGTGCCACTGGCCAGGGCCTACCTCAGAGGGCAGCACCGGCGCCAGCAGCTGCACTAACTAGGGATGTCAACGTGTGTCGTCAGCTACATGATTAACCGATACGCCTGGGCTTACTGGTTAATCCTGTTGACTCCACGCACCCCTCCCCTGGCTGCCTCATTATCAGAGGCAGCAAGGGGTGGGAGTTGGAAGCTGATGTCTGGGGGAGCCGGATTTTAAGCTGCCTCCCCATAAGCACCAGATGCCACAGAGCTGCCTGGCCTCCTACCCCTGTGCGGCTGCTGATCGAGGTGCAGCAACACGGAGGGTGAGGGGGGCTGGCGGGAGCTGGTGCACACGGGAAGCGGCTTTTAAGACAGCTCCCCATGTGTATCAATTCCCATGGAGCCACTTCTCGGCCCCCCCCCCATCCCACTGCTGCCTCGCTATCAGAGGTAGCGGTATGTGGTGGGGCAGACAGGAGCTGGTATGTGCGGGGAGCCACCTTTTAAGCAGGTTCTCCACCCATGCCACCTCTGCAGAAGCCCCCTTTTCCCCCTTGCTGCCTCCCACAGAGGCAAGGGGGGAATGGGCACAGGCAGGAGCTGGGGCTCCGGGGTAGCTGGCTTAAGAGTTGGTTCCCCATGAGCACCAGCTCTTTAAAGCCGCCTGCTCCTGCCCCTCATGCTGCAGAGCAGCGTCTGTCCGGGACAGTCTCAAGCTCTCGGCACACAGAGGCTGCTGCGTGGAATGCAGGTGCAGCCTCCGTCTGCAGGGAGCTCGGATGCCCTGTGGACAGGGGCTGCTTCCACCCCGCACTGCTTCCTCGTTATCAGAGGCAGCGGCATGGGGTGGTCAGGGGCTCCCCGGGATTGGGGCAGAAGCACATTGGCCCGGCAACTCTCGAATAACCATGGAATTGCTACGGCTTGATGCAGTGCCCCGATTATTCAATGACTCCCTGTCTGACATCCCTAGTGGAGAAGGGAGGGCGGCCCTGGACGGTGCTACTCCTCGTCCTTCTCTGCCACGGCTGGCGACGGCGCCACCTCTCCCGCCGCGCAGCTGGACAGTCAGCGCCGTGGCTGGTAGCCGCGCAGAGGGGAGGGTGAGCCTGGTGCGACAACGCGACTAATTGATGGGCACTTTGAAATGTACAAGGGCCCCAGGGGGGTTGGAACATGCACAGCCAGGGACATCCGGAGGCTCTTCTGCGTTTCAAACAGAAGAGCCTTCATGGAGCCTGGGGTCCGCGGGGGATCAGAGTCCCCTATAGACCCCACGCTCCATGCGGCGCTGAAGTTTCCAAATGCCAGGCAGAACCCGGGGTCAGCGGCTCCGCACTGCATTTCCCCAGAACCCAGGATAAGCTGGGGACCCTCCCGATCAGTGGGGGAGCCCCCAGCTGATGACGGGTTCCGGGGTAATGCTGCATGGAAACGAGGTCAGCTGGGGACTGCTAATCCCAGTCACCGCTTGGCATTTCCAAGCAGCAGCCCCACTCGGAGTCTGGGGTCTGCTTGGGATCCCCCAGCTGACTCCGGGTTCCATGTGGCGCTGCCACTTTGAAGTCCCGTCTGTTCCCTCCCCTTTGCCACCTCTACCTGATAGAGGCAGTAAGGGGGGAACTGCCGAGTCGACGTGACTATCCAATAAGCATTTGCTTGTCAGCTAGTCAGCTAGTCCTTAACACTCTCACTGCAGGGCGGCAGCCCCTGGCCAGGCACCTGGCTCGGAAGGCAGCAGGGTCACCAGCAGCAGTGCAGAACACAGGGCGGCATTCGATGGCGTCGCTGCCCTGACTTCTGCACCCGGTGGTGGCAGCTCCCTCTGCCCATGTGGGCGGGTGGAAAGGCAGCACCACCCCCAGCAGCAGTGCACAGGGAGGAGGCCTGGCGTGGTTTTGCCTCCCTTCCTTGTGCACCCCTGCTGGTGGGGGCGCTGCATTTTAAGGGGAGGGTGGCTGGGAAACAATGCAATGGGTCGGGCACGTGGCCAGGGCAGCAACTCCGGCTCCAGCAGCAGCACAGAAGGAACGTGGCCTGCTCTGTGACTGCCGCCCTCCTTCATTGCCACGGCTGGGGGCAGCCCGACGTTCCGCGCTGGGGGCTGGAGAGCGGTGGCTGCTGGCAGGACACCCAGCTCGGAAGGCCACACGGCTGCCAGCAGCAGCGCAGAAGGCAGGAGGTGAGACCTGTTGTTGTCACTTTCCCTCCTGTGCTGCAGCTGGGTGTGTGGCCAGAGACGGGCCACTGGCCAGGTGCCTACCTGAGAAGGCAGCGCCAGCACCAGCAGCAGCGCAGAAGGGAGGGTGGCCTGGTGTGGCGGTGCCTCCCTTCCCTCTGCACTGCTCCTGGTCATGGCTCTGCCTACTAATGGGGAGGCTGGGGGCAGTTACAAGGGGCCAGGTGCCCAACCTGGATGGCAACCCCACCGCCAGCAGCAACGCAGGAGGGAGGGGAGCTGGTCTGGTGTCGCCACCCTCCCTGCTGTGCCGCTGCTGGCCGTGCCTCTCACTTCTCAGCTGGGCAGCTAGAGAGCGGAGGCACCATGTGCACAAGGCCACCTGACCCAGCAGAGCCACCCTCCCTGCTGTGCCGCTGCTGGCCGTGCCTCTCACTTCTCAGCTGGGCAGCTAGAGAGCGCAGGCACCATGTGCACAAGGCCGCCTGACCCAGCAGAGCACAGAAGGTCTGCGACCTCCGCCCTCCCTCCTGTGCCGCTGCTGGGGACAGCCTGGCCTGCCACACGGAGTAGCCTGAGAGTGGCCCAGCTGCAAAGTTAGCGCCACCGCCAGCAGCAGCACAGGAGGAAGGGAGGCCTGGTCTGGTATCTCAGCCCTTCCTTCTGTGCCGCTGCAGGCGGTGGCGCTGCCTTTGGACCTGGGCAGCAGCAGAGCAGAGGCTGCTGTTGTGGGGCCCAGATCGGAGGGGGCCCCACTGAGCAGCGAGTGAGGGGTGGTCACTGACGGGTCCCCCAGCTCAGAAGTCAACGCCGCCCCAGCAGCAGCGCAGAGGCAGGGTGGCCTGGCATGTTGTTGCCACCGTTCCTTCCGCACTGCTGCTGGCAGGGCTGCCTTCTCCGCTGGGGGACCACAGAGCAGGGGCCACAGGGGAGGTGCCCAGCTCGGAGGGCAGCTCCGCTCCCAGCAGCAGCGCAGAAGGAAGGGGGTGTGGCTGCCATTGCATCCTTCCCTCTGCCCCCTGCTGGGGGCATCGCTCCCTTCCAAGCTGGGTGGCCAGAGCGAGCGGGATCCCAGCTGTGGGGTCAGTGCCAGCAGCAGCAGCAGCGCAGGAGAAGTGGAGGCAGCGATGCCGTTGCCACCCTTCCGTCTGCGCCGCTGCTGGCCAGGTTGGGGGCAGAGAGCAGCTGCCCCTCCAGCCGCCCAGCTGGGGAGGCCAGGAGAGATCAGGGACATTTCTTCTTATTTCCAAACTCCGCCGGGATGGGGACCTGGGGACTGAACACGAGGCCACGGCTGGGAAAGCCCAAACGTCCGGTGCCCCCGTGAGCGACCCTCCTGCCCTTGCCTTGCCGCCCCCTTCTGGGCAGGGACCCCCAGGGGGAGAAACGCTGCACTAGGGGATTCCTCTACGACCCTGAGGGCCACCACGGCCAGGAGTTCCCGGCAGCCCCTTTCCCACCACTTCCAGGGAGGAGGCGGCAGGTTCTCAGGGGAGGTTTCCCCAACTCAGAGATCTGCCTGGATGGAGAGTGGAGGAGCAAAGGGAGGGCCTGGCCAGGAACGCCCAGGGCCAGGGCAGGGCTCACACGGCAGCACCCACGGCAGGGAGTGGCCAGAGACTCCTGGGAACCGACGGGTGTGAAAAGAAACCTGCTGCTCAGCCAGGCCCAAAACTCTGTGTCTGCCGGCCACTGGGGCCAGCCCCGATGTATCCAGCCTCCTGCTGACTCTGGAGTCCCTGCTGCCTTCTCCTGCATTGCCGGGAAGAGGAGAAGTGATTCGTGGTGCCTGAGAGATGCTCCTTCAACGCCAAAATCTCCACCCAGCTCAGGTGCAGCAACAGCAGGAGCCAAGTAAACAAATTGTGAGATTGGTTTAAAATAAAGAGATTGAAGAGAAATCAACCAGTAATGGATTGTATGAGCTTTGATTTCTGGGCCTTAAGTGCACGCGCGGGTCGGTCTCAGCCATTCCCTGCAAACCGAAGGACTTGAAACACTTTTCCCATGACAGCCGAGAGGGCGGCTGCACCCCAGGGCCTGTGGGGACAGAGCGGTGCCAGCAGAGCCCCTCACTGGGATGCAGCCCACAGGCACAGCCCCCTCCCCAGGCAAAGCCCTCCCAGACTCCTGGCTGGAGCAGTCATGCCTAGGAGTCAGAGCAGGGGCTGTGGGTCACAGCTGGGGTCAGGAGTCCCAGAGCAGCCCAGAGGCCGGACTCATGGGCTCAGATTTGAAGGGCCAAAGGAACCATCATGAGCATCTGGTCTGACCCCCTGCACCTTGCAGACCCCAGAACCTTCCCCACCCCTCCGGTCCCAGCCCCACTCGCCCTGGCTGAGTTACTGAGGCCCTCACGTCACGGCTCAGCAATGGCAAGGGATGGAGAATCCCCCATTGCACGACTTGGACTCTGCAGAGGGGGGCAGCCGCATCCACCCAACACCCACAGGCTCTGCCCGTCTGACCCCTTGACAAGCCCTTCCCCCCCCAACACGGGGTCAGTAGGAGCAGGCGTGTTCTGGCCGGAGCCCCCAGCCACACGGCGGGGAAAGAATTGTCTGAGCAGCTCAGCACTGGGGAGCCCACGTTTCCCTCTGCGGAGCGCGGGGCAGCCGGTCCAATTCCTCCCACCCATGTCAGTCCAAGGGCCGCCGATGGGAGCTGGCAGCACAAACGCTCCCATTCCCGCCCCGTCGCCTGAGCCCCCGTGTCCCTGGGCCCAAGCCCTGGGCCCTGCTGGCCGAGGAGCAGGGACTCCGACCGCCACACGCTGAGCCCCCAGGAACAATCCCCGCCCTGGGCCCCTTCCTAGCAGCCCTGGCGTCTCTCCCCTCATGCGGCCTGTGGGCACGGCCCGTCTGAGGGCCTCCCTGTCCACGGCTGCTGCTGGAGGCTCCTGCCCCCTCGGCTCCCCTGGGCCCGGAGCTTCCTGCGCATCCTCCTCCTGCAGTCGGCCCGGCCTGAGCAGCTCCAGAGGCTTTTCTACTCCGCTCCCTCGGGGGGCAGGCCCAGCAGGACTGGGGGGCTGATTCGCAGGGCAGGGTTGATGCCCCCCCCAGCCCCCGGTCATCTGAAGCAGGGGGCTGAGCCCGCCAAAGCTCATGATCCCAGCTCCATGTTTTATTGGTCTGTAAAGTGCTACCAGGCCATTTGTTGTTTGCCCAGAGCGAGGGCTGAGGAGGAAGGTCCGGCCTGGGGCTCACAGCCGGTTGTGCTGGGGGTGTGTGAGGCAGAGGATGCAGGCCAGGCAGAGGCCTAAGAGGGTCTGTCCATGGCCAGAGGGGATCCCAAGGAGCGACTGTCTCGAGTTGCAGCTGGGGAGCTCTGGGGTGGGTATTAGGGGAAACGATTTCACTGAGGCTGGTGAAACTCTGGAGCGGGAGGCCTGGGGAAGGGGGGGAATCTCTGTCCTGAGAGGATTTTAAGGCCAGACCTGACAAAGGCCTGGCTGGGGTGAGTGAGTTGGGCTGGGCCCTGCTCTGAGCAGGAACAGGACGAGCTGACTCCTCAGGGCCCTTCCAGCCCAGTGATTCTAGGACTCTGCACAGGGGCAGAGAGGGGGGTCCCAGGAGAGGTTCCCAGTCGCACCAGGCCTAGAGGCTAGAAGAGGGATGTGGGGGGTGCACTGGGCACTGGAACTAGGACGTGGTTTCTCCTGGGCGTGTGTTGCTTTTGCTCACACTCAGCTGAACGGCAACATTTCCTCCACCATCATCGTCATCATCAGACTAGTGAACACAACAGCCCCGACCTGCTCCCGGGGGGATGCTCAAAGGAAGCACCAGAAACCAAGTCGGCTGGTCCAGCTGCCCCCGAAACACAGGCTGGGGGGAAGATTTTCTACCCGTTAACTCTGCATCCTGTGTCACCAGTGCACACACAGCCCAGCACTGCCTGTGCCCCCCGTCCAAACCCCACCCCCGTCTCCCGCAGCCTAGAAACTTCCCCACCCAGACACCCTTACGAGACCAGCTAGTCTCATATTATCAGTCATCAGCCTCCCCATGTACCTGAAAAACTGCCAGTCTGTGCCCCACACACAGAGCCCCCTCTGCCAGCCTCTGCCCCACATCCCTGACTAACTGCCAGTCTGTGCCTTAGAGAGCCCATCGTTCCTGCACCTATCCCATGTTGCTGTCTGCCAGTCTGTGCTCCACACACAGAGCCCCCCTCCCCCCCACCAGACCCGGTGGTACAGGGTGTACGAGGCTCATGGGCAATTTGCCCTCCCCCCTGGCTTCTCTCCATGGCTGGTTAGGGGCTCCCCCTGCACCCTCCCACATCGGGCCCAGCACCCAGGGCCAGGCTGTGATGGGCGACGGGGTCACCGCTCCCTGCTGTGTCCTGTCCAGCCGCTTGCCGAGGGGGAGCCGCACCTGGCTCGATTCCTGCTGCCCTGAGCCAGAGCTGAGCCAGGGGGTCAGACGCTCCCTGCAGCCCCCAGCGCCCAGGAGAACATGGACAGTAAGTGGGGTTGGGGGCCATGGTTGTGGGGAGCTGCCGCTCTCAGGGGAGCTGGGGAATTCCAGGTACCTCGACCCCCAGCGAAATCTCCCCCGACATTCCCAAGAGGAGCGGGCAGGGAGAAATCTCTGCTGTCCTGCTCATGGGCATGGAAACCTCAGCCCTGTCCTCCCCCCCCCGCACAGTGGGGACCCCAGAGTCATCTCTGCCTCCCCTCTGTTCAGTCCCTTCTCCCTCCCAGCCTGAGTTCCTGTCTCCCCTCCTCTGCCAGGCTGTTCGCTGCCTCTTCTTGTCTTTGCAAAATATCCTGTGAGGCAGAGACTTTTTGTGGGTTTTCCTGCATCCAGCCACAGTTTGGGGGCCTCTGGATGCCCCTGTCCCTGCCCCGCCCAATGCAGGATGATTTAGCCCATTGTAATATGTCACGGTGTCAGCCTGTTTACCCACCTGCATCCCTGAGAACTTTCTAGATCCCCCCTCCCTCCAGGGAATGTGGTTCCCAGCCTTGGGGGCTCAGTGCGGATTCTTACCACGTCCACCTGTGATGTCTGAAGGGAAGTTGTGACGTTGTGGGGTCTGTGTTCACTCTGTTGCCTTGTGGTGCTGTATGTGATTCTACTGTCCTGTGCTGTTCTGTAATAACTCTCTGTGTGTATGTGCCTCAGTTTCCCTGGGCTCTGCAACACTGCTTGGCTGAGGAAGGGAAAGGTTGGACATGACTCACTGTGGAGGTAAATGCATCTCTTCTGTCTTGAGTCTTGTGTCCTAAGGACCAGGGGACTGCACCTTTGGCCAGGAAGGGAAACAAAGGGGAGTGGTGCTGGCTGGGAAGAGGAGGGGCTGGAAACAGCTAACGGGGGGGGGGGCAACGGGGCTGTCTGGGGGTTGTGGGGGGGGCAACGGGAAGCAGGGCTAGTTGTGGGGGAGGGGTTGGGCGGAAAGGGGCTGGCTGTGGGATATCAGGGGAGGGGGGCTGGCCAGGAGGGGGGCGGGGCTGCCCGGGATGAAGTTGGGGGGCAGAAAGCAGAGTTGGCAGGGTGTCTGCAGCGGTGCTGGCCGGGGGAGATCGGGAAGAGGAACTGGCCAGTGGGAAGCAGAGGTGGAGGTGGGGGATTGGGGGCTGCAGGGCTGGCTGGGAGGAAGGGGGAGCGGGAAGCAGAGCTGGTGGGGTCCGGGGCCACGGTGCTGGCCACGGGAGATCAGGAAGAGGAACGGGCCAGCGGGAAGCAGAGCTGGGGGGAGGGTCAGGAGCCGTGAGGCTGGTTGGGATGCACAAGCGAGGAGGAGGTGCCGCCCTCCTCCTCACACTCCTCCTCACCCCCACTTCCCCGCCTCCTCACACTCAACGAACCCAGGGCTCCTGGAAGCAATCGCGGCCCGTCTCCCAGCTGGGACCCCAGCCGCTCCCCTGGTGCGCAGCTGGAAAAATCAGAAAATAGCAGACCTTGCAAGTGTTTGGTATTTTCCGATTTTTTTTTTACCAGACAGAGCAAATACCGGACTGTCTGGTCCAATCCTGGACACCCGGCAACCCTATTGGTAGGAGGATGGTGGGAAAAGTCTTTAGAGGGGAGTCACATGAGACCTTTGAATTCTGGTCCTGTATCCCTCTTCCCCCAGAGTGTTACCTCGAGGCCCGGCTAATGGGGGTCAAAGTGCACTTTAAAAGATTCTCTGGGTGCACCCCCTGCTGAATGCTGCACGCGCCTGTGGATGGACTGAACCCCCAAGAATGTGTCTAGTTCTCTTAAACCGTGTCCCCCCCCCGCCTGTACCGCCCCAGGGGCACAGCCTGGAGCCCCGCCCCGCAGCGCAGGATCGCACCAATCCCGGGCTGGCAGGACACGGGGGTGGGACTCGCCTCCACGTCAGCCGCCCTCGGGCTGGGTCCGGGGGTTCGCTCCGCGCTGCGAGGGGCTGGTGAGAATCCGGGCTGGGGGGTGGGAGCGGGACCCAGGTCCGGGCTGCGGGGCGCTACAGGGGGCAGGGGAGGAACTGGGGCTGGAAGACGCCTGGGGGGCTGGGGAAGGGCAGGGGGGTGCGTTTTGGGGGCGGGGCTCACGCGGACCCCAGGATAATGGGGGGGGTTGCTCTCCCCGGGGCTGGGCCCGAGCTGCCGGGAGCGGAGCTCCACTTGGGAGGGCGTGGCCAGGGGGGCAGCCCCACAGGCAGAGGGAGAAGGGAGGGGGCGAGGCACAGAGCGCCCGGGGGCTCGGCCCCCGCTGCCTCCCCCCGCGGCGGGGTGGGTGCCGATCTGAGCCTGGTGCGGGCGAGCGGGGTCGAACGCGCTGCCCCGGGGCTGATGCTACTCCAGCAATGCGAGATCAGGGGGAGCCGGGTACCGCAGAAAATGAAACCCTCCTTTCTCCAAGAGGGGAACGCGCCGCGGTGCCTTTGAGCCAGGACCAGGAGAAACCGGGGGACACGCTGTGGCAGGGAACTGAGCCCCCTACAGCATCCCTGGGCGGTACAAGCCCCCCGAAGATCATCAAACCGCTCAGCGGGACCAAAGAGGTGGGTTAGTTTCCCTTCAAAAATGGCTCCTCGCTGACAGCCCCTCCCGCCCTGTGTCCTGTTTGTCCCGGGGCAGATGGAGCTTTTCTTACCCCATTAAAGCCCCAAATACATTGGAAACAAAAACAGGACTTGCTTCTTGTGCAATTGTGTTTCATTCCACAAGTGGGCTCTCACTGTTCTCAGAGATGTCAGAGGGAAATCGTCACAAAATGACTTCTGGTGTTTGGAAAACAGAAAGCAATGGGGAGGGGAAGGGAGATGAATTCTGTTGTGCCTCATACTTACAAGGAGGAAGGGAAAATTATTTCCTGGGTGAATCAAAGCAGAAACTGGCATCTTGCTCTCAAGGGTGTGTCTACATAGCACCCTTAACTGGGAACAAGCTAAGCAATTTGAGCTAAGCAAATCATGTCACATTACCGAATTGGAGGGAAGCAGCCAGATCGCTGCTGCACCCCTAGGTGGGGGTGTTGGCCCCAGAAATCTGTATGAAAGGGAGCCATGTGGGGTATTGAATGGGAGCTTGTTGTTTTCTGATCCTGTGTACACTGTTTATGTGAGTATATAATGTCTGTGTGTGTAGATCTGTAATCTGTGTGGAAACTGAAGATTTCCCTGCATGTGGTTAAGCATTGGGCAGGGCCGAGCCTGTGGAGCCTGTGGACATGCTAATTACCTGTGGAACAATGGTTCTCAGCTCAGCACTTCATCCCAGAGGCAGCACTGCAGGGATTGAAGAGCCTGGAAGACTGTGAACCCATCCTGATCGTAGAATGTGCAATAAGGACTTTTAAACCAGCAGCTGCAACATCTCTGCTAGAGCCTGCATCGAGGACTGGGAAATTCGGTGCATGTAACGTACTGTACTTTAATAACCTTACTCTCAGGCTTTTCTTTCTTGTGATAATAAACCTTTAGATATAGATTCTAAAGGATTGGCCCAGTGTGATTTGTGGGTAAGGTCCAGAGGGTAAATTGACCAGGGATCTGTGACTGGTTTCTTGGAACCGGACAGAACTTGTTCGGGGTAGGTGGGATTAGGTGCTAGGACCCCCCACCTGTGTATAGGCCCGGGGCCATCTGGGGCACGGATATTGCTGGGGTGTCGGAGGGGTTTTGCTCGGGAGGCTTCAGGCAGGTTGCTGAAGTGCTCTGTGAGTCTGGTTTGTGGCCTGTGTGGAGAGGTCACCAGTCGGGAGCTGTAAGTAGCCCCGGATTCGAGCAGTTCGCCCTGAGCGGACGCCCTCAGCTGTGCCCAGACACAGCCTGGTCCGTCACACAAGCTAAGCAATTTGAGCTAAGCAAATCACATAGCTTATTTCAATCTGATTTCTAAGTAAAGCGTTATTCTGGAATGTCCCTTAGCCTTTGTGGAATGAGGGTTACAAGGGCCTTGGAATAGTGCGCCTGTTATTTTGAAATAAGGGGTTAAGAAGACATGGAATAGCTCTTCAGGGATCCCGGAGGTAACCCAACATAGTGCGGCTGTCGAGAGGTTGCCTTCCTGAAGTGGGGGAGATTCAGCATGCCCCTGGAGCAGGCTTGCCATATCTTAGTCTCCCAAAAAGAGGAAATTGCTGGGGGGGAAGGGTGCAACAAGGGTGAGGGAGAGAGACACAGGAAATGACATCGAGGAATTTCACCCCTCAAAGGGCTGTTTTCCTTTGGCAATGAGGGGCTAATGAAAACATCCAACACTCAGGGTGGATGAAAATAGGATTTGATTTTTTAATAACTTAAATAAACACTTGAATTTAAACTTGGGCTTTTAAAGCAAGTTTTTTTTAAAAAAATAAGTAATTTCAAAATTTTAAAATCATAACAATCCAAGGTAAATGATAAAGATCTATACTCTTGTAAAATCATTTAAATTAAATATACATAAATTAATGTGCAAATAGTACATGGGTGCCGCAGAAGTTTTACACAAGCCACTGAACTGCTAGAAATTACTGACTAAGCTCCTAGAACTGTTATGCGGACACAATTCTGTCATTCAGACACTCTGGGGGCACCCACTGTTACCCATCTTTGGGCTCAGGCATAACCTTACACTCTACGGGTTTTTAGGGTCTTTTGTCAGTGAAAGCACCTTACACAGTAATATCCTCCTTAATGGCTGTTTATGAACCGTCACCCAGAACAGACGGCACGCACTAAGCATACAATGCTCAGCCCTCCCAATAAAGCAGAGGAGCATTTCTGAATGGCCAGTCCGGATCAGGTCCATTAGGGGCACTGCTGAGCCTGCATTTTATCAAAGCACAGAGTCAAGGTTCAGCTGCTGTGGGCTTGGAACTGTGTCTTGGAGCTGCTTCCCAAAGAGCTTTCTTTTGGAGCCCAGTTTATACAGTGAAATTTGAGCCCTGCTTAGCTATATAAACCCAGGATAGCAGTTTTCAGGTATCTAAAAGGGTGTCATAAGGAGGAGGGAGAAAACTTGTTCATCTTGGCCTCTGGGGATAGAACAAGAAGCAATGGGCTTAACTGCAGCAAGGGAGGTTTAGGCTGGACATTAGGAAAAAGTTCCTAACTGTCAGGATAGTTAAACGCTGGAATAAATTGCCCAGGGAGGTTGTGGAATCCTCATCTCTGGAGATAGTTAAGAGCAGGTTAGATAAATGTCTATCAGGGATGTTCTAGACCCGTGGTCCTCAACCCAGTGCCCGTGGGCGCCATGGCGCCCGCCGGGCCCTTTACGTGAGTCCGCGGAGCAATCTGGGCTGGCCCCGCCCCCGGGCATGCGGCAGGTGCCAGCCGTGGGCGCATGGCCGGCCCCGGCCCCGGGGGCGCCGCACGTGTCCTTGCCGGCCCCGGCCCCGGGGGGCGCCACGCATGTCCTTGCCGGCCCCAGCCTTGGCTCCAGCCCCGGGGGGCCCCGCGGGTGTCCTTGCCGGCCCCGGCCCCGCGCGTGCCCTTGCTGGGCCCGGCCTTGGCCGCGGGGGCGCCGCACGTGTCCTTGCCGGCCCCGGCCCCGGGGGGCGCCACGTGTGTCCTTGCCGGCCCCAGCCTTGGCTCCGGCCCCGGGGGGCCCCGCGGGTGTCCTTGCCGGCCCCGGCCCCGCGCGTGCCCTTGCTGGGCCCGGCCTTGGCCGCGGGAGGCGGGGCCGCTCATGTGCTTGGCCCCGCCCCCAGTCATGTGGCCTGTGAGTGGCCCCGCCCCCATGCACCCAGCGTGTGAGCGGCCCCGCCCCCAGGCGCCCGGCAGCCCCAAAACGTTGGGGACCACTGCTAGACAGTAGTTGGTCCTGCCATGAGGGCCGGGGACTGGACTCGATGACCTCTCGAGGTCCCTTCCAATCCTAGTATTCTATGATTCTATGATATGTGAGCTAGTTATTTTATTGCAGTTTTACTAACCAATCGCACCCCACCACTTTCATTGATTTAGACCTAGGAAAATTAACCATGCAACAGACAGAAACAATTAGAGAAACGAGATCGTACAAACACTAGGGGAGACGGGACCATAATGACAGAACAATAAAGAAATGAGGATTTCACAACCCTAACTATTGATAAGCGGTTTGTTGCCAGCCAAAGTGCAGTTTCACTAAGTTTTCTTTACTCATCTTGAGTTCTGTTTCTTTATCTACTGATACTGGGGGTCATTAGCACAGGGTCTCCTTGTGGTTCTAAAGTGTTATCATATAGATCACTCAGGGTATGTCTACACTACAGTGTTATTTCGAAATATCTTATTTCGAAATAGTTAATTCAAAATAGCTTGTTTTGAAATAACACATCTACACACAAAATGCATTTCAAAATAACATTTTGCTCTTTCGAAATAGCGCGTCCACACTGAGTGGACCCTGAATTGCATTGAAGGCCAGCCGGAACCAGGTCCAGCAGGGAATCAGGTCAGGAGTTTATTTGTGTGGCTGCTGCCTGAGGCTATCTGAGGCTTGTGCTTAAAGCAACCCCCACCCCAGGCAGCCGGTTCTCAGCTTTCCCTGCTTGCTTGCCTACATGGATGAGGGACAGCAAAGCATTTTGTCTCTGTGTACTCTGGTTGCCCTCACTCAGGACACCACAGCACTCTGCAGCATGGAGCCGGAGCTGCCCCTGGGAACTCTGGTGCTTCTCGTGAATGCATTGCTGCCAATCTGGTTGCACTTTCTGCAGGCTGCCATCCAGGAGGCCCATCGGGAGGCTGTCAGTATCCAGGAGGCCCTGTGGGAGAGCTTCCACCCTGAGGAGCACTAAGATCCTCCCTGGTCTGCCTCACTGGGGGCTTGTGCCTCATTCCTCCCCCACATTCTTCCACTTACCCTCCCAGCCCCCCTTCCTGATGTCAAATAAGATAGACGTATTTTCATGAACACAAACTCTTTATTTAACAAAACGGGGGGGGGGGGGGATGAGACTGGAGAAAGGAGGTGGGAGGGGGTGAGAGAAACCTGGGAGGTGGAAGGGGAAAGCAAGAGGAAGAAGGGGGAGGGGAAGTTGAGGGTCTTGCCAGACCAACTTTATTTTCATGCGAACTTGCTCCTGGGTTTGCACGTGGCCTTTGGTGGCCAGGATGGCAGCTAGCCTGATATAGATGGCTGCGTTCCTCTATTTAGTGCGGAGATCATGGACGTTGGGGGCATCCCCCGCAAACCTGAGTAAGGTCCACCCTGATCTCCACCCTGGACCAGGAAGGTGCTCACCTTCTCCAGGCCCTGGCAGGTTCCTGGGAGCTGGCAGACTGCTCCTGGGGAGCAGTGGAGGGCTGACTGCCAGTGGCTTGCTGGCTCATGTTTTGGGGCCACTGAGTCAGGGGCAGTGACTGCTGGCTCTGGGCTGGCAGGCTTGGAGCTGGCACAGGCACTGTGGCCAGAGTCTACCCCTTTAAGAGCTCAGGGGAAGGAGAGGAGTGTTCTTGTTTGAGACTGGAGTGGCCACCAGGGCACCCTGGGAAGGTTGAACATAAGAACATAACCGCTGTTGATAACCAGTCGGCTTATCCGGATAAGCAAAGTGCTAAAGTGCCTAGCCTTTAGTACAAGGGCTGGAGATGGATGGCAGCCGATAAATCACTTGATCATTGTCTTCTGTTCTCCTTCTCTGGGGCACCTGGCAGTGGCCACTGTCGGCAGACAGGATACTGGGCTAGATGGACCTTTGGTCTGACTCAGGATGGCCATTCTTATGTTCTTATGTTCTTATGCTCCGTGGCTGTGCCCAGTGGAACAAATCCAGTCCTTGATGCCACCTTAAATGATACACCAGCACTCTGAAGTGGATAAGTGATGCATTATAAGAAGTAGCAGAACACTGGATTTCATTCCTTCATTTTCTGTGTTCACCAGACCAGCTATGGCTGTGTCTGCACTGCCGGAGGTCTATCCAGAAATAACCGAATTGAAAGACCAATGGAGCCCCAAACCTATCTGTTTTCTTCCTTGTTGCTTAATAAGTGAGATAACGAAGGTGGCTTTTTAATACAATGTTGTTTTATGTGGTAAATGCGCACGGTGGGGGGGTAGACGGGACTGTCTGTCTTTAGCCGGCAATTCCGGGCAGAGAGGCTGGGAAAGGAAACAGGCTGATCCACTGGCAGGGAACAGGCCCCAGTGCTAGTGAGAGGAGGCTCCAGCAGGCAGAGACTGCGCTGGGCCAGCCTGCGGGGAGGGGGCTCTGGCCTCCTGCTTCCCTGCCCCCTCTCAGCTCCCTCCTTCCCCGTGGGCTGAGGAGGACGTAGGCCCAGAGCCCAGCCTGCCCCAGGGGAGGGGAAGCCAAGTGCAGGGATGTGGGATGAGGCCTCGTCTCTGGGCCTGAGGCAACAGGGCTTCCCCTCCCCTCTGAGCGTGTGTGGAGGCGAGCGACAGGGCCCGGCCGCAGGGTTTGCACTGGGGCTTGAGCCCGAGCTGTGAGCCTCTGCCGGACTTGATCCTTCCCCGCTCACTGCTGCCCCTCGGGCGAGCAGCGCACAGGAGGAGCCGGCCTCCCGGGGCAGGGGAGACCGAGGCACCTGCCTGGGAGAGGGGACGGGCTCACGCCAAGGGGCTTTCTGTGGTGCCGGGAGGCGGAGGGAGGCCAGGCACAGGCCAGCGGGAGAAGGGGCAGCATCTGCTGGGACAGAACAGGAGACACCAAGAAAGAGACACCACGTTTCTGCCTGGTCCCATCAGGGGCCTTTCTGTGTGAGAAGCACCCGGGAAAACCTGCTACGCTGGTGAGCTCCTCTGCCCCGCCCCTGGGATGCCACCCACTTGGGTGCTACTTGCAGATGGGCCAAACTGGACATGGCCTGTGAGCTGCAAATTCATTACTCCCCAGTGCTTCCTGGGTTGATAAGTAATGCTCCCCCATCGAGGTAGCTCATCTCCATTAGGGGAGCCTGCCTCAGACTCATTCTGAGGCTTCCCTGAAGTGTAGGTGCTCGTATTTTGGAATGTATCTTCCAGAACAGCTTATCCTGAAATACAGGGCAGTGTAGATGCACCCTGAGTGCCCAGGCCCAAGTTTGGGGCCTGGCAGATGTTTTGGAGGAGTCACTGTCAGTCTGGACTCATCACACTTCATGCAAAGGCTCCATAGAGTCTGAAAAAGGAAAGAGCAGGAAAACACGCCCAGAAAGGCAGCACTGATTGATACAAACTGCAACCCGCCCATTTCCCAGTGAACGAAACTGAAACTAAATTCTCTGGTCTCCCCTGCGAGTAGCCATGGCTGCTGCGAATCCAGCAAAGACACTTCAGGATGAAATGACCTGTCCTCTCTGCCTGGAGTATTTCAATGATCCGGTGTTTCTCGACTGTGATCACAGCTACTGCCGAGCCTGCATCACCCAGTGCTGGGGGGGGCTCACTGCAGACGTCTCCTGCCCCCAGTGCAGACGGACCTTTCCCCAGGGGAACCTCAGGCCGAACAGGCAGCTGAGGAGTATTGTGGATGCAGCCAGAGCACTCAGGTTGCTGGCAGGGAGGGAACCAGCCGCAGAGAGACTGTGCGAGAAACACCAGGAGCCTCTCAAGCTCTTCTGCAGAGAGGATGAAATCCCCATCTGTGTGGTGTGCGACAAATCCAAGGGGCACCGAGCTCACACCGTGATTCCTGCCGAGGAAGCTGCCGAAGAATTCCAGGTAGGGAAATGCCCACTGCGATTCCTGCCCTCATGGGACGGAGGGGAGCACTGGGGAGCAGCACCCGCCCTGGGAATCTAGCCGATAGGGTCAGGGGTGGGACTGCAGGAAGCAGGGACAGCCTGGTGATAGGGCACCTGAGTGACCCTCGTGGTATGGGGTAGTCCTGCCTCAGTTTCCCAAAAAAGACCCACAGTGGCATTTTTTTGTGGCCAGTAACAGTCCTGCTCTCCCAGCAGGGACTCTCAGGACTTTGAGGTCTCCTCTGTCTCCAAGGTCCAGGGTCTCCTCTGCCTTCTCCATGGACCTCCTCCCTCTGGCTTTTCCTGTGCCTCTGTTTGACATATCTCTCGCCGGGTTAGATCCCAGGACCCCTCACCCTGCGTTTCATTGTCCCTTCCTGGGGAGGAGAATTGACTACGTCACAGGCAGGGCTGACAACCAATGTTCCTGCTAATATTTTCCATCCATATGTGGAATAAATTTTGTTCTGTGCGCCAATGCATGTGTGTCTGTGCACCACCCGTAGAAACACCCGCTGCCAGCTGTGGGTGACTGGGCGCTCTGCTAATCAGCTGGGCTGCACTGGAATCTCTCCTGGCCTGCTGCCCAAGCACCCGGCCTACAGGGACCCTGCTGAGAGCGCCTGCCTTGAAAGCGTCAGCCAGCCTGTGCCCTGTCTCGTCCCCACCTACCTCTCTTGAGCCACAGGGAGCATCCCAGTCATGCAGGTTTCTCTTTGGGATTTATCTCTGCAGAGTCAGTGGGGAAACCTTGTGCCCAGCATGTGTCTGTTAGGGTTGCCAGATGGTTTAACCAAAAATACCAAAATCTCCCCCACCTCCAAAAAAAACACCAGGGAAAAAACATGGCCCCTTAAGAAATGCCTCTGAGGCCAGACAGCTCCCCTGCGGAAACAGATAAGCAGGGGGGCTGAGCCCAGTTGCTGAGTGTGTGTAGGGTTGCCAGGTATCCAATACTGACTCGAAGAGCCTGTGTTTTTGCCTCCTGGAAGGGAATAAAATCAGAAAATACCAGACATTTCAGGTGCACGGTATTTTCTGAATTTTTTTACCGTACAGGAGATGAAAATACCGCACTGTCCAGGTCAATTCTGGACCTCTAGCAACAGGGGTGGACTGGAACGGTGGGTTACCGGGAATTTCCCGGTGGGCCGTTGGCCAAGGGGCCGGCTCGCTGGTGGCTGCTGGAGGAGGAGGGGGATATACCCAACAAGCTGCTCCTGAGAGCAGCTGTCAGAGTTCTGGCTCTGCATGGGCAGCACGGCCCTTTCTCCCTCCCACCCCTCCCCACTCTAGAGGTATAGTGAAGGCGGGTGGGGAAGCAGTTGCCCCCGCCCCCAGGCACAACGCTGGGGGGTGCCGGGCTGGGGTGGGACCAACGAGCACATGCTGCTCTTGGGTCCAGGAGTTGCCGGCCGGCAAAGTGCTGCTGCCGCTGAGCGGCTCTCTCCAAACTGCAGCTGAAGCAGCCAGCTGGGTGGGAGGACGGGAGCAGTGGTTTTTAAGGTACAGTAATTCCTCACTGAACACGTGCCCGCTTAACATGTTTTCGTGATAGCACGATTTTTTTTTTAGAGAACATTTCTCGCACAACACGACCGTCCCCGAAATAACATGATTTTCCCAAAAAGCCGGACGTTTGCCGACAGCTACATAGGGCTTCCCCTGCCTTCTTGTATCTGGCGAGGAGGGGTTGCCAGGGAACAGCACGGCCAGCTGCGAACCTCCGCCTCTTTGCAAGGAGGCAGGGGAAGCTCTGCGCAGCTGCCGGCAACCAGCCAGCTGGCAACCATTCCTCCTGCAAGGAGGTTTAACAGTAGTTCGAATTAGGAGCTTTAATTCAAACTACCTAGTCCGTGCCACGTGTAGCCGTGGGCAGGTAGTTTGAACTACGGGGCATTTAAAAATGGCGGCGCCCGGGAACATGCAAATCCCAGGCTTCATTTGCAAGTTCAAATGCCTACATTAGCAGTGTAGACATACCAAAACAAATTTGGCCTTTGCCCCCGGGCACAAAACACCCTCGCTGCGTGCTACACCTCTGGTACAGACCTGCTTACACAGCCGTGCTCCACCTGGAGGGTCTGGGAGAGTGGGGACTTCCCCCCACCCCCATGTTCCTGCTAATGGGAGCCAGAGCTGGTGCGTGGACTTCAGTAAAATTAGCCCCACGTGGCCCAGCTCCAGGCCCGGCATGTGGTCTGGAGCCCCACAAGCAGCTGGGTCCAGGGCTGTGGGGACTTCTGGGGCCCGACCACAGACTCCAGCCTCACAAACTGGAAGGCAGAAGGTGGGGGAGGAGAACGGTGAAATATAGGGGGAAGGAGAGGGAGAGGAAGGGGCTTGTGCTGAGGGGAGGGGGACAGCTCAGGGGAAGAAAGGGGAAGGCACCAAGGGACAGGGTGAAAGAGAGACAAATGCCGGGGGGCCATGTGGAGACAATGAGGAAAAGGGCAGGAGGGGAGGTGTCCGTGGGAGGGGGGACAGGGTGATGCTGGAGAGGAGAGGGGAAGGGCACTGGGAGTTAGAGGGGAGAGGGGGAGGTGCTGGGCGAAAGCTTGAAAGAAGGGCTGGGAATGAGGAAGGGGGTGATGGAGCAAGTCATATGTGAGGGCACAGGGGCATGAGATGAACAGGGGCAGAGGGTGGTGAAGGGGTGGGCATCATGGAAAAAGAGGGCAAAGGGGGCAGGGGCAGTGAGGGAAGGGGAAGGCACCAGAAGGATGCAGGGCTAAGGGAAGGTGCAGGTGCCAGTGGATTCTGGGGTGAAGCAGAAGGGCAGACACCTGCAGGGGAGGGACCAGCACCAGAGGAGAGAGGCAGGGCAGGTGTGTAGAGGGAGGTGTTAGAAGAGGGGATGAGGAGGGGTAGCTCACATGATCAGAGTGGGGCTACTGGAGGATTGGGCATAGAGGGGAAAGAAAGGCTGGTGGAGGGGGGCAGGTCTCGGGAGGGCTGAGGGCAGTGCAAAGGGCAGGAGTCAGGACAGCAGAGGAGGGTGAGGGATTGGGGGGCAGCAGGCCCCAGGGGAGCTGATGGAGCAAGGAGAAGAGACATGGCAGCAGAGGGAAAAGGTAGAGGTTTATAAGATCTTCATTAATAACGTGGGTGCCACAGTGGACCATCCAAACAAGCCACCTGAACTCAGTACTGGTGCACAACACAAAATTCATTCTGCTCATGGGAGGAAACTCTTAAAGGGAACACTTCCCCCAGCCTCTCCGCCCTAGTTAATGTCACACACATGTTGGGTTAATGCAATTGCAGGATAGTTGCATGAGGGGGGTTCGGTGGGGGCCAACTAATCCCTATTGGTAGGAGGATGGTGGGAAAAGTCCTTAGGAGGGGTCACATGACACCTTTTACTTCTGGTCATGTGTCCTTCTTGCCCCGAGAGTGTTACCTCCAGAGGCCTCGCTCATGGGGGTCAGTAGCATGGTTAACAGGGGTCGGGGTGTGTGTGGCTAATGGGGGTCAAAGAGTAAATTAAAAAACATTCTTTGATGTGACAAAGTGGGCCGTTCTCAACCCATTTCCCGGGCCTATTTTGATTGCCAGTCAACCTCTGTCTGGCAACCCTGGTTTCCATGCTGACGTTCATGGCAATGGCAATAACTGGTAGTGAGTAGAATGCACTGGTGTCTATAGCACCGGCCTCCCCGGGCCCCAGGGAGCAATTGGGGCCCCGTGGGGCCAGGCACCCTATGGACAAGCCAGCCAGAGAGAGCTCCTAGCCCCAGCCACAGCCTCATGCACACGACCCGCAGCAGGCAGGTAAAGAAAGAAGCAGGGGTGGGAACGGGGGAGGGGCACTGAGGATTGTTTGCAAACACCTGCAATCGCCAGAGCTAGGTCATCACGGGTGGCTGCCAGGCCAGATTTCCACCCTGCACCTGCCTGGCTGTGTCCCTCCTCTACACCTCACTCCCCACCCCCATGCACCCTGGCTTCTCAGGACATCCCCGATGCTCTCAGTGTCCCTCCTTTCCTCCAGCTCCCTCCCCTGCGATCTCCCCCACCCCTGTGCATGCAGCCTCTGAGTATGTGACCCCAGCTCCCTATGGTAACAAGGTCTGACAATTTCAAACCCTCTGAAAACACTCCCAGTGTCTATTACTGTGACTCTGTCTCTGATCTCATAAACCTGCCGGGCCCTGCAGTCGTGAGTAGTGTGTGGTTGTGCTGGGCCAGCTCCCCTCCCTCTAGTCCTGAAACTAACAAAAACAGAAACAAAACTAAAAACCTAAACATCTTCGCTGGCAGGACATTACAGAAATGAGTTGAACCAAAAATGATCTATTTTTAAATTATTAGCAAATCTCACATTTGATTTTTTGCTTAGTCACATGAAATATTTCTGCGTCTGCAGGAAAGGCTCCAGGCCCATCTGAAGACTCTGAGAATCAAGAGACAAAAGCTGCTGGGACTGAAAGTGAACAGGGAGAAGACCAGCCAGAAATACCTGGTAGGTACTTAGTATTATGACCCTGCCTTTCTAGCGAGCCAGAGGGAGCTGATCCCGAATCAGACTAAGGAGCAGCCAGGACAATCTAGTGACCAGATTATTGTTTCCCTTGATCAGCCGGGGAATGAGCACCCAGAAATTACAATTCATTGTTTTAGCAGGATCCCTCCTTAGAGTTGGGCCCTAAACCAGCCACTTCCACCCGCTGGCTATGTCTAGACTGATTTTCCGGAAGTGCTTTTAACAGAAAAGTTTTCTGGAAATTCTTTTAACAGAAAAGTTTTCTGTTAAAAGCATTTTTGGAAAAGATCACCTAGATTGGCACAGATGCTTTTCCACAAAATCACTTTTTGCGGAAAAGCGTCCGTGGCTAATCTACACGTGCTTTTGCTCAAAAAAGCCCCGATCGCCATTTTCACGATCGGGGCTTTTTTGCGCAAAACAAATCTCCGCTGTCTACACTGGCCCTTTTGCGCAAAAGTTTTGCGCAAAAGGGACTTTTGCCCGAATAGGAGCAGCATAGTATTTCCGCAAAAAGCACTGATAGGAAGTCAGTGCTTCTGCAAAAAGTAGGAAGTCAGTGCTTTTGCGGAAATTCAAGCAGCCAGTGTAAACAGCTGGCAAGTTTTTCCGGAAAAGCGGCTGATTTTCTGGAAAAACTGGCTAGTCTAGACACAGCCTCTGTGAATTTGTGGACTTCTTTAGAAGTGTCAAAGGGAGGTTCTGTGACCCCTTTGAAAATTGATTGTCTGTGTGAACAGCTGAATTCTATCCAGTGCTTTTTAGTCCAAGTCTTTTACTGATATGGTCCATGGCCCCAAAGGCACAAAGACCACAGGTCGGAAACCACTGTCACACCCACTGTAAACTGAAGCCTCTGGGGATAGTCAACTTAGCCTGTGTGACGGCGCGTTGGGGGTCCCCCGTCTCCTGCTCCCCGAAATGGCACAAACAGACTGCACCAGCCGGTGGAATAGAGGAAGTTTATTGCCTCTCCAGGATACAGCACAGCACAGATGGAATCTGGTCACAGAGCTGGGCTAGGATGCCTCAGGCCCCCTTGAGATGGGGGAGACTGGGCCCCTAAACTCCAGCCCCTCTCCCTAGGCTGTCTCCTCCATGCTCCCAGCCCACAACTAAACTCACTCTCCTCCAGCCCTGCCCCCCAGCCAGGGCAGCATTCCACCTTCCTTTGTTCCTCTCCATGGGGGGTGTCTGGCCATACTGGTTTGCATAGTGACTCATCCTGTTTTGCTGGGTCGTGGTACCCACGGCAGCCAGTGGGGGTTACCCCAGAGCCAGCAGCATAGAAACCAGCCAGGTACCCCCACTACTTCACAGCCTGTAACAGGATAAACTTAAAAAACAACAAATAGGCTGGTAGCACTTTAAAGAGTAACACAACGTGTAGGTGGTTTCATGAGCTTTCATGGGCACAGCCCACTTCTTCAGATGAGAAGAGACCTTATTTCTCATGGAACGAGGTTTACAGAAGTCAGAATAGAGCGGCCTGTTATTTTGAATTTATTTATAAATATCAGAATTGCTGCGGAATAACTGCTGCTATTCTGTAATAACGCTGCTGTGTAAACGCACCCTTTCTGCCCGGACAGTTTCTCCATTGCTGTCGTTCACTTTGGGTGCCTGCTTTTTCTCTCACAGGTTCATTTGTTTTTTTCTTCCCACCTGTCTCTGCGAGCGTGGCTCTGCGTAGACCTGAACAAATGCTAGATCTTTGCTGGCAGGATATTAACAAAATTAGTTGAACAAAAAAAATCTATTTTTAAAATTATTAGCAAATCACAAATTTGATTTTTTTGCTTGGTCAAATGAATGTGGGTGGGGAGAGGGAGCAAAAATCAGAATGTTTTGTTTCAAGTTGACCATTTCCTTAAAAAATAATTTTATAAAACACAAGGATAGTTTCAAAAATAAGTCAGACTTTAAACTCTAGAAAAAATTAAGCAAATATGTTTATTTGTCATGTATTTATTTCTGCATCATGACAACCAGTGACATCACCAGTAATTCATTAAATGTTCCTTTGGTGACAAATCTGCATTTTCCCAGGAAAAAAATGTAATGCGGAAAATGTCACCAAGAGCTAGTGCTGAGTCCTGCTCCCTGCTGCTTTGGCTCGGCGTCACTGAGACCATCAGCCACACACGATCCAAAGTACATCAGACACGGAAACATCCTTTATGAGATTCTGGGGCCGTATGGGATGACGTGAGAAAATTCTCTCTCTAGTAACTGCAGGAGACTGTTCACTGTCTGGTAACTTAGAATTTGCAGAGATTCCCCCCTGCACACTCAGCGCTCTGAGAAGGACCCCAGGCTCCATCCATGTTCCCCTAGTGATGGTGATGTTCTTCCTTTGGTTCGTCTTCCAGAAACGGACACAAGCCGAGCGGCAGAAGATTGTGACCCAGTTTCAGCAGCTGCGGCAGTTCCTGGAGGAACAAGAGCGACTCCTGCTGGCCCAGCTGCAGAAGCTGGACGAGATGATAGTGGAGGCAGGGACTGACACTGTCACCAAACTCTTGGAGCAGATTTCCCGGCTCAGCGAGCGGATCCGGGAGCTGGAGGGGACGTGTCGGAAGCCGGCGAGTGAATTCCTGCAGGTGAGACTGAGGGGGAAATTCCCCGGATCCCGCCACAGAGACAGGACAGCCCCTAACACAGGGGTTCTAAAACTTGTGATACCGCAACCCCCCTCTCACTTGTTTGCGATCCCCCGGAGGGTCAAGATCCACAGTTTGAGAAACGCTGCCCTAAGAGGTGGGCACAGGAGTCAGAGGTCACCGGGCAGCTCCGTGTGCGCCCTCCTGGCATGCGAATTGCTGTTTTGTGCAGACCCACAGGCACAGAGAGACTAGCGATGGCAAAGCCCCATTCGCTCAGGGGTCCATGGCCCTGGGGCCAGGCAAAGCCTAGTTCCCCTCACTCGCCAAATCCCTCCCTTGGAATTCACAGTGTGTGTCAGGTGGGACTGAAACTCTCTCTCTCTCTCTCTCTCTGTCTCACAGGAGATCAGAGGCACCTTGACCAGGTAGGTGGCTCTCACCCCCTCACAGCGCTGGGGAAACACTGGGCAGTGAAGTTGTCGCTGCCTCTCCCCAGGGCTCCACAGCAGAACGTGCGGGAAGGTCACATTTGGGATTCAAATCTCTGACCCATTTAACCCTGAGGCCCTCGCCCCTTTAGAGACGACTCTGCAGTTACCCAGGGGAAGGCGCAGACTGGCCTGTGGCATATTCTACCCATGTCACCGCCCTGGGGACTGGCTGCCCCAGGACTGAGGGGTGGGACGTGGGCCTGTCCCTGCTGGGCGCTGGGCACCATTCAGCCCAGGGCAGCAGGGATCCAGGGTCTTTCCTGCCCGAGGGCTGTTTGGAGACCTGTGTGTGTTGTGCTTAAAAGAAGCACCCGGGATCTTTTTCAGGGGAATAAGGCAACAGGCCTCATTTACTGAACATACATAGATCAATCAACACTTTATCATATGCATATGATACATCACACTCACGCACTCACACACACAGACACAACCACACTCCATCTTGTTGTTACCAATAGTTGCTCCCCCTAACTGCACTGGCCAGGTGAGTTAGATGGGGGAGGGGTGGAGCCAGGCTTCTGCCTATCCGGATCAATGCTCCCATGTTGACAAGACGAAAATCCGGGGTCCCCCTGCAGGATGCCTCCTATTTATCCCCCTCGTGGATCCAGTTAGTCATCACCTCGCCTTTATAATGCTTCTAGGAAAGTTCTTCCAAGGGCAGGCACTTGCTGCTGGACTCCCACGGAGTCTGTATGTCCAGTCTTCTTAATGAGCTCACTGTACAGGTATTGGCTTGGGTCTGGATCCCAGACTTTCTCCACCTTTGCAGCTGCTGCTGGAGGTGCTCCCCTTTCATTCTCCATTCACACCTCATTCATTTCAACAGGGCAATCAAGGAAAGGGGAGAGTTCAAAAGACATTTTTTCTTTACCTCATACAAAGTTTCTTAATACAAGGATTCTTTAAATTGGCTTCCGCACCTAATGACTGGAAGGTAGCTAACGTGACACCAATATTTAAAAAGGGCTCTAGAGGCGATCCTGGCAATTACAGACTGGTAAATCTAAGTTCAGTACTGGGCAAATTAGTCAAAATAATAGTAAAGAAACAAAATTGTTAGGCATGTAGAAGAACATAATTTGTTGGACAAAAGTCAACATGGTTTCTGTAAATGGAAATCCTGTCTTACTAATCTTCTAGGGAATGTCTACACTAGCCCCCTAGTTTGAGCTAGGGTGGCTAATGTAGACATTCGAACTTGCAAATGAAGCCCGGGATTTAAATATCCCGGACTTTATTTGTATGTTCCCGGGCGGGCGCCATTTTTAAATGCCCTTAGTTCGAACTGACTGCCCATGGCTATATGCGGCAGTCAGAAGTGAATCTGAACTAAATCCTTAGTTCGTATTAACTGTTACTCCTCCTGCAATGAGGTGTAACAGTTAATCCGAACTAAGGACTTTAGTTTGGATTAACTTCTGACTGCCACATGTAGCCACGGGCAGTCAGTTCGAACTAAGGGCATTTAAAAATGGCGCCCGCCCGGGAACATACAAATGAAGCCCGGGATATTTAAATCTCGGGCTCCATTTGCAAGTTCGAATGCCTACATTAGCCACCCTAGTTCGAAGTAGGGGGTTAGTGTAGATATACCCATAGAGTTCGTAGAAGGGGTTAACAAACATGCAGACAGGGGGATCCAGTAGATATAGCATACTTTGATTTTCAGAAAACTTTTGACAAGGTTTCTCACCAAAGGCTCTTGTGTAAATTACATGGCAATGGGATAAGAGGGAAGGTCCTTTCTTGGACTGAGAACTGGTTAAAAGACAGGAAACAAAGGGTAGGAATAAATGGTAAATTTTCAGATTGGAGAGGGGTAACTAGTGGTGTCTCCCAAGGGTCAGTCCTGGGACCAATCCTTTTCAACTTATTCATAAATGATCTGGAGAAAGGGGTAAGCAGTGAGGTGGTAAAGTTTGCGGATGATACCAAACTGTTTAGGATAGTCAAGACAGAAGCAGACTGTGAGGGACTCCAAGAAGACCTCACCAAACTGAATGATTGGGCAACAAAATGGCAAATGAAATTTAATGTGGATAAGTGTAAAGTAATGCACATTGGGAAAAATAACCCCAACTATACGTACAGTATAAAGGGGGCTAATTTGGCTACGACAAATCAGGGAAGAGCTCTTGGAGTTATCGTGGATAGTTCCCTGAAAACTTCCACACAGTGTGCAGCAGCAGTCAAAAAGGCAAATAGGATTCTAGGAATTATTAAGAAAGGATAGAAAATAAGACACGGAATATCTTACTGCCCCTGTATAAAACTATGTATGCCCACATCTTGAATACTGTGTACAGATGTGGTCTCCTCACCTCAAAAAAGATATTTTGGCCTTGGAAAGGGTTCAGAAAAGGGCAAGTAAAATGATTAGGGGTTTGGAATGGGTTCCATATGAAGAGAGGTTAAAATGACTGGGACTTTTTAGTTTAGAAAAGAGGAGACTAAGGGGAGATATGATAGAGGTCTATAAAATCATGAGTGGAGAGGGTGAATAAAGAAAAGTTATTTATTAGTTCCATAATAGAAGAACTAGAGGACACCAAATGAAGTTAATGGGTTGCAGGTTTAAAACGAATAGAAGAAAGTTCTTCTTCACACAGCATGTAGTCAACCTGTGGAACTCCTTGCTGCAGGAGGCTGTGAAGGCTAGGACTATAACAGAGTTTAAAGAGAAGCTAGATAATTTCATGGAGGTTAGGTCCATAAAAGGCTATTAGCCGGGGGTAGAAATGGTGTCCTTGTTCTCTGTTTGTCAGAGGCTGGAGAGAGATGGCAGGAGACAAATCGCTTGATCATTGTCTTCGGTCCATCCTCTCTGAGGCAACTGGTGCTGGCCACTGTTAGCAGACAGGATATTGGGCTAGATGGACCTTTGGTCTGACCCAGTACGGCCGTTCTTATGTTCTTTTTCTTTTTGTTTTCTTTGTTTCTCCCCCAGGGAGGGGAGGGGGTCCGTGAAATTTTCATGGATTGAAAAGAGGTCCATATGCTTGAAAAGGCTGGGAACCACTGCATTGCCACCATGGGATGTTGCTTCTCCCCAGGTGTGAGACGGGGCAGGCCCAGCAGCCGGATGAGATGGCTCCTCAACTGGAAGAGCGAGTCCATGGTTTCTCCCAGAAAGTGACTGCGCTGTCGGAGACGCTGAGGGAGTTCAAAGGTACCTTGGGGGGATGGAGGAGGGGAAAGTGGGACCCTGGAAGGAGAATGGCGCTGGTCAATTGGTTCATAATTAGATGATGCTTCCATATAACTGCGGGGTGCATGACACTGGCTTGGGTTCCAAGACACTCAGGCTGATTAATTCAAACCCTTGTTTGTTCAGAAGCAGTTTTTGCAATTTCAGTGAGTGTGAGAGTGAGAAACGCCAGAGAGAGAGAAACACGCCCAGTTCCCTTCTCCTGGGGCATAGGCGAGTCATGGTGCATTTCTCCTGTGATAGCAGGATGACCCCTGACAGTATCTGACCTGTTAGAACCATCCAGATTATACCCGGATGAGTTCTGTTCCAATCCCCTTTGTGTTGGGGACAGTCAGTACCTTGTGTGATTTGTGCACAGCTCACACAGGAACTTTGAATTGCTGGAGGGTTTTTGCTGCTCAAGCAATTTTCAAGTTACTCTCTTTTCTGATGTGCATGGGGCACTTCTCTGCAGGGGGTTCTGGACGTCGCTCCCTGGCCTGGGCAGGTCACTCTGGGTATCTCTGCAAACACCTTGTGTGAGCAACACATCTGGGTCCTGCAAAGCAACTCAGGAACACGGCACTTTAAGAGCAAGGTCACTGTAGAAAACTTTTCCCTTCTGGCAAGCACACAGCTCACCAGGCCCAAGCGGAGCCAATCAGCATCAATGCTGGGGGGCAATAATTCTAGGTGGGGGCCACTACAAGATTTTGGAAAGTGGCCAAGGCCCACACTTTGCTATGGTGGGGGTGCAGGGTTTAGGGTGGGTGTTGCATACAGAAGGCCACACAGGGTAAGGGACTGGGCTGCAGGAGATGGTGTGGGGTCTGAGAGGGAGTTTGGGGTGGTGACCAGGGTCGCAGATTAGGGTGTAGGGTCAGGGAGGGGGTCTGGATGCCGGTGAGGATTCTGGCCTGGGGGAGAAGTGTAGGAGGGGGGTACAGGTTCGGGGAGGGAGCTGTGACCTGGGAGAAGGGGAAAAGGGGGGTGCAGACTGCAGAGGGTGTGGGTGGTGACCTGGGGCAGGGGAATGGGAGGAGGTGTGGATGTAGGAGAGGATTCTGGCCTGGGGGAGGGGTGCAGGAGGGGCTACAGGGTCTGGGAGGGAGTTATCACCTGGGACAGAGGGTACAGAGTGGGGGTGCAGGAGAGGCTGGGGTGCCAAAGGCAGCTCTGCAGCACCCCCAAGGCAGGCTGAGCTCCCTGCCTGCTGCAGCCCCAGATCACTTTAAACTGCAGGCTGCTCCCTCCATGTGGCTCTAAGGCTGTGGTCACCAACCAGTAGATCGTGAGCTACCGGTAAATCTCAGGGGCTCTAAGAGTAGCTCTTGAGCCCTCTCTGAACTGTGCGCCTGCGCAGTACATTTACATTAGATTTCCTCATTTGAGGAGCAGCTACTCACCAAGCAACAACACAGGTGAGTAGCTGTGAGGAATGGTGGGAATGTCCCCTAGCGCTGCCCCCTGGGGGCTGCGGGACCAACCAGGCAGCACCTCAGGTGTCCTCGATTCAGCCGCTGCTGAAATTGACCAGCGGCTGACTCTAGGAAGGCTGAGGCAGAGCTGCTCTGCCCGGGGCTTCCTAGAATCAGCAGCTGGTCAATTTCAGCAGCGGCTGACTTGGGGAGGCCTGGGGTGCTGCTGGGTTGGTCCTGCAGTGCTGCTCCTCGGCGCTAAGGGACCAACCCGGCAGCCCCCCAGCTGCTCTTCCCCAGGGATCCTGATTCAGCCGCTGCTGAAACTAACCAGTGGCTGACTCAGGGAGGCCCGGGGCAGAGCAGCTCTGCCTCGGGCTTCCTGGAGTCAGCTGCTGATCAGTATCAGCAGCGTCTGACTTGGGGACACCTGAGGCAGAGCAGCTGGGGTGCTGCCGGGTTGGTTCCGCAGCGCCGAGGAGCGGCGCTGCGGGACCAACCCAGCAGCACCCCAGCTGCTCTGCCCCAGGCTTCCCCAAGAGCAGCTGGGGTGCTGCCCAGTTGGTCTCGCTGCGCCAAGGGTCGGCGCTACCCGACCAACCCGGCAGCACTCCAGCTGCTCTGCCCCAGACGTCTCCGATTCAGCCGCTGCTGGTCAGTTTCAGCAGCGGCTGAATCAGGGACGCCTGGGGCAGAGCCAGACTATCGGAAGGGGGGGCTATGAAGGGTCTGGGGTGGCACGCTCCCCCACCCCAGATCCCTCATAGCCCCCCCTTCTGATAGTCCGGCATATCTGATAATCTGGCACCCCCTGGGTCCCAAAGGTGCCGGATTATCGGAAGTTTACTGTAATATGATCCACAGTAACAAAATTGGCCTTTTCCCCTGGGTGCAAAACACCCTCGCTACGTCTCTGGTATGGACCCGCTTACACAGGCATGCTCTGCATGGTGGGTCGGGGGGGTGACTTCCCCCAACCCCTGTGTTCCTGCTAATGGAATGCGTGGACTTCAGTAAAATTAACATTGTGCCGCCCAGCTCCAGGCCTGGAATATGGTCTGGAGCCCCGCAAGCAGCTGGGGTCAAGGCTGCAGGAACTTCTGGGGCCCAATCGCAGACTCCAGCCCCGCAAACTGGAAGGAAGAAGGTAGGTGGGATAGGGGAAGGGGGAAAATAGGAGGAAGGACTGGGAGAGGAAGGGGCTTGTGCTGAGGGGAGGAGGGCAGGTCAGGGGAAGGCACCAAGGGATGGGTTGGAGGAGAGACAAATGCCAATCATAGAATAATAGAATACTAGGACTGGAAGGGACTGCGAGAGGTCATCGAGTCCAGTCCCCTACCCTCATGGCAGGACCAAATACTGTCTAGACCATCCCTGATAGACATTTATCTAACCTACTCTTAAATAGCTCCAGAGATGGGGATTCCACAACCTCCCAAGCAGAGGAGAGTGAGGGGTTGGGGGGCAGCAGGCACCAGGGGAGCTGATGGAGCAAGGGGAAGAGACATGGTAGCAGAGGGAAAAGGTAGAGGTTCATAAGATATTTATTAATAACGTGGGTGCCACAGTGGCACATCCAAACAAGCCACCTTAACTCAGTACAGGTGCACAACACAAAATTCATTCTGCTCATGGGAGGAAACTCTTAAAGGGAACATTTCCCCCAGCCTCTCTGCCCCCGAGTTAATGTCACACACGTTGGGCTAATGCAATTGCAGGATAGTTGCATGAGGGGGGGTTCGGTGGGGGCCAACTAATCCCTATTGGTAGGAGGATGGTGGGAAAAGTCCTTAGGAGGGGTCACATGACACCTTTTACTTCTGGTCATGTGTCCATCTTGCCCCAAGCATGTTACCTCCAGAGGCCTGCTTAATGGGGGTCAGTAGCATGGTTAACAGGGGTCAGGGGCGTAGTTAATGGGTCATGGGTGTATGTGGCTAATGGGGGCCAAAGAGTAAATTAAAAAACATTCTTTGATGTGAAAAAGTGGGCCGTTCTCAACCCATTTCCCGGGCCTATTTTGATTGCCAGTCCGCCCCTACCCCAGGGCGGTGCAGCCCCCACAGATGCAGGTGGGGATGGTAGGAGCTGCAGGGGCAGTTCTTGGGGACCAAAAGGGGCCATTTGAAATCTGGCCTCTCAGTTACAAGCTGTTTGCTGGAGCTGGGCCCAGCCCCTCCCTGAGCTCTGGTCCTGCCTCTTGTGCTGCCTCCCAGAAGTTGCAGGCCCAAGGCCTGTCTCTGAGAAGGTGGGGGAGGGGAGGGATGGAGAAGGCAGTGGGGAGGGACAGGGAGACGTGGGCTGTGTAACACTGGGCCTCTGGCTCTCTGGTCCCTGGCCCAGGCACACGGGACCATTGTAACCGGGATGTGACTCTGCCTAAGCCAAGCCCGACTCCGGCCCCTGCAGCCATTGAGCAGCGGGTCACAAGTGGCCTCCCGACCCTGCTCTGCCGGCACAGGGTGAATATGGACCATGGAGCCCACCACCCTGCCTCAGTTTCCCCAGGGATAAAGTGGTTTTCTCCTCATTCCGATTGCTGCCTCTGGAGGCCAGCGCCCCATCGTGCTGCTCCGTGTAGACACACTAAGCAAACAGCCCTGCAGCGCCCAGCGAGAGCCAGGAGTTCACACACAACCCCTCACCTCCCATTAGCATCAAGGGTAGGGTTGCCAGGTGTCCGGTGTTCTATCAGACAGCCTGATTGTTGTGTCCTCTATCCAGTAAAAAAAAATTAAAAAATACTGGACATGTGCAGTGTCCGGTATTTTCTGGTTTTCTGGCATCCAGAAGCCTGGAGGGGGCGGAGGAGTGGCTGGGAGGGGGCGCGACCTGCGCTGGGAGTGATGCCTTGGGGAGGAGGGGAAGCCCTGTGTGTGCTCCTGAGCGCTGGACAAGCGCATTGTGGAGCCGCAGCCGGACTCGCTTCACCAGGACTGTGCATGGGACAGGCAGCACCTCCGGATCTGCACATGCCCGGGTTAGTCCTGCTCCCCACTGGCCGATATGCTCCCTCTGCCAAGCCCTGCTTCCTGCCGGCCGGTTCTCCTTCTCCCAACCTCCCCCGGCCAACCCCACTCCTACTGGCCACCCCCCCTCCACCCTGATCTCCCCCAGCCAGCCCCGCTGTCCCCGACCCTTCCCGTCCCCTCCAGCTCTGCTTTCTTCCAGGTGCCCATCCCCCAATCTCCCCCGGCCAATCCCGTTGCCCCTGAGCCCCCTCCGCCAGCTCTGCTTCCCGCTGGCTCCCCCCCCCCCCGATCTCTCCCAGCCAGCCCCGCTGCACCCGAAGCCCCCCTCCCACCAACTCTGCTTCCCCCCCCCCTCCTCCCAGCTAGCCCTGCTCCCCTCCCGGATGGTCCCTTCCCCCCTCCCCCATCAAGTGTGTCCAGTATTTTTTTTAGACTACCTGGTAACCCTAATCAAGGGACTAAAGTGCCGAAAGCGGCTTTGATGCCAAAGTCTCTGCAGGGCCTGGGCCTAGGCACCGACAAAAGGCGGGAAGTGAACAAGGCCTGAGTGTGTCTGTGACGTGACAACCCGGCTCTGGGCTCCCCGTGCAAACCTGAATCTCCCCCTCTCCTCCCCCAGACACTCTGCCGGATGCACTGGCGGGACCCCTCAGCCTGTATAGACCAGGTGAGCTGCCTCAGGCCTCGTGCCCCCCTCAGAGCCAGGCCTGCTGCCAGGCGCAGTGCGGTGCCAAAGGACAGGCACCGGGCAGGCTGTTTAGCACCTCTGGCCAGGCCCCAGCCATGGGAACAGAGCCACAAACTGCCCCTCCCCCAGCTTTCACCGGCACAGGGGCCTCCTCCTGCCCCCAAACGCCTCCTCCTGAGCCACCCCAGAGGCCCAGCCCAGAGTCCAACCCCCCAGCCCAGAGCCCTTTATCTCCAGGAATCCCCAAGGGTATGTCTACACGACAAAGTTAATTCGAACTAACAGCCGCTACACATACAAACCACTAGTTCGAACTTAATTCGAACTAGCGGAGCGCTTAATTCGAACTAGGTAAACCTCATTCTATGAGGACTAACGCCTAGTTTGAATTAAGTAGTTCGAATTAAGGGCTGTGTAGCTACTTAATTCGAACTAGTGGGAGGCTAGCCCTCCCCAGCTTGCCCTGGTGGCCACTCTGGGCACCACCAGGGAAACTATTCTGCCCCCCTCCCAGCCCTGGAGCCCTTAAAGGGGCACAGGCTGGCTACGGTGCCCGTGCCAGGTGCAAGCCTGCCAGCACCCAGCCAGCAGACCCTGCACCTGGCACGGCACGAGCTAGCCACCCGCTGCCACCCAGCCCTCCCCCTCTTCCAGGGACCAGGCTGGCGGCTCATGGGAGCCTGCCCAGGTCCGCAAGAGGCGGGCGCCCGCCTGGTTTAGTGAAGACCTCATCCACAACCTCCGCACTAGGCACAGGAAAGTGGCCATCTAGGGCAGGAGAGCTGCCAGCCTGGCCACCCAGGAGCAGGTTTGCATGAAAATCAGGGTGGTCCAGTGAGACCCCCAACCCTGAGCCCTGAACTTAGAACGGCCGTACTGGGTCAGACCAAAGGTCCATCTAGCCCAGTAGCCTGTCTGCCGACAGCGGCCAACACTAGGTACCCTGGAGGGAATGGACCAAAGACAATGACCAACCCATTTGTCTCGTGCCATCCCTCTCCAGCCTTCCACAAACAGAGGCCAGGGTCACCATTTCTACCCCCTGGCTAATAGCACTCCATGGACCCAACCTCCATGACTTGATCTCACTTCCCTTTAAACTCTGTTCTAGTTCTAGCCTTCACAGCCTCCTGCAGCAAGGAGTTCCACAGGTTGACTCTTTGCTTTGGGAAGAAGAACTTTCTGTTACTAGTTTGAAGCCTGCTACCCATTCCTTCCCCTTGTTCTCTGGGGAAGGGAGTGGGGAGGTCCAAGAGGGGAGTTTCTCTTCCCCCCAGTGACTGACGGGCTGTGCCCAGCATGGACTCTGGGGCACGTGGGGAGATTGCTCTTTCTCCTGCTCCCAGCAGAGGACCCAAGAGTCCATGGGAGGGTCCCTGCTCTGCCGGGGGAAGGGATGGATCAGACCCCAGAGCACCAGGGCCCGGGGCACAGACAGGGGCAGCCCTGGGCCCATGGCAGGCAGCTGGGGAGCTGCTGAGAGCAGAGTTCTGGTCCTGTTCCCCTTTTCCTCTCCCCCCGTGTGAGCTCAGTTTCTCTCTCCCTCCGCCCAGCCCCCACTGGGACCCCCCTCAGCTCCCTGGGGCCCCTCTTCCTTCTGTCACCCCTGAGTCAGCCTCCTGCCATGGCTGGGACAGAGACACCCCTGTTCCCTCCGCACGGCACCTGGGCACCCCCAGTGCAGGACTCGCCTTGTTCAGCCTCTTCCCGCCCAGCCCAGCTGGGGCCAGTCCCTGCCCCTCCCTGCTGGCTCTGCGGGGTCTGGACACTGGGCCGGAGGCTGAGCACCCTGGTGGGGGGCAGGTCGGAGCTCAGCCCAGAGCTCCAGCGCGGCAGGAAGGGAGCCGAGCCCAGACGTGCCGTGCGGGGGAGACGTGTCCCAGGGGGAATCACAAACCCTGCCCAGAGGCAGCTGGGACCCAGGGACATTTCAATGGGGAGGGGCCCAGCCGAGGGCAGGGCCTGGATCCAGCCAGCCCTGACCAGGCAGTTTCCATCCCGTCCCTCTGGGGTCCCCGTCCCTCTGGGGTCCCCGGCCCAGAGTTGCTCATCCAGGGAGAGGGGGCAGATTCCCAGTGTCAGGGCCCCTCTGATCCCTTCTCTCTGCCACGGCCCCTCCCTGCCGGGGAGTGAGCTGCCCCTTGGGCTGGGCAGAGACCTCAGGGCTGCTCCCCACTCAGAGCCGGGCGCCCCTGGAGGCAGGAGAGTCCCTGAGTCACTGCCCAGCTGGGGCAGATTCTGTCCCTGACGCCATCGACCCCCCCAGGGCCGAGCTCTGCCCCTCACGCTCTGATTCTCCCCCAGCCAACGTGACTCTGGATCCAGACACGGCGCATCCCCAGCTCGTCCTGTCGGAGGATGGGAAACGTGTGAGACTGGGAAACACACGGCAGCCACGGCTCGACACCCGGGAGAGATTTGACAGTGTGTCCTGTGTGCTCGGCCGTGAGGGCTTCACCTCAGGGAGACATTACTGGGAGGTGGAGGTGGGGGATGGGCAATACTGGTCTCTGGGGGTATGTCTACACTAGAAAGTTAGTTCGAACTAACGGACGTTAGTTCGAACTAACTTTCCTATGCGCTACACTAGCGCTCCGTTAGTTCGAACTTAATTCGAACTAACGGAGCGCTTAGTTCGAACTAGGTAAACCTCATTTTACGAGGACTAACGCCTAGTTCGAACTAGCTAGTTCGAACTAAGGGCTGTGTAGCCCTTTAGTTCGAACTAGTGGGAGGCTAAGGCTTCCCAGGTTTCCCTGGTGGCCACTCTGGCCAACACCAGGGAAACTCTATTGCCCCCCTCCCGGCCCCGGAGCCCTTAAAGGGCCACGGGCTGGCTACTCACTTTGTGCCAGTTGCAAGGCTGCCAGCACCCGTGCCTGCACAGCCTGCACCTGCCACACCATGAGCCAGCCATCCGAGGGCTCCCAGCCCTCCACTGCTCCCCACGACCAGCCTGGCGGCTCCCGGGAGCCTGCCCGGGGGCGCACAAGGCGGGCGCCCGCCTGGTCAAGTGCGGAGATCGTGGACCTCATCGAGGTTTGGGGGGAAGCCTCAAATGTCCACGATCTCCGCACTAGCCACCGGAACGCGGCCGTCTATGGACGCATGGCTGCCAGCCTGGCCGCCAGGGGCCACCAGCGCAGCCGGGAGCAGGTGCGCTGCAAGATTAAAGACTTGCGGCAGTCCTACTCCCGGGCCTGCCTGCCAGGGGCTGACCCGGAGGCCTGCCCCCACTTCCATGCCCTGGACCGCATCCTGGGGCCTCATGCCGTCCCTGCCCCCCGGGACGTGATTGACCCCGGGGCAGAGGGACCGCTCCTGGACACCGAGGAGGAGCAAGAGGGCTCTGAGAGCCAGGAGCCTGCTGCCAGCCTTCCCAGGACCCGGGACCCCCGAGGCACCCCACAGAGCCGCTCGCCTGCATCATCAGAGGCCGGGGAGGCGTCCACCTGTGAGTACCCTCGTGTTCCCCTTATGTGTACGGGGGGCTGGGGCGAGAGGGAGCCCCGGGACCGTGCGCCTGGGCCTTGCCCACTACGGAGCAGCAGCTGGGGATCCTGCAGGGGCCCTGGCCTTGCAGAGGGGAGCTGGGTTTCACACACCTGGGCCCCTGGGGTAATTGACCGCTGGTCTTCTTGCACCACAGCTGCAGCACCGGGGACTGCAGGGCGCACCACACCGCCTGCAGCAGCCGCCCGCGCCCGGGCAAGAAGGACAGCCAGGAACCAGGAGGACTACCAGAGGCGGCATCTCCGGTTCCTGGACCGACAGCTCCGTCTCCAGGACCACTGGGTCCAGGAGGACCTCAGGCTGCGCCAGAGGAGTCTGGAGGCCCTGGAGGAGCAGGGCCGTGCCCTGCGAGGCCACCTCCAGAGCCTGCTGGACCGCTTCCCATTTCCTCCTCCCCCTGCTCCCCCTCTTGCTCCCCCTCTTGCTCCCCCTGCTCCCCCTCTTGCTCCCCCTCTTGCTCCTCCTGCTCCCCCTCTTGCTCCCCCTCTTGCTCCTCCTGCTCCTCCTGCTCCTCCTGCTTCCGCTACTGCTTCCTCCACACCCCCTGTCCTCTCTGCCCCCCCCTCCACAACCATTCCCCACCGACGCCCCCGGACCCGCAGTGTGGCGAGACGGGAGAGGCACCCAGACTCCCACCCCTGAGCTTTCCTTTCCCTTCCTCCCTTCCCTCCCCTCCCCTTCCAGCTCCCTCGTCCCAGGTTTCCCCCTCCCTTCTCCCACCTTCATTCCTCCCTCCCCCACCCCAGTTCTCTGAAATAAACAGACGTTTTTGTTTGAAAAACAGGTGTCTTTATTGTACAGTAGATAGGGAGGGGAAAGGGGAAGGGGGGGGGGTAGGGTGGAAGAAGGCCCCGGTGGGGCATGCAGGGAGAGGTCAGTCCTCCTCCTCCTCCACCTGGAAGCTCTCCCGCAGGGCTTCCCGGATCCGGATGGCCCCCCGCTGGGCTTCCCGGACGGCGGCGGTGCGGGGCTGACCGTAGTGTCCAGCCATGCGGTCAGCCTCAGCCATCCAGGCTGGCAAGAAAGCCTCCCCCTTCCGCTCACACAAATTGTGGAGCACACAACATGCCGCCACCACGGGAGGGATGTTGTGCTCGGCCAGGTCCAGACGGGTGAGGAGGCATCGAAAGCGGGCTTTCAGTCGCCCGAAGGCCCCCTCCACCACGATGCGGGCCCTGCTCAGCCTGTTATTGAAGGCCTGGCGGGAGGGATTGAGGTGTCCCGTGTAGGGCTTCATGAGCCAGGGCTGCAGTGGGTAGGCGGCATCCCCCACCAGGCAGACGGGCATGTCCACGTCCCCGACCCTGATGTGGCGGTCGGGGAAGAAGGTCCCGTCCTGCAGCCGCTGGCACACGGAGGAGTTCCGGTACACCCGGGCGTCGTGTGCTTTGCCGGACCAGCCCACATTGATGTCCGTGAACTGTCCCCGGTGGTCACATACGGCCTGCAGGATGACGGAGAAGTACCCCTTGCGGTTCACGTACCGGGACGCCTGGTGTTCCGGGACACGGATGGGGATGTGCGTCCCGTCGATGGCCCCCCCGCAGTTGGGGAAGCCGAGGGCGCCGAATCCCCGGATGACGGCGTCCGGGTCGGCGAGGCGGACCACCCTGCAGAGCAGCACCCGGTTGATGGCCTTGACCACCTGCGGAGAGAGACACAGCAAAGCGTCAATCAGTGGGGCGCCCGGGTGGCTGGGAGCGTGCGTGCCCTGGCAGTGCCCCGCGCCCCACTCCCGGAAGCAACCCCCCTGGCGGCGTGTAGTACGGCCGGGACAGCCCGACCCCTCCGGTGCGGGGCGCTTTCGCCTCCTCCCGCCCCCCCCTTTGTCCCTGGGGCGGCCCATCCCCTCCTCGCAGCCCCCCTGCCCCCCGGCTCGGTGGCCGACGAGCGCCGTACCTGCATGAGCACTGCTCCGACAGTGGATCTCCCCACGCCGAACTGGTTCCCGACGGATCGGTAGCTGTCCGGCGTGGAGAGCTTCCAGAGGGCGATGGCCACCCGCTTCTGGAGGGGGATGGCGGGCCTCATGCGAGTGTCCCTTCTTTGCAGGGCAGGGGCGAGCCACTCGCAGAGCTCCAGGAAGGTGTCCCTCCTCATCCTAAAGTTCTGGGTCCACTGTCGGTCGTCCCAGCGCTCCAGGACGATGCGGTCCCACCAGTCGCTGCTGGTGTCCAGACGCCAGATGCGGCGGGGCACGCCGGTGCCGGGGCGCCGCCGCGGCTCCTCCACGGCCCCCAGGGCGGCCAGGCGGAGAGGCAGGGGGCTGACGTTCCCCAGGTGGTGCCAGGCAGCCTCGAGCCATTGCTGGCAGGCTTGCAGCAGCAAGTCCAGAACGTGCACCAGAAGGTGCAGGGCGAGCCGTGGCTCCATGTTGCCACCTGCGGCGGCCCCCCCGAAGGGAAGCACCGACACAGACGGGCACAGAGACCGACGCTTTGCTGTCCCTCGGCGAGGTTGGCAAGCAAGCAGGAAAAGCTGAGAACCGGCTGTCCAGGGGGGGTCCCTTTAAGCACGAGCCTCAGATAGCCTCAGACAGCAGCCACACAAAGCAACTGCTGACCTGATGCCCTGCCAGAACCGGTTTCAGCTGCCCTTAAATGCCCCCCTGCGTCCAATCAGTGTGGACGCGCTAGTTCGAACTAGCAAAACGCTAGTTCGAACTAGTTTTTAGTTCTAGATGCGCTAGTTCGAACTAGCTTAGTTCGAATTAACTAATTCGAACTAAGTTAGTTCGAACTAGCGCTGTAGTGTAGACGTACCCTGGGGGTGGCCAGAGAGTCTGTGCGCAGAAAGGGAGGGATCAGCCTGAGCCCCAAGGAGGGGATCTGGGCTGTGGGGTGGTGGTGGGGTCAGTTCCGGGCTCTCACTGACCCTGCAACTCTCCTGCCCCTGAGCCCCCCCCAGCAGGATCCGGGTTTGTCTGGACTGTGACTGGGGGCAGGTGACATTTATCGATGCTGCTGCCAAGGCCCCGATCTTCACTGTCCCGCCGGGCTCCCTCCCTGGGCAGAGCATCCGACCCTGGATCTGGGTGGGGTGGGGCACAAACACCGAGCTCCGACTGTCTTCCTGACAGCAGCCCCTCTGGCCTCACACACCCCAGTCTGTGTGACCCTGGAGGACTCCCCTGTACCCAGCCCCTGGCTCCTCATCTCTATGGTTCCTGAAACCTCCTCCCCTTCTCTCCCTGCAGCTCCACTTAAGGGAGGTGGAAGGACCCTACTGCAGCCCTAGGGAGCAGACAGGCCCTGAAGGGCAGAGATGGGGGCTGGACAGGGACAGAACTAACAGCCGGGCTGGGGACAGGCAGAGTTCAGATCAGGTCACACAAATCATCCACCCCCATGGTCCCTGCCCCTCACTAGTCCCCTCTCCCCTCCCCCACCTTGGGGCTCTGGGGGCCAGCTGGGCTCAGGAAGGCAGCCGGCCCTGGCTCCTGAAGCTGCTGCCTGCTGGGAACGTTGCTCTCCCCGGCAGAGCTGGAGACAAGGAGCGAGCTCCAGGCGGGGGCTGGGCTATTGCAACGCTGAACGGCGCTGCCTGGAATTGTAGCTGCCCAGAAAATCCCTGGCACGACGCTGTGAGCCCCCAGCCCGAGTGACGGGGGATGGGAGTGTCTGGGACAAGCCAGCAGGCCCGGCAGGGATCTGCCTGAGCTAGTCTATGGGGGCGCTCACCAGGGAACATCAGAGCAGCCAGACTGGGTCAGACCAGAGGCCCATCCAGCCCCGTGTCCTGTTGGCCCACAGTGGCCAGTGCCAGGTGCCCCAGAGGGAGGGAACAGAACAGGGAACGTCCAGTGACCCCTCCCCTGTCACCCATTCCCAGCCCCTGGCAAACAGAGTCTAGGTTCACCATCCTGGCTAATAAGTACTGAAGGATCTAACCCCCATGAATTTATCCAGCTCTTTGTTGAACCCTGTTAGGATGCGTCTCCACAGCAGGACTTATCTCAAAATAAGCTACACAAAGTGAGCTACATCAGTTTCATATCTTATTTCAAAATTGGGAGCGTCTCCACAGCACCTATTTTGAAACAGAGCTCTCTTCCTCCACCTTCCCTTATTCCTCGTACAATGAGGGTTACAGCAGTCAGAGTAAGAAGTCCTCCAGCGTAACGGTATTTTGACACTTTCAAAATACCTGCAGTGTAGACGTGGAATAAAGTGGCCGTGTAGACACAGGGTGACTGTGCGCTGTGTCAAGAAAAACTTCCTTTGTTTGTCTTAACCTGCTACCTATTAATTTAATTTGGTGACTCCTTGTTCTTCGGTTATGGGAATAAATAAATAACTTTTCCTTATTCACTTTTTCTGCACTAGGCATGATTTTACAGCCCTCTCTCCTACCCCTCCTTTGTCTCCTCTTTTCTATTCTGAAAACTCCCAGTCTTTTTCATCTCTTTTCTTATGGGACCCGTTTCAAATCCCAAATCATTTTTGTTGCCATTTTATGAGCTGGGACCTATGCTCACCCCCCTGTATTCATTCTGGGGTAGATCTGTCCCTGCCATCACACCCATCCCTTTGCATCTGATGAGAAACAGTCACATTCCACATACCCATTGTCCTGGCACCAGGGCCGGCCTTAGGCCGATTCGGTTGATTTCGGCCTGTGCATCTAAGGGGCCCCTGCGCCCCTGAACCTGGAAGTGCCGGCAAGTAACTATTCAGAGCCGGGGGCCCTGCTCCACCAATATGTGGAGCTGGGTCTCTCCCCTGGCTCTGCCTGGAGTGGGCCCGGCCCCCCCTGCTGGCCTCCCTGCGCATTCTCCCACCCTGCCCCCAGAGCATCCCCCACAGCCTCAGCCCGTCGCTAACGTGCGCGGCTCCCCCTCGCCGCCTGCTGCTGCCATGCGCAGCGTTGCAGGTGGGTGGGGCCCCGGCGTGATGTGACGTCACATCCCGGGAGTTTAAAACTCCTCGGAGGAATGTTGCGTGGCTGCCTCTGGGTTCGGACTCCGGGGCCTGAGTGCTAGGGTTGCCAGGTAGACCCCGCTAAAAAACTGGACACGCTTGTCCGGGGGGGTGGGAAGGATGTTCTCATGTCCTGGGCAGGCCTATGCCTTCTGCGCCCGACGTGCCAATTCAGGAACAGCCTGGGCAGTGTGGAGCCGGCACGGCTTTTCCGTTGGCCGGTGGGAAGGGGCGAGTGAGTCACTCCGCTAGGGGCTGTGGGTGGGTGGGAGAGGCAGAGGACAGGTGGGATGGAGTAAAGCAGCCCCTTGCCTCGTCCTTCTGACTGCTCCGTCCCAGCACAGGGCCATGTGAACGGGGACCCCGGTTAGCCAAAGGATTCGGGGGGAGTGTCCTCCACCCAAGAACTGAGTTCAGTCTCTCAGGTCCAGCTCAGCCACTCCCATGGCTCGCCCAGGTAAATGTCCCCCCTTCTGCCCCAGGATTTTACATTCCTCTCTGCAGCTGCTCCCCTGGCAAAAGGCTGCAGGTCTGGTTTCTGCCTCTGGCCGGGGCCTGCGGAGGGAGGGGCCGCAGCTGTTTCTGCGGAGCCAGAGAGGAGGGAGACCCTGGAGAGTGGGTGGGAAACGCAGCCCAGCCCCTCTCCCCCCCCAGTAAAGCCCCTCTCGGCAGCCCTGCTCACGGGGACAGAGCAGTGTCACACGGGCGCTGGAGGTGAGATGGCCCCAAACCACCCCCTCCCCCGCAGCATGGACTGGAGTGAGGGGGCTTTGCCCACCCCGGGGGAAGGGGCCTCGTGCTGCAGGGTGGGGCCGCCGGGCTGGGTACATCCCAGGCTGCTCGCAGAGGGAACATGGGGTAGCCCGGAGGCACTGGAACCGGGGGAGGGTCGGACAGGCTGGGCCTGGTCACTTTGGCTCCCACCCCCTCCCCTTCCAGACCCGAGCGGCCGTGCGAGGTGTCTGCACACGGGCTGGTTTGCAAGTGCCGTGTCTGTAGGTTTGTGCCCCCTTTGCACGGGGAGCTGTGGGGCTGCGGGTGTCTCAATGTCGCCCTGGCGCTGTGCAGCAGGGTCACACCCCACACAGAGCGGCATCAGCCCGGCCTCCCACTCGGCGCTCCAGCCAGGGACATGAGCTGTGCCCCAGCCCCAGGGACAGACCAGGGACGGCACCGTTGGGCCAGCGAGCCAGAGGGCCTGTCGGTGACCTGGTTTGGGACACAGGAAGTACCAGCCTCTGCCACAGAATGGAAAAGGCCCCGGCAGCCCCTCGGTTTGGTCTCCGCTCCTGCGCCTCCCTCGGGAGCAACCTGGCTAGAAACCAGCCTGTGAGGGGGCAATGGAGGGGGGGGGGGATTCGGGATCCTGTGGGGGAGGGGACCAGAACAGGAGCAATGGGCCACCCAGGCCCAGCACTGGCAGGGGAGCCTTTCCCGTGTTTGGGGACCAGCAGCCTCCAGAGCCCTGCCCCAGCCGGCCACTGTCTGACGGGTGCACGGCCCCGGGCACGACGGCCGGTGTCCCCTTTGGGCCCTGCTCCCAGGCAGAGTCGGCAGCCACAAGGGCTGGGTCAGTGTCTGGGGCTCCCCTGCTCCTGGGCCCCAGGACAGGCCTCCCTCCCCAGCCACAGCAGGGCCGGTCCTGGACTGGGTTGGGCCAGAGCAGGGGAGACACAACAGGTGTGAGAAGACCGACCATGGCTGGGTTCACACCAGGTAGGGGGGTCTGTCCGGGTAGGTCTGGGCCTGGGGATTCGGGCTAGGAAGGGGTGTCCGGCCCATGGAAGATCCCAGCTACAGCAGGATTGGGACCAAGGGTGAGGGAAGGGACATGTCCAGGCACCCACAGGTCCCGGTGTATTGGCTGCAGTTGGGTTCGGGCTGGGAGCCCCCAAGCCCTTCCTCTCTCCTCTCGCTCTGCCCAGCCAGGGGAGGGAAGAGACGCTCCCCTTGGAGCCAGAGTCCAGCCAGCCCCCGAGGGTCACTAGCTGAGCGCCCACTACAGCCCTCGTTCTGCCGGCCGGGCTATGGAAGGGTCTGTGGGGGGCCGCCACTGAGCAGGCAGCTCAGGTTTAATCCTCAAGCACCAGCACAAACCCTGCAGCCAGGCCCTGTCACTTGCCTCCGCACAAGCTCAAAGGGGAGGGGGAAGCCCTGTTAACTCAGGGTGGGGGGAGGAGACAGGAGGCCCCATCTCTCCCATCCTGGCTCTTTGTTTCTGTCACGGGCTGTGGGGGGGGTCACCGGCCTGCACCCCCATCCACAGCCAGACGTGACTCTCAATTGCAAGTCGAACTGAAGGTTTATTTGAAACAAAATACAGGACTATGTAGCACTTTAAAGACTAACAAGATGGTTTATTAGGTGAGGAGCTTTCGTGGGCCAGACCCACTTCCTCAGATCAAATAGTGGAAGAAAATTGTCACAACCATATATACCAAAGGATACAATTAAAAAAATGAACACATATGAAAAGGACATGTAGCGCCCCCTCTCCACCTGGTTACCTTCTTTTAAAGCCAATCTCCTTTCAGGTTTGGATGGATAGGTCTGGGTTCTTCTGGATCCCGCCACCCACTCAATTTTATTCTTTCTGATTGATGTACTTGGCGGTGTCTCCACCCCCCTCACTCCTTCCTAGCAGGGTCACCAGGGCAGCTTGGGAGGAAAATTCTAGCCCAGGATAATCCCCACGTATTTGCCAGATAGTTGGAGACTCCCAGAAAATAACACAAACACATACACTATAATAAACACAGTTATATTAAACAGGAGACAATTATAACAGAACAGGGTAAAACACTATTTTTAGGGTCACCGGTACCCAGCAACTGTAAGGTCAGTGTCCTGTTGGTACATGTACTTTGTTGGGGCCTTGATGACTGTTGACCACACAATCCTTCTCTGCAGTGGTTTAGCAGTGGAGCCGACTAGGTCCAGTACAGCCCAAAGGACTCACAAGTGGGAGAAGGCGGTAAATCCCTCCACAGTTTAATATGCTGCAGGTAATAAAATCCCCAAATAAATTCCCTGACTTACTAACTAACAATTGGTGCACTCACACACTCCATGGATGAGCCTCAGGTTGAGAGATGACTCAGTCTCTGCAAAGGGCTGCTCTCTTCTCACGGGGTCCTCTTCAAGCAGGAACCAGGCTGCTCGGTCCCAGAATTTCCCCTCACCGCGAAGGGGTGCAGGGCTCAAGATGCAGACCCCACAACTGCACCAAAATTCAAAACTACAGCCTCCCAGCCGAGCATTCAGACCCACACAGCAGGCAGCAGCCCTGAACTTGCTGCTAGAGCCGAGCTGACCATGCGGTGCCTCCTCTCACCCAGGGAGCTGGAGCCAACTCAGCCTGGCCGGGGAAGCCTCCCAGCAAACTCCACAACTGGGAATCACCAGTGGAGACATAAACCCAGCTGAGGGATCCTGCCTTCCGGTCCCTAGAGGCTAGTTCTCAGGGGGAACCCTGCATGCAGGCCTGGGGTTCACTAGCTCCCACACAGCCAGCTTCCCCTTCCCTGGCTGGCTCCAGACTCCCCTCAACAATGGTCTCTCCTTCCCCCTGGGAGGGGCATCTCACTCCCTATGGGTTGCTGGGCAGACTCTGGCCCTGGTAGGGAGGGGGAGCCAAGGCAAACTCAGAGCCTCTCCCTGAGCTGCCAGCAGACAAGGCCCCGGGAATCCAAGTAATCTCCTTGGGGGTTACACTAATCAAATTTCAGAACAGAAAGGGGATGGGGGGAGGTAAATGTCTGTGAGCTAATGATATTAGAGGTGATAATTGGGGAAGCTATCTTTGTAATGGGTACGGTAATTAGAGTCTTTATTCAAACTTAAGTGTAAAGTGTTGAATTTGAGCATGAATGACAGTTCAGAGGCTTCTCTTTCAAGTGCAGTCTTAAAAGGCCTTTGAAGCAGGATGCAGGTGATCAAGTCGTTGAGACAGTGTCCTTTCTGGTTGAAATGGCAAGAAACTATTTTTTCTTTGTGATCCTGTCTAATATCTGTTTTGTGGGCATTGATCCTTTGGCAAAGTGTCTGAGACGTTTGTCCAATGTACATAGCAGATGGACACTTTCGGCACATGATAGCATAGATTATATTTCTGGATGCGCAGGAATATGTGTTCTTGATCTTATAACTCGCTTGGTTAGGTCCAATAATGGTATCAGCAGAGTGACTATGTGGACAAAGCTGGCAACGGGGTTTATTGCAAGGGAAGGTACCAGGGTTGGTATTAGTGTGGTATTTCCTGTGGTTGTTGGTAAGAATCATCTTGAGGTTAGGTGGTTGTCTATAGGAGACTATGGGTCTGTCTCCCAGAGCCTCTCGGAGTTTAGTATCCTGTTCCAGGATAGGCTGTAGTTTATAGATAATGTGTTGGACAGGTTTAAGTTGGGGGCTGTAGGTGATGACAAGTGGTGTTCTATTGCTGGTTTTTTTGGGTCTGTCTGAAGTTGATGGTTTCTAGGTATTTGTCTGGCTCTTTCAATTTGCTTTTTTATTTCTCCGGGTGGGTAGTTGAGATTTATAAATTTCTCCCTGCCCGCTCCTCTTGGGAATGTCGGGGGAGATTTCGCTGGGGGCCAAGGAACCGAGAATTCTCTAGCTCCGCATGACCATGGCCCCTGACCCCACTTACCATCCACATTCTCCTGGGCGCTGGGTGCTGCAGGGAGTGTCTGACCCCCCGGATCAGCTCTGGCTCAGGGCGGGAGGACTCCAGCCGGGTGCGGCTCCCCCTTGGCCTGTGGCTGGACAGGACACAGCAGGGAGCAGTGACCCTGTCGCCCATTGCAGCCTGGCCCTGAGAGCTGGGCCCAATGTGGGAGGGTGCAAGGGGAGCCCCTCAGCAGCCATGGAGAGAAGCCAGGCGGGAGGGCAAATTGACCCTGAGCCTCGTACACCCTGTACCACCGGGTCTGGTGGGAGGGAGGGGGGCTCTGTGTGTGGGGCACAGACTGGCAGTCAGCAACATGGGATAGGTGCTGGAACGATGGGCTCTCTAAGGCACAGACTGGCAGGTAGTCAGGGATGTGGGGCAGTGGCTGGCAGAGGGGGCTGTGTGTGTGGGGCACAGACTGGCAGTTTTTCAGGTACATGGGGGGTTGGTGACTGATAATATGAGACTAGCTGGGCTCGTGAGGGTGTCTGGGTGGGGAAGTTTCTAGGCTGCGGGAGATGGGGGGTGGGGTTTGGACGGGGGGCACAGGCAGTGCTGGGCTGTGTGTGCACTGATGACACAGGATGCAGAGTTAACGGCCTGTGTTTCGGGGGAAGCTGGACCAGCCAACGTGGTTTCTGGTGCTTCCTTTGAGCATCCCCCCGGGAGCAGGTCGGGGCTGTTGTGTTCACTAGTCTGATGATGACGATGATGATGGAGGAAATGTTGCCGTTCAGCTGAGTGTGAGCAAAAGCAACACACACGCCCAGGAGAAACCACGTCCTAGTTCCAGTGCCCAGTGCACCCCTCACATCCCTCTTCTAGCCTCCAGGCCTCCCGCTCCAGCGTTTCACCAGCCTCAGTGAAATCGTTTCCCCTAATTCCCACCCCAGATCTCCCCAGCTGCAACTCGAGACAGTCGCTCCTTGGGATCCCCTCTCTGGCCATGGACAGACCCTCTTAGGCCTCTGCCTGGCCTGTATCCTCTGCCTCACACACCCCCAGCACAACCGGCTGTGAGCCCCATGCCGGACCTTCCTCCTCAGCCCTCGCTCTGGTCACACAACAAATCCCCTGGGAGCACTTTACAGACCAATAAAACATGTCGCTGGGATCATGAGCTTTGGCGGGCACAGCCCCCTGCTTCAGATGACCGGGGGCTGGGGGGTGCATCAACCCTGCCCTGCGAATCAGCCCCCCAGTCCTGCTGGGCCTGCCCCCCGAGGGAGCAGAGTAGAAAAGCCTCTGGAGCCGCTCAGGCCGGGCCGACTGCAGGAGGAGGAGGATGCGCAGGGAGCTCCGGGCCCAGGGGAGCGGAGGGGGCAGGAGCCTCCAGCAGCAGCCGTGGCCAGGGAGGCCCTCGGACAGGCCGTGCCCACAGGCCGCGTGAGGGGAGAGACGCCAGGGCTGCTAGGAAGGGGCCCAGGGCAGGGATTGTTCCTGGGGGCTCAGCGTGTGGCGGTCGGAGTCCCTGCTCCTCGGCCAGCGGGGCCCAGGGCTTGGGCCCAGGGACACGGGGGCTCAGGCGACTGGGCGGGAATGGGAGCGTTTGTGCTGCCAGCTCCCATCGGCGGCCCTTGGACTGACATGGGTGGGAGGAATTGGACCGGCTGCCCCGCGCTCCGCAGAGGGAAACGTGGGCTCCCCAGTGCTGAGCTGCTCCAGACAATTCTTTCCCCGCCGTGTGGCTGGGGGCTCCGGCCAGAACACGCCTGCTCCTACTGACCCCGTGTTGGGGGGGGAAGGGCTTGTCAAGGGGTCAGACGGGCAGAGCCTGTGGGGGTTGGGTGGATGCGGCTGCCCCCCTCTGCAGAGACCAAGTCGTGCAATGGGGGATTCTCCATCCCTTGCCATTGCTGAGCCGAGACGTGAGGGCATCAGTAACAGCCAGGGCAAGTGGGGCTGGGACCGGAGGGGTGGGGAAGGTTCTGGGGTCTGCAAGGTGCAGGAGCTCAGATCAGATGAGCATGATGATTCCTTTGGCCCTTCAAATCTGAGCCCATGAGACCGGCCTCTGGGCTGCTCTGGGACTCCTGACCCCAGCTGTGACCCACAGCCCCTGCTCTGCCTGCTAGTCATGACTGCTCCAGCCAGGAGTCTGGAAGGGCTTTTCCTGGGGAGAGACTGTTGTCATGGCAACAGAAACACTCCTTTTGTGCCTGTGGGCTGCATGCACCGCTCTGTCCCCACAGGCCCTGGGGTGTAGCCTCCCCCTCAGCTGTCACAAGAAAAGTTTTTCAAGTCCTCTGGTTTGCAGAGAATGGCTGAGACCAACCCGAGCATGTGCTTAAGGGCAAGAAAGCAAAGCTCGTACAATCAATGATCGGGTTATTTCTCTTCAATCTCTTTATTTTAAACCAGTCTCACATTCTTTTACTAGCCTCCTGAGGTGGGTGGAGATTTTGGCATCGAGGGAGCATCTCTCGGACACCACGAATCACTTCTCCTCTTCCCGGCAATGCAGGAGAAGGTAGCAGGGACTCCAGAGTCAGCGGGAGGCTGGATACATCTGGGCTGGCCCCAGTGGCCGGCAGACACAGAGTTTTGGGCCTGGCTGAGCAGCAGGTTTCTTTTCACACCCGTCGGTTCCCAGGAGTCTCTGGCCACTCCCTGCCGTGGGTGCTGCCGTGTGAGCCCTGCCCTGGCCGTTCCTGGCCAGGCCCTCCCTTTGCTCCTCCACTCTCCATCCAGGCAGATCTCTGAGTCGGGGAAACCTCCCCTGAGAACCTGCCGCCTCCTCCGTGGAAGTGGTGGGAAAGGGGCTGCCGGGAACTCCTGGCCATGGTGGCCCTCGGGGTCATAGAGGAATCCCCTAGTGCAGCGTTTCTCCCCCTGGGGGTCCCTGCCCAGAAGGGGGCGGCAAGGCGAGGGCAGGAGGGTCGCTCACGGGGGCACCGGACGTTTGGGCTTTCCTAGCCGTGGCCTCGTGTTCAGTCCCCAGGACTCCCCGGCGGAGTTTGGAAATAAGAAGAAATGTCCCTGATCTCTCCTGGCCTCCCCAGCTGGGCGGCTGGAGGGGCAGCTGCTCTCTGCCCCCAACCTGGCCAGCAGCGGCGCAGACGGAAGGGTGGCAACGGCATCGCTGCCTCCACTTCTCCTGCGCTGCTGCTGCTGCTGGCACTGACCCCACAGCTGGGATCCCGCTCGCTCTGGGCACCCAGCTTGGAAGGGAGCGATGCCCCCAGCAGGGGGCAGAGGGAAGGATGCAATGGCAGGCCACACACCCTTCCTTCTGCGCTGCTGCTGGGAGCGGAGCTGCCCTCCGAGCTGGGCACCTCCCCTGTGGCCCCTGCTCTGTGGTCCCCAGCGGAGAATACAGCCCTGCCAGCAGCAGTGCGGAAGGAACGGTGGCAACAACATGCCAGGCCACCCTGCCTCTGCGCTGCTGCTGGGGCGGCGTTGACTTCTGAGCTGGGGGACCCGTCAGTGACCACCCCTCACTCGCTGCTCAGTGGGGCCCCCTCCGATCTGGGCCCCACAACAGCAGCCGCTGCTCTGCTGCCGCCCAGGTCCAAAGGCAGCGCCACCGCCTGCAGCGGCACAGAAGGAAGGGCTGAGATACCAGACCAGGCCTCCCCTCCTCCTGTGCTGCTGCTGGCGGTGACTTTGCAGCTGGGTGTCCTGCCAGCGTGGCCCACTCGCAGGTCACTCAGGGTGGCTGTGTCTACACTGGGCCACTTATTCCGGAAAAGCAGCCGCTTTTCCGGAATAAGCTGCGAGCTGTCTACACTGGCCGCTTGCTTTTCCGGAAAAGCAATGACGATCTAATGTGAAATCGTCATTGTGTTTCCGGAAAAACTATGCTGCTCCCACTCGGGCAAAAGTCCTTTTTCTGGAAAAACTGTTCCGGAAAAGGGCCAGAGTAGACAGCACAGTAGTCTTTTCCGCAAAAAAGCCCTGATCGAAAAAATGACGATCAGGGCTTTTTTTCCGGAAAAGCGCATCTACATTGGCCACGGACACTTTTCCGGAAAAAGGGCTTTTCCGGAAAAGCATCCTGCCAATGTAGACGCTCTTTTTCCGGAAATACTTATAATGGAAAACTGTTCCGTTTTAAGCATTTCCGGAAAAGGGTGCCAATGTAGACGTAGCCGGTGTGTCTAGACTACAGGGTTTTGTCAACAAAAGTGGACTTCATCTACACTGCCGCTGAATTCTGTCGAAACAACGTCGACAGAACTCAGCAGTTTTGTCGAGGGCTGTAAACCTCATCTACGAGGAATAACGCCTTTTGTCGAGAGAGTTCTGTCAACAGAAGGCGCTATTGCATCTCCACTGTCCTTTGCGTCTACACTGTCATGTTAACAAAGCGGCTTGCTTTGTCGACAGAACTAGATTTAGTCTAGACACTCTTTGTCGACAGAAGCTTTCTCGACAGTATGGCTGTGTCTAGACTACATGCCTCCGTCGATGGAAGCATGTAGATCAGACAGATCGGCAAAGGGAAATGAAGCCGTGATTTAAATAATCGCGGCTTCATTTAAATTTACATGGCTACCACGCTGAGCTGACAAACAACTGATCAGCTGTTTGTCGGCTCAGCGCGCTAGTCTGGACGCTCCCCTGCCGACATCAAAGCCCTTTGTCGGCAGCCCCGTTATTCCTCGTGGGATGAGGACAGAAGCCTGTAGTCTAGACGTACCCTCAGTGTGGCAGGCAGGGCTGCCCCCAGCAGTGGCACAAAAGGGAGGGCAGCAGCCGCAGACCTTATGTGCGTTGGCTGGGGGCAGGCGGCCTTGTGCACATGGTGCCTGCGCTCTCTAGCTGCCCAGCTGAGCAGTGAGAGGCACGGCCAGCAGCGGCACAGCAGGGAGGGTGGCGATATCAGACCAGCTCCCCTCCCTCCTGCGTTGCTGCTGGCGGTGGGGTTGCCATCCAGGTTGGGCACCTGGCCCCTTGTAACTTCCTCAGCCTCCCCATTAGTAGGCAGAGCCTCTGCCCGCAGCAGTGCAGAGGGAAGGGAGGCACCGCCACACCAGGCCGCCCTCCCTTCTGCGCTGCTGGTGGTGCTGGCGCTGCCTGCTCATGGGAAAAGGTGTGAAAAGGGGGTTCTCCAAAGGAGCAGCGCCGCATGGACCTCGGGGTTCCCAGTGGTCTGAGTCCCCCACTGACTCCAGGCTCCATGCAGGTGCTTCCACTCAGAAATGTACAAGAGCCTCCAGGACCCTGAGCCTTTCAAAGCGGAAGGACCCTCGTAAAGCCGAGTCAGTGGAACTTCCTGCTGGCCCCGGGCTGCACACGGAGTTCCCGTTTTGAAGTGCACAGGAGGCCCTGCTGGGGCCCTTGTCCAGTTCAAAGTGCAGAAAGTGCCCATCGACTAGTCGAGTAGCCAATGGAAATTCCATCGACTCCTCAACTTGTCCATGAATCGTTATTTAACATCCTTACCCAGCAGCAGCGGCGCGGAAGGCAGGGAGGCAAAGCTGCAGCAGCCCACCTGCCTTCTGCACTGTTACTGGAGACAGCACGGACTGTCCAGCTGCCTGGCGGGAGTGGCGGCGCTGTTGCCAGCGATGGCAGAGAAGGACGAGGGGAGCACCGTCCAGGGCCCCCCTCCCTGTTTGCTAGGGATGTCAGACAGGGAGTCACTGAACAATCATGTCACTGCATCAAACTGTAGCAATTCCACGATTATTCGATAGTCCCTGGTGCCTGAGTCAGCAATAAGGGGCTGCACCGGCATCCCACACAGCAGACAGAGGCTGCACTGGCATCCCACACAGCAGCCTCTGTGCGACGAGAGCTTGTGCCCGCCCCGGACAGAGGCTGCTCTGCAGCAGCCTCCTCTGGAGTGTGAGAGGCAGGAGCAGGCAGCTCCGCAGAACTGGTGCTCACGGAGAACTAGATTTTAAGTCAGCTCCCCTCGAGCAACCCCCCATCCCCCTCGCCTCTATGTGAGACAGCGAGGGAGGAAAGGGGGCTCCATGGAGCTGGCCTGTGTGGAGAGCCGGCTTAGAAGATAGTTCCCCGAACATCTCATCTCATGTCTGCCCTGCCCCCACGCTGATAGGGAGGCAGCAGTGGAGGGGGATGGGTGAGACGTGGTTCCATAGGAGCTGATACACATGGGGAGCTGTCTTAAAAGCTGCTTCCCGTGTGAACCAGCTCCTGCCTGACTCCCTCACCCTCCGTGTTGCTGCATCTCTATGAGAGGCAGCAGCCCATGGTGCGGGCCAGGCAGCTCCATGGGATCTGGTGCTCATGGGGAGGCAGCTTAATAGCTGGATCCCCGCAGACACCAGCTCCCACCTTCCCCCCCTCTTGCTGCTTCTGTTCCCGAGGCAGCCGGGGGAGGGGTGTGTGGAGGCGACAGGATTAACCAATAAGCCCAGACGTATCGGTTAATCGTGTAGCCAGCTACACACGTTGACACCCCTAGTTTGTGCTGCTGCTGGTATTGGCGCTGCCCTCTGAGGTAGCCCCTGGCCAGTGGCACCCACTCTCTGGTCACCCGGTTTGGGAGGCAGGGCTGACACCCGCCGCGGTGCTGAAGGAAGTGCTGCAATCCCGCCCCTCCTGCACTTCCTGCTGCACCGCTCTTGGGGCAGCACTGACGGCCGAGCGGGTGACCAGAGAGTCGTGGCTGCTCCTGGGGCGCCCAGCTCGGAAGACAGGGCCCCCGCCAGCAGTGGTGCAGAAGTAGGAGTGACACCACACGGAGCCACCCTGCTTCTGTGCTGCTGCTGGCAGGGACGCCGTCGTCTAAGCTGGGCCCCTGGCCAACAGCCACTGCTCTCCAGCCACCCAGCTCAGAAGGCAGCCCCACACCCTGCAGCACTGCCCCCTTCCCTCTGCGCTGCAGCTGGTGGTGGCGCTGACTTTTGAGCTGGGTGACCTGCCAGGGGCCGCTGCTCTGCAGCCACCCAGATGGAAAGGCAGCCCTCCCGCCAGCAGCAGTGCATAAGAAAGGGTGGCAACACCGGACCAGGCCTCCCTTCCTCCTGTGCTGCTGCTGTCAATGGGGCTGCCCCCAAACCGGATGGCCAGACAGTAGCCGCTGCTCTCCAGCCACTCAGCTGGGAAAGCCGGGAGAAATCCGACAGTTTTTAATATTTCCAAACATCTGCCCAGAGGAAGATTTGCGGCCTGAAGACGAGGTCATGGCTGGGAAAACCCAGGCGGCCAGTGACCCTGCTCGCGAGCCCCCTCCCCTGGCCCTGGGACCCCCTTTTGGGTGGGGAGCCCCAGCTGGAGAAAGGCTGCACTAGGGGATTCCCCAATGACCCTGGAGACCAACAGGGCCAGGAGTTTCTGGCAGACCCTTTCCCACAACTTCCAGGGAATACGCCGGAACTAGGGCCCCATCGCGTCCCCCTGCAACCTCGCCCATTTCACAGCCAGACCGTGTCCATGCTGCTCCCTGGCACACTCCCGGGGGCTTCCGTGGGAAATTTCCCGGCTCTCTGACCGGCTGGGTCCTGGCCCAAACTAGGATTGTGTGCAATGGGGGTGGGGGCATCCCAAGAGTGCCAATTTCACTTCCCAGCAGCCTGTGGGGCAGGGCTAGAGCCGTTCCACCCTCACTTCTCCCTGCCCCTCAGGGTGGCTCTGATCTGCCCCCTCCACGAGTGCCCGTGTTAGGGCAGGACAACTCCTGTCCCATCCCAGCCAGGTCAGGGAGCAGCTGACACCCCAGGTCCCTCACCACGTGGGGAGCTCAGACTCCCCTCACCATTCCCCCATCCCCTCCTCTCCCCCCGTTGCACGTCTCCTGGCTGTGAAATGGGTGGGGCCCTAGTCAGGTTCCCAGGGACCTTTACCCCCCACAGAGCAGGGGTGGGGAACCTTTGCTGGGTCGGGGCCACTGACCCACAGAAAAATCTATGGGGGGCTGCACACAAGTGAGAAACAGCCTCCCTCCCCTCCCCAGCGTGGGCCCCCAATGCAGGGGGGAGCCCCGACCTTCAGGGGCCGGATCCCCGCCAGCCGGGGCTGCATCCGGCCCCCGCGCCTGAGGTTCCCCACCCCCGCTGTAGGGATCTGCACTGGATGGGAGTCTCCCTGGGAAGGGCCTGGCCAGGCCTTCGACGCCCAGGGCAGGGCTGCGAGGCGCCGCGGTTGCTGGGGCTTCTGTGCCCGGCGTCCTGGCTGAAGGGCACCGGCAGCCCGAGCTCGGGTCTCGGGGAAGCGGCGCGACGGGAGGCCCCTCCGTCTGTTCCAGCTTCAGCAGATCGCCGAGGTTCAGCAGGTCCCTCTCTGCCCTGGCCGGCCGGTTTCCTCCTCCGCTGCCCTGGTCCCGTCTGTGACCTCGCCTGGTCCTGGTTACTGGGCGGGTTGTTCAGTCTTCAGTCTGCGCCGTGACACTCCCCGTCTCTGGGCTGGAATCGTCTCCATCGGGTTGCTGGGTGCAGCCTGCACCTGGTTCCGAGGGGACGGCAGCTTCTCCCGCCACAAAGCCTGCAGGCTCCCAGCTTCCCTCTGGCAGAGCTTGCCTTAGGGCAGAGCGGCATAGTGGGTAGAGTCTGTACTGGCCCCTTTCTCAGGGCAGTTTGGCCCAATGGCCAGAGTCAGTAATTGCCCCTTTTCTAAGGGCAGTGTGGCCCAATGGCCAGTGTCAGTACATTTCCCCTTTTCTCAGGGCAGTGTGGCCCAATGGCCAGAGTCAGTACATTTCCCCTTTTCTCAGGGCAGTGTGGCCCAATGGCCAGAGTCAGTACATTTCCCCTTTTCTCAGGGCAGTGTGGCCCAATGGCCAGAGTCAGTACATTGCCCCTTTTCTCAGGGCAGTGTGGCCCAATGGCCAGAGTCAGTACATTGCCCCTTTTCTAAGGGCAGTGTTGCCCAATGGCCAGAGTCAGTACATTTCCCCTTTTCTAAGGGCAGTGTGGCCCAATGGCCAGAGTCAGTACATTGCCCCTTTTCTAAGGGCAGTGTGGCCCAATGGCCAGAGTCAGTACATTGCCCCTTTTCTCAGGGCAGTGTGGCCCAATGGCCAGAGTCAGTACATTGCCCCTTTTCTAAGGGCAGTGTTGCCCAATGGCCAGAGTCAGTACATTTCCCCTTTTCTAAGGGCAGTGTGGCCCAATGGCCAGAGTCAGTACATTGCCCCTTTTCTAAGGGCAGTGTGGCCCAATGGCCAGAGTCAGTACATTGCCCCTTTTCTAAGGGCAGTGTGGCCCAATGGCCAGTGTCAGTACATTTCCCCTTTTCTCAGGGCAGTGTGGCCCAATGGCCAGAGTCAGTACATTGCCCCTTTTCTAAGGGCAGTGTGGCCCAATGGCCAGAGTCAGTACATTGCCCCTTTTCTAAGGGCAGTATGGCCCAATGGCCAAGGTCAGTTTCTTGCCCCTTTAGTCCAACCAGTGTGGCCCAATGGCCAGTGTCGGTACCTTGCCCCTTTAGTCAGGGCTGTGCAGCCCAATGGCTACAGTCCATAAGCTGGCCCTGACTCACTGGGCTGTCCAGGTTCCTGTCCAGGGACAGGAGATGGGGGAGGGGAGGTTCTATCCCCCGCAGGGGGGGAGGGGCAGCTCCTCCTTCTCCCCTGGTGCCCGGTCCAGGGCTGGGTCGGGTCCATGGCTCCAGTCCCGGCGTGAGCAGGAAAAGCTCCGACTGATGCTCCTACTCTCGCTGGCAGCTCCTTCCCTGCAGGCAACACCGGCCCTGGAGCCAAGCTGGGGGTGGGGGAGCTGGTGCATCCCCGTGGCCGGGCTCCTCCTGTCCCAAGACAGCAAGGGCCTGTCATATGCGGGGCCCGGGACCCAGGGGGCAGTGGGGGCTTGGCCCTGGGCGGCGCCTCTCTAGGGCCCCCAGGGCCAGACCCCTCTGGCCTATCACTGCAGGAGCTGCTACCGCCTCCCCCCCCCATGCCAGCTGTTCCCCCACAGCATCCGGCTGCCCCAGGGCTCCCATTCAGGGTCCCAGGTGTCCGGTGTCCGACCAGACAGTCCAGTTTTTGTGCCCTCTGCCCGGTGAGAACAGTCAGAACTCACCGGGCATGAGCAATGTCGGGACTTTCTGGTTTTCCGGCTGGGAGCCCGACGGAAGCCTGGTGGGGGGGAGAGGCTGGGAGGGGGCGCGATCGGCGCTGGGAGCCTCTGGTTGGTGTGACGCCTTGGGGGGAGGGGAAGCCCCGTCTGTGCTCCTGAGCGCTGGGCAAGCGCCTTGTGCAGCCGCAGCAGAACTCACTGGCGCTGCGCCAGGACCGTGTGCGGAACAGGCAGCGCCCTACGATCTGCACATGCCCGGCTACGTCCCGCTCCCGGCCGGCCGATTCGCTCCCCCCAACCCTCCCGGCAGCCGGTTCTCCCCACTTCTCCTCCTGATCTTTCCCGGCCAGTCCCGCTGCACCTGCCAGCCTTGCTTCCAGCGGCCAGTTCTTCCCCCCTCCCCCCGATGTCCTCCGGCCAGCCCCGCTGCACCTGCCAGCCTTGCTTCCAGCAGCCAGTTCTTCCCCCCTCCCCCCGATGTCCTCCGGCCAGCCCCGCTGCCCCCGCCAGCCTTGCTTCCAGCAGCCAGTTCTTCCCCCCTCCCCCCGATGTCCTCCGGCCAGCCCCGCTGCCCCCGCCAGCCTTGCTTCCAGCAGCCAGTTCTTCCCCCCTCCCCCCGATGTCCTCCGGCCAGCCCCGCTGCCCCCGCCAGCCTTGCTTCCAGCAGCCAGTTCTTCCCCCCTCCCCCCGATGTCCTCCGGCCAGCCCCGCTGCACCTGCCAGCCTTGCTTCCAGCAGCCAGTTCTTCCCCCCTCCCCCCGATGTCCCCCGGCCAGCCCCGCTGCACCTAACCCACCCAGCCCTGATTCCCATCGACTGGTTCCCCCCCATCTCCCCCGTCCAGTCCCGCTGCCCCCGACCTGTTCCCCCCCCCCCGTCAGGCCTGCTTCCCACTGGCCGCCCCAACCCCCCTCCCTCGCCCGGCCAGCCCTGCCTCCCTCCCGGCCCGGCCCCCCACCCTCATCTGAGATCAAGTGTGTCCGATATTTTTTTACTCACCTGGTAACCCTACTCCCATTGCAGGTGGGAGCCTGGGCGGGTCATTTCCACAGGGCCCCCGGCCTGGCATCTGCCGGTGTCTGCTCTAGCAGCCCATTGCCCAGCGGGGTCCCTCACCTCTGGCCCAGCAGCAGTGGGCAGAGGGGTCAGCCCCCTCCCTGGCCGGCCGGCCGATGTCCTTGGCTGGGCCCCCGAGGGACCGTCCCAGCTGGGTCCCAAGCTCCCTACTGGGGGTGTGCTGAGCTGGGATGGAAGGGAGGAGACGGGGCCCATCAGAGTCCTGCTCCCAACCCCCCTGGGCCAGGCGCCTTCCTCCTCACGACCCGTGCCCAGGCTGTGCCAACGAGCCCCCATCCCCATCCCCGGGGCTGGGCCCTGGTGCTCAGGGGAGCGAGTCGGATCCTCTTGGGAAGGGCCTTGTCTCTCCAGACTAGGGCAATGTGGATGGATCCCATAGTGGGGGGGGGGGGGGGAGTTGTGAGGGGGAGGGGATGGGATTTGAGGTTCTTGTTACCAGAACCAGCCAGGCCCTGAGATCAACTTCCACTCCCAGCCCTGACCCTGGAGGGGGAAGGGCCCAACACAGCCCTGCCCAAGGGTCCCCAGTCTCCCCTTTCCCACCCCCCACCCCCAGTGCTAAAGGAAAACAGCCTCCCCCTGCTCGCCCATGCTCACCTCCCCGCTGTCTGCGCGCCCGTGTGGGGCTCTGCCCGCAGGTCCCCCCGCAGGGCCGGCCCGAGGCCAGACCCCGCCGTGCGGAGCCTGCAAAGAAGAGGAGCCGGGGTCACCGCTGGGAAACCTCCTCCCTCTCCATGGCCCCCTGCTCAGCCAATCAGCAGTGAGACTGGGAGAGGGGGCGGCCGAGAGGTCTCAGGGGACGTCCCAAGGGTTGGCCCAGGTCACCCCCGAGGGGTCGGTCTCAGAGCGATTCCAGCCCCGCCTCTCTGGGGGGCTCCCACACAGCCAGAAAGGGCTGGGGGGGGGGGGTGTCTGAGGCTGCCCTGCCTTGCAGCTGATGTCAGGGGATCTCCATGAGCTCAGCCCCCCCGCCCCTCCAGCTCCTTCCCCCCCACAGGCCTTTGTGGCATCACCGTCCCCTCCCCCCACACGGCTGGTGTCCTGCCCCCAGCCAGCACCTTGGGACACTTGAACAATCAGAGCCCAGAGCTGTACAACCAGCCACAGCCCAACCACTGCTCATGGGCACCGCCAGCAAGTGTGTGAGCAGCCCTGGCCCTTAGAGAGACTCGGGAACTGCCCAGAGATAGGTACGGTAGAGAAACAGCTTGATCACTCCCCCTCCTGCCGACACACACACACCTCCCCCGCAAGCCCTGCTGCTCTGGGTCTGATCCGTCTGGTCTGGGAATCACAGAACAGTAGAATGGGAAGGGACATTGAGAAGCCATCAAGTCCAGTTCCCTGCCCTCACGGCAGGACCCAGCTCCGTCTAGATCATCCCTGACAGGTGTCTGTGCAACCTGCTCTGAAATATCCCCAGTGATGGAGATTCCGCAACCTCCCCAGGCAATTTGTTCCAGTGTTTCACAACACTGACAGGAAGTTTTCCCAACAGGCAGAAACATTTTCCAAATGTCCAACCTAAACCTCCCTTGCTGCAGTTTCAGCCCATTGCTCCTTGTCCTGTCCTCAGAGGCCAAGGAGAACAGTTTGTCTCCCTCCTCCTTGTGACACCCTTTTGGGTACGTGAAAACCGCTCTCATGTCCCCTCTCAGTCTTCTCCTTTCCAGACTAAACAAGCCCAGTTCTTTCACTCTCATGTTTTCTAAACTGTTCCACATTTTTGTTGCTCTTCTCCAGGCCTTCTCCAATTTCTCCAATTCATTCCTGAAACATGGTGCCCAGAACTGGAGACACGACTCCAAGTGAGGCCTAATCAGTGCAGAGTAGAGCGGAAGAACGACTTCTCCTGTCTTGCTCACCACACTCCTGTTAGTGCCTCCCAGAATCATGGTTGCTTTTTTCTACAAGTGTCACACTTTTGACTCCTATTTAGCTTGTGGTCCACTCTGACCCCTAGATCCCTTTCTGCAGGACTCCTTCCTAGACAGTCACTTCCCGTTCTGTGTGTGTGACGTGGATTGTCCCTTCCGAAGTGAAGCACTTTGCATTTGTCTTTATTAAGCTTCATCCTATTTACCTCAGACCATTTTTCCGGTTTGTCCAGATCACTTTGAATTCTGACCCTTCCTCCAAAGCACTTGCCACCCCACCCAGCTTCGTATCATCTGCAGTCTTAATAAGCGCCCTCTCTATGCCAAGATCTCAATCACTGATGAGGATTGAACAGAACCGTCCCAGAACAGGCCCCTGCAGAGCCCCACGTGTTAGGCCCTTCCAGCATGGCTGGGAGCCATTAATAACGACCAGTTTTAAAGAGAACAAAAAGCCATAAGTCTCCCCTGTCAGTAACCACCCACTCGACCAATCTGCACCGAGACTGAGAGCGCCGATTCAGCAGGGGCAGGGGACAGGGATCCACAGATGTCCAAAAGGAGGGGCCAGGTCACCTCCGGCTCCCAGCGCTCTGCCAGCTCAGCTCTGAGTGAGGCCTCCGACCGCCCCGACCCTCCAACACCCACCCACCCTAATTGGTGGGGCAGGGAAAGGGGGGAAGACGCAGAAAAAGGCGAGACAGAGGGAGGGGAGGGGGCAAAGGGGAACCAGACTGAGCAGGCTCCATACCTCTCTGAGGCTCCGACCGTCTCACCGGGTCCGACACTGCCGGCCGCAGGGAAGTAGAAAACGCCGACGAGGCTCCTTCTGCCCCCGCCCCTCGGTCCCAATTCTCCATCCTGGCCCTGCAGAGACCCTGGGAAGGGGCCGCGCTGCTGCCAAACCGCGGGAATCTCTGAGCTTGCCCCGGCCTTGCACCTCTGTCCTGATTGGCTGTTGTCAGAGTCTCTCTGTGAGGTCATCCCTGTCCCCCAATAGGCTGAGGTCCTGCCACAGGCCTTTGTGATGTCACTGCCATACCCACCCCTCCCCTGTAAGGCTGGTGTCCTGGCCCTGGCCGGCCCCTCTGGATGCTTGAGGGGTTCCCCTGGGCCCCACTGAATGGCAGCTGGTTGTGGGGCCAAGCGAGCTGGGCAGTAACGCCCCTGGGGCTGCTCCCTCGGCCCCACCCAGCTTGTTGGTCCTTAGCAGAATGTAAGGCCAGATCGGTCCATTCTGGAATCACAGGGAAAGTTGCCCCTCCCCCATCGGCACTGGCCGCCCTTGGGACTTAGGGTTGGCCAGAGGGCTCTGGGAGAGATACAGCCCCCGTCTGACAGCCTGGAATTCGCCTTCAGTTGCAGACCACGTGCCAGGCCAACACCAGAGATGTCAGACCAGGGTAACTAGGGGGGATTGTTAACGATACTGGTCTAAGCCCTGGCGTGGACACACGGGCACTGCTATAAGGGGCCCTTCTCTTGCTAGAGTGTAATGTACGTCCTGAGCTGGAATCAGTCCCTGCCAGAAACTTTCACATGGGTAGGACCAACTCCCTGGTAGTTTTTTCCTTCCCTCACTTTATCAGTAGTTGAATGATACATTGGCAATTGCCTCTAGCTCGCCTCATCCACAGTGCTCAACCGACTTCCCAAAGGAGAGTAGGTTCATTATAGGGAAACTGAGGCATGGAAAGGGGCAGTACCTTGCCCAAAGTCACCCCACTGGAAAATGGTAAACCCAGGTCTGCTGAGTCCCCATCCAGTACTGGACACGCACCCCTCAGTCAGGGGCCAAATTCGTGACCCTCTGAGCATGGGTTCTTCAGGCTCTAGAGCCGTGGTCACCAACCAGTAGATCTCAGGGGCTCTAAGAGTAGCTCTTGAGCCCTCTCTGAACTGCACGCCTCATTTGAGGAGCAGCTACTCACCGAGCAACAACACAGGTGAGTAGCTGCAAGGAATGGTGGGAGCTGAGCGATCGGAAGGGCTGAAACACCCCAGCCAGCTGACTGTGGCTTTCAGCTGAAAGGTTGCCCCGCGCTCCAGCTATCGTCAGCTTCTCCTCTGCACCTGCCCACGTGGAGCTTGGTGCACCCTGGCTGAGCGCCATGGCCAGCTGGACGCTTCTCTTCCCTCCAGCCTGGCTGCCCTGTGCTCAGCCCAGGGAGGCTGCCTCTAGCTCCAGCTGTGCTGGAGCAAGCTTCCCAGGCTGAGCGCAGGATCACAGATGCCCATCTGATGGACTGTATACGACTAGCAATCTCAGACTACAACCCAGACACTGTTCAGTCACAGGTGTCACACTGAGACTTTATTGGAAGAAAAAATATATAATTATCAATACTTGATTTTAGATTTACAAAATAGCAGAGAACAAAATGTATCATTGTAAATTTTTCATTTGACATTTAAATAGCATGAATTAAAAACAGAGCATTTATTTCATAACTATAAACGTGATTTTAATTTTATATGTTGCATAATTTAAAAATAAACTGTTTAACAGAGTGTATAAGAGCTGGGGATAGCAAGTGATGGACAGGAGAATAGAGAGGGCGGAGTTTCAAGGAAGGGGCGGGGCAGTAGATCTTCGACTGGTCTGAGACTTAAAAAGTGATCTTGGGTGTAAAAAGGTTGGAGACCACTGATCTAGAGGCTGGTGACTTAAAGGACCCTGGATGAACTGGAAAAAATTCAGAACCAGGGGCCAAAGATGACAAAAACCATGCAATGGGTCCGTATGAGGAGCAACTAAAAGCATCAGGCTGCCCAGCTTAGAGACGACACAGCTACCAAAGGATCTGAGGGATGTCTATCAAAGGACGAAAGGTGCAGAAACAAGTGGGGAGAGAAGTGGGATTGACCTGTTCCCACAATACAAACCAACAGCACAGAGGGAGTGGGGGTGTCGGCTGATGAAACTTGTTATGCTTATAAGAAGCATACGGGATCTTTTCCAGGGGAGAAGGCAATACCCTGTGTTTACTGAGAGTACAGTAGAGAAGCTGTTAGCATATATAAAGACAGACACAAGGACTATGTCTATGTAGTGCCCATCTTCAAAAAAGGGAAAAAAAGGACGATCCAGGAAACTGTAGGCCAGTCAGTCTTACCTTGGTTCCTGGAAAAATCATGGAAGGGATCCTTAAGGAATCCATTTTGAGGCACTTGGAAGAGGGGAAAGTGATCAGGAATAGTCAGCATGGATTCTCAAAAGGCAAGTTGTGCCTGACCAATCTGATTAGCTTCTATGATGAGGTAACTGGCTCGGTGGACATGGGAAAGTCAGCGGATGTTATATACCTTGACTTTAGCAAGGCTTTTGATACGGTCTCCCACAATATTCTTGCCAGCAAGTTAAGGGAATGTGGATTGGATAAATGGACGGTAGATGGATAGAAAGATGGCTAGAAGGCCAGACCCAGCGGGTAGTGATCAATGGCTCGATGTCAGGATGGCAGTCAGTTTCTAGCGGAGTGCCCCAAGGTTCGGTTCTAGGACCGGTTTTGTCCAATATCTTTATTAATGACCTGGATGAGGGGATGGATTGCACCCTCAGCAAGTTTGCAGATGACACTAAGCTGGGGGGAGAGGTAGATACGCTTAAGGGCAGAGATAGCGTCCAGAATGACTTAGACAAATTGGAGGATTGGGCCACAAGAAATCTGATGAGGTTCACCAAGGACAAGTGCAGAGTCCTGCACTTGGGACGGAAGAATCCCAAGTATAGTTACAAGCTGGGGACCAATCAGTTAAGTAGTAATTCTGCAGAAGAGGACCTGGGGGTTACAGTGGATGAGAAGCTGGATGAGTCAACCATGTGCCCTTGTAGCCAAGAAGTCTAATGGAATATTAGGTTGCATTAAGAGGAGCGTTGCCAGCAGATCAGAGATGTGATTATTCCCTTTTATTCAGCATTGGTGAGGCCACATCCGGAGTATTGTGTCCAGTTCTGGGCCCCCCACTACAAAAAGGATGTGGACTCATTGAAAAGCTCATGATACCATCTACATGTTTTGTTAGTCTATAAAGTGCTACCAGACCAGCCCCTGACACTCTGGAAAGGCTCAGGTGTAATGCTGAAGAAAGACCAGTCCAGCCTTCCCAGGACCAATTGTCCAACACTCCTGTTATGAGCCTCGTCCTGCTGGAGTCTCCTTTGCTGCTGTAAGTGCTTTTGGTTTGCTGCAGATCCAGCGTCTCTCACTGGTGCATCGCAGGCTGCTGACCCCAATGTCCTTGTTCAGATATGCACAGCCCCCGTCTCCTCCGATCACAAACCTGCAGGGCAGAAACCAGGGAGCGGGTGTGAGGCAGGAGCCGGGTGTTTCCCGTCGGTCACAGACAGGGGGCGACACTCCCACAGGGCAGGAAGCTGCTGCTTTCACACCCCTCAGTTCCCTTTCCCGCACCCTGCCCCCAACCCCGGCCCCCAGCCAAAAGAGACAGTTCCACACGGGGCAGTGCAGCCGCAGGGCCAAGAGAGATTCTAAGAGGAACTGACCTCCATGGAGCACGTATACCAAGGGGATGGTTTAACTTCAGGTCCTGCTCCCCACCCCACCCAGCTGTAGGGTTGCCAGGTGTCTGGTATTCGGACCCTCTGTCCAGTAAAAAAGCCCAGAAAAGACCAGACGTGCAATGTTCGGTATTTCCTGGTTTTCCGGCTGGGCGTCGGACGGAAGGCTGGTGGCGGGGGGGAGTGGTTGGGAGGGGGGCGTGATCAGCGCTGGGAGGCCTCTGGTTGGAGTGACGCCGTGGAGAGGAGGGGAAGCCCTGTCTCTGCTCCTGAGCGCTGTTCCAGCGTGTGATGGAGCCACAGCCAAACTCACTCACAGGACCATGCGCGGGTCAGGTAGTGCCCTGGGATCTGCACATGGCCGGGCGCTCCTCCGCTACCCTCCCAGCCAGCTGGTTCTCCCCCACTTCTCCTCCCAATCTTCCCCGGCCAGCCCCACTGCCTCCGCCAGCCCTGTTTCCGGAGGCCAGTTTTCCCCTCCTTCTCTCCCAATCTCCCCCAGCCAGTCCTGCTGCACCCAACCCCGCCCCCACGCCAGCTCTGCTTCCCGCTGGCCAGTTCTCCCCTCCTCCTTCCCCTCCTGATCTTCCCTGGCCAGCCCCGCTGCCCCTGACCCGCTCTCCCCCTGACCAGCTCTGCTTCCTACCAGCCGCCCTTCCCCAGACCCCCCTTCCCTTCCTCCCAGCCAGCCCCGCTCCCCTCCTGGCTGGTCCCTCCTCCCCCACCCCGTCTGGTATTTTTTTTTTTTAAGACTACCTGGTAACCCCACCGAGCTGCCCCAGCACCCAAACTGCCCCAGGCACGGGCTCCAGGGGAGCAGCAGTGACACCGCACAGGAGAGCTGGGGTCAAGGCTCCCCAGGCACTTGACATCAGCTCTCAGGCCAGGTGCCCGGCTGACCAGGCTGCGCTGGGGAAGCTGGAGCTAAACGGCAGCAGCACAGATCCCATGGAGGCAGGGTGACATCCAGCCGCTCAGACCCAGCTTCCCGCCAGACCTGGACCCAGCACAACCCACCTGAGCACAGGGCGGGATCCCGGCCCACAGGCAAATCCTCCCCCACTGACCCATCTGACTACTCAGTGGCAGGTGCGGGGCTGGGAGGAGGCCCAGCACCACTCTGGGCAGGCTGGGATCTCCCCACCCCCAGACCTCCAGCCTCTGGCTCTGGGGGGACCACTTGCCACCACTTGCTCCCCTGCCGGGGCCCGGAGGGAGCTCCGCTCAGCTGGGGGCTGCACAGCGTGCCACGGAGGAAAGTGAAGGAGGGCGGGGCAGGGCACCACGCAGGGAGGGGAAGGGGGTGGGGCTGGCCAGAAGGGGGGTGGGAAGCAGAGCTGGGAGAGGATCAGGGGCTGTAAGGGCCGGCCGCAGGGGAAGAGAGGAGGGGTGGGGCAGTGATGTACACGGCCAGGGGGCGGCCCCCCCTTCCTCCTCCCACCATGGCGCTGAGTAGTGCGCCCCTCAGCCGGGCCGCTGCAGGAGAGGGAAGGGGGGGGGCGGTGACGTCGACAGCCCTGCCCCATGGCCGTGTATGTCACTGCCCCGCCCCTCCTCTCCTCACCCGCGGTGGTATGGCTGAGCACCCACCACTCAGCCAAGCCGCCATGAAGGAAGGGGAAGGGGGCGGGGCAGTGACATACACAGCCAGGGGGCGGGGCCGTGTACATCACCACCCCCCTTCCCCTCCTGCTGCGCCCCTCAGCCGGGCCGCCGGGGGAGCCAGCAGTGCAGGAGGCTGTTTGGGCTCCCCGGGGTGGGAGGGGAAGGGAGGGCGGTGATGTACACGGCCCTGGCCCCGGCCGTGTACATCACCGCCCCACCCCCTCCCTCGCGGCAGCCCAGCTGAGCAGGCAGCACTCAGCCAAGCACCACGGCGGAGGGGAAGGGGAAGGGGGCGGGGAGAGACGGAAGGGAGAGAGAGGCAGGAGGGGGAGAAGAGCTGAGGGGGGGGGAGGCAGTAGGAAGAGAGAGAGAGAGCGAGCGCGCGTGCTCTGGAGAGAACACCTGAAAATCCCGTCTTATGACAGGCTAATTGTATCAGACTAGCCCAGTGACCTGTCTTCCAACACTCACCAGCAATAGGTATTTTGGAGAGAATGAACTAACCAGGGAAGTTCCCGAGTGATCCATCCCATATTGTTCTGTCCCAGCTTCTAGCAGGCAGGATGTTAGGGACATCTAGAGCATGAGGCTGTGTGTGTGTGTGTGTGCACGTGCGTGCAGGGGAGGGGGAGAGTGAGAGCAGCGAATGGCAACCCCCCCCCACTGACAGGAAGTGCTGAGCTGAACTAGCCTTGCTGCAGCATCAAAGGATGCTGGTGGTGTGAACAACTCCTTTTGTGTGAAGCAATTTCTTGACCAACGGCAATTTCCTGAGAAAATCCCATGGGCAGGCTCAGCTCATGTGTTAGCTGAAATGCCTCGAATCAATTTCCAGCAAGTTCACTGGTTGGTTACAATTCTTTCTAGTGTCAAACCGCTGGCACTACTTTGGAAAAATCACACTCTTCACCTGCCAGACTGTAGCAGCAAAGGCCGGTTAAACAATACACAATGTGATATGCAGCTATTGTAGCAAAGGAACGTAGGTCACTGATCTATAAGAGGGAGAATGCTCCACCCACAAAAAAACCTTAACTCTGCCCATGTTAAGGCCTGCCTCAGAATGCTACTAACACACATACCATGAGGCTGTCTTCCCACGTACTCCTGTCCCAGTACAACATTGTGGCCGAAAGGGCTAAGATGACCCTGAGATGTAGAAACAGGGGACTCTTGAAGGAGCTGGGAAGATATTTACATCTGGTTTTGGCCCTGGTGTGATCACTGCTGGGATCCTGTGTCCAGATCTGGTGCCCACAATCCAGGAAACATGTTGCTAAATTGGAAAGGCTTGGGGAGAGCCATGAGAATGGTAAAAGGACTGGAAAAATGGGCACTTACTTGATGAGCACCAGCAGGAATTGAACCAGGCAGCTTCAGAGCTAGAAGTGTGAGCCCCTATAGTGTGCACAAGAGAGCCAGAGGCCGTGTGCAGGGCTGTAACAGACCTATAGCCTCTGCAGGTCACCCATAGCTGGGGTCACAGACCACGTCTTGGCCAGTGATTTATACATGTCCATCTCTCCCCTCCCATTGCTGCCCCTCAGTGCCTTGGGGGAGGAGGGTTTGCGGAGTTTCCCAGAATGCACTGCTTCTGCGGCTGAGCTGGGAAGATTGGTTTTGGTACCCAGAGGACGTCACGGTGGAAATGATTTAGGAGGCGGTTAGTGTGGACACAGGGCGAACTTTCAGTGGTTGTAAACCCCATTCAGCAGGGCTAGTTGGGGGGCCCTGACCCGCTTGAATTCAAAGCCGATCTACCCGGCCCGTTCAGTTCTCAGAACAATCCAGGGGAGGGGGAAAGACAGAGCGGTAGCCACTTAATGCACACCGCTCAATGTCTGCATTTCCTGTGTGGTTTCTAGTGAAGAACGGTCAGTGCTTGTAGGTGCCCTGAGCTGCACAGATCATGCCTGATGGCCAGTTAATGGGGCACCTCCTTGCCCCGCTCTGAGCCCCTGCTGGGAAATCAAAGCAGGGACACACTTGGCCAATGGAAGACGAAGAGGGCTACATGGCATTAGACCTCCGGCAGAAGCAGAGACAGGCAGGCCGCCACGCAGCAGGAGGTGGGGCCCATGGTAAGTCTTCGAGCACCCTGGGTACCTGCTTTTGCAACACAGCAATTACAGGCTGGCTTTAAAGAAAACCAGCGGAGCTGCAATTTACTAGAATCGGGCACCCAACTCCACTGGACGGCTCTAACAGCCCTCGCCTGATCCTTTATGTGCTGCATTTCAGAAGAGATGAGTGAAAGCATCTCAGGGTGAGTGGTTCACAGGGAGTAAGACTGGCTGAATCTGCCCTTTAATTTTGTATTTCCAATGTCACAGCTAAAGATTTGTTCCAGCAACTACTCACCAGGGGCAGATGACCGTTTTGCGGGGCCCCGGGCAGTGTAATTTCGTGGGGCCCCCCCTTTGCCACGGCGCATGCGCGAGGCTTTTTGGAGCACGGGGCCCGGGGCGGCCGCCCCGTTCGCCCTGCCCTATATCCACCCCTGCTACTCACTATGTGTGGTAGGGTTAACTACGCTGCATAGCACCGTTCCGGGCCTAAATGTCAGATGAGAACTAATTCTTCTCGAGGGCTGACATTAAAACCAGTAGCGGTCCAGCTGGCCTCCAAACAGACTTCAAACAGCAGGCATTTATCAGCACACGCCTGATTCTGAATGAGCTTCCCCAACCCGTGTATCTGTCTTAGAGGCAGAAAAATCTGTCTCCCTTGAGCTGTGCACATGAAGTGTAGCTGTGTTGGTCCTAGGATAGGAGAGAGACGAGATAGGTGGGCAAAGCTTTTACCAGACCAACTTGGGTTGGTGGAAGAAACAAACTTTCCAGCCACACGGAGCTTTCCTTCAGGTGTGTGCAGCTCAAAAGCTTGTCTCTTCCACCAGCTGAACTTGATCCAATAAGAACATAAGGGCAGTCGTATTGGGTCAGATCAAAGGACCATCCAGTCTTTTGACAGTGGCCAACGGCAGATGCCCCCGAGGGAATGAACAGAATTGGTTGTGATGGGTTGTAACTCAGAGGTCCCCTTGGGGCTGACCATGCCCCAGTGCCCACCTACCTGCCCTTTGGTGCTCTCCACCATGATTTGGTCTCCCCCAGCCAAGACACGGAAGTAACAGGCCCCGCCCCCCATCAGAGCAACATACACACATCAGGTCAGCCCTGAGAAGGCCCAGCTCTAAGGCCATTAACAGAAGTCAAGAGTTCAGCCCCGAAGAGGATCAAAACCCCAGATAAATCCGCCTTACTCTGTATAACAGTTTTACACAGAGAGAGTCCATAAGGCGCAGCTTCTTTATCAATGAGAGAGAGATGCATATGCATAAGCCAATTTTCAGAGAGCATGGGACAGGGCCCAGTCACACAAGTAATCAAGCGAGCCAATAAAAGATAACATCTCTTCTCCCTCGCCTCTCTAAAGTATTGGGGGTAGCCAAGTTAGTCCGTACAAGATAATCTTAAAAAACAACAAATGGTCTGGTAGCACTTTATAGACTAACAAAACATGTGAGTCTATAAAGTGCTACCAGACCACTTGTTGTTTTTTAAGTTTTCTCTGAAGTGTGTGTGTCATTCTCAGGGGAGAGGAAACTTTGGCACACACCAACAAGCTGTATTTTCCACGCAAAGACCGACACAAAGGTTGTTTTGTTGTTTATTTTGCGGCGACTGCCTATAGTTTGCGCTGTAAACTCCATAGTTGTTTTAGTCTTTAACAAAGAAAATTGCTCTTGTGGCTGAGACCCTCGCCTGCTGCTGAAGAGTCCTGGGGCAAATCACCTGTGTGCCTGAGTTTCCCCCTTGTAGCATGGGGATGAAAACAAAGGCCCTTATTAAAAAAAATTGCTGGGATTTTATCACTCTTTATTCTAAAATTTTTAAAAGGAGTACACATAGTCAAAACTGAAAACAAAACATAGTGGATGGGTCCAAGAGGAACCTGATACTCTTGGAGGCCATGGAAGAGGGGGTACTTACAATATAGCAGTCTGGTGGTCTCAGCTATTGAGATCATGCTCCCTGCTCATCTTGTTCCCCCATTGCTCAGAGGAAGCAGACAGGGCTGGGATCAAGAAGAGCAGTGTTCCCTGTGAGCTATGCGCTTGTGCGGCGACTCAGGAGGGATTCAAATACCACCAGCCGATTAGCAGAGCGCTGACAGCTAGCTTTTTTGTTTCTACTAGTGGTGCACATTGGCATATGCCTCAGTGCACAGAACAAAATTTATTCCACATGTGGACTGAAAAGATCAGAGGGAACATTGATCAGGAGGGGAATGGAGTGCTGCACACTGTGGCTACGTCTACATTGCGCTCTCCTGCGCAAGAACATATGCAAATGAGGCATGCCTCATTTGCATATGTTCTTGCACAAGAGAGCGAAATGTAGACATAGCCTGTGAGTACTGGCTCTTCGATCAGACAGAGTCTTCTCCTGATCTCGGCCCTTAGCACAGCCCCATCTGCTCCCTGGGACCACACTGAAGCTCTGTATAGAGTCAGGAAGGTGGTTCTGTGTGGGTCGGGTTGGCTGCCAGTACCAGACCGTCTCTCCATCTTGCTCTCCAAGGTAGACAGACCCTAGTCAGACAGAACTCATGCACAGGAAGCAGGTTAGGCTGTGGTGCAGGGCCAGGGTCCGGAAGGGCCCTCCCCTCAAAGTGTGGTCAGTAGTCAAGGTGTGGAATCTTCCTCCTCCCACTTGATTTTAAGTTTCAGGTCTACTTCTTCTGCCAAAAAATTCTTGGGTCTCAAAAAAGCCAAATTTGCATGAAAAAAAAATCGGGAAAACTTGAGTCCCGGCTTTTTCAAAACCTGGGAAATGTTCAGAGAAGAATCAGAAAATACGGAAAGTGAAGGGGATCCTTGCGTGAAGATGATAATTCTTTCTTTGCTTGTTCTAATCAGCTCACATGCTCTTGGGCAGAGCCCGACATATTGGCTACGTCTACACTGTGTTTCATCAAAAACAACAAGGGGTCCTGTCATGCCTTAAAGACTAACAATTTTATTATGGCATGAGCTTTCGTGAATTGCAACTCACTTTGTCAGATGCATGAAGTGAAAGAAAAAGAAACAGGTGGTACGGTTACAGAGATGAGGGTGTTACATTAGAGCTAATCAATTGGGACAGATATGAATAAGAAGGCGAGAATACTGAAAGGGAAAAATTACTTATTTCCGCTGTTTCATGTTGCAGACTGGTTTTGATCTGGAATTCATATGCACATTTGACACCATGGCTGCGTTTAGACTGGCAAAAACTTGCCAGCTGTCTACACTGGCCGCTTGAATTTGTACGAGAACACTGACGATCTCATGTAAGATTGTCAGTGTTCTTGCACAAATACACTGACGCTCCCGCTCAGGAAAAAGCCCTCTTGCACAAATATTTTTGCGCGAGAGGGCCAGTGTAGACAGGGAAGAACTGTTTTGCACAAAAAAGCCCTGATGGTGAAAATGGCGATCGGGGCTTTCTTGTGCAAAATCGTGTCTAGACTGGCCACGGATGCTTTTACGCAAAAGCACTTTTTGCACAAAGGCACCCGTGCCAATCTAGACGCTCTTTTGCAGAAATACTTTTAACGGAAAAACTTTTCCGTTAAAAGCAATTCTGCAAAATCATGCCAGTCTAGACGCACCCCATCAGTATGGGTCTGAATTTGGGATTGGGAAAAGCTCTCTCATTACAATAAGCAATCGTTCCCTTTAGGTATTCTGACCTTGTTGTTCACATCCACCTTGACTGAATTAGCTCTGAGGTAACATTCCCTTCTCTGTAACTCTACCAACACTTCCATGTCTGTAGCCCTACTGTCAGTTTCTGTCACTTTCACTTCATGCATCTGATGAAGTGAGCTGCAACTCACAAAAGCTTATCCCATAATAAAATTGTTAACCTTTAAGGTTCCACCGGTCTCCTTGTCTTGTTTTATTTTCCTGTTTATTTAAAGAGCTAGCTTGTAGTTTTAATACAGCTTTCCACTTGCCTCAACTGGTATGGCTGAAGCACAGATTCTCTGTGTAGCCACAAAGGGAAGTACCTAGGACCTCACCCTTTATGTGACAGAGCCAACCAGTCAGTGACGGTTCATTTGTTAACGGGTTGACATTGTTTGCAGTGGAGTACAGCTGTGTTGGTGCCAGGATATTCGAAGAAGAAGGTGGGTGAGGTAATATCTTTTATTGGCCCAATTTCTCTTGATGGAAGAGAGAAGCGTTGAAGAAGAACTCCGTGTGTCTTGAAAACTTGTCTGTCACCAACAGAAATTGATCCCTTAAATGATGTTACTTCACTTTCCTTGTTTCTCTCATAGGGTATGTCTACACTACAAAGTTAATTCGAACTAACAGCCGTTAGTTCGAATTAACTTTCATAGCGTCTATACACACAAACCGCTAGTTCGAACTTAATTCAAACTAGCAGAGCGCTTAATTTGAACTAGGTAAACCTCATTCTACAAGGACTAACGCCTAGTTCAAATTAACTAGTTCGAATTAAGGGCTGTGTAGCCACTTAATTCGAACTAGAGGGAGGCTAGCCCTCCCCAGCTTTCCCTGGTGGCCACTCTGGGCACCACCAGGGAAACTCTTCTGCCCCCCTCCCAGACCCGGATCCCTTAAAGAGGCACGGGCTGGCTACGGTGCCCGTGCCAGGTGTAAGCCTGCCAGCACCCAGCCAGCAGACCCTGCACCTGGCACGGCTCCAGCCAGCCACCCGCTGCCACACAGGCCTCCGCCTCTTCCCGGAACCAGGCTGGTGGCTCCCGGGAGCCTGCTCAGCTCCACAAGAGGCGGGCGCCCGCCTGGTCTAGTGCAGACACCGTGGACCTCATCCACGACCTCCGCACTAGGCACAGGAAAGTGGCCGTCTAGGGCAGGATAGCTGCCAACCTGGCCACCCAGGAGCAGGTTAGCATGAAAATCAAAGTGGTCCAGTGAGAACCCCAACCCTGAGCCCTGAGCTTAGAATGGCTGTACTGGGTCAGACCAAAGGTCCATCTAGCCCAGTAGCCTGTCTGCCGACAGCGGCCAACACTAGGTACCCTGGAGAGGATGGACCGAAGACAATGACCAAGCCATTTCTCTCGTGCCATCCATCTCCAGCCTTCCACAAACAGAGGCCAGGGACACCATTTCTACCCCCTGGCTAATAGCACTCCATGGACCCAACCTCCATCACTTTATCTCACTTCTCTTTAAACTCTGTTCTAGTTCTAGCCTTCACAGCCTCCTGCAGCAAGGAGTTCCATAGGTTGACTATTTGCTTTGTGAAGAAGAACTTTCTGTTGTTAGTTTGAAGCCTGCTACACATTCATTTCATCTGGTGTCCTCTAGTCCTTCTATTATGGGAACTAATGAAGAACTTTTCTGTATGCACCCTTTCCACACCACTCATTCTTTTATAGACCTCTATCATATCCCCCCTCAGTCTCCTCTTTTCTAAGCTGAAAAGTCCCAGTCTCTTTAGCCTCTCTTTGTATGGGACCTGTTCCAAACCCCTCATCATTTTAGTTGCCCTCCCCTCTCCCACCCTCTCTCTTCCCCTCTCCCACCTCCTTTTCCCAGTCTCCCCCAGTTTTGTTCAATAAAGAGAGATTCTATTTTTGAACACACGTGTCCTTTATTTTGTACATCAGGAAGGGGGGCTAGGGAGGGGTAAGCGGAAGGAGGTGAGGGTGGAATGGGGTACGAGCCCCCGATGGGGAGGACTGGGCTGGCTCTGCAGGCTCCTTGGGGTGGAAGCTCTCCTGCAGCCCCACGATTTACCCCTCACCCCGAATGGCAGCCTGCGGCAAGTGCAGCCGGGCTGATGGCCGAGTGCTGTGATGTGCCGAGTGTGGGCACTCAGGGCACTCCAAACCAGGACTGCTTTGCAAGCGGGGAACCCCTGAGAACTGTCTGTCCAGGGTGGGGGTCGGGTCCTTTTAAGAACATCCCTCGGCTAGCCTGAGACAGCAGTTCCACGCTCTAAGTCCTAATCTGATGCCCTGCCGGCATTGCTTCCGGCCATCCTTAACCTCGGTTCAGGGTCCTCTCAATGTGGACATGCTAGTTCGAATTAGCAAAACGCTAATTCGAACTAGTTTTTAAGTCTGGATGCGCTAATTTGAATTAGCTTAGTGCTGTAGTGTAGACATACCCATAGTTATCTTTAGTATATCTTCAGCTTTGACATATGGTATTCTGGTAAGACACTTCAAATAATTGCTTCTGGTGTTACATAAATACGCTATGGGCTATACAACAGCATCCCATGTCTCACTGTTATTATCTCTGACTGCTGTTTGACCAACCCTGTTCCAGGACTGGGATTTATGTATAAATATAGCAAGTAGTCCCAGACTCCATGTTGTTGTCTTCTCCTACACTGGAAACCACCCAACAAGGCCCTGGCATGTTGCTTCTGCTTGGCAGAGAAGCAGAAGGGGTGTTAGAATGAGCTCCACATATGGATTGTTGCAGATTCCTGTGAGCGTGCCCGCTGTATTCGAATTGCTCTAGGGGTCGGATGGGCTGGGAATATTGTCCTGCTGGCTGCTGTGATAGCACTGGGGCTGTGGGGTGAGTAGTTCCAGGGCTTATAACCCTTTGCACAGGTATGTAACAGTGTACCATGAATTCTCCTTTTCCCACATGCCATTGAGATTCCACTTCTGCTTCCAATGTGTTATGTGATCAGAACCCCCGGCACATCCTCATTGCAGGTCACCATATGATATGAAGAATGGGAAATGACAGCCTAGGAAGGAGTAATGCAGAAAGGTAGCCAGGAGCCATAGTGGACCACAAGCTAAATATGAGTCAACAGTGGGAGACTGTTGCAAAAAAAGCAAACATGATTCTGGGAGGCATTAACAAGAGTGTTGTGATCAAGACATGAGAAGTCATTCTTCCGCTCTACTCTGCTCTGGTTAGACGTCACTCGGAGTATTGTGTCCAGTTCTGGGCACCATATTTCAAGAAAAATGTGGAGAAATTGGAGAAGGTCCAGAAAAGAGCAACAAGAGTGATGAAAGGTCTAGCGAACATGAGCTATGAGGGAAGACTGAAAGAATTGGGCTTGTTTAGTTTGGAAAGGAGAAGACTTAGAGAGGGAATGATAGCAGTTTTCAAGTAGCTAAAAGAATGTTACAAGGAGGAGGGAGAAAAAATGTTCTCTTTGTCCTCTGAGGATAGGACAAGAAGCAAGGGGCTTAAACTGCAGCAAGAGAGGTTTAGGTTGGGCATTACAAAAAACTTCCTAACTGTCAGGGTGGTTAAACACTGGAATAAATTGCTTAGGGAGGTTGTGAAATCTCCATGTCTGGAGATATTTAAGAGCAGGTTGGATAGACCCCTATCAGGGATGGTCTAGATGGTGTTTGGTCCTGCCATGAGGGCAGGGGACTGGACTCGATGACCTCTCAAGGTCCCTTCCAGTTCTAGTGTTCTATGATTCTATGATTCTATGAACAAAATGTACATCAGAGCTGGAAACATGAGAGTCCTGGGATGTGCCTAGATCATGTCCCAGTTAAATGTGTAGGGAAAAGGGGATTACAACTTACAGTTACGGCTCTGCGCAGATACAAAATTGGTATCCACAGCCACAATAATGTGGATGCGGATACCAGTGGATATAAAGCAGATATCTGTAAATTTGCAGGTATCTACAAACGAATTTTGTATCTGCTCAGGTTCATAACTCCTGGCTAGGTTTTCCCAAGGTCATTCTTTTAATCAGTCTAGATGCTCCGTGTACACAGCCAGTCTGCTGTTTAATTACACAGGCTCAGGATCATCCTGGACGTCCCAGATATTTGTTCCGCAAAGGTGACAACCCCATTAAACACTCAGTTTTCTCTCAAGTATCAGAGGGGTTGCCGTGTTAGTCTGAATCTGCAAAAGCGACGAGGAGTCCTGTGGCACCTTATAGACTAACTGAAGTGTAGGAGCATAAGCTTTCGTGGGCAAAGACCCACTTCGTCAGATGCATGTAGTGGAAATTTTCAGAGGCAGGAATAAATATGCAGGCCAGGATCAGGCTGGAGATGACCAGGTGGATCCAATCAAGGAGGATGAGGCCCACTTCTAGCAGCTGATCTGGAGGTGTGAATTCCAAGAGAACAGAAGCTGCTTTTGTAGTTAGCAAGCCATTCACAGTCTTTGTTTAATCCAGAGTTGATTGTGTCAAACTTAAATATGAACTGTAGCTCAGCAGTTTCTCTTTGAAGTCTGGTCCTGAAGTTTTTTTGCTGCAGGATGGCTACTTTTAGAGCTGCAATTGTGTGTCCAGGAAGATTGAAGTGTTCCCCTACAGGTTTTTGTATGTTGCCATTCCTAATATCAGATTTGTGTCCATTGATTCTTTTACGTAGGGACTGTCCTGTTTGGCCGATGTATATAGCAGTGGGGCATTGTTGGCACATGATGGCATATATTACGTTGGTGGATGTGCAGGAGAATGTACCAGTGACAGTATGGCTGATCTGGTTAGGTCCTGTGATGGTGTTGCTGGTGTATATATGTGGGCAGAGTTGGCACCGAGGTTTGTTGCAAGGATTGGTTCCTGAGTTCGAGTTATTATGGTGCGGTGTGTAGTTGCTGGTGAGAATATGCTTCAGGTTGGCGGGTTGTCTGTGGGCAAGGACCGGCCTACTTCCCAAGGCCTGTGAAAGCGAGGGATCATTGTCCAGGATGGGTTGAAGATCACTAATGATGCGTTGGAGAGGTTTTAGCTGGGGACTGTAGGTGAAGGCCAGTGGTGTTCTGTTGGTTTCTTTCTTGGGCTTGTCCCGTAGCAGGAGGCTTCTGGGTACACGTCTGGCTCTGTCAATCTGTCTCCTCACTTCCTCGTGTGGGTATCGCAGTTTACAGAATGCTTGTTGAAGATCTTGTAGGTGTAGGTCTCTGTCTGAGGGGTTGGAGCATATGCGGTTGTACCTCAGTGCTTGGCTGTAAACAATGGATCGTGTGGTGTGTCCGGGATGGAAACTGGAGGCATGCAAGTAAGTATAGCGGTCGGTAGGTTTTCGGTATAGGGTGGTATTGATATGACCGTCACTTATTTGTATCGTGGTGTCCAGGAAATGGACCTCCCGTGTAGATTGGTCCATGCTGAGGTTGATGGTGGGGTGGAAGCTGTTGAAATCATGGTGAAAGTTTTCTCTGACCCCCTCTTGTCACTGATGTTGGTGCTGTCGTAAAGTTTTCCAGTTACACGTCCGTTGTGAAGAACAGACCAGAGCAGCAACGAATAGCATGAATAACGACGGTGCCACCTACGTTTTCACCAATGGAACCAGACACACCACTAACCTGGAAGAGTTCCTGTCTCACTTGAAACAATTTCTGTGTCAGCCTTCCTACAGTCGCTCCGGGTATGTCTACACTACCCCGCTAGTTCGAACTAGCGGGGTAATGTATGCATACCGCACTTGCTAATGAAGCCCGGGATTTGAATTTCCCGGGCTTCATTAGCATAAGCGGGGAGCCGCCATTTTTAAATCCCCGCTGCTTCGAACCCCGTGTAGCGCGGCTACACGGGGCTCGAACTAGGTAGTTCGGACTAGGGTCCTATTCCGAACTACCGTTACTCCTCCTAGTCCGAACTACCTAGTTCGAGCCCCGTGTAGCCGCGCTACACGGGGTTCGAAGCAGCGGGGATTTAAAAATGGCGGCTCCCCGCTTATGCTAATGAAGCCCGGGAAATTCAAATCCCGGGCTTCATTAGCAAGTGCGGTATGCATACATTACCCTCCTAGTTCGAACTAGGAGGGTAGTGTAGACATACCCTCCGAAGGTAACCTCATAGGTACCACTGCAGCTTCCTGCACTGCGGTGACGTCTAGTGGCAACTTTGTAATTCAGTACACACAGAACAGGTTGCTTCCATATGTGCTATAAATACCCTCATTGCTTGTGAATCTTGCATCCCCAAAGGTTGAAAGATTCTTCCACTCCTCCTATATCCCACCATATACACAACAGTGTCCTGCGGGGGGAAAAGATCACCCTATGGCTTTAACTATGGTTTAGAGCAATGTTTCTCAACCTTATTTTTATACAGTACCCCTTTAAAAAAAATAAAAATTATAAGTACCCCCAGTACCTACAGTTTTCAGACACACCATATTTTTTCTACCATTGCAACATATTTGTTTAAACAACTTAATTGTAGCTGAGTGGGCGATGAAATTTTTGGGTGTTAAAAATACAAAAATAATAAAATGCTGTAAAACGTAAAACAAAAATTCAGTTTTCTCCAAATTTCAGTTGTGTTTACATACTCCCCAGACTTCTCTCGAGTACCTCTAAAGGTACGCATACCACTGGTTGAGAAACACTGGTTTAGCAACCTCCCTACCATAAATCATCTATCAACAATAAGCAGCCATCTCTGGGGAGGAACTTTCTCGTTCTTTAGCAGCGCACTACAACACTGTATGCAAGAGCTAAAGAGCAGAAATATCCAACTGCAATTTCACAGGGAATTAAGGGAGGGGGGAAATGTAGCTACCCAAACTGGCAAAGCAACATTGCTGTTCAAAAGTGGCAATGAGGTGTAATAATCCCATTTTGATGCCACCACCTGAAAAACTATAAGAGCTGAGGAAACTGTAAGAGCTGAGGAAATTATTCTGCACATACATGGAAAAAGCCCACACATGGATGGAAAAGATTAGAGGGAACATTACCCACTACTTATCTTTTAAATGCACCAGAAGGCGGCCAGCAGAAATTGCAATCTTTTTGCTGGACAGCTCTAGTTTTCTATTTTGCATGATGTTTGGGTGGATGGGGGAGACTTCATTCACTGACCATGTCTATGTACACAGTCTAATGATTTACACGTTCAAATAAAAGCACTAGATCCCCACAAACTTCCAGCTCTGCAATTCCATTCTGCAATACCAGAGGTCTGGCTGACACCTCTACCAATGCACCTTCCCCCTGGGCTGCAGTGTTTCCTGCCATCCGGCAACAAGACCTATCCTTAAACTAAACTATCTTCTTTCCTTACTCCAGAGGGCTCCGGGTGCAAATTCTGCCCTACGGACTGGCACATGCATGAGGGAAAATGCTACTGGGCATCTAAAGAGAGTGGAATTTGGAACAGGAGCAATGATGATTGCTTAGCGAAGAGGTCTCACCTCCTGGTGATACAGGATGAAAAGGAGATGGTAAAGTAAAAGGCAAATTTGTTGCAAAGAAAGCAAACGTGATTCTGGGATGCATTAACATGTGTTGTGAGCAAGACATGAGAAGTCATTCTTCCGCTCTACTCTGCACTGGTTAGGCCTCAGTTGGAGTATTGTGTCCAGTTCTGGGCACCGCATTTCAAGAAAGATGTGGAGACATTGGAGAGGGTCCAGTGAAGAGCAACGAGAATGATTAAAGGTCTAGAGAACATGAGCTATGAGGGAAGTCTGAAGGAATTGGGTTTGTTTAGTTTAGAAAAGAGAAGACTGACGGGGGACATGATAGCTGTTTTCATTCATCTAAAAGGGTGTCATAAGGAGGAGGGAGAAAACTTGTTCATCTTGGCCTCTGAGGATAGAACAAGAAGCAATGGGCTTAAATTGCAGCAAGGGAGGTTTCGGTTGGACGTTAGGAAAAAGTTCCTAACTGTCAGGATGGTCAAACACTGGAATAAATTGCCCAGGGAGGTTGTGGAACCTCCATCTGTGGAGATATTTAAGAGTAGGTTAGATAAATGTCTATCAGAGATGATCTAGACAGTATTTGGTCCTGCCATGAGGGCAGGGGACTGGACTCGATGACCTCTCGAGGTCCCTTCCAGTCCTAGTATTCTATGATTCTATGAAATTACATACACTGCAGCTGGGGTAATAGGTCACTTGTTATAATATTATCGCCCCTATTTCTAACACTACTGCTGCTCCTTTGCCAAGCAGAAGCAGCATTTTGGGACCTTGTTGAGTGATTTCTGGTGCAGGAGAAGTTAACAACATGGAGTCCGGGATGACTTGCTATTTACACAGGAATACCAGCCCTGGAACAGAGAAGGTCAAACAGCATGCAGGGCAATCCCTTCTCCCAGGCATCTCAGCCCAACACCAACAGCCAGTTCCTAGGGAGCCCCTCTAACTCCAGAATGACCTGTCTTTGGAAAGAAATAGCTTTGGCTCAGGTAGTGCTGATCGTTGCTCATGATAGCCCCTGAAAATCAACAGCCTGTGTCTAAAGAGAGTTTGCAGGGAATGGTATCAACTTATGGCATGTTCATTCAGTCCCTTCTAATTTGTACTTCACAGGATTTCATAGCCAATGTCACTCAGGACACAAATCCGGTTTGGCTGGGACTCACCATGACATCCCCACAGAGGAAGTGGACCTGGGTGGACAATTCCCATCTGGATCAAACACGGTGAGCGTTGCTGGTGTTGACTATTTTCTAGCAGCTTAGAAACAATAGTTTGACTTTCTGATTTTGACAGGGACCAAAAGTGATACACTCCCTCCCTCTGTCACTAATAGGAATTGAAGATCATGACAGAGGTCAATAAAAAGGTAATTTCTCTAAGATATCTCTCTATATATTTTAGAGATTTGTGTGTTTGTCTGTCTGTGAGTCCATCCGTCTGTGTGTCTCTGCATGAGTTCATTTATTCCAGAACTCTTAAATGGTCAGAGCTAGGGCCGACAACTTTGATTGCAGCTTCCTCTTTTTCTAACAGAAAGAAAGCTCAGCGTTTGGTTGTGCCAGGACAACCGGAAGTGCTGGGAATTGCACTGTTTTCCTCCTGGACACCTCTCAGCTGCATAATATAAAACTCCCCTGCATCATTCAATATCCTGCTTCCACAAGGCACACGAGTGTGCTGTTGTTTCAAGATTTTAAGAGAATATATTCACTAATGGGACTAGATCATGCTTTCAGAACATAAGTGTGGCCATATTGGATCAGATTAATGGTTCATCTAGCCCAGTGTTTTGTATTCCGATAGTGGCCAATGCCAGGTGCCCCAGAGGTAATGAACAGAACAGAGAATCAAGTGATTTATTCCCTGTCACCCATTCCCAACTTCTGGCAAACAGAGGCCAGGGACACCAATACTGTCATCCTGGCTAATAGCAATTGATGGACCTAACCTCCAATAATTTATCTAGCTCTTTTTTGAGCCCTACTAGGGTGCATCTACTCTGAACCCATAGGTCAAAATAAGATACGCAATTTGAGCTATGCAAATTGTGTATCTTATTTCAATCTAATTTCAGAATAAACCGCTATTCTAAAATGTCCCTTAACCCTCGTGGAATAAGGTTACAGGGATATTGGAATAGTGAGCCCATTTTTTCGAAATCTATTTTGAAATAGATTTAAAAGACGTGGAATAGCTATTTTGGGTTACTGAAAGTATCCTGAAGTAGCCCCATAGTCTAGATGTAGCTTTATGGTATTTGCCTTCACAACATCCTCTGGCAAGGAGTTCCACAGAGCATGCATTTTCCACTGTGTGAAAAAAAAACTTCCTTTTGTTTGTTTCGCACCTGCTGACTATTCATTTCATTTGGTGACCCCTCATTGTTGTGTTACTATAAGGAATAAATAACTTTTACTTATTCACTTTCTCCAGAGCGATCATGATTTTATAGACCTCCATCATATCCCCCCCTTAGTCATCTTTTTTCCAAGCTGAAAATTGCCAATCCTATTAATTTCTCCTCATCTGGCAGCCATTCTATCTTTCTAATCACTTTTGTTGCCCTTTTCTGAACCTTTTCCAATTCCAGTGTATCTTTTTTGAGATGAGGCATTCACATCTGCACGCTGTGTTCAAGAACACAAAGGGGCCTGCATCTGAGAATATAATCTTCTGACAATCCATAGCATCTCCATGGGTGATACTGAATGGCATTGATTATCATAATGTATCTTTCTGGACACAGAAATTCAGAGTAGATGATCCAAACCATCCTTTTGAGACTTAAGATCTATTAATCTAAGATAGGACTATAAACAGTAAAATACCTTCATTGTCTAGTTCTTGAATGATGTCATTATAGGACAGTGTTAAGGTTGTTTAATTTGCCAACTCTATATTTCCACGTCTCAGCAGGTCTTTAAAATAAACTTATTTGTGTATGTTTTGGGTTTTTAACACTGATTTTGAGGATAGTGGCAATATCTCTCTACATTCCAGCTGTGTGTACTCGACTTCACTCCAGTGTAATTCAGCCATATGTCCGTGGGAATTATTATATGTTTGTTGCTGTTATTACACCTCGTGGAATTCTGTCCCCACAAAATAAAAATAAAAATTCTGCCCATAATATTTTAAAAGTCTACAAAATCCGGCATATTTTGTTGAAATAACACAATATAACCACGTGGGTTTGAATTATTTTCATAATTTATTTCAAAATATCCATCAGCAAGTATTTCTGTAACTGTTCAGACAACAAAAAAGATGCAAGACATTGTTTTTTAAAACAAATGGATTCCTTATTAGGCATATCAGTACAGCACTTCGAGTAATAATTTTGGCTACAATACGGAACCAGGATCCGGGCAAAGGCTGGGGGGAGTCAGAGTAACGAAGGAACTAAGGGAGAGAGAATTAATTGCGGAGGAGCCTGGGAGTGAACTTGGAGGGTTGTTTGGGGTGGGTGGGATCAGCAGAGAACAGAATGCTTTTTTGGCAGGAGATTTTTTAGGGATCAGGAAACCTCTCCATGAAGATCCTGGTTGGCCTGAAAGCTCTCCCATTCAGTCAGATGCATTTGCCCCTGTCCCCCTCACCCATCATCCTGATGTGTATCCGTAGTCTCCTCCCCTCTCCTCATGAGGCCTTGCACTTCCATCCCCATTCAACCCTTGATTCATCACTGTCACCCCCACTGTCTCCTGATCCCCCACCCTGGTTTGTCCTCCCCAGCCATTCTGAACACCCCGCCCCCCAAAACCCTGTGCATTCCACTCTGTGCTCACCTCATTCTGTGGCCAGGGTGCTGGTGTTGAATTTCTGCTCCTAGAGCAATTCTTCATTCCTGCTGTGTTCTGGTGCCACAGTGACCTCTGTCGGGCAAAAGATGGAACTGCAGCACTTCCAGGGCAGACTGTAATTTCTACGGAAAGAAAATTCTCCGGGACACATGAATTCTGCGCCTATGCAGTGGCACAGAATTCCCTTAGGAATAAATCACTCTTTTGGTAATGTTGACAAGTCTTTTCTGCTGAGACACACCTGCTCATCATATCTGCCCTAGGGCACAGTAGGAAAATACACAGGAGAAGGAAGAAAGCAAGAGTTATTACAAATGTGAGTTCTTGAGGTGAAAAAGCTGTCATTGGTTTAATACATTCAAATGCACAAATTATGAATTTCTCCTTTGTTCTAGGTTCCCAATAGTGGGCCCTGCCGAAAGGAACAGCTGTGGAGTGATAAAAGGCAAGCAGATTCATTCTGAGACCTGCAGTGCTGTTGTTAAATGGATTTGTGAGAAGGAAGCTTTCCTGATATAATTAAAAAGGCATCCAGGACCCCCTATTTGCAGAAATGAAGCAGAAAGCAGGCTTGCTTGTGATCTGTCACATGGTCAATATTCCAAGGGATTGTTTGTTTATTTTCATTTCAAAGCTGGAATAAAAACGTTCAAAAGAAAAATGGAAGCTCCTTTGAGGATTGAGGGACTTGATTGCTAGCTCCACTTCTATTTCTCTGGCCTAACAGGAGCTGGGATTGACTCCCTGAAAAGTCTCTCTCGCCACATGCATGCCCCGTTGTGAAGAGTTTCATTCGGGAAGTTGGCATACTAAAGACCAAGACTCCCAGCGCTTTTCTTTGAGTCACATTGGAAATAATTTCCCTAATAACGCGTAAGTTTATCCTGACTCATTGCTCATGCAGACTTGCCTTTCTTAGCCCCAAAGACCATTGATGCGGGTTGCCTCAGTACAAATATGAGCATATACAGCCATAATCAATGCCCTAGCAACAGTACTACATAGGCTACGTCTAGACTGGCATGATTTTCCGCAAATGCTTTTAACGGAAAACTTTTCCGTTAAAAGCATTTTCAGAAAAGAGCGTCTAGATTGGCATGGACGCTTTTCCGCAAAAGCACTTTTTGCGGAAAAGCGTCCATGGCCAATCTAGACGCGCTTTTCCGCAAAAAAGCCATGATCGCCATTTTCACGATCGGGGCTTTTTTGAGGAAAACAAATCTCAGCTGTCTACACTGGCTCTTTTGCGCAAAACTTTTGCACAAAAGGGACTTTTGCCCAAACGGGAGCAGCATAGTATTTCCGCAAAAACCACTGATTTCTTACAGTAGGAAGTCAGTGCTTTTGCGGAAATTCAAGCGGCCAATGTAGACAGTGGGCAAGTTTTTCCGGAAAAGCGGATGATTTTCTGGAAAAACTGGCCAGTCTAGACACAGCCCATATGTATCACCCAGAATCCTTATAATTGATTCAAGCCCAGGAGGTATCTTCCCATCATGGCCTGATACCATAGGTGAGGGCAGTGTGTGTCAACCTTTTTTTATACAGTACCCCTTTTTCAATATATATATATATATACCCCTAGTACCTACAGTTTTCACACACACAACATTTTTTTCTACCATTCTGACACATTTGTTTAAACAGCTTAACCATAGCTGGGCAGGTGATGACTTTTTGGGAGTAAAAATCATAACAATAAAATGCTGCACAACTGAAAACAAAAATTCATTTTTCTTCAAATTTCAGTTGTGTTGATGTACCCTCCCTTTCCTCCCCTCGACATCTCTCAAGTACCCCTAAAGGTACTCGTACCACTGGTTGAGGAACACTGGGTGAGGGAACTAGTGGTCGTACTGCAGCCCCTGGCTTCAATGGGTTTCTATCACACACAGTTTGGTTCAATGGCTCTCAACACCTCCACCCTACCAATTGTTTCTGTGCGTGCCTGGCTCCTACAGGGTAAGGAAGGTGGAATGGGACATACCTGGATCTGGTCCTCACGGGAAGAGCCTAGACTGGCAGGCAGAGCAGGGTCATGCCCTGACACTGCTCCCCCAGAGAGCATCAGGTGGGAGGAAGGGGCACGACCCCCATTCCTAGACACCATTTCTCCAGCAGGAGTGAGCGGGGACTTGCAGGGGGCAAGGGTGGGGAGAGGCCCCACAAAGCCACAATCCTCATGTCAGGGGTGGAGGAAGCAGCCCCAGTTAATGCTGCCCACCCCAATGCTGGGCCCACCCCATTTTCCTGGCCATGCCACTGGCATAAACAGAAAGGGCATGAGTGGAGTCCAGAGGCTTAGCAGCTAAAGACACAGTCAGATGAAGGGCAAGCCAATGAACCTAGTGAAGGACGAGGAGTGTTTTGTGAGAGGACCAGTAGCTTTTGTAGTTGGGATAGAAGGAAAGAGAAGGAAGAAAGGGAAGAGGCCAAAAGTCACAGTGCGTGGTCTATAAAAAGAGTCTGTCATCGTAGCTAGGAGGGTGTTATGGAAGATGAGGTATTATGGTTTCTGAACAAGCGGAGATGCTGTCTGGGGATGCGGATGGGGTCAATATCACAACAGGTTACAAGATCTCCTGAGTAGGGCGCAGCTAAAAAGTCATGAAGCCTATCGGGGGTTAAAGGGTGTTGCTGAAAGGCAAGCGGCTTTACCCTTAAAACTACTAGCATTTAGTTCAGGGGGGGAGGCAAGCAGTCAACAAGTCGACTTCTTCTTTACATCCCTCTTTGGTGAGGGACCTTGTCAAAGGGTTTGTATAGATCTAAGCACACGATATCCCCTGGATCGCTCCTGTCCATGCGCTTGTGGACACCCTCAGAGCAGTCTAGTTGATTTAAGATGACCATTCTATGGAATTGATTGAATTGTGGCTGTATTGAGTACAAACTAGCAGCCTTGGGAACTCGCTGGCACAGGAGATTCCTGAGTCCCAGAGCTCAGCAGGATGCATAATAGGACAGGACTTTAATGTGGATCATGAGATCATCCAGAGTCAGACACCGAGTCCTCTACAAAGGGGGATGTTTCAGGCCATGAGGCAGCCGTGACCTGGGAGATGTGTTCTCCTGACACTTCAGGCAGGCTGCTCTCTCTCTGGATCAGGGTACGACTAGAAGGAATAGAAACCTTCTGGCTTTGGGGACCTGGCCAGCCTCTAACTGCACTTTGGGGCGGAATTATTCCTTGGGGCAGCCATTTCCACAACTGACCAGTAGAGGGTGTCTTGCCTCCCTCTGAAACCACTGAGCTACGTCTACACTGGCATGAATTTCCAGAAATGCTTAAAACAGAACAGTTTTCTGTTAAAAGTATTTCTGGAAAAAGAGTGTCTACATTGGCAGGATGCTTTTCCGGAAAAGCCCTTTTTCCGGAAAGCGTCTGTGGCCAATGTAGACGCGCTTTTCCGCAAAAAACCCTGATCATCATTTTCGCGATCGGAGCTTTTTTGCGGAAAAGACTACTGGGCTGTCTACACTGCCTACCTGGATGACGACCTCGACATCAGCAGCTCCATCTGCAGCAGGGTGAGAAAATGGCTCTGCAGCAAACCCGATATCCCTCTATAGTGAGAGGTGCATGCTGGGGGAGGGGACCTGTGAACTGAATGCAATTGGAGACCAGATGTGACACAGCCTGGATCTGGTCCCCCTTCATGTCCCCTTCGTGCTGCAGCCTGGTTCTGTGTTACGCTGCTGGTTCTCACCTGACCCCATGGTACTGGAGTGAGAGAGGGCTGGAGTCGTCCTCTCAGACTTGGGCTCCCTGCAGCCTGAACCCTCATGCCCAGCCCTACCCCAGAACAATGATTTAAATGAAGAAAACCAAAACTTACGTGAGTTAAGGACCTGAGCAACGCCAGGTAAATCTTTTAGTTTACTTATAAAGAAATTCAAAGTGTGTTCAAGTAAAGAGGCATAAAGTGAGGAACAGCGTCAAGAACAATACAGATTAGAGGTTTCACAATTTAAAGTAGACTTGGTTCATGGTGATGTCCCTCACTGCAGGGTCTCAGTCACGTTTCTGCCCAAGGTCTCAAACCAGATCAGCTCCCAAAATCCAATGGCTTTTTTCTCTTGTCATAAATGAGAAGAGAGAGGTAGAGAAGGAGGGAAAGTTTGGGGTGCTTTTGTCCCTCACTTCTATAGTCCAGTGCTCCTTCGAGATGCATTTTCCTGAAGGTCACCTCTCTCAGCAAAATTAATTCAAACAGTAAAGAAGCAACATGTCTGTGGTGACATGGTCTGTCCTGTTTCTTCTCCTCTCTGGCTCCGGAAAGGCGGATTTTCCTTGTCTCCCATCTTCTCCCTCTTGCTCTCTGACGATCCTGTATACAAGTTATATGTAAACCAAGGGGAACTCACTTTTCTTTGTTTCTGACCTGCCTGAGCAGATCTGCCTAACTGGGGCTCCCTGGCTTTGAACATGTGCCACCGAGATCTCTTTGGGGGAACTCCTAATTTTTTCATATAATGCAGCTGCAGATGTTTCACCATGATATTACTGCCCCACAAGTTATTAATTTTCAAACAATGCTTTACAAGAGGGGTGGGCAATGATTTTTTTTGAATGGGGGACTGCTCCAAAATTTTGGAAAGTGTTCAAGGGCCGCATTTCTATGGAGTGGGCATGAAGTCCGGGACAACAGGTGGGGTGTAGAAGGGAGCTTGGATGGAGGACTGGGGTGTAGGAGAGAGTGTGGGGCCTGAGAGGGAGTTTGGGTGAAGGAGGGAGTTATGATCTGGGGCAGGGTTATGGGGTGCAGGATCAGGGAGGGGTATGTGTATGGAAGAGATTCTGGCCTGGGAGAGGGGTCTAGGAGGGGATGCAGGATCTGGGAGAGAAATGTGACCTGGAGAAGATGCGGAGAGGGTATATAGAGAGTTTGGGTGGTGGCCTGGGGCAGGTAGTTGGGGAAAGAATGGGGGTGGGGTGCCAGAGACAGACTCTGGCCGTGAAGTACTTACCTTAGGTGGCTGCCTGCAAGCAGCTCTGCAGTCTCCTTGCCTGAGTGCTGGGTGGGCAGCTCCAAGTGGCTCTGCTCCAGCACAACGAGGGAGGGAGGAGGCTTCATTCACTGTCCCTGCCTTTAGCAAAATGTCTCAGTCTTATTGGCTGGAAACTGGACAATGGGACCTGAAGGATTTTGCTAGAGGGCGGGGAAAGTGTGTGAAGCTTTCTCCTCTTTACCCAGCTGCATAGTACTTAGCAGCCTGCTGTTTAATGCAGCTGCCTCTGCTCTGCAGGACCCAGCACCAAAAAGACCATCCCTGATAGATGTTTATCGAGCCTGCTCTTAAATATCTCCAGAGATGGAGATTCCACAGCCTCCCTAGGCAATTTATTCCAACGTTTAACTACCCTGACTGGCATTTTTCTCTCTTTTCCTTGTAACACCCTTTCAGGTACTTTGAAAATTGCTAGCATGACCCTTCTCGGTCTTCTCTTTTCTAAACGAAACCAACCCAATTCTTCAGTCTTACCTCATAGGTCATATTTTTGAACTTAATAATTTTTGTTGCTCTTCTCTGGACCGTCTCCAGTTTCTCCGCCTCTGGCTTGAAATGTGATGCCCAGAACTGGACACAAGACTCCAGCTGAGGCCTAACCAGTACAGAGTAAAGCAGAAGAATGACTTCTCGTGTCTTGCTCACATTAACTCCTGGGAATGCAGCCCAGAATCATCTTTGCATTTTTTGCAGTCGTTTCACACTGGTGATTCATATTTAGCTTGTGGTCCACCATGACACCTAAATTCCTTCCTAAGCACCAAATCCATAATCAAACCATCCCCAGTTTTGGTGGGGAATGAATGTGCCTTGTCTTACATGTGTAGGGTAAACTGAGGCAGTCCATGGTATCTTGCTGAGAACTGAGTACTCAAATCTGAAATAATTAGGTCAGGCCCGGGAAGCACATAGACAGCAGTTAACTTGACCCTGGTTCCCTTGGCAACACATTCCAAAGGGGCCGTACTCTGATAAGGCCTGGCTGGTATCAGCCAGGCTACGCGGTTTTTCTTACTGTCTCCTGTAATTTTAGATTAATCAGCTTGGATCCAAGGACTGTGCCAACACAAGGAAGGAGTCATTTCGCAGTAGACATCACAATTTCAGCTAACGAGCTAACAGCAACATGTCCATTTTGGGGGTGTCCATCCTGTTTATGTTGGCTCATTTAACTTGTTAGGAATAACTACCTGTATTAGTGATAACATGTTTAATTGGCAATGGGCAGAGATAACTTTCGTAGTTCATTGGCTTATGTGCATATCTCATTTCCACTGCTAGACCTATCAAATCACTTCCTCTCCATCCATCTGCTACCTATATAATCTAATGTATGTTTTGGTTATGTTAGTGCTCTCCAGGCTAACACCTGGTTGGCACTCCGCCAGTGCTGCGTGTACAATAAATCCTCTGCTTGTTTTCACCTGCACCCAGTGTGTCCGGAATTATTCCCTACACATGTTTACATAAAACATGTTTAACACAGAGGATAATTAACCATTGGAAAAATTTACAAAGGGTACATTAACATTAAATGGCATCTTTTTCCACCACTGCCAATTTTTAAATTGATACTGGATTTTTTTAAAGGGGTGCTCTATTTCAAAAGGCATTATTGTGGGACTGGTCTCTGGCCCGTGTTGCACAGGCGGTCAGACTCACTAGGTAAGATTACAATGGTCCCCTTCTGACCTTGGAATCTGTCAGTCATGTTTGTCCTAACCTAGATTGCCCTTTAACAAGCGGTAAGACATTGATGTAGGTCTTTCAAACCACTCTGAGGGTACGTCTACACTACCACCCTACTTCGAACTACGGTGGTTAATGTAGGCAACCGGAGTTGCAAATGAAGCCCGGGATTTGAATTTCCCGGGCTTCATTTGCACGTTGCCGGGTGCCACCATTTTTAAATGTCCGCTAGTGCGGACTCCGTGCCCGCGGCTACACGCGGCACGAACTAGCTAATTTGGACTAGGCTTCCTATTCCGAACTAGCTGTACGCCTCGTGGAAGGAGGTGTACAGCTAGTTCGGAATAGGAAGCCTAGTCTGAACTAGCTAGCTTGTGCCGCGTGTAGCCCCGGGCACAGAGTCCGCACTAGCGGACATTTAAAAATGGCGGCAGCCGGCAACGTGCAAATGAAGCCCGGGAAATTCAAATCCGGGCTTCATTTGCAACTCCGGTTGCCTACATTAACCACCCTAGTTTGAACTAGGGTGGTAGTGTAGATGTACCCAGAGTTCCCACTGATTAATAAGAAGAAACCATGAGTAATTCTCACTGCACCTCGAAGGCCTTCTCCTGGGGTAGTTTTGACTAGTCACTGGAGTTAAAATCTTGCAAGAAGGAGATTCCTTTCCATATGTATTAAGGGGGCTTTGTAAATTGAACTGTGATAATATTGCAGTACCAGAAAAAGACACAAGTGCCGTCACATCCAGATCCGATGATCCACACTCCAAGGTGTGTATTTATGTATTAATAATTGCCGCCAAAATGTTGCAGTAACTCAGCGCTGGTATGGTTCAAGTTACTTTATTACAGTCCCGAGCTGTGACCAGATCTGTCTCCTTGCAGCTTCCCCCTTGCTGCTTGGTCAGTCCCGACAGGATAATAACCTCTCCATTGTTATGAGCCTATTAGCCATTGAGGGAAGAGAGAAAGAGCTGGACCTGCCCACCCTCCCAACGCTGTTCTACTGTTAACAAGTAGTTGCTAAAACCAGAGAAGAGATTATTTATTTAAGGAGAGACAACCCCTTGTGTAAGGAAGTATGGTCACAAGGCTCCTTCCCGGAGTGCTGATAAAGTCACTAACAATCCCCTCTTTGCTCTCTGGGGCTTCTCCACACCCTGTCCTGCTGGGTCACATCTCCTGATGTTCCCCAGCCAAGGTACGGAGCTGAGATCAACCCCCCCCCCCTCCAAGAGCAATACGGACACTGAAACTCTTCAGTTCTGAGGAAAATGCAGTTTTGGGCATAGCGTCCAGGACACCCCATTCCTCAAATGGGATCAGAACCCCTAATAAACCATTCAGGGAAGCCCCCTTTAACAGTAACAGGAGGATGTACACTCGGGGCTCCCTATGATGGGCCAGACTAGGCCCAACGCCTCCTACAGCAGGCTAGTGGCCTTGCTGCACCCCAAGCCAGGGTGAGGAGCAGAGAAGAGGTCCTCCAGGCATGATAGAGTGGATGTTTCTGCAGCAGCCAATCAGGACCTAGCAGATGGGTATTAAAGAAGCTGAGGGGGTAGTGCCTGGCAGTTCCCTTCAGTAGCTCCACCCAACCAGATCTATATCCAGACTGGGAAACCAGCACTACGGACAGCTCCCAGTGCGCGCTGAACCTAGATGGGACAAGGCCCATGTCCGAAGACTGGCCACAGGACCAGGCTTAGATCTTGCGCGACAACCCCTTTGCCACAGAGCGGTGCTCACATGCGAGTAGTCCCCATTACACCCTCCTGGGGAACAACTATTTACATTGGGCTTAATGGTAAATAAAAGTGATTTTATTCAGTACAAACCGTGGGATTTAAGTGGTTGCAAGTGAAAACAGGCAGAGCAAAGAAAATTACAAATTTAAAAGAACAGAAAATGCAGAACTAGTTCTAACACATTAAAACTTATTGCAAAGTTATCTTAAAACTACTGTTATTTCGGCTAACCCTCCAAGCCAGAGAAAACCTTTTTCTCCCTGGCTACTTCCTTGGGTGTGTTGTGCCAACCAAAGACTAAGAGGCTACGTCTAGACTGGCATGATTTTCCGGAAATGCTTTTAATGGAAGAGTTTTCTGGAAATTCTTTTAACAGAAAAGTTTTCCGTTAAAAGCATTTTCTGAAAAGAGTGTCTAGATTGGCAGGACGCTATTCCGCAAAAACACTTTTTGTGGAAAAGCGTCTGTGGCCAATCTAGACGCACTTTTCCACAAAAAAGCCCTGATCGCCATTTTCGTGATCGGGGCTTTTTTGTGGAAAACAAATCTCAGCTGTCTACACTGGCCCTTTTGCGCAAAAGTTTTTCAGAAAAAGACTTTTTCCCGAATGGGAACAGCACAGTATTTCCGCAAAAGCACTGACAATCTTACATGAGATCATCAGTGCTTTTGCGGAAATTCAAGCGGCCAGTCTAGACACAGCCAGAGCCTGCAAACTGCATCTTAAATAGACTTCCTTTTGGCTGGAATTCATTGATTCTACATTCTCCCCCCTGCATGGAATATTACTTGATTAGACCCTACCAGTTCAGAAGGTCATGTATTCCTACAACCAACCACTGCATAGACTTAAAGGACAAAGGAAGCTGTTTACAGGTGATCACCCAGACACTGAGGGGTCTGAGCACTGGAAACACCTTTGGTGGCTTTCATTTATGTATTTAAATTCATAAACCATTCTCTATCCCATATCTCTCATTTTAAATACAAGAGTGATACATGCACCAAAATGAGATATATGGATCCAGCAGATTGCCGCATGAAAATTGATAGGTTATATGATGTATTTTGTCCAAAGCATCTTTGAGTTCTGTGTTGTTATATCCATAGGACAATTTCATGAGGGGGTGTGGAGAATCTATCACACTATGAATGTTTGGGTTTTGTACATGTGTGTATATAACACAAATGAGACTAGCTGGTAACCTATTCATTGAGCTCATTTGAAATTGGAGGTGAAAGGCGTTCAGCACGGTGAGTACCAGTGGTCCCTCAAAGATTTCCCATCGGTGAGCGGAATGAGTTTGGTCTTGTGCACCCACATTGACATCATGTGCGCTTGTTTGGATGTGTGCCACCGTGGCACCCACCAGAAACACACACACACACACACACACACACCTTAAAAAATGTAACTTCTTATACAAGAAAAAATAGTAAACCAAGGGATCATTAACAAGGTGCATGACCCTGTGGTACAGGAATCAGGTAACGGGGGAAGGGATTCAGGCCAGGGGGTGCAGGATTCAGGGCAAGGAGGATCTCAGGTTGGGGGCTGAGAGGTTGGGGAGGTGGCTGACCATTCCTCCAGCAGTTCCTTGCAGGACTAGGCTTCTCGGCCCCCCAGGAAGCTGCTTGCTGGAGGGGGGGGGGGGAAGCGGAGCTGAGCACTGCCCGACCCCTGGCCAGCCGGCAGCTGTTTATGGGAGGAAGGGATGGGGCTCCATTGATCCACAGACAAGCGGGGAGCAGGGGCTGCACTGCCCAGCGCTCCCAGCCCATTCTTAGGGTAAGGAGGCAAGGGCTGTGGCTGGCAGCCTCCCACCTAGACAGAGCGGCCGCCACGATGCACCGTACAGTGGCTTGAGCCCCGTTTGAGGCACCCGAACAGCTGCCCCCCACCACATGACTCCGGCCCCGGAACCCCAAATAACCACTCCCAGCCCCACGGCTCCGTCAGCCAGGGCACAGTGTCCTGCCTGCCATAGCTGGAGCCCAAGCTGCCACAGGAGGGACAGCCCCACTGCACCCCGGCTCTAGCCGGAGCAAACGGGTAGGGCAACTCGCCGGTCATCACTTGGCCCCGCTAGACCATCACCGGCACCTTTCAGCTTCTGGTGCAGTAGGAACATGAGTGGTGGGCAGTGCTGCTGGGCGTCACTGCAGGTGCAGTGCACAGGCCTCAAATTTGTTGTGCATGGCCACGCAGAGGTGACGCTTAGAGGGAATCCTGGTGAGTAGAACAAGCACGAATAAAGAACAGCCAGGCAGTGCTCACAAGATCCTGTGTTTAATGTCAGGGGTAAGACATTAGTCAGGGAAAGTACAGAAGACCAGAGAATGGTACAAAAGTACTGTTGGTACTTACCTGGTGTTGGTACTTACCTGGTATCACAAACAGCTACAGCTTATTGGGGGAAAGAGAAGAACTGGAAGCTGCCTAAGAGCTGCTGTATAAGCTACTCTTCTACCAAGAGCAGGGAGTTAACAATCCAGGAAATTAGACTGCATACAAATGGTTAAACAAACTATTTGAAAGGGGAGGAGGGAAGGTTTCTTACCAAAAGATAGGAAAGGCTTATCCTCTACCCACCTCAACCATACAGATGCTCTTCCAAATGTTGTACTCTATCAGACTGACAGACACTGCTTTTTAGTTATCATTTCTAGGTCAACAGGAAGCCAAAGGTTCCCGTATCGTTGACTAGCAGCTCACAGTAAGCTCACTAACTAAAACCTCTAGGGGAAATACATTTGAGCATTTTGGAGAAAATAAGTGGTGGGCAAAGGGATTGGTTTTTATCAGAATAATATTAAAGTTAAAAACCAGCTCTTTAGAAAAGTTACATCTAATCCTTTTGATTCATTGGGCTGCAGCTAGTATTCGCATAGAAGGGAAAGCAAACTCTTGTTTACCAGTGACCCCATTCTCTCTATGTGAACTTGTAAGTGGGAGGCATTAGAAAATGAGGGTAACACCCATAGAGGAAATCCAAGTATTAATATTGTGACCTTCATGTTTGTATTAACCAATCACCGTCACAAACTCTGGGGTTGCTGTTCATTATGGTTCCAAAACTAAGCCTCAAGATAGTTGCGATTTCAAACAGACCCAGTAAAGGAAACCAGCAATGTTTGTTCTTTTTGCTTTGCACAGGAAGTGTCTTAGGAAAATGCAGCTGCCTTTGCTACCCACAATCTAGTTATCGATACAAGTTCGAATTTTGCAACAGAAGATATTCAACTTATCCCTGGCCATTTCCCTTTTACATAGCCTAAACAAATGAAGTTTGTATTTTAGTATTTGTCTAATATTTTAAATGAATGCTACTGGTTTCCAAAATGAGTAAAAGGAATAAAAGTATAATGCAAAGCAGAGCGGATATTCTAGCATGTGCAGTAGTGGAGCCATGTGACTGTACTAAGGAGGCAACAGCAAAGAAATTACAGCTACTTAAAGGATACTGGTATCAGAGGGGTCGCTGTGTCAGTCTGGATCTGCAAAAGCGACAAGGAGTCCTGTGGCACCTTAGAGACTAACAGATATATTGGAGCATAAGCTTTCGTGGGCGAAGACCCAGTTTGTCATGCATCTGACGTAGTAAGTCTTTGCCCATGAAACCTTATGCTCTAATAAATCTGTTAGTCTATAAGGTGCCACGGGACTTCTTGTCATTTTTAAAGGATACTGACGGGTCGTACCCAGACAGAAGTGTTCTTTAGCATGGGGCACTACTGTCTGATTGAATAGCTTCCCAGATTGTCCAGTCAATATGTGGATAAGTTTTGGACACTCAGGGAACGAGGCTCTTTCAGCAGAGGTGTCTCCATCATAGGCTCTTTGAACAGTTGGAGCTGGGTAAGCCTACACTTTTTTTATTCCTGCACTCTCAGGAGTCCCCTCTCTTACACTATACAGTTGCTGCCGCCCTTCTCAATGGCCTGGTTTTAATTGGAATTGGAAACAGGTTGAGATGAGCTAAGAGTTACCCTCTCACTTGTGTCCTAATCTAGGGGCTAACGATGCAAGAAAAACACATTTGAGTCCTAATTAATTGATCAGATCTCTTACTGACTTTTTTTTTTGGGCAGCAGTTTTACACTGTTGACTCTTCTTTAGCTTGTGGGCCAAAGCGCTTGCAAACTCCTCCCAGTGTCCTATCATTCACAGCTAGGGTTGCCAGATGGTTTCAACAAAAATACCAGACGCACTTGCCATGACATCACAATCGACATTCCATCTGAGTTAGAAAATACCCGACATTTCTATATTCTCATTTCTATTGTCTCAATGTGTTTCCCGAACAGAAAGCTCAAATACTGGACCGTCCGGTTCCAAACTGGACACTTGGTAACCCTATGCACAGCCTAGATCAGGGTACTCTCCAAGCAGAGGCAACTGGTTAGGGAGGACCCAGCGCGCCGGGTGAGGCTCAGGACAACCCCCACCCCGGATCCTTCTTTCTCCTGCTTTGGACTGGCCCTGCCTCATCCCCACACATACCAACCAGCAGCAGCGGGAAAGCCTAGCAGACTGGCCCCCAATTCTCTTTGCTCCCCTGCATGGGGCATCTGGTTTGTAAGGCAAAACAAGGCACAGCCTCCAGAAAGCTGAAGCTGTGTTGACACCGCTCCCAACTGCCGGGGGGGTTGCTTTGGGGTTCAGGAAGGTCCCAGGGCAGCTGGGAAGAGAGAAGCCGGGAGCCTCCTCACTATCTGGGGCTTGATACAGGAAATAAGTATTAGGTACTTAGAAGTTTTATTTGAAGAAAACGTTTCACAAAATCACTATATAATACTGTCTGGTGTATAAGTGCATGCTGGCTCCTAGCTCTTGGTCCTGCTCCTAATGCTGGATTTGGTGCAGAGACTGCAGTATAAGCTTTAGACTACAGAGCCCCAGCTGCTTTCTGGCTTCCAGCTGTGTTTCCATAACAGGAACTGAAAAGCTGATGTTTGTCAGTTAACCATTAAACTAGTCGCATCACGCTCCCCTTTTGATTTTTGAGAAACCCTCCCCCCCCAAAAAAAACCCCTTGTTGAGCTAAAAAAAGGAAACTGACTGGGGCCTAAAAACAATTGCGGCCCCTTTAATTCCCAGGACCTGTGTAAAAAAAAAAGTGTCCATACTCCAGGCACATGTTCTGGCAAATACCCAAGCCAGGAAAAACAGAAAATACATTTCACATGGTATTTTCTGAATTTTTTTACTGGATGGACCAGTGTCTTTCTTGGGGGGGATTGTTGTGCAAGAACTGTTTTGTGCAAGAGCGCGTCCACACTGCCATGTGCTTTTGTGCAGGAGCATCCATGGCAATGTGGACGCTCTCTTGCGCAAGAAAGATCTGATGGCCATTTTAGCCTCTGTTCCAACGCTTTACTGTAAATTTACTTGGGCAAGAACGTGCGTGCCGTGTAGACGCTCCGCACGTTTTTGCGCCAGAACACGTGTTCTGGGTAGATGTAGGGTAGATGTAGCCAGAAAGAATTGTGAAAATCAGTGACTACTATGTACTTAAAGGCTGTTGAGCAGTAGCTATCAAAATAAAAACACAGCCCAGCAGCAGAACCTGTACAGAGTAATACGAGCAACAGAAATAACATTTGCCAAGCTTACATGTGTCTGACCAAGTGGGTCTTTGCCCAGGAAAGCTTATGCTCCAAGAAATCTATTGGTCTATAAGGTGCCACAGGACTCCTCTGGCTTTTGCTAATCCAGACTAACAGGGCTATTCAGTTAGGGTATGTCTACACTACCCTCCTAGTTCGAACTAGGAGGGTAATGTAGCCATACCGCACTTGCAAATGAAGCCCGGGACTTGAATTTCCCGGGCTTCATTTGCATAAGCGGGGAGCCGCCATTTTTAAATCCCCGCTGGTTCGAACTAGGTTCCTATTCCGAACTACCGTTACTCCTCGTGAAATGAGGTGTACCGGTAGTTCGGTCTAGGCACCCTAGTCCGAACTACCTAGTTCGAGCCCCGTGTAGCCGCGCTACACGGGGTTCGAACCAGCGGGGATTTAAAAATGGCGGCTCCCCGCTTATGCAAATGAAGCCCGGGAAATTCAAATCCCGGGCTTCATTTGCAAGTGCGGTATGCCTACATTACTAGCGGGGTAGTGTAGACATACCCTCATAAGGTCAAGAACACATATTCCTGCTCATCCAGAAATATAATTTATGCCATGATGTGCTGACAGTGTCCGTCTGCTATGTACATTGGACAAACGTCTCAGACACTTCGCCAGAGAATCAATGCCCACAAAACAGCTATCAGACAGTGTCACAAAGAAAAAACAGTTTCTTGCCATTTCAACCAGACTGGGCATTGTCTCAACGACCTCACCACGTGCATCAAAGACTCTTCAACACAAGACTACAAAGGGAAGGCTCAGAACTGTCATTCATGCTTAAATTTGACACTTTACCACCGAGGGTCTCAACAAAGATGCTAATTACCTTACCTATTACAAAGATAGCTTCCCCAATTATCACCTCTAATATCATTAGCTCACAGACATTAACCTCCTCCTCACCCCCCCCCCATCTCCCCTCTGTTCTGAAATTTGATTTGTCCTTTTTATATGTGTTCATTTTTTTTTATTGTATCCCTTTGGTATATATGCTCATGCCAATTTTCTTCCACAGTTTCATCTGAGAAAGTGGGTCTGGCCCAGGAAAGCTCATCACCTAATAAACCAGCGGCTAGTCTACACTGGCATGATTTTCCAGAAATGCTTTTAATGGAAAAGTTTTCTGTTAAAAGCATTTTTGGAAGAGCATCTAGATTGGCAGGACGCTTTTCCACAAAAGCATTTTTTGTGGAAAAGTGTCTGTGGCCAATCTAGATGCGCTTTTCCGCAAAAAAGCCCCAATCACCATTTTCACGATCGGGTCTTTTTTGCAGAAAACAAATCTCTGCTGTCTACACTGGCCCGTTTGCGCAAAAATTTTTTTGAAAAAGACTTTTGCCGGGAGCAGCATAGTATTTCCGCAAAAGCAGTGACAATCTTACATGAGATCGTCAATGCTTTTGTGGATATTCAAGCGGCCAGTGTAGACAGCTGGCAAGTTTTTTCCGCAAAAGCAGATGATTTTGTGGAAAAACTTGCTAGCCTAGACACAGCCATCTTGTTAGTCTTTAAAGTGCTGCATAATCCTGTCTTTTGTTAGGGCTACTTCCCCTCTGATACTATTTGCCAAGGAGCAAAACTATCATTGCAAGCAGGGGAGTGCAACTCAGGGAACCAGGGCAGCAAAAAGAACACACAGTGGGACATGTTGTGAGACTTCGCGTCCTCTGCTCTGTCCCTTTTCTCCCTTTTTAACACAGCTGTAAAATGTAGGCAGCGGAAATTGACGCGTCCTGTGGGCAGGGCGACGGGCGGGGTTTCCGCAGAGCTACTAGCGTGCTCCGTGCCCCTAAATTGTCCTGGCAGGGTCCTGTGCAAATCTCTGAGATCCCATCGGCTCCTCTGCCCCAAGGGCTTCAGCGATCGGACCTGTTCCTCCCCCTCTTCCCTCCCCCAGGGCCTGGCTATCGCAGGGGGGCCCGTAGCTCCCGGCCGCCGCGCAACACTATAAGCAGCTGAAGCTTCTTTGTATTTCGCGGGCAGCGATGCCGGAGCGGATCCATCGCTCCGGCCGGGCCGCTTCGGGGGCTGCTGCCCTCGGCCCCGCGGCTTTGCGCTGGGGCGCGGCGGCGCCCATGGAGGGAGCGGTGAGCGCAGCGCGACACAGCCCCGGGGTGGGGGAGGAGAGATTTACTGGGAGGGGGCTCACGGGGGGGGGGGGGGATCGCGGGAGCCCCAGAATAATGGGGGGGGGGATTTGTTTGTTTTTGGGGCTGGGACCGAGCTACCGGGGGCTGAGCCCCGTTTGGGGCGGGCGTGGCCTGGGGGGCTGCCCCACCAGCAGGGAGGGAGGCGAGACCCACACAGAGGGGGGGGCTGTATTGGGGAGCGGCGGATCTCGGGGCGCCCGGCCCCAGCTGCTCCCCTCTTTGGCTGGGTAGCGAGGGCGGGGTCGGTGCGTGGTTTTTTGGGTCTGCTACGACGGGGCTGCGCTTTCACTGCGCCTCTGGGGGAAGGCAGAATTTCCCGTTGTCACAAACGCACCTTGCAGGGGCGGGGCTGCAGTTCCGCCCGGGCCCGCTAGAGGTCGCTGTGGTGCCGGGACCCGCCCAGCTGCGTTCTGGTGCTGACAGGCAGGTGCACGGATCTCAGGTCCCTGCGCGCCCCTCTGGCTGCAGCCGCCTCCAGCCCTCTGTGCATGGGGGAGAACCTGGAGCCCCAGGCGGCCGCCCCTTTTCTGGCTCGTCCAGAACCTCTTCCTGAGATGCCGGCTGCACTTCCCCCATCCCACTTATTTCTCTCTCCCTTTCCCCCATCCTGCTCCCCACAAAGTCCTGAGAACATCTTATTCCTACTTCAAAGATCCTCCGGAAAAGGGAATAAGATCCTCCGGAAAAGGGCTTTTTTTCCGGAGGATCGGGGCCAGTGTAGACGCTCTTTTCCGGCTTTTCTAAAAGCCGGAAAAAAGCGGCGGACATTTTTATTTAAATGCCGCGGGGGATATTTAAATCCCCCGCGCATTTCCCTATTGCGATTTCAAAAATTACCACGCCCCTTCCGGAAAAGGGGCCAATGTAGACGTAGCCAGTGAGATTATCACGATTCAACTATTAACCAAACCAGTAACTAATATATTTAAGTGATACTTCCAAATCCAGCAACGGTAACAGCATAAAAACACACAAGAACTCGGAGCATGCTCAGGACTCGTGCACCCCTGTGTTTAACTTGGAGGAGTGGGGAGACAGCCTCAGGGTGATCAATCCTTCAGCCAGGCAAACAAAAAAGACACATGCCCTCAACACTCGGAACAAAGGGGTTGAGGGTTTTTATACCATAACCTGATGTCCGGTACCATATTAGGGTCTGTTCTTGGGCAGGGCCGGATAGGCTGGTAATGTGCAATATTGCCCTATTGGATTTTTCATGATGCCCGCCTGGTGGCCCCATGGACAGTGCCTGATGTGGGCATGGTCAGTGTGTGTGACAGTTGTCTTATCTCCTTATGTCTACTTCAAGGACCGGCCAACAGAGTCTTATCTATCTCTGCAGCTGTGCTCTCTTCTCATGCTCACCTCCCTGTTCTTTGATGCCTACAAGGCATCACTTCCATTCACTGAAAGCTGCATTGTGCACTTGCAAGTTATGCTTTCTCAGAGTGTGTGGGCGGCCTACATTTTCTGTGAGGGGCCTTTGTGTGGCAGAATGGGCACTGTGCGCGTGAGGCTGTGGTCAAAAGGACCTGCTCTGAAACAGCAATGAACTACTCAGTGCCTGGCTGCGCCACCCAGCGCCCTGCCAGCTGGGAACACCCCACCCTGGCCATGCAGCCCGTGGGGAATTGCCCACTGCTGGGCGGGTTGTGCTGGAGCCACGGAGCAAGGAGTGCCTCAGCCCCGGCTGTAGCTGTTGGCTGCGCAGCAGTGCCATCTCTGTGGGGCTCTGGGCTGAGACTGACTCAGACTTGTAGGAAAACGTGTCCTCGCTGATGGGTGAGGTAAGGGGGATAATTGCCCAGGCCCAGTGCTGCAGGGACAGCAGCAGCTAGGGTTGCCAGATGGTTTCTAAAAAAATACCAGACAAAAACTTGATAAAAATTTGTTGAAGGGGGAAAAAAAAAAGCGCCCGGGAGTAACCAGGGAAAAGCAAGCAGGGAACGTGACATGAAGAACAGAAGAAAGTCTTGACGGCCATGGTGGAGCTGATAACATGCATGGCAGACTCATATGACAGCCAGATTCACAGGTACCGCTTCCATCGCATGCTAGCCCACATTCCCTTCTCGCTAAGTTCCATAGCCTCCTCTCCCAGGGACCCTAGAGGGGTTAGGGTTGATTTTAAGGGGAGCCTCACATTCCTCTCTCAGGGATGTGCCCCAGCACAAGAGGCTGTTTGTCAGTCTCACATGCATGCGTGATTACTGAACAGGGGGCTTGCAATACACTGCTGTCCCTTCTCTGTTCCCGCCCTGATTTCTTTTTCTGACCCTTCTTTCTTATGTTCCCTAAATAACAATGCATGATTTCCCAACAACTGTAACTTTTGTGTTGCATGAGGGGGGTTTACAGGTGTTGAGGCTGTTCCCCACTTTGGCACTCCAAGGCTATGTCTACACTCGAGGCTTCTTGCACGAGTAAAATGCAAATAAGGCTAAGCGTGGAATATTGCCAAGCCTCATTTGCATACTTAATGAGCCACCATTTTTTTCAGAAGAGGCTCTTGCACAAGAAGAAGAGTCTACACTGCCCCCTCTTGCGCGATGCCGTTACACCTATTACTTTTCAGCCTTAGAGTTTGTAAAGTCAGATTTAAGTTAGATTTAATATTGTAACTGGTGCGTGTGTTTCTCTCCCCTTGTACGGTTACTACCTAGGAACAACTTTCATTGCTAAGCTGGTTGCTTTTCACTTTCCCCTCCCCAGGGCTGTTGTTGGGTTCCCCATTCACGCTGCAACAATGTTCCTTGCATCTAAGCTACAGCCCCCATGGTACCCAAAAATCCTGTGGGGTTTGCTCACCAAGGGGGTTATCTGCAGAGTGGTTGTGGTGTGGGAATGGGATAGGGAGGTGCTGAACCTGGGGGCTTATGAGGGTGGCAACTTAAAGTGCTGTTAAACTAGCCCAGGGGTCTCCAAACTTTTCAGCCCGAGGGCCGCATTAACTATCAAACAGCAGTTCGGGGGCCGACTACACACTTGAGGTCCAAATAAAAAACAATCAAAACATGGATGTTGTTTTTAATTATTTATTTAATATTATTTTATTCAGTTATTATTTAATAACACATTCATACACTACACATGAACACCTGTATTAGTGTGAATGGTGAAATTGTTTCCTGGATGCCAAAATAGCAGACATTTCTGGCTTTAGATTTGTTGTCCCTAACATCAACAGTGACCTGAGATTATCATCGGACAAGTTTGTTCTCAAATTGTTCTTCACGTATTTCATTCTTGAAAATGTTTGTTCACACAGGTATGTTGTTCCAAAGATTGAAAGGTACCTTGATGCAAAAGTTTTGACATTAGGAAAGTCTTCCTTGGGCAAAAACTGGTAAAAACCCACCAGTCCTATTTTGAACTTGTCCCTAAGGAGGTCATTTGCTTGCAACTCAATGACTTCCAGCTGCAGTTCATCTGGGCAACTGGCCACATCTGCTTCAAATGGGTTTTGAAACAATCTCACTTCTTCTGCCTTTGAATCCAAAAAGGTCTCCACGGGCTGGATGAGAGGGCCTCGCGGGCCGCATCCGGCCCCTGGGCCGTAGTTTGGAGACCCCTGAACTAGCCCATGGAGTCCAAAGGCGCAGGAGGGTCACAACTTGGCATTGCTGTGCAACCAGCCTGCTGAGTCCAGGGACAGATAAGGACTCAGCTGCTGAGTGCTGATTAACCCACCTCTCAGACTGCTGTGGTAGTAGGTGTGTCTGTGTGTTCCTCTCATTTTAGTGCAGGAAGAGCCCAGCCCTGGGGAACCTAGAACCTGCAGGAGAGCCCCATTGGGAGGGAATTGGCAGAAGGGAGAAGTACAGCCCCCGTGGGAACACAAATAACACAAGCAGCACATTAATAGAATTATAACACCCCTGCCCCCCTGAAGAATAACCCTAATAAAGAAGCATGCCCAAAAGTAACGGGCAAATCTGGTAACAGCTATTACAGCAAGAGGGAATCGAAAAGAGGTGCATCCAGAGTGCCACGCCAGGGGGCGAACACGGGCCATGCAAGCCAACAGTCCCAGCTGCCTTTTCTGTCCCATATGTTATTACACAGAGGCTACATCTACACTGGCACCCTTTTCCGGAAATGCTTAAAATGGAAACTTTTCCATTATAAGCATTTTTGGAAAAAGTGCATCTACATTGGCAGGATGCTTTTCCGGAAAAGCGTCCGTGGCCAATCTAGACGCGCTTTTCCGCAAAAAAGCCCTGATCATCATTTTCGCGATCGGGGCTTTTTTGCGGAAAAGAAATATCTGCTGTCTACACTGGCCCTTTTCTGAAACAGTTTTCTGGAAAAGGACTTTTGCTTGAATGGGAGCAGCATAGTTTTTCCGGAAAAACACTGACGATTTTATATTAGATCGTCACTGCTTTTCTGGATATTCAAGGGGCCAATGTAGACAGCTGGCAAGTTATTCGGAAGAGTTGCTGATTTTCCAAAATAGCTGGCCAGTGTAGACACAGCCAGACTGTTTGTCCTGCCCCCCTCACTGAGCCACGCAGGAGTAAGTGAGAGTCTCCTTTGCAGCCTGAGTGTGTAGAGAGCAGGGACAGAACCATTATAGAAATCAAGAATGGGGTGGGTCAGATCAGAGCCCCATGGCAACAGTTCTGGTCTCACTGATGGGTTTTATCTTCCAGATAATGGGGCTCAACCTGTGCTATGGAAACATCCAGGTGTCCTCGCAGGTGTAATTGGGGCCGCAGTGGTTGTCATTATTGCTTTAGCAGTAGCTCTGGGAGGTAAGTTCCTACCCCTTGAAGATTCAGTCTTGGAGCATGGTGCTTTCTGCCTTGGTGATGACTATCTCCTATCTGTAGTAGGGACCTTGAAAGGTCATTGAGTCCAGTTGCTGGACTAACTACCATCCTTTACAGATTTTTAACCACAGACCTCTAAATGGCCTCCTTAAGGATTGAACTCACAACTCTAGGTTTAGCAGGTGAATGCTTAAACCACTAAGCTATCCCTCCCTTGCAGTGCCTACTCCTGGGTTCTTGTAGACAAGAGAGTTTTATAATGTCTGATGTACGTAATGGGTAGTGTGAGAATAAATGTTAAGCAGCGTTAACTTTGCTGGCCACCCTTCTCTGGTTAGCAGGGAGAAACAGTCTTCTAGGCCCGTGCTAAAGATGCATCAGGTGGACACTGCATGTGTCTGTATCTGACATTAACATAGACACAGATTAGATGGATCCTTGTGATTCAGAATGATCACACCGCTGCTCTTAGGAGTAATTAGAATACAGATTCTATTATAAAGAAAATATGACGAATTAAAAGTTTGTATTAACAGAAGCTTTGTAGTGGAACTTTAAGCAACAGCAAGATAGGATGTGGGCATATGTGTGCCTGTGTGTGTGAATATGCATATACCAGAATAATGTTATGATGGCAATAAATGTGGTGTTTTGCCTTCTCACCCTGGAAAGATATCCCATGAAATTCTTTCAAGGATAAAAATTGAGACAGGTTGAGGGTCCCCTTCCTGGCCTGTGGTACAGGTTTGCGGTTTTTGTATTGTATACTGTGTGCTGAAAATATTGTTAGTGAGGTTAAGAACTATTAGCAGGTCTCGACAATCTATGTAATCTACTCGCCCCGGGATTACAACCCAGAAGAGCCGAGTTCGGGTGATCTCCGCATGCTGGTGAGCAGGGCTCACCATGGCTCAGCGAGCACTGACTATTAGTAAGTCCCAACAACTAATTGGTTAAACTAGGATGAGAAGTTGATAAACATTAGACATTTAAAATGTTAAAGGACCCGGAGGCGTGGGGGGTAGCTGTGGAGCCCACCCTCCTGTAAATTGATAGTGGGACAAAGCCAGTGTCCGTGGAAAGGGGCTGATCAGCACAGAAAGCAGGATCAGGATCAGGCCCAGACAAGCAGGCAGGAAGCTAGCGAGATTGGAAAACAGGTTCAGAGTCCTGAGAGCACAGTGGCAGGAGTAAAGGAAAGCAGTAAGTCCAGGCATTGGAAATTCAAATCCCTGGAATAAAATGTGGAGTGGTAACATCTGAATGAAAGAATTATTCCTTTTGGAGATGAGCAAGTATTTTAAGGAAAAAGGGCGAGATGTTAACTCTGCAGAGCCTGGAGGGAATGGAGACATCAGAATGTTGTAAAAAATGCTAAAAAGAAGAAAAGCGTGATAGGAAAAGAATTCTTGGTTTCTTTGCAGCCTTTCTAAAGGAAAAGTGGACACTTTTCCAAAGAAATGTCTGTAAATAAACCAGGCATAGAGACAATCTGATTTAATATTTGACTATGGACACGTTAGTTAAATTTGCTAAAAGAGCAGAAAGGGTTTCTATTGAGACTTGACCACCCAAATGTATAAAATGTGCACGATCTATGCACAGCTGTGTAAAAATAATTAAAGTAGTGTAAAGGAGATTAAATAAAGGAGAATGCATGCGTGTATGCATCTCTGTGAGATTTTTAAGACCTCCTTAAACACTTCTGTTTTGTAGGTTTGTAAAACTCTGTTTTGTAGGCTTCAGATGATTTGGTTTGGTTTGGTTTTTAATAAAGCCAATTCATTCAAAGTTGTAAAAGTGACAAGGCACTTTTTGCCAGACAAAGGAAACTAGTGTTGCTTGGCTTTTGGTATTCAACATGTAACCCTTAAGGTATCTCAATGCTTTATGAGGTTCAATATCTTCTTATAAACCAAGATATGACTGATACAAGGGGTAGCCAAAACCAAGAAAATGGGGAGAGATTCTGAATTTCTTGTTCAGTTACTACCTGAAAATAAAGGTAAAGGTTTGCAAAGTAGAGAAACTCACAAATTTTGCCACTGCACGGTTTACCCCTCTCTTCAGATAATTTATGAATATGTTGCCTAGGATTGGTCCAAAGTCAGACCCCTGGAGGACACCACTAGTTACCTCTCTCTATTCTGAAAACTGATTGGCTGCATCTAGACTGGCAAGATTTTGCGCAAATACTTTTGCGCAAAAGCATCCATGCCAGTGTAGGTGCTCTCTTGCGCAAGAAAGCTCTGATGGCCTTTTTAGCCATCGGGCTTTCTTGCGCAAGAAATTGACTTGTCTGTCTACATTGGCCCTCTTGCACAAGAATGCTTGCGTAAGAGGGCTTATCCCTGAGTGGAAGAGTCAGAGTATCTGCGCAAGAACCACTGATTTTGTAGAGTACAAAGTCAGTGTTCTTGCGCAAATACTCGCAGCCAGTGTAAACAGGCGGCAAGATTTTGCACAAAAGCGGCCGCTTTTGCGCAAAGTCTTGCCAGTCTAGACGCAGCCATCATGTATATCTTCTCTTTGTTTCCTGTCTCTTAACATTTACCAGTCCACGAAAGGACCTTTCCCCTTATCCCATGACAGTTTAGTTTGCTTAAGGGGGGGACCTTGTTAAAGGCTTTCTGGAAATCTAAATGCATTATATCCCCTGGATCCCTGTAGTGAGTCAGCGTGGGGCTCCCGCTGACCCTGAAAAGGAAATTCTCCCTAAGTGGGCTTGGCCAGAGCAACCCAGCCTCACCCACAGGAAGCAGAAAGGTGGGGCTGGGAGTATAAAAGGAGCTCAGCGCTCAGTTGGAACCCAACGGCCAAGCCAGCCAGATGCTCCAGCCGAGCGCCCTAGAAGAAAGGTCCGGCTGCCTCACCCAAGAAGGGAGGACAGGCAGGTACCGTCAGGTCCCCTGCCGGGCCCAGGAGACTGGATTGGGCGTCCTAGGCTGCTGCCAAGCCCCCATGACTGGTAAGGGGCATGTCAGTTGCTGACATGCCCTGAAGACTGGCCTGGGTGGCCCCAACTGCTGGCAGACCCAGGAGATTGGCCTGTGCTGTGGGGACCACTGATCAACCCCGACCTGGAGCCCATGGACACACGGCCAGCCCCACTGTCCCTGGCGGATCCTGAGAACCAGAGGCTGAGGCAGGTAGGTGGGAGAAGTGGGAAGCAGCCCAAGGACAGCCAACATTGGGTCGGTTGAGGAAATGGACGTCAACTGGTCTGTGTGTTGCGGTCAGGATCCCCACTGTCCCAGTGGCACCCCGCACTGCCACTGTTAGGGCCATGGGCTGGGACGCAGTGGAGTGGGTGGGCCTGCGTCCCCCCCACCTCTTTCCTTGGGGGGCAGGTTTCCCCCCGAGACCTGACTAAGGGTGCGGCTTTTCTAAGCTGAGGCTCAGCCTGACTCCAGGCCTGAGCCCCTGAACTGCTTTTGGGGTTTGCTTCGGGCTCGGATCTGGACATTCAGACTACGGCTCAGCTGGGCTATAGGCCAGAGACCCCGCTTTTACCCACTGGTAGGCCAGTCCTGGAGCAGGGTTCCCTAGGCCCCCAAACTGGTCCGACCACTGTCTGGTGAGGCAGCATGGCCTCCCTCCAGCCAGAGACGCGTCCAGTCCCCTTCGTCTGAATGCTTGTTGACCCCCTCAAAGAATTCTAGTTGATTTAAGGTGTAAATGGTCTTTGGGAGCAAGCCCAGCAGCAGCAAATCCAGTAGCAGCAGCAAGCCCAGCAGGTCACGTCCACTTGTTGGGGTCTGATTCCCCCTAGTGGCCACTCCATGGAACTGGCTGAATTACTGCACCACTCTTAATCTTCTGTTGTATTCAGAGGAAATGCAACCCAACACCATGGGTGGGAGGAACAAGGGGCCCACCAGCAGCAGGTGGGGCCAAAGCCCCTGGGCATGGGGGAGTTAGTGGGGAAGGGAGGATGACACCAGCAACAAGGATCAGCCCCCAACACACCACACTCACCAGCAGTGACAGAGGAAATGGAGCAACCCAGCCCCAGCTCTCTCTGCTATCCCGGGGCATTACTGGGTTGTCAGGTGTCCTGTATTCACCCAGACAGTCCAGTACTTTCACCTCCTGTCCGGTAAAAGAATTCAGAGAATACCAGACACCTAAAATGTTCAATATTTTCAGATTTTTTTCCCCAGCCAGGAGGCAAAAATGCTGGGCACCTGGCAACCCTACAAACACTCAGTGCCCGGCCTCCCTCCACCTCCTCCCCCGGCTCCCAACACCCCCAGCCCTCCAACCCCAGTCCCTATGCTTACCCAGGTCCTCAAGGTTGCCGGCACAAAATGTCTGCCAACCAATGACTTTGGTCTCCCCCCTCCCCCTTTTTTTTCCCTTCAACAGAATTTTCTCCTAGTTTTTTTTGGGGGGGGGGGAGGGAGGGGGCGCTAGTATTTTTGTTTCCACCATCTGGCAACCCTACAGAGGGGCAGGTCAGGATAGCCCATGTGCTCACCGGCGGGAAGCAGAGTGACACAACTGAGGGAACAGAACAGGCCACACCACCACTGCCGGCACCAGAACCCTGGCCAGTAGTCCCCTGGGCACATCGGCTGGTGGGAAGAGGGAGAAGACGGAGCAAAGGGAGGGAAGGGGTGGGGCAAGGTTGGGAGCAGCAGAGGGCGGAGCAGATGAAGGGAATGGCAGGGTCTGGGGGGCAGGGGATTTGTCTCTTCCTTGGGCTGGGTGAGGGTCACATGGTCTGTCCCCCCTCCCCTCATGTGCGTTCACGCCAGTCACCCCTCTGTGTGAACCTTTCTGCATTGAGGCCTGCATGGTGGAGGGAAGGGGGCAGAGTGCCCTGGGGCAGGCTGTCCCCTCACCACCTACCAGGTTGTGTGTGTTGCCATTTGCTATGAAGCAGCAGGTGCTGGCAGCTCTCAGAGAGCAGCCGTGTAACCCACGGGTCTGATCTGTTCTCAGAGTCCCTGTGCTCCCGTGCCTGCTTGTTCTCCACTGAGAGATGGGAATGATCTCTCTCTCTCTCTCTCTCTCGTTCTCTCTCTCTTTTTCTCCTAGTGGAAAGATCTAAACATCCTCCTCCCTGCCCCCCTACTTCTCCTGGGTGCCCAGAGAACTGGATCAGAATCCAGGGGAAATTCTACTATTTTTCGAATGCCGAAGGGAACTGGACCGACAGCCAGAAGAACTGCTCCTCACACGCTGCCTCCCTGGCCGCGATTGAGAGTCTGCAGCAGCTGGTGAGCCGCACGGACGCTTTGTGCAAAGCCTGGCGATCGCCGGCACCGTAGGCTGGGCTGGAGTCAGGCTGGGCCCAGCCCCTGAAGGACAAAGGGGAGTTGGGCGGGCCAGAGTTGGTGAGGTTTTGGCAGTCAAACCTTGGGTGGTCCTGGGGCTCCAGGCTCCCTGACTCTGAACGTGCTCAGAGCCCCAGTTTGAGACTCCCCCTGTGCAGGGCAGAGCCAGCTGCAGGCCCAGCAGTAAGGCCCGATGAAGAAATGGGCTTTAGGGACTGGTGCCTGGGGCCCCTTCAGCTTGGGGCCCTGGCTGCAGCCTGCAATGCCCGTGTTCTGGGCCATCCCCATCCCAGACTGCTCCACTCCCCTGAGGGACGTGCCTGGGAGCTGGGCTGGAGGGAGCGCATTGGGCTGGGGCCAGGTCACGCTATTTCGTAGCACCGCAGTGAATGCAGGGGTGGAGCATCCCCTGTTGCCAGTCCCAGTCCTCCCCTAAACCCTGGTAATCTCCCGGGCCCTGTCACTTGAGGAAAAGGGTCTTGGAAGAGGGGATGGAGCAGGGGTGGGAAGAGGTGGAGTCAGATGGAGCCTGGGGTGGCAGGAGAGAGCGGGGGTTGTCCTTGGTCCTGCATCTTCCTAGGGCAGGCACTAGGTAGGGTCCTATCTTAGCCCCCTCCCCAACTTCTTGCCCTGACCCCCTCCCCAAAGTGGAGGTTGCACAGAGACAGCGCTTGAATGAAATGTGTTACTTTTACCCTTGCTCCCCAGCTCCGCAAAGCCCCAGAGTTCCCCCATGGTTGGGGTGGGGACAGTTCACCCTGCCCTGTGCTCCCTGCCCTCCACTGCCCTGCCCTGGTGGCAGGGGTCTGTCTGCCCTCCTGTCAGGATTATGAGGGTTAGCCAGCATCCTGGGGTACCTCTAGACTACAGGGTTTTGTCGACAGTATCTGTCGACAAAACTTCTGTCGACGAAGAGCGTCTAGACACATTCAGTTCTGTCGACAAAGCAAGCTGCTTTGTCGACAAAACCCTGTAGTCTAGACACAACCCTACATGCAATAACACCTTCTGTCGACAGAAGGCGTTATGCCTCGTAAAATGAGGTTTACCAGCGTTGACAAAACTGCTGAGTTCTGTCGACATTACATCGACAGAACTCAGCGGTAGTGTAGATGCAGGTATAGTTTTGTCGACAAAAGTCCACTTTTGTCGACAAAACTCTGTAGTCTAGACGTACCCCTGGGGATTAAGGAGTTAACTACACCTAGCCAGGTGGAGTGACCTGTAGGAATGTAGGTGGGACTTTCAAACTGGGACAAATGAATTTGGGTTTTTTCCTTTCTCCTTTTTTGTCTCTGGGGAGTCCTCTGCAGCTACAGTGGGGGACAGACATGTCTCTCTCTCTCTCCAAGAAACAATTCTTCTTTTTCTGTAAGTAGGGTAAAGTTTAGGTACTTTCGTTAGGCTTTATTGTTTTAAGGGTTGGTTATGGGATCTGAAAAATGGCACTGCTTAAGAGATGTTTGGTTTTTCTTTTTAACTAAGTTCTAGCCCATGGTGTAATTCCTCCATGAATATATTTTGTTACCTTCCCATCTGATCCTTATGCTGCAACAGGAATATTGTTGTAATAATAAAAGATTTTCTTTTATTTTTATTAACCTGGCATTGGTTAATTGTGTGCCTGATTTTTATAATAGGGGTGAGATTTCCCAAATGATCTTCCCCTAATATTTGGGTGGTGGCAGTGGAAGTTTTATTCCCAAAATCTAGGGTTTTAAGATTTTGGGGGAAGTTTTATACCAAAGCCTGGTAGATAAGGCTTTGGGGTACACTTGCTGGCCCCAACTTCTGCATTTATCATGCCAGAGTGGGGAAGGAGCCATGACACCTCCTCCCGCAACTCCTTCTCCCTTCTGGACCTGCTGCACCCCAAGAAGGGGCCACTTGGCAGATTGTGACCTTGCTTCACCCAGTATGTGCCACAGCCCCAGGACCTGGTCGGCTGAAGGGTTAATACTGATCTGATTCCTTCACCCAGTAACAGTGAAAGAGGCCTCTGGAAATCCCCTGCTGCCAGAGGGGGGGAGCAGCAGAGTTGGGCTAACAGCTGGTTTTGTTGGGTTTCTAAGCGCTCCCTGCTGCCCTACCCAGGCAGACTGGACCACTGGATCGGCCTCCGGAAGGACGCAGTCGGGGTCTGGAGATGGGTCAATGGCACCGAGTTCGACCATCGGTGAGTCTGTTTCTTTGCATTGGGTGGGAGTTGATGGAAATACCCCACTGGCTGCTTTCACCTCCCCTCCTGTCTGGGGCAGTGCAGAGAGGGGGAGATCCTGAGGGGCTGTGAGTGCGGTAGCTCCCCTCCCTCTCCTGGGGTGTCTCCCCCGGTCTGTGCCTGGCACACACTGACTCTCGCTCCTACTGCCTCTGGCTTGCAGGTTTGAAATACAAGGAGGAGCCGACTGTGCCTACCTGGATGACGACCTCAACGTTAGCAGCTCCAGCTGCAGCACGCCGAGGAAATGGCTCTGTAGCAAACCTGATGCCCCTACCCAGGGAGAGGAGCGTGTCGTGGGAGGGAAATCATGAGCCCAAAGGAATCCGTTCCGGTTCCCTTCATGACCTCCGAGTGGAGGGTTAAGGCCCAGCTGGAGAAAGCAAACCCCAGTCCCACCCCTGGAGCCAAAACCCACCCACCCCCAGCCCGATCCTTCCTGGCCACCGGGAGTGTTGGGGTTGCCATGCTGTGGCCCGGGCTCCAGCCCTCCCTGGCAGCCAAGAAGCCCGACTGTAGTGCTGCAGCCCCAGCCCTCCCTGAAGGCTAGGAAGCCAGGCTGCTATGCTGTGTCTCCACCCTTCCCTAGCATCCAAGGAGCTAAGCTGCCATGTCACAACCACAGCCCTCCTGCCTGCCAGGCATGTAGGCAGTTTTGGGAAGGAAAGATTCAAAAAACATAAAGATCATGTGTTACGAGAGGAAGTGAACCGGGTAGTTAACCCAGTGCTACCAGGAATCAAGGGACGGTCACAGGAAGAGCAATTTACAGTTTAGAATGTGCATGCTATAACCCAACTGGTTAATGAGACACAACATTAAATTAATCAGCCTGTTGTGGTGTCCAACATGCTAGCCATTAGCCACATGCAGGTATTTGGCAAGCAGAGTGTGGCTAGTTGGCTTGGCCAGTGCAGCTCTTTGGCCAGTTGAGTGTGGCCTCAGAACTGGTTGGATTTTAAAAATATTGGCTGTGTCTAGACTGGCAAGTTTTTCCGCAAAAGCAGCTGGTTTTGCGGAAAAACATGCCAGCTGTCTACACTGGCCGCTTGAATTTCTGCAAGAACACTGACTTCCTACTGTCTGAAATCAGTGCTTCTTGCGGAAATACTAAGCTGCTCCTGTTCAGGCAAAAGTCCTTTTGCGCAAAGCTTTTGTGCAAAAGGGCCAGTGTAGACAGCTCAGATTTGTTTTGCGCAAAAAAGCCCCAATCGCGAAAATGGCGATTGAGGCTTTTTTGCGGAAAAGAGCATCTAGATTGGCACGGATGCTTTTCTGCAAAAAGTGCTTTTGTGGAAAAATATCTGTGCCAATCTAGACGCTCTATCCGCAAATGTTTTTACCGGAAAACTTTTCCGTTAAAAGCATTTGTGGAAAATCATGTCAGTCTAGACGTAGCCTGTTCAGTACAAGGATCAATATTGAGGAAAAAAAATGTTCTGCTCTTTATTTGTGGAATGTGTAGTCAACACAATAACGAAAGCATTATAATCCCACCTAATCAAAGATGAACAATTTGCGGAGTTGGTATTGTCCCAGATGTTTTCAAAAGTCAGAAAAGAAGTGATCCACATGTGTTGCTCCTTGTATGTCTCATTCACTATCTCAGTACCAGTGTGTGACTCAGACAACGAGATGTACAGACAGTTGGCGGCTGTCTGTTCCATTAACAACCCCAAAGCTGACATCGTCAGAGAATGTGTCACTGGTGAGGCTGACCAAACGGGAAAGTAAGATGGAGAGGATGACCTACTCTGGAATGGCCAATTTTGTGTGGCAACCAATCAAAAGAGGTTCCAGTGCGATTCCTGTAATTCTGGTCAGTATTTCCCCACTAGGATTGGAGTTAAAGGCATTGTTAGCTGGTAATGAGACCCATCTCATAGAAATTACTAATGATAAGGGTGAAGCCAAACAATCACCTTATTGGGGGGAGGGATAGCTCGGTGGCTTGCGCATAAGCCTACCAACTCCAGGATTGTGAGCTCAATTCTTGCAGAGAGGACTTGGGGCAAAAATTTGTCAGGGATGGTACTTGGTCCTGCTTTGTGAAGGCAGGGGACTGGACTTGATGACCTTTCAAGGTCCCTTCCAGTTCTAGGAGATAAGCAATCTCCATTAATTTAATGAATGAGGGTGATGGGTCTTCAGCCACTCCTGTGGTGGATGTGGGATTAAAAGGATGAGTGATAGGCCAAGCATTTGCTGTTGGAATTATTTTCATTATTTTGGGATATACAGAATGTCACTCCACCAGGTGCAAGCAAAGATCTAGACAGGTACCTAACATAGATGACAGCAAATTCATAGATATGGTGCACATCCCAGAAAGGCACTAGAATATCTAAAGTGTCTGCTGTCTGATACACCTCCACCCCAAGCAGTGGACAATGACATTGAAATTGTCCCCACAAATCCCTGACCATTTACATCCATACCTGTGTGAAAGGGATCATTTTACAAATCTCTCTGTCAAAGGGGCCCATGTACTCTGTAATCGCTTGCTTTATTATAGTAGTATTATTTGCTTATATGAAAGTAATTTGGCTGTAACGCAAGGGACCTACAGGCCATATCCTGTATGATAAGCTAAGGCAAAATTAGCATTTTTCTCTGGGACATTTCTCCCAGATAGTAGATATTCAGGATTTTGATTAGTTCAAGAAGTTAGGGAAGAAGAGGAGGAAAAAGAGCAGGAGGATTTGGGAGTTAAGATTAGTCTCTAAACTTTGTCTTTAAACTTTGTCTTTCCAATGGTCTCTTAGGCTAAGTCTACACTACATTTCTCTTTCGAAAGAGGAATGCAAATGAGGCCGATTGAAAATTCATATGAAGCGCAGATTTACAAATCTCACGCTTCATTTGCATAATTGTGTGAGAGCGCTTTTTTTGAAAGAGTTTTTCACAAAAAAACCCGCAGTTTAGACGGGGTTCTTTTGGAAAACAAACAAACCTTTTTTGAAAGAACCTGTACACCTAATTTTTTTTTCAGGAGTACGTTCTTTTGAAAAAGGTTTTGTTTTTGTTTTGTTTTCTTTTCAAGAGAACCCCATCTAGACTGCAGTTTCTTTTTTGAAAAACTCTTTTACGAAACAGCGCTCTCATGTGATTATGCAAATGAAGCACGAGATTTGTAAATCTGCGCTTCATTTGAATTTTCGATCGGCTTCCTTTACGTTCCTCTTTCAAAAGAGGAATGTAGTGTAGACATGCCCTGAGATTAATCTAGGTTTAAATCAGTCAGTTAAGTAAACTAAGCTAACTTCAATACCTTACAGCATAAGCTTCTGCACCTCACACTCAAGAACTGAAAAACTCAGACCAGACCTATTTTGACATACTGGAGGCAACTCTTGGCTGTCGTTTCATATCACCATGTTATCGAGAACAAGTGTGAGTATATTAAACCACCGCTTATAGCTATAATCCCGTATGTATCTTAGACTGCTGATACTGCATTTGTAACCCTGATTGTATAACTCACGTTGCTATTTGATCTAGTCCATATATTTAAATAAATTTTTCAACTGTTTTATCTGTGTGAACATCCTGTCATACCCCCAAGGATCTTCTGTACATTCTGTGCAGCCTGATTCTGGGACGAGAATCTTATTATCTTCTGCTCCGTTCAAATGGCAAGCCAACCACTACAAATAAATAATATTCACCCTCCTTAAATCAGGCAACAATAAGGAAACTAACGTTGGGCGTCCCAGTACTTCCAGGTCCTGTGGCAGCCGGGGAGAAAGGGAACTTTCCCCCACAGCCAGAGGTGTAGCAAGGGGGGAGGCGGGGAGAAGAGGGGTGCCATGCTGGGGTGGGTGCCAATTTAGCTGCCTGTGAATATCCCCTGCAGCACTGACTCCAACTTCCGCCCTCTCCTGGTCCAGCTGGAGGCTGGGGTGCAGCTGCAGGCTGGGCAGACCCCGGAGCTACCAAACTCTCACGAGCTGCAGGGGCAGTTGCAGGTGAGGGCTGACCCCTAGAGTTCAGCCTCCCCACTCGTTGGAGGGGAGTAAATGGAAACCGGGGCCAGCTCCTGGAGTCCCTTGTCTCTGTGAGGATCAGCTGCAAGAGCTGCGTCACACTCACCACTGGCCAGCTCCTTCCATGAACCCTTCACTACCCACCGCCATCCCTGACTCCTGCACCCTCACTCACAGCCCTGAGCCTACCCCCGATCCCAACCCCCTGCCTGGCTCCTTAACTCCCCCCGTGCTCCTCCAAACACCAACCCCCTGTCCCGAACCTCCCTCCTGACTCCAGAACCCCCTGCCCTGAGCCCCCCCTACATGTCCCGTCTCTCTGCTTCACAACACAAGCAAAGCCAGGGAACTTCCTTGGCGCTCTAGAGACCGGCTCCCACTCTAGCTACGCTGCAGCAGCTGCTCGCAACACAAGGCCACCCGGGACCTGCACAGCACCACCGTCATGCCGCCAGGCTCAGCACACAGGATGCACACAGCGCGCTGCCCCCGTATGGAGGGCAAGCAATTCTCTGGCCTCGGCCACTCACATCGGTGCGATTCATGGTCACCCTAAAGCACCGGGCCCCACTCGCCTTGCGGGCTGCAATCTCCCACTTCCCATGTGGCAGATTCTGCATTTGGCCAGACGGGAGCAGCATGGAGGGTCCAAGCCAAATCCTGTTGGCATGTTCCCCTCCCAACGCAGATTGGAATGTGTAAAGAACGTAAGGGCGGCCACACTGGGTCAGACCAAAGGTCCATCCAGTACAGGATCCTGTCTGCTGACAGTGGCCAATACCAGGTGTCCCAGAGGGCTAGGGGCACCATTCCTTACCCATCCTAGCTAATAGCCCTTAACGGACCTACCCTCCATGAATTTATCTAGCTCTATTTTGAACCCTGTTATAGTCCTCATCTTCACAACCTCTAGACACCTAGACACCTGTCAGGCATGGTCTAGAGCAGGCATGTCCAAAGTCCGGCCCGGGGGCCAATTGCGGCCCGTGTTCCAGTTTAATACGGCCCCCCAGGTAATTTGGCAATATCTATCTTTTATGGCCCCCAACGAATCCATATGTATTGAGATGAATACATTGTAAAATCTCAGTTAATGTCAGTTGGTCTAAATCAGTTATAAATATATTTGGACACAACATGTATACTTGGTGTTATGTTCCTGTTCATATTTTTTGAACTTAAAAGTTGACAGACAACCTTTATTACCAATAATATGTAATGTACTTTACAATGTTCCTGACATATATTTCAGCTTCCTGGATTTTTTTTTCATCTGGCCTTCAGATATGAAAGGCAGAGTGGTTTAACACCTGTTTAGATTTGTCATCCATGTGACGAAATGAAAAGTATGCCATTTGCAATAAACTTTGCATAAAATAGTTAATTTGCATTTCATTTTAATGGTTCAAAGAATGTCAGGCAAAATGGTCAGCCCTCACGCATGTTCACTTCATCAAATCTGGCCCTCTTTGAAAAAAGTTTGGACACCCCTGGTCTAGAGAGTCAGTGCAGGCTCCTGCTGTGAGGGCAGGGGACTGGACTCAATGAGCTCTTGAGGTCCCCTCCAGTTCTAGTGTTCCATGATTCTGTGGGGAAGTGTCTGTCTGTGGGGGACACACTGGCAGTTTGTCGGGGACGTGGGGTTTAGAAAAGGGGGGGGCTCTGTGACAGAGACCTGCATTCGGCGGCGCTATAGCGTATGGCTGGAAATGTCTGTGAGCGTGACATGCAGCGTGACGTACAGAAACGGAAGGATCTGGAAGGTCCAGGTTTAATTTATTTGGGGGGGAGGGGCTAACGCCAGTAAATGAATGATGGCGACACTGAAGTTGGATTGAAGTTTTTCTGTGGAGAATTGGCTGGCAATTATTTAGGGATCGCACTGGGACCACGCGAAGGCGTCTGGTGGGGCTGGAGTCGTTCATTAGCTGGGGGTGGGATGCGGACCCGTTGGGAGTCAGGGGTGTTTTGAGGACAGGGCCGGCTTTAGGTTTTTTGCCACCCCAAGCACAAAATATTTTGGCCGCCCCCCCTGCAGGACAGGCCCATAGGAGCAAAGCCCCCTTGCACGTGGCGGCTCTTTGACTCCCACCAGCCCCCCGCCCCCGGCCAAACCCAGCCTAGTCCTGGCCCCTCGCCATCCCCCCCCCCCGTTCAGACCCCGCCCCTACGCTGGGGGAGGGGCCAGGCGGGGGAGTCCCTGCCCCGGCAGGCGAAGCCGGACCAGAGCTGCGCATCCCCGCTTCGCTCAGGGCAGGGCGAGGCTGCGCGCGCGAGCGTAGGGGATCACGTCACGGGACCCAGATGCTGACGTCACGGCCGGGCGCTTCCCTCGCTTGCCCCTCCCCCAGCTGGCACAGCCCCGGGCAGCAGCAGCAGCAGCCGCGCGCGATATTCAAAGACTCTTCAGCGGCTTTTGGTGCCGCGCAATGGCCGGTGGGTAGCGAGGGCGGGGGCCGGGCGGGGCGAGGTGTCATGTCGGCTGCCGCAGGGCCGCCGTTTCGCCCCCCCCCCCGCCTCCGCGGGGCAGTTTCCTGCTCCCTGCACGGCGCGGGAGTGGGGGGCAGAATTTCCCGTTGGCACAAACGCACCTTGCAGGGGCGGGGCTGCAGTTCCGCCCGGGCCCGCTAGAGGCCGCTGTGGCCCGCCCAGCTGCGTTCTGGTGCTGACAGGCGGGTGCACGGATCTCAGGTCCCTGCCCGCCCCTCTGGCTGCAGCCGCCTCCGGCCCTCTGTGCATGGGGGAGAACCTGGAGCCCAGGCGGCCGCCCCTTTTGTGGCTCCTCCAGAACCTCTTCCTGAGATACGGGCTGCACTTTTCCCCGCCCCCGCTTATTTCAGGGTCCCCTTCCCCCATCTGCGGTCCATACAAAGTCGTGAGACTCCCTTGTCCACTTCGTCCTGGCCTTGGCCAGAGCTGCCATCGACCACACCAGAAGAGGGGGGCTCGGACAGGTGAAATCAGGAGGCGCAGAAATAAGTCCCCCTATCCGGACAGAGTTGTCACTTGGACAGGGAGTGTCAAGGCTGTTCTCCACTCTGGCACGACAAATGCCAAAGTGGGGGCCTGCAAAAGCACCGCAAGACCTGGTCTCTACAGGTACAAAAGCTTCCCCTCAAAATCCTAATACCTGGACTTTGGAGAAATCCGCTGCCACTACCCAAGTAATGTCCAGCGAAATACAGTGATCTCTTCCCTCAGGTAAAACTCTCCCCCTGCCCCAACCTCCTTTTTACTTGGACTTGGGAAAAACAGAGGGGATTTACAGACAACAATGGACTCTGCCCTTAGAATTAGGCACTGAGTCAAAGGACACAATATTCGGCCAGTACCAGTTAATTAGAAAAAGAAACAAACTTTTATTATCAAAACAAAACTACAGTTGCAAGCAGAGTAAAGTGGCCAAATGGGAAGAGCCACCAGTTGATATACTCATTGGGAATCCCTGGGTTAAAACTTAGTTACAAAGAAAGACCAAACTCTTAACCAGCTCAGACATTATTTCCAAGTACCCAAACCAGGAAAACAACCAATCCTGATAGACTAGCTAAACTTTTTCCTACTTACACCTTCTCAGAAGTGGCGAGGAGTCCTGTGGCACCTTATAGACTAACTGAAGTGTAGGTGCATAAGCTTTCGTGGGCAAAGACCCACTTCGTCTTTGCCCATGAAAGCTTATGCTCTTACACTTCAGTTAATCTATAAGGTGCCACAGGACTCCTCGCCGCTTTTGCAGATTCAGACTAACACGGCTACCCCTCTGATACTTGTCAGAAGTGCGTCCTTGGAGACAGAAGTATCTCCCATATCCTTTAGTCTTGAAGAAACTGTTCTGCTTTTCAAAGGAGGGAAAAATAAAGACTCCTTTACCCCACTTTGAAATTCCAACCTGCATTGTTATTGGCTGACCAGATACCTGGGTAGAGACAGAATTAGTCACCAGGTGCTGGTCAGCACTCCTGAATAAGATAGGGAGCTATTTAAGTGCTGCAGGAGATACGAGTGGAACGTGGGAATGGAAAAGCAAGCAGGGAACGTAACATGAAGAACAGAAGAAAGTCTTGACAGCCATGGTGATGCTGATAACATGCATGGCAGACTCATATGACAGCCAGATTCACAGGTACTGCTTCCATCCCATGCTAAGCCATATTCCCTTCTCGCTAAGTTGCATAGCCTCCTCTCCCAGGGGCCCTAAAGGGGTTAGGATTGATTTTAAGGGGAGCCTCACATTAATCTCTCTGTGATGTGCCCCAGCACAAGAGGCTGTCTGTCAATCTCACATGCATGTGTGATTATTGCATAGGGGGAGGGATAGCTCAGTGGTTTGATCATTGGTCTGCTAAACCCAGGATTGTGAGTTCAGTCTTTGAGGAGGCCATTTAGAGATCCGGGGCAAAATCTGTCAGGGATGATGCTTGCTCCTGCTGTGAAGGCTGAGGCCTGGACTCCATGACCTTTCTAAGGTCCCTTCCAGTTGTAGGAAATAGACATCACCTTTCATTTCATTACTGAACATGGGGACTGCAATACATTGCTTCCCCTTCTCTTCCCCCAGTTCCTGCCCTGATTTCTTTTTCTGATCCTTCTTTCTTGTGTTCCCTAAATAACAATAACTGTAACTTTATTTATTGTGTTGCACGAGGGGGGTTTACAGGTGTTGAGGCTGTTCCCCACTCTGGCACTCCAAGTGCAGAAGGTAGGGGCCCACCAATAACCTTAAATACGATTCCTCTGCAGCCTTCTGCTTACAAAAACTTCCCAAGGTCACAGATTCCCTCCCTTGGGAGTCAGCTGGCACCATCAAGTGTAACAATAACCCCCTTTTTCTTAAACCCAGGAAGAAGCACTTGAACTTCTTCCAGAGGGATACCTTAAGCTCTTTTACCACAAGAGAGCTTGAAAAAGAAATAAACAGAAAACAAACTGCAGTCTTTGGGTGTGTCTAGACTACAGGGTTTTTTGGACAAAAGTGGACTTTTGTCGACAAAACTATACCTGCGTCTACACTACCACTGAGTTCTGTCAACATAACGTTTTGTCGACGGCGGTAAGCCTCATTCTACAAGGAATAACGCCTTCTGTCAGCAGAGTTCTGTCGACAGAGGGTGTTATTGCATCTACACTGTCCTTTGTGTCTACACTGTCATGTCGACAAAGCATCTTGCTTTGTCGAAAGAACTGGATGTAGTCTAGACTCTCTTTGTCAGCAGAAGCTTTGTCGACAGATACTGTCGACAAAACTTCTGTCGACAAAAGCCTGTAGTCTAGACGTACCCTTTAATAGCTGATTTCTTAGTCTAGGCATGTATACACAGACCTCCTGCTAATTTTCAATACACAAGAATCAAATCATCTCATTAAAAAAGGTGATTTTATTAACAAAAGTATATACTTAATAAAGCTTATATGGTTTCTAGGTGTAACAGAGTAACTGAGAAAAAAACATTAAAACAGAGAAACATAGTATCTCTGGGTGCCGCTTAGCTATATAGTGAATGCGAGGAAGTACATGGATTTCACACAGAGAAGTTTAACCAAACAACAACAAAAAAATAACCTGATCATGACTAAATATACACTTCTCTGTCTACTCTTGCTGGTCATAAGTATCTGGAGTCTGATGCTGTCCAAGGTCTGTGCTAGATCTGGAATCCCCCTGAACGCATGGAGGTGCAAGATAGTCCTGGTTTCTTCTGCACTGTGGGGACCGACCAATACTGACTCCTCCATTACTTAGAGAGGAACTGCAGCTATGTGTAATCACTCCCACCAGCATGATCAAATCCGGTGTCCCTCTTGGACCTTTTTTATTTCTGCCACAATAACAGTGACTCACCCTCAAGTTCCGTGTTCTGATATCTGGATCTAAGGTCTGCATCAATTCTATGGGGATTTTGTCGTCTTCTCACTGATCTGCTGGGAGCTCTGCTCTGCCTGTCTGGACCCATTGCTGCCATTGCCACATGGGAACCCCCCGTCAGTTTAAACTTCACAGAATGGTGAGATACCTTCCCCCCAGTATAGTCTCCTGACCCTGCCTTATGTGATCAGTTAGGCTATGTCTACACTGCTGGCTTTTGCTGTTAGAGAGCATGCAAATGAAGCGCTAATTAGCATTTTGCCACGCTTCATTTGCATAATCTATTTGAGCCGTTTTTGTGCAAAAACAAGCAGTGTAGACATTTCCTTTTTGTGCAAGAAACCTTTTTGCTCAAGATCCTTCTCCTTCTCTGGGATGTCCACACTGCTTGTTTTTCTGCAAAAATGGCTTGAGTAGATTATGCAAATGAAGCATGGCAAAATGCTAATCAGCGCTTCATTTGCATTCTCTCTTCTGGCAAAAGTCGGCAGTGTAGACAAAGCCTCAGGGTACATCTACATTGGCACGATTTTACGCAAATAGTTTTAACGCCAGAGTTTTTGCGTTAAAGTATTTGCGCAAGAGAGCGTCTACACTGGCATTTGCTTTAGTGCAAGAAATGTGCTTTTGTGCAAAAGCATCCATGCCAGTGTAGATACTCTCTTGGGCAAGAAAGCTCTGATGGCCATTTTAGCCATCGGGCTTTCTTGCGCAAGAAATTCATGTTGCCTGTCTACACTGGCCTCTTGCGCAAGAACAGTTGCGGAAGAGGGCTAATTTCTGAGCGGGAGCATCATAGTTCTTGCGCAAGAAGCACTGATTTCATGCATTAGAATGTCAGTGTTCTTGCGCAAGAACTCCCCGCCAGTGTAGACAGGCAGCATGTTTTCGCGGAAAAGCGGCCGCTTTTGCCAAAATCATGCCAATGTAGACACAGCCTCAGAGTTTGTAAAGTCAATTTTAAGTTAGATTTAATATTGTAACTGGTGCGTGTGTTTCTCTCCCCTTGTACGGTTACTACCTAGAAACAACTTTCATTGCTAAGCTGGTTGCTTTCCTCTTTTTCTCTTTCCCCTTCTCAGGGCTGTTGTTGGGTTCCCCATTCACTCTGCAACAATGCTCCTTGCATCTAAGCTACAGCCCCCATGGTGTCCAAAAATCTTGTGTGGTTTGCTCACCAAGGGGGTTATCTGCAGTGTAGTTGTGGTGTGGGAGTGGGGATAGGGAGGTGCTGAACCTGGGGGCTTATCAGGGTGGCAGCTTAAAGTGCTGTTAAACCAGCCCATGGAGTCCAGAGGCACAAGAGGGTCACAGCTTGGCATTGCTGTGCAACCAGCCTGCTGAGTCCAGGGACAGATAAGGACTCAGCTGCTGAGTGCTGATTAACCCGCCTCTCAGACTGCTGTGGTAGTAGGTGTGTCTGTGTGTTCCTCTCATTCTAGTGCAGGAAGAGCCCAGCCCTGGGGAACCTAGAACCTGCAGGAGAGCCCCATTGGGAGGGAATTGGCAGAAGGGAGAAATATAGCCCCTGTGGGAACACAAATAACACAAGCAGCAAGTTAATAGAATTATAACACCAAGGATAACCCTAATAAATGAGCATGCCCAAAAGTAACAGGCAAATCTGGTAACAGCAAGAGGCAGTTAAGGAGAGATGCATCCAGAGCGCCACACCAGGCCATGATCAGGGCTGCCCAAACCTTCACCAGCAAACAGTTCCAGCTGCCTTTTCTGTCCCATGTGTTATTACACAGACTGTTTGTCCTGCCCCATCTCACTCCCCTCCCCAGCCTCTTGTCAGAGTTTTTCTAGCTCCTTCATTGTCCTTTCCATACTGCTTGGCCTTCACTGAGCCAATGAACCAATCACAGGTAAGTGAGAGTCTCTTTTGCAGTCTAGGTGGGGTGTTAATAGCTGTGTAGAGAGCAGGGACAGAAGAATTATAGAAATCAGAATGTGTGGGTCAGATCAGAGCCTAATGGCAACTGTTCTTGTCTCACTATACTCTACTATAAAGAAAATATGATGACGGATTAAAAGTTTGTACTAACAGAAGCCTTGTAGTGGAACTTTAAGCAATAGCGAGATGGGGTGTGGGCATATGTGTGCCTGTGTGTGTGAATATGCATATACCAGAATAATGTTACGATGGCAATAAATGTGGTGTTTTGTCTTCTCGCCCCGGAAAGATATCCCGTGAAATTCTTTCAAGGATAAGAATCAAGACAGGTTGAGGTTCCTCTTCCTGGCCCGTGGTACAGGTTTGCAGTTTTTGTATTGCATACTGTGTGCTGAAAATATTGTTAGCGAGGTTAAGAACTATTAGTAAGTCCCAACAATTGGTTAAACTAGGATGAGAAGTTAATAAACGTTAGACCTTTAAAATGTTAAAGGACCAAGAGGTGTGGGGGGTAGCTGAGGAGCCCACCCTCCTGTAAATTGGTAGTGGGACAAATCCTGTGTCCGTGGAAAGAGGCCGATCAGCACGGAAAGCAAGATCAGGCCCAGATAAGCAGGCTTGAAAGCAAGCGAGATTGGAAAACAGGTTCAGAGTCCTGAGGGTGCAGTGGCAGGAGTAAAGGAAAGCGGTAAGTCCAGGCATTGGAAATTCAAATCCCTGACATAAAATGTGGAGTGGTAACATCTGAACGAAAGAACTTTTCCTTTTGGAGATGAGCAAGTATATTAAGGAAAAAGAGCGAGATATTAACTCTGCAGAGCCTGGAGGGAATGGAGACATCAGAATGTTGTAAAAATGCTAAAAAAAAGAAAAGCGTAATAGGAAAAGAATTCTTGGTTTCTTTGCAGCCTTTCTGAAGGAAAAATGGGCAAAGAGACAATCTGATTAATATTTGACTGTGGACACGTTAGTTAAATTTACTAAAAGAGCAGAAGGGGTTTCTATTGAGACTTCACTGCCCAAATGTATAAAATTTGTGCGATCGATGCACAGCTGTGTAAAAATAATTAAAGTAGTGTAAAGGAGATTAAATAAAGGAGAATGCATGCATTTATGCATCTCTGTGATATTTTTAGGACCTCCTCAAACACTCCTGTTTTGTAGGTCTGTAAAACTCTGTTTTGTAGGCTTCAAATGACTTGGTTTGGTTTGGTTTGGTTTTGAATAAAGCCAATTCATTCAAAGTTGCAAAAGTGACTAGACACTTGTTGCCAGGCACAGGTAACTAGTGTTGATTGGCTTTTGGTATTCGACATGTAACCCTTAAGGTATCTCAATGCTTTATCATGTTCAATATCTTCTTATAAACAAAGAAAATGGGGAGAGATTCTAGATTTCTTATTCAGTTACTACCTGAAAATAAAGAAACTCTACAAATTTTGCTACATCACTGTTTACCCCTCTCCAGATAATTTATGAATCTATTGACTAGAATTGGTTCCAGGACAGACCCTTGGGGGACACCACTAGTTACCTCTCTCCATTCTGAAAACTGACCGTTTATATCTACTCTTTGTTTCTTGTCTCTTAACTTTTACCAATCCACGCGAGGACCTTCCACATGACAGTTTAGTTTGCTTAAGGTGAGGGACCTTGTCAAAGGCTTTCTGGAGATCTAAATGCATTATATTCGCTGGATCCCTGTAGTGAGTCAGTGTGGGGCTCCCATTGACCTTGAAAAGGAAAATCTCCCTAATACCCCTTAGTGGGCTTGGCCAGAGCAACCCAGTCCCACCCACAAGAAGAAGAAAGGTGGGTCTGGGAGTATGAAAGGTGTTGGTCAACGTTCAGTTGGAACCCAACGGCCGAGACAGCCAGATGCTCCGGCTGAGCTCCCTAGAAGAAAGGCCCGGCTGCCTCACCCGAGAAGGGAGGACAGGCAGGAGCCGTCAGGTCCCCTGCTGGGCCCAGGAGACTAGGTTGGGCCTCTTGGGCTGCTGCCAAGCCCCATGACTGGTAAGGGGCACGTCAGTTGCTGACATGCCCCGAAGACTGGCCTGGGTGGTCCCAGCCGCAGGCAGACCCCGGAGATTGGCCTGCGCTGCGGGGATCACTCATCAACCCCGACCCGGAGCCCGTGGACACACGGCCAGCCCCAGTGTCCCCGGCAGACCCCGAGGACCAGAGGCTGAGGCAGTTAGATGGTGGAAGTGGGAAGCGGCCCAGGGACAGCCAGCATTGGGTCGGCTGAGGAAATGGAGGTCAACTGATCAGCGTGTTGTGGTCAGGATCCCTGCTGACCCAGTGGCAACCCGCGCTGCTACTGTTAGGGCCCTAGGCTGGGACGCAGTGAAGTGGGTGGGCCTGCGTCCTCCCCCTGGCACTCCTCCCCTGGGGGGGGGCAGATTTCCTCTGAGGGGATAATCCCCCTGTGCTTGTCGCATTTCTTCCAAACAAAGAGACCCAACCCCTCCCCCCCAGTATGCAGACAGGCCTGGGCGTTGGAACTATCTCTTTGTTGCCCCGCCCTGACTAAGGGTGCGGCTTTTCTAAGCTGAGGCTCAGCCTGACTCCAGGCCCGAGCCCCTGAACTGCTTTTGAGTTTTACTTCAGCCTAGGATCTGGACATTTGGACTGTGGCTCAGCTGGGCTATAGGCCAGAGACCCTGCCTTTACCCACTGGTAGGCCAGCCCTGGAGCCGGGTTCCCTAGGCCCCCGAACTGGTCTGGCCGTCATCTAGGGTACATCTAGACTACAGGCTTTTGTTGACAGAGGCTTTGTTGACAGAGACTGTCAACAAAGCTTCTGTCGACAAAGAGCGTCTAGACTACAGCCAGTTCTGTCACAAAGCAAGCCTCTTTGTTGACATGACAGTGTAGACGCAAAGGACAGTGTAGATGCAATAACGCCTTCTGTCCACAGAGTCCACCTTTGTTGACAAAACCCTGTAGTCTGGACACACCCCTAGCGAGGCAGCTTGGCCTCCCTCCAGCCAGAGACGAGTCCAGCCCCCTTGTCCAGACGCTTGTTGCCCCCCTCAAAGAATTCTAGTTGATTTAAGGTGTAAATGGTCTTAGGAAGCGAATCCAGCAGCAGCAGCAAGCCCAGCAGGTCACGTCCACTTGTTGGGGTCTGATTCCCCCTAGTGGCTGCTCCGTGGAACTGGCTGAATTACTGCACCACTCTTAATCTTCTGTTGCATTCGGAGTGAATGCAACCCTATGCCATGGGTGGGAAGGACAAGGGGCCAGCCAGTAGCTGGTGGGACAAAGTCCCTAGGCATCTGGGAGAGGTAGCGGGGGGAGGAGAGGAGGCTATGTGACACCAGCAAAAAGGATCAGCCCCCAACACACCACACTCACCAGCAGTGACAGGGGAAGTGGAGAAACACAGCCCCAGCTCTCTCTGCTCTCCCGGGGTGTCAGCTGACGGTCAGGGCAGTGTGTGTGTGTATGTTTCCAAGAAAAGGTTTAACGTCCGTGTCTTTACTGCTAGGACCGGGGTCCCGTCGCAGAGGGTGGCCAGCAGGTCAACAGACGCCCTGTTATATAGGAAGAGCTTATTACACCTTAGATTTTAGCTGCTAGAACACAGGGGTTCCTTCGCAGCGGGCAGCCTAGGAAAGGCTGAAAGGTGCCCCAATGGATCTTGTCACCTGGGAGTGATACAAATCCAAACGCCCAAGCTCTTCCTATGCCTGTCCCTTTATGACCGGCTGAAGTTCTTTTAAATTGTGCTTGGTTCTATTACAGCAACTGAAGGAGTCAGGTTAAAGCTTAAACAGTTACAGGTTTATTAAAAGACTTATAAAAGCATATGATTACAATGGCTATTGCTCTTTTTCTTAACTGTTAACAAATATATATATAGATCTTAAAAAGTGGTTACAGGAAAAAGGTAAAGATAGAAAATAGAAATAATGGTACCAAATGACAGCTTAATCTTTAAAGAGCTCTAACACTATATATATATATATATATATATATATATATATACTTAAGCAAAGTACCACATCCTGGTACAATTTTTACCCCTTTCTGTGCCTCTCGACTCCAGCGTGTCAGGCCCTCAATTCCTGGGAAAGACAAATACGAGGTGGGCGTCCCCTCTGGAACTTCGGGAGATCAAACACCTAACCCGACCAGCAGATAGATGGTAAATTGACACTAAGGCTATGTCTAGACTGCAAACCTCTTTTGAAAGAGGCTCTTTCGAAAGATACTTTCGAAAGATCCTCTTTCGAAAGAGAGCGTCTAGACTGCACGTTGAACTTTCGAAAAAGCGGCTTGCTTTTTCGAAAGAAAGCATCCAGTGAGTCTGGATGCTCTCTTTCGAAGAAGCCCTATTTACATTGAAGAACGCCTTCTTTCGAAAGAGGAACTTTTGAAAGAAGGCGTTCTTCCTCGTGAAATGAGGTTTACCGCCATCGAAAGAAAAGCCGCGTTCTTTCGATTTAATTTCGAAAGAACGCGGCTGCAGTCTAGACGCAGGTGAGGTTTTTTCGAAAAAAGGCTACTTTTTTCGAAAAAACCCCTGAGTCTGGACACAGCCTAAGAGAAAATGTGCTGTTGGACCCATCTTTATACCCCTGGGGGCCCGTATCCTCTTTCTTATCTAAGATGCCAAATTCTACTGGTCTGTTTTGTGGTGCCAGTTCTTACAAGCAAGTTTCAAGTTAATTTACACTTGTAAGAGAGATAACTAAATTGTGAGCACTAGACATTTTTTTACTGGGCGAGAGATTCCTCCCCCCGTGGACGGCTGTGTGTTCGTATCAATATGGGTTTGAGTCAAGGGCACTCTTCAGCAGCCTCTTGGTCAGCAATTGGCATATCTCTGTTTACAGCCATTCACGGTCACAGCAGCTTGGGCCTTCTGTTCTGTGTGCACTGTATGCTCCAGGCAAGCAAAAATGGATGTTACAAGGGGGGTTCCTGTCTGGCTACACGGGGCATCCCTCAGGGCGGAACAGCCCCTGCACTCACTGGCGGGAAGCAGAGTGATGGGACTCTGGGAACAGAACAGGCCATACCGCCACTACCGGCACCAGAACCCTGGCCAGTAGTCCCCTGGGCACATCGGCTGGGACAATGGAGGGGGGGGGGTCGGAGCAAGAGGAGGGAAGGGGTGGAGCAAGGTTGGGGGGGCAGATGGCAGAGCAAGTAGAGGGAGAGGCAGGGTTTCAGGTTCAGGGGATTTGGCTTTTACTTGGGCTGGGTGAGGGTCATGTGGTCTGTGCCCCCTCCCCTCATGTGCCTCCGCGCCAGTCACCCCTGTGTGTGAACCTTTCTGCTTTGAGGCCTGCATGGAGGAGGGCAGGGGGCAGAGTGCCCTGGGGCAGGCTGTCCCCTCACTGCCTGCCGGGGTATTTGTTGCCATTTGCTATGAAGCAGCAGGTGCTGGTGGCTCTCAGAGAGCAGCCGTGTAACCCACAGGTCTGATCTGTTCTCAGAGTCCCTGTGCTCCTGTGCCTGGTTGTTCTCCACTGAGAGATGGGAATGATCTCTCTCTCTTTCTTGGGCTCTCTTTCTCTCTTGTTCTCTCTCCCCTTCTCTTTCTCTTCCTCTTTTTCTCTTTTTCCTAGTGGAAAGATCTAAACAGCCTCCTCCCTACTCCCCTACTTCTCCTGGGTGCCCGGAGAACTGGATCAGAATCCAGGGGAAATTCTATTATTTTTCGAAGGCCGAAGGGAACTGGACCGACAGCCAGAAGAACTGCTCCTCACACGCTGCCTCCTTGGCCACGATTGAGAGTCTGCAGCAGCTGGTGAGCTGCACGGACGCTTTGTGCCAAGCCCGGCAATCGCCGGCACCTCAGGCTGGGCTGGAGTCAGGCTGGGCCCAGCCCCTGAAGGGCAGAGGGGAGTCGGGTACCTCCCGGGCTGCGGGCCAGAGTCGGTGCGGTTCTGCCTGGGGCTCCAGCCTTCCCCACCCTCCAGCTGCTCAGCGCCGCAGTTTGAGACTCTCCCTGTGCGGGGCAGAGCTGGCTGCAGGCCCAGCAGTAAGGCCCGAAGAAGAAAGGGGCTTTAGGGACTGGAGCCTGAGGCCTCCTCAGCCTGGGGCCCTGGCTGCAGCCTGTAACACTCGTGTTCTGGGCCATCCCCATCCCAGACCGCTCCACTCTCCTGAGGTACATGCCTGGGAGCTGGGCTGGGGCCAAATCACATTGTTTCCTAGCACCGCAGTGAATACAGGGGTGGAGCATCCCCTGTTGCCGGTCCCAGCTCCCCTCACCCCGGTAATCTCCTGGGCCCTGCCCCTTGAGGAAAAGGGACTTGGAAAAGGGATAGAGTAGGGGTGGGAAGAGGTGGGGTCAGATGGAGCCTGGAGTGCTGGTGGGGAATTGTCCATGGTCCTGCATCTTCCTAGGGCAGGCGCTAGGTAGGGGCCTATCCTAGCCCCCTCCCCGACTTCCTGCCCTAACCCCCCTCCCCAAAGTGGAGGTTGCACAGAGACAGCGCTTGAATGTAATGTGTTACTTTTACCCTTGCTCCGCAGCTCCGCAAAGCCCCAGGGTTCCCTCATGGCTAGGGTGGGGACAATTCAGTCCTGTGCTCCCTGCCCTCCACTGCTCTGCCCTGATGGCAGGGGTCTGTCTGCCCCCTTCTCAGCTCCTTTTCCCCCGTGGCCCTGCTGCGCCCTGAGAAGGGGCTGCTGGGCAGACACAGAGCTTGCTGCTCAATTCCTGCTTCACCCAGTAGGTGCCACATCCCCAGGAGCAGGGAGAGAGAAGGGTTAACACTGATCTGATCCCTTCACCCAATCACAAAGGCTGATGTCTCTAGAAATTCCCCCCAGCCAGCACTCCCTGAGGTGTGGGACAGCCCAGAGCCAGGGTCTATCACAGCTGATGGCTTTCATTGTATTTCAAAGGCTTCCCTGGTGCCCTACCCAGGCAGACTGGACCACTGGATCGGCCTCCGGAAGGACGCAGGCGGGGTCTGGAGATGGGTCAATGGCACCGAGTTCGACCATCGGTGAGTCTGTTTCTCTGCGTTGGGTGGGAGTTGATGGAAATGCCCCACTGGCTGCTTTCACCTCCCCTCCTGCCTGGAGTGGGGTCTGGGACTGATGCAGGGAGTGGGGGATCCTGACGGGTTTTGAGCAGGGGCAGCAGGTTTGTATAATTTTTGGTGGTGCCCCATTAGCCACACCCCGACCTCCGTTAACCATGTCCCAACCCCCATTAGCCACACCCTCTTAGCTCCATTAACCTCACCCCTAACCCCCATTAACAGGCCTCTGACCCCCATTAACCAGGCCTCTGGAGGTTACACGCTCGGGGGAAGATGGACACGTGACCAGAAGTAAAAGGTGTCATGTCACCCGTCTCGAAGGGCTTTTCCCACCATTCTCCTACCAACAGGGATTAGTTTGGCCCCCACCAAACCCCCCTCATGCAACTATCCTGCAAGTGCATTAACCCAATGTGTGTGCCATTAACTCAGGAGTAGAGAGCTGGGGGAAGTGTTCCCTCTAAGGCTATGTCTACACTCGCGGCTTCCTGAGCAAGTAGAGCTGTTCTTGCGCAAGAACCCACAGAGCATCCACACAGCCCGCCTGCTCCTGCGCAAGGAAATTTACAGTATGGCGTGGTAAGAGAGGGCTTCTTGCGAAAGAGCTACGCTCTTTTCTAATAGGTGTAAGCAGCTCTCTTGCGCAAGAGGGCAGTGTGGATGCTCGGCAGGGATTTCTTGCACAAGAAGCCCCAATGGCTAAAATGGGATTTCTTACACAAGATAGCATCCACACGGCCATGGATGCTCTTATGGAAAAGCACAGCTCACACATGGCAGTGTGGACGTTTTCTTACACAAGACTTCTTGCACAAGAACCTTTGTGCAAGATGTTCTTGCGCAAGAAGCCACCAGTGTAGACATAGCCTAAGAGTTTCCTCGCATGAGCAAAATGAATTGTGTTGTGCAGCAGTGTTGGCGCCCAATTATTAATAAATATTTTAGAAACCTTTACCTTTTCTCTCTCCTCCCCTTACTCCATCATCTCCCCTGGTGCCTGCTGGCCCCCAACCCCTCACCCTCCTCTGCTGTCCTGACTCCTGCCTTTCTCACTGCCCTCAGCCCTCCTGAGACCTGCCCCCCCCTCCACCAGCGCTTCTCTCCCCCCTGTGCCCAATCCTCCAGTAGTCCCACTCTGATCATGTGAGCTACCCCTCCTCATCCCCTCTCCTAACTCCTCCCTCTACGCACCTGCCCTTCCTCTCTCCTATAGTGCAGGTCCCTCCCCTGCAGGTATCTGCCCTTCTGCTTCACCCCCAGAATCCCCTGGTACCTGCACCTTCCCTTAGCCCTGCACCCTCCTGGTGCCTCCCCCTTCCCTCACTGTTTCTGCCCCCTTTGCCCTCTTTTTCCCTGATGCCCACCCGCTCACCACTCTCTACCTCCACTTCCCTCATGCCCCCCTGTGCCCTCACACATGACTTGCTACATCCCCACCTTTCTCATGCCCACCCCTTCTTTCAAGCCTTCTCCCAGCACCTCCCCCTTCCCCTGTAGTCTCCAATGCCCTTCCCCTCTCCCAGCATCACTTTGTCCCCCCTCCCTCTGACACCTCCCTTCCTGCCCTTTTCCTCATTGTCTGCACTTGACTCCCTGGCATTTGTCTCTCCTCCATCTTGTCCCTTGGTGCCTTCCCCTTTCTTCCCCCTCCCCCTTTCCCTCCTCCTCCACACAAACCTCTTCCCCTCCTCCTCTCCACAAGCCCCTTTCTCTCCCACCCCTCTCCCCTAGTTTTCCCCCTTCGCCTACCTTCTACCTTCCACTTTGGGGGGCCGGAGTCTGCGCTCGGGCCTCAGAAGTCCCCTCACTCTGAACCTAGAGCTAGGCCACGTGGCGCAATGCCGTGCCGAGCAGTTTTAAAGTCCCAAGCTGTGACATCATGTCACACCCGGGCATCTCCCTGCTCACCTGTAAACGCTGCTCATGGCAGCAGCAGGCAGCAGTGCGCACCGGCAAGGGGGAGCCGGAATGAAACCTGCTCATAGCAGGGCCGGTCCGGGGGGGGGGGGGGGGATGCATGGGGGCAGGGGCTGCCAGGTGGAGGATGGGGCCCGCTCCAGGCGTGGTTGGGGGCGGGGGAAGAGACCCATCTCCAAACATTGGTGGAGCAGGGCCCCCGGCTCTGAATATTGCTGGAGCATGGGCACCACGAGCCCGTATAACTCACTGCCCATGGTTGTGAGTGCAGCAGCAAATCTCCCTCTCCTGGACTGTCTCCCCCGGTCTCTGTTGCCGCGCGCTGACTCTGGCTCCGACTGCCTCTGGCTTGCAGGTTTGAAATACAAGGAGGAGCCGACTGCGCCTACCTGGATAGAGACCTCAACGTCAGCAGCTCCAGCTGCAGCAGGCTTAGAAGATGGCTCTGCAGCAAACCCAATACCCCTCTATAGCGAGGGGTGCGTGTTGGGGGAGGGCACTTGTGAACTCAATGCAATTGGAGACCAAATATGACACAGCCTGGATCTGGTCCCCCTTCATGTCCCCTACGTGTGTTCAAGAAAAGGGGCATAAAGCGAGGAACATCCACAAGAACAATACAGATTAGAGGTTTCACAATTTAAAGTAAACTTGGTTCGTGGTGAAGTCCCTCAATGCAGGGTCTCAGTAACGGTTCTGCCCAAAGACTCAGGCCAGATCAGCTCCCAAAGTCCAATGGCTTTTTTCTCTTGTCATGGGTGAAAAGAGAGAGGTAGAGAGGGAGGGAAAGTTTGGGGTGCTTTTGTCCCTCACTTCTGTAGTCCAATGCTCCTTTGAGATGCAATCCCCTGAAGATCACCCCTCTCAGCAAAGCTAATTCAAACAGTAAAGAAGCAACATGATGTCTGTGGTGACATGGACTATGCTGTTTCTTCTCCCCTCTGGCTCCTGAAAGGTGGATTTTCCTTGTCTCCCATCTTCTCCCTCTCGTGCTCTGAGGATCCTGTTTACAACTTGTATGTAAACCGAGGGGAACTCACTTTGACTTGTATGTAAACTGAGTGGAACGAGGTGTACTGGTAGTTCGGAATAGGAAGCCTATTCCGAACTACCTATTCTGTGTCGCATGTAGCCGCGGGCACGGACTCCGAACTAGCGGGGATTTAAAAATGGCGCCGCCCGACAAAATGCAAAAGAAGCCCGGGAAATTCAAATCCCGGGCTTCATTTGCAACATCGGTTGCCTACATTAACCACCCTAGTTCGAACTAGGGTGGTAGTGTAGACATACCCATAGAGACTATTCCAAATGTTATACTCTCTCAGGCTTACAGACACTGCTTTGAATTTATGATTGCTAAGCAGGGGGGGTATGTCTACACTACCCCCCTAGTTTGAACTGGGGGGGGGGGTAATGTAGTCATACGGAGTTGCAAATGAAGCCCGGGATTTGAATTTCCCGGGCTTCATTTGCATAAAGCCGGCCGGCACCATTTTTAAATGCCGGCTAGTTTGGATCCCATGCCGCGCGGCTACATGCGGCACGGACTAGCTAGTTCGGATTAGGCTTCCTAATCCGCGCGGCACGGGGTGCGAACTAGCCGGCATTTAAAAATGGCGCCGGCCGGCTTTATGCAAATGAAGCCCGGGAACTTCAAATCCCGGGCTTCATTTGCAACTTCGTATGACTACATTACCCGCCCTCGTTCGAACTAGGGGGGTAGTGTAGACATACCCGGGCTAATGAGAGATTTGCGGGGCCCAGGACAGCACAATTTCATGGGGTCCTCCCCTTTGGAGAAAAAAATAGAAAAAAGGCATCAAATGTGCAAATTGAAGGCTATTTTCATATTAAACGCGAATTGGGTAAATTTGATAGAAACTTAATTTAGTTGGATAAGTTTATTTTAATTATATTGTAATTCATTTGTAAACAAAATTCTGCATTAATAATTAAAAAATTTCATTTGTATTTAAGTCTATTATAGCTGTCTAGCTCTTTTGGCAGCACATTCTTCAATTATGTCTTTAAAGTCCATTTCTTTACACAGGTAATTTTCCAAAAAGTTTAAAAATCCTTCTTCACAAACAAATGTCACAGCAAGCACGTGTCATTCATGTTAAAATTCGACACTCTCCAGGAAGGAATGAACAAACACTTAAACTATCTTACCCATTACCAAGATAGCTTCCCCAATTATCACCTCTAATACCATTAGCTCACAGACATCCCACTCTCCCCACCTCTAATAATATCAATTCACAGACACTTACCTTCCTTCCTTTCCCCTCCCTCCCCCCGCATCCTCCTCCTGTTCTGAAATGTGATTTGTCCTTTTCATATTTGTTCATTTTTTTAAATTGTATCCTTTGGTATATATGGGTGTGACTATTTTCTTCCACTATTTGATCTGAGGAAGTGGGTCTGGCCCACGAAAGCTCATCATTTAATAAACCATCTTGTTAGTCTTTAAAGTGCTACATTGTTCTGCATTTTGCTTTGGCTCTTCTTAGGCTCCCCAGGACTCCTCTCCCCATATAATGTTCTTAGTCCTCAGATATTCCAGTACAAACAAACCAAATTAACAGGCAAAGTTTCTGCAACCCCTCAGGTAGCAGCTTATATACCCTGACCACAGAAAATGTATAGCTCCACCCAAAATGAACAAGACTTTACCTCTGCAATTTCCTTTCCTCCTAAGCAGCCATAAACTACCCTCAATATCCCTTTTTTGTCTCAACAACATAGAATATGTAAGCGTTTTTACCATAACCCGAGAGCTGAGCAATTCCTCTATCCTGACTGGCTAGTAGGAGTACACTCCGCTGACTCAATGAGAATGAGGATCCTAAATAAACCAATGAGAAAGCCTCTTTTCTTTCCTTCGCTCTGTTCACCTCGACTGTCAACACAAACAGCTGAAGTGGCCGGTGCCCGATCTTTCAGAAGGCATGAACGGAACAAGGCTCTTGCCTGGTGATCTATCGCTTGTCCTCTAGTCCCAGCATCTGGCATTCCGAGTTTGGGGACCTCTAGAACCTGGGATTGGGTCCTTGATAATCTTGTCTGATAAATTCACCCGCTTTGTTTAAAAACCATTCCTTCCCACCCGCACCAAATCATCTGTTGAATTCCTTCATAAGTCGATTGATTTGTTTATTCATTCCTGTTCCTCTTTCAGTTTAGAGACAAGGCGGGGAAATTTAACATTCGTCGAGAGAAAACAAATCAAATACTGGTCCAGTCTGAGCACAGAACTGTGGGTGTGTGCAAAGCTTTACTGTTGTTGTCCCCCGTCCCCCTTGATCCCCCTTCTCCTTGCTCCCAAGCAAGCGATGGGTCATTCCTTAGGAGCAAGGCTAGAGAAAGAAACACTCTCTGGCTCCAATCAAGATGCCTGGCTGGTGTGGAATAACAGGAGGCCTCAGGTGTCTCTTGGGCTTTCGGGGTTTCAGACACACACTTTTCGAGGAGAGCCAGAGAGGCCGAGACAGGAAGGCCAGGAAGTTGATTCGGTTGCACCAGGGTCCATGCTATAGTAGCAGCCTACAGCAGCTCTGGCTTCCAGTGGGTGGCATGAAGGGGCGAGAGCGGCTCCGCTCAAAGTGCCTAGTAGTGGAGAACCAACCGACTTCTAAAGAAGAAGGGTGGGGTGGTGCTGGCGACCGGAGAAAACTGCAGGCAGCCAAAAGAAAAAGAGAAAAAAGACGCCACCTAGAAGGCAGTGGGTGGCTTTTGCCAAGTTCATCCGGTGGAGCGTGGACTTCTCCAAGAACAGCAAGGAGTGAGCCGTGACTGGAGTCGACGTCCAGAGGAACAAAAGCCGCATCAAAGCGCTCAAGGACACTTCACAGCGGGGCCTGTTGAAGCGTGGGACCCGGGGCAGCCGCCCCGCTCGCCCTGCCCTATATCCGCTGCTGTTTCTAAGTCAATGGGAAGCAAAAGTTCCTTGTACCCTTCACAAGCAGCTAACAGATCTCAGGAAGGTTTTGATCATTTTGGAGAAAAGAAGTGGCAGGCAAATAGGGTTGAATCTGACCAAGTGGGTCTTTGCCCATGAAAGCTTATGCTCCAATCCATCTATTAGTCTATAAGGTGCCACAGGACTCCTCTTCGCTTTTAAAGGATACTGATGGGTCTTACCCAGACAGAATGTTCTTGAGCATGGGGCGCTACTGCCAGATCCAATAGCTTCCCAGATTGTCCGGTCAACAAGTGGACAGGTGTTTGGGCACTCAGAGAATGAGTCTCTTTCAGCAGAGGAGTCTGTCAGAGCTGGGTAAGCCTGCACTTGTTTTATTCCAGCACTCTCAGGTGTCCCCTCTCTTACACTGGATAGTAGCTGCTGCCGCCCTTCTCAATGGCCTGGTTTTTATTGGAATCAGAAACAGGTTGAGAGGAGCTAAGAGTTACCCTCTCACTTGTGTTTTAATCTAGGGACTAAGGATGCAAGAAAACACAGTTGGTTCCTAATTAATTTATCAGCTCTCTTCGGCTATGTCTACACTTGCAGTATCTAGCACGAGAAATATGCAAATGAGGCTAAGTGTGGAATATTGCAGAGCCTCATTTGCATACCTAATGAGCCACCAATTTTGCAGAAGAGGCTCTTGCGCCAGAAGGAGCTGTCTACACTGCCCTTTCTTGTGCAATGCCGCTATGCTGATTATTTTTAACAGCATTGCACAAGCAGGCCTGGTACAGAGTAATACAAGCAACAGAAATAATTTTTGCTAAGGTGCAAAACTATTATTCAAAGGGGTTGCGTTGCAAGGAGGGGAGTGCAACTCAGGGAACCAGGGCAGCAAAGAAAACACAGGTAGGAAATGTTTTGAGACTTCACATCCTCTGCTCTGACCCTTTTCTCTATTTTTAACCCCGCTGCAAAATGTAGGCAGCGGAAATTGACACGTCCTATGGGCAAGAGAAGGGCGAAGCTTCCCCAGAGCTACTGAGCCTGCTCCGTGCCCCTCACTTCTCCCTAAGTGGCAGAGTTTTGCAGGGAGCGGTTCTGTTCAAATCTCTGTCGGCTTCTCTCCCCCAAGGGCTTCAGAGATCGGACCTGCCCACGCGTGCCCAGCACCCACGGGGAGACAAGCGGGATGGGGAGCCTGGGTTCAGCGCGATGGGGCTGCCCAGCCCCGGGGTATTTCAGCACACGGGGGGTGGGCAAGCCCTGCCAACGGGGGAGGGAGTAAGGGGAGGAGCAGTTGCCGCCCCCCAGGGCCCGGCCATGGCAGGGGGGGCCCGGAGCTCCCGGCCGCCGCGCGGCACCAAAAGCAGCTGAAGCGTCTTTGAATTTCGCGCGCAGCGATGGCGCCTCCCCGCGCAGCTGCAGGGGTTTTTGATCCATCAACCGCGCCGCGCGGAGGGCAGCTGCCCGCGGCTTTGTGATGGGGCGCGGGGGCCTCTGTGGACTGAGCGGTGAGTGCAGCTCGGCGGGGGAGATTTGCTGGGAGGGACAAGCGGGGGATCACGCGGCCCCCAGGATGATCGGGATTCGCTTCTACCTGGGGCTGGGACCAAACAGCCGGGAGCTGAGCCCCGCTTGGGGGCAGCCCTCACGAGTGGGAGGATGGGAGGGAGCCGGGACCCACACGCAGCGGGGCTGGAGTTGTATTTTGGGGGGCGGGTCTCGGGGCGCCCGGCCCCAGCTGCTCCCCGTTTGGCGGGGTAGCGAGGGGTAGCGAGGGCGGTGTCGGGGCGCGTTGTGTGTCAGTGTGTCCGCTACAACAGGGCCAGAGCCGCTCCCTGCAGTACTCTGCCACTTCCAGAAAGGTGAGAGCCAGATGACCAGAGAAGGGGGAGAGTTTGGGTGAAGCCAAACTGTAAAAGACAGACTGCAAGGAGCAGAGAAACGTCAGTGGCACCCACAGTAAAAGATGGATCAGATTGGCAGACTGAACCTTGAAACGGAGCAAGGACTCCAGAAGGACGATTGACAACAGGATGAACCTTGGAGAGATGTTCTGGGAACACTCACATCAAAAGATAACATTCCGGTCACAAGCGGACAGAGCGAGATCCATGGATTTTAACAGAAGGATTATAACTAGCAGGGTGCTTTGCTATGGAACTTTGGGTTCCTCTGCCACACTGTCTAGAGAGGAGTATTGGATCCATCCACTGACAAGACCCTGCACCCCCGCTCTCCACCCTCTCGATCTAGCTGGCCACTAGATGGCCACAGACTCTGGACCGATAACTATATCATCTGGCAGAACTGTGTATGCATGATGTTTTGTGTGTGTGTGTGTGTGTGTGAAAACCATATGCAACTGTTGTATTCTCAATAAATGTGGCTACTGCCTTTCCCCCATAAAAGATCTCCTGTGCTTCGTTTAAGCAGATAACAGTATTAAGGACAGGCAGTAGCTCCTCCGCCCCAATGCTCGCTGGCCTGCACATAGGTGAGGCGAAGGTCCTTCACCTTGGCCCTGACCTGTTCCAGGGTCCAGGCCGGGTGTCCCTGTGCGGCCAGCGCCTGGGCCATCTGGGCAAAGATCTCCGCATTCCTCCTTCTGGACTTGGGGTCCCGGAGGGCCGCCTCCTTTCCCCAGAGGTCCAGGAGGGCAGTCACCTCAGCAATGCTCCAGCATGGAGCCCCCCACTTGGTGCCCCTGTGGGCCTGCTGGGAGCTCTGGGGTGGCTCCTCGGTGGACTCTGAGCTGAATCTGGGCAGCTGCCGTTGCTCCCCCTGGCTGCTACCCGGCCGCACGTGGCAAATAGCTGTGCTGCATGCCTGTGCCTTTAAAGGGGGGGGCAACTAGGGGGAACCAGCGAGTGGTGATTGCCATACAGAGTGTCAGAGAGGCCACCTGTGTTTTTGACTGGAGGCCAATTCTCGCGCAAGTACATGTTTGCCGAACATCCACACTGCCCCCTTGCGCAAGAGAGCTTACACCTGATAGAAAACAGCGTAGCTCTTGCGCAAAGAGCTGTCTCTTATCACGCCGTACTGTAAATTTACTTGCACAAGAGCGGGTGGTCAGTGTAGACGTTCTGCGGATTCTTGTGCAAGAACGGCTGTACTTGCGCAATAACCCGCCAGTGTAGACCTAGCCTAGGTCTACACTGGTGGGTTCTTGCACCAGAAATATGCAAATGAGACTAAGCATGCAATATCTTTCTTGCGCAAGAAAGGGCAGTGTAGACAGCTCCTTTTGGTGCAAGAGCCTCTTCTGCAAAAATGGCGGCCCATGTAGGTTTGCAAATGAGGCTCGGCGATATTCTATGCTTAACCTCATTTGCATATTTCTGGCACAAGAACCTGCCAGTGCAGACATAGCCTAGCTGTCGTGAAGCCCTGCCCTTCACCCTGCCCACATGCTTCGAATTTCGCAGGCAGCGATAGTGCCTCCCCGTGCAGCTGTAGAGGGCTGGGGTGGATCCATTGCCCCGGCCAGGTTGCTGCCTTCGGCCCAGCAGCTTTACCCTTGGGGGGGTGGTGGTGGAGGGACCAGTGAGCGCAGCCAGGGCCAGCCCACAACATTTTGGCACCTGAGGCGGGGAGCTCAAATGATGCCCCCATGTCCGCTCGCTTGGGCCAAACTTTGAAAGGTCTCAATTCTGCCTCCTTCCTGTTCTACTCCTCTCATGGGACTGCTCTGCTGTCTACATATGCACCAGCAGCAGACACAATTTTCAACTATCCAGATACATGTTGGGAAAATAACACAGCGGGGCACAAACAATCCAATAAGTTCTTGGACTGCATTGGAGACAACTTTTTATTTCAGAAGGTTGAAAAAGCTACCCGGGGGGTTCTAGATTTGATCCTAACAAATAGGGAGGAACTGGTTGAGAATTTGAAAGTGGGAGGCAACTTGGGTGAAAGTGATCATGAAATCACAGAGTTCACAATTCTAAGGAAGGGTAGAAAGGAGAACAGCAAAATAAAGACAATGGATTTCAGGAAGGAGGATTTTGGTAAGCTCAGAGAGCCGATAGGGACAGTCCCATGGGAATCAAGACTGAGGGGAAAAACAGCTGAGTAGAGTTGGCAGTTTTTAAAAGGGACATTATTAAGGGCCCAAAAGCAAGCTATTCCGATGTGTCGGAAAGATAGAAAATATGGCAAAAGACCGCCTTGGCTTAACCATGAGATCTTGCATGATCTAAAAATAAAAACGGAGTCCTATAAAAAGTGGAAAGTAGGACAAATTACAAAGGATGAATATAGGCAAACAACACAGGAATGCAGGGGCAAGATTAGAAAGGCAAAGGCACAAAATGAGTTCAAACTAGCTACAGGACTAAAGGGAAAGAAGAAGACTGTTTATTACATTACATTAGAAGCAAGAGGAAGACCAAGGAGAGGGTAGGCCCACTGGTCAGTGAGGAGGGAGAAACAGTAACAGGAAACTTGGAAATGGCAGAGATGCTTAATGACTTCTTTGTTTCAGTCTTCACCGAGAAGTCTGAAGGAATGCCTAACATAGTGAATGCTAGTGGGAAAGGGGTAGGTTTAGAAGATAAAATAAAAAAAGAACAAATTGAAAATCACCTGGAAAACTTAGATGCCTGCAAGTCACCAGGGCCTGATGAAATTCATCCTAGAATACTCAAGGAGCTGATAGAGGAGATATCTGAGCCTCTAGCTATCTATCATCTTTGGAAAAGTTGAGAAGTCATTCTTCCACTCTACTCTGTGCTGGCTAGCAGCTTGCTTTGTCGACAGAACTCTTTGTCAACAGAAGCTTTGTCTACAGATACTGTCGACAAAACTTCTGTTGACAAAAGCCTGTAGTCTAGACGTAGCCTTTGATAGCTGATCTCTTAGTCTAGGCATGTATACACAGACCTCCTGCTACTTTTCAGGACACAATAATCAAATCATCTAATTAAAAAAGGTGATTTTATTAACAAAACAAAAATATATACTTAATAAAGCATATATGGTTTCTAGTTGTTACAGAGTAACTGAGAAAAACTAATTAAAACAGAGAAACATAGTATCTCTGGGTGCCACTTAGATATATAGCGAATGGGGGGAAGTACATGGATTTCACACAGAGAAGTTTAACCAAACAACAACAAAAAAATAACGTGATCATGACTAAATATACATTTCTCTGTCTACTCATGTTCTGTACTGATCCGCACTTCCAGATCCAGTTCATTTCTATGCCCAATGTTCCTTGTAGGCAAGTGGTAGTTCTACCTGGTTTAATTCATCTTGCTTCCTTCAGCTCCTAGCTTAAAATCCCACAGAGGAAGAGCAGGCAGGTATATCTATTCAATGCAAATGTGCATTCCTGGAAGTTGGTGGTTGCAAATGGAACTGCCTAGTGCCTGGAAAGGGAACAGATGAAAAGGTACAAACCTTAGAAGAGATGATAGCTGTGTTACACAAGACAAGTGGCAGTACAAAAAGATATAGTATGGCAAAACATGGAGAAAAAACTAGGCTGTGGAAAACCTCCTTTAACGTGGGTATTAAACCAACCATTGACATTCAAAAAGTTTTCAGGGCAGGAACACTCTCCGACGCACACCTGGAATGGCCCCGGCTTTATTTGTGACTCAAGTCAGCCCCAGTGTTTATCAGGCAGAATAATGGATTCCTGGTGGAAACGGTTTCATTCCTCACAGTGGAAGTGTAAACTACCCGACCCACAAGGAAGAGGATCACTGTCTTCTCCGTCCTGCCAGCCACCCTTGGCGAGAAGAAAGAACAGCTTGGGGCCATGGGAAAATACACATCGGATGAGTTTGTCAGTGCCTACCCGGATGTTGATGCAGGAAAAGGCCAAAGAATTCCTGGACTTATTATGGCCACTCTTACGTGAGTCACTGTGTCATGATAAGCCTGCAGTATTGATCCCAGATTTTCCTGGTGTGTCTGTGGGGATTGTGGGAGTTTGTTCTCTCTTTTCTGCCCCCTCCTGGATCCTGAACTCAAGCTGGGAGATCCCACTGTTGCCCCAGCACTCTTGCTGGTCATAAGTATCTGGAGTTTGTTGCTACCCAAGGTCTGTGCTAGATCTGGAATGCCCCTGAACCCGTGGAGGTGCAATATAGTCCTGGTTTCTTCTGCACTGTGTGGACCAACCTATACTGATGCCTCCATTACTTAGAGAGGAACTGCAGCTATGTCTAATCACTCCCACCAGCATGATCAAATCCGGTGTCCCTCTTGGACCATTGTTATTTCCCCCACAATAACCCTGACTCACCCTCAAGTACCGTGTTCTGATGTCTGGATCTAAAGTCTGCATCAATTCTGTGGGGATTTCGTTGTCTTCTTACTGATGTGCCCTGAGCTCTGCTCTGCCTGTCTCCAACAGTCTGGCCCGGTAGCTACCATTGCCACATGAGAACCCCCATTAATTTAAACTTCACAGAATGCTGAGATACCTTCCCCCAGTATAGTCTCCTGACCCTGCCTTATGTGATCAGTTAGGCTACGTCTACACTGCTGGCTTTTGCTGTTAGAGAGCATGCAAATGAAGCACTGATGAGCATTTTGCCACGCTTCATTTGCGTAATCTATTTGAGCTGTTTTTGCGCAAAAACAAGCAGTGTAGACATTTCCTTTTTGTGCAAAAAACCTTTTTGCTCAAGATCCTTCTTCTCCTCCGGGATGTCCACACTGCTTGTTTTTCTGCAAAAATGGCTTGAATAGATTATGCAAATGAAATGTGACGAAATGCTAATCAGCACTTCATTTGCATTCTCTCTGCTGGCAAAAGTCGGCAGTGTAGACAAACCTCAGGATACATCTACATTGGCAGGATTTTACACAAATAGTTTTAACGCAAGAGTTTTTGCGTTAAAGTATTTGTGCAAGAGAGCATCTACACTGGCATGTGCTTTGGTGCAAGAGTATTTCCTGGAAGAGCCTTGTTATCTGCCCAGGCTGGGCCTAGTGTCTGGGCCATTCCACAGGTGGGTATTGCACTGCACAGCACAGCCAGGGGCACCAGCGGCACCAGGTGCCAGAGGAGACAGCTGCCCCCTCCCGTCACACCTACCCCAGGGTCATGAGGCACCGGAGCAGGCTATGAAGGGACAGAAGAATTATAGAAATCAGAATGTGTGGGTCAGATCAGAGCACAATGGTAACTGTTCTGGTTTTATCTTCCAGACAATGGGGCTCAAACTGTGCCATGGAAACATCCAGGTGTCCTTGGAGCTGCAGCTGTAATCGGGGCTGCGGTGGTCATCATAATTGCTTTAGCAGCAGCTCTGGTAGGTAAGTTCCCACCCCCTGAAGAGTCAGTCTCTGGGACTTTCCACCTTTGTGATGCCTATCCCCTAGAGCTGGCAGGGACCTTGAAAAGTTATTTAGTCCAGGCCCCTACCTTCACAGAAGGATTAAGTACTGTCCTTTAACAGATTTTTGCCGTAGGTCCCTAAATGGCCCTCTGAAGGGCTGAACTCACAACTCTGGATTTAGCAGGCTAATGCTCAAACCACTGAGCTATGCCTTCCCCCAGCTGTTCCTGGGTTCTTGTAGACAAGAGAGTTTTATACTGTCTGATGTACTTAATGGGTAGTGTGAGAATAAATGTTAAGCAGCTTTAACTCTGCCGGCCACTCTTCTCTGGTTAGCAGGGAGAAACAGTCTTCTAGGCCTGTGCTAAAGATGCATCAGGCGGACACTGCATGTGTCTGTATCTGACATTAACATAGAAACAGATTAGAAGGATCCTTGTGATTCAGCGTGATCACGCTGCTGCTCTTAGGAGTAATTAGAATACAGACTCTACTATAAAGAAAACATGATGAAGGATTAAAAGTTTGTACTAAGAGAAGTTTTGCAGTGGAACTTTAAGCAACAGCCAAGATGGGGTGTGGGCATATGTGTGCCTGTGTGTATGAATATGCATATACCAGAATAATGTTACGATGGCAATAAATGTGGTGTTTTGCCTTCTCGCCCTGGAAAGATATCCCGTGAAATTCTTTCAAGGATAAGAATCAAGACAGGTTGAGGATCCTCTTCCTGGCCCATGGTACAGGTTTGCAGTTTTTGTATTGCATACTGTGTGCTGAAAATATTGTTAGCAAGATTAAGAACTATTAGTAAGTCTTAACAACTAATTGGTTAAACTAGGATGAGAAGTTGATAAACATTAGACATTTAAAATATTAAAGGACCAGGAGGCGTGGGAGGTAGCTGCGGAGCCCACCCTCCTGTAAATTGGTAGTGGGACAAAGCCTGTGTCCGTGGAAAGGGGCCGTTCAGCACAGAAAGCAGGATCAGGCCCAGACAAGAAGGCAGGAAAGCAAGCGAGATTGGAAAACAGGTTCAGAGTCCTGAGAGCACAGTGGCAGGAGTAAAGGAAAGCAGTAAATCCAGGCATTGGAAATTCAAATCCCTGGAATAAAATGTGGAGTGGTAACATCTGAACGAAAGAACTTTTCCTTTTGGAGATGAGCAAGTATATTAAGGAAAAAGAGCGAGATGTTAACTCTGCAGAGCCTGGAGGGAATGGAAACAGCAGAATGTTGTAAAAATGCTAAAAAAAAGAAAAGCGTGATAGGAAAAGAATTCTTGGTTTCTTTGCAGCCTTTTGAAAAATGGGCCCTTTTCCAAAGGAACTTCTGTAAATAATCCGGGCAATGAGACAATCTGATTTAATATTTGACTATGGACACGTTAGTTAAATTTGCTAAAAGAGCAGAAGGGGTTTCTATTGAGACTTGACCACCCAAATGTATAAAATGTGCACGATCTATGCACAGCTGTGTAAAAATAATTAAAATAGTGTAAAGGAGATTAAATAAAGGAGAATGCATGCGTGTATGCATCTCTGTGAGATTTTTAAGACCTCCTTAAACACTTCTGTTTTGTAGGTTTGTAAAACTCTGTTTTGTAGGCTTCAGATGATTTGGTTTGGTTTGGTTTTGAATAAAGCCAATTCATTCAAAGTTGCAAAAGTGACAAGATGCTTTTTGCCAGACAGAGGTAACTAGTGTTGCTTTGTCTTTTGGTATTCGACATGTAACCCCTTAAGGTATCTCAATGCTTTATCAGGTTCAAAGTCTTCTGATAAACCAAGTTATGACTGATACAAGGGGTAGCCAAAACCAAGAAAATGGGGAGAGATTCTGGATTTCTTGTTCAGTTACTACCTGAAAATAAAGGTAAAGGTTTGCAAAGTAAAGAAACTCTACAAATTTTGCCACCTCACAGTTTTCCTCTCTCTTCAGATAATTTATGAATCTGTTGACTAGGACTGGTTCCAGGACAGACCCTTGGGGGACCTCACTAGTTACCTCTCTCCATTCTGAAAACTGACCGTTTATATCTACTCTTTGTTTCCTGTCTTTTAACTTTTACCAGTCCACGAGAGGACCTTCCACATGACAGTTTAGTTTGCTTAAGGTGAGGGACCTTGTCAAAGGCTTTCTGGAGATCTAAATGCATTATATCCCCTGGATCCCTATAGTGAGTCTGTGTGGGGATCCTGTTGACCCTGAAAAGGAAACTCTCTCTAAGACCCCCCCACTGGTCTTGGCCAGAGCAACCCAGCCCCACCCACAGGAAGCAGAAGGGTAGGGCTGGGAGTATAAAAGGATGAGCTCAGTTGGAACAGTTGAGTGAGCCAGCCAGATGATCTGGCCGAGCTCCCTAGAAGAAAGGCCCGGCTGCCTCAACCGAGAAGGGAGGACAGGCAGCAGCTGTCAGGTCCCCTGTCGGGCCCAGGAGACTGGGTTGGGCCTCTTGGGCTGCTGCTGACTGGTAAGGGGCACACCAGTTCCTGACATGCCCCAAAGACTGGCCTGGGTGGTCCCAACCGCTGGCAGACCCAGGAGATTGGCCTGCGCTGCCGGGACCACTGATGAACCCTGACCCGGAACCCATAGACACACAGCCAGCCCCACTGTCCCCGGTGGATCCTGAGAACCAGAGGCTGAGGAAGTGGGAAGTGGCCCAGGGACAGCCAGCATTGGGTCGGCTGAGGAAGTGGAGGTCAACTGGTCGGCGTGTTGTGGTCAGGATCCCCGCTGAACCAGTGGCATCCCGTACTGCCACTGTTAGGGCCCTGGGCTGGGACGCAGTGAAGCGGGTGGGCCTACATCCCCCCTGCCACTCTTCCCTTTGGGGGGCAGATTTCCCCTGACGGGATAATCCCCCTGTGCTTGTTGGCTTTCTTCCAAACAAAGAGACCCGACCTTGCCCCCCCCCAGCCTGCAGACAGGCCTGCCTGTTGGAACTATTTGTTTGTTGCTCCACCCTGATTAAGGGTGCGGCTTTTCAAAGCCTGACTTCATGCCCGAGCCCCTGAACTGCTTTTGGGGTTTGCTTTGGCCTAGGATCTGGACATTTGGACTGCAGCTCAGCTGGGCTATAGGCCAGAGACCCTGCCTTTACCCACGGGTAGGCCAGCCCAGGAGCCGGGTTCCCTAGGCCCCCGAAATGGTCTGGCCGTCATCTAGGGTACATCTAGACTACAGGCTTTTGTCGACAGAGGCTTTGTTGACAGAGACTGTCAACAAAGCTTCTGTCGACAAAGAGCATCTAGACTACAGCCAGTTCTAGTGTAGACGCAAACGACAGTGTAGATGCAATAACACCGTCTATCGACAGAATCCACTTTTGTAGACACACCCCTAGTGAGGCAGCTTGGCCTCCCTTCAGCCAGAGACGAGTCCAGTCCCCCTTGTCCAGACGCTTATTGTCCCCCTCAAAGAATTCTAGTTGATTTAAGGTGTAAATGGTCTTAGGAAGCAAATCCAGCAGCAGCAAATCCAGCAGCAGCAGCAAGCCCAGCAGGTCACGTCCGCTTGTTGGGGTCTGATTCCCCCTAGTGGCCGCTCCGTGGAACTGCATTACTGCACCACTCTTAATCTTCTGTTGCATTTGGAATGAATGCAACCCTATGCCATGGGCAGGAGGGACAAGGGGCCAGCCAGTAGCTGGTGGGACAAAGTCCCTAGGCATCAGGGAGAGGTAGCGGGGGGAGGCTACCTGAGAACAGCAAAAAGGATCAGCCCCCAACACACCACACTCACTAGCAGTGGCAGGGGAAGTGGAGCAACACAGCCCCAGCTCTCTCTGCTCTCCTGGGGCATCCCTCAGAGTGGAACAGCCCCTGCACTCACGGGCGGGATGCAGAGTGATGCGACTCTGGCAACAGAACAGGCCATACCGCCACTGCCGGCACCAGAACCTTGGCAGGTAGTCCCCTGGGCACATCGGCTGAGGGGAAGAGGGAGAGGGCGGAGCAAGGGCAGGGAAGGAGTGGGGAAAGGTTGGGGAAGAGGGGGCAGAGGGCGGAGCAAGTGGAGGGAGAGGCAGGGTCTGAGGTGCAGGGGATTTGGGTCTTCCTTGGGCTGGGTGAGGGTCACGTGGTCTGTGCCCCCTCTGCTCATGTGCCTCCGCCCCAGTCACCCCTCTGTGTGAACCTTTCTGCTTTGAGGCCTACATGGAGGGAGGCAGAGTGCCCTGGGGCAGGCTGTCCCCTCACTGCCTATCCTGATGTGTGTGTGTTGCCATTTGCTATGAAGCAGCAGGTGCTGACAGCTCTCAGAGAGCAGCCGTGTAACCCACGGGTCTGATCTGTTCTCAGAGTCCCTGTGCTCCTGTGCCTGCTTGTTCTCCACTGTGAGATGGGAATGATCTCTCTCTCTTTCTTGGGAACTCTCTCTTTCTCTTTCTCTTTTTCTTTCTCTTTCTCTTTCTCTCATTTTCCAAGTGGAAAGATCTAAACAGCCTCCTCCCTGCCCCCCTACTTCTGGGTGCCCGGAGAACTGGATCAGAATCCAGGGGAAATTCTACTATTTTTCGAATGCCGAAGAGAACTGGACCAACAGCCAGAAGAACTGCTCTTCATATGCTGCCTCCCTGGCCGCGATTGAGAGTCTGCAGCAGCTGGTGAGCCACACGGACGCTTTGTGCCAAGCCTGGCAATCGCCGGCACCGCAGGCTGGGCTGGAGTCAGGTTGGGCCCAGCGCCTCTAGGGCAGGGGGGAGCCGGGTTCCTCCCATGCTGCGGGCCAGAGTCAGTGCGGTTCTGCCAGCCAAACCCTGGGTGGTCCTGGGGCTCCAGCCTTCCCCACCCTCCAGCTGCTCAGCGCCCCAGTTTGAGACTCTCCCTGTGCAGGACTGAGCCGGCTGCAGGCCCAGCAGTAAGGCCCGATGAAGAAAGGGGCTTTAGGGACTGGAGCCCGGGGCCTCCTCAGCCTGGGGCCCTGATTGCAGCCTGTAACGCCCGTGTTCTGGGCCATCCCCATCCCAGACCGCTCCACTCCCCTGAGGTACATGCCTGGGAGCTGGGCTGTGGGGAGCGCAGTGGACTGGAGCCAGGTCATGCTGTTTTCTAGCACCGCAGTGAATACAGGGGTGGAGCATCCCCTGTTGCCAGTCCCAGTCCTCCCCTCACGCCTGGTAATCTCCTGGGCCCTGTCGCTTGAATGAAATGTGTTACTTTTACCTTTGCTCCCCAGCTCTGCAAAGCCCCTGAGTTTCCCCATGGTTGGGGTGGGGACAATTCACCCTGCCCTGTGCTCGCTGCCCTCCACTGCTGGTGGCAGGGGTCTGTCTGCCCCCTCCTGCAGCTCCCTCTCCTCCCTGCCCTGCTGCGCCCTGAGAAGGGGCCACTGGGCCGACAGTGACCTTGTTGCTCAATCCCTGCTTCACCCAGTAGGTCCCACAGCCCCAGGACCTGGTCGGCTGAAGGGTTAATACTGATCTGATCCCTTCACCCAGTAACAGTGAAAGAGGCCTCTGGAAATCCCTTGCTGCCAGAGGGGGGGAGCAGCAGAGTTGGGCTAACAGCTGGTTTTGTTGGGTTTCTAAGCGCTCCCTGCTGCCCTACCCAGGCAGACTGGACCACTGGATCGGCCTCCGGAAGGACGCAGGCGGGGTCTGGAGATGGGTCAATGGCACCGAGTTCGACCATCGGTGAGTCTGTTTCTCTGCATTGCGTGGGAGTTGATGGAAATGCCCCACTGGCTGCTTTCACCTCCCCTCCAGCCTGGGGCTGTGCAGGGAGGGGGCGGATCCTGAGGGGCTGTGAGTGCGGTAGCTCCCCTCCCTCTCCTGGGGTGTCTCCCCTGGTCTGTGCCTAACACACTGACTCTCGCTCCGACTGCCTCTGGCTTGCAGGTTTGAAATACAATCTGCAGCCGACTGTGCCTACCTGAATGACGACCTCATTGTCAGCAGCTCCAGCTGCAGCACGCCGAGGAAATGGCTCTGCAGCAAACCTGATGCCCCTACCCAGGGAGAGGAGTGTGTCGTGGGAGGGAAATCATGAGCCCAAAGGAATCTGTTCCGGTCTCCTCCATGACCTCCCAGTGGCAGATGAAGGCCCAGCTGGAGAAAGCAAACCCCAGTCCCACCCCTGGAGCCAAAACCCACCCACCCCCAGCCCGATCCTTCCTGGCCACCTGGAGGGCTGGGGCTGCCGTGCTGTGGCCCGGGCTTCAGCCCTCCCTGGCGGCTAAGAAGCCGGACCGCCATGCTGAGACCCCAGCCCTCCCTGATGGCTAGGGAATCCAGGCTGCTATGCTGTGTCTCTAGTCTTCCCCAGCATCCAAGAAGCTAAGCTGCCATGCTGCAACCACAGCCCTCCTGCCTGCCAGGCATGTAGGCAATTTTGGGAAGGAAGGATTCAAAAAACATAAAGATCGTGTGTTACAAGAGGAAGTGAACCGGGTAGATAACCCAGTGTTACCAGAAATCAAGGGAATGTCACAGGAAGAGCAATTTACAGTTTAGAATATGCATGCTATAACCCAACTGGGTAATGAGACACAAATCATTAATCAGCCAGTTGCTTTAAACCCGAGTGGGCGAGTGTATTTGTCGAGCCCTGGTTATAAACATTTAACACTTGTTAGTTCCATGGACTAGACTTGTTTACTGCTATTAAAAACCGTGTGTGATCCTGCACGCCCTTTTCATCCCTTCTTAACCACTAATGTTGCACATTTCCAAGGTGCTATGGAAAGTCCCGCTGGCTGAGCCTTTCCAAGAGCAGAGCTGATCTCAGCATCTGTATTATGCTGCTGAGGGATGTGACCCATTTCTTTGCCAGTGCTAGAGGAGGCCAGAGGGCCCGGCTCAGCAGGACAGACTGAGGCAGGACAGGAGCATGATGGTACTCACATGTGGAGGCCTCCCCGGCCTCGGACAACACAGGCGATCAGCTCAGGGGTCCTGAGTCCTGGGCAGGCTGCCGGCAGGCTCCTGGCTCTCAGCGTCCTCGTCCTCCTTCTCCGTGTCAGGAGGGAGCGGTCCCTCTGCCCCGGGGTCAATCACCACCCTGGGGGCAGGGATGGCATGAGCCCCCAGGATGCAGTCCAGAGCCAGAAAGTGGGGGCAGGCCTCCGGGTCGGCCCCTGGCAGGCAGGCCCGGGAGTAGGACTGCCGCAGGTCCTTTATCTTGCAGTGGACCTGCTCTCTGCTGCGGTGGTGGCCTCTGGCGGCCAGGTTCCTGTGGCTAGTGCGGAGATCGTGGACATTGGAGGCTTCCCCCCAAACCTCGATGAGGTCCACGATCTCCGCACTAGACCAGGCGGGCGCCCGGCTCTTGCGGCCCTGGGCAGGCTCCTGGGAGCCGTCAGGCTGGTCCCGGGAAGAGGGGGAGGACTGGGGGGCATCGGGTGGCTGGCTCATGGGGTGTCAGGTGCAGAGTCTGCTGGCAGGGTGCTGGCAGGCTTGCAACTGGCACAAACAGTGGAGCCAGCCCGTGGCCCTTTAAGGGCTCCGGGGCTGGGAGGGGGGCAGTAGAGTTTGCCTGGTGTTGGCCAGAGTGGCCAGCAGGGCAAGCTGGGAAGGGCTAGCCTCCCACTAGTTCGAATTAAGGGGCTACACACCCCTTAATTCGAACTAGTAAGTTCGAACTAAACAATCCGCTAGTTCAAATTAAGTTTGAACTAGCGGAGCACTACTGTAGCAACTATCAAAGTTAATTCGAACTAACGTCCGTTAGTTCGAATTAACTTTGTAATGTAGACATACCCTAAGTAAACAAACCGGAACAGTCTGGTAGCACCTTTCTCAGTGTGGTCCACAGATCACTTTGAGAAACACTGATTTATATCTTTCACCCAGCATATTCCGGTGTACAAAATAGTCCTTTTAATTGGCAGGATTGTTTATGCAAAATTTGGTATCTGCAGGTAATTGGGAAGTATGACTTTATTTTGCACAAACAAACTCTTTAAAATATGTAGGAGATCGTAATTTAGTAGAGAAATTGAAGTATTCCTTGTGTTGGGATTTTGTGGTTCCCAGAGACTCAGGTGCTGGGCAGAATCAAGGGTCTTCAATTCAATTCGATTCAATTCGATTCAATACTTTATTCAATGTGCACAAAGGGAGAGCCCCTGGTACTAAAATCAGCCAGAGCCCCTCGAGCAAGGAGCCCCTCCCCTTGCTGTTTTATAGCACATGGTTACAGGTTACATAACACAAACTTCTTAACCAATCAGATTCAACCTTTCCATATATGGCTTTGTCACATGCCTGCACCTCTCCAGTCCACATGCCGAGCTCACCCCCCTCCCCTTGGCCTCCCCCAGGCTGTTGCTAGGGTGGTGAGCCACAGCATGCCTCTCCATGCATACCCTTCAGCTCCCCCATTTGGTTTTGGGGCTAAGAACAATTCTTAGACCCCACTAACACCACTTCCTTGTATTTATTAGGAGCTATAATTGACCTTATCAACACTTAATTAACTGCAGTTTTGGTAACAGAATTAAACAATACATTCAACCTTTAATACATAATGGTATGTACACTAAAAGTAAGTCCCCATATCCATTGCGAAAACACAACTGAAATCCATCCCCAGGGAATCTCTGTTCCCACAATAGCAAACTCTTCTATCCACGGAATCACTGTAATTGCCTTACCACTTCTTTCATAATATCTTCCACAATAGGAAGTACGAGATGTTCAAGCCAGGCTTACTTTCCAAAGCTAAATACCCAAATCCACACCAGGTAGTGGAGTCTTTCTTCACTGTTATATCATCCATTAAATTAAACATTACATGCACCATTAAGTCAGGTCCCAACATTTGAGATAGGGCTTGTCCTGACTCCATGTTTCTTATATACAAAACCCATCCTCCCAGGATGGAACATTGGTCCCATGGGAAAGCTATATAGTTATCTCCAGCCATTATTACATACTCAGCTACACAGGTGTCTATGACATGAGAATGGGAGTGGGTGGAAGGGCTGAGCCTCCAATCCAGGAGACCAACCCACAGGAATTAACACCTCTCCAAAGATGGAATGATCATTCCAAAATGCCCATTATCAATAGAGACCACTCCCCTGCCATCATGCAAGGTGAAGACATTCAGTCTTTGAGAACTGCGGCTCTCACTCAACAGGGCACCTGTGACATGAGCAAGTCTCCTATCAGGGCTACAACTTTCATGTTAACACCATGCCAGTATGATAACACCATTCCAGACCAATGCTTGCTCAGACATTTTAGTAGTTTTTAATAGATGGCTGAGTACAACAGTGAGGAACTAACCAACTATGTTGCTGAGTTAAGATGATATCTAATTAATTAGACATGAGCCCTATTCTCACCACAATAAACTGTCATCCCTGCTACTAACAAGTTTTCAACCCAGTCCCTATTATGAGATTTGATAGCTTGAGTAATGGCATTTACAACTGATCCAGTGGCTCCTCCCCAGGTGACTACATCAATAAAACACTTAACAATACTGAGAATGGCCCTCAAGGCGTCCATAGGGTAAACAGAGATTATTGTGCCCTATGTTGAGTGTCACCCTTGTATACTTTTACTCATGACAGGTGCACCCAAACTGGAATTCCAGTGACCCGGGCTGCTGAAGGAGTTACCAGGAAAACCATGTGAGGTCCAATCCAGGCTGGTTCAAAGGTTCGTTTTCTATAGGCTTTCACCAGTACCTGATCACCGGGCTGCACCTCACATGTGTCTTCTTCGCTAGCCTTTGGGTCTGGTTCAGTTTGGGGGTCCTTTGAGACACACTGAGATAACAATTTGCAATATTCAGCAAGCTGGTCACCCATGACATACAATTCCCCCGCTCCAATGCACAGATTTCCTGGCATCCTCATCGCCCGCCCTGTCAGCATTTCAAAAGGAGATAAGGAATGTGGATTAGTAGGACTGGATCTCATAGACATGAGAACCACTGGTAAATTGGTGACCCAGTCTTTCCCTGTAGCAGAAAACATCTGTTTGGTTAGTTTGTTTTTAATGGTTCGGTTAGCTCTTTCTACTAATCCCGAACTCTGGGGATGGTAGGGACAGTGGAATTTCTGTTTGATCCCCAGTGACATGCATACTGTTTTCATCACCTTCCCTGTAAAGTGGATACCTTGGTCGCTATCAATGAAGCATGGAAATCCCCATCGGGGAATTATTTCGGTCATCAATATTTTAGCTACATCAGATGCAGTGGCCTTGGCCACTGGGAAAGCTTCTACCCACTTAGTAAAGTGATCCATGATCACCAGAACATATTCTTTCCCTCTGCACCTTGACAGAGGTCCAATGAAATCTATTTGTAACTGTGTGAAGGGCTGTGTTGGTCTTGGCTGATGTTGCATTTTCATTTTTACTGTGGGAGCAGAATTACATTGAGCACATGTTACACACCTCCTCACATAATCATGCACATTTGCATTAAGCTGAGGATGCCACCAGGTGTCCGACATCCGGTGGATCACCCTCCGTGCTCCATCATGTCCCAACATGTGATATATTTGTATCATAGTTCCCATCAGCACATTTGGTAACACTAATGTGTTTCCTGGGCCTCTCCAAGTGTTATCATCACACAGTTTTCCCCCATTATCCATCCATAACCACTTTTCTACCCTTGGTGCAGAGTGTTGGATGTCCTGTAATTCAAAAAAGTTTGGGGTTTTTATGAGAGGCTGTGTTGCAGCAATCAATTGCATCTCTTTACCTTCCACTGCTGCTCGTTTAGCTAGTTCGTCTGCCCTTCGGTTCCCCTTACTATGAGGGTCTGTCCCTTTTGTGTGGGCCCTCACTTTTATCACTGCTAATTCAGTAGGTTTCTGCATGGCTTCATGAAGTTTCTCCACTATTCCCCCATTTTGTATTGGGGATCCTGTACTTGTCAGGAATCCCCGATTTACCCACAAGTTAACATAATCATGTACAACCCCAAATGCATATCTAGAATCAGTATATATGTTTACAGTATGACCTTTCGCAGCTTCACATGCTGCAACTAATGCCTGCAGTTCTGCTACTTGTGCAGATGCCCCAGGCAAACTGCCGTGTGCCACCAGCTGTCCATCTTGAGTACACACGGCCCATCCTGTGTGTCGCTTGCCATCCACATAGAAGGAAGAACCATCCACATATAGGCAAGGGGCACCAGGTATTTCAGTTTATTTTACCAATGGAACGTCCATGGGCTCTTCCTCAAGGCAACAATGATGTGGGTGTCCCTCATCTGGGGTAGGCATGAGGGTAGCAGGGTTTAACGATGACGCTCTTTGCAGATGTACCGAAGGCATTAGCAAGCTCATTTCCCATCGAGTCCATCTTGCCACATGGACTGCTGAGGATTTCTTCCCTGATAAAATAGCAAGGACAGCGTGAGGTACAACAATATTTACATCCTGTGAACCAATAAGTGGTGTGGCCTGATTTAGGGCCATAGAAGCTCCTTCCACTGCCTGAAGGCATGGTGGCATTGCTTGAGCGACAGCATCTAGTTTAGAAGAGTAGTATGCTACTGGGCGCTGTTTATCCCCATGTTTTTGCGTTAACACTGCTGCCATATGTCCCTCACTGACATGCGTGTACAATGTAAAAGGCATTAATGGATTAGGAAGTCCCAACCCTGGGGCAGTACTTAGCATTTGTTTCAATGTGGTAAATGCCTGTTCACAGTCAAGTGTCCATTCAATTGCCTCATGTGGTCCACCAGCACCCTTCAGGAGATTATTAAGAGGCTGGACAATCCTTGAATAATTGGGGATTTGAGTTCGGCAGAAATTGAATAGCCCCAACACTTTCCTAACTTCCCTGACCGTAGTTGGTCGTGGGCATGCATTAATAGCCTCAGTGCGGTCAACAGTTAAACGCTTGTACCCTTTGGATATTAGGTACCCCAGATATGATACTTGCTCCTTTGCAATCTGAGCCTTTCTAGCATTACATTTTACCCCACTGTCTGCCAAGTGCTGCAGGATCACTTCTAAGTCTTTCATGTGCGTTTGGCGATCTGGTGAGGAGATAAGAAGATCATCAACATACTGTACAACACAAGAAGCCATGTCTGGCAGCTTTGCCAGCACATCAGCTAATGCTCTATGAAACAAAGTAGGTGAGTTATGAAAACCCTGGCTTAGGCAAGTAAAAGTATATTGCTTCCCTTTAACAGTAAATGCAAACCAAAATTGACTGTCAGGGTGCACAGGACATTTTGCTTTTACCATGGTGAAAACATCAAAAGCATGCAGGCCTCCCACGACCATCCACTCCTGCACCTTTTCCCAGAAGGGTAGGTTTGGGTTATTAAGCTGCAAAGATGGCAATTCTTTTAACATGCTCCGCAAGTCAGATGGACTCATAGGAGTGTGCTCTAGGCGACTCACAGTAGCAGGGTCCCCTTCCCCTTGATTAGGATTAGGGACAGTGTGCACTCTCACTGGAGCCATAAAACCAGACTGATATCCCCACATTCCACATGTAGGGTCCAAAGGTGCTGAGGGACAAGATCTCTCCTGCAAGGCTGTTTCTTTATAGTTTTTTGCTTCTGTTTGCAGTTTTTCTACCTCTGCTTCTAACTCTCCTATCCTTCCTTTTAGCATATTGCACTTTCTAACCAGCTGTTCATAATCAACAATTAAACACATGCCAGCCAATTTGTCCTTTGATAAATATTGTGGTTTATGCACAAAATCAGTATTGCCCACTTGTAATGGGGGTTGGTCATCCTTCTTTCTTTCAGTCACACAGCCAAGATATCTCAACAAGAAAACTAATAAACTTACTGCTACAATAGTGATAAAAGCACTAATTAAACACTCTTCATATTGTGGATCACTAAATCCCTTCATCTTTCCCTTTTTTTTAAACCTAAATAGCCTCCAATCTCAAAATCTTTAAATACAATACTGTTTACAAACTAATAACAATTTCCAATTAGGAGATCTGGGCCAGCCAACACATTAACTAGAGGTACTTATGGCTATACCTGCCCCTACATTAACTGTTGGTCCTTATGGCCTCTTTGATTTCCCACTTCAACAACACTTAGTCAGAGGAACTTACAGCTTAACCCGCCCCCACACTAAGTACAGTGTCTTAAGACTGCAACCAAAATGTTACAAAACTGCAACAAACCCCTTAAATTCTCCAACACCCAGTTTCACTTACTACAAAAGGTGTGAGAGTCACCAGTCAGGTCAGGGACACACAACCAAATGAAAAATGAACAAAATCACCCTCTAACTTGATTGTAGATCTTGATCCTGAAGGATATTTCTCACCCTGCTCGCTGCACCAAGAAACTGTTGGGATTTTGCAGTTCCCAGAGACTCAGGTGCTGGGCAGAATCAAGGGTCTTCAATTCAATTCAATTCTATTCGATTCAATTCAATTCAATACTTTATTCAATGTGCACAAAGGGAGAGCCCCTGGTACTAAAATCAGCCAGAGCCCCTCGAGCAAGGAGCCCCTCCCCTTGCTGTTTTATAGCACATGGTTACAGGTTACATAACACAAACTTCTTAACCAATCAGATTCAACCTTTCCATATATGGCTTTGTTTGTCACATGCCTGCACCTCTCCACTCCACATGCCGAGTCACCCCCCCTCCTCTTGGCCTCCCCCAGGCTGTTGCTAGGGTGGTGAGCCACAGCATGCCTCTCCATGCATACCCTTCAGCTGCAATATCCTGCAGTACCCAGAAATTTGTGTACCTGACTTTGGTGAAAGGGTGAGGAATGGAAAGAACTTGTGAGATTCACTCAGGTGTTAACTGGCGGCCATCTCCTGAAAGTAAATGTCCCAAGTACTGAACTCTTTGTTTTACAAATTGCAATTTGGCTTTGGAGGCCTTGTGAGCCTTTTCAGCATGACACTTTAACACATACAAAGTATCAGTTTTACACCCTTTCTCAGTTTTGCTAGCAATTAACACATTATCAACATACTGAACCAACACAGAGCTGCAGGGAAAAGAGATAGAATCAAGGTCATCTTTTTTAAAAACTGAGAAAACAGAGTGGGGCTTTCACAATAACTTTGGGGAAAACATGTCCAGGTTAATTGATGACCCTGAAAGGAAAAGGCAAAAAGAGAAATTGGGAATTCTTATGCACTGGAATAGAAAAGAAGGCAGAACATAAATCTATTACAGAAAACCAGTTAGAAGTGGGTGGAATAGAGGAAAGAATAGTAACAGGGTTAGGTACTACTGGAAATCTAGGGATTACAAACTTATTAATGGCTCTTAGGTCTTCTACAAATCTATAGATTTGCTTTTTCACAGGTAGTATACGTGTATTACATGGTGAAGTTGTATAAACAAGTATCCCTTGTTCAAGGAGGGAAGAGATTACAGGCTTAATGCCCTCTTGTGCCTCCCTAGACAATAGATATAGGGCTACCCTTGGGAAAGGCTTGTTGTGTCTGTATGTTATTTGCACTGGTGTTGCAGAGGCTAGCAACCCCACTTCATTCACATGGGCTGCCCACAATGTCTCTGGGACATCTGAGAGGTCCAGGAGGGGTGTATGTCCTGAGGTCTCATCAGATTCCTCTGAGAGTAGTAACACCATCAAATTTGGAGTCTGATGGGGGGGAAGGTCAACAAATATTCCTTCCTCTCTACAGAGAAGGTTTGCACCCAATTTACACAAGTCAGGTCCCATAAGCTTTACAGGAGAACGGGAGGTAACAGGAAAGAATGTTCAGCTGACAAGGGTCCAAAGCAGGGTGGAGGTGCAGATGGCACATCTGGGGAATCAAGCTGTTTCTTTAGAGTAGCCAATTCTTGCTGCAGCTTTTTAATAGAATCTTTTTGGCTAGCCATAATGCTCTGATTCTTTTTTTTTTCTTACTGCCACATCCTCCCAGAGGCACCAATATTCCATCTGGTTAGGATGTTTTTCCTCGAGGAAAACTCTAAGATAAGCAAGCTTTTGTAAGTCAAAGCTCTAGTTGCCATTTATTCTGGGAATTCCCCTGAGTATAGCCATTCCAAATGCTCAATAATTTCTTAAGTCTCCTTAGTTTCAAACCTACAGGCAATACCTAGCTGACTGATCATCTGAGACAAGGGAGTCCCAGGCTGTGAGAAACCTTTCCCCTCAGTCGGAGACAGACTTGAGGGAACAATCTCATCCATGTTAGCACTGTCCTATCCAAGGACAGCACAGGAGCCCAACAGTACTACCCTCTCCAAGGATAGCATAGGCGTCGAGCAACACTACCCTCTCCAAGGATAGTGTGGGAGTCCACACAAACTGTCAGCTTCACTCACACTCCTTATGTGCCGGGGGAAACCGCCCTTGCTTTCAGCAGCTGTTCAGTGATACTGACAGCACCGGTATGGCTGCGGTCCCATTCCGGACTTCACTCACTCAAAACCATGTGCTTGGACTCGCCACCAATCAGTCAGCAACAACAACAACAACAACAACAACAACAAAATCCAAACCCTGTTTGGCTATACCCAGTGTTTTTGTTTTAAATCTCCCTCAAGCCTCTTAACAAAAATTTTGGAGCAAAAGATGACTCTTACTGCCAGACGGTCCAGCTGGTGACGAGAACAGGGAGGCGGACTGGGGGATTTTAAATGGATCCCTTACCCTCCAGATGCGCGCTGTAGTCCGTTCCCATTCCCCATCATCAACCTTTCCAACTGGAGTTCCAAGCCATCCCACCCCTGACACCAAATTGTGGGGGAAATCTCGCTCCCCTGGGGTACAGAGCCCCCAGAAGGGTCGGAGGCGGGAGGTCAAAGCAGTGAGGCAGGAGAGAAACCTAGAAGGAAAACTTTATTATGCATGCATGCAGGTTGACAGCTCCCAGAGTGAACAGCAGCAGCCAGCATTGAGAGACAGGTTCAGGGATCCTTTATACAGTATGCTCAGACAGTTTAGTTGTTGATTGTTTTCTTTAACATATCAAAGTCTCAGCAGAAGTACTCTGAGTTGTTTCTGTTCACACCAGGAGTGCTAGAAGTAAGTTTTACAGTACAAAGCCATATGAAAACTTGAGTGGAGGAGTCTACAAGGCAAACTGTGGCAAAGATAAGGGTTTACATGACAAATTGTGACAGACTAGGAGTATCCATGAACTTGAGATAGGCATTGTAAGGGTCTTGATTAGAGTTAATTTGATTTCTCTCTGTTACAGGGAGAGAGGCCTGGAAAACTTAACACTTACAGCAGTTTTCTTTTAGAGAGTTTTGATTTCCTGCACAGTCCCCCCTTAGACACAATTGGAGTTATTTGATTTTTCTCCCACACCAGCACTGCTTCCGGCCATCCTTAACCTCGGTTCAGAGTCCACTCAATGTGGACATGCTAGTTCGAATTAGCAAAATGCTAATTTGAACCAGTTTTTAGGTCTAGATGCACTAGTTCGAATTAGCTTAGTTTGAATTACGGTAACTAATTCGAATTAAGTTAGTTCGAATTAGTGCTGTAGTGTAGACATACCCTGAGAGAGTGTCCAATCAGTGTGGATGCTCTCTGTTGAAAAATCAGATGGTTGTTTTGATACCCTTTGGCCATATGGACCCACGCTTTTGAAGAACACATTTGTGCCGTAGGTCTAAATCAGTGTTTCTGAAAGTTTTTAAGACGGAGAAACATCAATACATTTTTTTATGAGGAACACCAAGATCTGCAGAAAAATATGCAAATGAGATTGTGGCTCATGCAAATGAGTCCTTTATTAGTATATTTTTTGCAGAGAAAACTTGTAGTGTAGATGTGGCCAGAGTGTATGTGTCTGTGTTTATAAAGTAGATGCTCACTGCTTCTCTACTGTATTCTCAATTAACACAGTGTGTTGCCTTCTCCCCTGAAAAAGATCCCGTGTGCTTCTTATAAGCATAACTAGCTTCATCCGCTGACACCCCTGCTCCCTCTGTGCTGTTGGTTTGTATTGTGGGAACAGGTCAATCCCACTTCTCTAGCCACGTGTTTCTGCACCTTTCATTCTTTGCTGGACGCCCCTCAGATCCCTTGGTAGCTGCCTCGTCCCTAAGCTGGGCAGCCTGATGCTCTTAGTTGTTCCTCCTATGGACCCATTGCCTGGGCTTTGCCATCCCTGGTCCCTGGCTCTGAATGTTTTCCATTTCCTCCAGGGCCCTTTAATCTAAGTCACCAGCCTCTAGATCCTGAAGAACCCATGCTCAGAGGGTCACTAATATGGCCCTTCCCGATTGAGGGGTGCATGTCCAATCCTGGATTGGGACTCAACAGGCCTGGGTCTACCACTTTAAAGAGGGGTGACTTTGGGCAGGACACCGCCCCTTTCCATGCCTCAGTTTCCCCATCTCCTCAATGAGGATAATGAACCTTCTCTCCTCTGGAAAGTAGGTTGAGCGCTGCAGATGAGACAAGCTAGAGGCGCTTTGCCAATGTATCAACTGACGTTAATGTGGGGGAAGGAAAAAAGTATCAGGGAGTCGGTCCCACCTGTGTGAAAGAGTTTCTAGCTGATTCCAGCTCAGGATCGACATTAAAGTCTAGGAGGAGAAGGGTCCTTTACAGTGTCCATGCCAGGGCTTAGACCAGTCCCATTAACAATCCTTTCCTCCCCTCCCCCCCACAACATGTTACAGTGGCCTAATGTCTCAGGTGTTGGGGGAGGGGCAACTTTTATTGACCCACGAATGGGCTTGTCTGGCCTGACACTCTGCTAAGGACGGACAAGCTGGGTGGGGCCGAGGGAGCAGCCCCGGGGGCGTTACTGCCCAGCTGGCTCGGCCCCAGACCCAGCTGCCATTCAGTGGGGCCCAGGGGAACCCCTCAAACATCCAGAGGGGCTGGCCAGGGCCAGGACACCAGCCTTGCAGGGGAGGAGTGGCTGTGGCAGTGACATCACAAAGGCCTGTGGCAGAACCTCAGCCTATTGGGGGACAGTGATGACCTCACAGAGAGACCCTGACAACAGCCAATCAGGACAGAGGTGCAAGGCCGGGGCAAGCTCAGAGATTCCCGCAGTTTGGCAGCAGCGTGGCCCCTTCCCAGGGTCTCTGCGGGGCCAGGATGGAGAATTGGGACCGAGGGGCGGGGGCAGGAGGAGCCTCGTCGGCGTTTTCTACTTCCCTGCGGCCGGCAGTGTCGGACCCGGAGAGACGGTCGGAGCCTCAGAGAGGTTTGGAGCCTGCTCAGTCTGGTTCCCCTTTGCCCCCTCCCCTCCCTCTGTCTCGCCTTCTTCTGCATCTTCCCCCCTTTCCCTGCTCCACCAAGCAGGGTGGGTGGGTGTTGGGGCAGTCGGAGGCCTCACTCAGAGCTGAGCTGGCAGAGCGCTGGGAGCTGGAGGTGACCTGGCCCGTCCTTTCGGACATCTGTTGAGCCCTCTCCCCTCCCCCCGCTGCCTCCGAGCTTCCAGTCTCGCTGCGGATTGGTCGAGTGGGTGGTTACTGACAGGGGAGACTCGCGGCCTTTTGTTCTCTTTAAAACTGTTCTCAGTGAGTCATTATTAATGGCTCCCAGCCATGCTGGAAGGGCCTAACACGTGGGGCTCTGCAGGGGTCTGTTCTGGGACGGTTCTCTTCAATCTCCATCAGTGATTTAGATATTGGCATAGAGAGGGCGCTTATTAAGTTTGCAGATGATACGAAGCTGGGCGGGGTGGCAAGTGCTTTGGAGGAAGGGTCAGGATTCAAAGTGATCTGGACAAACTGGAAAAATGGTCTGAGGTAAATAGGATGAAGCTTAATAAAGACAAATGCAAAGTGCTCCACTTCGGAAGGGACAATCCACGTCACACACACAGAATGGGAAGTGACTCTCTAGGAAAGAGTCCTGCAGAAAGGGATCTAGGGGTCAGAGTGGACCACAAGCTAAATAGGAGTTTCATTATCAGTGGGAAATAGGTCAATGGAGGGATGATAGGAGTTACTACAGAGAACTTTCTGGGTGTCTGGCTGATGAGTCTTGCCCACATGCTCAGGGTTTAGCTGATCGCCATATTTGGGGTCGGGAAGGAATTTTCCTCCAGGGTAGATTGGCAGAGGCCCTGGAGGTTTTTCGCCTTCCTCTGTAGCATGGGGTACAGATCACAGCTGGAGGATTATTTGCATCTTGGGGTCTTCAAAGTATTTGAAGGCTTCAATATCTGAGATATAGGTGAGAGGATTATTCTAGGAGGGGTGGGTGAGATTTTGTGGCCTGCACTGTGCAGGGGGTCAGACTAGATGATCATAATGGTCCCTTCTGACTTTAAAGTCTATGAGTCTATGAGGAGTAAAAAGTGTGACACTTGCAAAAAAAAAGCAACCATGATTCTGGGAGGCACTAACAGGAGTGTGGTGAGCAAGACAGGAGAAGTCGTTCTTCTGCTCTACTCTGCGCTGCTTAGGCCTCACTTGGAGTCTTGTCTCCAATTCTGGGCATCATGTTTCAGGAATGAATTGGAGAAATTGGAGAAGGCTGGGAGAAGAGCAACAAAAATGTGGAACAGTTTAGAAAACATGAGAGTGAAAGAACTGGGCTTGTTTAGTCTGGAAAGGAGAAGACTGAGAGGGGACATGAGAGCAGTTTTCAAGTATCTAAAAGGGTGTCACAAGGAGGAGGGAGACAAACTGTTCTCCTTGGCCTCTGAGGACAGGACAAGGAGCAATGGGCTGAAACTGCAGCAAGGGAGGTTTAGGTTGGACATTTGGAAAATGTTTCTGCCTGTTGGGAAAACTTCCTGTCAGTGTTGTGAAACACTGGAACAAATTGCCTGGGGAGGTTGCGGAATCTCCATCACTGGGGATATTTCAGAGGAGGTTGCACAGACACCTGTCAGGGATGATCTAGACGGAGCTGGGTCCTGCCGTGAGGGCAGGGAACTGGACTTGATGGCTTCTCAATGTCCCTTCCCATTCTACTGTTCTGTGATTCACAGACCAGACGGATCAGTCCCAGAGCAGCAGGGCTTGCGGGGGAGGTGTGTGTGTGTCAGCAGGAGGGGGAGTGATCAAGCTGTTTCTCTACCTACCCATCTCTGGGCAGTTCCCGAGTCTCTCTAAGGGCCAGGGCTGCTCACACACTTGCTGGCGGTGCCCATGAGCAGTGGTTGGGCTGTGGCTGGTTGTACAGCTCTGGGCTCTTAGGTCCAAGTGTCCTAAGGGGCAGGACACCAGCTGTGTGGGGGGAGGGGACGGTGATGCCACAAAGGCCTGGGGGGGAAGGAGTGGGGGGGGGGGGCTGAGCTCATGGAGATTCCCTGACATCAGCTGCAAGGCAGGGCAGCCTCAGAAATATCCCCCCCTCCCCAGCCCTTTCTGGCTGTGTGGAAGCCCCCCAAAGAGGCGGGGCTGGAATCGCTCTGAGACCGACCCCTCGGGGGTGACCTGGGCCAGCCCTTGGGACGTCCCCTGAGACCTCTCGGCCGCCCCCTCTCCCAGTCTCACTGCTGATTGGCTGAGCAGGGGGCCATGGAGAGGGAGGAGGTTTCCCAGCGGTGACCCCGGCTCCTCTTCCTTTGCAGGCTCCGCACGGCGGGGTCTGGCCTCGGGCCGGCCCTGCGGGGGGACCTGCGGGCAGAGCCCCACACGGGCGCGCAGACAGCGGGGAGGTGAGCATGGGCGAGCAGGGGGAGGCTGTTTTCCTTTAGCACTGGGGGTGGAGGGTGGGAAAGGGGAGACTGGGGACCCTTGGTCAGGGCTGTGTTGGGCCCTTCCCCCTCCAGGGTCAGGGCTGGGAGTGGAAGTTGATCTCAGGGCCTGGCTAGTTCTGGGAACAAGAACCTCAAATCCCATCCCCTCCCCCTCACAACTCCCCCCCCCCCCCCCCCACTATGGGATCCATCCACATTGACCTAGTCTGGAGAGACAAGGCCCTTCCCAAGAGCCAGGCCCCATGGATCCGACTCGCTCCCCTGAGCACCAGGGCCCAGCCCCGGGGATGGGGATGGGGGCTCGTTGGCACAGGCTGGGCTCGGGTCTATTGACCTGCCCCCCTCCTCTCCCCGCAGCGTGTCAGCTCCTGCATCGCGCCCAGAGTGTCCCAAGGGAGCCAAGGCCCCAGGGAGCAGCAGAGCCCGGTTGTAATTGCCCCCCCGCACCCGGCATGGGAGGTGAGTGACCTCTGAGCCTCTCTGGCCCCCGGGGTGAGCAGGTGGCTCCCACAGGCCGCAGGGCCGGCAGTGGCAGGGCTGTGGGCTGGGAGTGACCCCTGGGGAGGGCAGAGTCAGAGCCGGGCCTGAGCCAGACTTGGGCCCAGCTCATCTTCTCCTGGCTCAGGGGAGACCCGGGGACGATAAGGTTCCTATCTGGCCATGGGCCCCTCCTTGTCCCCTGGTAGGGTTACCAGATGGGTTTGAAAAACCTCCCAGACACACGTGATCTCAGAACGGGAAGGGGGGGACTGGCTGGGAGGGGAGTGAGGCTGGGATGGGGCTGGGGGAACGGGGCTGGTGCGGGGAGATCGGGGGTGGGGAAGACCGGCCAGCGGGAAGCAGGGCTGGATGGGAGGAGGTCGGGAGGAGCAGGGCTGATGGGGGGGGGGGGAGAACTGGGAGCGGGGAGGGGGGGAAGGGACCAGCCGGCGGGAAGCAGGGGCCTAGCCGGGATGGAGTTGGGGGGAGTGGATCTGGCCAAGGGAGGAGCGGCCAGTGGGGAGGGGGCTGGCCTGGGCGCATGCAGATCCCGGGGCGCTGCCTGTCCCGCACACGGTCCCGGCGAAAGACGAGCGAGTCTGGCCCCAGGATTCCATCTCTCCCCAGACTCCCCACTCTGCTGTGTAGCTACGTGCTGCCTGGCTGGTTCTGTCTGGTGCAAACCCTGCAAAACCAGCTGGGGGTGCAAGTCCCCATGGGGGGCCCTGCCCACCGCCCTTCGCCCCAGGAGGTGGGGGGCCCATTAGCTCCTCTCCCCAGTGGCTCCAGCAGAGGCAGGTGGGGAGGGAGGCTCCTGACCCAGGGGGGTTGGGAGCAGGACACTGATGGGCCCCGTCTCCTCCCTTCCATCCCAGCTCAGCACAGCCCCCCTTAGGGAGCGCGGGGCCCAGCTGGGACTGTCCCTCGGGGGCCCAGCCGAGGACACCGGCCAGCCGGCCAGGGAGGGGCCTGACCCCTCTGCCCACTGCTGCTGTGCCGGAGGTGAGGGACCCTGATGGGCAATGGGCCGCTAGAGCAGACACCGGCAGATGCCAGGCCGGGGGCCCTGTGGAAATGACCCCGCCCAGGCTCCCACCTGCAATGGGAGTAGGGTTACCAGGTGAGTTAAAAAAATATTGGACACACTTGATATCAGATGAGGGTGGGGGGACGGGACAGGAGGGAGGCAGGGCTGGCCGGGGGAGGGAGGGAGGTTGGGGCGGCCAGTGGGAAGCAGGCCTGACGGGGGGGAGAGGGGAACAGGTCGGGGGCAGCGGGACATGGGGGGGGAGGCGGTAGCAGCTCCTGCAGTGATAGGCCAGAGGGGTCTGGCCCTGGGGGCCCTAGAGAGGCGCCGCCCAGGGCCAAGCCCCCACTGCCCCCTGGGTCCCGGGCCCCGCATATGACAGGCCCTTGCTGTCTTGGGACAGGAGGAGCCCGGCCACAGGGATGCACCAGCTCCCCCACCCCCAGCTTGGCTCCAGGGCCGGTGTTGCCTGCAGGGAAGGAGCTGCCAGCTGGAGTAGGAGCATCAGTCGAAGCTTTTCCTGCTCACGCCGGGACTGGAGCCATGGACCCGACCCGGCCCTGGACCGGGCACCAGGGGAGAAGGAGGAGCTGCCCCTCCCCCCCGCGGGGGATAGAACCTCCCCTCCCCCATCTCCTGTCCCTGGACAGGGACCTGCACAGCCCAGTGAGTCAGGGCCAGCTTATGGACTGTAGCCATTGGGCTGCACAGCCCTGACTAAAGGGGCAAGGTACCGACACTGGCCATTGGGCCACACTGGTTGGACTAAAGGGGCAAGAAACTGACCTTGGCCATTGGGCCACACTGCCCTTAGAAAAGGGGCAAGGTACTGACACTGGCCATTGGGCCACACTGGTTTGACTAAAGGGGCAAGAAACTGATCTTGGCCATTGGGCCAAACTTCCCATAGAAAAGGGGCAATGTACTGACACTGGCCATTGGGCCACACTGCCCTTAGAAAAGGGGCAATGTACTGACTCTGGCCATTGGGCCACACTGCCCTTAGAAAAGGGGCAATGTACTGACTCTGGCCATTGGGCCACACTGCCCTGAGAAAAGGGGAAATGTACTGACTCTGGCCATTGGGCCACACTGCCCTTAGAAAAGGGGCAATGTACTGACTCTGGCCATTGGGCCACACTGCCCTGAGAAAAGGGGAAATGTACTGACTCTGGCCATTGGGCCATACTGCCCTTAGAAAAGGGGCAAGGTACTGACACTGGCCATTGGGCCACACTGCCCTTAGAAAAGGGGCAATTACTGACTCTGGCCATTGGGCCAAACTGCCCTTAGAAAAGGGGCAAGGTACTGACACTGGCCATTGGGCCACACTGCCCTTAGAAAAGGGGCAATTACTGACTCTGGCCATTGGGCCAAACTGCCCTGAGAAAAGGGGCCAGTACAGACTCTACCCAGTAGGCCGCTCTGCCCTAAGGCAAGCTCTGCCAGAGGGAAGCTGGGAGCCTGCAGGCTTTGTGGCGGGAGAAGCTGCCGTCCCCTCGGAACCAGGTGCAGGCTGCACCCAGCAACCCGATGGAGACGATTCCAGCCCAGAGACAGGGAGTGTCACGGCGCAGACTGAAGACTGAACAACCCGCCCAGTAACCAGGACCAGGGGAGGTCTCACACAGGACCAGGGCAGCGGAGGAGGAAACTGGCCGGCCAGGACAGAGAGGGACCTGCTGAACCTCGGGGACCTGCTGAAGCTGGAACAGACGAAGGGGCCTCCCGTCGCGCCGCTTCCCCGAGACCCGAGCTCGGGCTGCCGGTGCCCTTCAGCCAGGACGCCGGGCACAGAAGCCTCAGCAACCGCGGCGCCTCGCAGCCCTGCCCTGGGCGTCGAAGGCCTGGCCAGGCCCTTCCCAGGGAGACTCCCATCCAGTGCAGATTCCTACGGTGGGGGTGGGGAACCTCAGGCGCGGGGGCCGGATGCAGCCCCGGCTGGCGGGGATCCGGCCCCTGAAGGTCGGGGCTCCCCCCTGCATTGGGGGCCCACGCTGGGGAGGGGAGGGGGGCTGTTTTTCACTTGTGTGCAGCCCCCCATAGATTTTTCTGTGGGTCAGTGGCCCCGACCCAGCAAAGGTTCCCCACCCCTGCTCTGTGGGGGGTAAAGGTCCCTGGGAACCTGACTAGGGCCCACCCATTTCACAGCCAGGAGACGTACAACGGGGGGAGAGGAGGGGATGGGGGAATGGCGAGGGGAGTCTGAGCTCCCCACGTGGTAAGGGACCTGGGGTGTCAGCTGCTCCCTGACCTGGCTGGGATGGGACAGGAGTTGTCCTGCCCCAACACGGGCACTCGTGGAGGGGGCAGATCAGAGCCACCCTGAGGGGCAGGGAGAAGTGAGGGTGGAACGGCTCTAGCCCTGCCCCACAGGCTGCTGGGAAGTGAAATTGGCACTCTTGGGACGCCCCCACCCCCATTGCACACAATCCTAGTTTGGGCCAGGACCCAGCCGGTCAGGGAGCTGGGAAATTTCCCACGGAAGCCCCCGGGAGTGTGCCAGGGAGCAGCTTGGACACGGTCTGGCTGTGAAATGGGCGAGGTTGCAGGGGGACGCGATGGGGCCCTAGTTCCGGCGTATTCCCTGGAAGTTGTGGGAAAGGGTCTGCCAGAAACTCCTGGCCCTGTTGGTCTCCAGGGTCATTGGGGAATCCCCTAGTGCAGCCTTTCTCCAGCTGGGGCTCCCCACCCAAAAGGGGGTCCCAGGGCCAGGGGAAGGGGCTCGCGAGCAGGGTCACTGGCCGCCTGGGTTTTCCCAGCCATGACCTCGTCTTCAGGCCTCAAATCTTCCTCTGGACAGATGTCTGGAAATATTAAAAACTGTCGGATTTCTCCCGGCTTTCCCAGCTGAGTGGCTGGAGAGCAGCGGCTACTGTCTGGCCATCCGGTTTGGGGTCTCCCCTGTCAATAACCACCCACTCGACCAATCCGCAGTGAGACTGGAAGCTCGGAGGCAGCAGGGGGAGGGGAGAGGGCTCAACAGATGTCCGAAAGGACGGGCCAGGTCACCTCCAGCTCCCAGCGCTCTGCCAGCTCAGCTCTGAGTGAGGCCTCCGACTGCCCCAACCCTCCAACACCCACCCACCCTGCTTGGTGGAGCAGGGAAAGGGGGGAAGACGCAGAAGAAGGCGAGACAGAGGGAGGGGAGGGGGCAAAGGGGAACCAAACTGAGCAGGCTCCAAACCTCTCTGAGGCTCCCACTGTCTCACCGGGTCCGGCACTGCCGGCCGCAGGGAAGTAGAAAACGCCGACGAGGCTCCTCCTGCCCCCGCCCCTCGGTCCCAATTCTCCATCCTGGCCCCGCAGAGACCCTGGGAAGGGGCCGCGTTGCTGCCAAACCGCGGGAATCTCTGAGCTTGACCCGGCCTTGCGCCTCTGTCCTGATTGGCTGTTGTCAGAGTCTCTCTGTGAGGTCATCCCTGTCCCCCAATAGGCTGAGGTCCTGCCACAGGCCTTTGTGATGTCACTGCCACACCCACCACCAAAGGCTGGTGTCCTGGCCCTGGCCGGCCCCTCTGGATGTTTGAGGGGTTCCCCTGGGACCCTACTGAATGGCAGCTGGGCCTGGGGCCGAGCGGGCTGGGCAGTAACGACCCCAGGGCTGCTCCCTCAGCCCCACCCAGCTTGTCGGTCCTTAGCAGAGTGTCAGGCCAGACAAGCCCATTCGTGGGTCAATAAAAGTTGCCCCTCCCCCAACACCTGAGACATTAGGCCACTGTAACAAGTTGGGGGGCTGGGGGGAATTGTTAATAGGACTGGTCTAAGCCCTAGCGTGGATACTATAATGGACCCTTCTCTTCCTAGACTTGAATGTAGGTCCTGAGCTGGAATCAGCTCCTGCTAGAAACTCTTTCACACAGGTGGGACCAATTCCCTTGTAGTTTTTTCGTTTCCCCACATTAACGACAGTTGATACATTGGCAAAGCACCTCTAGCTTGTCTCATCAGCAGCACTCACCCTACTTTCCAAAGGAGAGAAGGTTCATTATCCTCATTCTGCAGAAGGGGAAACTGAGGCAGAGAAAGGGGCGGTGTTTTGCCCAAAGTCACCCCACTGGAAACTGGTAGATCCAGGTCTGTTGAGTCCCAATCTAGGGCTGGAAACATGCCGCTCAATCAGGAAGGGCCATATTAGTGTCCCTCTGAGCATGGTTCTTCAGGATCTAGTGGCTGGTGACTTAGAGTAAAGGGCCCTGGGGGAACAGAAAAAATTCAGAGCCAGGGGCCAGGGATGACAAAGAGCATGGAGTGGGTCCGGACGAGGAGCAATTAAAAGTATCATGCTGCACAGCTTAGAGACGAGGCAGCTAACACGGGATCTGAGGGGTGTCTATCAAAGGACAAAAGGTGCATGAACACCTGGCTAGAGAAGTGGGATTCACCTGTTCCCACAATACACCCGCTGCTGGCACAGTGCAGTGGCGATGCTCTGCCTGCGGGTCTGGGGAGTCGCCTGGATCCCTTTCCCATGGCAGGACCTACTGTCAGGGTAGTTCAGTCGTTCGAACTAAGGGAGCAGCGACAGTCCTGCTTTGTAAAACCAGAATGAACTTTTCAATTTGAAATGAAAATAAATGGGTTTGGTCATTGTAAACACTTCCTGTCAAAAACTGGATTTTTTCTAGTTGCAGATCAAGTCTTCCAAGGGGAAATATGATGTTTTGTATTACAGCCAATTTCTCAGTAGAAACACTTCCATGGCTGAAACATTTTAGGTTTCTCCAAGTGGAAGACTAAAGGAGAAATTACTATCAAGTAAACAAATTACAATCCTATAATCAATGGAGAAAAATCATAAAGAAGAGTTATTTACTTCTTCCCAGGACACGAGAACTAGATGGAGACCAAATGACATTTATAGGGAGCAAATTTCAAATAAGCCAAAGGAAGTATTTTTTCACATAGCACAAAGTCCACTTGTGGAACTCCTTGCCAGAGGATGTTGTGGCAGAAACATCCATCTCCATCCTTTTTGCAGCCACATTCTTGCTCTATTTCCTGTTCCTCTTAGGGACCCCAAACCTCTTCCGAGGCTCAGGTGGCCTTGTGGAGTGCTAGCGTGGAGATATCCAGTGGTCCTGTGATGTGAACTATCACCCACGTGGTGATTTGCACCTGACCCTGAACGGCCGAGGGAAGACCAGGAGAAGCTATGGGGATAGTTGCTGCCGGATTGCAGCAGCCCAGGCATGGCACATGGACAGGGGATAAGGCAGCAGTGTGCACAGACCTGCCCTAGGTGGCTGGTCCCTGCTTAGGAGACACCTGTGGGGGCTGGTCTGTCCCCTGGAGCATCGTTTGTACAGCTTGTCCTGCTGCGCAAGGGACATCATTGTGTCTCCATCAGTCCACTCTCTGGACTGCTCTGGCGTCGCCTTGTGTGACATTGCAGCCCATGGACCAGGGACATGAGTCACTCTGCGCGATGCATCATGGATATGCAAATGAAGTTCCAGGGTCTCGGAGGCTATTTCTACACTACAAGGCCATGTCTACACTGCCCAGTCTTCAGCAAGAACATATGCAAATGAGGCACAGCAATGAATATCGCCGTGCCTTATTTGCATACTAAATGAGCCACCATTTTTGCTCAAGAGGCTTTTGCGCAAGAAGGAGAAGTCTAGACTGCTCCTTCTTGCACAACCCCCCCCCCTTGCGCAAGAGTCCTTCTGCCGCTTATTTTCCCCTCCTGTGCAAGAGAGGGGTTTTGTACTACACTGCTCCTTCTTGTGCAAAAGCTCCTTGTGAACGATGGCAGCTTATAAAGTATGCAAATAAGGCACGGCAATATTCATTTCCATGCCTCATTTGCATATCTACTTGCGCAACAATGTGCCGTGTAGACACATGTAGCCTATGAGTAAAAATAGTAGAGTTGAGAATAACATTATAAAGTTACAGAAGAATAAATTATAAAATAGAAATGCCAGTGTTAGGCTATTGGATTCCCTAAGCAAGAATATTTTCCCCTTCCCACAACACATAATAATAATTAATAGGGGGCCACTGGAGCCACCTGGGGCCCTAAGCAATTGCTTAGTCTACTTACGCCTACTGCCAGCTCTGAAAATGTGGAGTTATACAAAGTTACAGCAGTACAGTCATTCTATGGTAGCTATTACAGTCAATTTCCTTGCGTAGAAGAGCCCTTAGTGTAAATAAGAATCAGACCATGTGTGCCTAATTCACAACTGGCATTACAGGCAGTCCCCGGGTTACGTACAAGATAGGGACTGTAGGTTTGTTCTTAAGTTGAATCTGTATGTAAGTCGGAACTGGCGTCCAGATTCAGCCGCTGCTGAAACTGATCAGTTTCAACAGCGGCTGAATCTGGATGCCAGTTCTGACTTACATACAGATTCAACTTAAGAACCCCAGGCATCCCCAAGTCAGCTGCTGCTGAAACTGATCAGCGGCTGATTCCAGGAAGCCCTGGGCAGGGGCTTCCTGTAGTCAGCCACTGGTCAGTTTCAGCAGCGGCTGACTTGGGGACGCCTGGGGCAGAGCAGCTGGGGTGCTGCTGGGTTGGTCCAGTAGCGCCGCCGCTCCTCAGCGCTACTGGACCAACTGAGCAGCACCCAAGCTGCTCTGCCCCAGGCGTCCTGATTCAGCCGCTGCTGAATCTGACCAGCAGTGGCTGAATCAGGACGCCTGGGGCAGAACAGCTGGGGTGCTGCCCAGTTGGTCCAGTAGCGCCCAGAGCGGCGCTACGGGACCAACTGGCAGCGCCCCAGCTGCTGTACCACAGGTGTCCGGAGCAAAGCCATGGAGCACGGGGGCAGCGGGACAGCCCAGACGCGCCGTGGCTGTCCTGCTGCCCTCAGGCAGCAGGCTTTGCTCTGCTTTGCTCCCCGTCCCCCTGATCTGCAGACCAGGGGGACAGGGAGCAAAGCGGCAGAACACGCGGGCAGCGGACAGCCCAGACGTGTCTGGGCTGTCCGCTGGCTGCATGCTCCGCGGCTTTGCTCTGCTTTGCCCCCCCCCCGTCCCCCTGGTCTGCAGACCAGGGGGATGGGGGGGGGCAAAGCAGAGCCAAGCCGCGGAGCGCGCTGCCAGCGGACAGCCCAGACGTATCTGGGCTGTCAGCTGACCGCGCGCTCCGCGGCTTGGCTCTGCTTGGCTCTGCTTTGCCCCCCCCCTCCCCTGGTCTGCAGACCAGGGGGATGGGGGGGGGGGGGCAAAGCAGAGCCAAGCCTCGGAGCGCGTGGGCAGCAGACAGCCCTGTCCACTGCCCACGTGTTCCGCCGCTTTGCTTCCTCTCCCTGGTCTGCTGGAGACCAGGGAGAGGAACGGCCCCGTTCGTAACTGCGGATCCGACGTAAGTCGGATCCGCGTAACTCGGGGACTGCCTGTACTCCAGTTTTAGTACAGTAATAGATTACACTATTCAGTTAAATTACAGTAGCAAAATAATCCAGTAATACAATGAAGATTCAGGCACTAAAGTTTAGAATAATTCTAGGCTGATTTCTTTAAAATATTCATTTTATTTTTAATTAAATAGCCTTCAATCTTGTATGCACATATTTGTGCTAGATTCTTCCACTGTATATGAGCTCTCCTGATTTCCATCCACTCAGTTTTGGGGTAAAATAAAACAATATGGGTACAGTTTTACATCAGCCGAGGATCCATCCTAGAGAAATAAAAAGATACAGCAAAACGTTTAAAGACTGACAATGACCCCCATCCTTTATGCAAATATACACACCAAAATATAGCTGAATGCAGAAAGTCCATTTCTGCTAATAATTTGCCACCAGTGACTCTTTGCCTGATCTTTGTTTTATTTTTCAGTTACAAATTAGGGATGCCTGTTAATTAGTGAGCATTCAATTTAGTTGAAGATTGGATGAACACAGTTTCCTAGAGTGGGTGTGAACTTAACCCATGAGTACATTTTAGAGAAACATGATAGGTCATTTTCACCATTGACTAAGGTTACACTGTATTGTACACTATGTAGAAAGCCTATAGCTAACCTACACTAGACAATTAAATTAAATAAATATTTTCCTCACAATTCTCAACTGCATAGGTGCCTATATGTGTATAATAACCTTGTTGTATTTTCCATGCAGTGTTTTAATGGCAATCCATGAGAAACAGATGAAAACAAATGCAGACCTCAAAGAAACTGAACTTTCAAGATACAGGACTATGTATCACTTTAAAGACTAACAAGATGGTTTATTAGATGATGAGCTTTCGTGGGCCAGACCCACTTCCTCAGATCAAATAATGGAAGAAAATAGTCACAACCATATATACCAAAGGATACAATTTAAAAAAAATGAACACACATGAAAAGGACAAATCACATTACAGAACAGAAGGGGGATGTGGGGGGGGGGGGGGAGAAGGAAGGTGAATGCCAGTGAGTTAATGATATTAGAGGTGGGGAAGGGGAAGGTGTGTGTTATAAATGCACATATTTTTATCTGAATCTGACCTGTATGCAGAAGTCACATTCAGATCAATGGGACAATACCAAGGCACAGAAGATGCAACCTTAGCACTACCTCTTTTGCACTGTCTGGATTTTGGGTTGGTGGGATCTGCTCTAATTTACGACAGTTTTAGTCAGATAACCTATGAGCTGTGCCATTGCCAAGAATCTCAGTTGCGCTTAGTGCTGCAGATACTCTGGTTTCTACCTCTAGTACCCTTCTTCTTGCCTCATGTCCTAACATGGATTCTATCTGAGTGCTATGAGGAATTGCAGAGGGTTGCATTGTGGCCTGAACTGACTTCTATGCAGGGAATTTTTCTGCAAGTGGTTACAGTTCCTATGATCCCTGTGCATTGCCAAAATGAATCCCAGAGTTCTTTGTGCATTACTTGCAAACTTAAGACAATGACTGTGTTTTTTATCTATCTGTGCCTGTTTCTAAAGTTTTTGAGGCAAATATATGTATGGATACGTGTACTGTATCTCTTATACCTACAATTCATCAACGCCTTTGATGTGCAACACAGCAAGCATGTTGATGAATTGTAGGTGTAACAGATCTAGTAAAGTGTATATTTGATGCTCCAATAATATATAACATTCAACAATTGGGAAAGTTATATGATTTAAGTCTGAAGAGAAAATTGGTGATTAACTTACAGATAATGTTACAGTGGGGGAGGTCTAGGTTGGATATTAGGAAAAACCAATTCATTAGGAAGATAGTGAGATACTGGAATGGGTTACCTAGGGAGGTGGTGGAACCCCGATCCCTAGAAGTTTTTAAGTCTTGGCTTGACCAAGCCCTGGCTGGGTTGATTTAGTTGGGATTGGTCCTGCCTTAGGCAGGGGGCTGGACTTGACCTCCTGAGGTCTCTTCCAGCTCTATGATTCTATGATTCTGTAGTAAAAAATAACTAGCCAAATAAAAACTTCTTGACAAGATATATGATACTTTCATTAAACTAATAATTAATACTTCATAAGGTCTGAAGAAGGGACCTTAATAATCTGTTAATTTGTTTCTGCAATATAAATTTGATTTAGCTTTGAGAACTTTTATTTATATGGTATAATAAATGCATACAGAAAAGGTGCACACTGGTTCCTCTAATGCTTGAATCATCAATCATTAAGTTCATTCATCAACTATTCTGCACCTCATATGTAAATAATAGATAATTCTCTATTGTGAGTACTTTTTCTCAAAGTGTCATAAAATATAAGAGGCAATAAGCCCTTTAAAGTCTACTGAAGTTAACAGAACTAAAGGCTACCTAGCAGGATCAGGCTCATGAAAGCGAATAACATGACTAAAATTTAAAAGCAGCTATAGCATCCATATGAGGAACATAAGAATTCTTTATATATTGTACTTTAGAAATATCATTACTTCATCTTTAAGCCACAGGCATCTCCGCAAAAACATTTATTTGTTAAGCAATCTGGATGGCTAAGGGGATTGGAAACATGATACAATGCCTTTCACTGATGCCAGTTCTAATCTGTTTCCCCAGAACAGCAATGAATGAAACTTGGTATCATTTGATGCCTTTGATGGACTCTGTGAAACCAGTTTAGGTTCAGACCACTCTGTGGAGGGCAGGTGCATCACAAAATCACACTTACAGCAAGTACAAATTTGTACCCTGGCTGGTATGCTCAGCAGAGATGCCAACTACAGAATGGAGAAGGAGAATGAATTATCTTCATCTCTAGAAAGCACATTTCTTAGCAGCAATGGGCACTTGTTGCATGGTTATGCTGATGCTCACCTCAGGTGGATTACTTGGAGCCACCTCAGGGAATGACAGGACTTGGGAATGAGGAAGCCCCATTGTCACACAGCTGATCCCTGGAAGAATCATAGAGCTGGAAGAGACCTCAGGAGGTCATCAAGCCCAGTCCCCTACCCCAAGCAGGACCAATCCCAAGTTAATTGACCCAGCCAGGCCTTTGTCAAGCCCAGACTTAAAAACCTCTAGGGATGGAGATTCTGCCACCTCCCTCGGGAACCCAGCCCAGTGTTTCATCACCCTCCTAGGAAATAGATTTTCTAATATCCAACTTAGACCTCCTTTCGCCCCAATTTGAAGGGCTGTGCACTTACACATTTGCTTTCCTGCCATGTTTCTGGATGTACAGGTGTGTCTGTCCGCACCTCTGCTAAGGAATCCCCTTCCTCTCTCAGGGGAAACAGGGTTGTTACTCAGCTGGCCCAAGAGTCCTCCTGAGTGTGTGTGTATAAGTGTATGTGTGTATGTGTGGGGAGGGAGGGCTTTGTCAATGTGCGGTCGCCCTCCTACCCACTAAGGTGAGGGGCCGTCGAAGCCACAGAATAAGCTGCAAAGAACAGGAAAGGGGGGCAAGTAGGAGGCTGGGGGGGGGGGACCCGGAGGAAGCAGGGGAAGGAGGAGGCCAGAGAGCAGGGCAGAGCGGCAGAGGGGCTGCGGGGAGAAGCAGGGCAAGACAGGAGAGCCAGTTCTAGCCCGGGGGCGAGGGTGCCGCCCTGATCTCCCCCCAGCCCTCCTCCAGTGGTGAGCGGGGAGGGGCCGGACGCCCCGAGCAGCCCCGGGGGGGCGGTGGCCGGTCGGGGCGGGCTGAGAGCGGGGATCACGGCGGCCGCTCTCCCAGCGGCTTCTCCTCCCACCCGCGGGGGACTTTCCGCGGGCGGCGCCTCCTCCCTGGGCTGGCGGCGGCTCCCGGCTCTGCCCAGCGCGGGGCGGCTGCTGGGGCTTGGGCTGCTCCTGGGCTGCGGTGAGCGACGCGTCTTCCCCGGGGGCCGGAGTTGGGCGAAAGTTTGTGCCGCGGGGCCCGCGCTGGTTGGGGGCTCGTGGCCAGGAAGGGGTGGGGAGGCAGAGCCTGGCCAGGACCCCCCCCCCCCACACACACACACCCCGGGTGCGTTGGGGGCGGGCGGTGCCCGGCGCTGCTGGGATACAAGCTGCCGGGCAGGGGGTTTGGGGTCAGATTCCTCCTGCGGCCGCCTCGGCACGTGGGGCTGTAAATCCCCCCCCCCCCCCCCCGCTAGGTGCTATGTTCGGTGTGTCCCCCATGCTGCGAGGTGCGCGTGGCCAGCTGGGGTGGGGACGGTCCCATCCTCTTTCCACGCGCGGCCCGCTGCCTGCGAGTGGGTCTACACGTGCGTGGATGGGAGGACAAAGGGGCCTGCGCGGGCCGGATCCGGCCCGCTGAGCAGGTAGCTCCGGCCCACGGAGACCCTGCTGCTCCCCCGCCCCCAGCCCAGGCGGGGCCTTGGAGCGCGCGAAGCCTCCTCCCACCCTGCCAGGTGCAGGAGCAGGTCGCTGCTCGCAGGCGTAGGAGGCTTCACGTGCTTGTCCCCTCCCCCCACCGCCAGTCAGGGCCTGGGGCGGGGGAGCTGCCGACTCCGAGTGCCCTGAGCTCCTGGCAGGGGGGAGGAGGCTTCCTGTGCTCCCCTGCCCCTCCCTCCCAGTCCTGATTGGCCTGGGGGTGGGGGGAGCATGCCATGCCTCTTCCAGGGCATGGGGCCTAATGGGAAGGAGGGGGGCAAATGGCCTCCTATCATGGTCTGGGGGTGGGGTAGCCCCACTCCTTCCTATTTGGGCTCTGCCCCAACTGGATGGCCGGGGGCTCCTTCACTGGGCAAAAATTACTGCCTACCCCTGCCCTTAGAGGTGTAGAAATGTTCCTCGGATTCTGACACTCTCATTGAACGCTTCCCTCCCTCCCCTCTTACCTTTGCTAACAGTGTTTGTTTAGAAGGAGGGGGGGGGGTTATACTTGTTCAAGCCTGGGGGAAGCGCTCTTTTGTTTCCTCCAAAGCCATCACACGCACCCTTCGCCCTGAATCTGCGGCCCCTGGTATTGAGAGTTGGGGTTGAAAGCACCGAGTCCCACCTGTGGTTTGTTGTGACCCTGGGGGGAGGAGTGACACTCTTCTCCCCCTTCCCAAATCCGCTCTTGCGGAGAGTAGTTGAATCCACAGCAGCCTGGTTGTCTTACTGGAAAAGAAAGGGAAGGCAGAGCCTGGCCTCAGTGGGAGTTACGTGGGGATAAAGGAAGAAAGGGGACATGAGATTGGTGAGTTTTAAGAGAGCCATTTACAGAGCAGTAGTTATGTTACTTTCCAGAGCAGTGCAAGTACCTAAAGAAGCCACTGCTGCTAGGCACCGCTTGGGCTGCGTCTAGACTGGCAAGTTTTTGCGCAAAAGCAGTTGCTTTTGCTCAAAAACTTGCCAGCTGTCTACACTGGCCACTTGAATTTGCACAAGAGCACTGACTTTGTAATGTACAAAATCATTGCTTCTTGCACAAATACAATGACGCTCCCGCTCGAGCAAAAGCCCTCTTGTGCAAATGCTTTTGCGCAAGAGAACCAGTGTAGACAACCCAGAATTGTTTTGCGCAAAAAAGCCCTGATGGCTAAAATGGCAATCGGAGCTTTTTTGCACAAAACCATGTCTAGATTGGACATGGATGCTTTTGCTCAAAAGCGCTTTTGTGCAAAAGCATCCGTGCCAATCTAGATGCGCTTTTGCGCAAATGCTTTTAATGGAAAAACTTCCATTAAAACCATTTGCGCAAAATCATGCCAGTCTAGATGTAGCCTTGCTGTTTCCCTGTTGAGGAGCTGGGCTTCGTGCACAAACAGGGAGTAGAGTGCAGTGAGATTGCTTTGCGGCAGCGTTTCTGTGTTCAGCGAGGTGCCCTTGTGGGGCGGGAAAGAGAGCGCTGCTGTATCGTTGCCTGAGGGGGCAGACTATCACAGTGTGCTCCACTAGGGTGGAGTGTGAAATCGCAGAGAACTGGTTGCGCTCAGGCGAGCTCTGGAGAATAGTATGCCAGGTAACTGCTTTCTGTGCTTTGCCAGATGAGGTTTTATTGGGTTTAGTCATGCTCAGTGTAAGCACAGTTTTGTTTGGCTTCAAACTGGGAGAGGATACCCTTTCTCACACACCACTTCTCATAGACTAATAGACTCATAGACTTTAAGGTCAGAAGGGACCATTATGATCATCTAGTCTGACCCCCTGCACAGTGCAGGCCACAGAATCTAACCCACCCCTCTTAGAATAATCCTCTCACCTATATCTCAGGGTATGTCTACACTACCCCCCTAGTTCGAACTAGGGGGGTAGTGTAGACATACCCTCAGATATTGAAGCCTTCAAATACTTTGAAGGCCCCAACATGCAGAGAGTCCTCCAGCTGTGATCTGTGCCCAATGCTACAGAGGAAGGCAAAAAACCTCCAGGGCCTCTGCCAATCTACCCTGGAGGAAAATTCCTTCCCGGCCCCAAATATGGCGATCAGCTAAACCCTGAGCATGTGGGCAAGACTCACCAGCCAGACACCCAGAAATTTTCCTATAGCAACTCCTATCATCCCTCCATTGACCTATTTCCAACTGATAATGAATGGTCAATTAGTTACCAAGATCATGTTATTTCATCCAACCATCCCCTTATCATAGAATCATAGAACTGGAAGAGACCCTAGAAGGTCATCAAGTCCAGCCCCCCGCTCTAGGCAGGACCAATCCCATCTAAATCAACCCGGCCAGGGCTTTGTCAAGCCGAGACTTAAATACCTCTAGGGATGGAGACTCCACTACTTCCGTAGGTAACCCATTCCAATGCTTCACTACCCTTCTAGTAAAATAGTTTTTCCTAATATCCAATCTGGACCTCTCGCAGCACAACTTGAGACCATTGCTCCTTGTTCTGCCATCTGTCACTACTGAGAACAGCCTCTCTCCATCCTCTTTGGAACCTCCCTTCAGGAAGTTGAAGGCTGCTATCAAATCCCCCCTCACTCTTCGCTTCTGCAGACTAAACAGACCCAAGTCTCTCAGACGCTCCTCGTAGGTCATATGCTCCAGCCCCCTAATCATTTTGGTTGCCCTCTGCTGGACCCTCTCCAATGCGTCCGCATCCTTTTTGTAGTGGGGGGCCCAGAACTGGACACAATACTCCAGATGTGGCCTCACCAAAGCTGAATAAAGGGGAATAATGACATCTCTGGATCTGCTGGCAATGCTCCTCTTAATGCATCCTAATATGCCATTAGCCTTCTTGGCTACAAGGGCACACTGTTGGCTCATATCCAGCTTCTCATCCACTGTAACCCCCAGGTCCTTTTCTGCAGAACTACTACCTAACTGGTTGGTCCCCAGCCTGTAACTATGCTTGGGATTCTTCCGTCCCAAGTGCAGGACTCTACACTTGTCTTTGTTGAATCTCATGCGATTTCTAGTGGCCCAATCCTCCAATTTGTCTAAGTCACTCTGGACCCTATCTCTGCCCTTAAGCGTATCTACCTCTCCCCCCAGCTCAGTGTCATCTGCAAACTTGCTGAGGGTGCAATCCATCCCCTCATCCATGTCATTAATAAAGATATTGAACAAAACCGGCCCTAGAACCGAACCTTGGGGCACTCCACTAGAAACCGACCACCTGACATCGAACCGTTGATCACTACCCGCTGGGCCCGGCCTTCTAGCCATCTTTCTATCCATCTTACTGTCCATTTATCCAATCCACAGTCCCTTAACTTGCTGGCAAGAATATTGTGGGAGACGGTATCAAAAGCCTTGCTAAAGTCAAGGTATATAACATCCACTGACTTTCCCATGTCCACTGAACCAGTAACCTCATCATAGAAGCTAATCAGATTGGTCAAGCATGACTTGCCCTTTGTGAATCCATGCTGACTATGGGGCAATGTACTGACACTGGCCATTGGGCCACGCTGCCCTTAGAAAAGGGGCAATGTGCTGACACTGGCCATTGGGCCAAACTGACCTGAGAAAAGGGGCCAGTTACAGACTCCACCCACTAGGCCCCCTTGCCCTAAGGCAAGCTCTGCCAGAGGGAAGCTGGGAGCCCACAGGCTTTGTGGCGGGAGAAGCTGCCGTCCCCTCGGAACCAGGTGTGAGCTGGACCTAGCGGCCTGACCATGACGATTCCAGCCCAGGGACGGAAGACTGAAGAACCCGCCCAGCAGCCAGGACCAGGCGAGATCACACACAAGACCTGGGCAGCCGAGGAGGAAACCAGCCGGCCAGGGCAGAGAGGCCAGACGGGGGCTGCACCTCAGGGACCTGCTGAAGCCTGGAACAGACCAAAGGGGCCTCCGCTAAGCGCTGCTTCCCCCAGACCCGAGCTTGAGCTGTTGGTGCCCTTCAGCCAGGGCATCAGGCGGAGAAGCCACAGCAACCACAGCGCCTTACAGCCCTGCCCTGCGCACTCGTGGCCTGGCCAGGCTGTTTCCAGGGAGTCTCCCATCCAGTGCAGATCCCTACGGCGGGGGTGGGGAACCTCAGGCGCGGGGGCCTGAAGGTTGGGGCTCCCCCCTGCATTGGGGGCCCACGCTGGGGAGGGGAGGGGGGCTGTTTCTCACTTGTGTGCAGCCTCCCATGGATTTCTCTGTGGGTCAGTAGCCCTGACCCAGCAAAGGTTCCCCACCCCTGCTCTGTGGGGGGTAAAGGTCCCTGGGAACCTGACTAGGGCCCCACCCATTTCACAGCCAGGAGACATGCAACAGTTGGGGGAGGGGAGTCTGAGCTCCCCATGTGGTGAGGGGCTTGGGACACCAGCTGCTCACCAGACCCCACTGGGATGGGACAAAAGTTGTCCTGCCCCAACACGGGCACTCTCGGAGGGGGCAGATCAGAGCCACCCTGAGGGGCAGGGAGAAGTGAGGGTGGAACAGCTCTAGCCCTGACCCGCAGGCTGCTGGGAAGTGAAATTGGCACTCTTGGGACACCCCCACCCCCATTGCACACAATCCTAGTTTGGGCCAGGACCCGCCCGGGCAGAGAGCCGGGAAATTTCCCACGGAAGCCCCCGGGAGTGTGCCAGGGAGCAGCGTGGACACGGTCTGGCTGTGAAATGGGCGAGGTTGCAGGGGGACGCGATGGGGCCCTAGTTCCGGCGTATTCCCTGGAAGTTGTGGGAAAGGGTCTGCCAGAAACTCCTGGCCCTGTTGGTCCTCAGGGTCATTGGGGAATCCCCTAGTGCAGCCTTTCTCCAGCTGGGGCTCCCCACCCACAAGGGGGCCCCAGGGCCAGGGGAAGGGGCTCGCGAGCAGGGTCACTGGCCGCCTGGGTTTTCCCAGCCATGACCTCGTCTTCAGGCCTCAAATCTTCCTCTGGACAGATGTCTGGAAATATTAAAAACTGTCGGATTTCTCCCGGCTTTCCCAGCTGAGTGGCTGGAGAGCAGCGGCTACTGTCTGGCCATCCGGTTTGGGGGCAGCCCCATTGACAGCAGCAGCACAGGAGGAAGGGAGGCTTGGTCCGGTGTTGCCACCCTTTCTTCTGCACTGCTGCTGGCGGGGGGGCTGCCTTTCCATCTGGGTGGCTGCAGAGCAGCGGCCCCTGGCAGGTCACCCAGCTCAAAAGTCAGCGCCACCACCAGCTGCAGCGCAGAGGGAAGGGGGCAGTGCTGCAGGGTGTGGGGCTGCCTTCTGAGCTGGGTGGCTGGAGAGCAGTGGCTGTTGGCCAGGGGCCCAGCTTAGACGACGGCGTCCCTGCCAGCAGCAGCACAGAAGCAGGGTGGCTCCGTGTTGTGTCACTCCTACTTCTGCACCACTGCTGGCGGTGGCCCTGTCCTCCGAGCTGGGCGCCCCAGGAGTAACCACGACTCTCTGGTCACCCGCTCGGCCGTCAGTGCTGCCCCAAGAGCGGTGCAGCAGGAAGTGCAGGAGGGGCGGGATTGCAGCACTTCCTTCAGCACCGCGGCGGGTGTCAGCCCTGCCTCCCAAACCGGGTGACCAGAGAGTGGGTGCCACTGGCCAGGGGCTACCTCAGAGGGGAGCGCCGATACCAGCAGCAGCACAAACTAGGGGTGTCAACGTGTGTAGCTGGCTACACGATTAACCAATACGTCTGGGCTTATTGGTTAATCCTGTCGCCTCCACACACCCCTTCCCCGGCTGCCTCAGGAACAGAAGCAGCAAGAGGGGGGGAAGGTGGGAGCTGGTGTCTGCGGGGATCCAGCTATTAAGCTGCCTCCCCATGAGCACCAGATCCCATGGAGCTGCCTGGCCCGCACCATGGGCTGCTGCCTCTCATAGAGATGCAGCAACACGGTGGGTGAGGGAGTCATGCAGGAGCTGGTGCACACGGGAAGCAGCTTTTAAGACAGCTCCCCATGTGTATCAGCTCCTATGGGACCACGTCTCACCCATCCCCCTCCACTGCTGCCTCCCTATCAGCGTGGGGGCAGGGCAGACATGACATGAGATGTTCGGGGAACTATCTTCTAAGCCGGCTCTCCACACAGGCCAGCTCCATGGAGCCCCCTTTCCTCCCTCGCTGTCTCACATAGAGGCGAGGGGGATGGGGAGTTGCTCAAGGGGAGCTGACTTAAAATCTAGTTCTCCGTGAGCACCAGTTCTGCGGAGCTGCCTGCTCCTGCCTCTCACGCTCCAGAGGAGGCTGCTGCAGAGCAGCCTCTGTCCGGGGCTGGCACAAGCTCTCGTCGCACAGAGGCTGCTGTGTGGGATGCCGGTGCAGCCTCTGTCTGCTGTGTGGGATGCCGGTGCAGCCCCTCATTGCTGACTCAGGCACCAGGGACTATCGAATAATCGTGGAATTGCTACAGTTTGATGCAGTGACATGATTGTTCAGTGACTCCCTGTCTGACATCCCTAGCAAACAGGGAGGGCGGCCCTGGATGGTGCTCCCCTCGTCCTTCTCTGCCATCGCTGGCAACAGCGCCGCCACTCCCGCCGGGCAGCTGGACAGTCCGTGCTGTCTCCGGTAACAGTGCAGAAGGCAGGCGGGCTGCTGCAGCTTTGCCTCCCTGCCTTCCGCGCCGCTGCTGCTGGGTAAGGATGTTAAATAACGATTCATGGACAAGTTGAGGAGTCGATGGAATTTCCATTGGCTACTCGACTAGTCGATGGGCACTTTCTGCACTTTGAACTGGACAAGGGCCCCAGCAGGGCCTCCTGTGCACTTCAAAACGGGAACTCCGTGTGCAGCCCGGGGCCAGCAGGAAGTTCCACTGACTCGGCTTTACGAGGGTCCTTCCGCTTTGAAAGGCTCAGGGTCCTGGAGGCTCTTGTGCATTTCTGAGTGGAAGCACCTGCATGGAGCCTGGAGTCAGTGGGGGACTCAGACCACTGGGAACCCCGAGGTCCATGCGGCGCTGCTCCTTTGGAGAACCCCCTTTTCACACCTTTTCCCATGAGCAGGCAGCGCCAGCACCACCAGCAGCGCAGAAGGGAGGGCGGCCTGGTGTGGCGGTGCCTCCCTTCCCTCTGCACTGCTGCGGGCAGAGGCTTTGCCTACTAATGGGGAGGCTGAGGAAGTTACGAGGGGCCAGGTGCCCAACCTGGATGGCAACCCCACCGCCAGCAACAGCGCAGGAGGGAGGGGAGCTGGTCTGATATCGCCACCCTCCCTGCTGTGCCGCTGCTGGCCGTGCCTCTCACTGCTCAGCTGGGCAGCTGGAGAGCGCAGGCACCATGTGCACAAGGCCGCCTGCCCCCAGCCAACGCACATAAGGTCTGCGGCTGCTGCCCTCCCTTTTGTGCCACTGCTGGGGGAAGCCCTGCCTGCCACACTGAGGGTACGTCTAGACGACAGGCTTCTGTCCTCATCCCACGAGGAATAACGGGGCTGCCGACAAAGGGCTTTGATGTCGGCAGGGGAGCGTCCAGACTAGCGCGCTGAGCCGACAAACAGCTGATCAGTTGTTTGTCAGCTCAGCGCGGTAGCCATGTAAATTTAAATGAAGCCGCGATTATTTAAATCACGGCTTCATTTCCCTTTGCCGATCTGTCTGATCTACATGCTTCCATCGACGGAGGCATGTAGTCTAGACACAACCATACTGTCGAGAAAGCTTCTGTCGACAAAGAGTGTCTAGACTAAATCTAGTTCTGTCGACAAAGCAAGCCGCTTTGTTAACATGACAGTGTAGACGCAAAGGACAGTGGAGATGCAATAGCGCCTTCTGTTGACAGAACTCTCTCGACAAAAGGCGTTATTCCTCGTAGATGAGGTTTACAGCCCTCGACAAAACTGCTGAGTTCTGTCGACGTTGTTTCGACAGAATTCAGCGGCAGTGTAGATGAAGTCCACTTTTGTTGACAAAACCCTGTAGTCTAGACACACCGGCTACGTCTACATTGGCACCCTTTTCCGGAAATGCTTAAAACGGAACAGTTTTCCATTATAAGTATTTCCGGAAAAAGAGCGTCTACATTGGCAGGATGCTTTTCCGGAAAAGCCCTTTTTCCGGAAAAGTGTCCGTGGCCAATGTAGATGCGCTTTTCCGGAAAAAAGCCCTGATCGTCATTTTTTCGATCAGGGCTTTTTTGCGGAAAAGACTACTGTGCTGTCTACTCTGGCCCTTTTCCGGAACAGTTTTTCCAGAAAAAGGACTTTTGCCCGAGTGGGAGCAGCATAGTTTTTCCGGAAACACAATGACGATTTCACATTAGATCGTCATTGCTTTTCCGGAAAAGCAAGCGGCCAGTGTAGACAGCTCGCAGCTTATTCCGGAAAAGCGGCTGCTTTTCCGGAATAAGTGGCCCAGTGTAGACACAGCCACCCTGAGTGACCTGCGAGTGGGCCACGCTGGCAGGACACCCAGCTGCAAAGTCACCGCCAGCAGCAGCACAGGAGGAGGGGAGGCCTGGTCGGGTATCTCAGCCCTTCCTTCTGTGCCGCTGCAGGCGGTGGCGCTGCCTTTGGACCTGGGCGGCAGCAGAGCAGCGGCTGCTGTTGTGGGGCCCAGATCGGAGGGGGCCCCACTGAGCAGCGAGTGAGGGGTGGTCACTGACGGGTCCCCCAGCTCAGAAGTCAACGCCGCCCCAGCAGCAGCGCAGAGGCAGGGTGGCCTGGCATGTTGTTGCCACCGTTCCTTCCGCACTGCTGCTGGCAGGGCTGCCTTCTCCGCTGGGGACCACAGAGCAGGGGCCACAGGGGAGGTGCCCAGCTCGGAGGGCAGCTCTGCTCCCAGCAGCAGCGCAGAAGGAAGGGTGTGTGGCCTGCCATTGCATCCTTCCCTCTGCCCCCTGCTGGGGGCATCGCTCCCTTCCAAGCTGGGTGCCCAGAGCAAGCGGGATCCCAGCTGTGGGGTCAGTGCCAGCAGCAGCAGCAGCGCAGGAGAAGTGGAGGCAGCGATGCCATTGCCACCCTTCCGTCTGCGCCGCTGCTGGCCAGGTTGGGGGCAGAGAGCAGCTGCCCCTCCAGCCGTCCAGCTGGGGAGGCCAGGAGAGATCAGGGACATTTCTTCTTATTTCCAAACTCCGCCGGGATGGGGACCTGGGGACTGAACACGAGGCCACGGCTGGGAAAGCCCAAACGTCCGGTGCCCCCGTGAGCGACCCTCCTGCCCTCGCCTTGCAGCCCCCTTCTGGGCAGGGACCCCCAGGGGGAGAAACGCTGCACTAGGGGATTCCTCTACGACCCCGAGGGCCACCACGGCCAGGAGTTCCCGGCAGCCCCTTTCCCACCACTTCCACGGAGGAGGCGGCAGGTTCTCAGGGGAGGTTTCCCCAACTCGGAGATCTGCCTGGATGGAGAGTGGAGGAGCAAAGGGAGGGCCTGGCCAGGAACGGCCAGGGCAGGGCTCACACGGCAGCACCCACGGCAGGGAGTGGCCAGAGACTCCTGGGAACCGACGGGTGTGAAAAGAAACCTGCTGCTCAGCCAGGCCCAAAACTCTGTGTCTGCCGGCCACTTGGGGCCAGCCCAGATGTATCCAGCCTCCCGCTGACTCTGGAGTCCCTGCTACCTTCTCCTGCATTGCCGGGAAGAGGAGAAGTGATTCGTGGTGTCCGAGAGATGCTCCCTCGATGCCAAAATCTCCACCCACCTCAGGAGGCTAGTAAAAGAATGTGAGACTGGTTTAAAATAAAGAGATTGAAGAGAAATAACCCGATCATTGATTGTACGAGCTTTGCTTTCTTGCCCTTAAGCACATGCTCGGGTTGGTCTCAGCCATTCTCTGCAAACCAGAGGACTTGAAAAACTTTTCTTGTGACAGCTGAGGGGGAGGCTACACCCCAGGGCCTGTGGGGACAGAGCGGTGCATGCAGCCCACAGGCACAGAAGGGGAGTTGCCTCAGGAAAAGCCCTTCCAGACTCCTGGCTGGAGCAGTCATGACTAGCAGGCAGAGCAGGGGCTGTGGGTCACAGCTGGGGTCAGGAGTCCCAGAGCAGCCCAGAGGCCGGTCTGATGGGCTCAGATTTGAAGGGCCAAAGGAATCATCATGCTCATCTGATCTGAGCTCCTGCACCTTGCAGACCCCAGAACCTTCCCCACCCCTCCGGTCCCAGCCCCACTTGCCCTGGCTGTTACTGATGCCCTCACGTCTCGGCTCAGCAATGGCAAGGGATGGAGAATCCCCCATTGCACGACTTGGTCTCTGCAGAGGGGGGCAGCCGCATCCACCCAACCCCCACAGGCTCTGCCCGTCTGACCCCTTGACAAGCCCTTCCCCCCCCCAACACGGGGTCAGTAGGAGCAGGCGTGTTCTGGCCGGAGCCCCCAGCCACACGGCGGGGAAAGAATTGTCTGGAGCAGCTCAGCACTGGGGAGCCCACGTTTCCCTCTGCGGAGCGCGGGGCAGCCGGTCCAATTCCTCCCACCCATGTCAGTCCAAGGGCCGCCGATGGGAGCTGGCAGCACAAACGCTCCCATTCCCGCCCCGTCGCCTGAGCCCCCGTGTCCCTGGGCCCAAGCCCTGGGCCCTGCTGGCCGAGGAGCAGGGACTCCGACCGCCACACGCTGAGCCCCAGGAACAATCCCCGCCCCGGGCCCCTTCCTAGCAGCCCTGGCGTCTCTCCCCTCACGCGGCCTGTGGGCACGGCCCGTCTGAGGGCCTCCCTGGCCGTGGCTGCTGCTGGAGGCTCCTGCCCCCTCGGCTCCCTTGGGCCCGGAGCTCCCTGCGCATCCTCCTCCTCCTGCTGTCGGCCCGGCCTGAGCGGCTCCAGAGGCTTTTCTACTCCGCTCCCTCGGGGGGCAGTCCCAGCAGGACTGGGGGGCTGATTCGCAGGGCAGGGTTGATGCACCCCCCAGCCCCCGGTCATCTGAAGCAGGGGGCTGTGCCCGCCAAAGCTCATGATCCCAGCGACATGTTTTATTGGTCTGTAAAGTGCTCCCAGGGGATTTGTTGTGTGACCAGAGCGAGGGCTGAGGAGGAAGGTCCGGCCTGGGGCTCACAGCCGGTTGTGCTGGGGGTGTGTGAGGCAGAGGATACAGGCCAGGCAGAGGCCTAAGAGGGTCTGTCCATGGCCAGAGAGGGGATCCCAAGGAGCGACTGTCTCGAGTTGCAGCTGGGGAGATCTGGGGTGGGAATTAGGGGAAACGATTTCACTGAGGCTGGTGAAACGCTGGAGCGGGAGGCCTGGAGGCTAGAAGAGGGGTGTGAGGGGTGCACTGGGCACTGGAACTAGGACGTGGTTTCTCCTGGGCGTGTGTGTTGCTTTTGCTCACACTCAGCTGAACGGCAACATTTCCTCCATCATCATCGTCATCATCAGACTAGTGAACACAACAGCTCCGACCTGCTCCCGGGGGGATGCTCAAAGGAAGCACCAGAAACCACGTTGGCTGGTCCAGCTTCCCCCGAAACACAGGCCGTTAACTCTGCATCCTGTGTCATCAGTGCAGACACAGCCCAGCACTGCCTGTGCCCCCCGTCCAAACCCCACCCCCCATCTCCCGCAGCCTAGAAACTTCCCCACCCAGACACCCTCACGAGCCCAGCTAGTCTCATATTATCAGTCACCAACCCCCCATGTACCTGAAAAACTGCCAGTCTGTGCCCCACACACACAGCCCCCTCTGCCAGCCACTGCCCCACATCCCTGACTACCTGCCAGTCTGTGCCTTAGAGAGCCCATCGTTCCAGCACCTATCCCATGTTGCTGACTGCCAGTCTGTGCCCCACACACAGAGCCCCCCTCCCTCCCACCAGACCCGGTGGTACAGGGTGTACGAGGCTCAGGGTCAATTTGCCCTCCCGCCTGGCTTCTCTCCATGGCTGCTGAGGGACTCCCCCTGCACTCTCCCACATTGGGCCCAGCTCTCAGGGCCAGGCTGCAATGGGCGACAGGGTCACTGCTCCCTGCTGTGTCCTGTCCAGCCACAGGCCAAGGGGGAGCCGCACCCGGCTGGAGTCCTCCCGCCCTGAGCCAGAGCTGATCCGGGGGGTCAGACACTCCCTGCAGCACCCAGCGCCCAGGAGAATGTGGATGGTAAGTGGGGTCAGGGGCCATGGTCATGCGGAGCTAGAGAATTCTCGGTTCCTTGGCCCCCAGCGAAATCTCCCCCGACATTCCCAAGAGGAGCGGGCAGGGAGAAATTTATAAATCTCAACTACCCACCCGGAGAAATAAAAAAGCAAATTGAAAGAGCCAGACAAATACCTAGAAACCATCAACTTCAGACAGACCCAAAAAAACCAGCAATAGAACACCACTTGTCATCACCTACAGCCCCCAACTTAAACCTGTCCAACACATTATCTATAAACTACAGCCTATCCTGGAACAGGATACTAAACTCCGAGAGGCTCTGGGAGACAGACCCATAGTCTCCTATAGACAACCACCTAACCTCAAGATGATTCTTACCAACAACCACAGGAAATACCACACTAATACCAACCCTGGTACCTTCCCTTGCAATAAAACCCGTTGCCAGCTTTGTCCACATAGTCACTCTGCTGATACCATTATTGGACCTAACCAAGCGAGTTATAAGATCAAGAACACATATTCCTGCGCATCCAGAAATATAATCTATGCTATCATGTGCCGAAAGTGTCCATCTGCTATGTACATTGGACAAACGTCTCAGACACTTTGCCAAAGGATCAATGCCCACAAAACAGATATTAGACAGGATCACAAAGAAAAAATAGTTTCTTGCCATTTCAACCAGAAAGGACACTGTCTCAACGACTTGATCACCTGCACCCTGCTTCAAAGGCCTTTTAAGACTGCACTTGAAAGAGAAGCCTCTGAACTGTCATTCATGCTCAAATTCAACACTTTACACTTAAGTTTGAATAAAGACTCTAATTACCGTACCCATTAGAAAGATAGCTTCCCCAATTATCACCTCTAATATCATTAGCTCACAGACATTTACCTCCCCCCATCCCCTTTCTGTTCTGAAATTTGATTAGTGTAACCCCCAAGGAGATTACTTGGATTCCCGGGGCCTTGTCTGCTGGCAGCTCAGGGAGAGGCTCTGAGTTTGCCTTGGCTCCCCCTCCCTACCAGGGCCAGAGTCTGCCCGGCAACCCATAGGGAGTGAGATTCCCCTCCCAGGGGGAAGGAGAGACCATTGTTGAGGGGAGTCTGGAGCCAGCCAGGGAAGGGGAAGCTGGCTGTGTGGGAGCTAGTGAACCCCAGGCCTGCATGCAGGGTTCCCCCTGAGAACTAGCCTCTAGGGACGGGAAGGCAGGATCCCTCAGCTGGGTTTATGTCTCCACTGGTGATTCCCAGTTGTGGAGTTTGCTGGGAGGCTTCCCCGGCCAGGCTGAGTTGGCTCCAGCTCCCTGGGTGAGAGAGTCACTGCATGGTCAGCTCAGCTCTAGCAGCAAGTTCAGGGCTGCTGCCTGCTGTGTGGGTCTGAATGCTGGGCTGGGAGGCTGTAGTTTGAATTTTGGTGCAGTTGTGTGGTCTGCATCTTGAGCCCTGCACCCCTTCGCGGTGAGGGGGAATCCTGGGACCGAAGCAGCCTGGTTCCTGCTTGAAGAGGATCCCTGTGAGAAGAGAGCAGCCCTTTGCAGAGACTGAGTCATCTCTGAACCTGAGGCTCATCCATGGAGTGTGTGAGTGCACCAATTTTTAGTTAGTCAGGCAGGGAATTTGTTTGGGGATTTTATTACCTGCAGCATATTAAACTGTGGAGGGATTTACTGCCTTCTCCCATGTGTGAGTCCTTTGGGCTGTACTGGACCTAGTCGGCCCCACTGCTAAACCACTGCAGAGAAGGATTGTGTGGTCAACAGTCATCAAGGGCCCCAACAAAGTACACGTACCAACGGGACACTGACCTCACAGTTGCTGGGCACCGGTGACCCTAAAAATAGTGTTTTACCCTGTTCTGTTATAATTGTCTCCTGTTTAATATAATTATGTTTATTATAGTGTATGTGTTTGTGTTATTTTCTGGGAGTCTCCAACTATCTGGCAAATATGTGGGGATTATCCTGGGCTAGAATTTTCCTCCCAAGCTGCCCTGGTGACCCTGCTAGGAAGGAGTGAGGGGGGTGGAGGCACCGCCAAGTACATCAATCAGAAAGAATAAAATTGAGTGGGTGGCGGGATCCAGAAGAACCCAGGCCTATCCATCCGAACCTGAAAGGAGATTGGCTTTAAAAGAAGGTAACCAGGTGGAGAGGGGGCGCTACATGTCCTTTTCATATGTGTTCATTTTTTTAATTGTATCCTTTGGTATATATGGTTGTGACAATTTTCTTCCACTATTTGATCTGAGGAAGTGGGTCTGGCCCACGAAAGCTCCTCACCTAATAAACCATCTTGTTAGTCTTTAAAGTGCTACATAGTCCTGTATTTTGTTTCAAATAAACCTTCAGTTCGACTTGCAATTGAGAGTCACGTCTGGCTGTGGATGGGGGTGCAGGCCGGTGACCCCCCCCACAGCCCGTGACAGAAACAAAGAGCCAGGATGGGAGAGACGGGGCCTCCTGTCTCCTCCCCCCACCCTGAGTTAACAGGGCTTCCCCCTCCCCTTTGAGCTTGTGCGGAGGCAAGTGACAGGGCCTGGCTGCAGGGTTTGTGCTGGTGCTTGAGGATTAAACCTGAGCTGCCTGCTCAGTGGCGGCCCCCACAGACCCTTCCATAGCCCGGCTGGCAGAGCGAGGGCTGTAGCGGGCGCTCAGCTAGTGACCCTCGGGGGCTGGCTGGACTCTGGCTCCAAGGGGAGCGTCTCTTCCCTCCCCTGGCTGGGCAGAGCGAGAGAAGGGAGGAAGGGCTTGGGGGCTCCCAGCCCGAACCCAGCTGCAGCCAATACACCAGGACCTGTGGGTGCCTGGACATGTCCCTTCCCTCACCCTTGGTCCCAATCCTGCTGTAGCTGGGATCTTCCATGGGCCGGTCACCCCTTCCTAGCCCGAATCCCCAGGCCCAGACCTGCCCGGGCAGACTCCCCTACCTGGTGTGAACCCAGCCATGGTCGGTCTTCTCACACTTGTGGTGTGTCCCTTCCCCTGGCCCAACCTAGCCTGGGACCGGCCCTGCCGTGGCTGGGGAGGGAGGCCTGTCCTGGAGCCCATGAGCAGGGGAGCCCCAGACACTGACCCAGCCCTTGTGGCTGCCGACTCTGCCTGGGAGCGGGGCCCAAAGGGGACACCGGCCGTTGTGCCCGGGGCCGTGCACCCGTCAGACAGTGGCCGGCTGGGGCAGGGCTCTGGAGGCTGCTGCTCCCCAAACACGGGAAAGGCTCCCCTGCCAGTGCTGGGCCTGGGTGGCCCATTGCCCCCGTTCCGGTCCCCTCCCCCACAGGATCCCGAATCCCCCCCCCCCTCCATTGCTCCCCTCAGAGACTGGTTTGTAGCCGGGTTGCTCCCGAGGGAGGTGCAGGAGAAGAGACCAAACCGAGGGGCTGCCGGTGCCTTTTCCATTCTGTGGCAGAGGCTGGTACTTCCTGTGTCCCAAACCAGGTCACCGACAGGCCCCCTGGTTCGCTGGCCCAGCGCTGCCGTCCCTGATCTGTCCCTGGGGCTGGGGCACAGCCCATGTCCCTGGCTGGAGCCCCGAGCGGGCAGACCGGGCTGATGCCGCTCTGTGTGGGGTGTGACCCTGCTGCACAGCGCCAGGACGACATTCAGAGACACCCGCAGCCCCACAGCTCCCCGTGCAAAGGGGGCACAAACCTACAGACACGGCACTTGCAAACCAGCCCGTGTGCAGACACCTCGCACGGCCGCTCGGATCTGGAAGGGGAGGGGGTGCGAGCCAGAAGTGACCAGGCCCAGCCTGTACAACCCTCCCCCGGTTCCAGTGCCTCCGGGCTTCCCCATGTTCCCTCTGCGAGCAGCCTGGGATTTACCCAGCCCGGCGGCTCCGCCCTGCAGCACGATGCCCCTTCCCCCGGGGCGGGCAAAGCCCCCTCACTCCAGTCTATGCTGCGGGGGGGTTTGGGGCCATCTCACCTCCAGCAGCCCCTGTGACACTGCTCTGTCCCCGTGAGCAGGGCTGCCGAGAGGGGCTTTACTGGGGGGCTGGGCTGTTTCCCACCCGCTCTCCAGGGTCTCCCTCCTCTCCGGCTCTGCAGAAACAGCTGCAGTCCCTCCCTCCGCAGCCTGGCCCAGAGGCAGAAACCAGACCTGCAGCCTTTGCCAGGAGAGCAGCAGCAGAGAGGAAGGTTTCGGGGGTTCGGGGGCCTGCGGACAGAGGAATGTGAACACTTGGGGTGGCGGTGGGGGTGGGGGGGTCATTTACATGGGTTTGGTACCTGGGCGAGCCATGGGAGTGACTGAGCTGTACCTGAGAGACTGGACTCAACTCCTGGCTGGAGGACACCCCTCCCCTCCCGAATCCTTTGGCTCACCGGGTTCCTGTTCCTATGGCCCTGTGCTGGGATGGAGCAGTCAGAAGGAGGAGGCAAGGGACTGCTTTACTCCACCCCACCTGTCCCCTGCCTCTCCCTCCCGCCCACAGCCCCTAGCGGAGTGACTCACCCGCGCCCTTCCCAATGGCCAATGGGAGAGCCGTGCCGGCTACGCACTGCCCAGGCTGTTCCTGCATTGGCACCTCAGGTACAGAAGGTGGAGGCCTGCCAAGGACGTGAGAACGCCCTGCCAGTAAGGGCTTGTGTTAAAACCCCCCAGAGTCATTCAAACTAATTACTCCCCAGGGCTTCCCGGGGCTCTATGTCCAGGTAGCATGGCCTCAGTAATGGAGCCTGCCTCAGACTATTTTTGAGGCTTCCCCGCAGAGGGCATCCCCACTATACATCTCCCCAGTATATGTTGGTTCCACACTAACGTCATTAGGAACTGCTGCGTTATACATCTTCCTACATGTCAGAGGCAAAATGATTCCATGCCACAAATGGAGAGTTAAGTAGCAGGGACGACAGAGAAAGATGCTTCCCCTACTGCTGGATTTCCAGAAGTTTGTAACTTACTTCACAAAATAGAAATCCACTGTATATTTTAGAGAGTTTGCATGTCTGCCTGTCTGCCTGTCTGTGAGTCTATTTGTTCAAGAACTCCTCCTAACATTATTTGCTTTTTTCACTGCCGCTGCACACAGAGCGTTTGTTTTCAGAGAACTATCCACGATGACTCCAAGATCTCTCTTGAGTAGTTGTAGCTAAATAGTCCCCATCCTATTGTACAGTTGGGATTGTTTTTTCCAATGTGCATTACTTTACATTTATCCACATTCCATTTCATTTGACATTTTGTGGCCCAGTCACTTAGTTTGGTGAGATATTTTTGAAGTGCTCTGCAGTCTGTTTTGGTCTTAACTATCTAGAGCAGCTTCAGGGGACAGCTCAGTTAGTCTGTACAGCCGTGGTCACCAACTGGTCGCTCGCGAGCTACTGGTCGATCTCGAGGCCTCGACCAGTCGCTCGCGAGGCGTCCTGTCAGCCCCGCCCCCATTTCCCTCCCACCCCCCCAGAAGCCCTACTACTTACCTCCAGAGAAGATGGAGGTAGTGTCGGCTTCTGGCGGGGAGGGGGCAGTTGGCCCCGGGGCTTCCCGCCGCGGGGCGGGGTGGCGCTGGGACAAGCGCGTGCGGGGCTTCCCTGCGCGGGGGGGGTCGGCCCCCTGGGCAGGCGCACGCACGAGACTTTCCTGCACGGGGGTTGGCCCCGGGGCAGGTGCGCGCGCCGGGCTTCCCTGCGTGGGTGGGGGGGGTCAGCCCCCTGGGCAGGCACGCGCAAGGCTTCCCTGCACCGGGCGGGGGAGGTTGGCCCGGGGCAGGTGCGCGCAAGACTTTCCTGTACGGGGGGTTGGCCCCGGGGCAGGTGCGCGTGCAGGGCTTCCCTGCGGGGGTCGGCCCCGGGGTAGGCAAGCGCTGGTTTCCCGGCGGGGGGGGGGGGAATACTGGGAGGAGGGAGATGCAGGGGACTCTCTGCCTCCACTGGCATCCCATGCCCGTGTCCCCACTCCCCTGTCCTCAACTACAGAATGCTGGGGTCCCCACTCTCCGAATTCTGTCCCCACTGCCCTGTCCCCAGCTACAGAACTCTGTCCCCATTCCCATCCCCACTCCCCAAACTCTGTCCCCACTGGCACTCTGTCCCCTGCTGCAGAATCCTGTCCTCTGCCCTCCCAGCACCCTGTTCCCTCTCCCCTGCCCCCAGCCGCAATACTCTGTCCCCACAAAATGTATAATTATAAATGCTTCATTTTAGATTTAAATAGCATGAATAAAAAACAGACCATTTATTTCATAACTATAAACATGATTTTAATTGTATGTATTGCATAATTTAAAAATAAACTGTTTATCAGTGTGTAAGTAAGGGCTGGGGATAGCAAGTGATGGGCAGGAGGAGAATAGAGAGGTCGGGGCTTCAAGGAAGGGGCGGGGCTTCAAGGAAGGGAAGGGGCTTCAAGGAAGGTGCGGGGTGGTAGATCTTCGCCTGTTCTGAGATTTAAAAAGTGATCTTGGGTGTAAAAAGGTTGGAGACCAGTGCTGTACAGGATACACTTAAAAAACAACAAATGATCTGGTAGCATTTTATAGACTCACAACACATGTAGATGGGATTGTGAGCTTTGGTGGGCACAGCCCGCTGCTTCAGGTGACTGGAGTTGGATGTCCAAGACCAAAATAAATAGGGGCGGGGGGAGAAGGAAAAAAATGGGAGAGGGAAGGAACAAGAAGAGGCAATTCCCCTTGATGTTTTTACCCACTGCCGGTGTAAGGACAGAAGCACTAAGGCTACGTCTACACTGGCCCCTTTTCCGGAAGGGGCATGTTAATTTCAGCCATCGTAGTAAGGAAATGCGCGGGGATTTAAATATCCCCCGCGGCATTTAAATAAAAATGTCCGCCGCTTTTTTCCGGCTTTTAGAAAAGCCGGAAAAGAGCGTCTACACTGGCCCCGATCCTCCGGAAAAAGCACCCTTTCCCGGAGGATCTTATTCAAAGTAGGGAAGGGGACACGGGGCTTCGGCGGGGAAAGAGACAGAGTCAGTAGGGGGAAGTGGGGGATCAGGTTTGGCTGGGAGGGGAGAGAAGGTGGAAACTGGGTTCAGTGGGGGGGGGTCGGGGTGTGTGGAGGGGGGACAGGACTAGGCTGGGTTTGGCCAGAGGGGGGTGGGAGTCAAAGAGCCGCCAGGTGCAAGGGGGGTTTCCTCCTCAGGGCCTCTCCTGCAGCAGCAGGCCAAGGGCAGGGGAGGGGGGTGGCCAAAAATTTTTTGCTTGGGGTGGCAAAAAACCTAGAGCTGGCCCTGGCTACGGCCCCTCCCTCCGCAGCCACGGCCCAGAGGCAGAAACCAGACCTGCAGCCTTTGCCAGGGGAGCAGCTGCAGAGAGGCAGGTTTCGGGGCCTGTGGACAGAGGAATGTGAGAACTTGGGGGGGGGAGGGTTCCATTGACCTGGGTTTGGTACCTGGGTGAGCCATGGGAGTGGTTGAGCTGGACCTGAGAGGCTGGACTCAGCTCAGGGCTGGAGGACACCCCCCCCTCCCCCCGAATCCTTTGGCTAACCGGGTTCCTGTTCCCATGGCCCTGTGCCGGAATGGAGCAGTCAGAAGGAGGAGGCAAGGGACTGCTTTACTCCATCCCACCTGTCCTCTGCCTCTCCCTCCCGCCCACAGCCCCTAGCGGAGTGACTCACCCGTGCCCTTCCCAACGGCCAATGGGAGAGCCGTGCTGGCTCCGCACTGCCTGGAAAAGCGTCCGTGGCCAATGTAGACGCACTTTTCCGGAAAAGAGCCCCGATAGCCATTTTCGCGATCGGGGCTTTTTTGCGGAAAAGACTACTGGGCTGTCTACACTGGCCCTTTTCCGGAACAGTGTTCCGCAATAAGGACTTATGCCCGAGCGGGAGCAGAATAGTTTTTCCGGAATAGCGGCTGATTTTGTACAGTAGAGAGTCGTTGCTTTTCTGGAAATTCAAGGGCCAGTGTAGACAGCTCGCAGCTTATTCCGGAAAAGCGGCTGATTTTCCGGAATAAGTGGCCCAGTGTAGAGACAGCCCCTGTGTCTACACTGCAACTTTATTTTGAAATAAGTTAGTCCACCTCTACACAGCATGTAGTTATTTCAAAATGGTTTCAAAATATTGCCAAGCTGTAGGACTTCTTACTCTGACTCCTGTGTCCCTCAGGCTATGTCTACACTGGCAGCTTCTTGCGCAAGAACTGTTTTGCGGAAGAGTTCTTGCCCAAAAAGTCTTCCACAAGAGCGCGTCTACACTGGCATGTGCTTTTGCACAAGAGATGTGGACGCCCTCTTGCGCAAGAAAGCTCTGATGGCCAGTTTAGCCATAGCGATTTCTTGAGCAAGAAATCCCCCTTTGCGGCAACAATCCATTTCCTAGAGGGGGGAACACACCAGAGAGCAACCAGACAGGAGCAGATGGAAACATTTTATTAAAGCGAATGATTCACTCTCAGTTCCCGACACAAAAGTTACACAGGGGCTGGGCAGGGAGGGGTCCCTGCCTCTGTGTGTGGGGGGCTGGGAATGGGTGACGGGGAGGGGTCACTGGATGGTCCCTGTTCTGTTCACTGCCTCTGGGGCACCTGGCACCGGCCACTGGGGGCCGACAGGACACGGGGCTGGATGGGCCTTTGGTCTGACCCAGTCTGGCTGCTCTGATGTTCCCTGGTGAGCGCCCCCCATAGACTAGCTCAGGCAGCTCCCTGCCGGGCCTGCTGGCTTGTCCCAGACACTCCCATCCCCCGTCACTCAGGCTGGGGGCTCGCAGCGTCGTGCCAGGGATTTTCTGGGCAGCTACAATTCCAGGCAGCGCCGTTCAGCGTTGCAATAGCCCAGCCCCCGCCTGGAGCTTGCTCCTTGTCTCCAGCTCTGCAGGGGAGAGCAACGTTCCCAGCAGGCAGCAGCTTCAGGAGCTGGGGCCGGCTGCTTTCCTGAGCCCAGCTGGCCCCCAGAGCCCCAAGGTGGGGGAGGGGAGAGGGGACTAGTGAGGGGCAGAGCCATGGGGGTGGATGATTTGTGTGACCTGATCTGAACTCTGCCTGTCCCCAGCAAGGCTGCTAGTTCTGTCTCTATCCAGCCTCCAGCTCTGCCCTTCAGGGCCTGTCTGCTCCTCTGTCCTTCCACCTCCCTTAAGTGGAGCTGCAGGGAGGGAGGGGAAGGAGCTTCCAGGGGTCATAGAGGTGAGGAGCCAGGGTCTGGGTACAGGGGAGTCCTCCAGGGTCACACAGACTGGGGTGTGTGAGGCCAGAGGGGCTGCTGTCAGGAAGACAGTCGGAGCTCGGTGTTTGTGCCCCACCCCACCCAGATCCAGGGTCGGATGCTCTGCCCAGGGAGGGAGCCCGGCGGGAAAGTGAAGATCGGGGCTTTGGCAGCCGCATCAATAAATGTCACCAGCCCCCAGTCACAGTCCAGACAAACCCGGATCCTGCGGGGGGGGGCTCAGGGGCAGGGGGGTTGCAGGGTCAGTGAAAGCCCGGAACTGATTCCACCACCACCCCACAGCCCAGATCCCCTCTTTGGGGCTCAGGCTGATCCCTCCCTTTCTGATCACAGACTCTCTGGCTACCCCCAAAGCCCAGTATTGCCCACCCCCTACCTCCACCTCCCAGTAATGTCTCCCTGAGGTGAAGCCCTCACGGCCGAGTACACAGGACACACTGTCAAATCTCTCCCGGATGTCGGGCCGTGGCTGCCGTGTGTTTCCCAGTCTCACACGTTTCCCATCCTCCGACAGGACGAGCTGGGGATGCGCCGTGTCTGAATCCAGAGTCACGTTGGCTGGGGGAGAATCAGAGCGTGAGGGGCAGAGCTCGGCCCTGGGGGGGTCGATGGCGTCAGGGACAGAATCTGCCCCAGCTGGGCAGTGACTCAGGGACTCTCCTGCCTCCAGGGGCGCCCGGCTCTGAGTGGGGAGCAGCCCTGAGGTCTCTGCCCAGCCCAAGGGGCAGCTCACTCCCCAGCAGGGAGGGGCTGTGGCAGAGAGAAGGGATCAGAGGGGCCCTGACACTGGGAATCTGCCCCCTCTCCCTGGATGAGCAACTCTGGGCCGGGGACCCCAGAGGGCCGGGGACCCCAGAGGGACGGGATGGAAACTGCCTGGTCAGGGCTGGCTGGATCCAGGCCCTGCCCTCGGCTGGGCCCCTCCCCATTGAAATGTCCCTGGGTCCCAGCTGCCTCTGGGCAGGGTTTGTGATTCCCCCACACGGCACGTCTGGGCTCGGCTCCCTTCCTGCCGCGCTGGAGCTCTGGGCTGAGCTCCGACCTGCCCCACACCAGGGTGCTCAGCCTCCGGCCCAGTGCCCAGACCCCGCAGAGTCAGCAGGGAGGGGCAGGGACTGGCCCCAGCTGGGCTGGGCGGGAAGAGGCTGAACAAGGCGAGTCCTGCACTGGGGGTGCCCAGGTGCCGTGCGGAGGGAACAGGGGTGTCTCTGTCCCAGCCATGGCAGGAGGCTGACTCAGGGGTGACAGAAGGAAGAGGGGCCCCAGGGACCTGAGGGGGGTCCCAGTGGGGGCTGGGCGGAGGGAGAGAGAAACTGAGCTCACACGGGGGGAGAGGAAAAGGGGAACAGGACCAGAACTCTGCTCTCAGCAGCTCCCCAGCTGCCTGCCATGAGCCCAGGGCTGCCCCTGTCTGTACCCCGGGCCCTGGTGCTCTGGGGTCTGATCCATCCCTTCCCCCGGCAGAGCAGGGACCCTCCCATGGACTCTTGGGTCCTCTGCTGGGAGCAGGAGAAAGAGCAATGTCCCCACGTGCCCCAGAGTCCATGCTGGGCACAGCCCGTCAGTCACTGGGGGGAAGAGAAACTCCCCTCTTGGACCTCCCCACTCCCTTCCCCAGAGAACAAGGGGAAGGAATGGGTAGCAGGCTTCAAACTAGTAACAGAAAGTTCTTCTTCCCAAAGCAAAGAGTCAACCTGTGGAACTCCTTGCTGCAGGAGGCTGTGAAGGCTACAACTAGAACAGAGTTGAAAGGGAAGTGAGATCAAGTCATGGAGGTTGGGTCCATGGAGTGCTATTAGCCAGGGGGTAGAAATGGTGACCCTGGCCTCTGTTTGTGGAAGGCTGGAGAGGGATGGCACGAGACAAATGGATTGGTCATTGTCTTTGGTCCATTCCCTCCAGAGTACCTAGTGTTGGCCGCTGTCGGCAGACAGGCTACTGGGCTAGATGGACCTTTGGTCTGACCCAGTACGGCCATTCTAAGTTCAGGGCACAGGGTTGGGGGTCTCACTGGACCACCCTGATTTTCATGCAAACCTGCTCCTGGGTGGCCAGGCTGGCAGCTCTCCTGCCCTAGACGGCCACTTTCCTGTGCCTAGTGCGGAGGTTGTGGATGAGGTCTTCACTAAACCAGGCGGGCGCCCGCCTCTTGCGGACCTGGGCAGGCTCCCATGAGCCGCCAGCCTGGTCCCGGGAAGAGGGGGAGGGCTGGGTGGCAGCGGGTGGCTAGCTCGTGCCGTGCCAGGTGCAGGGTCTGCTGGCTGGGTGCTGGCAGGCTTGCACCTGGCACGGGCACCGTAGCCAGCCTGTGCCCCTTTAAGGGCTCCAGGGCTGGGAGGGGGGCAGAATAGTTTCCCTGGTGGTGCCCAGAGTGGCCACCAGGGCAAGCTGGGGAGGGCTAGCCTCCCACTAGTTCGAATTAAGTAGCTACACAGCCCTTAATTCAAACTACTTAATTCAAACTAGGCGTTAGTCCTCATAGAATGAGGTTTACCTAGTTTGAATTAAGCGCTCCGCTAGTTCGAATTAAGTTCGAACTAGTGGTTTGTATGTGTAGCGGCTGTTAGTTCGAATTAACTTTGTAGTGTAGACATACCCTTGGGGATTCCTGGAGATAAAGGGCTCTGGGCTGGAGGGTTGGACTCTGGGCTGGGGCTCTGGGGTGGCTCAGGAGGAGGCGTCTGGGGGCAGGAGGAGGCCCCGGTGCCGGTGAAAGCAGGGGGAGGGGCAGTTTGTGGCTCTGTTCCCATGGCTGGGGCCTGGCCAGAGGTGCTAAACAGCCTGCCCCGGTGCCTGTCCTTTGGCACCGCACTGCGCCTGACAGCAGGCCTGGCTCTGAGGGGGGCACGAGGCCTGAGGCAGCTCACCTGGTCTATACAGGCTGAGGGGTCCCTCCAGTGCATCCGGCAGAGTGTCTGGGGGAGGAGAGGGGAGATTCAGGTTTGCACGGGGAGCCCAGAGCCGGGTTGTCCTGTGACAGACACACTCAGGCCTTGTTCACTTCCCGCCTTTTGTCGGTGCCTAGGCCCAGGCCCTGCAGAGACTTTGGCATCAAAGCAGCTTTTGGCACTTTGGTCCCTTGATTAGGGTTACCAGGTAGTCTAAAAAAAATACTGGACACACTTGATGGGGGTGGGGGGAAGGGACCATCCAGGAGGGGAGCAGGGCTGGCTGGGAGGAAGGGGGGGGGAAGCAGAGTTGGTGGGAGGGGGGCTTCGGGTGCAGCGGGGCTGGCTGGGAAAGATCGGGGGGGCAGCCGGCGGGAAGCAGAGCTGGCGGAGGGGGCTCAAGGGCAGCGGGGTTGGCCGGGGGAGATTGGGGGATGGGCACCTGGAAGAAAGCAGAGCTGGAGGGGACGGGAAGGGTCGGGGACAGCGGGGCTGGCTGGGGGAGATCAGGGTGGGGGGGGGCAGCCTTGATTGAAAACTACTGCTCCTCCCACCCAGCTGGCTGCTTCAGCTGCAGTTTGAAGAGAACTGGCTCAGCTGCAGCAGCATGTAGCCAGAGGGCAGCTCCTGGACTCACCCCAGCCCGGGGCCCACCCCTTAGCACAGCACTAGGGGGCAGAGGTAACTGTCCCGCCGCCCCTCCTTCGCCATACCTCTGGAGTGGGGAGGGGATGGGGGAGAAAGGGCCGTGCAGAGCCACAACTCCGGCAGCTGCTTCCAGGAGCCGCTTGCCGGGTTTCCCCCTCCTCCTTCAGCAGCCGCCATTCGGCCCTTCGGCCAACGGGGAAATTCCCGGTATCTCGCCAGGCCAGTCTGCCCCGGCCCTGGGACACCCGCCCTGCAGCCCTCTGGCTGGGAGAGACGCAGGGGCCAAAACGAAGGGATTTTGCTGAATTTGGGCCAGAAGGTTGTGACCATCCATGAGTCTCCTTCTCTCCCTCGGCTTGGCTAGTAGGGGAAGTGCTGAGAACTGGGACCAGGGTCGTTGCTCTCTACACGATTGGAGACTGAACCTGGGTATTTATGCTGGACAATATACGGCCCAGGGGCCAGATCTGGCCCACCAAGCCCCCAAATCCGGCCTGGGGACCCCAATCCCGGGACTCTCAGGCACACGCAGCTGCCATGGTTTAAAGCTCAGTCCCTGCGGCTCTGGGCTCTGCAGTGGGGGGGGGGGGGCTTCATGTGATCTCTCCACCCCCAGCCCAACCCTCAGCTCCGATTGGCAGGTAGCACAAGCCTTAGAGCCACATGGAGGGAGCAGTCTGCAGTTTAATGTGATCTGGGGCTGCAGCAGGCAGGGAGCTCAGCCTGCCTTGGGGGTGAGGCAGAGCTGCCTTTGGCACCCCAGCCTCTCCTGCACCCCCACTCTCTACCCTCTGTCCCAGGTGATAACTCCCTCCCAGACCCTGTAGCCCCTCCTACACCCCTCCCCCAGGCCAGAATCCTCTCCTACATCCACACCTCCTCCCATTCCCCTGCCCCAGGTCACCACCCACACCCTCTGCAGTCTGCACCACCCTTTTCCCCTTCTCCCAGGTCACAGCTCCCTCCCCGAACCTGTACCCCCCTCCTACACTTCTCCCCCAGGCCAGAATTCTCACCGGCACCCAGACCCCCTCCCTGACCCTACACCACAATCTGCGACCCAGGTCACCACCCCAAACTCCCTCTCAGACCCCACACCATCTCCTGCAGCCCAGTCCCTTACCCTGTGTGGCCTTCTGTATGCAACACCCACCCTAAACCCTGCACCCCCACCATTGCAAAGTGTGGGTCTTGGCCACTTTCCATAATCTTGTAGTGGCCCCCACCAAGAATTATTGCCCCCCAGCATTGATGCTGATTGGCTCCGCTTGGGCCTGGTGAGCCGGGTGCTTGCCATAAGGGAAAAGTTTTCTACAGTGACCTTGCTCTTAAAGTGCTGTGTTCCTGAGTTGCTCTGCAGGACTCAGATGTGTTGCTCACATAAGGTGTTTGCACAGACACCCAGAGTGACCTGCCCAGGCCAGGGAGCGTCCAGAACCCCCCTGTGGAGAAGTGATTCGTGCACATCAGAAAAGAGAGTAACTTGAAAATTGCTTGGGCAGCAAAAACCCTCCAGCAATTGAAAGTTCCTGTGTGAGCCGTGTACAAGTCACACAAGGTACTGACTGTCCCCAACACAAAGGAGATTGGAACAGAACTCATCCGGGTATAATCTGGATGGTTCTAACAGGTCAGATACTGTCAGGGGTCATCCTGCTATCACAGGAGAAATGCACCATGACTCGCCTATGCCCCAGGAGAAGGGAACTGGGCGTGTTTCTCTCTCTCTGGCGTTTCTCACTCTCACACTCACTGAAATTGCAAAGGCTGCTTCTGAACAAACAAGGGTTTGAATTAATCAGCCTGAGTGTCTTGGAACCCAAGCCAGTGTCATGCACCCCGCAATTATATGGGAGCATCATCTAATTATGAACCAATTGACCTGCGCCATTCTCCTTCCAGAGTCCCACTTTCCCCTCCTCCATCCCCCCAAGGTACCTTTGAACTCCCTCAGCGTCTCCGACAGCGCAATAACTTTCCGGGAGAAACCATGGACTCGCTTCTCCAGTTCAGGAGCCATCTCCTCTGGCTGCTGGGCCTGTCCCTTCTCACACCTGGGGAGAAGCAACATCCCATGGTGGCAATGCAGTGGTTCCCAGCCTTTTCAAGCATATGGACCTCTTTTCAATCCATGAAAATTTCACGGACCCCCTCCCCTCCCTGGGGGAGAAACAAAGAAAAGGAAAAGAAAAAGAACATAAGAACGGCCGTACTGGATCAGACCAAAGGTCCATCTAGCCCAGTAGCTTGTCTGCCGACAGTGGCCAGCACCAGGCGCCACAGAGAGAGAGTGGACCGAAGACAATGATCAAGTGATTAGTCTCCTGCCATCCTTCTCCAGCCTCTGACAAACAGAGGCCAGGGACACCATTTCTATCCCGTGGCTAATAGCCTTTTATGGGCCTAACCTCCATGAAATTATCTAGCTTCTCTTTAAACTCTGTTGTAGTCCTAGCCTTCACAGCCTCCTCTGGCAAGGAGTTCCACAGTTTGGCTACATGCTGTGTGAAGAAGAACTTTCTTTTATTAGTTTTAATAAAAGAATTTGTCTAGAGCCCTTTTTAAATATTGGTGTCATGTTAGCTACCTTCCAGTCATTAGGTACGGAAGCCGATTTAAAGGATAGGTTACAAATCACAGATAATAGTTCAGCAATTTCCTATTTGAGTTCTTTTAGAACCCTTGGATGAATGCCATCCGGTCCCGGAGATTTGTTGACATTAAGTTTTTCTATTTGTTCCAAAACCACCTCTAATGACACTTCAATATGGAACCGTTCCTCAGATTCATCACCCATAAAGGACGGTGCAGATTTGGGAATCTCCTTAGCGTCCTCAGCTGTGAAGACTGATGCAAAGAAATCATTTAGCTTCTCCGCAATGGCTTTATCGTCCTTGATTGCTTCTTTTATATCTCGATCGTCTAGGGGACCCACAGGTTTTTTAGCAAGCTTCCTGCTTCTAATGTACTTTAAAAACATTTTGTTATTTCTTTTTGAATTTTTGGCTAGCTGTTCCTCAAAATCTTTTTTTCCTTTTCTTATTACATTTTTACACTTGGTTTGACAGTGTTTATGTTCCTTTCTATTTATCGCACTAGGATTGGACTTCCACTTCTTAAAAGATGCCTTTTTGTCCCTCATTGCTTCTTTTACATGGTGGTTAAGCCACGGTGACTCTTTTTTAGGTCTCTTGCTATGTTTTCTAATTTGGGGTATACATTTAAGTTGGGCCTCTATTATGGTGTCTTTAAAAAGTTTCCATGCAGCTTGCAGGGATTTGCCTCTAGTCACTGTGCCTTTTAATTTCTGTTTAACTAACCTCCTCAATTTTGTGTAATTCCCCTTTTTGCAATTAAATGCCAGAGTTCTGGACTGCTGAGGTGTTCTTCCCACCACAGGAATGTTAAATGTTATTATATTATGGTCACTATTCCCAAGCGGTCCTGTAATGGTTATCTCCTGGACCTGATCCTGCGCTCCACTCAGGACTAAATCGAGAATTGCCTCTCCCCTTGTGGGTTCCTGTACCAGGTGCTCCAAGAAGCAGTCATTTAAGCCATTGAGAAATTTTCTCTGCTTCTCTTCCTGAGGTGACATGTATCCAGTCAATATGGGGATAATTAAAATCCCCCATTATTACAGAATTCTCTATTTTGGTAGCCTCTCTAATCTCCCTCAGCATTTCAATGTCCACCGCCATGGGCTCAATCCTTACTTTTGGACTTTCCATAGATCCCCTGCAGTACCTTCACGGACCATCAAGAGTCTAGGGTTGCCAGACACTTTCACAAAAAACACCTCCCCTTCACATGGCAGGAAAAAATTTGGTTAAGAAAAAAAAGTGCACAAAAAAAGTCACTGCACCTTTAAATCCCCAGGCTCCCACAGGTTGGGACCCGCTGTGATCCTGCCTTGAGTGACTCAGTTCTTAAGTTCTGGTTAGTGGGTATTTGAGTCTCCACAGCCAACTCCCTCCTGGGCCTCCAGGCGCTGAGGGACGGGAGGTTCCCAGGGGCAGGGCTGTAGGAATCTGCCCACAAAGAACTAGACCAGTGGTCACCAAGCAGTAGATCTTGGAGCCTCTGACAGGTGATCCTGACTGGTTTGGCCAAGAGGCTGTCAAGCGCTGGCATTTTAGCTGCCCCTCCCCCCCTGCCTTGCGTCTCCTTATCTTTGCCTTGGAGCTGCCTTCCCCACCCCTAGAAGCCTCCTGCTTTCTGGGCAGGGCAGGGCAGGGCAGGGAGAAGAGGGGGTGCTGATGTCAAGATACCTGCTCTCTCATCCTGTATCCTATTTCCACAGAGCAGAGAGGGGGCACAACAGTACTTGGGATGGAGTTTGCTGGCTGCTGTGGGGAGTGGTGCAGGGCCAGGACATGGAGCCTGCCCTAGCCTCACTGCACCACCCCCCAGCAGCCTCCTGAGGTGAGTAGTGCCCAGTTGGAGCCCACATCCTGAAACCCTACCCCAGTCATGAACCCCTCTTGCATCCCAGACTCCCGCCCCAAGCACCCCTGCATCCAAACACCTTCCCAGAGCTTGCACCTAGACCCCCCGCCTACATCCCAACCGTCTGCCCCAAGCTCAGCTCAGAGCCCCTCTCACACTCCAAATCCCTTAATCCAAGACCAGAGCCTGCCCCCCAACCCTCTGCCCCAGCCTGGTGAAAGGGAGGGAGGATGGGGGAGGGAGGGAGAATGGAGTGAGCAAGGGTGGGGTCTTGGAGAAAGGGTATAAAGGAGATGGGGCAAATTTATTTGGGTTTGAGGTAGATCTAGGATTGCACTTAAATTAAAAAAGTAATCTCGTGCTTCAAAAGATTGATGACCACTGAACTAGATTGACAGACCAGCTCCCCTCTCCCCAGCTCATCCCAACCATGTGGATAAATCCCTGTAATATTATCATTCTCATATAACTTTGTATTAAGATCTTATCCTTTTAGACATATCTTTAAGTGTTCTTATAGAATCTCTGTAACATTTCTCATATAACTTTGTATTAAGAGAAACTTTCCTTTATATATATATAGATCTTGTAGGACTTCTTATAGAATCCCTGGTATTAAGAAACTTTGTATAAGGTAAAGAAAAAATGTCTTTTGAACTCTCCCCTTTCCTTGATTGCCCTGTTGAAATGAATGAGGTGTGAATGGAGAATGAAAGGGGAGCACCTCCAGCAGCAGTTGCAAAGGTGGAGAGGGGCTGGGAGCCAGACCCAAGACAATACCTGTGCAGTGAGCTCATTAAGAAGACTGGACATACAGACTCCTTGGGAGTCCAGAAGCAAGTGCCTGCCCTTGGAAGAACTTTCTTAGAAGTATTATAAAGGTGAGGTGATGACTAACTGGATCCATGAGCGGGATAAATAGGAGGCATCTTGCAGGGGGACCCCGGATTTTCGTCTTGTCAACATAGGAGCATTGATCCGGATAGGCAGAAGCCTGGCTCCACCCCTCCCCCATCTAACTCACCTGGCTAGTGCAGTTAGGGGGAGCAACTATTGGTAACAACAGGATGGAGTGTGGTTGTGTCTGTGTGTGTGAGTGTGTGAGTGTAATATATCATATGCATATGATAAAGTGTTGATTGATCTATGTATGTTCAGTAAATGAGGCCTGTTGCCTTATCCCCCTGAAAAAGATCCCAGGTGCTTCTTTTAAGCACAACACACACAGGTCTCCAAACAGCCCTCGGGCAGGAAAGACCCTGGATCCCTGCTGCCCTGTGCTGAATGGTGCCCAGCGCCCAGCAGGGACAGGCCCATGTCCCACCCCTCAGTCCTGGGGCAGCCAGTCCCCAGGGAGGTGACATGGGTAGAATGTACCACAGGCCAGTCTGCGCCTTCCCCTGGGTAACTGCAGAGTCGTCTCTAAAAGGGCGAGGGCCTCAGGGTTAAATGGGTCAGAGATTTGAATCCCAGATGTGACCTTCCCACACGTTCTGCTGTGGAGCCCTGGGGAGAGGCAGCGACAACTTCACTGCCCAGTGTTTCCCCAGCGCTGTGAGGTGTGAGGGGGTGAGAGCGACCTACCTGCTCAAGGTGCTTCTGACGTCCTGGAGAGAGAGAGAGAGAGAGAGAGAGAGTTTCAGTCCCACCTGACACACACTGTGAATTCCAAGGGAGGGATTTGGCGAGTGAGGGGAAACTAGACTTTGCCTGGACCCAGGGCCATGGATCCCTGAACGAATGGGGCTTTGCCATCGCTAGTCTCTCTGTGCCTGTGGGTCTGCACAGAACAACAATTCCCATGCCAGGAGGGCGCACACGGAGCTGCCCGGTGACCTCTGACTCCTGTGCCCACCTGTTAGGGCAGCGTTTCTCAAACTGTGGATCTTGACCCTCCGGGGGATCGCAAACAGCTGAGAGGGGGGTTGCGGTATCACAAGTTTTAGAACCCCTGTGTTAGGGGCTGTCCTGTCTCTGTGGTGGGAGCTGGAAAATTTCCCCCTCAGTCTCACCTGCAGGAATTCACTCGCTGGCTTCTGACACGTCCCCTCCAGCTCCCGGATCCGCTCGCTGAGATGGGAAATCTGCTCCAAGAGTTTGGTGACAGTGTCAGTCCCTTCCTTTGCTATCATCTCGTCCAGCTTCTGCAGTTGGGCCAGCAGGAGTCGCTCTTGTTCCTCCAGGAACTGCCGCAGCTGCTGAAACTCGGCCACAATCTTCTGCCGCTCAGCTTGTGTCCATTTCTGGAAGAAGAAGAACCAGACACTCTTTTCCGAAAATGCTTTTAACGGAAAACTTTTCCATTAAAAGCATTTCCGGAAAATCATGCCAGTGTAGACGGAGCCATTGTGTTACTCTTTAAAGTGCTACCAGCCTATTTTTTGTTTTTTAAGTTTATCCTGTTACAGGCTAAGTTGGCTATTCCTAGAAGCTTCAGTTTACAGTGGGTGTGACAGTGGTTTCCGACTTGTGGTCTTTGTGCCTTTGGGGCCATGGACCATGTCAGTAAAAGACTTGGACTAAAAAGCACTGGATAGAATTCAGCTGTTCACACAGACAATCAATTTTCAAAGGGGAACCTCCCTTTGACACTTCTAAAGAAGTCCACAAATTCACAGAGGGTGGAAGTGGCTGTTTTAGGGCCCAACTCTAAGGAGGGATCCTGCTAAAACAATGAATTGTGATTTCTCGGTGCTCATTCCCCGGCTGACCAAGGGAAACAATAATCTGGTCACTAGATTGTCCTGGCTGCTCCTTAGGTCTGATTCGGGATCAGCTCCCTCTGGCTCGCTAGAAAGGCAGGGTCATAATGCCGGGCACCTACCAGGTATTCCTGGCTGGTCTTCTCCCTGCTCACTTTCAGTCCCAGCAGCTTTTGTCTCTTGACTCTCAGAGTCTTCAGATGGTCCTGGAGCCTTCCCTGGAGACGCAGAAACATTTCATGTGACTAAACAAAAATCAAATGTGAGCTTTGCTAATAATTTATAAAATAGATCATTTTTGGTTCAACCCATTTCTGTAATGTCCTGCCAGCAAAGATGTTTAGGTTTTTAGTTTTGTTTCTGTTTTTGTTAGTTTCAGGACTAGAGGGAGGGGAGCTGGCCCAGCACAGACACGCACTGTACTCACGACTGCAGGGCCCTGCAGGTTTATGGGTTCAGAGACACAGAGTCACAGTAACAGACACTGGGAGAGTTTTCAGAGTGTTTGAAATTGTCGGACCTTGTTACCGTAGGGAGCTGGGGTCACATAATCATAGGTCCCTGTGGCTCAGGAGAGGTGGGTGGGGAGGAAGCTGGGCACAGGCTGGCTGGCCCTTTCAAGGGAGGAGCTCTCAGCAGGGTCCCTGTAAGCTGGGCACTTGGGCAGCACCCAGGAGAGATTCCAGTGCAGCCCAGCTGATTAGCAGAGCACCCAGTCACCCACAGCTGGCAGCAGGTGTTTCTACGAGTGCTGCTCAGACACACATGCATTGGTGCAGAGAACAAAATTTATTCCACACATGGATGGAAAATATTAGAAGGAACATTGGCTGTCAGCCCTGCCTGAGACATAGTCAATTCTTCTCCCCAGGAAGGGACAATGAAGGGCAGGGTGAGGGATCCTGGGATCTAACCCAGCGTGAGATATGTCAAACAGGCCCAGGGAAAGCCAGAGGGAGGAGGCCCCTGGAGCAGACAGAGGAGACCCTGGATCTTGCTCAGGATGATAAGAGCAAACTCCAGACTCAAAGTCCTGAGAGTCCCGGCTGGGAGAGCAGGGCTGTTACTGGCCACACAAAATGCCACTGTGGGTCTTTTTTGGGAAACTGAGGCAGGACTACCCCATGCCACGAGGGGCACTTGGGAGGCAATGTCCCTGCTGCGGTGCCCTATCACCAGGCCGTCCCTGCTGCCTGCAGTCCCACCCCTGATCCTATCGGCTAGATTCCCAGGGCGGGAGCTGCTCCTCCTCAGTCCCAGGAAGGCAGGGATCACAGTCGGCATTTCCCTACCTGGAATTCTTCGGCAGCTTCCTCGGCAGGAATCACGGTGTGACCTCGGTGCCCCTTGGATCTGTCGCACACCACACAGATGGGGATTTCATCCTCTCTGCAGAAGAGCTTGAGAGGCTCCTGGTGTTTCTCACACAGTCTCTCTGGGGCTGGTTCCCTCCCTGCCTGCAACTGGAGTTCTCTGGCTTCATCCACAAAACTCCTCAGCTGCCTGTTTGGCCTGAGGTTCCCCTGGGGAAAGGCCCGTCTGCACTGGGGGCAGGAGACGTCTGCAGTGAGCCCCCCCCAGCACTGGGTGATGCAGGCTCGGCAGAAGCTGTGATCACAGTCGAGAGACACCGGATCGTCAAAATACTCCAGGCAAATGGGACAGGTCACTTCATCCTGGAGCTTCTTTCCTGTAGTCGCAGCAGCCATGGCTTCTCCTGCAGAGACCAGAGAGTTTAGTTTCACTTTTGTCTGCTGGGAAATGGGCAGGTTGCAATTTAGATCAGTCAGTGCCACCTGTCTGGGCATGTTCTCCTGCTCTTTTCTTTTTCAGACTCTATGGAGCCTTTACATAAAGTGTGATGAGTCCAGACTGACAGTGATTCCTCCGAAATATCTGCCAGGCCCCAAACTTGGGCCTAAGCACTCAGGGTGCATCTACACTGCCTGCTTATTTCGGAATAAGCTGGTCTGGAAGATACATTCCAAAATAAGAGCATCCCCTCTACAGGGAAGCCTCAAAATGAATCCGAGACAGGCTCCCCTAATGGGGATGTGCTACCTTAATGTAGAGCCCCAGGGAGCACTGGGGCGTAATGGTTTTGAACGGCCCTGAGGGGCAGCTATTTTGAAATAGCAGCAGTGGAGCGTCCACCTGACCAGCATTTGGAAATGGATCTTTCGGAAGAGGCATTAGTTAGTGTGGAATGAGGGTTACAGAAGCTGGAATGATGCTTTTGACTTAATTTCCCAATAGAGGAATTGCTGTGTGGACACTCACATTGTTGTGTCGGAATAACGGGGCAGAGCAGACGTACCCTGAGTGAGAAAGGGGTAACAAGCGACTAGGGGGTTCACCGCCCGACATGGGGATGGGATGGAGCAGCCGGGGAAGGAGGGCGACAGACTCAGCTACCGACTAATTGCCTCTCCCCACCTGGCCATTAGGCTCCTTATGCTCCAGGTTTCTCTGGTGCCCGTGTAACCCACCAGTGGGGGTGTAGCTGATGTTGTTCTCAAGGGGTGAACACTGAGCACCGAGGGTGGGATGCTCGCCTGTGCTGTGAGGAGGGGGGGTTCTGGTTCCATCCTGGGAGTGCCGGCCCAGAGACCAGCTGTCACCCTTGTGCTTTGTCCCAGTGGCAATGCCTCTCTTCCCTGCAGTATCCCCAGCTCTCCTAGCGGGGGGGAGGGGAGCTGGTGCTGGTCTCCGGCGCTGTGTGGGGCAGAGGCTAACCACAGTCTCCAGGCCCCAGAGCTCTCAGGCCACTCGCCCAGCCTGGCTTCAGTGGGATCTGGGGCCAGTCAGAGGGGGCCTGGGAGAGTCTGGGGAGCAGCCCCCTTGGACCAGCCCTGGAATCCAGCTATGGGGAGAAAAAGCAGCAAAGAGGCAGCTGGACCCTCTTCCCGCCGGGTTCTCACTGCCCCTCCTCTTTCCCGCCCCCCGCAACAGCAGCCCGTCGGCCACCGGCACAGCCCGGGCAGGGAGGCAGGAAAGGGGCCAAGTAGCGAGTCAGGCTGAGGGGGGCAGGTCAAGCTCCTCCTGCCTTGCAGGGGCCCTGCCAACAGCTTCTCTCTTGTGCGCCCCTGCTGAGGAAACCGCCCTGGGAGAGACGCGCAGGCCCTGGGGCCAGGGGGCAGCCACTGAGGTAGCGGAGTTGGGAGAGCACGAGGCTGGAGGTCGAAAGGTCCCTGGTCCAGTCCCTGGCTTGGGCAGATGCCTCTGTCCCTGGGGCTGAGCCCTTGGTTGGCTCCTCCATGGAGATCGCAGCTGGGCCTCCTGGAAGGGCCTTGTCTGCCCTGCTGCCCACCTAGGGGCCTGCCAGCCCTGCTTCTCCGCCCCTGTGTGCCTAGGTGCCAGCCCTGCTTCTCTGCCCCTGTCTGCCTAGGTGCCAGCCCTGCCTCTCCGCCCCTGTCTGCCTAGGTGCCAGCCCTGCCTCTCTGCCCCCGTCTGCCTAGGTCCCAGCCCTGCCTCCCTGCCCCTGTCTGCCTAGGTGCCAGCCCTGCCTCTCTACCTCTGCTCTGCCTCAGTCAGGGCAGGAAAGAGAAGCTCCCCTTCGAGCTGCAGACAAACCAGCCCCCTAGCCATAGGTGTGAATAGGGGTGTACCGGGTGTGCCCAGGCACATCCTAATGTCTCGGAAAAAAGCGGCTTTGCGTTTTAATTTAACGCATGAAATGCTCTTTTAGTTTGAAAGTACGAATTGCGCACTATAGATGCTGTAGAAATGGATGGAAAGCCCGTGTTTGCTCGCAGCCTGTCCTTTAGGATTGAGTATGCAATAAATGTTCGCCTTTCAAAAAAATAAAAAATCAAATTCCCTGGGTGCACAGCCAAGTGCAATGTGCTGCGCACGCCTATGCCCCTAGGGAATCACTTGGCCGTGTGCCGGGCCCAGCCCTCCCCTCTGCCCGCTGAGCTATCAAAAGGCTGCAGCTTTGTCCAGCGTGGCCCATCTGCAAGTGACTCCCAAGTGGGTGGCATCCCGGGGAGGAACTCACCAGTGTAGCGGGTTCTTCTCTGTGCTTCACATGCAAAGGCCCCTGGGGGAACTAGGGTTGCCAGGTGTCCGGTATTCAACCAGACAGGCCGGTTTGGGCCGACTGTCTGGTAACAAAATCCAGAAAATACCGGACATGTGCAGCCTGGCGGGGGCGGGGCAGTGGCTGGGAGGGAGGCACGATTGGCGCTGGGAGCCTCCGGTTGTGTGTGACGCCTTGGGGCAGAGGGGAAGCCCCGTCCATGTCCCTGAGTGCGGGTCAAGTATGTTGTGGAGCCACAGCCAGACTTGCTCGCACTTCGCCGGGACCGTGCGTGGGACAGGCAGCGCCCTGGGATCTTCACGTGCCCGGGTCAGTCCTGCTCCCTGCCGGCCGATTCACTCCCCCCGCCCCCACTCCCGCTGACACCCTCCCAGCTGGCCGGTTCTCCCCCACTTCTTGTCCCAATTTTCCCCTGCCCGATCTCCCCCGTCCAGATCTGCTGCAGCCAATACCCGCACCCCCCTTTCAGCCCTGCTTCCCACCGGCCAGTTCCCCTGCCCAATCTCCCGATCTCACCCGGCCAGCCCCACTGCCCCCGATGACCACCTAACTCCTCCGGCCAGCCCCGCTGCTCCCTACCCCCCCCCTTCCAGCCCTGCTTCCCACCAGCCGGTTCCCCTGCCCAATCTCCTGATCTCCCCTGGCCAGCCCCAATGACCCACTAACTCCTCCAGCCAGCCCAACTGCCCCCTACCTGCCCCCCTGCCATCCCTGCTTCCCACCGGCTGCCCCCCCCCCTTCTCCCGGCCAGCCTTGCATCCCTCCCAGCTGGTCCCCCCACCCCCATCTGAGATCAAGTGTGTCCAGTATTTTTTTTTAACTCACCTGGCAACCCTAGGTGGAACCAGGCAGAAACGTGGTGTCTCCTTCTTGGTGGCCCCCGTTCTGCCCTGGCAGGGGCTGCCCCTTCTCCCGCTGGCCTGTGCCTGGCCTCCCTCCCCACCCGGCACCACAGAAAGACCCTTGGCGTGAGCCTGTCCCCTCTCGCAGGCAGGTGCCTCGGTCTCCTCTGCCCCGGGAGGCCGGCTCCTCCGGCTCCTCCTGTGCGCTTCTCGCCAGAGGGGCAGCAGTGAGAGGGGGAAGGAGCCAGTCCAGCTGAGGCTCACAGCTCGGGCTCACGCCCCAGCGCAGGTGCCGGGTCTGCTGGCTGGGTGCTGGCAGGCTTGCACCTGGCACGGGCACCGTAGCCAGCCCGTGCCCCTTTAAGGGGTCCGGGGCCGGGAGGGGGGCATAGAGTTTCCCTGGTGTTGGCCAGAGTGGCCACCAGGGAAACCTGGGGAGGGCTAGCCTCCCACTAGTTCGAATTAAGGGGCTACACACCCCTTAATTCGAACTAGTAAGTTCGAACTAGGTTTAATCCTCGTAAAATGAGGTTTTCCTAGTTCGAACTAAGCGCTCCGCTAGTTCGATTCAAATTCGAACTAGCGGAGCGCTAATGTAGCGGCTATGAATGTTAGTTCGAACTAACATCCGTTAGTTCGAACTAACATTGTAGTGTAGACATACCCTCCGGTAGCCTAATCTACATGCCTCTGGCGACAGAGGCATGTAGTCTAGACGTACCCAAAAGGAGAAAGGAAAAAACCCCAAATTCCTTTGTCCCAGTTTGAAAGTCCCCCCTACATTCCTACTGGTCACTCCACCTGGCTAGGTGTAGTTAACTCCTTAATCCCCAGGCTGCTGGCTAACCCTCATAATTATGACAGGGAGCACAGCCACGGTGTGTCACCTCCCGAGGGCCTGCCTGAATACCAGGACCCCCCGGGCACAAGTGTGAGTCCAGGCACACGACCTGCCTGTCCTCTGCTCTGACATCTCACCGTGGGGCCCCTGGAGCTCAGAGCCAACCTCACGTGCTCCCCTGGGTGAACTGTTCAGCAGAGCTCAGCCCAGGGGAGCCTGTGAGCCCTCTGCCAGTTGACACCAAGGCCGCCCTGGCTCCTAGACACGATGCACCATCTGCTGCCCCTGGCTCCCCCGTCCCTGGGCAAGGCAGAAGTGGGAATGGGGACCCTGGGTCCCTCCTGGTTGGTTTGGGGGGGCAGCAGTTTCTGGCCCCACCCAGGACAGGTGCAGGGTTCGCCGCTCCCCATTTCATTCTTGCGTTTTCCACGTGGGCTGCTCCAGGCCCCTGGCTCAGGAGAGAGAGAGTAAAACACTTTCCCGCTCAGAAAGTGACCTTGCAGGGAACCTGTTGACTCCTAATCAGAAAATCGCATTCTCCTTCCCCTCCCACCTTCCCCCACCCCTGCCCCTGGCCCCGGCTAACCCTGATTTATTCAGCACCTCATCCTGTTCCCCTGTTCTAGAGGTTTTAGCATCGTCATAATGGAGGAAATACAAGGGGCCCCTCTGTGAGCGCAGAGAAGTGTAAAAGCGAGACCAGGGATGCGTGTGGACGAGGTGCTGATGGGTCGATACCCAGGGTACCCTAGGGGGGAAGCGTCTGATCTTTCTGTGCGGAAGGCGACGGCCCCGTTCCTCTGGGCCAGGGTCTGGCACCTGTGACTCACTCGGGTGTTTTATTGCCCCCTCCCCACCCCGGCTAAAGAGCAGACGAGATATGAAGGGAACCCAGAGGAAGAGCCTTGGGGAAGGATCCAGAATCAGGGGATGTGCGGCAGAGGCTGGGGAGTCCCTAGATGTTATGGGGGGAGAGGAGAGATCTGTGGGGGGGGGGGGGGTTCGGGGCAGACAGCAGTGACCGGCGCCCCCCCCCCCCGTCTCATACAGCCCCCTGGGCGGGTCCCCTGAGGGGAGCGGAACTCTCACCAAGGCGGGAAAATCCGGTTGGAACCGGTTCCCAACGGTCACTCGGCTCCCTCGCCGCAGGGCCCCGGAGCCATTCTCCCCTCCCCCACCCTTTGCGGGTGCAAGTGCCCAGCCGCAGTGACACTGTCCCCACCGGCCCAGCTCCACCCAGCTCCGCCTGGCTCCCAGCCCACTGCCCTCTGCCGCCCAGCCCCAGGGTGCGCCCTTACTGCTGCCATGGTGGAGCAGAGTGCAGTGGGGCTGGGACATGGGTGGGGGCACGGCCATGATGGGTGTGGGGGGCTGACCCTTGGTGCCGCCCTCTCCCCAGCCCCACAGCCTGGGCGGACCCAACCCAGAACAGACACAAATCTGACCCCTTCCCCCCCAGCAACAGCAGCAGGGAGGGACATTTAAAAAGGGACAAATCCGACTTGTCTTTTCTGCCCCCCTTTTTAATACTGTAAAAGCCGGTCAGAGTGGAAATGAGCGGAGCAGCAGCTTTAATACCCAGGCCAATGGCAAAGAGGCCCACGGATTTGGGGAGCAGTTTATGTTTTAATGACACTGACACGGCAACCAGGTCAAGGTAGAAACCTGAAATGAGTGAGCGGCGTCTCCCCTTCCCTCAGGACTGCGACATTTCTCTGCCCCTTTGAGCTGCCTTCGCTTCAGCCTCGACTTCCAAACGTTTCATTTCCAGGCGCCCTGTTCCGTCCCTGTTCATTTCTGGGTGTCTCTTCCACTCTCCCCCGATCCCTCTCACAGACCCACCCCCTCACGTTCTCCCTTCTTTCCCCTGTGTTTATACCCTCCCCTCCCAGCCGCTGGCAGTTTTCTACCCAGGAACTTGTCCTTTTGTTTTCTCTATTACCTCAGGTTCAGCTCCTCCTGCACCATCCCCCCATTTTGTAGCCTGCAGCCCCCCAATTGACACCCCCCCCCCAGATGGCAGCCTGCGGCAAGTGCAGCTGGGCTGATGGCCGAGTACTGTGATGTGCCGAGTGTGGGCATTCAGGGCACTCCAAGCCAGGACTGCTTTGCTGTCCCTCATCGAGTTAGACAAGTGAGCGGGGAGCCCTGAGAACTTTCTGTCCGGGTTGGGGGTCGGGTCCCTTTAAGCACAGCCCTCGGCTAGCCTGAGACAGTAGCTCCACACTCTAAGTCCTAAGCTGATGCCCTGCCGGCACTACTTCCAGCCATCCTTAACCTCGGTTCAGGTTCCATTCAATGTGGACATGCTAGTTCGAATTAGCAAAATGCTAATTCGAACTCATTTTTAGGTCTAGATGCACTAGTTTGAATTAGCTTAATTCGAATTAACTAATTCGAATTAAGTTAGTTCGAATTAGTGCTGTAGTGTAGACATACCCGGACTGTCCCCTTCCAGGAACATGGCACTGCCTCCCCCCCCCCCACACACACACATGAACACCTTGCTTAGGGGGTTGTCAAGGGTGTCAGCTCCCCTGACTGGGGTTCAAAACCTTGGATCCTTCACAGCCGGATACTTGACTGTATGTTTTCATCACAAGGGTGGGAGACTTTTTTACACTTTGCTCCCAATATCCCATAAGGGCCTGTGTCCTAGTCTCCTGGGAAACAACCCTTGTGTTTTGGGAGAAGTTGCTTATGAACGTCACAGTGAATAGAAATTCATTCATTCATTAAAATGCAGCTTCCATTTTTTCAAGGGAGAGAATATTTGCGACACAGACACTATCCCATAAGAACGGAGAAACACACATAAATCCACATTCACCAAGGCCACAGAGAAATCTAACAATAAACAATCCTAAGTCTCAACTACGTCTCCCAGCCGGTGAAAAACAACAGACACCTACCAGATACTGCTGGCTTCTCTGCTCACTGGTCTCCTTTAAGCTCAGCAGCTTTGCTCTTCTTTCCCTGGGTATGTTTACACTACCACCCTAGTTCGAACTAGGGTGGTAATGTAGGCAACCAGAGTTGCAAATGAAGCCAGGGATTTGAATTTCCCGGGCTTCATTTGCATGTTGCCGGGCGCCGCCATTTTTAAATGTCCGCTAGTTCAGAATGAGGAGTACAGGTAGTTCGGAATAGGAAGCCTAATTCGAACTAGGGTGGTAGTGTAGACATACCCTCTCAGAGTCGCCACATGGGCCTGGAGTTTTTTCCTGTACAACAGAAATGAGTTAGTGGTTTTATTTTGGAGCGGTGACTGTTTTTGTAGGGGGCGTTTTCCCACCCAAGCTGCAAGACAATTCTCGGTCTCCCTAGACAGACTCGGTGGGGGAGGCGATATCTTCTGCCTGTCGGTGAGAGAGCCGAGCTTTGGGGCTTTCACAGGGCTCAGCTCTGGGGAACAGACTCTTTCCTGCACCTGAACACGTGGTGGCCATGAGACTCCCTCCCTGTCTCCATGCCACTCTGGGCCCCTTTGCACACATAGGCCCTTGCCTAGCTATGGGAGCTTCAACCACCATGTTTTCAAAGCAGAGTTAGTAGAGCGAGCCCCAAACTGTTCCCTACCATGCCTACCACCAAATCAAGTCCAGCAGCTCCCTTAAGACCTCTGTGCTGTATCTGCTGCATGGAGCCTGCTTAAAGGATGCCTTTTGCCTTGTAACTAACATGCCTATTGCGTTGGACAAATGTTCTTTTATGCTCAGAGATTAGCTCCTGCATTCTGCAATGTGTCTTCTCTACCGTCCGCCCTTCGCTTGTTTTCTTGGAGAGGATGCAACAGTGAGCTTGAGGCCCACTCCCCTGGCTCATCCAACTGTTCAGCTAGAACAGGTCTGAAGGCGAAAACATAACGGAATGACATTCCATGAGCAAATGCAACCCACCCGCATGGGAAGGGTGCGGTTAAATGGGCAGAGGAGAACGATGCTGCAGAAGATGTGCGGAGCATGAGGAGAGGATAACGTGCATGGAATGTGAAACCAAGACCCAGGAGCAGATCTTGAGGCAGCAAACAGAGCGGCTGACATGCCTGGACAGGCATGGGAGGGGCCGGATTTCTCAGCAACAGTATGGTTATTGCTTGTGGTGCATGGCAGATCGGGGACAGGGCTGTGTAAAATATACAGGTCAGCACATTTAATATGCTCCTACCCTGACATAAAATTTTAGGGAGCTCACGGGAGGCTGCCACAACAATGGGAATGCTGCTTATACTGAGGTCTAACCCAGTCAATAGACGGCAAAACCTTCCCTTTAAACGTCCAAAAGCTCTTTCTACCACCATTCTGCATTTGCTCGGCCTATAGCTGAGCTGCTTCCTACTGATGTCCAGGCTGCCTGCGTACTGCTTCAGGGGCCACAGCAAGAAGGGGAGGCTGGGCGTCTAAGAATCACAATTGGCATTTCAATGCCTCCGATGCAAGTTTTCCAGGTGGGAAGAAAATTCCACCTTGCACTTTTCTGACAAAACCAAAGTTCCTATAGATGCGCATGTCATGCTCCTTTCCTGGTCATCCCATATTGATGCCGGTGTAACGGCCTTTGTGATCCACCAAAGCCCATGGCACCAGCAAGAACTACCACTTCCCAGTTATGAGCTCTTTGGGATAGTGGCCAGGTACCAAGATAGGAATGTATGTTTCATCTGCCACCCCACCACCATTAGGGAACTGCATTGCAGCAAAGCCATCCACTATGGCCTACATGTTTCCCAGAGTCACTGTCCTTCGTTGCTACTTGGATCACTGGCTGCTTGGATCACAGCAGCCTCCCACCATCTTATTCCCCCACTCTGAATTAATTTCCAGCTGACCGGTAGCTGCCTGGCCTTGCTAACTTCCACATGGCTATTACCACTCGCTTCTCACCTATCAAAGCCAGTCTCATTCTGGCACTGCTGCACCTCAGGGAAGGAAACCTCCATGAAAGTCGCCTTATGCATGCACAAGTTTTGCAGCCACCGGTCGTTGTCCCATAGCTGCAGTCCTGCCAGTCTCTGCTTGTCGCCTGGGTCCAGAACTGGCATTTCTCTCTGTCAGAAGAATCGATTGCCGCTAGCATCTCCACTCAGGTGTTTCACTCACCTCTGTGTTCATGGCCTCCGCACGTTCTTCTTGCTCTAGCGGCTCCTGGCTAGGCCCTGGACATGCCGCAGCATAAGTTGTGAAGTGTTTGCAGTGATTACCATTGCTTTTTACTGCTGAACGGGATCCATGTTTGCCTTGCAATAATGTCTACCCAGATAACCCAGGGGGAAAGAGTGTGAAAAGGTTGTTTGCCGTAACAACATAAGAATGGCTTTACTAGGTCAGACCAAAGGTCCATCTAGCCCAGTAGCCTGTTTGCTGATAGTGACCAGCACCAGGTGCCCCAAAGAGGGTGGACTGAAGACAATGATCAAGCGATTTGTCTCCTGCCATCCCTCTCTAGGGATGGCCGTCGACGGAGGCATGTAGATTAGACAGATTGGCATAGGGAAATGAAGCCGTGATTAAAATAATCAAGGCTTCATTTAAATTTAAATGGCTGCCTCGCTCTGCCGATCAGCTGTTTGTCGGCAGATCGGGGCAGTCTGGACGCATTGTGGTCGACAAGGAAGCCTTTGTCGATCGGCGCAGGTATGCCTCGTGAAACCAGGTTTACCTGCACCGATCGACAAAGGCTTTCTTGTTGACCGCAGCGCGTCCAGACTGCCCCGATCTGCCGACAAACAGCTGATCAGCGCGGTAGCCACTTAAATTTAAATGAAGCCACGATTATTTTAATCGCGGCTTCATTTCCCTTTTTTGAATAAACTAATCTACATGCCTCTGTCGACGGAGGCATGTAGTTTAGACGTACCCTAATAGATTAGTAATACATGATTTCCCTTTACAGAACCCATGTTGACTTTTGTCCAACAAATTATGTTCTTCTACATGCCTCACAAATTTATTCTTTACTATTGTTTCGACTAATTTGCCCAGTACTGAAGTTAGACTTACCGGTCTCTTGCTATGTTTTATAATTTGGGGTATACATTTAAGTCCAAGAATTTAACTACTAGAACACACATCAACAGAAGAGCATTACACTGACTACTTCTTTGTTTCGGCTCCCACTCGCTGGCCATGTGTTGATCGTCACATGAAGCCAAACTGCACTGCAGGGCACAAACAAACTGGCCGTGGGCAGCATCCCAAGTTATTAATAAATATTTTATAAACCTTCCCCTTTTCTCTCTGCTGCCATGTCTCCTCTCCTTGCTCCATCATCTCCCCTGGTGCCTGTTGCCCCCAACTCCTCACCCTCCTCTGCTGTCCTGACTCCTGCCCTTCTCACTGCCCTGAGCCCTCCTGAGACCTGCCCCCCTCGACCAGCCCTTCTCTCCCTCCAGTGCCCACTACTGGGGGCGGGGGGAGCAGCACAGCTCTCCCTGCTGCAACCCCCTGAGAGGAGCTGCCATTGGAGCAGCTTCACCTTCTCTGCTGTGGGCAGCCCCATTAACTCCCTACAACCTCCCAGCTCCCTGCCCTGAGTCCCCCATTTCCTGCTCTGATGGCTGCATCCTTCCCCCCATTGCTTAGACCCAAAGATCTCCCAGAGCTCTTCCTTGAAACCTCCATCCCTCACCCCCTGCCCTGATCTCCCAGCACCTGCCCTGACTCCTCACTCCACTCCCTGCCCTGTATCTCGCACCCCTCCCAACCTGCCCTGAGCTCCGAACACAGCCAGCTCTCTGCACTGAGCCCTCCCTCACACCTCCAACCCCCTGCCTGACTCCTGCGTCCCCCTACTAAAAGAATTAAGGACTCTGGGAACTCCGGGTACAGCTGCAGTGTTGCTATAGATGGGGCTTGGCCTACCATGCGGCAACTAAATAAATAATTATATCTGCTTGCAAAGAATTCCTGCTTGTCGGGCTCGTCTTGTTCGTATTCTCCCCGTCTGCCGCAAGGGAATGGAGGGTTGGAGTCTGGTGGGAGCTGCACAGTGCCCCACTCACTTTGGTACCGCGTTGCACCTCATGCACGTCTCTAGCAAGTACCAGACCTCCCCCCTCCCCAACGAATTGACAGAGCCGCTGGGTCTTGCTTACTGGAGATTGGCCAGAAAGGGCTCAGGCCCCGCAATGGGATTCACTGCCCATGGGAGCGCCACCTGCTGGTTGCCTCAAGAATTGGGCACCCCAATTCACGGGGAGGGGCAGGTATCTCACAGTATTGCACGACCCAGGATCCCCACCATTCTGTGTCCCAACACCATGATGCCTCTTCCCAACTCCCTCCACCATGATTAAGGGCAAAGCAGCAGACGCCAGACCCACAGCTGCCCTTCGATAGCTCAGCTGGCAGAGCGGAGGGCTGTCGTCGGCCTCGCCACGTTATCCTTAGGTGGCTGGTTCAGCATGAAGGAAAGTGTCTTTTTCCCTCCTCCAGCTGAGGCAGAGCAAGAGAAGAAAGGCAGGGCAAGCCGGGACCTAGGGGAAGGAGCCGGGCAGGCAAGGTGCTTCCAGGGATCAGCTGAAGGAGAGGAAATGTGTGTGCCCCTGGGGAATGCCCTCTAGGAAAACAGAGTCTGTCTAGATGGCTGGGTGGGAAGGCCTCATTCAAGTCAATGGACTATCAGGAAAAGCCCCGGTCCTGGCTGCTGTGACCAGCTCACCTGGGACTGGACCCCACCTGGAAATACCAGTGTTTGCCCATTGACAGGCCTGGGAACTAAGATCGGAGACAAAAGTTTCTCACCCTCTGCACAAGCATTTTGAGGCAGGGGTGTGACACCATCATGGCTCCTCATTGACTCCCCACCCAGAAGAGCCTCTTGGAATCAGTTGAGGAACAAGGCCTGGGCTGGGGGAAGAACTGGCACCAGGCTAGAAGGGTTCCTAGCGTGTGCCAGGAAGACCTGGGGGTTTCCACGCGTAGCCTCATTTGCATACTTCTGGCAAAACAACCCGCCAGTGTAGACATAGCTTAGGAAGGGGTCTTCTCTAGACGTCTGTGGGGAAAGGGTGGTTCAGCTCTGTCAGTGACCTGCGCCAGGGGCTGGCCGAGAGGGGCTGCAGACATGGCTATGAGGTGCAGAAACGGGACTTGTCTTCCAGCGGCTGTGAGGAACGTGCATTTGGAAGAGGATTTACATTCCATGGGTCACTGGCTCTGCAGTCATGGGGGCCTAATGAACAAGGCGTTGCCTTCTGGACTCAAAACTTGTGAGTTTAAGTCCAATGTGGGGTGAAAACCTGCTTTTGTTCCCCTGCCTGGTGCACAGTAAGGTGAGGACTGAAGTGTGGTGGGAGCTGCAAAGTGCTCCAGGGACTTTGTGGTCAGGCTGCCTGCTGTCTCTAGCACCTGCCAGCTCCCCCACTGGGCTGAGAGAGCTGCTGAGCCTTGTTCAGAGGAGATGGCTAGACAGGGCTCAGGCCCTGCAATGGGGTTCGCTCCCCAGGGCAGCGCCACCTGCAGGTTGCTTCAGGCTTGCTCAGCTGATGCACCCTCTACTGATGGTCTGTAGCCTGTCAGGAGACGGGCCCCAGCCCCACCAAATGCAGCAGAGTTTTCTTCATGACTTGGCCGTGCCACGATCTGGGCAGCCCACTTTCGAGGGGAGGGGCAGGTATCTCTAGCCCCAGAACCCAGCACTCTGTGTCCCAGCACAGGGCTCTCAGGTACTGCTGCCTCTTCCTAACTCCCGCCTCCGTTCTTAAGGGCAAAGCAGCGGAGACAGAGCCAACACTTGACCTTCGATAGCTCAGCTGGCAGAGTGGAGGACTGTAGCGGGGGCTCAGCAAGTTATCCTTAGGTAGCTGGTTTAATTCCGGCAGGGCAGGGGGAGGCAGGCAGGGCATGCTGGGCCCTAGGGGGAGTAGCAGGGCAGCCAAGGCGCGTCCAAGGAGCTGCTGAAGTTCTCCGCAGACCAGGGGCACAGCTGTGATGCTGTAAAGAGCCCAGCTCTAGAGGGTCAGGGGACACAGAGCCCAGCCAAGCCCTGGGACTGAAGCAGGGACCTTTAGATCTTCAGTCTAACATGGGCCCGACTGAGCTACCTCAGGCCTCCCAATACGGCTACGGGGAAAGGCCTTCTCATGGCAGAGGGAAGCCGAGTGTCACACTGAGTCCCCCAGCTGGGTTTCTAGTAGGAATCTATTCTCACTATTTCCCACTAAATACAAGGCCCTGAAGATACTGAATTTACTATTTCCCTAAACGCAGTGAAAGAGTGAAAATCGCTAGACAATAGCTACAAACTACACCGTCTGCGTGGGCGATCGAAACCCTCACACGGTCACCTCTGCTCGGTCTCACCAGTAAAGACGCAGAGACACCTCTAGCTAACTCGTGTCCTTGGGTCTGGCTAGCTGAGGAGAGAGACCCCCTGTCACGTTACTGGATTTTGAGGGGAGCAGCCAGATCACTGATGCACCCATAGGTGGGGGTGTTGGCCCCAAAAATGGTATAAAAGGGGGCCATGTGGGGTGTTGAATAGAAGCTCACTGTCTGCTAATCCTGTGTACGCTAGTCATGTGATTGCATAATGTCTGTGTGTGTAGTTAGGAGTCTGTAATCTGTGTAGATACTGAATATTTCTCTGCATGTGGTTGAGCAGTGGGCAGAGCCCGGCCTATGGACATGCTAATCAGCGAGGCCCTGTGGGACAATGGCACTCAATGGGCCAAGGACACACCTAAAGCAGGAGTGGTGACTCATACCTAAGGGCTACCAGCAGGGAACACAGGAAGAAGCCGTGGGCCAGGTGACCTGCTGTAGCCAAGAAGAGACCAGGAAGGAGGGATAAATAGGCCATGTGGCGGACTCCATCTTGGTCTTCAGCTCAGCACTTCATCCCAGAGGCAGCAAGACCTGTGGACCCATTCTGATCCTAGGATGCACAAGAAGGACTTTTAAACCAGCAGCTGTAACATCTCTGCTAGACCCTGCATCGAGAACTGGGAGATTCGATGCATATAATGTACTATCCTTTAACAACCTGACTCTCATGCTTTTCTTTTTTGTAATAATAAACCTTTAGATGTTAGATGCTAAAGGATTGGCCCAGCATGATTTGTGGGTAAGATCCAGAGGGTAAATTGACCAGAGATCTGTGGCTGGTTTCTTGGAACCGGACAGAACTTGTTCGGGGTAGGTGGGATTGGGTGCTAGGACCCCCCCACCTGTGTATGATGTCCGGGGCCATCTGGGGCCTGGATATTGCTGGGATGTTGGAGGGGTTTTGCTTGTGAGGCTTCAGGCAGGCAGCTGAAGTGCTCTGTGTGACTGCTTTGTGGCCTGTTTGGAGTGGTCACCAGTCTGAGGGCTGTAAGGAGCCCTGAATTTGAGCAATTCGCCCTGAGCAGACGCCCTCAGCTGTGCCCAGACACGGCCTGGTCTGTCACACCCCCGTGTTTCTACATTCCTATGTTTAAGACCACGTGAGACAGAACATGGTTGTTGCCAAAACCTTAATTTAAATCAAAATCACAAATTTCTATTGAACGCGCCAAGAACGACCCAGGGACGACAGCAGAGATCGATTTATTGATTTATTTGGACAGGCGAGCAGATGACTCATTTACAGGGACAGTTTTTACATTCAGTCTGAGTACAAAATGGCTTTGTTAACGAACACACTCGAGGGAGAAGCTCTGTGAGCCACACGCTGTGTATGCACTAGGGACGGGAACATGCATGTACTTAAGTTACACGGTTACATGCAGGGGGCAGGCAGCTCATGGTTTCCCCTCCCCTCTGCTGCCTCTGGACTGGAGGCAGCAGCGCAGGGTGGGGGCAGGCGGCTCCACTACAGCTGGTACATGTGGGGCCTTGCTTTAAAAACCAGCACCCCGGGTCTACTAGCTTCTACCTGCCCCCTGCTCTGAGCTGCTGCCTGTGAAAGAGGCACCCTTGCGTGGGGGAAAATGGTCCGGCAGGAGCTGGTGCGTACGGGGAGCTGGCTTGAAGACTGGCTCTCTGCACGCACCGGCCCCCACCTGCCCCCATGTGCCTCTAATGCAGAGGCAGTGCTGGGGGGGGAGGCTGCCTGTTACCGTGCACGTTAACCGATGAGCAGAGGCTCAGGAGGTAACCGCCTCTACGTTGGCACTTTCACACCCCTAGTGCACGCACACTCTGCCCACTGTAACAGACTGGACTGGAAACGTCTCCTGTCAAGCCCCATGTGCTGCCTGTGAATCCCCGCGCAGGGCTCAGGGCTGCCGAGCAGAGATTTCCCTTCCCAGCCCCAAGGCTGCCGACATGGGGCAGAGGCTCTCGGGAGGTGAGAAGTGAACCGGGATGTGCGGGGGCTGCTCACTGGTTCTGGGTAACCAGTGGAGCCTGGAGGAGCCCCCCGCCGCCGTGGGCAGGGGTCTGCTCAGCCCTGCGGAGCCCGACACAGGCAGGTGCTGCTCCGGCGGGGCTGGAGTAACCCCTGCCTGTGTGGGAGGGGGAAGATGCTCCAGCCCGGCCTCAGGGGCTGGGGGAGCCGGTCCAGCCCGGCCAGACTGCAGCATCCTCTGGCTGCCCCTTTCATCGGTTAACCCAGCGGTTCTCAAACTTACACAGGGGTTGTGAGCAACTTAGAGGGGGGCTGCGCTATCACAACATTTGAGAACAGCTGGATTAACCCATGAAATGGGATATTCATCCCTAAAAAGCACCTCTCCCCGGCAGCCCCAAAGTGGAGCTGCCTGGCTGGGGAAATAGCGCCTCTCCCTGCTGCCCCAATGCAGAGCTGGCACAGCCAGGGAGAGACACCTCTGCTGCCCCCCTCCTGCAGCCTAGATCTGCCCCCGCTGGGGGAAATAGGTACCCACCAGCAACTCTCAGGGCAGGTGCTGCCACCATGGAGAGGTGACTCTCACTTGCCCTGAGATTCTGCAATGAGCCAGGGCTGGGGGGAATCCTCTCTGCTCGTCAGCCTGCACCCCATACGCTCCATCCCCAGCCACGCCCCTGAGCCTGCCCCCATCCAGAACATGTACCGCAGCCCACTGCCCATGCCCTATGCCCCCTGCCGCACCTGGACGTAACAACTGAGGGGGAACGTGTCCCCGTAGAGCCGGCCCGAGACTGGGTTTCACCAATGGACCGATGGGCCAGCAACATGAACTCACGAGCGTGCCGTGACTGTGGGTCTGTCCCCAGCGACTAGACAAACTCTCAGCTGTTACCCAGTTAGGCTGGCGAGTTGTCAGTCCGATGGGGGCAGATGTCCCCGGCAGAGTGTCCATCTGGAAATGGGTCATAGGACCTCTCTGAGGACTCCTCTGCCCGACCTCCACCAGTCATGGTGGCCCCTGCCCTTAGGACCATCGAGGGAGGGGACTGCACCAAATGGGGGAAGTGCCGTGTTGCGGGGTCCAGCCCACAAGAGGGTCCTGTGACCCCTCCCAGGAATCTCCCCACCATCCCCTCCAAACCAGTGAGGGTCACCCCCCTCAGGCCAGCTCAGAAGGGAAACGTGCACCAGTCAGAGCAGGTGCAGCCCGACGGGCCAGGCGCTGAGTTCTGGGAACGAGACGGGCTCCTTCCCGCAGTCGTGCGCAGGGACGTCCAGGGCGATGGTGCCGGCCGGCCGCTCAGCTCCAGAGATGGGGGCTTCTGGCCTAGGCCTTCGGGCACTAGCTGCTCTGACTGATGCATGTTTCCCTTCTCAGCTGGACTTGGGGGGGGGGTGACCCTCCCTGGTTGGGAGAGGACGGAGGGGAGACTCCTTGGAGGGGTCCCAGGACCCTCTTGAGGGAAGATCCTCACACCACGGCACTTCCCCTATTTGGTGCGGCCCCCCCCGCCCTCGTTGGTCCTGAGGGCAGGGGCCACAGTGACTGGTGGGGGGCGGGCAGAGGAGTCCTCAGAGGGGTCCCGTTACCCAATTCCACATGCGTCCTGGCCTGCAATTGTCTCCAACGGGTGAAATCCATTCCCGAGGCAGATTCACGTGGAGAAAACCCGCAAGAGGGTCCCAGGACCCCTCCAAGAAGTCCCCACACGGCCTCTGCCAATTGCCTCGGGTTTCACCCCCTCGCTCATTGCAGAAGGGACTCGGGCACCAATACGAGGTGGCGCAGCCCAAAGGCCTCGGCCAGAGTTCCTGAAAAACACCTTCTTGGAGCGAGACCACCTCTTCCTCGCTGCGTCGCCGTGGGATCGCTGGGACGATGCTGCCAGCCGGCCAGTTGTTCGGCTCCAGAGATCGAGGGCTTCTGGTCTAGGTCTCCGGGCCTGGCCTGCTCTGATTGGTGCCCGTGTCTATTCTGAGATGGCCCGAAGGGGGAGTGAAACCCGCCCCTGTGGGCAGAGGGCTCTGTGGGGGTTTCTTGCAGGGGTCACAGGAGTCAGAGCACCTGAGCACAGCACGTCTGGTGCTTGGGCAAGTCCCCTCTCTCCAGGGCCACTACCCCGACTGGTAGAGCAGTGGGAGTCATGGGCAGTGAGCGAACGGCTCACATGGGACAGCAGAGCCCAGCCCCGCCCCTTCTTCCCGAGGCTCCGCCCCCCCATGCCCACCAGGCTGCTGGCCCTGCCCTGCCCTCTCCTCCCCAAACTGGTGGTTGCCCAGCCCCAGATTTCTACCCTCCCACCCCAGCCCCCAGGCTGCCTGGCTCCCTGGCATCCCCACAAACCCCAGAGCAGCCAGACAGCCTCAGCTCCCCACCCCAGTCCCAGAGCGCTGGGCAGCCCCAGCCCCTCCCCCCACCGCGGACCCCACAGTGGACACAACCCTTACCCCTCCCCCCACCGCGGACCCCAGTGCGCGCGCAGTCCCAGTCCCCCCAGGAGCGTGGTCCCACACTGGTGTTTGTGGGAAGGCCGATGGGCGACGAGAAGAACCCACCCAGATGGGCAGAGGCCGGTGGGAAGGGCCCGGAGATGGGTGGGTCTGATGGTGATTTGTGAGCTGTGTCCTGGGGTGACGGGCCAGACAAACGTTGGAGACCAGACCGCAGGGCTGGGGAGGGGCTCGGCTTCCTCTGGCCTGGGGGCGGAACGGCTCCTGGCCTCTGCGCGGCTGGTTCCCCGTCACGTGCAGCTCTGCCTCTTCCGCATCCTCCTGGTGTCCCAGCTGCTTGGTCTTCTGGCCAGGCCGGGCTCGTGGTGGGCTCAGCCGGTGTCTGCCAGAGGAGAAAGGGCAGGAGCACAGATGAGAAGAGCACAATTGTCAAGGGGGAGACTCTGGAGCAGGGCAGGTTCCCCCCATCCCCTCGCTCCCCTCGTGGCTAATGCTGTGGAGTGCGCTTGGCCCCGTGCAGGGAAGGCCCCAGGCTCTATTAGGGCCTTGTCAAGCCGCCACAGCAGGGCCTGGTTTCCTCAGAGGGGAGGGTGAATCTGTCGCCCGGCTCCGAGGGGCCGACTCCTCCCTGAACTGAAGCCTGAGGAAGCCCCACGCTGGGCTGAGTTGTCGTGAGTCAGGTTCCAGCCAATGCAGGAGGCAGGAGCTGGGCTGGTGAGTCTCAGAAGAGGCATCGGCACCTCCGAGGAGAACCAGCAACTCAGTCTGCTCAGTGTCGCTTCATGGCTTGGCCCTCTCCTCTGCCTGAGAGTGGTGCCAGGCCGCCCAGGCCTCAGCCTGCTCCAGCCCTGCTCCTGCTCCGGCCTCGTCCCTAGTCCTAGCGCAGCCCGGCTCGCAGTCCAGCTAAGCTCCCAGCCCTGCTCCTAGATGGTTCCAGGCCCGCACTTGACTCCTGGCTCTGGCTCCTGCTCTTAGCTCCTCTAGGCTCGACCGCCACCACTCCAACTACTAGGCCCCACTGCCACTGCTCCAACAACTAAGCCTCCCCCCATCCCCATCTCAGACAGACAGGAATAATTCACGTTTCTGCTTTCCATGTGTCTGACCCTGCGTTGGTCAGCACCGGCTTTGTGAGAGCCTTGGAACGTCTTCCCAGGTGTCTCTGGGCTGGACTCTGCTACGGGAGCTGATGTCCCTTGTGAATACCCAGCCCACGGCCCAGCCCCTGCTCCAAAGAGCTCCTCCCGTCTGTTGTACGTACCGTGGCAGGATGAAGAGTCCTTCTGTGTCGGTGCCGCTCCCTAATCAAAACGCACCCCACACGAGGTTCGTAAGCTTCTGCAGCCACTTAAAATGTTCATTCAGGACGATCGCTGTGGTCCTGTCTGATCTTAAAGGCACTTCCTGGAAAGCTGAAAGAAAGAGGAAATGGGTTGGAAACCTCACAGAGCTGCTGTCACAGGTGGCTGGGAAACCTTTGCTTCCCAATGGCCTTTGCCACGGGAACACGACAGCAACCGTAACTCTGGCATTTAGGTGCAGAGCCGCAAAGGGGCTTCGGCTCCTAACTTCTACCGAATCCTTTGTGCATTTGTACCGCCTTCAGTGCTCTAGAGGTGGCAGGGAAAGGTGTTTCCTGGGGGCCGCACGGGATGGCCTAGGAGCCAAGAACCCAACTCTGGGTGAAGGTCCCTGGCCTACAACCTCTCTAGTGGAGGGGAGCAGGTGGTGGAACTTTTTGTAACAGAGGGTAAGAATCCTTCTCCTCCTCCTACTGACTAGTCATTTTCAGTTCTGGCCGGCCTCCCTTGAGAGCCTTTGTGTTCTTATCCCCATTTTACAGGTGGGGAAGGTGAGGCACAGAGTTGCTCCTGGTGGCTCAAATCTCCTCACTCCCATTCTTACATTGACCAGCAAGACCATTCTTCCCCCTTAAGCACTGTCCCCAGACAGAGACAGACACTGGGGCAGCTGTGTTCAGGCCTCATACTGCCCACAGATGCCCGAACGCCCAGAGCTGTTTCCTTACCTTCACACAGGCGGAAGATGCCATCTGCACTCACTGTCTCCGCCAACAGGTAGAGGTAATGGTGGATGGTCTCTCCTAAACAGACAAGGAATACCCCGGAGCTCAGGACTTTTCAACATCATCCCTGAAAATTGCTAAAGATACAGCTATTCCCACAAGACAGCCATTGGGAAATTCAATACCCGGCCCTTCGATGTGGCGCGAAGCACATGGGAGAAAGCATCTGGCCCCAGAAGTCACTGAAAGGCCGATTGCAAAGGCGACTGAAATTACATCTTGCTGGTTTCCTGGAGATGTGGCCAAAAAGTTGTGGGCAGGAGAAGTTGGAAGGGACCAAATGGCAAAGTGGCTCCCTCCAGCTTGCAGTAAATGTGAATTCTGGCACACGCAGATCCCCGCTGTCGGATTCTGGTGCTTGTCAGGCTGGGTGCGTTGATTTAAATCAAGTTTCCCACTGGTATTACTTCTCTAATTGCCTCAAACACTAGTGCAAATCTCCTCAGTGACACATAGTAATTTATAGCTGGGAGTAGCATTTTACACCAGCTAAGAGAGCACCTTGTGTGTCATTCTGGTAGATAACCTGACTTCTGTTAATTTAGGAAATAGCACATGATCACCAGTGTTAAGCTGCAGACCTTGAAGCAGCATGTTAGGGATGGGAAGGACTAAATCATACACAAAAACACAATAGGGCTGATATTTTATTCAACTAACTCTTCCATGTTATATCCATGTTTCACATTTGCAGTTGCAGGAGGCTCCTGAGTTGCTGGCTGATGCTTGTCCTGAAACCCCTTTCGGTTCATGTTCATTTTTTATTAATTCAAACAGACGTGTCCCCAGAATGCTAAATGTGCAGTGTCCTTACGACTTCTGCAGGGAGCTCTCCTCTTCCCTCCTCCCACTGGCATTGTGATGCAGCTCTTAAGCCAAGTGACCCAAAAAGCTAAGTTGTGCTTGGGAGACACTTAATTTTGCTGTAAGCCCACTGAAAGACATACAGCAGGGGGGACGTTTGGGAAAGCTGAGTTCTGCCTGGCCCAGGCTCACCACCAGACAAGCAGAGAAGAAAACATATCGGATCCGGGCTATGTCTGTCTGTGCCCATGTGTCTCAGCGGGATGACAGACAATGAAAGCCCAGAACTGACAAGGAGGAAGAGATGCTGGTTAGGCTGGAGAGACTAGAACCATTAATGCGATTGGATGAGACTGTCGGGGTGGGCAGCGCATGTTTGTGATAACATCGTAACCTATTGAACTGATTGTTCAATGAAACTAGTGAAAATTCCCCCTGGTCCCAGAGAACGGAGTGGGAAGTGGAAAAACAGCTTTGAAGGAAGCACGGGAAAAGCTCACGTGGGTTTGCTCTGCTTACCGATGAACAGGGCTGCAGAATGTCGGATGGATGGCTGGGAGCTTTCCAGATAGTTTAAGGCCTGGAACAGGAGCCTGGGGACGTTCCTCTCGTTATTCTCCATCTAGGAACAGAGCAGGGAGAAATGCTCAGTGCAGACAACGTGATCTGCCCACAGCGGGCAGGCCAGGGCTGCTGAAGCTCAGAGGGAGGGCAGGGCAAGAGCCAGTAGGAGCCCAGACGATGGAGCTGCCCCTCTCGGAAGGGCCGGATGCAGACAGTGCCCAGCAGTCCCAGTGTCCTAACCCCACAGGGCCTGCAGGGCAGCAGGGGAGTGGAGGGCAGGAGTAGGGTGCACAGCCACTGTGCCCTCCCCCACAAGCAAAAGGGGCAGGACCCCAAGGGAGCCCTTCTAGGAGGGGCTGCCTCTGATGTCCCTGCGTGACGAGCTGGGTGGAGAACCCCCTGGGTGCTCGGGGGGTGGGGCTAGAAAGGTCTCTCTGAGCTCCCCACTCACTGCTCTGCGGGCCCAAAGAACACACCTACCAGGCACTTCCCGACGCACGGCAAGAGCTGCGAGGAGCCGTCCCAGGCCAGGCTGCAGAAGAGACTCTTCCGATTGGCCCAGCCGAGGAACACGGCGCAGCGGAAGAGGGTCACTTTGCAGCTCTGCAGCACAAGGGGAGAGCGAGGGGACTCGCTGAGAGAGGGAGCATCTGGGGCACGTCCCCTCCTCCCTGCTCCTTGGGCTCCTGCTCTCCCTGCCAGGGGAGGTTCCTGCCCCTTGTTCCCAAAGGGAGGCTGCTCAGGGGAGGGGCTGAGAACTGGCTGGTGAGAGCCGGACGGGATCTCCACAGCTCAGCCCTTCTGCGCAGAGACGGCAACGGCAGCGCCAGGCCGCTCTGGGACCCCAAAGGGTCTGAGCCCAGGGGCCCTCCCCTGTGGCCCCTGCACGTCCCCAGTGGCCCTGGCTGGGCAGGGGCTCTGGAGACGGGTGGGGCCCAGGGGACTCTGGCGCTTTGCTCTCTGGAAATACCGAGCGCGGCACTTACCAGGATCACGCTCTGCTCCTCGTCTGCCAGGTGGAGCAGCAGCGGGAGCAGGCAGTTGGTGAGTTCCTGCTGCACGGCCGCTTTGTCTGGGTCCTTCACCCCGCTCAGCATGGTGCCCAGCAGGGAAATGGCGGCTGAGCGGACACTGCCCCTCTCCTGGCAAGGACACGTGGGGCGGGGAAGCCGGTGAGAGCCGGGCCGTGTCCCTGGCCACAGAGGCTGCTCTGGGCTCCCCTCCCAGGGCCCTGGGGCCTAGCGCTCACGCCTGCCCCCTTGGGGAGCAGCAGCAGGCGGGGGAGGATCTGGGGACAGGAGGTTCGGGGGGGAGGCTGCAGCAGGGCTGGGAGCTTGGCGCTCAGCTTGGCCCAGAAGGGCTCTGCCAGGGAGGAGGCTGCGTCAGAGACGCCCCACCCTTGGCAGGGGCCCCCTTGGGTGCCGCGTGGCCGGCCTGAGGGGGGAAGGGGCTGGGCAGGGACATACCAGGGCGGCAGGGAGAGGAGGGAGCGGGAATGTGCTTCTCTGGGGTTCCCAGCCTTACGTGGTCAATGAGCGGGCGCAGGCTGACTGCCATGTCCTGGGAGATGGAGCCAAGCCCCTCCCCGGCGAGCAGGTAGATGGCGTCTGCCGCCTCCGTCATGGCCTCCAGGACAGTCCTTGCGTCCGTGGCGCAGAACATGGCGATGGTCCCGGGCAGCTGGGCCCGTAACAACTGCCCCTGTGGGAATGCAGAAGGCAGCTCACCACTGTCCTGGGACGCAGCCTGGGGCAGGGGCTGGACCCTCCCTCCCCATCGGCCAGACCCCAGGGACGGCCCAGCCCCCCAGCAGGGGAGAAAGTCCTTCTCCTGCCGCTCCGCCAGGTGCTTTGCACCCCTGGCCCTTGAGCAGAGCCTGCCCTGTCGCCTGCCGAGAGCCGCTCCAGGCCCCGCCCACCGAGCTCTGACCCCGCCCCCCGACTCCTCTGCCGTTGCCAAGTTTGGGCTTTGTTGCCCGACTCCCCTCCCCCCACTGCCCTGAGCGACGACCTGAGTCTCCTTCCCCGCCCCATAGCAGCGGATTTAGGGCAGGGCGAGCGGGGCGGCTGTCCCGGGCCCCGCGCTTCCCGAGGCCCCGCGCATGCACCGAGTCAAAGGAGGGGCCCCGTGAAATTTCACTGCCCGGGGCCCTGCAGTGCTGCCCTGGGCCCCGCAGCAGTCTCACCCGCCCCTGCCTCCCCACCACCTACACTGACCATGCTCTGCCTGGGAGCAGGGACACCCCCTCGCGCCTGGTTTGCTCAGTATCGCACCCCAGGATCTGGGCGCTGGGAGCACCACAGGCTTCCTCGGTCCCCTGGTGTCAGATCGGGGCTCCCCAGGGCACCACTGAGAGGCAAGTCAAAGGCAAACTCCTCAGAGACAGGGCGACTTCCAGCCCACGACTGGGGCCCTCCCTCTGAGGCACCAAACCAGCCACACAGAGCACTGCTGTTCCCCACACTGGCTGGCCAGCAGTCACCCCAGCAAGCCCTGAGATGTGCCCTCACCTTCCCCGGCCAGAAGAGAACACTGGCCAGGCCTCGCAGACAGAGCCTCCGTATTGCAGGGTTGTTGTCTCGGGTCCATTCCATCAGGTGTTCCTGGAGGTCTGATTTGGTGACAGTGCTGAGGATGGAAGGACTCTGGAGAAACTGGAAAGAGAAAATCAGCATCAGGCTAAGGAGCAGAAATCTGCCTTTGGTCTGTGCCTGCCCCATCATCTTTGCCAACTGGCCATTTTCTGCTGCACAAAATCCCTGGCGTGAAGGAGCCAGTGGCTGGTGTTTGAAATGGTCCATTCCTAGAAGGGCAACTAATCCACAAGCACCTAATGAACTCCAGGGACAGAGGACTCTCTGGGGACCGCTAAGCGTCCTGGGCAGAGCGCTGTGGCAGAGGAAAAAGAAACCCCCGGGGAAGGCGAGGAGAGAGGCCCGGGCTTGGGGTGCTGGAGAAACATCTCCTCTTGTCACATGTCCCAGGGAGGTGCATCCAGCCAGGAGCAATCTCACCCTGCCCCCCTCCACTCTGCCCAGTCCCACTAGTATCTGCGTGGGCAGAGGAGCTGGCTGGCTGTGAGATTGCTGAACCGCTGGCCATGGGCCCCAGCACCTATTGGCCCAGGAGGGGTCTGAGCTGCTCTGCACAAGCCCACGTGTGCCAGGCCACTCCGGACTCTCACCTCGGTGCAGAAAGTCAGAGCGATTTCTCTCAGCGCCTCCTCCTCCTCCCGACTCTGCACGATGGCGATGGCCTCTCTGAGAACCACAGGGACCTGTGGGTTCCGGTGCTCGACCATGGTTCTGGAAGAGCAAAGGGAAAGTCCCCAGGATTACCAAAGGGAGAGACAGTCCCTCCCCCATTGCGGGGCTGAGAGGGCCGGCTGGGGCAGAGGAGGATCTCCCGCCCAACTCCCATTGCCCAGACAGGCCGCAGGAAGAGGAAACTTGAGACTCCTACCTTGCGATCAAGCCCACCCCTCGGGAGAAGTGATGGCGGGAGGCGATCATTTCCCAGCCCTGCTGTAACTGGATACTGGCAAATTCCTTCCAGTATCTGGGCATGGAAAAGAGGGTCTTCACGGCCTCCAGGGATGTGCTAAACTCAAAAAAAAAATCCTGGTGTCAGAAATCTACTGCAGCCCAACCCGCTCAAGGCCTGGGGCACAAGGCATGGTCAGCAATAGCCGCTTTCCCCCGGGATGGACCCAGCACCCTGTCGGGGCTCACTGAGGTTTTGGCAGGTGGCGACACTGCAGCTTCTGCAGATGCTCGGTGCCCTCGCTCCCAATGGTCCAACACCTGACTCTTCGCTGGGGCCGGCACCAGGTCACTGGGCACATGGGCCAGATCCTTACTTGGTGCGAGGGAGCAAAACTCTGCCCGTTTGCAGCAGCTGAGGTGCCTTCGTGCTCCCCGGCTCCCCCCAGGGGAGTCCACACGGAATCAGCTTCATGGTCCCTCTTGCTCCTGCCTGCTTGTGACACGGCCCCCCTGCCGGGCCGGGCCCCAGTGCTGCCGGCCTTGCTCTCTCTGCATGTGCTCTGGCGACCCTGCCCTGGGCTGGTGCCTTGTGGGGCCGAGGCCCTAACACTTCGGCAGGTGGCGCATTGGGAGGTACTGACGTGGTCCCTGCCTGTGCTGGGAAGGAGCCGGCCTGTTGGCGGGGTCAGAGGAGCAAGCGTGAATCACAAGCACACGGGTGCCCAGCACCGCTCCCCCCAGACAGACCTGCCCAGAACTGCACCTGGGCTCCGCAGGGGCCGTGTGTGACCTGCGGGTGCAGCAGATCAAATCTGTTCTTCCCCTTCCTTACTGCCGTTACCTCAAGGGGCTGAGGCGGCTGGATCCCTCAGGGCTGGATTTCTGGCTGGCCATCCAGGTCCCTGGCAGGCGCAGGTCCAGCACGTGCTGCACCTGCCTGACGCAGAGGAGGAGCAAGTGGGGAAACATTTGCAAGATGGCTTCTCGGTATCCCCACAGGAAAAAGATCTCATAGAGCGTGTCCATAGCCTGGAGTCAGAACGAGACAGAAAAGTCACTGAGCTGTCCCCACCTCCCATCCGCTCCCAGGGCATTTTGCTGTCATGCTGGTGCCGTTTCTCACATCCTTGTGGCTTATGAGGAAGGAGGGTTAGTTCCTCAGCGGGAGGGGAGATGTGATGGCCCCTGACCCGTCTTCCATTGCTAGAATGGGCGCAGAAGGGAACCTCTTGGAAAGATCAGAAGAGTCCGGCTGACATTATTCCCCATTATCTCTCTCCATGGCCTAGCCCTCGCCCTTCGCCTTCCCAGGCCTGACCGGAGGGGGCGACACCATCATGAGGAGACCCAAACTTCTAGGCGCATGTACAGGGCATCCCACGATCCCTCTGCTGCCTGAGTAACTCCAGTGCCACAAGCAGCAGGGAGCCGGGGCGATGCCGGGAGGTCGATGCAGTTTCAGTCCAGACCCCACGTTGCTCCCGGCGACTGACTTTCCAGCAGCTCATGGTTTGCAGGTCCTCGTTTTCACTCCCCCATCGTGCAGGGCTGCTTGTGTGTTCTGGGCCTGTAGTAAAAACTAAGTGTGCTTCTTCCCCTCCATTGCTTAAGCTCGATACAGAGAATGAGACAACCTGACTGCAGAGGAGTCATCCATAACTATCAATGAGTACCCCTACTCATGAGAAGATGGGATAATTGGCAGATTGACGAGCCTTAGAGCGGAGCAAGCCCCCCGAAAGGACGACTGACTACAGGATGAACCTTCGAGAGATGTTCTGGGAACACTCACATCAAAAGATAACATTCCGGTCACAAGCGGACAGAGCGAGATCCATGGATTTTAACAAGAAGGAGGAATATATAAAGCAGGGTGCTTTGCTATGGAACTTTGAGTTCGTCTGCCACACTATCTGGAGAGGAGTATCGGATCGATCGACCGACAAGGCCCTGCTCCCCCCTGTGTTCAATCTACCTGGCCACTAGATGGACACAGACTCTGGACTGGTAACTATATCATCTGGCAGAACTGTGTATGCATGATGTTTTGTGTGTAGGTGTGTGTTTGAAAAGCATAAGCAACTGTTGTATTCTCAATCAATGCGGCGTACTGCCTTTCCCCCATAAAAGATCTCGTGTGCTTCGTTTAAGCATAACAGCGTAGCCCACTAGCAGGAGGGTAGACTAATGGCTTGTGCTGCTCTTCTAGAAGGGTGCCACCAGATCTAAGTTCCTTGCTGATCTCAAACCAGGACCCCTGGGGCCAGCACTGAGATTGACCATCTCCCTGGCTTGTGTCTGCCCCTTGTTGCCAGGCCTTGGAGGGGTGGGTCACTCCTTTGCTCTTGGAGAACATCCCCCCAAGATCCCAAACTACTTCACCAGGGTCAATGGGAACTTCTGCCGGGTCGGGTTCGAATCCTCCTGCCCCAGTTAGAGGGACCCCGACCGTGCTGCTTCTTTGACTCTCTCAGATGCCCCGGCTTGGGGTCTGGCTTCCCTGGCTCCTCTGAGGCCACGTAGTCCTCAAGCAGGGAGACAGTTTCAGCGAGGGGCACCGGGCGGTGTCGCTGCGCCCATTCCTGCCTGCCCCCGGCAGGATCCGTGTCACGGGCGCGATCACAGAAGACTCCTTGGGGGCGTTTCCCAGAGCGCTGGCAAAGCCGCTGACACTCGCTTCTTGGCACTCAAGAGCTTCTCGCTACACTGTCCTGCTGGGCCAGGTCTCCTGGTCTCCCCCAGCCGAGGCACAGAGCAGAGACCCTCCCCCGCCCCCAGAGCTATACAGACATTGAGTCTATTCTGGTCTGAGGTCACAACTGTTTACACAATGCTTGATAGGAAACAAAAGTGATTTTATTAAGCACAAGCTGTGGGATTTATGTGTTTGCAAGTGAGAAAGGGCAGAGCAAAGTGAATTACAAATGTCAAAGAAGAAGAAACGCATCCGTAGTTTTAACACACACTCGAGCCTCTTACAAACTCACCCTCCAACTGTTCTTATTTGGGTTAAACCTCCCAGCAAGGGCAGGTCTTTTCCCTGGGGTCTCTGGCTCTCTTTCTGGGGAGTGCTATGCCTGGCACAGACACAGGGGCAGCTCACTTCTCTGGGGTTCATAAAAATCACTGTGTATGGGAACGTGGAACACTCTCCCCACCTTCTATGGAAAATTACCTGCTCAGACGTTACCCTTTGCACTTTGGGTATGGAAATGAAATGAAGTAAGAAAAGATCATGAGTAAATAAAGGGGGAAAGGGAATCTAGTCGTCAGGTGGGTATTTTTCTTTACTTTTGGCTGGTTTGAATTGCTCTGTGTGAATCTTTTTTTTTTAAGTTTTCTTGCAGGTCCCCACGTTCTGTGCTCAGAGCGGAGATCAGCCCTGGCACGTGGTGTCCCAACCCTGCACTGGGGCTGCAGAGGTGAAGCCTGGCTGCCTAGCAGAGAAGGTTGCACCCCCACAGGCGTGCTGGGCGGGCTCCAGCTGGAGGTAGCTAGAAAGGCCGGTGGAGCAGCTCAGACAGGGCTGAGGCCTACGGGGGCAGAGGTGCCGCTGGGGCTCCCGAGGAGAAGCGCATGTGCACCCAGACGCCATCACCAGTCAGCAGGAAACCGCAGCAGAAGCCCCAGTTTGGAGGAAAGAGACGGCGCTCAGGATGGGAGAGAAGCTGGCAGGAAGCAGCCCAGGGCGGGTAGTTGAACCCCGGGTGCTTGGCGTCTTTCGGCTGGATTCCCCACCCAGCTAGTGGTGCCCCACTCCAACGCTGACAGGGTGCACTGGGACCCGGTGGAGAGGGTGGCCTGGGTCCCCCTGCCCCTCCACACCAATCCCACCAGGAGTTCTAACACACCTCTGGCTGCTAGGCCTGTGTGAAGGGAGCTGCCCTGTTGATTTGGAGCACAGGGAGTTAAGCCCCGTGTGCAGGGAGCTGCAGGGTTGATTTGGAGCATTGGGACGCAGACGGGGTTGAGCTCCAAGTGAGGGGCCTCCGTGTTCGGTGGCGAGTTCGCTACGTGACAGCTCCAGTCTCACTTACGGCCAGAGACACGCTGCGGCTCCTCTCCTCCCGGTGGCTCTTCCGGAGCTTGTCCAGCAGCTGGTGCAGCACGTGCCGGGGGAGCTGTGCTTCTTCCCCCAAGGCCTTCCACAGCTCCCTGGCACCTCTGCAAGGTCACAAACCGAAATCAGAGCGTCCCTGCTTGCCCACCCTTGTGTCCCCAGGGAGAGGCTGGGAAGGCCAGCGGGAAAGGGGGCCCTTAGAGGAGACGCCCGGGGGCTGGGAGGCTGAGGCAGGTGAGTCCCTTCCATGAGCTCTTCATTTATTCCCTTCCCCAGAGGCCTCATTTCTCCTGCAGTCTGTGCTGCTGCTTCCAGTAACTGCCCTCGGGCTGCGCACAGCGTGACACCACCCAGCCCAGCCTGCACCAAAGGCTGCTCGGTGACATTTACGCTGGAGTCACGGCCCAGGGATGCTCCCCATAGCCTGGTCCTGCCCCTCTGGTGGAGCTGGCGGGAAGGGGGGTGACCCACAGAAATCAGGAGCCTGCTGGAACTCTCCAGGGACCTGTCACGTCTGCACTCTGGGCAGGGAAGGGGGAGGGGCTGGTTCCCAAGGGGCTGGGCCTGGGCATCTCCCCTCAGGAGGCAGGGACAGCCCCATGCCCAGCAGGGAGCTGGCTCCATCCCTGTGGCCTGCCAGGCCTTTCCCGCGCTCTGCCCTGGAGGAGGAGGGGAGGGGCAATCAGGGGCTGAGGTGATAACAGCCTCTCCCTACCTCTCCCATGGCGGCGCGTGGGCCACACAGGCTGGAACCACGTCCTGGGGGTGGGCGCGAGCCAGCAGGGCGACGGTTCCCAGCGCGGCTCTTCTGGCTCTGGGGTCCTTGACGTCGTCCAGCCAAGTCAAAATCTCTCCCACGACGTCTCCCACCTGGAGGCAGCCAGAAAGCTGAGGGGGGGATTGCTGAAGAGCGGCCTCCTGCCAGGTCACCCCTCCTGGCAGACGGCGCTTGGAGAAGGGCAGGAACGTCACCAAGTCACTGAGCCGCTCTTGGTCCCAGGTCCCCGTGTGTCACGCGGGTAGAATTCCTGCCTCCCCAGAGGGCGATGGAGCTCAATTGATCAGGGCAGTGACTGATGCTCACACCTCCTAGGAAGGGGCTGTAGAAATGGACTCGGGCAGAGCCCTCCCTGCACCAGTCTAATTCCCAGGGGGGGGCACCGGAGCCGGTGGGGCTGGGCAGCAGTATCACATGTCACAGGCACCGGGGCAAAGTGCAAAGCCAAATGGTTCCTGCTGCACCGGCGGGTCACACAAGGGCCCTGCAGGGCACGTGAGGAAACCCCGTCCGCTCCGGGAGCCCAGCGTGGCGGCCCCTCGGCAGACTCTGTCAGTGCCGCGCTCCAGGGCTGGGCTGTGACCCACCTGCCGTGGGGCTGGGCTGGCCCCAGGGACGTGTCTGAGCTCCAGCGCACAGAGCTCTGGAAACACCTGCCCACCCCAGCACCGAATGGAAAGGGGCTGAGCCGACCTGCCAGACCGGGACCCTGTGCCCCAGGGCCGGTTTCCTCAGAGCCAGTTCTCCCAGCCCCTCTCCCCACACGCCCCTGCCCCTCGCCGGGCGTCTCTTACTCGCTCCATGCGGGCGCTGTGCTGGGACACGGTGGCTCTCAGCGCCTCCTCCGCCGCCTGAAAGCTCTCCAGGGCGGGGGCCGTCAGAGCCTTCACGGCTGCCAGCAGCAGGGCTGTGGGCTGGGCTGAGGCAGGGGGCTCCCCGAGGGTCTGCAATGAACAGGGGCAGAGCCTGTAGGGACTGAGCATTTCCACTGGGCAGCTGCCCTGAGACACTCGCTCCCTGGGGGCTGGCAGGGCCTGGAGACCATGAAGGAGCCTCCTGAGACCTTTGATTGAGCAGCCTCACCCGGTGCCAAGGGTTCCCCCATCCCCTGGGCACCACAGGTCCCTGTAACTCACGGCCGCTGCACTTAGCGGACTTGCCTTTGGCTGAGAAACCTGCAGAGCCCTGCAGATCCCGTGTGGAGGGCAGCAGAGGGGTGACTGGAGGACATGCCCCATGTTCCATCCTCCATCCTGGGCCTGAGCAGATGGGCCCAGTGGCTCTAGCCGCCCACAGTGTCCGTGTGGAAAGAATTGAGTGCGGGGCCCTCATGGAAACACCCTCTGCCTTCCCCATCTGGCAGCGTGTGGCGCTGCCTCCCAACCGGCAGGAATCACGGGCAGGACAGGAAGTAGCTGAGACTGAGGCTACATCTACAATATAGCCGTCTTGCGGAAAAGCTTATGCAAATGAAGCTTGGCGTGGAATATCGCCGCGCCCCATTTGCATAAATAACGAGCAGCCCTTGTTTTGCAAAACCCCCTCTTGTGCAAGAGCCGTTCTTCCTCAAAAAACAGACTTCTTATAACGTGTAAGGAGGGAAAAGTTTAGCTCGTCTCTCAGGATTTATTGTTTTCCTTCTTTAGGGATGTCAAACTAATGTCTGAGGGTATGTCTACACTACCCCGCTAGTTCGAACTAGCGGGATAATGTATGCATACCGAACTTGCTAATGAAGCCCGGGATTTGAATTTCCCGGGCTTCATTAGCATAAAGCCGGCGCCGCCATTTTTAAAAGCCGGCTAGTGCGAACCCCGTGCCGCGCGGCTACACACGGCACGGGCTAGATAGTTCAAACTACGTAGCCATTCCGAACTAATTCAAATCCCGGGCTTCATTAGCAAGTTCGGTATGCATACATTACCCCGCTAGTTCGAACTAGCGGGGTAGTGTAGACATACCCTGAGCTTCTTAGGGTTTGGGGTGGTTTTTTTCTTCCTTCCTTCCTTCCTTCCTTCCTTTTCCAACTAAGGCTTCAGACCAGGGACTTTGCCTTGGTACCAGTCTCAAAAGGTGGCTCTTTCCATCTATCCAATGTAGAATCATAGAACCATAGAGCTGGAAGAGACCTCAGAAGGTCATCAAGTCCAGACCCCTGCTCTAGGCAGGACCAATCCCAACTAAATCAACCCAGCCATGGCTTTGTAAAGCTGAGACTTAAACACCTCTAGGATGGTCTGTCTGTGTGGACCTGCATGCCTCTGACTAAGGGGTCAGCCACCAGAGCCTGTAGCTTGTTTTTCTCTTTTATTTTTCAAGATCTTTTGGGAAAAAGAGCTTGGGGTACCCCTGGGGCTGGTTTCAAGTGTCCAGCCCTGTTTGTGGGTTCAAAGCATTTGATGGTGGCAGCAGAGTCCCCAAAATATGGGTATTAGGATTCGGGGGGGGGGGGGAGTTTCGGGACCAGAGCCTGTGCAGACAAGGGTTTGGAGTGTTCTTGCAGACCCCCAACTTCTGCGTTCGTTGTGCCGGAGTGGGGAACAGCCTCGACAGGGCCGCTAGGCAAGTGAATGGCAGCACTTCACTGACCTCCGGGGGTGCCAATCACACATGATGAGACTTGCTGTGAACGTTCAGACCAGCACAAAAGCGGAGGCTGCTGCCTGAGAAGGACTGAGTCAGGCCTGCGCCAGTGACGTGCTCATGTGACAGACTCCATCTTGGGACAGACTTTCACAGGAGAACAACGGGATTCCCGCCCCCTGGGCAAGGGGATAAAGGGGCCTGAGGATTCCCCCATTTTTGTCATCACTCCTGTCCTCCCTCCTGATAATCAACTATGAAGGAACTCGGCTATGGACTGAAGCCTGAAGTGGCCCCAGAGCCCTCAGTCTGGGGTTCTCGTCGGCCAGGGAGACTCGCTCCTTCAGTCTCAGCTACTTCCTGTCCTGCCCGTGATTCCTGCCTGTTCGGTGGTAGCGCCACATGCTGCCGGGTGGGGAAGGCAGAGGGCGTTTCAGGAACGCATCCAGCCTAACAGAGGACGTATTCCTGAAACTTGCTCTAAGACCCCCCTTCATCTCATCTGTCACAAGCCGGCTCCAAGGACTTTGCAGTTGGTGAATGGAATTTGATTCCTTTAACAATATTAGTCTCAACATTTTGTTCTTTCTTTTATTAATAAACCTTCATATATTAAATTCTAAAGGGTTGGCACCTCAGAATCTTTGGGATAAGATCTGAGCTTTAAATTGACCTTGCATGTAGAATAGTAATAGCGATGTAGCCGTGTTAGTCTGGTCTTGCTGAAAGAAAACACAGGTCTGGGCCACAAAAGCTCATCACCTAATAAACCGTCTTGCTAGTCTTGAAAGTTCTGCATGGTCCTGTCTTAAACTGACCTGGGCATGTGGCTGGTTTGCTGGAGTGGGAGGAACCTGTTTGGAATTGGTGGGACTGGGTCTCAGAGCCTCTCACCTGTATGAGGGTGGTGCTGGTGGTGGCCCAGAGGACAGGAGTGTCTAAGGGGGTTGCTCGCAGGGCTTCTTACTAGCCAGTGCGGGGAACAGAAGTGCTGTTTGGGACGGGTTCCGATCCTAGCAGTGGAGGACCCCCCGTTGTGGGCTCTAAGAAGCCCTGTCTCAAAGCAAGGTGCCCTGCTTCCACCCTCGGCGTGGTGCTCCAAGAAAGCCCCCATATTACAAGGCTTTGCTCCAGGGAGCTGGTCACACGTAGGAGTGTTTCCTTTGGTCCCTGAGCCGGGGGGGGGGGGGGGGGGAGCGTTCTCCTCTGAGAGACACCGGCTCCGGCACATAGACACTCGCCCCGCAGGGGATGCTTCCCATTGGCTCAGTCACAAACCTCATTACCAGAGTCATGTGGGAGCTGCTCTGTGCTAATGGGATGGGCCGGCGGTCTGGTTCCTCCTCCTCTTCGCTCCCTTCCGCCCCGTTGGACGTCTTCTGGGAGAGCTCGTTCTCCACCCCTGGAGCAGAGGAGACGCGCTGGTTTGAATGTGTTACCGCTGGGCGACAGCAGGACACGGGGCCCAGAGCCCTGACGTGACTCGCCCAGGGTCACACAGCAAGGTGCTTGCAGGGCCGAGCAGAGAGCGCCGCTCCCATGACTCTCAGCTGGGGGCTCTCCCCACTGGGCTTCCTCTCCCCTAGGGGCAGAGTCTCTCCCACGGTGCGTTCTCCTCTCCCCGGCCCTCGCCCCCTTCCTGCAGTGATGGGAACAGGCCTCATTTCCCGTGTGACACCCCAGGAAGTGATGGCCCAGCCCAGCCCAGTTCCCAGTTGAGAGCTGCTGCGACCTTTGGACGGGGTGACCCCTGGTCCCTTTTTAACGGTTCTGTTCCCTCCTCTCCAGCAGCTGCTGCTGGCGCAGGGGGTTGGAGCTGCCCCTCGGCTCCCATCCAAGGATCCCTGGAAGCTGCGTGCGAATCCCTTTCCTGATTGGCTGGGGAAGGACATGGGGCACTCGCTCTCTTGTGGTGGAGGAGGGTGTCCTGCCTCCAGCCTCCACCCCGGTCCCCCCACCCCTCCCAGCCCCCTGCAGGGTCTGCACTGGCTGGGGGAGCAAATCAGGGAGCCAGGACGTACTTGGGGGATCATGTGACCCAGACCATGCTGAAGGGGAGGAGGGATCAATTGTGCTGCATTGGCTGCCACCGCCCACATGGGAAAAGCTGGGGAGGTTACAGGCGCCTTCAGATCAGGCCAACTTCTCTACTTTGCTCCAAGTCTTCCCCGCCCGGTGAACTGCGAACAGGGCAGCAGCCTCCCTCGCACCCTCCTCCTCCCCTGCCTCCCGTTGGGGAATTGGCCCAGCAGGGATCCTGTTTTCTCCCGTTACACTCCCCTGATGATCATTCAGTTCTGTTTATTCTCTGCCTGCTCCTTTGCCCCTGCTCTCCCCAATTCACACCCAATATATTTTCTTCCACACCCACGGCCTATTGAAAATACATATTTATACCGACGGGTTTGGGTCCACACACCACACACCACCGCGATATTGGTGTTGCACATGAGAAAATTCAGTCGGCCCAAGGTTGGAAAATCTTAGCGGGAACACTGCTCCTACCCCCTTGTCTGACAGCCGGTGAGAGGGGACCTGGCTCCGTGGCCACCAGAGCCCTCCGGGAACAGGGGCTGCAGGGGAGCCCTCCTGGCACAGCACGTAGTTACCCCCTGTTCACACACAGCCCCTCGCTGCTCCTCTTTCTACACCCTGAGCTACCCCCTCCCTGCCCGAGCTCCTGTTTCAAACTTTTGGAGCTGAGCAGCCCCCTCCCCTGCTTGTGTCAAAATTTGTACTGTGGCTCCCCAAGCCATTTCCAGGAGAGGCTGGGTGGCCTGCTGGGGAGATCGAAGGGGGGTGGGGACTGGCTTGAGCCTTCTGGGCCCAGCTCCCAAAATAGAGGATCCAGGCAGAGAAAGATGACTGGAGCTATAACACGGGGCTGGGAGGTGTATAACTGGTAAGAAAGGAAACATTATTAATCAAAATCAAAATAATTAAGCAAAGGGGCCGGGGGGGAGGAGTTGGGTTTAGGATTCACCCCTCCGCTGTTCCAGCTGCATGGAGAGCGGAGGGAGACAAGAGAGGACCAGAGTTCAAGGATTCCTATGGGCCAGATTACCTCTTTTCCGTACCAGTGACAGTAGATTTGTATGACCTGCCCTAGCTTTTGGGGTGAGGCCAAGATGAGGGGTTCGGTGTGCGGGAGGTGGCTGCCAGGGCATGGGATAAGGATAGTGGCGCAGGAGGGAGTAAGGGTGGAAGTGTGGGTGGGGGGAAGGTTGCTGGAGTGGCCTGGGACTTTGGGTGCTGGCGGCGGTGAGGTCTGAACAGGAGGGAGGTTGCAAGAGTTGGCTGGGGTAGGGTATCTGGAAGGGAGGGAGGGTGCTGGACTAGGCTGCGGATGCCAGACCCCCAGAGAGCTGTGCCCTGCCATTGTCTGTTCTTCCCACTTCAGGGAGGAACCTGCCCCCCTCTGCCAGAGCGTCTGGCACTCGATGGATTCCAGCCTCTGAGGAGCCCATCGCTGTCCCATGAGACGGCCCTAACGCTCAAGGCTTGTACAGTGACTGGGGTCAGTGTCCCTCACATGCTCCCCTCTCACCGGGTGGGTTGTATCCTCACCTGTGAGATCCAGCTGGTCTTTGTCTGGGCTCTCCGGTGGCTTCTCCTCCTCTGGCTCCTCCTGCTTCTCCGCTGAGTTCTTCTTCCTCTTCTTCCTCTTCTTCAGGGAGAAGCGTGTCCACCGCCTGGGAGAGGAAGCTCTTCTCTCCTCCTCAGCCTCTGCCAGGGAGCTGCCACACTGGCTGCAGGCACAGAGTCTTCTTATGCCTGACAGGATCTTCCAGGAGCCTCTGGTTCTCTTGGGCTCCTCTGGCAAGGCCTGCTCCTGCTGGCTGAGGCCGGTGCATGCCTCGGCTGCTGCAGGTTGGACCACCACCCGGAGCACTCGGCTGTGTCTGTGCTCCCTTGAGGTGAGTCTTTCAAAGAAGGAACACAGCCTGGAAGAAAAAGAAGGAGCCGATGGGTTTTTCTGCCCTGGAAAGTCAAAACATTAATCTGCCAGAATTCAGATACAAGAGCGCTCTATTGAAACCATCCGCTTCTCTAAGAGCCAGAACTGGTCAATAGAACCCAGTCAAAGGTGAAGACACATGGGGCTGTGGGTGACAGGAATTCTTGTGGGGAATTTCTAGGGCCTGGGTGGTGCAGGAGCTCAGACTCGGGGAGCAGGGCTGTGCCTTCTGGCCTTACAGCCTGGGACTCCAGGGGCTGATGACCCTCAAGTTATAGAAGTGGCTGAAGTTCATCCTCCATTTGCTCTTAACGGGCTTTGGGCCTGCAGTCGCCGTCCTACTGGTGGAAGGGAAGCTGTTGCTAGTGGTGGGTTTAGTGGGGGTAGGAGACTGAGCCTGCCATCTCTCTGATGTCCCCAGGGCTGGTTGTGGGGCCCGGATGGCATGGTGGCTTCTGAGCTGCTTCCAGGGAGGGGCCATGTGGGTTAACTAAGTTAACATTACTGCTACTCTAAACTGTACAGGATTTGGATTTGTTATTTTGGGAAGTCGACAAAGAGGCAGAAGAAACTGACCTGTCTAACTGGAATTATTTTGGATTCTAGCTGAGATTCACTGGGTAGTGCCTTTCTGGGCTTCAGCAGATGAAATACAGATAATTACTATCTTTTAGAAGCTACCACAGCAAATAGTAATTGTTCAGTGAAATCAGATGTATTATAGATTGTTTTTAAGCAGTTCTGAATCTCACTGGGCCTCAGAAACTGATCCCTTTGGAGTCAGTTTTGCTTTGTACAAACTTGCAACATGCTTTTGTGAAATCCTCCTGAGTGTTTTGTACTTGATTTGCCTTTGGTGGCAAAACTCAATGAGCTATTTCCTTCTTTTCAGGTTGGTGTTTTGCATCATGTGCTACTAACCCTTCCACTATTGCTCCAGAGGACTGTTATGTTGTTTTGAATAAGGGAGAGAAGGAATCACCCCTGAGGTACCCATCTGTTGCCCTGAAATGTCATCTGGGGAGGTATGCCGCCTGCCAGGGGCCCATATCCCAGACATTACGGAGGCATTGCTGAGGAATATCCAACCTCCTGACTACTACCCCGTGCTTCTCATCCAGGTGGGCCCTAATGATACTGCAAGGTGTGACCTTGAGAGGAGCTAGGGTGGCTACGGGGCTGTGGGAGCACAGGGGAAGGAGTTTGGCGCACAGGTGGTGTTCTCCTTAGTCCTTCCTGTCAATTTTCGGGGCCCAGACAGAGACAGGTACATCCTGGAGGTGAGTGCCTGGCAGTAAAGATGGTGCCTCCTTGACCACGGGACGCTGTCCCAAGAAGAAGGACTGCTAAGCAGAGATGGGGTTCACCTTTCAAAGTCACAGAGTGGCTAACCTAGTGAGAAGGGCTTTAAACTAGTTTTGATTGGGGCAGGTGACCAAAGCCCATAGGCAAGTGAAAAACATGGAGACCTGGGAGATGGGTTAGAAATGGGAGGGAAAATGGGCTTTAACAGCAGAGAGAAAGGAGGGACAAGGCAGAAGTGAGGGGGGCAAAATCCAATCGGTATCTTAGATGCTGGTGTACAAAGGCAAGGAGGACGGGGAATAGGCAGGAAGAACTTGAAGTGCTTATAAAGAAACACAAGGATGACCCAGTTGGTATCACAGAGACTTGGTGGAATAATACACACAATTGGAACATTGATACAGAAGGGTACAGCTTGCCCAGGACTGACAGGCAGGGATAAAAGGGAGGAGGTGTTGCCGTATCTATTAAGAATGTACACTGGGCTGAGGTGAAGCTAGGCGTAGAAGACAGACTTGTTAAGAGTGTCTGGGTTAGGTTAAAAGAGGTAAAAAGAAGGGTGATGTCATGCTAGGGGTCCACTCCAGCCCACCAACCCAGGCAGAAGAGGGGACTGGACTTCAGAAAAGCAGACTTGGCTCCCTCAGGGAAGTGATGGACAGGATTCCCTGAGGTGCTAACATGAAGGGGAAAGGAGTCCAGGAGAGCTGGCAGGATTTTAAAGAAGCCTTAATGAAGGCACAAGACCAAAGCATCCCGATGCACAGTAAGAAAAGCAAATATGGTGGACAACCAGATGGGCTTAGCAGGGAAATCCTTCGTGATCTTAAACACAAACAGGAAGTTTATAAGAAGTGGAAACTTGGAGAGATGACTTGGGAGGAGTATAAATATACTTGAGAATGCCAGGGAGTCATGCTGAAGGAAAAAGCACAATTGGATTTATAGCTAGCAAGGGATGTGATGGGTAACAAGAAAGTTTTCTACAGGCATGTGTCACGTTCCTGGATTTTGAGGGGAGCAGCCAGATCACTGCTGCACCCATGGGGGTGTGTTTGCCCCAAAAGTGGTATAAAGGGGGCCATGTGAGGTGTTGAATAGAAGTTTACTGTCTGCTAATCCTATGTACGCTATTCATGTGATTGTACAATGTCTGTGTGTGAAATTATAAGCATGTACAGTAAACTTCTGATAATCCGGTACCTTTAGGACCCAGGGGGTGCCGGATTATCAGATATGCCGGACTATTGGAAGGGGGGGCTATGAGGGGTCTGGGGTGGGATGGGGGGAGATGCCACTCCAGATCTGTCTTAGCCCCCCCTTCCAATGATCCGGCTCTGCTCCAGGCGTCCCCAATTCAGCCGCTGCTGGTCAATTTCAGCAGCAGCTGAATTGGGACGCCTGCAGCAGAGCAGCTGGGGTGCTGCCGGTTGGTCCCACAGCCCCAAGGGGCAGCGCTATGGGACCTACCGGGCAGCACTCCAACTGCTCTGCCCCCAGCTTCCCCAATTCAGCCGCTGGTCAGTTTCAGCAGCGTCTGAATCAGGAAGCCTGGGGCAGACCAGTTCCAATGGTCCGGCTGCCCGGAGCACTTCCGGGTTCCTGATGGTGCCGGACCATCAGGAGTGCTGGACCATCAGATGCCGGAAAAATGGAGTTTTACTGTACTTTGTATGGATACTGAATATTTCTCTGAATGTGCTTGAGCATTGGGCAGAGCCTGGCTTCCTAATCCGAACTAGCTGTACACCTGTCACGCACACACAGTGATCACATACACACATACACATTGCAGGCCACCATGATCTCTCTCTCTCTCTCTCTCTCTCTCTCTCACACACACACACACACACACACACACACACACACACACACACACACACACACACACACACACACACACACACACACACAGGGGTGGTCCGTGCCTATAGGCATACTAGGCAGCTGCCTAGAGTGCCAAGTTGCATGGGGCGCCACATTCTAAACTCTGCCCCTTCCATTTCCCATTCCGTTTGCTGTGCCTTACCTGGAGCATGGCTTCCCTGCGGCCAGGAGGGGGAAAGTCCTGGGAGTGGGAGCACACGGGTGGGGTGGGGGTGTTTCCCCTGTGCCGCGGGGGGGGGGGGAGGGGACGGTGAGCTCCAGAGGAGGAGGAACGTGTGTGTGGGGGTTCCCCTGTGCCGCAGGAAGGGTCGTCCCCGGGGAGGAGGAACGCGGGGGGGTCGGCCCCCGGGAGGAGGAACATGGGGGGTTTCTCTCTGGAGGAGTGGGATCTTGGGAGGGTCCCTCTGGCTGGCACCCTGTCCCCGGCCCCAGAACTCCATCCCCCGGCCTGCAGCCACCAGCCCCAGCCCCCTGATCCAAAGCCCCCAAACCCCTGGCCCCAAGCCAGAGAACTCCATCCCCAGACCCCAGACCTCCAACTCCATCCCCAAACCCCCAACCCCTAACCTCCTAACCCCCAGCCACAGAACTCCATCCCCAGCCCCCCTCCCCCCAGCACAGAACCAAACCCCTCAGTCAATATCTGCCTTTGGGGTGGGGGGGCGCCTACTGCATTGATCTCCTAGGGCGCCAGTTGGTTGCAGTTAGTCTAGGGCAGCCCCCCCCCCCCACACACACACACTCTGCAGGCCACAGTGGTATCACTTGCTCACGGTGATATCGATCTCTCTCACACTCACACTCACACTCACGGGCTGTAGTTTGCTGTGGGACGTGCACATGATGCTCCTCATCATGAGAGCCAGGGGGCAGAGCACACGTGCACATGCCTGCAGGAGCTGCTGCAGGAGCTGGTGGGGGCGGTCGGCACGTGCTCAGAAGGGTCCAATTGAAAATCATGTGACAGACAGACAAGAACTGTGATTAGTGCTCTTCTACATACAGCAAATAAATGAAGTGATTTTTTGTGTTAAAACCAAATGATTTAGTTTTTGTTTCACAAGTCACAACAACAGAGACTCTCTAACGCTTTTGCCTGTAGAAAGTTTTTTTCATGTGCATCAAGCCAAGAGATGTAATCTTTAATTTCAAGCATAAACTGTAACAATTTTTTTATTTAATATGTCAATATGAATAACAGATTTTGTTTGCTAGGCCAAGAAATAGCAGTTTTGTGTTATGCCTCAAAGGAACAGGACACCTGTAAGATACCAAATGGCTACTGAAAACAACGTATTTGATTTCATAGTAAACAAACATTTAAAGTCAGGCACCTTGCCAACGATCCCTTGTTGTAGTATTCTTTCTTCCATAACATTTTAAATATATCTAAGGTATTTGTTAGTAACTGCAGGTGCCTTAGTGGCACAAATCCCAACAAGCGCACATGACCTTATTATTGGTGCACAAGACAAAACTCGTGGCTGGAGAATCTCAGAGGGATCACTGGTCCCATCTATTTTCTATGATTCTCAGCTGGGCCTTCTCTCAAACCCCACAGCTTTGTGCTCAGAATATTGGGACTCTGGCTACAGATAGGGGCCAAGCTGAAAATGAGGAACCCTCTGTTCCCATCAAACCCAGTAAAAGGAATAAAAGATTGTTAAGTAGCGGGGTTGAAGCACTGGAAGGACAGAGTATCAGCTGCAAATATGTTTAATTCCTGTCAAGTATTTCAAAATCTGGATTTTGTTAGCAGGGGGAAAAAAACCAGTGAGCATTCAATGAAGAGTTTTACACACTATTTAGAACATTGATTCAGAACTGAGGTCACCAAAAAATTACAAAGAAAACACACGGAGACTCATGACAAAATGAGGTAGCAGTTTATTTCAACCCATTACCTGGAATGGAATGTCAGAGGGAATTTACACCGATATTTTATAGGCTGGAGGGGGTACAGGAGAATTCCTATGGGGTTTTGAGTTTCTGAGAGAACTACCCGCATGAGAGCTTGGGACTGGCTATGGAGCTGTACCACTTTCAATATAATTAAAATAGCACTTTGTTATTCTAATTCTGTACATTCTGAGCTGGATGTTGTCTGAACACATCGATATTGGACAATCATTACTTGACACCAAACATTTCTCTACCCATCCTGAAGGCAGGGGATGCCTTAGGGGCACCTCCAAGAGGAATAAGCTCCATGGAGACATAAACCCAAATTCTACTCAAGTTTTGCTACGTTCCCTTTAAGTAAGAAACTTGTAAATTCACCCCCACTGGTCGGCAGGGAGGGAAAATCATCCCCATCTGCCTCAGGAGCACGGGAAAGGCTGAAGCAGAAGGAGAAGGGAAGATGCCCCGAGTCAAATCAAAACGGAGTGTTGGGAACTGACTGTTGCAGCCCCTGCTCCCACCCGTCCTAGGCCGAGGAGGCTCCAATCTCCAAGGTGGGCTCTCGGGGGCAGGGAAAGACTCCGGGAATTACCTTCTGTACAGACTCATCCTCTCTCACGCCCGCGGGGACAGCGGCTTCCTGAGGTTCTTGACAGAGGCTCAGTTCTCGTCTCTCAGATCCTTGGGCACCAGCCGTTGCCAACCAGTTGGACTGGAGGCAGGATAAGAATGCTGCAGCCACATTCTTTGTTGTTGTCACACATGACATCACAATACACTCAGGCCTCCGTACAGAGACACCCCCCGCCCAGGTAACTCATCCTATCGCACGGCCAGGCAGGGGGCAGCGCTAACACCCACAGCTGGTTCATACTGGAAAGCTACTGGGAAGGAAGGCAGGAGGCAGAACTTTCCCTTGACCTAGCTCTGTCCTTCTATTCCTTCTAAAATCAGGAATAAGGGACCTTTCGGAAAAGGCTTTATTTTCCGAAAGATCCCCGTCTAGACTGGCGCTTTTTTCCGGCAAAGCCCCGAGCCGGAAAAAAGCGGCAGCCATGTTCATGCAAATGGAGCGGGAAAAATTTAAATCCCTGCTGCATTTGCATTTCCGACTTGTCTCATCTGTATCCCTTTTCTGCAAAAGGGGCCCAGTGTAGACACAGCCCCTCTGTTTATAACACATCTTCTGTTGCTGCTTCTTTTGCTGCTACTTTTCTTCTTCTGTTGCAGCTTTTTCTTCGGGTGATTCTTCTTCTGCTGCTGCTGCTGCTGTTGCTACTTCCTGTTTCTTCTGCTGCTGGGGCTCATTATTCTTATTATTCTTCCGCTGCTGCTTCTGCAGTGCTGCTCTTTCTGCGGCTGCTTCATCTGCCTCTGTGGCTCCTCCCTCTCCTGTCCCTACTTATTTTCATTCTTCTTCTTCTTCTGCAGCCACTGTTCCTGATGACACCTTTTTTTCTGCTGCTGTTACTTCTCTAGCTTAAATCTGCTGCTGCTCCTGATGCTCCTTCTGTTGCTGTTCCTTCTTCTGCTGCTACTGCCGCTCATTCTCCTGCTCCTATTTATTTTTCTGCCTCTCCTTTGTCTGCTGCTTTTTCATCTGCTACTGTTGCTGCTCCTTCTGTTGCCCATACTTGTTGTTATGCTTCTTCTTCCACTCCTTCTTTGGCTACTTTCCTTCTGCTGATGCTTCTTCAGCTGCTGTTTTTTCTTCTGCTACTTCTGCTTTTGCTGCTGCTATTTTATTTTCTTCACCTTCTGCTGCTGCTGCTTCATCTGCTTCTCTTGCAGCTGCTTCTACTCTCCGTACTTATTTTTCTGTTTCTAATTTTTAGTGTGTGCTGCTGCTTCTACTTTTGCTGCTTTCTGCTGTTTCAGCTTCTTCTCCTGTTGCTCCTCCTTTTATTTCTGCTACAGCGGCTTCTGCTGCAGTTTCTTCTCCTCCTGCTGCTGCTGTTTCTTCTGCTGTTGCTACTACTTGCTTTTTCTTCTTTGCTTTCTTCTTCTGTTGATGGCTTCTGCTGCTGTTGATTTCTCTTTTCATCTGCTGCTGCTACTCCATCTGCTTCTAATGCTACTTCTTCTTCCGCCGCACCTGCTGTATCTGCTTCTTCTGCTACTGCTGCTCCTTCTCCTGCTTCTACTTGTTTTTCTGTTTCTCCTTAGTCTTTTTTTCCTGCTGTTAAAGTTTGTTGCTCCCCCTTTTTTTTCTGTTTCTCCTTAGTCTGTTATTTCTGCTGCTAAAGTCTGCTGCTCCTTCTGCTACTGCCACTTCTTCTGCTGCTCCTTCTGCTGTTTCTTTTTCTGCTGCTACTACTTCCTGTTTCCTCTGCTCTTTTCTGCTGTGGCTTATTATTGTTATACTGCTGCTGCTTCTTTGGTTTCCGCTGCTTCTCCTCCTAGAATCATAGAATCATAGAGCCATAGAACTGGAAGAGACCTCAGAAGGTCATCAAGTCCAGCCCCCTGCTCTAGGCAGGACCAATTCCAACTAAATCAACCCGGCCAGGGCTTTGTCAAGCTGAGACTTAAAACACCTCTAGGGATGGAGACTCCACTACTTCCCTAGGTAACCCATTCCAGTGCTTCACCACCCTCCTAGTGAAATAGTGTTTCCTAATATCCAACCTGGACCTCTGCTGTTTCTTCTACTGCTGTTCCTGTCTCTTTGATTCTGCTGCTTCTTCTGATGTTTCTTCTGTTGTTGCTTGTTCTTGTGATCTGATGCTGTGGCTTCTTCTGCGTCTGCTGCTTCTGCTTCAGCTGAGGTTTCTTCTAGTTCTTCTGCTCCTGCCTCTTTTCTTCCACTTCTTCTTCTCCTCTGTTGTTTCTGCTGCTCTTGATGCTTCCTTTCTTCTTCTGTTGCTCCTTCCTTTGCGATTACAGTTTTCTGCTGATGCTTCTACTTCTTCTGCGTCTTCCTTCTTGGTTTCTTCTTTTGATGATGCTTCTTCTGGTGCTACCACTGCTCTTTTCATCTGCTGCTGCTACTTCTTCTGCTGCTTCTTCTGATTCCAATTCTTATGCTTGTTCTTCTGCTGTTTCTTTTCTTCTGTTGCTGCTCCTTCTCCTCCGCCTGCTTGTTTTTCTGCTTCTTCTGCAGCTTCAATCTGCTGCTGCTTCTGCTGTTTCTTCTGTTCTTTCTTCTTCTGCTGCTTTTGCTCCTGCTTCCTTTGTTACTGCTACTTATTCTGCTCCGACTTTTCTTCTGCTGCTGCTCCTGGTTCTGTTGGTGTTTCTTCTTCTTCTGCTACTGCTGCTGCTGCTGTTGCTGCTATGGCCTCTTCCTTCAATTCTTCTCACTTCCTATTTTTATTCAGCTGCTTCTTCAGCTGCAGCATCTATGGCTGCTGCTGCTTCTGTAGCTGCTACTTCTTCTGCATCCGCTTCTTGTGAGGTTGCTGCTACTCCTTCTTTTTCTGCTCTTGCTCCTTATATTCTGCTGCTGCTACTTCTTTTTCTGGTTCTTCTGCTGCTGCTCTTCTTCTGATGTTCATGCTACTTTAGCTGCTGCTTCATCTGCTTCTGTTGCAGCTGCTTCTTCTGCTCCTACATGTTTTCTGCTTTTTCTTCTTTTCTTTGTGCTGCTGCTGCTTCTTCCGCTGCTTTTTCTACTGCTGATACTGTTCCTTTTTCTGCTGCTGCTACTTTTCTATTTCTGCCACTGCTTCTGCTGGTTCTGCTTTTTCTGTGGCCGCTGCTTTTTCTTCGTTTGTGCTACTGCTGCTGCTTTCGCTGTTTCTTCTGTTATTTCTTTTGCTGATTCTTCTACTGCTGCTTTTGCTCCTGCTTTCTCTGTTGATCCTACTTACTCGGCTGTTGCTTCTACTTCTGCTGCTGTTTTTCCTGCTGCTGCTGGTGCTGCTGCTGCTTTTCTTCTTCTTCTTTTGCTCCTGCTACCACTGTTGGGGCTACTTATTCTGCTGCTGCCTCTTCCGCTGCTGCTTCGCCTGTGTCTTCTTCTGATGCTTCAATCTGCTTCATCTGCTTCTGTGGCCGCTTCTTCTTCTGTCCGTTTCTTTTCATGCTTCTTCTTCCTCTTTTGTTTCTGCCGCTGCTCCTTCTTCTCCTGTTGCTTCCTCTGTGGCTGTGGTTGTTTCTTCTTTTTCTGCTGATGCTTCTTTAGCTGCTGCTCTTTCTTCTCTTGCAGCTACTTCTTCTGCTCCTTGAGGGCTATGTCTCGACTGCATTGCTGTATCGGGATCCTGGAAGGATCCTGAAATAGCAACGCCACATCCAAGGAACGCATTTGCTATTTCGGAAAAATTTTGAAAATAGCGGACGCGCTCTTTCACCAGCCCTGTAAACCTCGTTGTACGAGGAATAAGGGACGGCTCGAAAGAGCACGTTATTACAAAATTTGGTGCTGTGCAGATGCACCAAATTTCAACATAGCCTCTTTCGAATGTAAAATATGCAGTGCTGTTTAATGCAGGGCAGTGCTGGCCCTGCTTCTGCTGCTATTTCTTCTTCTCTTCCTGCCTTTTAGCTTCTGCTCCTTCTCCCAGTAGTTCTGGCTGCTGTTTCGCCAGCTTCTGTTGCTGCACCTTTTCCTGCCCATACTTGTTTTTGGGCTTCTTCTTCTGTTTATGCTGCTGTTTCTTCTTCCGCTGTTACTTCTCCTGCTGCTGCTGCTGCTCTTTCTTCTGCTGTTGCTACTACTTGCTTTTTCTTCTTTGCTTTCTTCTTCTGTTGATGGCTTCTGCTGCTTTTGATTTCTCTTTTCATCTGCTGATGCTGCTACTTCATCTGCTTCTGATGCTACTTCTTCTTCCGCCGCTGCTGCTGTTTCTGCTTCTCCTGCTACTGCTGCTCCTTCTCCTGCTTCTACTTGTTTTTCTGTTTCTCCTTCTTCTGTTCTTTCTGCTGCTTAAGTCTAGACTGGCGCTTTTCTCCGGCAAAACCCCGAGCCGGAAAAAAGCGGCAGCCATGTTCATGCAAATGCCCCGGGGGATATTTAAATCCCCCGCGGCATTTGCAATTCCGACTTGTCTCATTAGCATCCCTTTTCCGGAAAAGGATGCCAATGTAGACACAGCCCTGCTGTTTCTTTTGTTGATTCTTCTGCTGCTACTTTTGCGCCTGCTTCCTTTGTTGGTCCTACTTATTCTGTTGCTAGTTTTCTTCTTCTGCCACGGCTGCTTCTGCTGAGTTTTTTCTACTGCTGTAGCTGCTACCGCCTCTTTCTTCTGCTGTTCTCCTGTGCTTCTGTTTCTGCTTCTGCTACTATTTTTTCTTCTCCTCCTGCCTCTTTTCTTCTGCTACTTCTCCTACTGTTTCTGCTGCTGCTGCTGCTTCATCAGCTTCTGTTCCTGCACCTTTCCCTGCCCCACTTCTTTTCAGGCTGCTTCTTCTGTTTGTTCTGCTGTTTCTTATTCCGGTGCATCTACTACTGCTGCTGCTTTTCTGCTGCTGCTACTTTTTTTCTGCCACTTCTTCTTCTGATATTTCTCCTGCTGCTTCATCTGCTTCTGCTGCTCCATCCTTTTCTGTTGCTTCTTCTACTATTGCTGCTGCTGCTGCTGCCACTTCTGCTTTAATCTGCTGCTGTCTCTTCTGCTGCGGCTGCTGATTCTGTGGCTGTTTCTTTCCTGTTTCTGCTTCCTTTTAATCTGCTACTGATTCTTCTGCTACTGATGCTTTTTCTGTTCCTCCTTCTTCTGCTTTTTCTCCTGATGCTGCTACTTTTCTTTTTGTGCCACTGCTGCTTCTTTTAATTTTTCTTCTTCAGCTGCTATTTCCTCCTGTTTCTTCTACTATTCTTTTTCTGCTACTTCTTCTGCCCTGCTTTTTTCATGCTTCTTCTTCTTTTGTTTGTGCTACTGCAACTTCTTTTTCTGTTGTTCCTCTTTCTGCTGTATCTTCTGTTGCTGTTACTTCTTCTGCTTCATCCTCTTTTGATTCTGCTGCTGCTGCTTCTGTTCTTCTTCTGCTGCTGCTTTTACTTCTCTCGGGCTTCTCTACACTGAGAGGTTTTTGCAGCAGAGAGTATGCTAATGAGGGACTGATGTTTTTTGCGCAAGGGGGTTTTTGCACAAAAAGAAGCAGTGTAGTTGTTTCTGCTTTGCTCAAAACCTCCTTTTTGCACAAGATCTTTATGCCTCTCCGGATCTTGTGCAAAACAGCTTTTTGGCAAAAAACAGAAGTGGCTACGCTGTTCTTTTTTGCACAAAAACCCCTTATGCAAAAAGCATCAGTACAAAATATGCTAATGACATCACAAAGCATACTCTCTGCTGCAAAAACTTGCAGCCTAGACACAGCCTCACTCGATAAGGAGCAGCCAGAGTTCATGACTCAGAGATGCTCCCCATTGCCTGGTCCTACCCCTGTAGTGCAGCTGGCAGGAAGGGTGGGGGGTGACGCACAGAAATCAGGAGCCTGCTGGAAGTCTCAAGAGAACTGTCATGTCTGCAACTGTGCAGAGAAGTGGGCGGGGCTGGGCCCTTGCTGAGCTCTGCCCTGGCAGGAAAAGGGGAGGGGCAATCAGAGGCTGAGGTTATAAGAGAGCATCTCCCTCCCTCCCATTTAGCACATCATTGACAGCAACAGCAGACTGGGAAGCACTTCCAAAGGATGTCACAGAACTAGTTTCAGAGGGGCAGCCTTGTTAGTCAGTAACTTTGTCCCGCAGCACCTTAGGGAGTATTTACACAGCTCCCTGCACTCAAAATAAGCGATGTTCCAAAGATACAAAGATGCTAATTACCTTGCCTATTACAATGATAGCTTCCCCACTTATCACCCCCTGATTAGCCATTCATTAACTCATAAACAGCTATTCCCTCCCTACCTCTCCCTCACCCCACCTTCTGTACTTAATCTGATTTGTCAGGTTAATAATGTGTTCACTTTTTTCATTCTATTCCTTTGGTGTATATGGTAATGCCAATTGTCTTCCAGAATATGATCTGAGGAAGTGTGTCTGGCCCCAAGACAGTGAACACAGAGAACCACCAACCTTAGCGAAACATCTCCTTGGGTCTGACGAACTGGCTTAGACTTGCACAAGGACAAGGACCTGAGACTCCTCCCCATCAATGCCTCTGTCCTGCCAATCGGAGGGAGAGCGGTGGAACATTCTCACCAAAGAGCCCAAAGCATGGCCCACATCATGGGGGCGATCCCAGTCAGAGCACTATTTATGCCCCACCATTTTGGTTTGACTCCCGGGAGACCAGCTCTTGATGTGGGGTGGGGAGCAGAAGAGGACAAAAGAGGCAAGAAAAGAAGAGAAATGCGGGCGGGACGGAGGGAAAGAGAAACCAAACAGGAGAAACCCCCACGGCCCCAGTGGTTCTAAGGGACAAAGCCCCAGATGGGGAATAAAATTCCGACCCTTTCACCCAGTGTTCCGTGCCTAGAATCCAGCCGGGACCAGGTGGATCAGACTGAGCAGTTCCCACCCCCTCGGAGGCTCTTACCTTCTCCACAGGGATGTCTGAGCTGTAGGGAAATCAGGAGAAGGAGGAGGAAGCTCGACAGAGGTTCCTCCAGGCGCTCACGTGCAGGAATCAGGAAGCTCTGAGTCCTCAGAGAGACATTGCGAGACAGAGACTTGCCTTAGCAAATGCCACAGGGGTCTGCGAGGTCATCCCGGCCTTGCCCCTCTTGTGCCTGGCTGATGTCAGCATCTCTCAGTGAGGTCACCACCTCCCCACCATCTTTGCCTAATATGGGGAGGGCCTGCCAAAGGCCTGTGTGATGTCACGGCCGCCCCCTCCCCCCACGCTGCAGGATGAGTGTCCTGCCTCTGGCCACCCCTTGGGATGTTTGAGCCATTCCCTGTGCTCCCCCCACTCAATGCCTGTTCCTCCTAGGAAGTCAGCCGGCTGCACAGTCGCACCTCAGAAGTGTCACATTATTGGATTGTGAGGGGAGCAGCCGGGTCACTGCTGCACCCATGGGGGGGTGTTCGCCCCAAACGTGGTACAAAGGGGGCCATAGAAGGGGGCAAACAAAAGCTTGCTTTCTTCTGATTCTGTATCTGCTCTTCACCTATCTGTATAATGTCTGTGTGTTTAGTTAGGAATCTGTAATCTGTGTGGAGACTGGAAGTCTCTCTGAATGTGGTTGAGCAGTGGGCAGAGCCCGGCCTATGGACATGCTGATTAGTGAGGCCCTGTGGGACAATATCACTTAATGGGACAACGACACGCCTTGGGAATGATGACCAACACCTAAGGGTACCAGCAGGGAACACAGTGATAGGCCACTGGCCAGGTGACCTGCTGCAGCCAAGAAGAGACCAGGAAGGATGTATAAAGATGCCATGTAGCTGACTCCATCTTGGTAATCAGCTCAGCACTTCATCCCAGAGGCAGCAGTGCAGGGATCGAAGAGCTGGAAAGAACTGAGGACCCGTTTTAACCTAGGATGTACAATAAGGACTTCCAAGCCAGCAGCTATAACTTCTCTGCTAGTGCCTGCATCGAGAGCTGGGAGATGCAATGCATGTAGCGTACGATACTTTAGCACCCTTACTCTCATGCTTTTCTTTCTGGTAGCAATAAATCTTTAGATGTCAGATGCTAAAGGATTGGCTCAGTGTGATTTGTGGTAAGGTCCAGACGGTAAATTGACCAGGGATCTGTGGCTGGTTTCTTGGAACCGGACAGAACTTGTTCGGGGTAGGTGAAATTGGGTTCTAAGACCCCTCACCTGAATATGAGGCCCGGGGCCATCTGGGGCACGGATATTGCTGGGGATTGGAGGGGTTTTGCTCATGAGGCTTCAGGCAAGCAGCTGAAGTGCTCTGTGGGACTGATTTGCAGCCTGTTTGGGAAGGTCTCCAGAGGGTCTGTAAGGAGCCCCAAAGTTGAGCAATTCGCCCTGAATGGACACCTTCAACTGTGCCCACGCCGGTCCAGTATGTCACACCCCCCTTCCTGAGACATCTGTCCGTTTTCAAGCTCCTGCTGCATCTGAATTCCCTCCCAGAGTTTACATCTCTCATCCCTTCCCACACCCAAATCCCCCATTCCCACCTCAGAGCCCGCACCTCCTGTCTCAACCCAGGGAGAGTGCATAAGGGCTGGGGACAGCAAGTGATGGAGAGGAGGGGAATGGACAGGATTGGGCCTCAGGGAAGGGATGGGTGTTTGGGGATGGTGGTGGGTGCTTGGAGTAGATCTTGGCTTGCCCTGACATTGAAGAAGGGATCTTCGGTGTAAAAAGGTTGGAGAGAACTGATAACGAAACTGAGAGGCTCATTGAATCCCTTGACTCTGGGAGCTGGGGCTGAAAAGCAAATGACAAAGTTCACAGGATGCATGAGAAAAAGATGAGAAATGGCCACACAGTGTGCAGGGGGCCAATGCTAGAAGTAAATGCTCCTGTTCCAGTCACAGGGCTCAGGAGGCAGAAGGTGATTCCAACAACACCTAAAAAAGCAGAAATTCAAAGCTGGTTCCGGGAAGAATTTCATGTTGAAAAAAGGCCGTTTTTTTCCCAGCCGGGTCTCCTCCTGCCTGCCCCAGGAAAGCCAAGTTCAGACACTGGGGCGATGGTTTTAGTGGCTGAGAAGCTGTTTAACGGGCTGTGATGCTTCAGGTGCAGGAGCAGTGATCTACTGTCCCTCCCAACTCCTCAGCCAGTTTTCATCTCTGTCCGTGTCAGGTGGTGGGTGCCAGGTAAATGCTGCGGCTGCTTTGTCCAGTGCCAATGGGATTATTTCACTCGGACATCATCAGTGGTGCCAGGGGAGGAGAATCACTTACACAGGGCTAGAGCTGTGTCCACACTGGGGGGTTTCCACTGCCCCAGTAACACTTCCTGGTGCGGACCAGGCTGAGGGTGCTGCCTTGGCCCCCACTGCCATAGTGATCACCTCCTGGGCATCGCTGTATTGACCCTCTCACCTGCCTGTGAGGCAGGGCAGGGCTATTAGCCTCGTGCTACAGGTGGGGGAACCGAAGCACGACACGATATTGGATTCACAGAGCTGTGTAGGTGCCTGACACTGACTGACCTTAAGGGGAGTTGGGTTGAGAATCCCAGCCCAGTGACTTACCCCGAGTGTTCCAGGAACCAGGCCAGAGCAGAGAGCTGAACCCAGCTCAGTTCTCTAACCACTGAACCAGCCTTCCTCTGTCACCTGTGTCATGAATCATGGGTAGTGTGAATGGTTAGCACGAGTGCATGAGTGAATCAACAGTAAGTGAGCTGAAGAGAGGCCATGCTGAGGTCCAGGCAAGCGCCCCAGAGAATTATGGACTTGTTTGTTCTGGACAAAACCCCTGGAGGATTATGGACGTGTTTACAACTTTAAGAAGAAGGACCGTGGGAAATAAAAGAACTCTGTGTATGTGGCTGAGGCAGCGTTTCCAGCATTGCCAGATAAGAAAAGTAACAAGAGAAGAGTCTAACCAAGGACAGACCGTTGTTTCTCACTAGTGGTGAGGCAAGTGGTGCAAAAACCGGATATTTCTGGATCGGTCGTGGACACACCAGTAAGAAGAAGGGGGTGTCACTAACGGACATCACCCCACCTGGACTGTGTGCAGCCAGTGGATGGCATCCCACCGGCCTGGCCCCTGCCGAGGGGATATGTACCACACCATTTCCCCCCACAAGCTGGAGTCCATCGATTCGGCATATTGGGGTGATGTGCACATTGGACTTCCACCTCAACCAAATTAACCAACATTCCCTGGGGTCTGGCCAGCCCCAGAGGGTGAGTGTGTGAGTGTGTTAAATTGAATTAAGAATTAAGCTGCTAAATCGGGTTAAGGAGTAGATGTAGATTGTTATTCCATTTAAATATTGCTTTTAATGCTTTTAATGCTTGTGATGCCTTGTATTGTTGTTTTAATTGCTTAGTACTAAATATACATGTAGCGCCCCCCTCCACCTGGTTACCTTCTTTAAGGCCAATCTCCTTACAGGTTTTGATGGAGAGGTCTGGGTTCTTCTGGATTCCGCCACCCACTCAACTTTATTTTTTCCGATGGATTTATTTGGCGGTGCCTCCACCCCCCTCACTCCTTCCTGGCAGGGTCACCAGGGCAGCTTGGGAGAAAAATTCTAACCCAGGGGAATCCCCACGTATTTGCCAGATAGTTGGAGACTCCCAGAAAATAGCACAAACACATACACTATAATAAACACAGTTATATTAAACAGGAGACAAATAGAACAGAACAGGGTAAAACACTATTTTTAAGTTCACCGGTGCCCAGCAACTGTAAGGTCAGTGTCCCTTTGGTACGAGCACTTTGTTGGGGCCCTTGATGACTTTTGACCACAAAATTCCTCTCTGCAGTGGTTTAGCAGTGGGGCTGTCTGGGTCCAGTACAGCCCAAAGGACTCACAAGTGGGAGAAGGTGGTAAATCCCCCACAGGTTTAATATGCAGCAGGTAATAAAATCCCCAAACAAATTCCCTGACTTACTAACTAAAAGATGCTGCACTCACACACTCCATGGATGAGCCTCAGGTTCAGAGATGACTCCGTCACTGCAGAGGGGCTGCTCTCTTCTGGCAGGGATCCTCCTCAGGCAGGAATCAGGCTGCTTCAATCCCGGAATTTCCCCTCATCACAAAGGGGTTCAGGCCACACAACTGCACCAAATTCAAACTATAATCTCCTAGCACAGCATTCAGACACACACAGCAGGCAGCAGCCCCGAACCAGCAGACCGGGCAGAGCTGACCATGGTGGCTGGTCTCACCCAGGGAGTGGGAGAGCCAGCTCTGCCTCGCTGGGGAAGCCTCTCAGCAAACTCCACAAACTGGGAATCAACAGTGGAGACATAACACCCAGCTGAGGGATCCTGCCTTCCGGTCCCTAGAGGCTAGCTCTCAGGGGGAACCCTGCATGCAGGCCTGGGGTTCACTAGCTCCCACACAGGCAGCTTCCCCCTCCCTAGGGGCTGGCTCCAGACTCTCCAACCAATGGCTCCTCCTTCCCCTCCTGAACTCCCTGGGAGGGGCGTCTCACTCCCTATGGGTTGCTGGGCAGACTCTGTCCCTGGTAGGGAGGGGGAGCCAAGGCAAACTCCGTGCGCCTGTCCCTGAGCTGCCAGCAGACAGAGCCCCAGGAATCCAGGTCATCTCCTTGGGGTTACATCCACATACATAGAGAGCTTTTCAAACTGCTCCTGAACTGAGCGCAGTAAAACTCGTTACAGGGATGTCTGAGATACTGAGGAAGACTCTTTTGCTCTGGGAATAATGAACCAAATGCCTTGTGTGACATGGCTTGATCAACCGGAGCACAGCGCCCTCTAGTGACACCTGTTGGCTGCTCTGCACTGGCAGCTGGAGGCTGCGCCATGACACCGCTGCACCAAACATGGACACAACCCCTGCTGTGCCAGGGGGACGTGGTGGCCGGCGTCCCAGTCTCTCCCCCTGGTGCCCGTTGGGGAGATACCTACCCAGCCCTCACCTCTGCCTGTCCCCAGCCCCGCTGTTAGTTCTGTCCCTGCCCAGCCCTCACCTCTGCCCTTGAGGGCCTGATTGCTCCCTGGGGCTGAAGTAGGTTCCTTCCACCTCCCTTGTCCGGATCTGTGAGGGGCGGAAGGAGGTTTCAGGATAATAGAGAGGAGGAGCCAAGGACTGGGTACAGGGGAGTCCTCCAGGGTCACAGACACTGGGGGGGTATGTCTACACTACAAAGTTAGTTCAAACTAACGTCCGTTAGTTCGAACTAACTTTCATAGGCGCTACACTAGCGCTCCGTTAGTTTGAATTTAATTCGAACTAACAGAGCGCTTCGCTCGAACAAGGTAATACTCATTCCACGAGGATTAAGCCTAGTTCGAACTTACTAGTTCGAATGAAGGGCTGTGTAGACCCTTAATTCGAACTAGTGGGAGGCTAGCCCTCCCCAGGTTTCCCTGGTGGCCACTCTGGCCAACACCAGGGAAACTCTACTGCCTCCCTCCCGGCCCCGGACTCCTTAAAGGGGCACAGGCTGGCTACAGTGCCCGTGCCAGGTGCAAGCCTGCCAGCACCCAGCCAGCAGACCCTGCACTTGGCATGGCTCGAGCCACCCACCCGATGCCCCCCAGCCCTCCCCCTCTTCCTGGGACCACGCTGGCGGCTCCCGGGAGCTTGCCCGGGACCGCAAGAGGTGGGCACCCGCCTGGGCTAGTGCGGACATCGTGGACCTCGGCCACAATCTCCGCACTAGCCACAGGAAAGTGGCCGGCTTGGGCAGGATAGCTGCCAGCCTGGCCACCCAGGAGCAGGTGTACATGAAAATCAAGGGGGTTCACTGAGACCCCCGACCCTGAGCCCTGAGCTTACAATGGTCGTCCTGGGTCAGACCAAAGGTCCATCTAGCCCAGTAGCCTGTCTGCCGACAGCGGCCAACCCTAGGGACCCTGGAGGGGATGGACCGAAGACAGTGACCAAGCCATTTGTCTCGTGCCATCCCTCTCCAGCCCTCCACAAACCTTGGGCAGGGACACCACTCCTACCCCCTGGCTAATAGCACTCCATGGACCCAGCCTCCATGACTTGATCTCACTTCCCTTTAAACTCTGTTCTAGTTCTAGCCGTCACAGCTTCCTGCAGCAAGGAGTTCCACAGGTTGACTCTTTGCTTTGTGAAGAACAACTTTCTGTTACTAGTTTGAAGCCTGCTACCCATTCATTTCCTTTGGTGTCCTCTAGTCCTTCTTTATGGGAACTAATGAAGAACTTTTCTGTATGCACCCTCTCCACCCAACTCCTGCTTTTATAGACCTCTATCCTATCCCCCCTCCATCTCCTCTTTTCTAAGCTGAAAAGTCCCAGTCTCTTTAGCCTCTCTTCATATGGGACCTGTTCCCAACCCCTGATCATGTTAGTTGCCCTCCCCTCTCCCAGCCTCTCTCTTCCCCTCTCCCACCTCCTTTTCCCAGTCTCCCCCAGTTTTGTTCAATAAAGACAGATTCCATTTTTGAACACAATTGTCCTTTATTTTGTACATCAAGAAAAGGGGCTAGGGAAGGGTAAGTGGAAGGAGGTGAGGGAGGAATGGGGTACGAGCCCCCGATGGGGAGGACTGGGCTGGCTCTGTGGGCTTCTGGGGGTGGAAGCTCTCCTGCAGCTCCCCAATTGCCCCCTCTCCCCAGATGGCAGCCTGCGGCAAGTGCAGCCGGGCTGATGGCCGAGTGCTGTGATGTGCCCAGTGTGGGCACTCCGGGCACTCCAAGCCAGGACTGCTTTGCAAGCGGGGCACCCCTGAGAACTGTCTGTCCGGGGTGGGGGTCGGGTCCCTTTAAGCGCAGCCCTCAGCTAGCCTGAGACAGTAGCTCCACGCTCTAAGTCCTCATTTGATGCCCTGCCGGCACTGCTTCCGGCCATCCTTAAGCCCGGTTCAGGGTCCACTTAATGAGGACATGCTAGTTCGAATTAGCAAAACGCTAATTTGAACTAGTTTTTAGTTCTAGATGCGTTAGTTCAAATTAGCTTAGTTTGACTTAACTAATTCGAACTAAATTAGTTCAAATTAGCGCTGTAGTGTAGACATACCCGGGGTGTGAGGCCAGAGGCTGGTGTCAGGGGGACAGTTGGAGCTCGGTTCCCCCCAACACCCAGATCAATGGTCAGAGTCTCTCCCCAGGGAGGGAGCCCGGCGGGAAAGTGAAGATCAGGACCTCGGTAGCAGCATCGATAAATGTCACCTGCCCCCGGTCACAGTCCAGACAAACCCGGATCCTGCTGGGGGGGTTCAGGGGCAGGGGGGTGTGAGGGTCAGTGAGAGCCTGGAATTGATCCTGCCACCACTGCACAGCCCAGACCCCCCTCTGGGGGCTCAGGCTGATCCATCCCTTCCTGCTCGCAGACTCTCTGGACACCCCCACAGCCCATTGGCCATCCCCCACCTCCACCTCCCAGTAATGTCTCCCCAAGGTGAAGCCCTCTCGGCCCAGCACACAGGACCAAGTGTCAAATCTCGCCGGGGTGTCAGCCACTGGCTGCCATGTGTCTGCCCATCTCACACGTTTCCCATCCTCAGACGGAACGAGCCGGGGATGCGCCATATCTGGATCCAGTCACGTTGGCTGGGGGAGAATCAGAGCGTGAGGGGCAGAGTTTGGCCCTGGGGAGGGTTCGAGGCGTCAGGGACAGAATCTGTCCCAGCTGGGCAGTGACTCAGGGACTCTCCTGCCTCCAGGGGCGCCCGGCTCTGAGTGGGGAGCAGCCCTGAGGTCTCGGCTTTCGCTCCTGAGGTTCATCCCACCGGCCACTGACAGAGCAAAGAGATTTACTGCCCCCGATCTGAGACTGTCTTCCCCTCAGGCACCATCTGTCCCTGGGTGGGGATTAGTGGCCAGGGGCAGACTGGCAATCAAAATAGGCCCAGGAAATAGGCCCGGGGGAGGAGAAGAGAGGGTGGAGGTTGGGGGCGGGGGCACACAGGTGGGGGGGGACAGCCAGGCAAGGGGGGGTTCACAGGCAGGGGTGTTGCAGGGGAGAGAACACAGGATGGGGTGGCCGGCCACAGGAGGGGGGGGCCACGGGTGGGGAAAGGGAGTTGCGGGGGAGCACACGGGAGGGGTTGTGGCTGGCTGGAGGGGGCTCATGGGCCAGGGTGTAGTAAAAACTAAGTGTGCTTCTTTCCCTCCATTGCTTCAGCTCGAAACAGCACGTATCATTTAGCTGATTGTGCATGTCTTAGAAGGTGCTAAACTTTCTGCCAGGGAACCAAGTAAACTTGCAGTGACCAATCACGTTGCGACACGCTGACCAGAAGGAATGTGAAATCTATAAAAGTTTCAGCTCAGGCGATGCTCAAGGTCGACCTTGCTTTGAGCACTGAGCTCCTCGGACGAACTTGTTTGCAAACAATAAAATAGAGTTGGACCCAGCCTGAAAGTGTGACTCTGTTCTTGAAGCAAATTAAACTAGCCCCCAGGGGACGAAACTAGCAATTTATGCAACAAGTGTCCCCTTTGGGCCCCGCTCCCAGGTAGAGTCGGCAGCCACAAGGGCTGGGTCAGTGTCTGGGGGTTCCCCTGCTGCTGGGCCCCAGAACAGGCCTCCCTCCCCAGCCACAGCAGGGCCGGTCCCAGGCTAGGTTGGGCCAGAGGAAAGGACACACCACAGGTGTGAGAAGACCGACCATGGCTGGGTTCAAGCCAGGTAGAGGGGTCTGCCCGGGGAGGTCTGGGCCTGGGGGCTCGGGCTGGGAAGTGGTGACCGGGCCATGGAAGATCCCAGCTACAGCAGGATTGAGTCCAGGGGATGAGGGAAGTGGCATGTCCAGGCACCCACAGGTCCAGGTGTATTGGCTGCAGCTGGGTTCTGGCTGGGAGCCCCTGAGCCCTTCCTCTTTCCTCTCGCTCTGCCCAGCTAGGGGAGGGAGGAGACGCTCCCCTTGGAGCCAGAGTCTAGCCAGCCACCGACAGTCACTAGCTGAGCACCCGCTACAGCCCTCGCTCTGCCGGCCGGGCTATGGAAGGGCCTGCGGGGGTTGCCACTGAGCAGACAGCTCAGGTTTAACCCTCAAGCCCCAGCACAAACCCTGCAGCCGGGCACCTTCACTTACCTCCGCAGAAGCTCAAAAGGGAGGAGGGGAGCCCTGTTATCTCTGGCTGGGGAAAGGAGACAGGAGGCCCCATCTCTTCCATCCTGGCTCTTTGCTTCTGTCACGGGTTGTGGGGGAGTCACCGACCTGCACCCCCATCCGCAGCCAGACACGACTCTCACCGGCAAGTCGAACTGAAGGTTTATCGGTTCACAGGACACAGCGCAGCACGGGATCTTTGTTAACACAGGGACCAGGAGCAGGCAGGACCATTCCTCTCTGGGAAAAGGGCTCTGGGCCCGGCTCCCCCCTTCCTGCTCAATCCCCCTCCCTCATCCTAACCCAACTAAGACTGACCCTTCCCCCCAGGCCCTTGTCACCATCCTGGAGTCAGCCCCGCCCACCCCTTTGTTCCCCTTCCTGGTCGAAGGTCTTGTCTGCGGCCCCCTGGTCCTCAGGACATGAGACTTAGGACAGGAGAGACACATTCACCTCCACAGTGAGTCATGTCCAGCCTTCCCCTTCCTCAGCCAAGCCGTGTTGCAGTGCCCAGGGAAACTGAGGCATGCACACACACAGAGGGTATGTCTACACTACAAAGTTAGTTCAAACTAACGGACGTTAGTTCGAACTAACTTTAATAGGTGCTACACTAGCGCTCCACTAGTTCGAATTTGAATCGAACTAGCGGAGCGCTTAGTTCGAACTAGGTAAACCTCATTTTACGAGGACTAACGCCTAGTTCGAACTAGCTAGTTCGAACTAAGGGCTGTGTAGCCCTTTAGTTCGAACTAGTGGGAGGCTAGCCCTCCCCAGGTTTCCCTGGTGGCCTCTCTGGCCAACACCAGGGAAACTCTGTGCCCCCCTCCCGGCCCCGGACCCCTTAAAGGGGCACGGGCTGGCTACGGTGCCCGTGCCAGGTGCAAGCCTGCCAGCACCCAGCTAGCAGACCCTGCACCTGGCATGGCACAGAGCCACCCACCCGATGCCCCCCAGCCCACCCCCTCTTCCCGGGACCAGGCTGGTGGCTCCGGGGAGATTGCCCTGGACCGCAAGAGGCGGGCATCTTCCTGGGCTAGTGCGGACATCGTGGACCTTGTCCACGATATCCGCACTAGGCACAGGAAAGTGGCCGTCTAGGGCAGGAGAGCTGCCAGCCTGGCCACCCAGGAGCAGGTGTGCATGAAAATCAAGGGGGTCCACTGAGACCCCCGACTCTGAGCCGTGAGCTTACAATGGCCGTCCTGGGTCAGTCCAAAGGTCCATCTAGCCCAGTAGCCTGTCTGCCGACAGCGGCCAACCCTAGGGACCCTGGAGGGGATGGACCGAAGACAGTGACCAAGCCATTTGTCTCGTGCCATCCCTATCCAGCCTTCCACAAACTTTGGGCAGGGACACCACTCCTCCCCTCTGGCTAATAGGACTCCATGGACCCAACCTCCATCACTTGATCTCACTTCCCTTTAAACTCTGTTCTAGTTCTAGCCTTCACAGCCTCCTGCAGCAAGGAGTTCCACAGGTTAACTATTTGCTTTGTCAAGAAGAACAACTTTCTCTTACTAGTTTCAAGCCTGCTACCCATTCCTTTCCTTTGGTGTCCTCTAGTCCTTCTTTATGGGAACTCAGGAAGAACTTTTCTGAATGCACCCTCTCCACCCAACCCCTGCTTTTAGAGACCTCTATCCTGTCCCCCCTCCGTCTCCTCTTTTCTAAGCTGAACAGTCCCAGTCTCTGTAGCCTTTCTTCATCTGGGACCTGTTCCCAACCCATGATCATGTTAGTTGCCCTCCCCTCTCCCAGCCTTTCTCTTCCCCTCTCCCACCTCCTTTTCCCAGTCTCCCCCAGTTTTTTTCAATAAAGACAGAGTCAATGTTGGAAGAAACGTTATCTTTATTTTGTACATCAATAAGAAGGGGGGCTAGGGAAGGGTAAGTGGAAGGAGGTGAGGGAGGAATGGGGTACGAGCCCCCGATGGGAAGGACTGGGCTGGCTCTGCGGGCTTCTGGGGGTGGAAGCTCTCCTGCAGCCCCCCAATTACTCCCTGTCCCCAGATGGCAGCCTGCGGCAAGTGCAGCCGGGCTGATGGCTGAGTGGTGTGATGTGCCCAGTGTGGGCACTCAGGGCACTCCAAGCCAGAACTTCTTTGCAAGCGGGGCACCCCTTAGAACTGTGTGTCCGGGGTGGGGGTCGGGACCCTTTAAGCGCAGCCCTTGGCTAGCCTGAGACAGCATCTCCATGCTCTAAGTCCTCCTTTTATGCCCTGCCGGCACTGCTTCCGGCCATCCTTAAGCCCTGTTCAGAGTCCACTCAATGTGGACTTGCTAGTTCAAACTAGCAAAACGCTAGTTCGAACTAGTTTTTAGTTCTAGATGTGTTAGTTCGAACTGTAGTGTAGTGTAGACGTACCCAGTGTAGTGTAGCGCTGTAGTGTAGACGTACCCAGAGTTATTACAGAACAGCAGAGGACAGTAGACTCACATACAGCACCACCAGGCAAACAGAGTGAACACAGACCCCGCGACGTCACAACTTCCCTGCAGGCATCACCGGTAGACATGGTAAGAATCCGCACTTAGAGCCCAAGGCTGGGAACCACGTTCCCTGGAGGGAGGGGGGATCTAGAAAGTTCTCAGGGTGCAGGGGGGTAAACAGGCCGACACTGTGACATGTTAGGATGGGCTAAATCATCCTGCATCGGGAGGAGCAGGGACAGGGGTATCCAGAGGCCCCCAGACTGTGGATGGAGGCAGGAAAACCCACAAAAAGTCTCTGCCTCACAGTATATTTTGCAAAGACAAGAAGAGGCAGCGAACAGCCTGGCAGAGGAGGGGAGGCAGGAACTCAGGCTGGGGGGGAGAAGGGACTGAACATTGAGAGGGGAGGGAGAGATGATTTCTGGGTTCCCGCTGTGTGTGTGTCTGCGGGGGCAGGGCTGAGGTTTCCATGCCCGTGATCAGGACAACAGAGATTTCTCCCTGACCGCTCCTCTTGGGAATGTCGGGGGACATTTCGCTGGGGGTCGAGGTTCCGGGAATTCCCCAGCCCCCCTAACTGCGGCAGCTCCCCACGACCACGGCCCCGGACTCCACTTACCGTCCATGTTCTCCTGGGTGCTTCAGGGAGCGTCTGACCCCCCGGCTCAGCTCCGGCTCAGGGCAGGAGGACTCCAGCCGGGTGCGACTCCCCCTCGGCCTGCGGCTGGACAGGACACAGCAGGGAGCGGTGACCCCGTCACCCGTCAAAGCCTGGCCCTGGGCGCTGGGCCCGATGTGGGAGGGTGCAGGGGGAGCCCCTCACTGGCCATGGAGAGAAGCCAGGGGGGAAGGCAAATTAGCCATGAGCCTTGTACACCCTGTACCACCGGGTCTGGCGGGGGGGCTCTGTCTGTGGGGCACAAACTTACAGATAGTCAGGGATCTGGGGCAGAGGCTGGCAGAGGGGGATTATGTCTCTGGGGACAGACTGGCAGTTAGGGACGTGGGGGAGGGCCTGGTAGAGGGGGCTCTGTCTGTGGGGCATAGACTGGCAGATAGTTGAGGATGGGAGGGGCTGTTAGAGGCTGGCTCTGTGAAAACTGACTGGCAGTTAGTCAGAGATGTGGGGTATGGGCTGACAGAGGGGGCTCTGTATGTGCAGCTCAGACTGGTAGTTAGTCTGACACATGTAGGAGGGGCTGGCAGAGGGTGGCCCCATCTGTGGGGCACAGACTGGCAGTCTGGGATATAGGGCAGAGATTAGCACAGACTGGCAGTTTTTCAGGTACATGGGGGGTTGATAACTGATAATAGGAGACTAGCTGGTCTCGTGGGGGTGTCTGGGTGGGGAAGTTTCTAGGCTGCGGGAGATGGGGGTGGGGTTTGGACGGGGGGCACAGGCAGTGCTGGGCTGTGTGTGCACTGATGGTTCAGGATGCAGAGTTAACGGGTAGAAAATCTTCACCCCCGGCCTGTGTTTCAGGGGCAGCTGGACCAGCTGACGTGGTTTCTGGTGCTTCCTTTGAGCATCCCCCCGGGAGCAGGTCGGTGCTGTTGTGTTCACTAGTCTGATGATGATGATGGAGGAAATGTTGCCGTTCAGCTGAGTGTGAGCAAAAGCAACACACACGCCCAGGAGAAACCACGTCCTAGTTCCAGTGCCCAGTGCACCCCTCACATCCCTCTTCTAGCCTCTAGGCCTGGTGCTCCTGGGAACCTCTCCTGGGACCCCCCTCTCTGCCCCGGTGCAGAGTCCTAGAATCACTGGGCTGGAAGGGCCCTGAGGAGTCAGCTTGTCCTGTTCCTGCTCAGAGCAGGGCCCAGCCCAACTCACTCACCCCAGCCAGGCGTGTGTCAGGTCTGGCCTTAAAATCCTCTCAGGACAGAGATTCCCCCCTTCCCCAGGCCTCCCGCTCCAGCGTTTCACCAGCCTCAGTGAAATCGTTTCCCCTAATACCCACCCCAGAGCTCCCCAACTGCAACTCGAGACAGTCGCTCCTTGGGATCCCCTCTCTGGCCATGGAAAGACCCTCTTAGGCCTCTGCCTGGCCTGCATCCTCTGCCTCACCCACCCCCAGCACAACCGGCTGTGAGCCCCAGGCCGGACCTTCCTCCTCAGCCCTCGCTCTGGTCACACAACAAATGGCCTGGGAGCACTTTACAGACCAATAAAACATGCAGGTGGGATCATGAGCTTTGGCGGGCTCAGCCCCCTGCTTCAGATGACCGGGGCCTGGGGGGGCATCAACCCTGCCCTGCGAATCAGCCCCCCCATCCTGCTGGGCCTGCCCCCCGAGGGAGCGGAGTAGAAAAGCCTCTGGAGCCGCTCAGGCCGGGCCGACTGCAGGAGGAGGAGGATGCGCAGGGAGCTCTGGGCCCAGGGGAGCCGAGGGGGCAGGAGCCTCCAGCAGCAGCCACGGCCAGGGAGGCCCTCGGACGGGCCGTGCCCACAGGCCGCGTGAGGGGAGAGACGCCAGGGCTGCTAGGAAGGGGCCCAGGGCGGGGATTGTTCCTGGGGGCTCAGCGTGTGGCTGTCGGAGTCCCTGCTCCTCGGCCAGCAGGGCCCAGGGCTTGGGCCCAGGGACACAGGGGCTCAGGCAACGGGGCGGGAATGGGCGCGTTTGTGCTGCCAGCTCCCATCGGCGGCCCTTGGACTGACATGGGTGGGAGGAATTGGACCGGCTGCCCCGCGCTCCGCAGAGGGAAACGTGGGCTCCCCAGTGCTGAGCTGCTCAGACAATTCTTTCCCCGCCGTGTGGCTGGGGGCTCCGGCCAGAACACGCCTGCTCCTACTGACCCCGTGTTGGGGGGGGAAGGGCTTGTCAAGGGGTCAGACGGGCAGAGTCTGTGGGGGTTGGGTGGATGCGGCTGCCCCCCTCTGCAGAGACCCGGGCTGGGTTCAAGTTGTGCAATGGGGGATTCTCCATCCCTTGATATGGCTGAGCTGTAATGTGAGGGTGTCAGTAACAGCCAGGGCGAGTGGGGCTGGGGCGGGAGGGGTGGGGGAGGTTCTGGGACCTGCAAGGTGCAGGAGCTCAGCCCACATGACCATGATGGTTCCTCTGGCCCTTCAAGTCTGAGCCCATGAGACCGGCCTTTGGGCTGCTCTGGGACTCCTGACCCCAGCTCTGATCCACAGGCCCTGCTCTGACTGCTAGACATGACTGCTCCAGCCAGGAGTCTGGGAGGGTTTTGCCTGGGGAGGGGCTGTTGTGACAGCAACAGAAACACCCCTTCTGTGCCTGTGGGCTGCATCCCAGTGAGGGGCTCTGCTGGCACCGCTCTGTCCCCACAGGCCCTGGGGTGCAGCCGCCCCCTCGGCTGTCATGGGAAAAGTGTTTCAAGTCCTCTGGTTTGCAGGGAATGGCTGAGACCGGCCCGCGCATGCGCTTAAGGCCCAGAAAGCAAGGCTCATACAAACAATGATCGGGTTATTTCTCTTCACTCTCTTTATTTTAAATCAATCTCACAATTTGTTTACTTGGCTCCTGCTGTTGCTGCACCTGAGGTGGGTGGAGGTTTTGGCGTTGAAGGAGCATCTCTCGGACACCACGAATCACTTCTGCTCTTCCCGGCAATGCAGGAGAAGGCAGCAGGGACTCCAGAGTCAGCGGGAGGCTGGATACATCTGGGCTGGCCCCAGTGGCCGGCAGACACAGAGTTTTGGGCCTGGCTGAGCAGCAGGTTTCTTTACACACCCGTCGGTTCCCAGGAGTCTCTGGCCACTCCCTGCCATGGGTGCTGCCGTGTGAGCCCTGCCCTGGCCCTGGGCGTCCCTGGCCAGGCCCTCCCTTTGCTCCTCCACTCTCCATCCAGGCAGATCTCTGAGTTGGGGAAACCTCCCCTGAGAACCTGCCGCCTCCTCCCTGGAAGTGGTGGGAAAGGGGCTGCCGGGAACTCCTGGCCGTGGTGGCCCTCGGGGTCGTAGAGGAATCCCCTAGTGCAGCGTTTCTCCCCCTGGGGGTCCCTGCCCAGAAGGGGGCGGCAAGGCGAGGGCAGGAGGGTCGCTCACGGGGGCACCGGACGTTTGGGCTTTCCCAGCCGTGGCCTCGTGTTCAGTCCCCAGGTCCCCATCCCGGCGGAGTTTGGAAATAAGAAGAAATGTCCCTGATCTCTCCTGGCCTCCCCAGCTGGGCGGCTGGAGGGGCAGCTGCTCTCTGCCCCCAACCTGGCCAGCAGCGGCGCAGACGGAAGGGTGGCAACGGCATCGCTGCCTCCACTTCTCCTGCGCTGCTGCTGCTGCTGGCACTGACCCCACAGCTGGGATCCTGCTCGCTCTGGCCACCCAGCTTGGAAGGGAGCGATGCCCCCAGCAGGGGGCAGAGGGAAGGATGCAATGGCAGCCACTCCCCCTTCCTTCTGCGCTGCTGCTGGGAGCGGAGCTGCCCTCCGAGCTGGGCACCTCCCCTGTGGCCCCTGCTCTGTGGTCCCCAGCGGAGAAGGCAGCCCTGCCAGCAGCAGTGCGGAAGGAACGGTGGCAACATGCCAGGCCACCCTGCCTCTGCGCTGCTGCTGGGGCGGCGTTGACTTCTGAGCTGGGGGACCCGTCAGTGACCACCCCTCACTCGCTGCTCAGTGGGACCCCCCCCAATCTGGGCCCCACAACAGCAGCCTCTGCCCTGCTGCCGCCCAGGTCCAAAGGCAGCGCCACCGCCTGCAGCGGCACAGAAGGAAGGGCTGAGATACCAGACCAGGCCTCCCTTCCTCCTGTGCTGCTGCTGGCGCTGACTTTGCAGCTGGGTGTCCTACCAGCATGGGCCTCTCGCAGGCCACTCAGGGTATGTCTAGACTACAGGGTTTTGTCGACAAAAGTGGACTTTTGTCGACACAATTATACCTGCGTCTACACTGCTGCTGAGTTCTGTTGACAACGTCTACAGAACTCCGCTGTTTTGTCGACAGCTGTAAACCTCATTGTACGAGGAATAACGCCTTTTGTCGAGAGAGTTCTGTCACCAGAAGGCGCTATTGCATCTCCACTGCCCTTTGCGTCTACACTGTCATGTTGACAAAGCGGCTTGCTCTGTCTACAGAACTGGACGTAGTCTAGATGCTCTTTGTTGACAGAAGCTTTGTCGACAGTATCTGTCGACAAAACTTCTGTGGACAAAAGCCTGTCGTCTAGACGTAGCGTCAGTGTGGCAGGCAGGGCTGCCCCCAGCAGTGGCACGGAAGGGAGGGTGGCTCTGCTGGGTCAGGCGGCCTTGTGCACATGGTGCCTGTGCCTCTAGCTGCCCAGCTGAGAAGTGAGAGGCATGGCCAGCAGCGGCACAGCAGGGAGGGCGGCGATATCAGACCAGCTTCCCTCCCTCCTGCGTTGCTGCTGGCGGTGGGGTTGCCATCCAGGTTGGGCACCTGACCCCTTATAACTTCCTCAGCCTCCCCATTAGTAGGCAGAGCCTCTGCCCGCAGCAGTGCAGAGGGAAGGGAGGCACCGCCACACCAGGCCGCCCTCCCTTCTGCACTGCTGGTGGTGCTGGCGCCGCCTGCTCATGGGAAAAGGTGTGAAAAGGGGGCTCCAAAGGAGCAGCGCCACATGGACCTCGGGGTTGCCAGGGGTCTGAGTCCCCTGCTGACTCCAGGCTCCATGCAGGTGCTTCCACTCAGAAATGCACAAGAGCCTTCAGGACCCTGAGTCTTTCAAAGCAGAAGGACCCTCGTAAAGCCGAGTCAGTGGAACTTCCTGCTGGCCCCGGGCTGCACACGGAGTTGCCGTTTTGAAGTGCACAGGAGGCCCTGCTGGGGCCCTTGTCCAGTTCAAAGTGCAGAAAGTGCCCATCGACTAGTCGAGTAGCCAATGGAAATTCCATCGACTCCTCAACTTGTCCATGAATCGTTATTTAACATCCTTACCCAGCAGCAGCAGTGCGGAAGGCAGGGAGGCAAAGCTGCAGCAGCCCACCTGCCTTCTGCACTGTTACCGGAGACAGCACGGACTGTCCAGCTGCCCGGCGGGAGTGGCAGCGCTGTTGCCAGCGATGGCAGAGAAGGACGAGGGGAGCACCGTCCAGGGCCCCCCTCCCTTTTTGCTAGGGATGTCAGACAGGGAGTCAGTGAACAATCATGTCACTGCATCAAACTGTAGCAATTCCACGATTATTCGATAGTCCCTGGTGCCTGAGTCAGCAATGAGGGGCTGCACCGGCATCACACACAGCAGCCTCTGTGCGACGAGAGCTTGTGCCAGCCCCGGACAGAGGCTCCTCTGCAGCAGCCTCCTCTGGAGTGTGAGAGGCAGGAGCAGGCAGCTCCGCAGAACTGGTGCTCACGGAGAACTAGATTTTAAGTCAGCTCCCCTCGAGCAACCCTCCATCCCGCTCGCCTCTATGAGAGACAGCAAGGGCAGAAAGGGGGCTCCATGGAGCTGGCCTGTGTGGAGAGCCGGCTTAGAAGATAGTTCCCCGAACATCTCATGTCTGCCCTGCCCCCACGCTGATAGGGAGGCAGCAGTGGAGGGGGATGGGTGAGATGTGGTTCCATAGGAGCTGATACACATGGGGAGCTGTCTTAAAAAGCTGCTTCCTCTGTGCACCAGCTCCTGCCTGACTCCCTCACCCTCCGTGTTGCTGCATCTCTATGAGATGCAGCAGCCCATGGTGCGGGCCAGGCAGCTCCATGGGATCTGGTGCTCATGGGGAGGCAACTTAATAGCTGGATCCCCGCAGACACCAGCTCCCACCTTCCCCCCCTCTTGCTGCTTCTGTTCCTGAGGCAGCCGGGGGAGGGGTGCGTGGAGTCGACAGGATTAACCAATAAGCCCAGACGTATCGGTTAATCGTGTAGCCAGCTACACACGTTGACACCCCTAGTTTGTGCTGCTGCTGGTATCGGCGCTGCCCTCTGAGGTAGCCCCTGGCCAGTGGCACCCACTCTCTGGTCACCTGGTTTGGGAGGCAGGGCTGACACCCGCCGTGGTGCTGAAGGAAGTGCTGCAATCCCGCCCCTCCTGCACTTCCTGCTGCACCGCTCTTGGGGCAGCACTGACGGCCGAGCGGGTGACCAGAGAGTCGTGGCTGCTCCTGGGGCGCCCAGCTCGGAGGACAGGGCCCCCGCCAGCAGTGGTGCAGAAGTAGGAGTGACACAACACGGAGCCACCCTGCTTCTGTGCTGCTGCTGGCAGGGACGCCGTCGTCTAAGCTGGGCCCCTGGCCAGCAGCCACTGCTCTCCAGCCACCCAGCTCAGAAGGCAGCCCCACACCCTGCAGCACTGCCCCCTTCCCTCTGCGCTGCAGCTGGTGGTGGCGCTGACTTTTGAGCTGGGTGACCTGCCAGGGGCCGCTGCTCTGCAGCCACCCAGATGGAAAGGCAGCCCCACCGCCAGCAGCAGTGCAGAAGGAAGGGTGGCAACACCGGACCAGGCCTCCCTTCCTCCTGTGCTGCTGCTGTCAATGGGGCTGCCTCCAAACCGGATGGCCAGACAGTAGCCGCTGCTCTCCAGCCACTCAGCTGGGAAAGCCGGGAGAAATCCGACAGTTTTTAATATTTCCAAATATCTGCCCAAAGGAAGATTTGAGGCCCGAAGACGAGGTCATGGCTGGGAAAACCCAGGCGGCCAGTGACCCTGTTCGCGAGCCCCCTCCCCTGGCCCTGGGACCCCCTTTTGGGTGGGGAGCCCCAGCTGGAGAAAGGCTGCACTAGGGGATTCCCCAATGACCCTGGAGACCAACAGGGCCAGGAGTTTCTGGCAGACCCTTTCCCACAACTTCCAGGGAATACGCCGGAACTAGGGCCCCATCGCGTCCCCCTGCAACCTCGCCCATTTCACAGCCAGACCGTGTCCACGCTGCTCCCTGGCACACTCCCGGGGGCTTCCGTGGGAAATTTCCCGGCTCTCTGACCAGCTGGGTCCTGGCCCAAACTAGGATTGTGTGCAGTAGGGGTGGGGGCATCCCAAGAGTGCCAATTTCACTTGTAGCCTGTGGGGCAGAGCTAGAGCAGTTCCACCCTCACTTCTCCCTGCCCCTCAGGCTGGCTCTGATCTGCCCCCTCTGAAAGTGCCCATGTCGGGGCAGGACAACTCCTGTCCCATCCCAGCAGGGCCAGGCGAGCAGCTGGTGCCTAAGGCCCCTTCGCCACATTGGGAGCTCAGACTCCCCTCGCCATTCCCCCATCCCCTCCTCTCCCCCCGTTGCACGTCTCCTGGCTGTGAAATGGGTGGGGCCCTAGTCAGGTTCCCAGGGACCTTTACCCCCCACAGAGCAGGGGTGGGGAACCTTTGTTGGGTCGGGGCCACTGACCCACAGAAAAATCTATGGGGGGCTGCACACAAGTGAGAAACAGCCCCCCTCCCCTCCCCAGCGTGGGCCCCCAATGCAGGGGGGAGCCCCGACCTTCAGGGGCCGGATCCCCGCCAGCCGGGGCTGCATCCGGCCCCCGCGCCTGAGGTTCCCCACCCCCGCTGTAGGGATCTGCACTGGATGGGAGTCTCCCTGGGAAGGGCCTGGCCAGGTCTCCGACGCCCAGGGCAGGGCTGCAAGGCGCCCCGGTTGCTGGGGCTTCTGTGCCCGGCGTCCTGGCTGAAGGGCACCGGCAGCCCGAGCTCGGGTCTGGGGGAAGCGGCGCGATGGGGAGGCCCCTTCGTCTGTTCCAGCTTTAGCAGGTCCCCGAGGTTCAGCAGGTCCCTCTCTGCCCTGGCCGGCCGGTTTCCTCCTCCGCTGCCCTGGTCCCGTGTGTGACCTCGCCTGGTCCTGGCTGCTGGGCGGGTTGTTTAGTCTTCAGTCTGCGCCGTGACACTCCCCGTCTCTGGGCTGGAATCGTCTCCGTCGGGTCGCTGGGTCCAGCCCGCGCCTGGTTCCGAGGGGACGGCAGCTTCTCCCGCCACAAAGCCTGCAGGCTCCCAGCTTCCCTCTGGCAGAGCTTGCCATAGGGCAGAGCGGCCTAGTGGGTGGAGTCTGTATTGGCCCCTTTTCTCAGGTCAGTTTGGCCCAATGGCCAGAGTCAGAACTTTGCCCCTTTTCTAAGGGCAGTGTGGCCCAATGGCCAGAGTCAGTACATTTCCCCTTTTCTAAGGGCAGTGTGGCCCAATGGCCAGAGTCAGTAATTGCCCCTTTTCTAAGGGCAGTGTGGCCCAATGGCCAGTGTCAGTAATTGCCCCTTTTCTAAGGGCAGTGTGGCCCAATGGCCAGTGTCAGTAATTGCCCCTTTTCTAAGGGCAGTGTGGCCCAATGGCCAGTGTCAGTAATTGCCCCTTTTCTAAGGGCAGTGTGGCCCAATGGCCAGAGTCAGTAATTGCCCCTTTTCTAAGGGCAGTGTGGCCCAATGGCCAGTGTCAGTAATTGCCCCTTTTCTAAGGGCAGTGTGGCCCAATGGCCAGTGTCAGTACATTGCCCCTTTTCTAAGGGCAGTGTGGCCCAATGGCCAGAGTCAGTAATTGCCCCTTTTCTAAGGGCAGTGTGGCCCAATGGCCAGTGTCAGCAATTGCCCCTTTTCTAAGGGCAGTGTGGCCCAATGGCCAGTGTCAGTAATTGCCCCTTTTCTAAGGGAAGTTTGGCCCAATGGCCAAGGTCAGTTTCTTGCCCCTTTAATCCAACCAGTGTGGCCCAATGGCCAGTGTCAGTAATTGCCCCTTTTCTAAGGGCAGTGTGGCCCAATGGCCAGTGTCAGTACATTGCCCCTTTTCTAAGGGCAGTGTGGCCCAATGGCCAGAGTCAGTAATTGCCCCTTTTCTAAGGGCAGTTTGGCCCAATGGCAAGTGTCAGTACATTTCCCCTTTTCTAAGGGCAGTGTGGCCCAATGGCCAGTGTCAGTAATTGCCCCTTTTCTAAGGGCAGTGTGGCCCAATGGCCAGTGTCAGTACATTGCCCCTTTTCTAAGGGCAGTGTGGCCCAATGGCCAGAGTCAGTAATTGCCCCTTTTCTAAGGGCAGTTTGGCCCAATGGCAAGTGTCAGTACATTTCCCCTTTTCTAAGGGCAGTGTGGCCCAATGGCCAGTGTCAGTAATTGCCCCTTTTCTAAGGGCAGTGTGGCCCAATGGCCAGTGTCGGTACCTTGCCCCTTTAGTCAGGGCTATGCAGCCCAATGGCTACAGTCCATAAGCTGGCCCTGACTCACTGGGCTGTGCAGGACCCTGTCCAGGGACAGGAGATGGGGGAGGGGAGGTTCTATCCCCCGCGGGGGGGAGGGGCAGCTCCTCCTTCTCCCATGGTGCCCGGTCCAAGGCCGAGTCGGGTCCGTGGCTCCAGTCCCGGCGTGAGCAGGAAAAGCTCCGACTGATGCTCCTACTCCCGCTGGCAGCTCCTTCCCTGCAGGCAACACCGGCCCTGGAGCCAAGCTGGGGGTGGGGGAGCTGGTGCATCCCCGTGGCCGGGCTCCTCCTGTCCCAAGACAGCAAGGGCCTGTCATATGCGGGGCCCGGGACCCAGGGGGCAGTGGGGGCTTGGCCCTGGGCTGCGCCTCTCTAGGGCCCCCAGGGCCAGACCCCTCTGGCCTATCACTGCAGGAGCTGCTACCGCCTCCCCCCCCATGTCCCGCTGCCCCCGACCTGTTCCCCTCTCCCCCCCGTCAGGCCTGCTTCCCACTGGCCGCCCCAACCTCCCTCCCTCCCCCGGCCAGCCCTGCCTCCCTCCTGTCCCGTCCCCCCACCCTCATCTGATATCAAGTGTGTCCAATATTTTTTTAACTCACCTGGTAACCCTACTCCCATTGCAGGTGGGAGCCTGGGCGGGGTCATTTCCACAGGGCCCCCGGCCTGGCATCTGCCGGTGTCTGCTCTAGCGGCCCATTGCCCATCAGGGTCCCTCACCTCCGGCACAGCAGCAGTGGGCAGAGGGGTCAGGCCCCTCCCTGGCCGGCTGGCCGGTGTCCTCGGCTGGGCCCCCGAGGGACAGTCCCAGCTGGGCCCCGCGCTCCCTAAGGGGGGCTGTGCTGAGCTGGGATGGAAGGGAGGAGACGGGGCCCATCAGTGTCCTGCTCCCAACCCCCCTGGGTCAGGAGCCTCCCTCCCCACCTGCCTCTGCTGGAGCCACTGGGGAGAGGAGCTAATGGGCCCCCCACCTCCTGGGGCGAAGGGCGGTGGGCAGGGCCCCCCATGGGGACTTGCACCCCCAGCTGGTTTTGCAGGGTTTGCACCAGACAGAACCAGCCAGGCAGCACGTAGCTACACAGCAGAGTGGGGAGTCTGGGGAGAGATGGAATCCTGGGGCCAGACTCGCTCGTCTTTCGCCGGGACCGTGTGCGGGACAGGCAGCGCCCCGGGATCTGCATGCGCCCAGGCCAGCCCCCTCCCCACTGGCCGCTCCTCCCTTGGCCAGATCCACTCCCCCCAACTCCATCCCGGCTAGGCCCCTGCTTCCCGCCGGCTGGTCCCTTCCCCCCCTCCCCGCTCCCAGTTCTCCCCCCCCCCCCATCAGCCCTGCTCCTCCCGACCTCCTCCCATCCAGCCCTGCTTCCCGCTGGCCGGTCTTCCCCACCCCCGATCTCCCCGCACCAGCCCCGTTCCCCCAGCCCCATCCCAGCCTCACTCCCCTCCCAGCCAGTCCCCCCCTTCCCGTTCTGAGATCACGTGTGTCTGGGAGGTTTTTCAAACCCATCTGGTAACCCTACCAGGGGACAAGGAGGGGCCCATGGCCAGATAGGAACCTTATCGTCCCCGGGTCTCCCCTGAGCCAGGAGAAGATGAGCTGGGCCCAAGTCTGGCTCAGGCCCGGCTCTGACTCTGCCCTCCCCAGGGGTCACTCCCAGCCCACAGCCCTGCCACTGCCGGCCCTGCGGCCTGTGGGAGCCACCTGCTCACCCCGGGGGCCAGAGAGGCTCAGAGGTCACTCACCTCCCATGCCGGGTGCGGGGGGGCAATTACAACCGGGCTCTGCTGCTCCCTGGGGCCTTGGCTCCCTTGGGACACTCTGGGCGCGATGCAGGAGCTGACACGCTGCGGGGAGAGGAGGGGGGCAGGTCAATAGACCCGAGCCCAGCCTGTGCCAACGAGCCCCCATCCCCATCCCCGGGGCTGGGCCCTGGTGCTCAGGGGAGCGAGTCGGATCCATGGGGCCTGGCTCTTGGGAAGGGCCTTGTCTCTCCAGACTAGGTCAATGTGGATGGATCCCATAGTGGGGGGGGGGGGGGGGGAGTTGTGAGGGGGAGGGGATGGGATTTGAGGTTCTTGTTCCCAGAACTAGCCAGGCCCTGAGATCAACTTCCACTCCCAGCCCTGACCCTGGAGGGGGAAGGGCCCAACACAGCCCTGACCAAGGGTCCCCAGTCTCCCCTTTCCCACCCTCCACCCCCAGTGCTAAAGGAAAACAGCCTCCCCCTGCTCGCCCATGCTCACCTCCCCGCTGTCTGCGCGCCCGTGTGGGGCTCTGCCCGCAGGTCCCCCCGCAGGGCCGGCCCGAGGCCAGACCCCGCCGTGCGGAGCCTGCAAAGGAAGAGGAGCCGGGGTCACCGCTGGGAAACCTCCTCCCTCTCCATGGCCCCCTGCTCAGCCAATCAGCAGTGAGACTGGGAGAGGGGGCGGCCGAGAGGTCTCAGGGGACGTCCCAAGGGCTGGCCCAGGTCACCCCCGAGGGGTCGGTCTCAGAGCGATTCCAGCCCCGCCTCTTTGGGGGGCTTCCACACAGCCAGAAAGGGCTGGGGAGGGGGGGATATTTCTGAGGCTGCCCTGCCTTGCAGCTGATGTCAGGGAATCTCCATGAGCTCAGCCCCCCCCCCCCCACTCCTTCCCCCCCAGGCCTTTGTGGCATCACCGTCCCCTCCCCCCACACAGCTGGTGTCCTGCCCCTTAGGACACTTGGACCTAAGAGCCCAGAGCTGTACAACCAGCCACAGCCCAACCACTGCTCATGGGCACCGCCAGCAAGTGTGTGAGCAGCCCTGGCCCTTAGAGAGACTCGGGAACTGCCCAGAGATGGGTAGGTAGAGAAACAGCTTGATCACTCCCCCTCCTGCTGACACACACACACCTCCCCCGCAAGCCCTGCTGCTCTGGGACTGATCCGTCTGGTCTGTGAATCACAGAACAGTAGAATGGGAAGGGACATTGAGAAGCCATCAAGTCCAGTTCCCTGCCCTCACGGCAGGACCCAGCTCCGTCTAGATCATCCCTGACAGGTGTCTGTGCAACCTCCTCTGAAATATCCCCAGTGATGGAGATTCCGCAACCTCCCCAGGCAATTTGTTCCAGTGTTTCACAACACTGACAGGAAGTTTTCCCAACAGGCAGAAACATTTTCCAAATGTCCAACCTAAACCTCCCTTGCTGCAGTTTCAGCCCATTGCTCCTTGTCCTGTCCTCAGAGGCCAAGGAGAACAGTTTGTCTCCCTCCTCCTTGTGACACCCTTTTAGATACTTGAAAACTGCTCTCATGTCCCCTCTCAGTCTTCTCCTTTCCAGACTAAACAAGCCCAGTTCTTTCACTCTCATGTTTTCTAAACTGTTCCACATTTTTGTTGCTCTTCTCCCAGCCTTCTCCAATTTCTCCAATTCATTCCTGAAACATGATGCCCAGAATTGGAGACAAGACTCCAAGTGAGGCCTAAGCAGCGCAGAGTAGAGCGGAAGAACGACTTCTCCTGTCTTGCTCACCACACTCCTGTTAGTGCCTCCCAGAATCATGGTTGCTTTTTTTTTGCAAGTGTCACACTTTTGACTCCTATTTAGCTTGTGGTCCACTCTGACCCCTAGATCCCTTTCTGCAGGACTCCTTCCTAGAGAGTCACTTCCCGTTCTGTGTGTGTGAAGTGGATTGTCCCTTCCGAAGTGGAGCACTTTGCATTTGTCTTTATTAAACTTCATCCTATTTACCTCAGACCATTTTTCCAGTTTGTCCAGATCACTTTGAATTCTGACCCTTCCTCCAAAGCACTTGCCACCCCTCCCAGCTTCGTATCATCTGCAAACTTAATAAGCGCCCTCTCTATGCCAAGATCTAAATCACTGATTGAGATTGAAGAGAACCGTCCCAGAACAGACCCCTGCAGAGCCCCACGTGTTAGGCCCTTCCAGCATGGCTGGGAACTATTAATAATGACTCACCGAGAACAGTTTTAAAGAGAACAAAAGGCCGCGAGTCTCCCCTGTCAATAACCACCCACTCGACCAATCCGCAGTGAGACTGGAAGCTCGGAGGCAGCAGGGGGAGGGGAGAGGGCTCAACAGATGTCCGAAAGGACGGGCCAGGTCACCTCCAGCTCCCAGCGCTCTGCCAGCTCAGCTCTGAGTGAGGCCTCCGACTGCCCCAACCCTCCAACACCCACCCACCCTGCTTGGTGGAGCAGGGAAAGGGGGGAAGACGCAGAAGAAGGCGAGACAGAGGGAGGGGAGGGGGCAAAGGGGAACCAAACTGAGCAGGCTCCAAACCTCTCTGAGGCTCCCACTGTCTCACCGGGTCCGGCACTGCCGGCCGCAGGGAAGTAGAAAACGCCGACGAGGCTCCTCCTGCCCCCGCCCCTCGGTCCCAATTCTCCATCCTGGCCCCGCAGAGACCCTGGGAAGGGGCCGCGTTGCTGCCAAACCGCGGGAATCTCTGAGCTTGACCCGGCCTTGCGCCTCTGTCCTGATTGGCTGTTGTCAGAGTCTCTCTGTGAGGTCATCCCTGTCCCCCAATAGGCTGAGGTCCTGCCACAGGCCTTTGTGATGTCACTGCCACACCCACCACCAAAGGCTGGTGTCCTGGCCCTGGCCGGCCCCTCTGGATGTTTGAGGGGTTCCCCTGGGACCCTACTGAATGGCAGCTGGGCCTGGGGCCGAGCGGGCTGGGCAGTAACGACCCCAGGGCTGCTCCCTCAGCCCCACCCAGCTTGTCGGTCCTTAGCAGAGTGTCAGGCCAGACAAGCCCATTCGTGGGTCAATAAAAGTTGCCCCTCCCCCAACACCTGAGACATTAGGCCACTGTAACAAGTTGGGGGGCTGGGGGGAATTGTTAATAGGACTGGTCTAAGCCCTAGCGTGGATACTATAATGGACCCTTCTCTTCCTAGACTTGAATGTAGGTCCTGAGCTGGAATCAGCTCCTGCTAGAAACTCTTTCACACAGGTGGGACCAATTCCCTTGTAGTTTTTTCGTTTCCCCACATTAACGACAGTTGATACATTGGCAAAGCACCTCTAGCTTGTCTCATCAGCAGCACTCACCCTACTTTCCAAAGGAGAGAAGGTTCATTATCCTCATTCTGCAGAAGGGGAAACTGAGGCAGAGAAAGGGGCGGTGTTTTGCCCAAAGTCACCCCACTGGAAACTGGTAGATCCAGGTCTGTTGAGTCCCAATCTAGGGCTGGAAACATGCCGCTCAATCAGGAAGGGCCATATTAGTGTCCCTCTGAGCATGGTTCTTCAGGATCTAGTGGCTGGTGACTTAGAGTAAAGGGCCCTGGGGGAACAGAAAAAATTCAGAGCCAGGGGCCAGGGATGACAAAGAGCATGGAGTGGGTCCGGACGAGGAGCAATTAAAAGTATCATGCTGCACAGCTTAGAGACGAGGCAGCTAACACGGGATCTGAGGGGTGTCTATCAAAGGACAAAAGGTGCATGAACACCTGGCTAGAGAAGTGGGATTCACCTGTTCCCACAATACACCCGCTGCTGGCACAGTGCAGTGGCGATGCTCTGCCTGCGGGTCTGGGGAGTCGCCTGGATCCCTTTCCCATGGCAGGACCTACTGTCAGGGTAGTTCAGTCGTTCGAACTAAGGGAGCAGCGACAGTCCTGCTTTGTAAAACCAGAATGAACTTTTCAATTTGAAATGAAAATAAATGGGTTTGGTCATTGTAAACACTTCCTGTCAAAAACTGGATTTTTTCTAGTTGCAGATCAAGTCTTCCAAGGGGAAATATGATGTTTTGTATTACAGCCAATTTCTCAGTAGAAACACTTCCATGGCTGAAACATTTTAGGTTTCTCCAAGTGGAAGACTAAAGGAGAAATTACTATCAAGTAAACAAATTACAATCCTATAATCAATGGAGAAAAATCATAAAGAAGAGTTATTTACTTCTTCCCAGGACACGAGAACTAGATGGAGACCAAATGACATTTATAGGGAGCAAATTTCAAATAAGCCAAAGGAAGTATTTTTTCACATAGCACAAAGTCCACTTGTGGAACTCCTTGCCAGAGGATGTTGTGGCAGAAACATCCATCTCCATCCTTTTTGCAGCCACATTCTTGCTCTATTTCCTGTTCCTCTTAGGGACCCCAAACCTCTTCCGAGGCTCAGGTGGCCTTGTGGAGTGCTAGCGTGGAGATATCCAGTGGTCCTGTGATGTGAACTATCACCCACGTGGTGATTTGCACCTGACCCTGAACGGCCGAGGGAAGACCAGGAGAAGCTATGGGGATAGTTGCTGCCGGATTGCAGCAGCCCAGGCATGGCACATGGACAGGGGATAAGGCAGCAGTGTGCACAGACCTGCCCTAGGTGGCTGGTCCCTGCTTAGGAGACACCTGTGGGGGCTGGTCTGTCCCCTGGAGCATCGTTTGTACAGCTTGTCCTGCTGCGCAAGGGACATCATTGTGTCTCCATCAGTCCACTCTCTGGACTGCTCTGGCGTCGCCTTGTGTGACATTGCAGCCCATGGACCAGGGACATGAGTCACTCTGCGCGATGCATCATGGATATGCAAATGAAGTTCCAGGGTCTCGGAGGCTATTTCTACACTACAAGGCCATGTCTACACTGCCCAGTCTTCAGCAAGAACATATGCAAATGAGGCACAGCAATGAATATCGCCGTGCCTTATTTGCATACTAAATGAGCCACCATTTTTGCTCAAGAGGCTTTTGCGCAAGAAGGAGAAGTCTAGACTGCTCCTTCTTGCACAACCCCCCCCCCTTGCGCAAGAGTCCTTCTGCCGCTTATTTTCCCCTCCTGTGCAAGAGAGGGGTTTTGTACTACACTGCTCCTTCTTGTGCAAAAGCTCCTTGTGAACGATGGCAGCTTATAAAGTATGCAAATAAGGCACGGCAATATTCATTTCCATGCCTCATTTGCATATCTACTTGCGCAACAATGTGCCGTGTAGACACATGTAGCCTATGAGTAAAAATAGTAGAGTTGAGAATAACATTATAAAGTTACAGAAGAATAAATTATAAAATAGAAATGCCAGTGTTAGGCTATTGGATTCCCTAAGCAAGAATATTTTCCCCTTCCCACAACACATAATAATAATTAATAGGGGGCCACTGGAGCCACCTGGGGCCCTAAGCAATTGCTTAGTCTACTTACGCCTACTGCCAGCTCTGAAAATGTGGAGTTATACAAAGTTACAGCAGTACAGTCATTCTATGGTAGCTATTACAGTCAATTTCCTTGCGTAGAAGAGCCCTTAGTGTAAATAAGAATCAGACCATGTGTGCCTAATTCACAACTGGCATTACAGGCAGTCCCCGGGTTACGTACAAGATAGGGACTGTAGGTTTGTTCTTAAGTTGAATCTGTATGTAAGTCGGAACTGGCGTCCAGATTCAGCCGCTGCTGAAACTGATCAGTTTCAACAGCGGCTGAATCTGGATGCCAGTTCTGACTTACATACAGATTCAACTTAAGAACCCCAGGCATCCCCAAGTCAGCTGCTGCTGAAACTGATCAGCGGCTGATTCCAGGAAGCCCTGGGCAGGGGCTTCCTGTAGTCAGCCACTGGTCAGTTTCAGCAGCGGCTGACTTGGGGACGCCTGGGGCAGAGCAGCTGGGGTGCTGCTGGGTTGGTCCAGTAGCGCCGCCGCTCCTCAGCGCTACTGGACCAACTGAGCAGCACCCAAGCTGCTCTGCCCCAGGCGTCCTGATTCAGCCGCTGCTGAATCTGACCAGCAGTGGCTGAATCAGGACGCCTGGGGCAGAACAGCTGGGGTGCTGCCCAGTTGGTCCAGTAGCGCCCAGAGCGGCGCTACGGGACCAACTGGCAGCGCCCCAGCTGCTGTACCACAGGTGTCCGGAGCAAAGCCATGGAGCACGGGGGCAGCGGGACAGCCCAGACGCGCCGTGGCTGTCCTGCTGCCCTCAGGCAGCAGGCTTTGCTCTGCTTTGCTCCCCGTCCCCCTGATCTGCAGACCAGGGGGACAGGGAGCAAAGCGGCAGAACACGCGGGCAGCGGACAGCCCAGACGTGTCTGGGCTGTCCGCTGGCTGCATGCTCCGCGGCTTTGCTCTGCTTTGCCCCCCCCCCGTCCCCCTGGTCTGCAGACCAGGGGGATGGGGGGGGGCAAAGCAGAGCCAAGCCGCGGAGCGCGCTGCCAGCGGACAGCCCAGACGTATCTGGGCTGTCAGCTGACCGCGCGCTCCGCGGCTTGGCTCTGCTTGGCTCTGCTTTGCCCCCCCCCTCCCCTGGTCTGCAGACCAGGGGGATGGGGGGGGGGGGGGGGCAAAGCAGAGCCAAGCCTCGGAGCGCGTGGGCAGCAGACAGCCCTGTCCACTGCCCACGTGTTCCGCCGCTTTGCTTCCTCTCCCTGGTCTGCTGGAGACCAGGGAGAGGAACGGCCCCGTTCGTAACTGCGGATCCGACGTAAGTCGGATCCGCGTAACTCGGGGACTGCCTGTACTCCAGTTTTAGTACAGTAATAGATTACACTATTCAGTTAAATTACAGTAGCAAAATAATCCAGTAATACAATGAAGATTCAGGCACTAAAGTTTAGAATAATTCTAGGCTGATTTCTTTAAAATATTCATTTTATTTTTAATTAAATAGCCTTCAATCTTGTATGCACATATTTGTGCTAGATTCTTCCACTGTATATGAGCTCTCCTGATTTCCATCCACTCAGTTTTGGGGTAAAATAAAACAATATGGGTACAGTTTTACATCAGCCGAGGATCCATCCTAGAGAAATAAAAAGATACAGCAAAACGTTTAAAGACTGACAATGACCCCCATCCTTTATGCAAATATACACACCAAAATATAGCTGAATGCAGAAAGTCCATTTCTGCTAATAATTTGCCACCAGTGACTCTTTGCCTGATCTTTGTTTTATTTTTCAGTTACAAATTAGGGATGCCTGTTAATTAGTGAGCATTCAATTTAGTTGAAGATTGGATGAACACAGTTTCCTAGAGTGGGTGTGAACTTAACCCATGAGTACATTTTAGAGAAACATGATAGGTCATTTTCACCATTGACTAAGGTTACACTGTATTGTACACTATGTAGAAAGCCTATAGCTAACCTACACTAGACAATTAAATTAAATAAATATTTTCCTCACAATTCTCAACTGCATAGGTGCCTATATGTGTATAATAACCTTGTTGTATTTTCCATGCAGTGTTTTAATGGCAATCCATGAGAAACAGATGAAAACAAATGCAGACCTCAAAGAAACTGAACTTTCAAGATACAGGACTATGTATCACTTTAAAGACTAACAAGATGGTTTATTAGATGATGAGCTTTCGTGGGCCAGACCCACTTCCTCAGATCAAATAATGGAAGAAAATAGTCACAACCATATATACCAAAGGATACAATTTAAAAAAAATGAACACACATGAAAAGGACAAATCACATTACAGAACAGAAGGGGGATGTGGGGGGGGGGGGGGAGAAGGAAGGTGAATGCCAGTGAGTTAATGATATTAGAGGTGGGGAAGGGGAAGGTGTGTGTTATAAATGCACATATTTTTATCTGAATCTGACCTGTATGCAGAAGTCACATTCAGATCAATGGGACAATACCAAGGCACAGAAGATGCAACCTTAGCACTACCTCTTTTGCACTGTCTGGATTTTGGGTTGGTGGGATCTGCTCTAATTTACGACAGTTTTAGTCAGATAACCTATGAGCTGTGCCATTGCCAAGAATCTCAGTTGCGCTTAGTGCTGCAGATACTCTGGTTTCTACCTCTAGTACCCTTCTTCTTGCCTCATGTCCTAACATGGATTCTATCTGAGTGCTATGAGGAATTGCAGAGGGTTGCATTGTGGCCTGAACTGACTTCTATGCAGGGAATTTTTCTGCAAGTGGTTACAGTTCCTATGATCCCTGTGCATTGCCAAAATGAATCCCAGAGTTCTTTGTGCATTACTTGCAAACTTAAGACAATGACTGTGTTTTTTATCTATCTGTGCCTGTTTCTAAAGTTTTTGAGGCAAATATATGTATGGATACGTGTACTGTATCTCTTATACCTACAATTCATCAACGCCTTTGATGTGCAACACAGCAAGCATGTTGATGAATTGTAGGTGTAACAGATCTAGTAAAGTGTATATTTGATGCTCCAATAATATATAACATTCAACAATTGGGAAAGTTATATGATTTAAGTCTGAAGAGAAAATTGGTGATTAACTTACAGATAATGTTACAGTGGGGGAGGTCTAGGTTGGATATTAGGAAAAACCAATTCATTAGGAAGATAGTGAGATACTGGAATGGGTTACCTAGGGAGGTGGTGGAACCCCGATCCCTAGAAGTTTTTAAGTCTTGGCTTGACCAAGCCCTGGCTGGGTTGATTTAGTTGGGATTGGTCCTGCCTTAGGCAGGGGGCTGGACTTGACCTCCTGAGGTCTCTTCCAGCTCTATGATTCTATGATTCTGTAGTAAAAAATAACTAGCCAAATAAAAACTTCTTGACAAGATATATGATACTTTCATTAAACTAATAATTAATACTTCATAAGGTCTGAAGAAGGGACCTTAATAATCTGTTAATTTGTTTCTGCAATATAAATTTGATTTAGCTTTGAGAACTTTTATTTATATGGTATAATAAATGCATACAGAAAAGGTGCACACTGGTTCCTCTAATGCTTGAATCATCAATCATTAAGTTCATTCATCAACTATTCTGCACCTCATATGTAAATAATAGATAATTCTCTATTGTGAGTACTTTTTCTCAAAGTGTCATAAAATATAAGAGGCAATAAGCCCTTTAAAGTCTACTGAAGTTAACAGAACTAAAGGCTACCTAGCAGGATCAGGCTCATGAAAGCGAATAACATGACTAAAATTTAAAAGCAGCTATAGCATCCATATGAGGAACATAAGAATTCTTTATATATTGTACTTTAGAAATATCATTACTTCATCTTTAAGCCACAGGCATCTCCGCAAAAACATTTATTTGTTAAGCAATCTGGATGGCTAAGGGGATTGGAAACATGATACAATGCCTTTCACTGATGCCAGTTCTAATCTGTTTCCCCAGAACAGCAATGAATGAAACTTGGTATCATTTGATGCCTTTGATGGACTCTGTGAAACCAGTTTAGGTTCAGACCACTCTGTGGAGGGCAGGTGCATCACAAAATCACACTTACAGCAAGTACAAATTTGTACCCTGGCTGGTATGCTCAGCAGAGATGCCAACTACAGAATGGAGAAGGAGAATGAATTATCTTCATCTCTAGAAAGCACATTTCTTAGCAGCAATGGGCACTTGTTGCATGGTTATGCTGATGCTCACCTCAGGTGGATTACTTGGAGCCACCTCAGGGAATGACAGGACTTGGGAATGAGGCAGCCCCATTGTCACACAGCTGATCCCTGGAAGAATCATAGAGCTGGAAGAGACCTCAGGAGGTCATCAAGCCCAGTCCCCTACCCCAAGCAGGACCAATCCCAAGTTAATTGACCCAGCCAGGCCTTTGTCAAGCCCAGACTTAAAAACCTCTAGGGATGGAGATTCTGCCACCTCCCTCGGGAACCCAGCCCAGTGTTTCATCACCCTCCTAGGAAATAGATTTTCTAATATCCAACTTAGACCTCCTTTCGCCCCAATTTGAAGGGCTGTGCACTTACACATTTGCTTTCCTGCCATGTTTCTGGATGTACAGGTGTGTCTGTCCGCACCTCTGCTAAGGAATCCCCTTCCTCTCTCAGGGGAAACAGGGTTGTTACTCAGCTGGCCCAAGAGTCCTCCTGAGTGTGTGTGTATAAGTGTATGTGTGTATGTGTGGGGAGGGAGGGCTTTGTCAATGTGCGGTCGCCCTCCTACCCACTAAGGTGAGGGGCCGTCGAAGCCACAGAATAAGCTGCAAAGAACAGGAAAGGGGGGCAAGTAGGAGGCTGGGGGGGGGGGGACCCGGAGGAAGCAGGGGAAGGAGGAGGCCAGAGAGCAGGGCAGAGCGGCAGAGGGGCTGCGGGGAGAAGCAGGGCAAGACAGGAGAGCCAGTTCTAGCCCGGGGGCGAGGGTGCCGCCCTGATCTCCCCCCAGCCCTCCTCCAGTGGTGAGCGGGGAGGGGCCGGACGCCCCGAGCAGCCCCGGGGGGGCGGTGGCCGGTCGGGGCGGGCTGAGAGCGGGGATCACGGCGGCCGCTCTCCCAGCGGCTTCTCCTCCCACCCGCGGGGGACTTTCCGCGGGCGGCGCCTCCTCCCTGGGCTGGCGGCGGCTCCCGGCTCTGCCCAGCGCGGGGCGGCTGCTGGGGCTTGGGCTGCTCCTGGGCTGCGGTGAGCGACGCGTCTTCCCCGGGGGCCGGAGTTGGGCGAAAGTTTGTGCCGCGGGGCCCGCGCTGGTTGGGGGCTCGTGGCCAGGAAGGGGTGGGGAGGCAGAGCCTGGCCAGGACCCCCCCCCCCCACACACACACACCCCGGGTGCGTTGGGGGCGGGCGGTGCCCGGCGCTGCTGGGATACAAGCTGCCGGGCAGGGGGTTTGGGGTCAGATTCCTCCTGCGGCCGCCTCGGCACGTGGGGCTGTAAATCCCCCCCCCCCCCCCCCGCTAGGTGCTATGTTCGGTGTGTCCCCCATGCTGCGAGGTGCGCGTGGCCAGCTGGGGTGGGGACGGTCCCATCCTCTTTCCACGCGCGGCCCGCTGCCTGCGAGTGGGTCTACACGTGCGTGGATGGGAGGACAAAGGGGCCTGCGCGGGCCGGATCCGGCCCGCTGAGCAGGTAGCTCCGGCCCACGGAGACCCTGCTGCTCCCCCGCCCCCAGCCCAGGCGGGGCCTTGGAGCGCGCGAAGCCTCCTCCCACCCTGCCAGGTGCAGGAGCAGGTCGCTGCTCGCAGGCGTAGGAGGCTTCACGTGCTTGTCCCCTCCCCCCACCGCCAGTCAGGGCCTGGGGCGGGGGAGCTGCCGACTCCGAGTGCCCTGAGCTCCTGGCAGGGGGGAGGAGGCTTCCTGTGCTCCCCTGCCCCTCCCTCCCAGTCCTGATTGGCCTGGGGGTGGGGGGAGCATGCCATGCCTCTTCCAGGGCATGGGGCCTAATGGGAAGGAGGGGGGCAAATGGCCTCCTATCATGGTCTGGGGGTGGGGTAGCCCCACTCCTTCCTATTTGGGCTCTGCCCCAACTGGATGGCCGGGGGCTCCTTCACTGGGCAAAAATTACTGCCTACCCCTGCCCTTAGAGGTGTAGAAATGTTCCTCGGATTCTGACACTCTCATTGAACGCTTCCCTCCCTCCCCTCTTACCTTTGCTAACAGTGTTTGTTTAGAAGGAGGGGGGGGGGTTATACTTGTTCAAGCCTGGGGGAAGCGCTCTTTTGTTTCCTCCAAAGCCATCACACGCACCCTTCGCCCTGAATCTGCGGCCCCTGGTATTGAGAGTTGGGGTTGAAAGCACCGAGTCCCACCTGTGGTTTGTTGTGACCCTGGGGGGAGGAGTGACACTCTTCTCCCCCTTCCCAAATCCGCTCTTGCGGAGAGTAGTTGAATCCACAGCAGCCTGGTTGTCTTACTGGAAAAGAAAGGGAAGGCAGAGCCTGGCCTCAGTGGGAGTTACGTGGGGATAAAGGAAGAAAGGGGACATGAGATTGGTGAGTTTTAAGAGAGCCATTTACAGAGCAGTAGTTATGTTACTTTCCAGAGCAGTGCAAGTACCTAAAGAAGCCACTGCTGCTAGGCACCGCTTGGGCTGCGTCTAGACTGGCAAGTTTTTGCGCAAAAGCAGTTGCTTTTGCTCAAAAACTTGCCAGCTGTCTACACTGGCCACTTGAATTTGCACAAGAGCACTGACTTTGTAATGTACAAAATCATTGCTTCTTGCACAAATACAATGACGCTCCCGCTCGAGCAAAAGCCCTCTTGTGCAAATGCTTTTGCGCAAGAGAACCAGTGTAGACAACCCAGAATTGTTTTGCGCAAAAAAGCCCTGATGGCTAAAATGGCAATCGGAGCTTTTTTGCACAAAACCATGTCTAGATTGGACATGGATGCTTTTGCTCAAAAGCGCTTTTGTGCAAAAGCATCCGTGCCAATCTAGATGCGCTTTTGCGCAAATGCTTTTAATGGAAAAACTTCCATTAAAACCATTTGCGCAAAATCATGCCAGTCTAGATGTAGCCTTGCTGTTTCCCTGTTGAGGAGCTGGGCTTCGTGCACAAACAGGGAGTAGAGTGCAGTGAGATTGCTTTGCGGCAGCGTTTCTGTGTTCAGCGAGGTGCCCTTGTGGGGCGGGAAAGAGAGCGCTGCTGTATCGTTGCCTGAGGGGGCAGACTATCACAGTGTGCTCCACTAGGGTGGAGTGTGAAATCGCAGAGAACTGGTTGCGCTCAGGCGAGCTCTGGAGAATAGTATGCCAGGTAACTGCTTTCTGTGCTTTGCCAGATGAGGTTTTATTGGGTTTAGTCATGCTCAGTGTAAGCACAGTTTTGTTTGGCTTCAAACTGGGAGAGGATACCCTTTCTCACACACCACTTCTCATAGACTAATAGACTCATAGACTTTAAGGTCAGAAGGGACCATTATGATCATCTAGTCTGACCCCCTGCACAGTGCAGGCCACAGAATCTAACCCACCCCTCTTAGAATAATCCTCTCACCTATATCTCAGGGTATGTCTACACTACCCCCCTAGTTCGAACTAGGGGGGTAGTGTAGACATACCCTCAGATATTGAAGCCTTCAAATACTTTGAAGGCCCCAACATGCAGAGAGTCCTCCAGCTGTGATCTGTGCCCAATGCTACAGAGGAAGGCAAAAAACCTCCAGGGCCTCTGCCAATCTACCCTGGAGGAAAATTCCTTCCCGGCCCCAAATATGGCGATCAGCTAAACCCTGAGCATGTGGGCAAGACTCACCAGCCAGACACCCAGAAATTTTCCTATAGCAACTCCTATCATCCCTCCATTGACCTATTTCCAACTGATAATGAATGGTCAATTAGTTACCAAGATCATGTTATTTCATCCAACCATCCCCTTATCATAGAATCATAGAACTGGAAGAGACCCTAGAAGGTCATCAAGTCCAGCCCCCCGCTCTAGGCAGGACCAATCCCATCTAAATCAACCCGGCCAGGGCTTTGTCAAGCCGAGACTTAAATACCTCTAGGGATGGAGACTCCACTACTTCCGTAGGTAACCCATTCCAATGCTTCACTACCCTTCTAGTAAAATAGTTTTTCCTAATATCCAATCTGGACCTCTCGCAGCACAACTTGAGACCATTGCTCCTTGTTCTGCCATCTGTCACTACTGAGAACAGCCTCTCTCCATCCTCTTTGGAACCTCCCTTCAGGAAGTTGAAGGCTGCTATCAAATCCCCCCTCACTCTTCGCTTCTGCAGACTAAACAGACCCAAGTCTCTCAGACGCTCCTCGTAGGTCATATGCTCCAGCCCCCTAATCATTTTGGTTGCCCTCTGCTGGACCCTCTCCAATGCGTCCGCATCCTTTTTGTAGTGGGGGGCCCAGAACTGGACACAATACTCCAGATGTGGCCTCACCAAAGCTGAATAAAGGGGAATAATGACATCTCTGGATCTGCTGGCAATGCTCCTCTTAATGCATCCTAATATGCCATTAGCCTTCTTGGCTACAAGGGCACACTGTTGGCTCATATCCAGCTTCTCATCCACTGTAACCCCCAGGTCCTTTTCTGCAGAACTACTACCTAACTGGTTGGTCCCCAGCCTGTAACTATGCTTGGGATTCTTCCGTCCCAAGTGCAGGACTCTACACTTGTCTTTGTTGAATCTCATGCGATTTCTAGTGGCCCAATCCTCCAATTTGTCTAAGTCACTCTGGACCCTATCTCTGCCCTTAAGCGTATCTACCTCTCCCCCCAGCTCAGTGTCATCTGCAAACTTGCTGAGGGTGCAATCCATCCCCTCATCCAGGTCATTAATAAAGATATTGAACAAAACCGGCCCTAGAACCGAACCTTGGGGCACTCCACTAGAAACCGACCACCTGACATCGAACCGTTGATCACTACCCGCTGGGCCCGGCCTTCTAGCCAGCTTTCTATCCATCTTACTGTCCATTTATCCAATCCACAGTCCCTTAACTTGCTGGCAAGAATATTGTGGGAGACGGTATCAAAAGCCTTGCTAAAGTCAAGGTATATAACATCCACTGACTTTCCCATGTCCACTGAACCAGTAACCTCATCATAGAAGCTAATCAGATTGGTCAAGCATGACTTGCCCTTTGTGAATCCATGCTGACTATGGGGCAATGTACTGACACTGGCCATTGGGCCACACTGCCCTTAGAAAAGGGGCAATGTACTGACACTGGCCATTGGGCCATACTGCCCTTAGAAAAGGGGCAATGTACTGACACTGGCCATTGGGCCAAACTGCCCTGAGAAAAGGGGCAAGGTACTGACACTGGCCATTGGGCCAAACTGACCTGAGAAAAGGGGCCAGTTACAGACTCCACCCACTAGGCCCCCTTGCCCTAAGGCAAGCTCTGCCAGAGGGAAGCTGGGAGCCCACAGGCTTTGTGGCGGGAGAAGCTGCCGTCCCCTCGGAACCAGGTGTGAGCTGGACCTAGCGGCCTGACCATGACGATTCCAGCCCAGGGACGGAAGACTGAAGAACCCGCCCAGCAGCCAGGACCAGGCGAGATCACACACAAGACCTGGGCAGCCGAGGAGGAAACCAGCCGGCCAGGGCAGAGAGGCCAGATGGGGGCTGCACCTCAGGGACCTGCTGGAGCCTGGTACAGACCAAAGGGGCCTCTTCTAAGCGCTGCTTCCCTCAGACCCGAGCTTGAGCTGTTGGTGCCCTTCAGCCAGGGCATCAGGTGGAGAAGCCACAGCAACCACAGCGCCTTACAGCCCTGCCCTGCACACTCGTGGCCTGGCCAGGCTGTTCCCAGGGAGTCTCTCATCCAGTGCAGATCCCTATGTCAGGGGTGGGGAACCTCAGGCACGGGGGCTGGATGCAGCCCCGGCTTGCGGGGATCCGGCCCCTGAAGGTCGGGGCTCCCCCCTGCACTGGGGGCCCACGCTGGGGAGGGGAGGGGGGCTGTTTCTCACTTGTGTGCAGCCTCCCATGGATTTCTCTGTGGGTCAGTAGCCCAGACCCAGCAAAGGTTCCCCACCCCTGCTCTGTGGGGGGTAAAGGTCCCTGGGAACCCATTTCACAGCCAGGCAACGTACAACGGTTGGGGGAGGGGAGTCTGAACTCCCCATGTGGTGAGGGGCTTGGGACACCAGCTGCTCACCAGACCCCACTGGGATGGGACAAAAGTTGTCCTGCCCCAACACGGGCACTCTCGGAGGGGGCAGATCAGAGCCACCCTGAGGGGCAGGGAGAAGTGAGGGTGGAACAGCTCTAGCCCTGACCCGCAGGCTGCTGGGAAGTGAAATTGGCACTCTTGGGACGCCCCCACCCTCATTGCACACAATCCTAGTTTGGGCCAGGACCCGCCCGGGCAGAGAGCCGGGAAATTTCCCACGGAAGCCCCCGGGAGTGTGCCAGGGAGCAGCGTGGACACGGTCTGGCTGTGAAATGGGCGAGGTTGCAGGGGGACGCGATGGGGCCCTAGTTCCGGCATATTCCCTGGAAGTTGTGGGAAAGGGTCTGCCAGAAACTCCTGGCCCTGTTGGTCCTCAGGGTCATTGGGGAATCCCCTAGTGCAGCCTTTCTCCAGCTGGGGCTCCCCACCCACAAGGGGGTCCCAGGGCCAGGGGAGGGGGCTCGCGAGCAGGGTCACTGGCCGCCTGGGTTTTCCCAGCCATGACCTCGTCTTCAGGCCGCAAATCTTCCTCTGGGCAGATGTTTGGAAATATTAAAAACTGTCAGATTTCTCCTGGCTTTCCCAGCTGAGTGGCTGGAGAGCAGCGGCTACTGTCTGGCCATCCGGTTTGGGGGCAGCCCCACTGACAGCAGCAGCACAGGCGGAAGGGAGGCCTGGTACGGTGTTGCCACCCTTCCTTTTGCACTGCTGCTGGCGGGGGGGCTGCCTTTCGATCTGGGTGGCTGCAGAGCAGCGGCCCCTGGCAGGTCACCCAGCTCAGAAGTCAGCGCCAGCACTAGCCGCAGCACAGAGGGAAGGGGGTATGATAAGGTCTTGCCTCTTCCCCTTCTGCACTGCTGCTGGGTGTGGGGCTGCCTTCTAAGCTGGGTGGCCGGGGAGCAGTGGCTGCTGGCCAGGGGCTCAGCTAAAATGACGGCGTCCCTGCCCACAGCAGCACAGAAGCAGGGTGGCTCCGTGTTCTGTCACTCCTACTTCTGCACCACTGCTGGCGGTGGCCCTGTCCTCCGAGCTGGGCACCCCAGGAGCAGCCATGACTCTCTGGCTACCAAGCTCGGCCATCAGTGCTGCCCCATCAGCGGTGCAGCAGGAAGTGCAAGAGGGGGTGGGATGCAGCACTTCCTTCTGCACTGTGGCGGGTGTCAGCCCTGCCTCCCACATGGGGTGACCAGAGAGTGGGTGCCACTGGCCAAGGGCTACTTCAGAGGGCATGTCACGTTACTGAATTTGAGGGAAGCAGTCAGATCACTGCTGCACCCATGGGTGGGGGTGTTGGCTCCAAAAATGGTATAAAAGGGGGCCATGTGGGGTGTTGAATAGAAGCTCACTGTCTGCTAATCCTATATACACCAGTCATGTGGTTGTATAATGTCTGTGTGTGTAGTTAGGAATCTGTAATCTGTGTGAATACTGAATATTTCTCTGCATGTTGTTGAGCACTGGGCAGAGCCTGGCCTATGGACATGCTGATTAGCGAGGCCCTGTGGGCCAATGGCACTCAATGGGCCAAGAACACACCTAAAGAATGAGGGCTGACACCTGAGGGCTGCCAGCAGGGAACACAGAGATAGGCTGCTGGCCAGGTGACCTGCTGCAGCCAAGAAGAGACCAGGAAGGATGTATAAAGAGGCCATGTGGTAGACTCCATCTTGGTAATCAGCTCAGCACTTCATCCCAGAAGCAGCAATGCAGGGATTGATGAGCCGGAAAGAACTGTGGACCCATCCTGATCTAGGATGCCCAACAAGGATTTTTAAGCCAGCAGCTGTAACATCTCTGCTAGAGCCTGCATCGAGAACTGGGAGATTCGATGCATGTAATGTACTATCCTTTAACAACCTTAGGGTATGTCTACACTACCCCCTAGTTCGAACTAAGGGGGGTAATGTAGTCATACGGAGTTGCAAATGAAGCCCGGAATTTGAATTTCCCGGGCTTCATTTGCATAAAACCGGCCGGCGCCATTTTTAAATGCCGGCTAGTTCGGACCCCGTGCCGCGCGGATACACGCGGCACGGACTAGCTAGTTCGGATTAGGCTTCCTAATCCGAACTAGCTGTACGCCTCGTGGAACTAGCTGTATGAGGCGTACAGCTAGTTTGGATCAGGAAGCCTAATCCGAACTAGCTAGTCCATGCCGCGTGTAGCCGCGCGGCACGGGGTCCGAACTAGCCGGCATTTAAAAATGGCGCCTGCTGGCTTTATGCAAATGAAGCTTGGGAAATTCAAATCCTGGGCTTCATTTGCAACTCCGTATGACTACATTACCCCCGCTAGTTCGAACTAGGGGGGTAGTGTAGACATACCCTCACTCTCATGCTTTTCTTTATTGTAATAATAAACCTTTAGAAGTTAGTTGCTAAAGGATTGGCCCAGCGAGATTTGTGGGTAAGGTCCAGAGGGTAAATTGACCAGGGATCTATGGCTGGTTTCTTGGAACCAGACAGAGCTTGTTTGGGGAAGGTGGGATTGGGTTCTAAGAACCTCTATCAGTGTATGAGGCCTGGGGCCATCTGGGGCACAGATGGGGTGCCGGAGGGGTTTTGCTCGGGAGGCTTCAGGCAGGCTGCTGAAGCGCTCTGTGTGACTGCTTTGTGGCCTGTTTGGAGAGGTCACCAGTCTGGGGGCTGTAAGGAGCCCCGAATTTGAGCAATTCACCTTGAGCGGACGCCCTCAGCTGTGCCCAGACATGGCCCAGTCCATCACAGGGCATCACCAGTGCCAGCAGCAGCACAAACTAGGGATGTCAACATGTGTCGTCGGCTACATGATTAATATACCTGGGCTTAGTGGTTAATCATCTTGACTCCACGGACCCCTCCCCCTGGCTGCCTCAGTTTCTGAGGTAGTAAGAGGCAGTAGGGGGGAGCTGGTGTCTGTGGGGAGCCAGCTTTTAGGTTGTCTCCCTATGAACACCAGATGCCACAGAGCTGCTTGGCCCCCTACCCCTATGCTGCTGCTGACAGAGATGCAGCAACCCAGAGGGCGATGGGGGCAGGTGGGAGCTGGTACCCGTGTGAAGCGGCTTTTAAGACAGCTCCCCATGTGTATCGGCTCCCATGGAGTCACTTCGCACCCACCTCCTCCACTGCTGCTTATCATAGGTAGCAGTGTGTGGCAGGGGGCAGACAGGAGCTGGTATGTAGGGGGAGCCACCTTTAAAGTGGGTTCTCTACACATGCCACCTCCACAGAGGTGCCTTTTCCCCCTTGCTGCCTCCCACAGAGGCAAGAGCAGGGATGGGGACAGGAAGGAGCCGGGGCTCCGGGGCAGCTGGCTTAAGAGCTGGTTCCCCATGAGCACCTGCTCTTTAAAGCTGCCTGCCCTCACCCCCACACTGCAGAGGAGGCTGCTGCAGAGCAGCCTCTGTCCGGGACTGTTCCAAGCTCTCTGTGCACAGAGGCTGCTGTGCGGGATGCCGGTGCAGCCTCTGTCTTCAGGTAGCTCAGACCCCTGTGGAGAGGGGCTGCACTGCCCCGCGTTGCTGATTCATTATCAGTGTGGGGTGGCCGGGGGCTCCCTGGGACTGGAGCAGGAGTGCACTGGCTGCCGGCCCCATCCCAGGGACTATCAAATAATCGTGGAATTGCTATGGCTTGATACGGTGCCACGATTATTCAATGACTCTGTCTCACATCCCTAGCAGAGAAGGGAGGGCGGCCCTGGACGGTGCTGCCCCTCGTCCTTCTCTGCCATATCTAAGATCAATGAGCCCTGGGAAGTAGGCCCTTTGAAAGGAGACTGGACCTGTGGATGCCTTGGGAGTCTGCAGCAAGGGCCGGCTTTGGGAAGTCCTCTCTTTGGAGGTGAGTGTGGCAGCATTGAGACACCACCCAGAAGCTGGCGCCACCGACACTAACTGCAGATTCGTGGGACGGCTCTCACAGATCTTACACATGCATAAGATGATCGATCTGTGGGGGGGAAGGAGTAACATAGTGAGGAGGCCGGAGGGGGGCAGAATGCTCCCAGACTGGGGCTGTTAATGCCTCAGTGGGGTTAGTGGTTAGGGGGTTGTCAGCCGACGGTCAGGGCAGTGTGTGCGTGTGTGTTACACCCAAGTCTTCAACTGCTGAGACACAGAGTCTCGTTGCAGCGGGCAGCCTAGGAGGCTGGAGGGCACCCTGAAAAGTAGTTTAACGTCCGTGACTTTACTGCTAGGACCGAGGTCCCGTCGCAGAGGGTAGCCAAACAGGCTAACAGACGCCCCAGTGTGTACAGGAAGAGCTTATTACGCTTCAGATTTTAGCTGCTAGAATTTCATAATTCCTTCGCAGCGGGCAGCCTCGGGGAGACTGAGAAGCGCCCCAACTGAATTTTGCCACCTGGGTGTGACACAAATTCAAACGCCCAAGCTCTTCCTATACTATGTGTGTACTATACGCCTAAGACTTTAACTGCTGAGACCGGGGGTCCCTTGCAGTGGGCAACCTGGAAGAGGTTGAAAGGCGCCCCAATAAGTGTACAGGGAGAGCTTATTACGCTTCAGATTTCAGCTGCTAGAATTTCATAATTCCTTCGCAGCGGGCAGCCTCGGGGAGACTGAGAAGCGCCCCAACTGAATTTTGCCACCTGGGTGTGACACAAATTCAAACGCCCAAGCTCTCCCTATATCTGTCCCTTTATGACCGGCTGAAGTTCTTTTGTTTGTGTTCGGTTCGGGTACAGCAGCACGGGTTCAAGTCAGAAGCTTGACACGCACTGGCTTATTTATAGGAGAAAGAAAGAGAAAAGAAATAAAGAAACTTGGTTCAGTGTATATAGATATATATATATTTTATAAGTGAATGAGGGCACCCCACTTGTTCCCAAAGTTTATAGCAAAATCACCTTACCAAAGGTGATTTACAATAGAAATGAAGCAGTTTGACTTTAAGAAAACTATAATAAAGTAACTAACTTACAACAGAGAGATAATTAGAGTGTACACATAAAGAAAAAAACATTGCAGGTACAATTCTCACCCCTGCGTTCCAGACTTGGCGTGGCCAGCGTCTTTCTCTCAATCCCTCGGGAAGAAGTAGGGCGAGGTTGGGCGTCCCACGGACCTCGGGAGACAATCAATACCTGCCAGCAGGTGTAGGTGATTGGAGCTCAAATTGGGTGGGCAACTCAACCCTCTTTATACCCCTTGGGTCACATGGGCTTCTTCCTGGTCTTAAGTGGCCAATCAGGAAAAATGGCTTTGAATGCCAAGTTTCCCACGAAGGGTGCAAAGCATAATTCACACCTGGGAAGATGCAGACAATGGGCACCTCTGGTATGTGATGGGCGAAGATTCCTCTCCCGAGACAGTGCAGGCGTGTCAATTACTGATACTAGCCATCACGGCGACGGGAGGCCTCCCAGTCATCAGCTAGCCCATTTACTGTCTGGTTTCTGTTTATGGTAGAATAAGGGACAGGCACCACACCTGCGTTCCCAGGGCATCAAAGGCTGACTGCCTTTCTCTTGCTCTCTGGGGGGGGGGAAAAACAAGATGGGGCTCGTGGAAAAACAAGATGGGGTGTTGTGTCTGGCTACATTCCACCCCCTTGACACGCCTCACTATGTCTCAGAACGCAAGATGGCGGTGATGCCAGCACCTTTTGCCCTTCTTGGAGGAAGCTAAAATCGCCCTATCGGCAGGGTCTGATCAGATAATTTTGGATCAAGGGATTGATTAGGATCGCTTCCCAACGCCATATATCGGACCTGTACAGAGGAGGTAGCAGTGTACACCAAACGCTTAACAATACATAGAAGCATGCAGCAAGCAATTACAACAAGTAAAACGGTTAATATAGTATTTACAATAGAGTGAAGGAATGGAGTTAACGAAAATCCTAGGTGTTGGGCTAGCCAATCTAGCCATGAGGCTTTTCCATCCTCAGTTACAGCATGTAGTACCTTGACAGCGCCCTTTATAGCGAGTACATCTTGTTCAATTTGTCCTGATTTATTTACATAGAAGCAGCAAGATTGGTTGATTACCGCACATACTCCCCCCTGTTGGGCCAAAACTGCATCCAAGGCTATTCTGTTCTGCAGGGCAAAACGGGCTACTGATTGAATTTGCTCGTTAAGCAAGCCCAGAGCATCTGCAGTGTGGTTGAGTGCCTGTTCTATTTGCCCAGATACATTTACTATTGCCTTCTCTAGCTCAGCTACTCCAAGCCAGGGCAGGAGCGCACGGACGAACTGGTGGAAGCCTGTGGGACGTATTATAAGGGGATTAGTGGAAAACCTTCGTGGTGACCGGTGTAAGAAGCTCCCAAGATTAGTAATACCAGGAGCCATAATGTGAGGGTGTACAGTGAGTCCCTCAGGGGCAGCGTGCCCCATTGAGCAGCGCCCCATCCAATTCAGTGGCAGATACTTGTAGGCTTTCTGCCTGCAAATGAAAAAGAGTCCTGGCTCCTCCTTCAGAATGGGGGAGTAGGGTCCCTTATACCACCCTGTTCCAGTGGGTTCTTTCTTTGGGGTATGGTGGGTAGCACAGTAACTATCATTAGCAGCTGTGCAATGTAAGGCAAGCAGCAAATCCTGTAGGACCTGGTCCGCTGCAAAAAGCTCTGTCCTAGCGCACTGGTTTGGGAGTAGGGTATTACTGGTTACCAGTGTGGGGTTGTATATTTGACCGGTGTTAGGAATTATGAATAATGACTGATTGTACCAGGCTTTTCCCTCCAGGTATTGGCTGAAGTTTAGGGGAATAATGGTGACATTGCTAGATAGTGGTGTGCCACTGTGGGAGATATTATATCCCCCGCACCTTAAGGGTTTTTGGTGGGTTGCACTGGGATAGACATCCCAGACCTTTAATTTCTTATTAAAACTTACTATGTGGGTGCACTGCTGATCCCCTAACCACCCGAGGTGAGGTCCTGTACCATTTTTGTTCTCAAAGCAGATGGGGTATACTTCCCTAGAGGTTCCTGTTATATACTCCAGAGGTTGACCCCATAGTGTAGGTTGCCATTGTCCATGCCACCCCCAAGTTCCCTTCCCAGAGTCATTTAAAAGTTTGTAGTCGCTGGAGCTGCTGTCATCAAACCAGGCTGGTCCCCACTTGAAAACGTTGCTCTTGTTCCACCAGTCATTTAAGTTTAAAGGGACAAATTCAACTCCCAGTCCTGTGGGGGAACCTAGCAGGGTACATATCCAGCAGTTTGTAGCATCGGCTGCAGAGGCAATAGTCTGGATAGCATTCCTGAGAGGGTGCTCTGGTACAGCGGAGATCGCAGTGATTAGGAGAAACAGCAAAGCTCGATCCGGAGTCATGCTGCGTCTTGAGTTGGGTAATGAGGTATTGTTCTCTTGTTAACTCCTTCCCTGCAACAAAACAAAAAGTCAGCCGGTCTTGGATACAATCCAAGCCTCAGAAATGGTTAGTGGCAGTTTGTTGGGGTTTGCAATAATCCAAACGCCCTTGTTTTTATAAGACTGAAGTACACAGGTATGTGTGCCCAGGCTGGGGTGTTTGACCACAACAGTATCCCCAGGGGCATATTTGGAGTCCGTTAGTGGTGTCCCTGGAGTCAGAGAGGCTTTCCTTGTTGGGAAAAATCCTTTGCTAATTGGGCTACCCGTAGGGGTTTGCCGATTGTTTAGCCGTTGAACCACGGCATCCAGTCTGCCTCCCCAGGTTCCCTCTGTAGGCTTAAGGTGGTATTTTAGCAGTCCATTCCATCTCTCAATTATGCCATTGGACTGAGGTCGGTATGGGAGGTGAAAGGTCCATTGGACTCCATTCTGGAGAGCCCACTCCTGGACAGGCTTGTTTTTAAAATGTGAGCCATTGTCAGATTGAATTTCCTGAGGTGTTGGGACAAGTGCAATTAGGCGATTCAGTCCCATAATTGTGGATAGTCCTGTTGCTAAACGAGTAGGGTAAGCGAACCCTATACCTGAGATGACTTCCACTCCTGTGAGAATGTATTTCCACCCTTGCCTGGTGGTGGACAATGGACCCACATAATCGATCTGCCAGGTCCCCCATAGCGTTTTCCCATCCCTTAGTTTGGCAAACCGTTGTCCTTCCGTGATATGCCTCCTGGTCTCAGCACATGTAGTGCAGGTTTGCACTAAATCCCTAGCCTGTTGGTGGGTGATGGGCCACCCCCTGATATGTGCCTGCCTCACCAGCTCCTCACTCCCCGTGTGTCCCAGATTTTCATGCAGCCAGATGTATAGGCGTTCCCAGTCCACCTGGGTAACAGAGATCTGTGCTGCTTCATCAGCTAGGTTATTCAATTGTGCAGTTGGGGTGTTATTCTTTTGGTGTGCTGACACATGTCCAATACTTAGGGGTTGCTGGGTGGCATGGTGGTATATCCACTTCCAGTACTCTAATCCCCATACGGATTTCCCTCCTATTTCCCAGTGGTTATTTTTCCAGTTAGTTATCCACTGGGTGGCTCCTGCCCATACAGCATAGGAGTCCGTATAGATAGTACTAGCACCTGCTTCACAAGCCAGCTTGATTGCTGCTAGTTCTGCAAGCTGAGCTGATCCGTCCACATCGGTGGTTAAGGGTGTGGTGGAATTGTCTGCTGGAACGGCTGCAGCCTTTCCTTTCCATCTCCCTTTAATCAATTTAGCACTACCGTCTGTGAACCACACTCCCTCAGGGTGAGATGGGTCAAATGCAGCGGCGTTTTGAATGGGAGAGGGCTGTGGGGGCAGGTGATATTCATTGGGCATTCCTACCCTCCACAGAGACTCCTTAATCATAGTGGGGTTCTGTGCGGAGTCTGCACCACCCACCCTGTAGTGTATGTACAGTGCCCATTTCTGGGTGGTCATTTTCTGTGCTACTCCTGGCGGCAGCTCCTTTCCTTCCAATATGGGCTTAATAATTGGAAGGGGAGTGTGTATGGTTATAGCGCGATTTTGTGTTAGCTCCTCAGTTTCCCTTAGAGCAGTATAGGCTGCCAGGAGCACTTTCTCATAGGGAGTGTAATTGGCTTGCGATCCCTGCCATGACTTTGAGCCGAATTGTATGGGGCGGCGGGGTGCAGTTTCACTCTCTTGCCATAGGGCATAAGACATTCCCGTAGCTCCTATGGTGAGATACACGTGGAATGGAGCATCGGGATGGATTGGACCCAGAGCTTGGTATGTGTGTATTTCGTTTATTAGCTGCCGCAGCGCTTCCTCATGTACAGGGGTCCATTCCCAAACAGCACTTTTCTTTAGCAGATTATACAGTGGTCGGGCAATTACAGCAAAACCAGGCACATGTTTTCGCCAAAACCCTAAAACTCCCAGAGTTTGCCTTAGTTGGGACTTGTCCCCAGGTGAAGGTGCCTGGCTCAGTTCCTGTACAGTGTCATCAGGCACAGACCTCCGCCCTCCCATCCAGACAGCACCCAGGAACTTCACCTCATGAGAGGGACCCTGGCACTTATCTGGGGGTAAAGCTAACCCAAGATTTTCTAAGGCAGTCTTTACTAAGTCCACAGCTTGCTGCACTTCTTCAGTAGTGTCCCCTCCTATTAGGATATCATCTATATATTGCAGCATTTGGATACTAGGTGGCATGGTTAAACCATCTAGGACCTTTGACAGTGCCCCATGGCAAATAGTGGGGGAATGTTTGAACCCTTGGGGCATACGTGTGAAAGTGTATTGGACACCCTTCCATGTAAAAGCAAATCTGTTCTGGTCTGCAGGCTGTAAAGGGACCATGAAAAACATGTCCTTTATATCTAGCACAGCTAGCCATTGCTTGTTCCAAGTTTGTATGGTATTTACAATGCTTGCTATGTTGGGGACTGCTGCTGTTAGGGGTCCTGTGTTACTGTTTAATTTTCTGTAATCAATTGTGAGCCTCCATTTACCATTAGGTTTCTTTACTGGCCATACCGGGGAGTTGTAAGGGGAGTGAGTGCGAATTAAGACTCCCCTTGTTTCCAGATCTTTAATTAGCTCAGTGACAGGCACTACAGCTTCAGCTGGGACATTGTATTGTTTTACATGAGTCACAGCTGATGGTGGGAGAGCAGGAGCTTGGGCTAGTAACCTGACACTATAAAGAGGAACTTTCCCCTCCTCCAGGATTGTTGTGCTGGGTTTGCAGCCAGCTCCGAATGCCCACCTTTCCCCACCAATGATTCCTTCCTTGCCCTTTAGGATGTCCATGCCCAGTATATTGGCATTCCCAAGTATTAACTCATGTTTCCTGGGCTGCTGGTAGGGGTTTAAAGGGATATCCAGTTTTACTTTGACCAGCGGGTAAGACACAATAGTGCCGTTTACTCCTGTAACCAAAACCTGCTTTCGGCCAGAAGGTGGAGGTCCAAGAAAGTTTTCTCTTTTAATCATGGATAATTGGGCTCCAGTGTCTACCAGGAAAGAGACAGCAGTCTTATCATTAACTGTTACTAAAATCCGGGGGTCGTTGTTATGATTTTCTCTCTCTGCCTGCTCAAGTTTACTTATACAGAGAGAGATTGGACCCCCGCTTGTTAGTTTCCCTGGTCAATTTCAACAAGCGGCAGCAGCTCCTGTAATTGCTGCCTTAGCTGTGCATGAGGAGGGTCAGAGCTGATGCGGGGAGCACTAGGAGTTACTGCTGCTTTCTCCTGCTCAACTCCCTTTGAGGCAGCCAGAAGCTTTAGCTTATCGGTTGCCAGCCCATGTAATAGATCTCGGGTGAACCCTAGATCCAAGCACCGTTTCCACAATTTAGTCCTAAATTCCCTCTCCTGTGGTGTTACTTCGCGTCTAGGCCTAAAGCCTTCCTGCTTGCTTCTATAATCTCCTTTTAAATTCCGCACCTTAACTTTAACCTGCGGTGCCTCAGTTTCCCCAAATTCTCGGAGATCCCGCAGCATAAAATCAAATAAGTCCTGATAGGTCATGCGGTGGTCCTGAGCATGATTTCTTGTGGCTAGTGCTATAGCCTTATAGGATCCGGGAGCCCCTTTTAGCACTGGTCTTAAATCTCCTGTCACTACCTGTTGTTCCCATGGGCTCTCTTCCTGCCTCCCATTTTGGGGACCCCCTTGACGGAGCATAGCTATTATAGCAACAGTTTGTAGGGCTCCTCTAAGTTCATCCCCATTAATCCATGGGATGCTAGTGGGTTCACCTCTGTCAGCGTGGTGAATTCCCCGAGCCCATCTACAGGCAAAGGTCCAGATAGACTTTGGACCCTCCTGATTCCTGGGGCTAAGGAATACTCCTGCACCCAGATTTACCCTGCCACACTCCCGGGAGGACAGTTGGGTATGGCCAGCTCCTGTGTCCCATATCCTAGCTAGCCACTCTATCACCCCTTCCCCAGGTCTCTTGGCAAATTCGTCCTGGATCTTTCTCAACTCTGCAGGCTCATAACTGCGAGTAGTAATTCGGGTGGGTCGGGATTCTGTCCTTTTGCTAGTGGAGGGGTTATCTTCATCAACCTCACTCTCATCTTTCTCAGTTAGGTCCTTTTGGTATGTGATGATGGGTCTCATGTGGACAGGGGGATTCCCTAACTCAGGGGAGGTGGGACACTCATCAGCGGAGGAGTCCCAGATGTCTCCATCCCAATCCTCCGGATCTACCCAGAGAGCAGCCTCTACTTTGGCTTGATTAATTTTTCGGGGCTTGCTCTCTAATCTCGCTCTCCTTTCTGCTCCCTCCCTTTTTATTATTGGAGCAAGACGTTGTTCTAATTGGTGCACATCATTGCTCAGCAAGCGCGCCCGGGTGTCTAGGTTCTGGCAGCGCCGCTCTAGCTCATCCCTCTCCTTCTGTACCCTTTCAAGCTCCATTTCCAATTTTAAATGGCTTTTACATGCTGTCTGCAGGGCACCTTTAAATAGCCAAATGCATGCTCCTTTCCCCTTTCCCCTTTTCATTTTACAAGCAGTTCTCCAGTTACAGAACTGCAACCACAGTTCCTCAGGGTTTCCCCACTCCTCTTCTAACATTTCTTTATCCCATTTAGGGTCAGCCCAACCTTCCTGGGCGAAACTCTTTTCTACCTTGCTAAAATCAGTGACAGGCTTCATGCTGCTGTATTTTGAACCGATATCACAAATCCTGCCGACTACGCCAATTCTGTCAGCCGACGGTCAGGGCAGTGTGTGCGTGTGTGTTACACCCAAGTCTTCAACTGCTGAGACACAGAGTCTCGTTGCAGCGGGCAGCCTAGGAGGCTGGAGGGCACCCTGAAAAGTAGTTTAACGTCCGTGACTTTACTGCTAGGACCGAGGTCCCGTCGCAGAGGGTAGCCAAACAGGCTAACAGACGCCCCAGTGTGTACAGGAAGAGCTTATTACGCTTCAGATTTTAGCTGCTAGAATTTCATAATTCCTTCGCAGCGGGCAGCCTCGGGGAGACTGAGAAGCGCCCCAACTGAATTTTGCCACCTGGGTGTGACACAAATTCAAACGCCCAAGCTCTCCCTATATCTGTCCCTTTATGACCGGCTGAAGTTCTTTTGTTTGTGTTCGGTTCGGGTACAGCAGCACGGGTTCAAGTCAGAAGCTTGACACGCACTGGCTTATTTATAGGAGAAAGAAAGAGAAAAGAAATAAAGAAACTTGGTTCAGTGTATATAGATATATATATATTTTATAAGTGAATGAGGGCACCCCACTTGTTCCCAAAGTTTATAGCAAAATCACCTTACCAAAGGTGATTTACAATAGAAATGAAGCAGTTTGACTTTAAGAAAACTATAATAAAGTAACTAACTTACAACAGAGAGATAATTAGAGTGTACACATAAAGAAAAAACATTGCAGGTACAATTCTCACCCCTGCGTTCCAGACTTGGCGTGGCCAGCGTCTTTCTCTCAATCCCTCGGGAAGAAGTAGGGCGAGGTTGGGCGTCCCACGGACCTCGGGAGACAATCAATACCTGCCAGCAGGTGTAGGTGATTGGAGCTCAAATTGGGTGGGCAACTCAACCCTCTTTATACCCCTTGGGTCACATGGGCTTCTTCCTGGTCTTAAGTGGCCAATCAGGAAAAATGGCTTTGAATGCCAAGTTTCCCACGAAGGGTGCAAAGCATAATTCACACCTGGGAAGATGCAGACAATGGGCACCTCTGGTATGTGATGGGCGAAGATTCCTCTCCCGAGACAGTGCAGGCGTGTCAATTACTGATACTAGCCATCACGGCGACGGGAGGCCTCCCAGTCATCAGCTAGCCCATTTACTGTCTGGTTTCTGTTTATGGTAGAATAAGGGACAGGCACCACACCTGCGTTCCCAGGGCATCAAAGGCTGACTGCCTTTCTCTTGCTCTCTGGGGGGGGGAAAAACAAGATGGGGCTCGTGGAAAAACAAGATGGGGTGTTGTGTCTGGCTACAGGGGTTAATGCCTGAGCTGGGGAGTTAGTAGCTGAGGTGGGAGGGAAAGTTAGTGGCCGGGGGAATAATGGCTGAGGTTGGGGAGAGGGTTACAGGCCAGGAAGGTTAGTGGTTGAGATGGGGGGTGAGTGGCTAGGGAATGACCCAGTGGGGGAGCTACTAATAGCTGAGGTGGGCAGTTAGCAGTGGTTAGTGGCTGAGGATTATGTGTGGAGGGATGTTGCAGGGAGGAGGGTTAATGGCTGAGGATGTGGTGCGGGGGTAGTGTCCGGGGCATTTATTGGCTGATGGAGTGAGGTTAATGTCTGATGTGGGGGTTTAGTGTCCAGAAGGATCAATGGCTGAGTAGGAGGGGGGTCAGTGATCAGGGGTGTCAATGGCTGAAGTCGGGGGGTGTTAGTGACTAGGGAGGTTAATGTCTGAGGTGGAGGGATTAGTGGCTGAGGTGGGGGGGGTTTAGTGACCGGGGGGGGGGGGTCATGGTAGAGGTGGAGGGGGGTTAGTGACTGGGACTAACCCCCCAATCATGTCCAGTTCTGGGTTCCACATTTCAGGAAACGTGGAGAAACTGGAGAAAGTCCAGAGAAGATCAACACAAATGAGGAAAGGTCTAGAGAACATGAGATATGAGGCAAGGCTGAAGGAATTGGCCTTGTTTACCTTGGAAAAGAGAAGACCAAAAAGGGACATGAGAGCAGCTTTCAAGTATCTCAGGGTATGTCTACACTGCCACCCTAGTTCGAACTATGGTGACTACACGCGGCACAGGCTAGGTAGTTTGAATTAAAACTCTTAATTCGAACTACCGTTACTCTTCATTTCAAGAGGAGTAATGGTAGTTCGAATTAAGAGTTTTAATTCGAACTACTTAGCCTGTGCTGTATGTAGCCATGGGCAGGTAGTTCGAACTACCAGGCATTTAAAAATGGCGGCGCCCGGGAACATGCAAATAAAGCCTGGGATATTTAAATCCCGGGCTTCATTTGCAAGTTCGAATGACTACATTAGTCACCATAGTTCGAACTAGGGTGGCTGTGTAGACATACCCTAAAAGAGTATCATAAGAAGGAGAAAGGAAAATGGTTCTGCTTGGCCTCTGAGGTTAGGATGAGAAGCAATGTGCTTAAATTGCAAATATTTAAGACCAGGTTAGACGGATACCTGTCAGGGATGAGCTAGGGTAACTCAACTTTGGAAGCCCCAGGAGCCACACTGATACTTACAGAACATGCTGAGGGCCTCAACTTAAGTGTGGTTGCATATGCAAGCAAATATATACAAATAGCTTCTCTCACACGGACAGGCATGAATACAAAGATTCAAGATACAAAGATGCAAAGGCAAGACTACACAACACACAGGCCCCATTTAAGTCAGTTTTGCTGATATTAATAAAATGCAATAGTTACCCGATTTCTACCCATGTGACAGCACTTTTCATGAGCAATGACAGTCCAAAAATGTAACTACTAAAACATATATCAACAGAAGATCATTTCACTGACTACTTTTTTGTTTTGGCTCCCACTCGCCGGCCACGTCTTGATCCCCACATAAACCCAAACTGCAGCGTGGGGTGCAAACAAACTGGCCGTGGGCAGCATACCACGTTAATAATAAATATTTTTAAACCTTTACCTTTTCTCTCTTCTGCCTTGCTCCATCATCTCCCCTGGTGCCTGCTGTCCCCCAACTCCTCACCCTCCTCTGCTGTTCTGACTCCTTCCCTTCTCACTGCCCTCAGCCCTCCTGTGGCCTGCCCCCCTCCACCAGCCCTTCACTCCTCCCTGTGCCCACTCCTCCAGTAGCACCACTCTGATCATGTGAGCTACCCCTCCTCATCCCCTCTCCTAACACCTCCCTCTACACACCTGCCCTGCCTCTCTCCTCTGGTGCTGGTCCCTCCCCTGCAGGTGTCTGCCCTTCTGCTTCACCCCAGATTTCCCTGGCACCTGCACCTTCCTTTAGCCCTCCTGGTGCCTCCCCCTTCCCTTACTCCCCCTGCCCCCTTTGCCCTCTTTTTCCCTGATTCCCACCCCCTCACCAGTCTCTGCCCCATTCCCCTCCTGCCCCTCTGTGCCCTCACACATGACTTGCTCCATCCCCACCTTTCTCAGGCCGACCCCTTCTTTCAAGCCTTCTCCCAGCACCTCCCCCTCCCCCTTTAGCCCCCAATGCCCTTCTCCTCTCCTCTCCTAGAATCACCCTGTCCCCCTCCCACTGACACCTCCCTTCCTGCCCTTTCCCTCATTGTCTGCACTCGGCCCCCTTCCATTTCTCTCTCCTCCACCCTGTCTCTTGATACCTTCCCCTTTTTTCCTCCTCCCCCTCCACATAAACCTTTACTCTTCCCCCTTCCCCCTCTGCACAAGACCCTTCCTCTCCCCTCTCCCCCTCAGAATAAGCCCCTTCCCCCTCTCCTGCCACACAAAACCTTCCTCTCCCCCCTCTCCCTCTGAATAAGCCTTTCCCTACCTTCTGCCTTCCACTTTATGGGGCTGGAGTCTGCGCTCAGTTCCCAGAGCCAGCCAGGCCAGGTCCCACAACGTGGCCCTGAAGAGTTTTAAAATCCCAGGCTGTGATGTCACGTCACACCTGAGTGTCCTCCCCACCCACCTGCAATGCCGTGCATGGCAGCAGCAGATGGTGAGGGGGAGCTGCGCACGGCAGGAAAGGTCCGGGGCCAAGAGGGACTCTCTGGGGGCAGGGTGGGAGGACGCGCAGGGCAGGCTAGAGGGGGGGGCTGGTGCCCGCTCCAGGCAAAGCCGGGGGAGAGACCTCAAATGTTCAGTACTCCATTACTCCTCCTGAAATGAGCGCGTCTACACTGGCATGTGCTTTTGCGCAAGAGCATCTGTGCCAGTGTAGATGCTCTCTTGCGCAAGAAAGCTCTGATGGCCATGTTAGCCATAGGGGTTTCTTGCACAAGAAATTCATGTTGCCTGTCTACACTGGCCTCTTGCACCAGAAGGCTTATTCCTCGTGGGGGGAGGAATAACTCTTCCAGAAGAAGCCCTGTTTTCCGACGGTGTACTGTAAATTTACTTGCGCAAGAATGCACGTGCAGTGTAAACACCCAGCAAGTTTTTGTGTGTTCTTGCACAAAAAGCCACCAGTGTAGACGTAGCCTCATTGTATGAGAAATAAGGGAAGTTGGAGGAAGACTGCTTCATTTTGAACTAAGTGCTGTGTAGATGCTCCCAATTTCAAAATAAGAAACGCAATTGACATCGCTCACTTTGTGTGGCTTATTTTGAGGTAAGCCCTGCTGTGGAGATGCATCCTAACAGGGTTCAAGAAAGAGCTGGATAAATTCATGGAGGTTTGGTCCTTTAATACTTATTTGCCAGGATGAGCAGAGATGATGATCTTAGATTCTGTTTGCCAGGGGCTGGAAATGGGCGACGGGGAGGGATCATGTGATGTTCACTTCCTCTGGGGATCTCGCTTTGTCCACTGTGGGACGCTGGGCTGGATGGGCCTCGTGTCTGACTCCATATGGCCACTTATGTTCTTATGTCCTTAAAGAGCCCCCGCCCTGCTGCACCCAAGTGTGTCTGCACTGACACAGACGCAGCAGCGCAGGGTCCCGGGTACCTGAGTCCAGTCGTGAGTTCACAGAGAATCTGAGTCCTGCTTCTGTTCAGTAGAATAGTCTGAACGGCAAACACCCCTCCCCCCACAAAAACTACCCCCTAGAGACAGCAAAGCCCCCCCCCCCTTTGTGGCAACAATCCATTTCCTAGACGGGGGAACACACCAGAGAGCAACCGGACAGGGGCAGATGGAAACATTTTATTGAAGTGAATGATTCACACACAGTTCCTGACACACAAGTTACACAGGGGCTGGGCAGGGAGGGGTCCCTGGCCTCTGTGTGTCGGGGGCTGGGAATGGGCGACAGGGGAGGGGTCACTGGATGTTCCCTGTTCTGTTCCCTCCCTCTGGGGCACCTGGCACTGGCCACTGGGGGCCGATAGGACACGGGGCTGGATGGGCCTCTGGTCTGACCCAGTCTGGCTGCTCTGATGTTCCCTGGTGAGCGCCCCCCATAGACTAGCTCAGGCAGCTCCCTGCCGGGCCTGCTGGCTTGTCCCAGACACTCCCATCCCCCGTCACTCAGGCTGGGGGCTCACAGCGTCGTGCCAGGGATTTTCTGGGCAGCTACAATTCCAGGCAGCGCCGTTCAGCGTTGCAATACCCCAGCCCCTGCCTGGAGCTCGCTCCTTGTCTCCAGCTCTGCCGGGGAGAGCAACGTTCCCAGCAGGCAGCAGCTTCAGGAGCCGGGGCCGGCTGCTTTCCTGAGCCCAGCTGGACCCCAGAGCCCCCAAGGCAGGGAGGTTAGTGAGGGGCAGAGCCGTTGGGTTGGTCGATTTGTGTGACCTGATTTGAACTCTGCCTGTCCCCAGCCCGGCTGTTAGCTCTCCCCCTGCCCAGCCCCCAGCTCTGCCCTTCAGGGCCTGTCTGCTCCTGGGGCTGCAGTAGGGTCCTTCCACCTCCAGTAAGTGGAGCTGCAGGGAGGGAGGGGAAGGAGTTTCCAGGGATCACGGAGATGAGGAGCCAGGATCTGGGTACCGGGGAGTCCTTCAGGGTCACACAGACTGGGGTGTGTGAGGCCAGAGGGGCTGGTGTCAGGGACACAGTCGGAGCTCGGTGTCTGTGTCCCCCACCCAGATCCAGGGTCGGATTCTCTCCCCGGGGAGGGAGCCTGGCGGGAAAGTGAAGATCGAAGCCTCGGTTCCAGTATCGATAAATGTCACCTGCCCCCGGTCACAGTCCAGACAAACCCGGATCCTGTTGGGGGGGCTCAGGGGCAGGGGGGTCTCAGGGTCAATGAGAGTCCGGAACTCATCCCACCACCACCACACAGCCCAGATCCCGCCCTTGGGTCTCAGGCTGATCCCTCCCTTCCTTCTCACAGACTCTCTGGCCACTCCCACAGCCCATCGCCTACCCCCCACCTCCACCTCCCAGTAATGTCTCCCCGAGGTGAAGCCCTCACGGCCGAGCACACAGGGCCAAGTGTCAAATCTCTCCGGGGTGTCGGGCCGTGGCTGCCGGGTGTGTGTCCATCTCACACGTTTCCCATCCTCCGACAGGACGAGCTGGGGATGCGCCGTGTCTGGATCCAGAGTCACGTTGGCTGGGGGGAAGAATCAGAGCGTGAGGGGCAGAGCTCGGCCCTGGGGAGGGGGGGGGGGGGGTCGATGGCGTCAGGGACAGAATCTGCCCCAGCTGGGCAGTGACTCAGGGACTCTCCTGCCTCCAGGGGCGCCCGGCTCTGAATGGGGAGCAGCCCTGAGGTCTCGGCCCAGCCCAAGGGGCAGCTCACTCCCCAGCAGGGAGGGGCCATGGCAGAGAGAAGGGGTCAGAGGGGCCCTGACACTGGGAATCTGCCCCCTCCCCCTGGGCCGGGGACAAGCGACTCTGGGCCGGGGACCCCAGAGGGACGGGATGGAAACTGCCTGGTCAGGGCTGGCTGAATCCAGGCCCTGCGCTCGGCTGGGCCCCTCCCCATTGAAATGTCCCTGGGTCCCAGCTGCCTCTGGGCAGGGTTTGTGATTCCCCCGTGACACGTCTCCCCCGCACGGCACGTCTGGGCTCGGCTCCTTTCCCGCCGCACTGGGGCTCTGGGCCGAGCTCTGACCTGCCCCCCGCCAGGCTGCTCAGCCTCCGGCCCAGCGCCCAGACCCCACAGAGCCAGCAGGGAGGGGCAGGGACCGGCCCCAGCTGGGCGGGGCGGGAAGAGGCTGAACTAGGTGAGTCCTGCACTGGGGGTGCCCAGGCGCTGTGCGGAGGGAACGGGGGTGTCTCTGTCCCAGCCATGGCAGAGGCTGACTCAGGGGTGACAGAAGGAAGAGGGGCCCCAGGGAGCTGAGGGGGTCCCAGCGGGGGCTGGGCGGAGGGAGAGAGAAGCTGAGCTCACGCGGGGGGAGAGGAAAAGGGGAACAGGACCAGAGCTCTGCTCTCAGCAGCTCCCCAGCTGCCTGCAATGGGCCCAGGACTGCCCCTGTCTGTGCCCCGGACCCTGGTGCTCTGGGGTCTGATCCATCCCTTCCCCCGGCAGAGCAGGGACCCTCCCATGGACTCCTGGGTCCTCTGCCGGGGGCAGGAGAAAGAGCAACGTCCCCGAGTGCCCCAGAGTCCATGCTGGGCACAGCCCCTCAGTCACTGGGGGAAGGGAAACTCCCCTCTTAGACACCCCATGCCAGAGAACAAGGTGAGACCAAGGCTGAGCGGACACAGGGAGGGGTGAGGCCGAGGGTTTTGGATACTGGACGGGGGGTACAAGCTGAGGCAGAGAGTTGGGGGGCTGGAGGGGTTGAGGTCTCCAGGGGAGCCTTGGGGATAAGGGGCTCTGGGCAGGGGGTTGGGCTCTGGGCTGGGGCTGTGGGCTATGGGGCGGCTCAGGAAGAGGAGTCTGGGGGCAGGAGGTGGCCCCCAGGGTGGAGGAGGCTCTGGGAGGGGCAGTTTGTGGGGCTCTGAGGGGGGCAAGGGGCCCGAGGCAGCTCACCTGGTCTGTATGCTCCTCGGGGTTCCCCACTTTGAGCCTCCAGTGCGGCTGGCAGAGTGTCTGGGGGAGGGGAGGGGCAGATTCAGGTTTGCACGGGGAGCACAGAGCCGGGTTGTCGTGTCACAGACACACTCAGGCCTCCTGCACGTCCAGCCTTTTGTCGTTCCTTAGGCCCAGGCCCTGCAGAGCCTTTGGAATCAGAAGCTGATTTCGGCACTTTGGTCCCTTGGTGCTAACAGGATGTTCAGTGAGTGTGAGATCCTGGCTCTCGCTGGGAGATGTTTATCCCTGGGGAAACTGAGGCAGGGGAGGTCGGCTCCATTGGCCAGGTTCCCCCTGTGCCAGCAGAGCAGGGCGGGGAGGCCACTTGTGACTGGTTGGTCAGTGGCTGCAGGGGCCGGGCCGGGCTTGGCTCAGGCTCAGCCAGAGTCACATCCCGGTTACAATGGCCCCGGGTGCCTGGGCCAGGGAGCAGTGAGCCAGAGGCCCAGAGTTACACTGACCATCTCCCTCTATCCCTCCACCCTCCACCTCTTCCACGAGGAGTAACTATCTAGTTCGTGCCGCGTGTAGCTGCACGGCACGGGGTTCGAACGAGCGGGGATTTAAAAATGGCGGCGCACCGCTTGAGCAAATGAAGCCCGGGAAATTCAAATCCCAGGCTTCATTTGCAATTGCGGTATTCCTACATTACCCTCCTAGTTCGAACTAGCGGGGTAGTGTAGACATACCCTCAGGGACAGGCCTTGGACCTGCAGCTGCTGGGAGGAGGCACAAAAGGCCCCTGTGCTGGAGGGACCCCTCGCCATGGGGGGGGGGCTTTCTCCTTCCCTGCAGCCCCTTGGCCCAAACAGGCTGCCAGGAGGGGCTGGGCCCAGCTTCAACAAACGGCCATTAATTGAGGGGCCTGTGTCTGGGGGGCTGCACTGCCCTTGGGCCCCTGCAGCCTCTGGCTGGGAGAGACGCAGGGGCCCAAGCGAAGGGATTTTGCTGAATGTGGCCTGAAGGTTGTGACCATTCGTGAGTCGGGAGTTGATGGGAGATGCCCTCAGGCCGGGCCCGGCTCCTTCTCCTCTCCCTCGGCTTGGCTAGTGGGGAAGTGCTGAGAACTGGGACCAGGGTCGTTGCTCTGTCCACGTTTGGAGACTGAACCTGGGTATTTACACCAGGGCTGGGCAAAATCCGGCCCAGGGGCTGGATCCGGCCACCAAGCCACCTGATCCAGCCTGTGGCCCCCCCTGCCGGGACCCTCAGGCACACGCAGCTGACGTGGTTTAAAGCTCAGTCCCTGGGGCTCTGGGCTCTGCAGCGAGGGGGGGGGGGCTTCATGTGATCTCCCCACCCCCAGCCCAATCCTCAGCTCCGATTGACTGGAAACAACCGGCCAATAGGAACTGAGAGATTGGCCTGGGGGCAGGGAGCAGCACAAGCCTCTTCCCCCTCCTGGAGCTGAGAGCTACATGGAGGGAGCAGCCTGCAATTTTAGTGATCTGGGGCTGCAGGAGGCAGGGAGCCCAGCCTGCCTTGGGGGTGCTGCAGGGCTGCTGGCTGGGAGCTACTTAGGTAAGTGCCTCCCAGACACAGCCTGCCTCTGGCACCCCAGCCCCTCCTGTGACCCAACTCAATTCCCTAGGTCACCCTCCAAGCCCTCTGTACCCCTTGTCCCAGGTCACAGCTCCCTTCCAGACCCTTTACCCCTCCTACATCCCTTCCCCAGGCCAGAATCCTCTCCTGAACCAAGTCCCTCTCCCTGACTCTGCACCCCAATCCTCTGACCAAAGTCAACCACCCAAACCCTCTGCACTCTGCACCCCCCTTTTCCCCTTCTCCCAGGTCACAGCTCCCTCCCAGACCCTGTACCCCCCTCCTACACTTCTCTCCCAGGCCAGAATCCTCTCCTGCACCCAGACCCCACCCCAACCCAAAACAACACTCCCTCCCCGACCCAGGTCACCACCCCTCCCTGTCATACCCCACACCATCTCCTAAACTACAGTCCCTTACCCCATGTGCTGTTCTGCTCCCAACCTCCACCCTAGACTCTGCACCCCGCCACAGCAAAGTGTGGCCCTTGGCCACATTCCAAAATCTTGGAGTGGCCCCCACCAAGAATTATTCCTCCACCTCCCCTGCAATTGATGCTGATTGGCTTGGCTTGGGCCTGGCAAGCTGTGTGCTTGCCATAAGGGAAATTTGTCCTGCATTGACCTTGCCCTTAGGGTGTGCCTAGACTACAGGGTTTTTTCGACAAAAGTGGACTTTTGTCGACAAAACTATACCTGCGTCTACACTGCCGCCGAGTTCTGTCGACATAACGTCGACAGAACTCAGCAGTTTTGTCGATGGCTATAAACGTCATTCTACAAAGGATAACGCCTTTTGTCGACAGAGTTCTGTCGACAGAAGGCGTTATTGCATCTACACTGTCCTTTGTGTCTACACTGTCATGTCGACAAAGCGGCTTGCTTTGTCGACAGAACTGGATGTCGTCTAGACGCTTTGTCGACAGAAGCTTTGTCGACAGTATCTGTCAGCAAAACTTCTGTTGACAGAAGCCTGTCGTCTAGACGTACCCTTAAAGTGCCATGTTCCTCAGTTGCTCTGCGAGACACAGATGTGTTGCCCGCACAAGGTGCTTGCAGACAGACACCCAAAGTGACCTGCCCAGGCCAGGGAGCGACGTCCAGAGACCCCCTGTGGAGAACTGACCTATGCACATCAGAAAAGAGAGTAACTTGAAAATTTCTTGGACAGCAAAAACCCTCCAGCAATTCAAAGTTCCTGTGTGAGCAGTGCACAAGTCACATAAGATACTTACTGCCCCTAATGCAAAGGTGATTGGAACAAAACTCGTTCGGGTATCATCTGGATGGTTATAACAGGTCAGATACTGTAAGGGGTGGTCCTACTATCACAGAAGAAATGCACCATGACCCGCCTGTGCCCCAGGAGAAGGGAACTGGGCGTGTTTCTCTCCCTGGCGTTTCTCACTCTCACAGTCACTGTCATTGCAAAGGCTGCTTCTGAACAAACAAGGGTTTGAATTAATCAACCTGCATATCTTGGAGCCCAAGTCTGGACCATTCACCCCCCAATTACATGGAAGCATCATCTAATTATGAACCAATTGACCGGCACCATTCTCCTTCAATGGTCTCACTTTCCCCTCCTCCATCCCCCCTAGGTACCTTTGAACTCCCTCAGCATCTCCGACAGCGCAATCGCTTTCTGGGAGAAACCACGGACTTGTTCTTCCAGTTCAGGAGCCATCTCCTCTGGCTGCTGGGCCCGCGCCGTCTCACACCTAGGGAGAAAAAACATCCCATGGTGACACTGCAGTGGTTTCCAGCCTTTTCAACCATGTGGGCCCCTTTTCAAGCTATGAAAATTTTATGGACCACTGTCCCCTCCCTGGGGGAGAAAAAAAAGGAAAACAAAAAGAAGGATCAGGCCCACCGCAACGGGCCCAATCCTTGCTTTTGAACTTTCCACAGATCCCCTGCAGTACCCTCGTGGACCATCAAGGGTTTAGGGTTGCCAGACACTTTCATAAAAAATACCTCCCCCTCACATGGCAGGAGCAAAAACAACAACAACAAAAACCAACTGAACAAAAAAAAAAAAAAGCGTCACTGCGCCTTTAAATCCCCAGAGTCCCCTCTCTCCATGTTGGGAACCACGGCCCTACCAGATGCAGCAGGGGAAAAATGTTCAAGCAGCCTTCCGACCAAGAGAAACAGAAAATACCAGACATTTTACTGGACAGAGGCCACAAATACCGGACTGTCCTGGCCAATACCAAACACCTGGCAACCCTGCAGGGGTCTGCGGCCCACAGGTCGGGACCCGCTGTGATCCTGCCATGACTGACTCAGTTTTTAAGTTCTGGTTAGTGGGTATTTGAGTCTCCACGACCAAGTCACTCCTGGGCCTCCAGGCGCTGAGGGACGGGAGGTTCCCAGGGGAAGGGCTGTAGGAATCTGATCACTAGGAACGAGACTGAGACACCAGCTCCCCCTCCCTGGCTCATCCCACACAGGTCTCCAAACAGCCCTCGGGTGGGAAAGATGCTGGATCCTGCTGCCCAGGGCTGAATGGTGCCCAGCGCCCAGCAGGGATGGGCCCATGTCCCACCCCTCAGGCCTGGGGCAGCCAGTCCCCAGGGCGGTGACATGGGTAGAATATACCACAGGCCAGTCTGCGCCTTTCCCTGGGGAGTTGAAGAGTCGTCTCTAAAGGGGCAAAGGCCTCAGAGTCAGAGATTTGAATCCCAAATGTGACCTTCCCACATGTTCCGCTGTGGAGCCCTGGGGAGAGGCAGCGACAACTTCACTGCCCAGTGTTTCCCCCGCGCTGTGAGGTGTGAGAGCCACCGACCTGCTCAAGGTGCCTCTGACGTCCTGGAGAGAGAGAGAGAGAGAGAGAGAGAGAGAGAGAGAGAGTTTCAGTCCCACCTGACACACACTGTGAATTCCAAGGGAGGGATTTGGCGAGTGAGGGGGAACTAGGCTTTGCCTGGCCCCAGGGCCATGGACCCCTGAACGAATGGGGCTTTGCCATCACTAGTCTCTCTGGGTATGCTGGAGATCTGTGGGTACGTCTACACTACAGCGCTAGTTCGAACTAACTTAGTTCGAATTAGTTAATTCGAACTAAGCTAATTCGAACTAACGCGTCTAGAACTAAAAACTAGTTCGAATTAGCATTTTGCTAATTCGAACTAGCAAGTCCACATTGAGTGGACTCTGAACAGGGCTTAAGGATGGCCGGAAGCAGTGCCGGCAGGGCATCAGAGGAGGACTTAGAGCATGGAAATGCTTTCTCAGGCTAGCCGAGGGCTGTGCTTAAAGGGACCTGACCCCCACCCCGGACAGACAGTTCTCAGGGGTGCCCCGCTTGAAAACCAGTCCTGGCTTGGAGTGCCCAGAGTACCCACACTGGGCACATCACACCACTCGGCCATCAGCCCGGCTGCACTTGCCGCAGGCTGCCATCTGGGGAGAGGGGGCAATCGGGGGGCTGCAGGAGAGCTTCCACCCCCAGAAACCCGCAGAGCCAGCCCAGTCCTCCCCATCGGGGGCTCGTACCCCATTCCTCCCTCACCTCCTTCCACTTACCCTTCCCTAGCCCCCCTTCTTATTGATGTACAAAATAAAGATAACGTTTCTTCCAACATTGACTCTGTCTTTATTGAACAAAACTGGGGGAGACTGGGAAAAGGAGGTGGGAGAGGGGAAGAGAAAGGCTAGGAGATGAGAGGGCAACTAACATGATCAGGGGTTGGGAACATGTCCCAGATGAAGAGAGGCTACAGAGACTGGGACTGTTCAGCTTAGAAAAGAGGAGATGGAGCGGGGACAGGATAGAGGTCTCTAAAAGCAGGGGTTGGGTGGAGAGGGTGCACACAGAAAAGTTCTTCATGAGTTCCCCTAAAGAAGGACTAGAGGACACCAAAGGAAAGGAATGGGTAGCTGGCTTGAAACTAGTAAGAGAAAGTTGTTCTTCCCAAAGCAAATAGTTAACCTGTGGAACTCCTTGCTGCAGGAGGCTGTGAAGGCTGGAACTAGAACAGCGTTGAAAGGGAAGTGAGATCAAGTCATGGAGGTTGGGTCCATGGAGTAGTCTTAGCCAGGGGGTAGGAGTGGTGTCCCTGCCCAAAGTTTGTGGAAGGCTGGAGAGGGATGGCACGAGACAAATGGCTTGGTCACTGTCTTCGGTCCATCCCCTCCAGGGTCCCTAGGGTTGGCCGCTGTCGGCAGACAGGCTACTGGGCTAGATGGACCTTTGGTCTGACCCAGGACGGCCATTGTAAGCTCAGGGCTCAGGGTCGGGGGTCTCAGTGGACCCCCTTGATTTTCATGCACACCTGCTCCTGGGTGGCCAGGCTGGCAGCTCTCCTGCTCTAGACGGCCACTTTCCTGTGCCTAGTGCGGAGATCGTGGACGAGGTCCACGATGTCCGCACTAGCCCAGGAAGGTGCCCGCCTCTTGCGGTCCCGGGCAAGCTCCCGGGAGCCGCCAGCCTGGTCCCGGGAAGAGGGGGTGGGCTGGGGGACATCGGGTGGGTGGCTCTGTGCCGTGCCAGGTGCAGGGTCTGCTGGCTGGGTGCTGGCAGGCTTGCACCTGGCACGGGCACCGTAGCCAGCCCGTGCCCCTTTAAGGGGTCCGGGGCCGGGAGGGGGGCATAGAGTTTCCCTGGTGTTGGCCATAGTGGCCACCAGGGCAACCTGGGGAGGGCTAGCCTCCCACTAGTTCGAATTAAGGGGCTACACACCCCTTAATTCGAACTAGTAAGTTCGAACTAGGCTTAAGCCTCGTAAAATGAGGTTTTCCTAGTTCGAACTAAGCGCTCCGCTAGTTTGATTCAAATTCGAACTAGCGGAGCGCTAGTGTAGCGCCTATGAATGTTAGTTCGAACTAACATCCGTTAGTTCGAACTAACATTGTCGTGTAGACATACCCTCTGTGCCTGTGCGTCTGCACAAAACAGCAATTCCCATGCCAGGAGGGCGCACACGGAGCCTGACTCCTTTGCCCACCTGTTAGGGGCTGTCCTGTCTCTGTGGTAGCATCTGGGAAATTTCCGCTCAGTCTCACCTGCAGGAATTCACTCGCTGGCTTCTGACACTTCCCCTCCAGCTCCTCGATCCGCTCGCTGAGATGGGAAATCTGCTCCGAGAGTTTGGTTACAGTGTAAGTCCATGTTTTCACTATCATCTCATCCAGCTGCTCCAGCTGGGCCAGCAGGAGTCGCTCTTGTTCCTGCAGGAACTGCCGCAGCTGCTGAAACTCGGCCACAATCTTCTGACACTCGGTTTGTGTCCATTTCTGGAAAAAGAAGAACAAAAGGAAGAACATCACCACCGCTAGGGGAACATGGATAGAGCCTGGGGCCCTTCAAGGAGCGCTGAGTGTGCAGGGGGAGAATCTCTTTGAAAATTCTAAGTCACCAGACAGTGAACAGTCTCCTGCAGTAAAGTAGAGAGAAAATTTTCTTACGTCTTCCTGTTTAGCCCCAAAATCTCATGAAGCACGTTTCTGTGTCTGACGTGCTTTGGATCGTGAGTGGCTCATTGCCCCAGCGATGCTGATCCAAAGCAGCAGGGAGCAGGACTCCACACTAGCCCTTGGTGACGTTTTCCACATTGTATTTTTTCCTGGGAAAATGCAGATTTGTCACCAAAGACACATTTCATGAATTACTGGCAACGTCACTGGTTATTGTGCTGCAGAAAGAAATATATGACGAATCAAAATATTTGCTTAATTTTTTCTAGAGTTTAAAGTCTGACTTATTTTTGAACCTGTCCTTGTGTTTTATAACATTATTTTAAGGAAATGGCCAAGTTGAAACAAAACATTTTGATTTCTGCCAAAAAAATTTCATTTGATGAAGCAAAAAATCAAATTCGTGATTTGCTAATAATTTTTAAAATAGATAATATTTTGTTCGACCACTTTTGTTAATATCCTGCCAGCAAAAATCTGGCGTTAGCCCAGCTCTACCCAGAGCCACGCTCACAGACACAGGTGGGACGAAAAAAACAAATGAAACAGTAAGAGAAAAAGCAGGCACCCAAGGTGAACGACAGGAATGGAGAAACTGTCAGGGCAGAAAGGGTGCGTTTACACAGCAGCGCTATTACAGACTAGCGGCCGTTATTCCAAAATAATACGAGCGTCCACACAGCAATTCCATTATTTCTAAATAAATTCAAAATAACAGGTGGCTTATTCCTCCTTCTGTAAACTTTATTTGATGAGGAATAAGGCCTCTTCTCACATTGCTATTTCGAAATAGAGGTCGTGTGGGACGCTCCACTGCTGCTACTTCAAAATAGCCCCTCCCCAGGGTGGTTCTGAGTAATTTCTCCTTAGTGTTTCCTGGAGCTCTACATCGACGTACTGCATCCACATTAGGAGAGCCTGCCTTGGACTGATTTCGAGGGTTCCCTGTAGTATGGATGTGCCATTTTGAAATAAGCTATTTTGGGATACAGGCAGTCCCCGAGTTACGCGGATCCGACTTATGTCGGATCCGCAGTTATGAACGGGGTTTGCTGCCCGTCTCCCTGGTCTGTTGGAGACCAGCAGACCAGGGAGACTGGAAGCAAAGACTCTGAGGACGCCGGCAGGACAGACCAGGGAGACGGGGAGCACAGCCGGGGAGCACGCGGGCAGCGGACAGCCCAGACGCGCCGCGGCTGTCCCACTGCCGGTGTCCTCAGAGGCTTTGCTCCCCATCTCTCTGGTCTGCGGGTCTCCAGCAGACCAGGGAGACGGGGAGCAAAGCCGCGGAGCACGCGGGCAGCAGACAGCCCAGACACGCTGCAGCTGTCCCACTGCCGGCGTGTTCCGTGGCTTCGCTCCCCATCTCCCTGGTCTGCTGGAGACCCACAGACCAGGGAGACGGGGAGCAAAGCGGAGCAAAGCTGTGGAGCACGCGGGCAGCGGACAGCCCAGACGCGCCGCGGCTGTCCCGCTGCCAGCGTGCTCCGCGGCTTTGCTCCGCTTTGCTCCCCGTCTCCCTGGTCTGCTGGAGACCCGCAGACCAGGAAGATGGGGAGCAAAGCCTCTGAGGATGCCGGCAGCAGGACAGCCACAGCACGTCTGGGCTGTCCAGCTGCCCCCGTGCTCCATGGCTTTGCTCCAGACGCCTGTGGTACAGCAGCTGGGGCGCTGCCGGTTGGTCCCGTAGCGCCGCTCTGGGCGCTACTGGACTAACCCGGCAGCACCCCAGCTGCTCTGCCCCAGGCATCCTGATTCAGCCGCTGCTGGTCAGTTTCAGCAGCAGCTGAATCAGGACGCCTGGGGCAGAGCAGCTGGGGTGCTGCTGGGTTGCTCCTGATTCAGCCGCTGCTGAAACTGACCAGCTCTGACTACAGGAAGCCCGAGGCAGAGTTGCTCTGCCCCGGGCTTCCTGGAATCAGCTGCTGATCAGTTTCAGCAGCAGCTGACTTGGGGACGCCTGGGGTTCTTAAGTTGAATCTGTATGTAAGAACTGGCGTCCAGATTCAGCCTGTTGAAACTGATCAGCGGCTGATTCCAGGAAGCCCGGGGCAGAGCAACTCTGCCTCGGGCTTCCTGTAGTCAGAGCTGGTCAGTTTCAGCAGCGGCTGAATCTGGATGCCAGTTCCGACTTACATACAGATTCAACTTAAGAACAAACCTACAAAGGCAGGGTAATAACACCGGGCACCTACCAGATACTCCTGGCTGGTCTCCTCCCTGCTCACTTTCAGTCCCAGCAGCTTTTCTCTCTCTGCTCTCAGAGTCTTCAGATGGGCCTGGAGCCTCTCCTGGAGACACAGAAACATTTCATGTGACTAAGCAAACAATCAAATGTGAGTTTGCTAATAATTAAAAAATAGATAATTTTTGGTTCAACCCATTTCTTTAATGTCCTGCCAGCAAAGATTGGAGAGGAGCGGGTCCAGCACAGCCACACACTGTGCTCACGACTGCAGGGCCCGGCAGATTTATTGGATCAGAGACACAGAGTCACAGTAATAGACACTGGGAGTGTTTTCAGGGTGTTTGAAATTGTCGAACCTTGTTACAGTAGGGAGCTGGGGTCACATACTCAGACGCTGCATGTGCAGGGGCGGGGGGAGATCGCAGGGGAGGGAGCTGGAAGAGAGGAGGGACACCACGAGCATCGGGGACCTCCAGAGAGGCTGGGGGGGGGGGCGAGTGTGGAGGAGGGACTGAGCAAGGCAAGTGCAGGGTGATAATCTGGCCTGGAGGTCATCACAGGTGGCTGCAAGTGTTTGCAAACAACATTCTGTGTCCATCCCCCATTCCCATTCCTGCTTCTTTCCTTATCTACCTGCTGTGTGTCATGTTCATGAGGCTGAGCCTGGGACTGGGACTGGGACTCTCCCTGTGGCTCAGGAGAGGCGGGTAGGGACGAGGCTGGGCACAGGCTGGCTGCCCTTTCAAGGGAGGAGCTCTCAGCAGGGTCCCTGTAAGCCAGGTGCTTGGGCCCAAGAGCGATTCCAACGCTGCCCCGCTGATTAGCAGAGCGCCCAGGTGCCCACAGCTGGCAGCAGGTGTTTCTATGGGTGGTGCACAGCCACACATGCCTTGGTGCACAGAACAACATTTATTCCACACACAGATGGAAAACATTAGAAAAAACATTGGTTGTCAGCCCCGCCTGAGAGACAGTCAATTCTCCTCCCCAGGAAGGGACAATGAAGGGCAGGATGAGGGGCCCTGGGATCCAACCCGGCCTGGGGTAGGTAAGACAGAGGCCCAGGGAAAGCCAGAGGGAGGAGGCCCATGGAGCAGGCACAGGAGACCCTGGATCTTGCTCAGGATGATAAGACCAAACTCCAGACTCAAAGTCCTGAGAGTCCCTGCTGGGAGAGCAGGGCTGTTACTGGCCACAAAAAATGCCACTGTGGGTCTTTTTTGGGAAACTGAGGAAGGGCTACCCCATGGCAAGAGGGGCACTTAGGAGGCAATGACCCTGCTGCGGTGCCCTATCACCACCCATGATCCTATCAGCTAGATTCCCAGGGCGGGAGCTGCTCCCCACTGCTCCCCCTCCGTCCCACGAGGGCAGGGATCGCAGTCGGCATTTCCCCACCTGGAATTCTGCGGCAGCTTCCTCGGCAGGAATCACGGTGTGATCCTGGTGCCCCTTGGATCTGTCACACACCACACAGATGGGGATTCCATCCTCTCTGCAGAAGAGTTTGAAAGGCTCCTGGTGTTTCTCACACAGTCTCTCTGGGGCTGGTCCGCTCCCTGCCTGCAACCGGAGATCTCTGGCTAAGTCCACAATACTCCTCAGCAGCCTGTCTGACCTGAGGTTCCCCTGGGGAAAGGTCCGTCTGCACTGGGGGCAGGAGACGTCTGCAGTGAGTCCCCTCCAGAACTGGGTGATGCAGGCTCGGCAGAAGCTGTGATCACAGTCGAGAGACACCGGATCGTCGAAATACTCCAGGCAAATGGGACAGGTCATTTCATCCTGAAGCTTCTGTCCTGTAGTCGCAGCAGCCATGGCTTCTCCTGCAGAGACCAGAGAGTTTAGTCTCACTTCCTTCTGCTGGGAAATGGGCGGGCTGCAGTTTGTACAGGTCACTGTTGCCTTTCTGGGTGTGTTCTCCTGCTCCTTCCCTTACAGACTCTACAGCACCTTTGCATGAAGTGTGATGAGTCCAAACTGACAGTCACTCCTCCGAAACATCTGCCAGGCCCCAAACTTGGGCTTAGGCACTCTACACTGCACGCTTGTTTTGGAATAAACTATTCTGGAAGATACATTCTGAAATAAGAGCATCTACACTGTAGGGGTGTGTCTAGACTACAGAGTTTTGTCGACAAAAGTGGACTTTTGTCAACAAACTCTACCTGCGTCTACACTACCGCTGAGTTCTGTCGACATAATGGCGACAGAACTCAGAAGTTTTGTCGACGCTGGTAAACCTCATTTTACGAGGCATAACGCCTTCTGTCAACAGAGTTCTGTCGACAGAAGGTGTTATTGCCTGTAGGGTTGTGTCTAGACTACAGGGTTTTGTCGACAAAGCAGCTTGCTTTGTTGACAGAACTGGCTGCAATCTAGACGCTCTATGTCGACAGAAGTTTTGTCGGCAGTATCTGTCGACAAAACCCTGTAGTCTAGACGTACCGTAGGACTATTTGTTTTTCCTATTACATTCCAGCTCGGCTTTCCACTTGATATATTTTTTACCCCCTGCCTCTTCTGGTCCTCCCCCCATTTTTTCCTCTCCCCCCCCGCTTCTCCCCTATTTATTTTAGTTCTGGACATCCAACACTCTGGTCATCTGAAGAAGTGGGCTGTACCCACGAAAACTCATGATCCCATCTACATGTTTTATTAGCCTTTAAAGTCCTACCAGACTATTTGTTGTATGACCATAGCTCGGTGTGAGGAGGTAGGTCCAACCTGGGACTCACAGCTAGTTGTGCTGGGGGTGGTGTAAGGCAGAGAGGAGGGAGGCGAGGAAGAGGGCCTAAGAGGGTCTCTCCATGGCCAGACAGAGAGGGGATCCCAGGGAGTGACTGTCTGGACTTGCAGTTGGGGAGCTCTGTGGTGGACATTAGGGAAAATGGTTTCACGGAAGCTGGTGAAACACTGGAAGGGGAGGCCTAGGGAAGTGGGGGAATCTTTAGACCTGACAAAGTCCTGGCTGGGATGATTGAGTTGGACTGGGTCCTCCTCTGAGCAGGGAGTAGGACTAGTGACTCCTCAGGTCTCTTCCAGACCAGTGATTCTGACTCTGTGGACAGGGGCGGGGGAAAGGGGGTCCCAGGAGAGGTTCCCAGGAGCACCAGGCCGAAGGGCTAGAAGAGGGATGTGGGGGGTGCACTGGGCACTGGAACTAGGACGTGGTTTCTCCTGGGCGTGTGTGTTACATTTGCTCACACTCATCATCATCGTCACCAAAATAATGACCAGTGAACACAACAGCCCCGACCTGCTCCCGGAGGGATGCTCAAAGGAAGCACCAGAAACCACATCGGCTGGTCCAGCTGCCCCCGAAACACAGGCCGGGTGTGAAGATTTTCTACCCGTTAACTCTGCATCCTGTGTCATCAGAGCACACACAGCCCAGCACTGCCTGTGCCCCCCGTCCAAACCCCACCCCCCATCTCCCACAGCCTAGACACTTCCCCACCCAGACACCCCCATGAGACCAGCTAGTCTCCTATTATCAGTCATCAACCTCCCCATGTACCCGAAAAACTGCCAGTCTGTGCCCCACAGACAGAGCCCCCCTCTGCCAGCCCCTCCCCCACATCCCTGACTAACTGCCAGTCTGTGCCCCACAGACAGAGCCCCCCTCTGCCAGCCCCTCCCCCACATCTCTGACTCACTGCCAGTCTGTGCCCCACAGACAGAGCCCCCCTCTGCCAGCCCCTCCCCCATGTACCTGACTAACTGTCAGTCCCCACAGAAAGAGCCCCCCTCCCCCCACATTGCCAAGTGCCAGTATGTGCCCCACAGACAAAGCCCCCCTCTGCCAGACCCATTTCTACAGAGTGTTCAGGGCTCGTACACAATTTGCCCCCCCATGTGGTTTCTCTCCATGGTCAGTGAGGGGCTCCCCCTGCACCCTCCTGCCTCGGGCCTGGCACCCAGGGCCAGGCTGTGATGGGCGACGGGGTCACGGCTCCCTGCTGTGTCCTGTCCAGCCACAGGCAGAGGGGGAGCCGCACCCGGCTGGACTCCTCCCACCCTGAGCCGGAGCTGAGCCGGGGGGTCAGACGCTCCCTGCAGCCCCCCAGCACCCAGGAGAACATGGACGGTAAGTGGAGTCGGGGGCCGTGGTCGTGGGGAGCTGCCGCACTCAGGGAGGCTGGGGAATTCCCGGAACCTCAACCCCCAGCGAAATCTCCCCCGACATTCCCAAGAGGAGCGGGCAGGGAGAAATCTCTGGTGTCCTGCCCCTGGGCATGGAAACCTCAGCCCTGCCCCCCCCACCCACACACAGGGGGAACCCGAAATCATCTCTCCCTCCCCTCTCAATGTTCAGCCACTTCTCTCCCACAGCCTGAGTTACTGTCTCCCCTCCTCTGCCAGGCTCTTCGCTGCCTCTTTTGGTCCTTGCAAAATGTATTGCGAGGCAGAGACTTTTTGTGGGTTTTTCATGCCTCCATCCACAATTTGGGGGCCTCTGGATGCCCCTGTCCCTGCCCCTCCCGATGCAGGATGATTTAGCCCATCTTAATATGTCATGGGGTAGGCCTGTTTCCCCCCCTGCACCCCTGAGAACTTTCTAGATCCCCCCTCCCTCCAGGGAACGTGGTTCCCAGCCTTGGGCACTCAGTGCGGATTCTTGCCATGTCCATTGTGATAGTAAACGAGTCATCCTGCAGCACCTGAGGGTACGTCTACACTACAGCGCTAGTTCGAACTAACTTAGTTCGAATTACTTAATTCGAACTAAGCTAGTTCGAACTAACGCATCTAGAACTAAAAACTAGTTCGAATTAGCGTTTTGCTAATTCGAACTAGCAAGTCCACATTGAGTGGACTCTGAACAGGGCTTAAGGATGGCCGGAAGCAGTGCCGGCAGGGCATAAAAGGAGGACTTAGAGCATGGAGATGCTGTCTCAGGCTAGCCAAGGGCTGCGCTTAAAGGGTCCCGACCCCCACCCCGGACACACAGTTCTAAGGGGTGCCCCGCTTGCAAAGAAGTTCTGGCTTGGAGTGCCCGGAGTACCCACACTGGGCACATCACAGCACTCGGCCATCAGCCCGGCTGCACTTGCCGAAGGCTGCCATCTGGGGAGAGGGGGTAATTGGGGGGCTGCAGGAGAGCTTCCACCCCCAGAAGCCCGCAGAGCCAGCCCAGTCCTCCCCATTGGGGGCTCGTACCCAATTCCTCCCTCACCTCCTTCCACTTACCCTTCCCTAGCCCCCCTTCTTATTGATGTACAAAATAAAGATAACGTTTCTTCCAACATTGACTCTGTCTTTATTGAACAAAACTGGGGGAGACTGGGAAAAGGAGGTGGGAGAGGGGAAGAGAAAGGCTGGGAGAAGGGAGGGCAACTAACATGATCAGGGGTTGGGAACAGGTCCCAGATGAAGAAAGGCTACAGAGACTGGGACTGTTCAGCTTAGAAAAGAGGAGACGGAGGGGGGACAGGATAGAGGTCTCTAAAAGCAGGGGTTGGGTGGAGAGGGTGCATTCATAAAAGTTCTTCATGAGTTCCCCTAAAGAAGGACTAGAGGACACCAAAGGAAAGGAATGGGTAGCCGGCTTGAAACTAGTAAGAGAAAGTTGTTGTTCTTCCCAAAGCAAATAGTTAACCTGCGGAACTCCTTGCTGCAGGAGGCTGTGAAGGCTGGAACTAGAACAGAGTTGAAAGGGAAGTGAGATCAAGTCATGGAGGTTGGGTCCATGGAGTGCTATTAGCCAGGGGGTAGGAGTGGTGTCCCTGCCCAAAGTTTGTGGAAGGCTGGAGAGGGATGGCACGAGACAAATGGCTTGGTCACTGTCTTCGGTCCATCCCCTCCAGGGTCCCTAGGGTTGGCCGCTGTCGGCAGACAGGCTACTGGGCTAGATGGACCTTTGGTCTGACCCAGGACAGCCATTGTAAGCTCAGGGCTCAGGGTCGGGGGTCTCAGTGGACCCCCTTGATTTTCATGCACACCTGCTCCTGGGTGGCCAGGCTGGCAGCTCTTCTGCCCTAGACGGCCACTTTCCTGTGCCTAGTGCGGAGATCGTGGACGAGGTCCACGATGTCCGCACTAGCCCAGGAAGGTGCCCGCGTCTTGCGGTCCAGGGCAAGCTCCCGGGAGCCGCCAGCCTGGTCCCGGGAAGAGGGGGTGGGCTGGGGGGCATCGGGTGGGTGGCTCTGTGCCGTGCCAGGTGCAGGGTCTGCTAGCTGGGTGCTGGCAGGCTTGCACCTGGCACGGGCACCGTAGCCAGCCCGTGCCCCTTTAAGGGGTCCGGGGCCAGGAGGGGGGCATAGAGTTTCCCTGGTGTTGGCCAGAGTGGCCACCAGGGAAACCTGGGGAGGGCTAGCCTCCCACTAGTTCGAACTAAAGGGCTACACAGCCCTTAGTTCGAACTAGCTAGTTCGAACTAGGCGTTAGTCCTTGTAAAATGAGGTTTACCTAGTTCGAACTAAGCGCTCCGCTAGTTCGATTCAAATTCGAACTAGCGGAGCGCTAGTGTAGCGCCTATTAAAGTTAGTTCGAACTAACGTCCGTTAGTTCGAACTAACTTTGTAGTGTAGACATACCCATAGAGACTAACAACTCTGTGTCCGTATTGTAGCATGTGCTTTGGTGGGCACAGCCCACTGCCTCAGCCGAGCCGAGCGATGGAGTGTTATCTCCCCTGCTCAGCTCATAGCGGGCTTCTGTCGTTTAGTTCTCCCATTTTGTGAGGGACCCCCACCCCCACGTGCTGTATGAAATTGACTTATGGCTACGTGTATGCAGAACTCAAAGATGCTTGGGACAAAATTCCTCATGTAACCTCTCAATGTTAATGTCACTCTCTGAGGGGTGTGTCTGTTGTAGCTGGGTGTCTGTGTCACTCCTGCGTGTGAAGTTAGAAATACGGGGCTGACACTGGTTTGTGGTTTTAAAGGTGCCGATGAAAGACATCGGGGTGTTTCCCACAAAGTCTCAGCGCTCACCTGGGAACGGCCACTTTGTCCTTTCAGTCTTAGCCGTGGTTGGTCTTAGGAAGGCATGGGACCTCCCCACTGGTAGGGTCTGACCAGGTCATTTTCCATGGAAGGGTTAATGCAGAAACAGATCCCCCCCCCCGTCCCCTGCAAAATGAAAAATCCAAGCATCAAACCCGGCTCCCAGAGCACAGGGGGAGTTGGGGGGGCTCGTTGCTGGGCCGTGGGGTTCAGACTCAAACCAGCTCCCTCCGGTGGGGCCTGGAATTGTTGTGGAATCAGGGGACCTTGCACCTAGGCACCAGCCATCAGAGAGTCTGGCCGGTCACACAGAGACCCCGCTGGGCTGCCTGGGCCTAGGCCCTGGAGCAGGAAGCAGTTCCCCAGCACCTGTGATGCCTGCAGGGAAGTTGTGAAGTAGTGGGGGCTGTGCTCACTCTGTTTGCTTTGTGGTGTTATGCGTGATTAACTGTCCTGTGCTGTTCTCTAATTTCCCTGGGCACTGCAACACTGCTTGGCCCGAAAGCCCACACCCAGACCTGCCAGGCCAGAGTTTCCCTTCCTGGTTTCAACCCAGACATGTGTAAGCCGGGGCTGAATTACTGCATGCTATCACCCAGCTACAGGGAGAGAGCTGCTCTGGGGGTGGGTGTGCTCACTCCAGTTGTTTAGCTCTGCAAGATACTTCACTGCTAACTGTTGATATGTAAATACAGCTCATGCCAGGAGGCAGAAGGAATCCGAAGTGCAGTTATGTAAATCCCATTCAGCCATGGCTGAGGGAGGATCAGTGTTGGAATGGAATGTGGTGGATTGTAACTAATCTGGGGCTGTTGTGGGGGTCACAAATCATGCGACCCCCTAAATGTGGGAACTGTAAAATATACCATCATTGGTTGCAGGAGAGACACCATCATTGTAAGAAGTCTCAGAGGAACAAGCCTCCCCCCTGTCAGAGTTGAGTGAAGTGACTTTGGGGGGAAAGGGCTTGAGTCAGCCTGCTTCACGCCTGCTAGGTGTGAGCTGTAAGTCTGGCTCAACCTGCCCCTTTTGCCCCGGGTTTTAAGGACGGACCTAAAGCAGACTTTATGAGGACTCTTTTTGCTAGTCCAGTGGAAGCTGGAATCTTTGGCCAGCCTAGGTGATGGCTAAAGAGTTGAAATCACTAAGGCCGTGTCCAGACTCAGGGGTTTTTTCGGGAAAAGTAGCCTTTTCCCGAAAAAACTTCCCCTGCGTCCAGACTCAAGCCGCGTTCTTTCGAAATTATTTCGAAAGAACGCGGCTTTTCTTTCGATGGCGGTAAACCTCGTTTCACGAGGAAGAACGCCTTCTTTCGAAAGTTCCTCTTTCGAAAGAAGGCGTTCTACAATGTAAAGAGGCCGTCTTCGAAAGAGAGCATCCAGACTCGCTGGGTGCTCTCTTTCGAAAAAGCGGATTCCCTCTATCGAAAGATCCGCCTGCAGTCTAGACGCGATCTTTCGAAAGAGGCTCTTTCGAAAGATGCTTTCGAAAGAGCCTCTTTCGAAAGAAGCCTGCAGTCTAGACATAGCCTAAGAGCTGAAATCACTGGTTTGGTTGGAAGCCAGACCCATTGCAGCCAGCGCTGCGGCTGGCGGGGACGACCGGCGGGTGGCCAGTAGGAGCAGCATGAAGGTGGCATAGACTCAGGCTGAAGGAGTAGAGTCATCGGGATGAGGTGTCAGGGTCTGCACTGACTGGACAGAACTGTAAGTGGGGCGTTTGACCTGGGGGACGGAGAAGGTTTGGGTAAGTGAACGGAACCCTTGCCTTATTGGACTGGTGAGCCTGTGAGGCAAAAGACATTGCTCAATCCTTTGGAGCTGGGACAGTTACTCGTGGGGGAGGGGTGCGTGAATTTCCCAGGCTACTGGGTGGGGGCTCAAGCCGGTTCTGTGAGAGATGGGCCCCTAGATATTGAACCTGGCCCTGGTTGCTGCCGGGCCTACCCAGTGGAAGGGTTACTCATGGATGGTCTTCTCAGACCTATGGTGTCTCCCTGCTCCAACCCATCCCGGGACTGGCCCTGCCGTGGCTGAGGAGGGAGGCCTGTCCTGGGGCCCAGCAGCAGGGGAACCCCCAGACACTGACCCCGCCCTTGTGGCTGCCAACTCTCCCTGGGAGCAGGGCCCAAAGGGGACCCCGGCCGTCATGCCCGGGGCGGTTCACCCATCAGACAGTGGCCGGCTGGGGCAGGGCTCTGGAGGCTGCTGGTCCCCAAACACGGGAAAGGCTCCCCTGCCAGTGCTGGGCCTGGGTGGCCTATTGCCCCCATTCCGGACCCCTCCCCCACAGGAGCCCGAATCCCCCACCCCCTATTGCCTCCCCTCGGAGGCTGGTTTGTAGCCAAGTTGCTCCCGAGGGAGGCGCAGAAGCAAAGACCAAACCGAGGGGCTGCCGGGGCCTTTTCCATTTTTTGCCAGAGGCTGGTACTTCCTGTGTCCCAAACAAGCTTCACCGCACAGGCCCTGCCTGGCTCGCGGGCCCCACGGGCGCCGTCCCTGTTCTCCCCCTGGGGCGGTGGCACAGCCCATGTCCATGGCTGGAGCCCCGAGTGGGGGAGGCCGGGCTGATGCCGCTCTGTGTGGGGTGTGACTCTGCTGCACAGAGCCAGGGTGACACTCAGAGACACCCGGCAGCCCCACAGCTCCCCGTGCAAAGGGATGGAGGAATCAGAAGGAGGAGGCAAGGGACTGCTTTACTCCATCCCACCTGTCCTCTGCCTCTCCCTCCCGCCCACAGCCCCTAGCGGAGTGACTCACCTGCTCCCTTCCCACCAGCCAATGGGAGAGCCATGTGGCCACGCACTGCCCAGGCTGTTCCCCCATTGGCACGATGGGTGACGAAGGTGGAGGCCTGTGGAGGACGTGAGAACACCCTGCCAATAAAGGCTTGTGTTAAACTCCCCCAGAGTCATTCAAACTAATTAGTCCCCAGGGCTTCCCTGGGCTCTATGTAGAGGTAGCGTGTCTTCATTGATGGAGACTGTCTTGGACTATTTTTGAGGCTTCCTCGTACAAGCCATTCCCGCTATACGTCTACCCAGTATGGGTACGTCTAGACTACTGCGTTATGTCGACAGGACTCAGCGGTAGTGTAGACGCTGGTATAGTTTTGTCGACAAAAGTCCACTTTTGTCGACAAAACTCAGTAGTCTAGACACACCCTATACGTCGGTTCTGCGCCAACATTGTTGACCCTTGTAGCAACCGTTGTTATACATCCTCCCATTCCCTGCTCTTATGTCATGGAAAAAAAAAAAAAAAAAGATAGCGACCAGTTCATACAAATGGAAGTCAGCCGTGGGGTAAAAAAAATCCCCGTTTTACATCATTTTGCTGTCTATCCCTGTGTTTTGGAACGTGTCTTGGGTGTACAGCGGGGACGCCCTGCAGTGGGAACACGCTATTTTGATGCTGTAAAATTGGGAGTTATTAAGTCGAAGTTAGTGATGTTGAAATCGTTTCCTAGTGCAGACACGGGGTATGTCTACACTACCCCGCTAGTTCGAACTAGCGGGGTAATGTATGCATACCGAACTTGCTAATGAAGCCCGGGATTTGAATTTCCCGGGCTTCATTAGCAAGTTCGGTATGCATACATTACCCCACTAGTTCGAACTAGCGGGGTAGTGTAGACATACCCACGGTCTCTGGGTGCGCTGGCTCCGCAGTCGCTGCACTCTGGGTAAACTACCGTGGCGGGAGGCGTAGAGCTTGCTGGGCTCTCGCCCCAGTGCTGGGGGCAGTGTGGACACCGTAGGGTAGCATGGCTAGTGACTGGCCCCCAGCGCCCTTCCCCCCAGAGACCCGTGAGGAGGGTGGTTTTCAATTCTTTCGTATTATGGCGTTAGAACAGCCATTTCACTGAACCTGAACATGTGTCTCCTCATGAGTCTGATTTTGTCCCATCTCTGCAAAATCCACTTTCAAACAAAAAAGGCAGGTCAGGGCAAATGTTGCTAGTAATTCCATCAGTGGGGAAAAATTACAGTGAATGAGAAACGGTGGGTGTATTTGGGAGAAATATTCTTGGGTTTTTATCACTCGTTTTTTTTCTTCCAATATGTCAGAAGTGAAATGATTCCATGCCATACACGGAGTTGTTAAGTAAGAGGGACCACATAGAAAGATGATCCCCCTACTGCTGGATTTGCAGAAGTTTGTAACTTGCTTCACAAAAGAGAAACCCATTATATATTTTAGAGAGTTTGCATGTCTGTCCGTCTGTCTGCCTGTGAGTCTATTTGTTCAAGAACTCCTCCTAAATGGTAAGAGCCAGGCCCACCAAATGCAGCATGCACCTTCCTCTGATCCTACCTTAGCGCAAGGTCACAGTTTGGTTGTGCCAGCACAATGGGACGTATGTGGAATGTGACTGTTTCTCATCAGATGCAAAGGGATGGGTGTGATAGCAGGGACAGTTCTACCCCAGAATGAATACAGGGGAGTGAGCAAATGTCCCAGCTCTGGTTCAGAAAAGGGCAACAAAAATAATTCGGGGTTTGGAATGGGTCCCATGTGAAGAGAGATGAAAAAGACTGGATGTTTTCAGGGTAGAAAAGAGGAGACGAAGGGGGGATAGGATAGAGATATGTAAAAACATGACTAGTGTGGAAAAAGTGAATAAGGAAAAGTTATTTACTTGTTCCCATACCCGAAGAACAAGGAGTCACCAAACTAAATTAATAGATTGCAGGCTAAAGACAAACAAAAGGACGTTTTTCTTGACACCGCGCACAGTCAGCCTTTGTCTACATGGCAACTTTATTCCAAAATAACTAAGCCCAGGTCTACACAGCAGGCAGTTATTTCAAAAGTGTAAAAATACTGTCAAGCTGGAGAACTTCTTACTCTGACTCCTGTAACCCTCAGGCTACGTCTACATTGGCACCCCTTTCCGGAAAAGGGATGCTAATGAGACGAGTCAGCATTTGCATTTACATGGCTGCCGCTTTTTTCCGGCTTGGGGAGAAGCCGGAGAAAGGCGCCGGTCTAGACGCAATTCTTTGGAAAATAAGCCCTTTTCCAGAGGATCCCTTATTCCTCCCCACTGAAATGTCCCTGGGTCCCAGCTGCCTCTGGGCAGGGTTTGTGATTCCCCCTGGGACACGTCTCCCCCGCACGGTACGTCTGGGCTCGGCTCCTTTCCCGCCGCACTGGGGCTCTGGGCCGAGCTCCGACCTGCCCCCCACCAGGCTGCTCAGTCTCCAGCCCAGCGCCCAGACCCCGCAGAGCCAGCAGGGAGGGGCAGGGACCGGCCCCAGCTGAGCTGGGTGGGAAGAGGCTGAACAAGGCGAGTCCTGCACTGGGGGTGCCCAGGCGCCGTGCGGAGGGAACGGGGGTGTCTCTGTCCCAGCCATGGCAGGAGGCTGACTCAGGGCTGACAGAAGGAAGAGGGGCCCCAGGGAGCTGAGGGGGGTCCCAGCGGGGGCTGGGCGGAGGGAGAGAGAAGCTGAGCTCACGCGGGGGGAGAGGAAAAGGGGAACAGGACCAGAGCTCTGCTCTCTGCAGCTCCCCAGCTTCCTGCCATGGGCCCAGGGCTGCCCCTGTCTGTGCCCCGGGGCCTGGTGCTCTGGGGTCTGATCCATCCCTTCCCCCCGCAGAGCAGGGACCCTCCCATGGACTCTTGGGTCCTCTGCCGGGGGCAGGAGAAAGAGCAACGTCCCCGAGTGCCCCAGAGTCCATGCTGGGCACCGCCCCTCAGTCACTGGGGGAAGGGAAACTCCCCTCTTGGACCCCCCCCCCCCGCACCAGAGAACAAGGGGAGCCCAAGGCCGAGAGCTGCCAGGGAGACCAGACCAGGCCAAGCCAAGTGTGCTGGAGAGACACAGCCAGGGGGGAGATGGAGAAGGGATCTGTCCTGGAGGAGACAGAGGCAGAGAGACTTCCGGCACAGACCATATCGGCCCTGTCCCCGCCCCCTGCTGAGATGCCCAGGGCTGGAGCGGCTTGGCCCAGCGCTCAGTTCTCGGCTGGGTTGCCAGGCACTTCAGTGAGCCCGGTGAGCAGCGCAGCCAGGAAAGTAACTCCAGGACCCCCCCGGGCTGTTTTCTAATGGACCCCTGCCTCCTGCTCTCAGGCACTGGGGGGCGCTCTCCACTCGGGGGTGTTTGCTTTGCATGGCCCTCGGGGGGATGCTGCAGGAGGGCCCCCCAATACTTGGATGCCAATATCTGAACGGCATCATGACGTGGATTCCCCTCCCTTTGGGCTCTTGCTGATCCTGCACCCTTGGCGTTTGACACAAACTCTGTGGCTGTGGCTGATCTGGGCCTCACACCGAGATGTTTCCCGCCCTGCACATCATGCACATTGACACACTGGCTGGGCCGACACTGCCCACGTGATGGGGCCGTGCAACGTCCTTACGTTCCTTGGGGGGAAGGGTGAGGGCGGGACGGAGCAGGCCCTGAGGGAGGGGAGCTCCCCTGGACTGAGGCTCCCTGGCTAAGCAGGGGGCAGAGGGGTCAATCCCAGGGAGAGGGACACAGCCAGGGACCAGAGCAGCCCAGCCAAGGGAAACCCTTTTCACAAGTGTCTTTTGTTCCGCTCAGACCCCGGGCTCCAGGCTGGGGGGAGGCCGAGGGTGTTGGATACTGGAGGGGGGGCTGCACACTCAGGCAGGGAGTCGGGTGCTGGAGGGGCTGGGGGCTCTGGGCAGCCGTGGGGATGAGGGTTTGGGATGCAAGAGGGGGCTCCAGTTTTGGGGAGGGACGCTGGGTTGGGCTCTGGGCTGGGGCTGTGGGCTTCGGGGGGCTTGGGATGAGGAACGCGGTGCAGGACGTGGCCCCCGGCCTGGAGGAAATCAGGGTTGGGGGGGGTTAGTTTGGCTGGGGCCTGGCCAGTGGTGCCAAGCAGCCTGCCCAGTCCCTGCCTGTCCTGGGGCACCACACTGCGCCTGGCAGTGGCCAGCAGGCCTGGCTCTGAGGGGGGATGAGGCTCTGAGGCCGCTCACCTGGGCTGTGCTCTCTGTGTGACACCAGTGCACCCGGCAGAGTGTCTGGAGGGGGAAGGATAAAACAGGTGAGATTTCGGGTTTGCAGAGTGAAATCCCTTCCCCCACCTGCCCCATCCCCATCCCTACCCCTCCATCCCTGCCCCCTCCCCCTCCCCATCCTTCGAGCCCCGTTCCCTCCTGATCCCCACCCCTCCAGCCCTGCCCCCTTCCCATCCCCATCCCTCCAGCCCCACTCCTTCCCCATCCCCACTCCTCCAGCCCCACCCCCTCCCCCTCTCCTCCTCTCCAGCCCCACCCCTCCCCCATCCCCATCCCCACTCCTCCAGCCCTGCCCCCTTCCCATCCCCATCCCTCCAGCCCCACCCCTTCCCCATCCCCACTCCTCCAGCCCCGCCCCCTCCCCCTCTCCTCCTCTCCAGCCCCACCCCTCCCCCATCCCCATTCCCACCTCTCCAGCCCCGCCCTCCTCCCCACCCCTCTCAGGGACAGGCCTTGGGCCTGCAGCTGCTGGGCGGTGGCACCAGAGGCCCCTGTGCTGGAGGGACCCCTCGCCATGGGGGGGGGGCTTTCTCCTTCCCTGCAGCCCCTTGGCCCAGACGGGCGGCCAGGCGGGACCAGAGCTCAGGGAGGGGCTGGGCCCAGCTCCACCCCACGGCCTGAGACTGAGGGTTCAGATGTCGGGTGCTGCCCTTTGGCCCCAGGGCCTGGCTCTCAGCAGGGATGTGCCAGGTTAAGGGGCTAACCAGGCGGCAGCACCCTGGCTGGGCCGTGCTCCCTGGGCTGGCTCACCAGGACCCGGTGGGGCTGGAGAGGCTCCGCGCCGGCCACGGGCAGGGGGCTGCTCCTGGGCCCGCGGGGGACGGGGCTCTCCAGTGGGAGCAGGGAGCCGGCAGCAGCCCCCGCCCAGGTCTGGTGGTGAGAGCCCTGCAGGTCGGGGGCTGCTCCAGGGGGGAGGGGCCGGCACTAGCCAGACCCGCTCAGTCGGATAACGGGTTAGACACGAGGTTTGCATCCCACGAGGAATAACGGGTCGGTCGACAAAGGGCTTTGATGTCGGCAGGGGAGCATCCAGACTAGCGCGCTGAGCCGACAAACAGCTGATCAGCTGTTTGTCGGCTCAGCACGGCAGCCATGTAAATTTAAATGAAGCCGCGATTATTTAAATCGCTGCTTCATTTCCCTTTGCCTACAACCCTCATCTACATGACTCCGTCGATGGAGCCATGTAGTCTAGACACAGCCTAGGAGGTAACTTCTGCCCCAGAAGGGAAACAAAGGGCAGGTGGGGCCGACTGCAAGCGGGGCTTAGGACCTGGGGAAGGGTCAGTCTCAGGCTGGGTTAGGCTGGGAGAAGGGGCTTAGCGGAGGAAGCGGGACCCTTCTCCCCACGAGGAATGGTCCTGCCTGCTCCTGGTTCCTGTAACAAGGATCCCGCTGCCCTGTGCCCATCTGTGCATAAACCTTCTGATCTACTCACCGGTGAGTCATGTCAGGCTGCGGATGGGAAGGGGGGTGAGGGGGGGAGGGCCTGGAGACTCCCCCATGCCCCGTGACGGGGGGAGGGCCCGGAGACTCCCCCATGCCCCGTGACAGCAGAACATGTCAGACATGGGAAGGGGCAGTCAGAGCATCACAGGAGAAATGCATCATCCTCCCCCCCCCTCCATGCCCCAGGAGAAGGGAACGGGGCAGAATTTGTTTCTCTCTCTGGCGTTTCTCACTCTCACAGGCAGTGTCATTGCAAAGGCTTCTGAGCAGAGAAGGGTTCAATGAATGAACCTGAGTGTCCTGCACCCCCAGTCTGTGCCATGCGCCCTGTTCGGTCCCTCCAGGTACCTCTGAACGTCCTCAGTCTCTCCGACAGCGAAGCAGTTTGCTGGGAGAAATCCCGGACTCGCTCCTCCAGTTCAGGAGCCATCTCCTCTGGCTGCTGGGCCTGCCCCTCCTCACACCTGGGGAGAAACAAAGTCCCATGGTGACCCTGCACTGAGTGACTCAGTTCTCACCCTCTGGCCAGTGAGTCGCTGCCCCGATGGGGCTGGAGTGAGAATTTCTCTAGTTCTCCCAGCCTGAGAGCAGGGGCAGCGCAGCCCCCGGCCGGGCGACCTTCCCCGCAGGGACTCAGGAATGTTCCCCATGACCGGCCTGGGGAGACCAGCTATGGGGACAAAGGGGAATTGGGTCTCCACGGCCAACTCACCCCTGGGCCTCCAGGCGCTGAGGGACGGGAGGTTCCCGGGGGCAGGGCTGTAGAATCTGCCCGCTGGGGACTGGACCAGTGATCACCGAGCAGTCGATGGGATTTGCTGGTCAATCTTGGAGCCTCTGACGGGGGATCCTGACGGGTCTGGCCAAGAGGCCATCGAGCCCAGCACGTCAGCTGCCCCTCCCCCCACTGCTGGGCATCTCCTGCCCTTTGCCTCAGAGCTGTTTCCCCCAGAGTGTCCTGCTTTCTGTGCCAGGCAGGGCAGGGCGAGGAGGACCCTGATGTCAAGGTGCCCCCCCTCCCACCCTGTGTCCTGTCTCCACAGATCAGAGAGGGGGCACAACAGGACTAGGGATAGAGCAAGTTCACTGGCTGCTTTTGGGAGTGGTGCAGGCCAGGACGGGGTGAACCTGCCTTACCCCACTGCCCCACCACCCAGGAGCCACCTGAGGTGAGCAGGGCTCAGTCGGAGCCCACATCCTGAAACCCTGCCCCAGTCATGAACCCCCTCCTGCACCCCAAGCTCCTGCCCTAGAGCCAGCACCAAGCACCCCTTCCAACACCCCAAACAGCCTGCCTCAAACTCAGCTCAGAGCCCCTCCCACACTCCACAACCCTTCTTAATCCAAGACCAGAGCCTGCACCCCAACCCTCTGCCCTAGCCTGGTGAAAGTGAGTGACGATGGGGGGGATGGAGTGAGCAGGGGCGGGGCCTGAGAGAGGCGGGGCAAGTCACACAGAGGAGGCGGGGCCAGGGTGGGTTTGAGGTCGATCTTGGATTGCACTTCAATGTATAAAGTGATCTCGTGCTTAAAAAGGTCGGAGACCCCTGGACTAGACTGAGACACCAGCTCCCCCTCCCCGGCTCACCCCACACAGGTCTCCAAACAGCCCTCGGGCAGGACAGACCCTGGATCCCTGCTGCCCTGGGCTGAATGGTGCCCAGCGCCCAGCAGAGACAGGCCCACGTCCCACCCCTCAGGCCTGGGGCAGCCAGTCCCAGGGAGGGGGCAGCTCTAGGAAACACTTGAGGTCACTGGATGGAGAATGGAGTCTCTGCACAATGGGGGTAAGTCTACACTACAAAGTTAATTCGAACTAATGGACGTTAGTTTGAATTAACTTTGATAGGCGCTACACAAGCGCTGCGCTAGTTCACACTTAATTCAAACTAGCGGAGTGCTTAGTTCGAACTGGGAAAACCTCATTCTATGAGGACTAGGCCTAGTTCGAACCGCCTGGGCTAGTGCGGACATCATGGACCTCGTCCCCGACCTCCGCACTAGGCACAGGAAAGTGGCCGTCTAGGGCAGGAGAGCTGCCAGCCTGGCCACCCAGGAGCAGGTTGGCATGAAAATCAAGGGGGTCCACTGAGACCCCCGACCCTGAGCCCTGAGCTTACAATGCCCGTCCTGGGTCAGACCAAACGTCCATCTAGCCCAGTAGCCTGTCTGCCGACAGCGGCCAACCCTAGGGACCCTGGAGGGGATGGACCAAAGACAGTGACCAAGCCATTTGTCTCGTGCCATCCCTCTCCAGCCTTCCACAAACTTTGGGCAGGGACACCACTCCTACCCCCTGGCTAATACTCCATGGACCCAACCTCCATGACTTGATCTCATTTCTCTTTAAACTCTGTTCTAGTTCTAGCCTTCACAGCCTCCTGCAGCAAGGAGTTCCACAGGTTGACTCTTTGCTTTGTGAAGAACAACTTTCTGTTGTTAGTTTGAAGCCTGCTACCCATTCCTTTCCTTTGGTGTCCTCTAGTCCTTCTATTATGGGAACTAATGAAGAACTTTTCTGTATGCACCCTCTCCACCCCACTCATGCTTTTATAGACCTCTATCATATCTCCCCTCCATCTCCTCTTTTCTAAGCTGAAAAGTCCCAGTCTCTTTAGCCTCTCTTCATATGGGACCTGTTCCAAACCCCTCATCATTGTAGTTGCCCTCCCCTCTCTCACCCTCTCTCTTCCCCTCTCCCACCTCCTTTTCCCAGTCTCCCCCAGTTTTGTTCAATAAAGAGAGATTCTATTTTTGAACACAATTGTCCTTTATTTTGTACATCAGGAAAGGGCGCTAGGGAGGGGTAAGTAGAAGGAGGTGAGGGAGGAATGGGGTACGAGCCCCCGATGGGGAGGACTGGGCTGGCTCTGCGGGCTTCTGGGGGTGGAGCCTCTCCTGTAGCCCCCCAATTACCCTCTCTCCCCAGATGGCAGCCTGCGGCAAGTGCAGCCGGTCAGATGGCCGAGTGCTGTGATGTGTGGGTACTCCGGGCAATCCAAGCCAGGACTGCTTTGCAAGCGGGGCACCCCTGAGAACTTTCTGTCCGGGGTGGGGTCAGGTCCCTTTAAGCACAGCCCTCGGCTAGCCTGAGACATCAGCTCCACACTCTAAGTCCTCCTCTGATGCCCTGCCGGCACTGCTTCCGGCCATCCTTAACCCCGGTTCAGGGTCCACTTAATGTGGACATGCTAGTTCGAATTAGCAAAACGCTAATTCGAAGTAGTTTTTTAGTCTGGATGCATTAGTTCGAATTAGCTTAGTTCGAATTAACTAATTTGAACTAAGGTAGTTTGAATTAGTGCTGTAGTGTAGACATACCCTGGGAGACCCTCAAACTGAAGTTTATCAGAGAAATTTGTGCCCAGCCTGTGACCTTCCCCCCCATTTGGCTGTGGAGCCCTGGGGAACGTGGTGCTAACGTCAGCTCCTCGCTCATCCCCTCACACCCCACAGGGCTGGGAGAGCGAGAGCCACGTACCTGCTCAAGGTGCTCCTGATATCCTGGAGGAGAGAGAGGGAGAGAAAAGAGCATCAGCCCCACACGGCACACAGGGAATAGCCCATCAGACAGACAAAGGGGCCCCAGAGAAGGGTTTAGACGTAGCTCTGTGCCTGGGACTCTGCAAAGCCCAACAGTCGCTCACATGTCAAAGCACCCGCCGAGTTACACCCAGACCTGACGGCTGGACCCCAGCACTTGTGTTTCAGGAGCCTCCCTTCCCTGGGTGGGGGGCTGGGCTGTTTCCCCTCGGTCTCACCTGCAGGAATTCACTCGCTGGCTTCTGACACTTCCCCTCCAGCTCCCGGATCCGCTCGCTGAGACGGGAAATCTGCTCCCAGAGTTTCCTGCCCCTCTCGGTCTGGTGCTTCTCAAGCTCCTCTTCCAGCTTCTGCAGCTGGGCCAGCAGGAGTCGCTCTTGTTCCTGCAGGAACTGCCGCAGCTGCTGAAACTCGGCCACAATCTTCTGCCACTCGACTTGTGTCCGTTTCTGTGTGAAAACAGGGACAGGGCTGGTCGGGGGCAGTAATGGAGCCTGAAGGCCCTTAACAGAGTCTGGCAAGAGACACAATTTCTAAAACATTGTACAGGGACCAGTGTCAGACCTAGAGCTGGGGCTGGAAGTCAAGATCTAAAGCCAGAGTCAGACCTGGAGCCTGAGTCAGGATCTTACTAAGGGCCGTGGCCAGAACTAAGATCCAGAGTCATGACAAAGGCCGAGCCAGAGTCAGTGTCTGGGGCCATGTGGGGGCAGGACTGAGGTTGGATTCAGGCTGCCAGGTGACATGACAAGCCTGAGTCAGAGACAGGCAGCAGTGCCCCAGGCCAAACCTGGTAACACCAGGGCCAAGCCAGGGTCAGGGACCAGCCCAGCAGCAGACAAGGAAGTAACTCAGTTGTTTGTATCATGTCCCATGGCTCCTTCTAGTGTATCTAACGATCATGCATCCACAGGGTGACCAGATATCCCCATGCCAAATAAGGGACACCACTGGGGCGGGGGGGCCCTGCTGGCACTTGGGGCTTCAGCCCTGTGGAGGGCTGGGGGAGGGGCAGCACTTGGGGCTTCAGCTGTGCAGCGGCAAGGGGGAGCTTGGGGCTTCAGCCCTGCAGTGTGTGTGTGTCTGTGAGACTCAGGGCTTCAGCCCTGTAATGGTGGGGGGGAGGGGCAGTCAGGGATCCAGCCCTGTGAGGAAGGGGTGGGGGGAGCCACCAGCACTCAGGGTTTCAGTGGCTGAAGCCCTCAATGCCTGCTTTCCCTCTGGGGGTGGCCCCCTTTCAGAAGTGGCGTGCCATGATTTAACCTGTTCACAGATCCGTGTGCTGGGGGAGGGAGGGAGGCAGGGCCAGGCAGGGTACAGTGACCATATTTCCTGAACCAGCTGCAGTGGGGGAGAACGGTTTACACAGATTACGCATTTTACATTTCTCGTGTTAGTTTATCCAAATTAAAAAGACTCGGGAAAAGGAACGCAGAATTCAGGGCACGTTTCACACAGCTTTTCCAAAACAAAACCGTCTCTCGCTGCACCCTGAGACACCTCACTCCCCTGCGCGCCCCGCACATCGTCCCTCTGTTCCAGCTTCATTCCCCTCAGCCCCATGATTCTCCCCACCCCCGCAGCCTGATCCCCCTGCATTGCCCCCTCCCGCCTCAGTGCAACCCCTGCCCCCTCCCATCCTGCCCTCACACCCTCCTTCATCCCCCCCACCTCCCCAGCGCACAACAGCAGGAGAGGTGGGAGGAGGGGCAGAGTCTTTTCCCTGCCTGGCCCAATCCTTTGCTTGCAGGCAGAACCCTGGTTCCATCCCAGAGGGGCACAGGGGAAGGGGCTTCCTAACCCCCCCCCCCCACAGTTCATGGGAAGCAACCTGGGCCCAGCACACTTGTGCCAGCTGCTCATCCCTGCCCCCTCCCAAAGCAAGAAGCCGGGGTGGGGGGGAGGTATTAACCTCTTAGCTCCCAGGAGCTGCATCCCGAGGCTGAGCAGGGGCATCCCCAGGGACTCACGTGCATCTTTCCCACCCCTTCGCCTTCCCAGCTGGAAGCTGCAGCACAGGCTCCCCGCTCTGTGGTGGGAGGGGCCACAGAAAATTGGCTCTTGTGTCACTTGTGGCGCGTGAGCTTCAGGTTGCCAACCCCTGAAACCCTGCTGAGCGCTGGCAGCTCCGGGGAAATATGGGACAGAGTCAGAACGCTGGGACCAGCCCTTAAATATGGGACTGTCCTGGGAGAAACGGGACGGCTGGTCGCTCTCGGCATCCAAACGTCTGGTCCAATCCGGAGCTGAGCCTCCCCGGGCCAGAGTTCGACCAGCCCCTCCCCTGCTCGCTCTGCAGTGCTGTTGGGTTGAGGTGATAGGCTGGGACCTGGGGGCTGGGGACTTGCCCCCCAACGGGGGGGCCAAAGAGGAAACTGCAACAGTGGCACCCAGATCTCCAGGCCCTTTAAATCTCCACCAAAGTGCTGGGGGGCGTCCCTGCCCCTTCCGCCTCAGGCTCTACCCCTTCCAGGAGCATGGAGCTGCCCCCCCCACACACACACACCTTGCTTAGGGGGCTGTCAAGGGTGTCAGCTCCCCTGACTGGGGTTCCAAACCATTGCTCCTTCACAGCCGGATACTTGACTGTATGTTTTCAGCACAAGGGAAGGACTTTTTTACACTTTGCTCCCAATATCCCATAAGTGGCTGCCTCCAAGTCTCCTGGGAAACAACCCTTGTGTTTTGGGAGAAGTTGGTTGTGAACATCACAGTGAATAGAAATTCATTCAGTCATTAAAATGCAGCTTCCATTTTTTCCAGGGAGAGAATATCTGTGACACGCACACACTATCCCATGATCATGGAGAAACTCACATAAACCCACCTTCACCAAGGCCACCGAGAAATCTAACAATAAACAACCCTAAGCCCCAACTATGTGAAAAACAACAGACACCTATCAGATACTGCTGGCTTCTCTGCTCACTGGCCTCATTTAACCCCAGCAGCTTTGCTCTCCTTTCCCTCAGAGTCGCCACGCGGCCCTGGAGTTTTTACTGTACAACAGAAATGAGTCAGTGGGTTTATTTTGGAGCGGTGACTGTTTGTAGGGGGCGTTTTCCCACCCAAATTGCAAGATGCTTCTCGGTCTCCCTAGACAGACTCGGTGGGGGAGGCGATATCTTCTACCTGTCGGTGAGAAAGCCGAGCTTTGGGGCTTTCACAGAGCTCAGCTCTGGGGAACAGACACTTTCCTGGACTTGAACACATGGGGACCATGAGACTCCCTCCCTGTCTCCATGCCACTCTGGTCCCCTTTGCACACACAGGCCCTTGCCTAGCTACAGGCACTGTGTTTTAAAAGCAGAGTCAGTCGAATGAGCCCTAACCTGTTCCTTCCAAGGCCTACCACCAAACTGAGTCCAGCAGCTCCCTTAAGACCTCTGTGCTGTATCTGCTGCATGGAGACTGCTTAAAGGATGCCTTTTGCCTTGTAACTAACACACACCTATTGTGTCGCACAAGTGTTCTTTTATGCTCAGTGATTAGCTCCTGCATTCTGCAATGTGTCTTCTCTACCATCTGCCCTTCCCTTGTGTTGTTACAGCGACTCCCAGACAATGGCCCCTGAGGTCCCTGCCAGCCTTGGGATTCTGTGATTTACCCGTATGACACGGTTACAGCTGTGTGGGGCAACCTGTGATGCCATTAACAAGTAATTGCAATCCAAAGTTATTACTCATTGGACTGAACAGCAGCTTAGTCCCTTGTATTCCTGGGCAGCTTCCTCTCTGGGGGTATGTCTACACTACAAAGTTAGTTCGAACTAACGGACGTTAGTTCGAACTAACTTTAATAGGTGCTACACTAGCGCTCCGCTAGTTCGAATTTGAATCGAACTAGCGGAGCGCTTAGTTCGAACTAGGTAAACCTCATTTTACGAGGACTAACGCCTAGTTCGAACTAGCTAGTTCGAACTAAGGGCTGTGTAGCCCTTTAGTTCGAACTAGTGGGAGGCTAGCCCTCCCCAGGTTTCCCTGGTGGCCACTCTGGCCAACACCAGGGAAACTCTATGCCCCCCTCCCGGCCCCGGACCCCTTAAAGGGGCACGGGCTGGCTACGGTGCCCGTGCCAGGTGCAAGCCTGCCAGCACCCAGCTAGCAGACCCTGCACCTGGCACGGCACAGAGCCACCCACCCGATGCCCCCCAGCCCACCCCCTCTTGCCGGGACCAGGCTGGCGGCTCCCGGGAGCTTGCCCTGGACCGCAAGAGGCAGGCACCTTCCTGGGCTAGTGCGGACATCGTGGACCTCGTCCACGATCTCCGCACTAGGCACAGGAAAGTGGCCGTCTAGGGCAGGAGAGCTGCCAGCCTGGCCACCCAGGACCAGGTGTGCATGAAAATCAAGGGGGTCCACTGAGACCCCCGACCCTGAGCCCTGAGCTTACAATGGCCGTACTGGGTCAGACCAAAGGTCCATCTAGCCCAGTAGCCTGTCTGCCGACAGCGGCCAACCCTAGGGACCCTGGAGGGGATGGACCGAAGACAATGACCAAGCCATTTGTCTCGTGCCATCCCTCTCCAGCCTTCCACAAACTTTGGGCAGGGACACCACTCCTACCCTCTGGCTAATAGGACTCCATGGACCCAACCTCCATGACTTGATCTCACTTCCCTTTAAACTCTGTTCTAGTTGTAGCCTTCACAGCCTCCTGCAGCAAGGAGTTCCACAGGTTAACTAACAACTTTCTCTTACTAGTTTCAAGCCTGCTACCCATTCCTTTCCTTTGGTGTCCTCTAGTCCTTCTTTATGGGAACTCACGAAGAACTTTTCTGAATGCACCCTCTCCACCCAACCCCTGCTTTTAGAGACCTCTATCCTGTCCCCCCTCCGTCTCCTCTTTTCTAAGCTGAACAGTCCCAGTCTCTGTAGCCTTTCTTCATCTGGGACCTGTTCCCAACCCCTGATCATGTTAGTTGCCCTCCCCTCTCCCAGCCTTTCTCTTCCCCTCTCCCACCTCCTTTTCCCAGTCTCCCCCAGTTTTTTTTCAATAAAGACAGAGTCAATGTTGGAAGAAACGTTATCTTTATTTTGTACATCAATAAGAAGGGGGGCTAAGGAAGGGTAAGTGGAAGGAGGTGAGGGAGGAATGGGGTACGAGCCCCCGATGGGGAGGACTGGGCTGGCTCTGCAGGCTTCTGGGGGTGGAAGCTCTCCTGCAGCCCCCCAATTACTCCCTCTCCCCAGATGGCAGCCTGCGGCAAGTGCAGCCGGGCTGATGGCCGAGTGGTGTGATGTGCCCAGTGTGGGCACTCAGGGCACTCCAAGCCAGAACTTCTTTGCAAGCGCGGCACCCCTTAGAACTGTGTGTCCGGGGTGGGGGTCGGGACCCTTTAAGCGCAGCCCTCGGCTAGCCTGAGACAGCATCTCCATGCTCTAAGTCCTCCTTTTATGCCCTGCCGGCACTGCTTCCGGCCATCCTTAAGCCCTGTTCAGAGTCCACTCAATGTGGACTTGCTAGTTCGAACTAGCAAAACGCTAGTTCGAACTAGTTTTTAGTTCTAGATGCGTTAGTTCGAACTAGCTTAGTTCGAATTAACTAATTCGAACTAAGTTAGTTCGAACTAGCGCTGTAGTGTAGACATACCCTGGGAACCACCGTGTGAACGCGATGAGCCCGGGAACAGATGCCAGGCCAGACAGGCAGAAGTCTGATCAACCTCACAGAACAGTTTCAGAGCCTCCTGGCGCTCCCTGCGCACCCTCCTGACCCCTTTGCTGCCTCTGAACGTTGTTTCTGTGTCCGTCACCAGCCGCCTGTCTGGCCGCAGGTTTCCCTGTTGCCGTTTGTCGTTACTGGGGGCCGTGCCTGGGCCGTCAGGGCTGTGGTGGGGGCAGCTCACTCCCTCCTTTCCCGGCCTGGCAGCAGCACAGACACATCTTGCTTCAAGCCTGTGTGCGGGGAAAATGCCTCTCGCAGGGCTGTGGGGCCCACCTCTCCCTAGGGGTAGAATCACAGCTCTGGAAGGAGCCCTGAGAGGTCTTCAAGTCCAGCCCCTGCATGCACGGCAGGGGGCTGGGTGCCAGGAGTGCTCAGAGTTCCCTGCACCTCCCACAGAAAGGAGCTTGCAGGGGACAGATCCAGAGATCAGGGGAGAGAATGTGGGAAACTGGGAGATTCAGGGGCTTGGACAGACTGAGTCTGAAAAAGGAAGGATGGAATTAACCCGCATCCAGAGTGGGTCCTATGTTGTGTGGCTGGGCAGCCTCATCCAGGGGCAGCACCGGGTAAGATCTGTGCTCAGGGGATCTCCAGCAAACCACACACACGACTTCCCAGTCCTCCTCGCAGAACAGATCCAGGGCTCTGCCGTGTCTCCCGCACAGATTCTCATTGCCTGGGCTAAAATCCAGTTGTCTGAGTTTTTCCACAATATTTGCGAGCTGGTTGTTACTCCGGAGGGCCCCTTTCCGGATTTGGGCTCTGCAACTGGGGCAGCACAAAGAGTCATAAACCCCTTCTGCCCACGTCTCAGTGCTGAGTGATGCAGCCTCAGCAGAAGCTGTGCCCACAGTCTGTGCTCACTGGGTCTGTGAGATACTCCAGGCAGATGGGACATTTGGATTCCTCTTGGATTTCCCGTGCAGGAGTCGCTGCGGCCGTGGCTGCCGGGAGCTCTCTGGATTTTGTTCTCATCAGGACTGGTTTTGGAGATAGTGGTAGGGCCGTGCCCCATGTCAGAGCAGCTGCACAGGAGCAGGGTGAGGTGAAGAGAAAGGAGAGGCTGGAGGGAGGAGCTGCAGAAAGATACGGAGAGGAGGAAGCAGGAACTCCACATAAGGAAGCCATGGGGAACAGGGGGGTGTAAAGTAGCAGAAGGGAGTGAAAGGAAAAGGGGAGAAAGCGACACACAAGAACATAAAAGCTGAGAGCCAGGGTCTGTCTACGTGGGACGTATCTGGTTTTGGGCCGGTTTGGACCCTAGTGTCTAGCCCATGCTGGTACCTTGCTGCTGAGGCCTCCCTGCTATTGGCCAGGGGCTCACCCCAGCAGGGTCAACATGTGCACATGTATTGAGCTGGGAACCACACATGCCCCCAGTGGAACTAGCACATTTGTACCCCACAGTGCGGGCGTCCATGGCCACACACCCACTTGCAGAGAAGTAGCAGATGGGAACGGACCCCTCCCTGAGTCACTGCAGTGACACCGTGTGTGAAGAGGACCCTCGGCTTAGCTGTGCCTCGCTGAACACCCCACCTCCCGCTGGGACAGCCAGTGTAATGTAGAACTTTTGACATTCCACCAGCATGTCCCTGTGGCCTCTGAGAGAGGCAGAGCAGGAGGTCTCCACATGCTGTCTTCTCCTGGCCTGCAGACACTGCTCCTGCAGCTCCCAGTGATCAATAACGGGGAACTGTGGCTAGTGGAAGCTGTGGGCTCAGCGCCTGTAGATGAGGGGCAGCACACAGCACCATGGAGCTACTGCTGTATGTGCCAGCTCAGCTGCTTTCAGGAGTGTTTCATAGCCAGGGCAGGAATAAGCTTCCCTTAACCTCACTGCTCATCAAGTGGAAGCCATTTCAGTTAAGTGGTTCTCACTCCGTCCTATTATTGAACCCATCCTCTTTCCGGGTATGTCTATACTACAGCATTGATTCGAACTAACTTAATTTGAATTAGTTAATTCGAACTAAGCTAATTTGAACTAGTGCATCTAGACCTAAAAACTAGTTCGAATTAGCATTTTGCTAATTCGAACTAGCATGTCCACATTGAGTGGACCCTGAACCAAGGTTAAGGATGGCCGGACGCAGTGCTGGCAGGGCATCAGGTTAGGACTTAGAGGGTGTGTCAAGACTACAGGTTTTTGTCAACAAAAGTGGACTTTTGTTGACAAAACTATACCTGCGTCCACACTGCCTTTGAGTTATGTCGACATAACATCGACAGAACTCAGCAGTTTTGTCGACGTATGTAAACCTCATTCTACGAGGAATAACGCCTTTTGTTGACAGAGTTCTGTCGATAGAAGGCATTATTGTATCTACACTGTCCTTTGCGTCCACACTGTTATGTCGACAAAGCGGCTTGCTTTGTAGACAGAACTGGATGTCGTCTAGACGCTCTTTGTTGACAGAAGCTTTGTCGACAGTTTCTGTCAACAAAACTTCTGTCAACAAAACCCTGTAGTCTAGACGTACCCAGAGTGTGGAGCTGCTGTCTCAGGCTAGCCGAGGGCTGTGCTTAAAGGGACTCCACCCCCTACCCCGGACAGACAGTTCTCAGGGGTTCCCCGCTTGCTTGTCTAACTCGATGAGGGACAGCAAAGCAGTCCTGGCTTAGAGTGCCCTGAATGCCCACACTCGGCACATCACAGCACTCAGCCATCAGCCCGGCTGCACTTGCCGCAGGCTGCAATTCGGGAGGGGTGTCAATCGGGGGGCTGCAGGAGAGCTTCCACTCCGAGGAGCCTGCAGAGCCACCCCAGTCCTCCCCATCGGGGGCTCGTACCCCATTCCTCCCTCACCTCCTTCCACTTACCTGTGTTCTCCTCCCTAGCCCCCCTTCCTGATGTACAAAATAAAGGACACGTGTGTTCAAAAAGAAAAGCTCTCTTTATTTAACAAAACTGGGGGGAGACTGGGAAAAGGAGGTGGGAGAGGGGAAGAGAGAGGGTGGGAGAGGGGAGAGGGGAGGGCAACTACAATGATGAGGGGTTTGGAACAGGTCCCATATGAAGAGAGGCTAAAGGGGGCCAATGCGAGAAGTAAATGCTCCTGTTCCAGTCACAGGGCTCAGGAGGCAGAAGGTGATTCCAACAACACCTAGAATAGTTGAAATGCAACGCGGGTTCCAGGAAGAATTTCATGTTGAAAAAAAGCCGGGTTTTGCCAACCAGGTCCCCTCCTGCCTACCCCAGGAAAGCCAAGTTTTAGTGGCTGAGAATCTGTTTAACGGGCTGTGATGCTTCAGGTGCAGGAGCAGTGATCTACTGTCCCCCCCCCCAACTCCTCAGCCAGTTTTCATTTCTGTGCATGTCAGGTGGTAGGTGCCAGGTAAATGCTGCAGCAGCTTTGTCCTGTGCCAATGGGATTATTTCACTCGGACATCAGTGGCCAGGGGAGCAGAAGCACTTATAGGGGGCTAGAGCTGTGTCCACACTGGGGGTTTCCAGTGCCCCAGCAGTGTTTCCTGGTGTGGACCAGGCTCACGGTGACACCCTGTCCCTCATTGCTGTAGTGAGCACCTCCTGGCCATCACTGTATTGACCCTCTCACACACCTGTGAGGCAGGGCAGGGTTATTAGCCCCGTGCTATAGGTGAGGGAAACCAAGGCACAAACCAACTACGGGATTCACCAAGCTGTGTAGGTGTCTGACACTGACTGACTTTGAGGGGAGTTGGGTTGGGAATCCCAGCCCTGTGACTTACCCCGAGTCTCCCAGGAGCCTGGCCAGAGCAGGGAGCTGAACCCAGCTCAGTTCTCTAACCACTGAACCAGCCTTCCTCTGTCACCTGTGTCACAAATCATGGGTAGTGTGAATGGTTAGCACGAGTGCATGAGTGAATCAACAGTAAGGGTGTGTCTAGACTACACGGCTCCATTGATGGAGCCATGTAGATGAGTTTACTAGACATAGCAAAATGAAGCGGCGATTTAAATAATCACCGTTTCATTTACATCAAAATGGCTGCCGCGCTGTGCCAACAATCAGCTGATCGGCACAGCAGGGCAGTCTAGATGTGCCGCGGTCAACAAGAGAAGCCTTTGTCAACCGCTCCGGTATGCCTCGACCACTCCAGAGGCCATGCTGAGGTCCAGGCAAGAGCCCCGGAGGATTATGGACTGGTTTGGTCCTGGGAAAAACCCCAGAGGTTTATGGACGTGTTTACAACTTTAAGAAGAAGGACTGTGTGAGATAAAAGAACTCTGTGTATGTGGCCGAAGCTGCATTTCCAGCATTGCCAGATAAGAAAAAGTAACAAGGGAAGAATCTACCCAAGGACAGACCATTGTTTCTCACTCATGGTGAGGCAAGTGGTGAAAAAACGGATATTTCTGGATCAGTCGTAGACACACCAGTAAAAAGAAGGGGGTGTCACTAACGGACATCACCCCACCTGGACTGTGAGCAACCAGTGGATGGCATCTCACCGGCCTGGTCCCTGCTGGGGGGATATATACCGCACCATTCCCCCCCAGGAGTTGGAGTCCATCAATTCGGCATATTGGGGTGACGTGCACGTTGGACTTCCACCTCAACCAAATTAACCAAGATTACCCGGGGTCTGGCCAGCCCCAGAGGGTGAGTGCGTGTGAGGGTGAGGGTGTTTAATTGGATTAAGAATTAGGCTGCTAAATTGAGTTAAGGATTAACATGTAGATTGTTAATTATTCCATTTAAATATTGCATTTAATGCCTTTTAATGTCTTTTCATATTGGTTTAATTGCTTAGTACTAAATATCCACATACATAGAGAGCTTTTCAAACTGCTCCTGAACTGAGCGCAGTAAAACTCGTTACAGGGATGTTTGAGATACTGGGGAAGACTCTTTTGTTCTGTGAATGCTGAACCAAACGCATATTGTGATACGGACTGATCAACCGGCTCACAGCGCCCTCTTGTGACCCGTTGGCTCCTCTGCACTGGCAGCTGGCAGCTGGGACATGTCACCACTGCACAGAATGTGGCCACAGCTCCTGCCATGCCACGGGGGGACATAGTGGTCGGCATCCCAGCATCTCCCCCTGGTGCCCGTTGGGGAGACACCGACATAGGGCTGTGCCTAGACTCTCAAATGTCATGTCGTCGGCCTGGTGCTGGGCTCTGCTCCTCCCATTGGGCCCAGAGTCAGATGCAGGTGCTGGGGGGACATCTGTTAGCTCTGTCCCTGCCCAGCCCCCATCTTTGCCTGGCCCCAGCCCAGCTATTAGTTCTGTCTGCCCAGCCCCCACCTCTGCCCCTCAGGGCCTGTCTGCTCCCTGGGGCTGCAATAGGTTTCTTCCACCTCGCTTCTCTGGATCTGCAGGAAGGGGCAGGAGCTTCTGGGGACATAGAGATGAGGAGCCAGAGCAGAATACAGGGGAGTCCTCTAGGGTCACAGAGACTGGGGTGTGTGAAGCTAGAGGGGCTGGTGTCAGGGACACAGTCGGAGCCAGTCGTCTGCGTCCACCCCCACCATGATCCAGGGTCGGATTCTCTCCCCGGGGAGGGAACCCGGCGGGAAAGTGAAGATCGAGGCCTCAGTTCCAGCATCGATAAATGTCACCTGCCCCTGGTCACAGTCCAGACAAACCCGGATCCTGCTGGGGGGGCTCAGAGGCAGGGAGGTGTCCTCAGGATAAGTGAGAGCCCCGAACTGATCCTTATATCGCCCCACAGCCCAAAACCCGCTCTTGGGGCTCAGGTTAATCCATCCCTTCCTGTGCACAGACTCTCTGGCCACCCCCACAGCCCAGCCTCGCCCATCCCCCACCTCCACCTCCCAGTAATGTCTCCCCGAGCGGAAGCCCTCTCGGCCCAGCACACAGGGCACAGAGTCAAATCTCTCCGGGTTGTCGGGCAGTGGCTGCCGTGTGCTTCCCAGTCTCACATGTTTCCCATCCTCCAACAGGATGAGCTGGGGAAGTGCCGTGTCTGGATCCAGAATCACGTTGGCTGGGGGGAGAATCAGAGCGTGAGGGGCAGAGCTCGGCCCTGGGGGGGTCGATGGCGACAGGGACAGAATCTGCCCCAGCTGGGCAGTGACTCAGGGACTCTCCTGCCTCCAGGGGTGCCCGGCTCTGAGTGGGGAGCAGCCCTGAGGTCTCGGCCCAGCCCAAGGGGCAGCTCACTCCCTGGCAGGGAGGGGCCATGACAGAGCCCAGGCACCGTGTGGAGGGAATCAGGGCCGGCTTTAAGAAGCACAGGGCCTGATTTTAGGGGCGGGGCCCCACATACACCGTGCATCTGGGGTCCTACCCATGCGCCGCGCACCCAGGAGCGGGGCCCGCTTACGTGCAGGGCCCCATTCCAGGGAATTGGCTGAATCAGCCTAAAGCCAGCCCTGGAGGGAACGGGGGTGTCTCTGTCCCAGCCATGGCAGGAGGCTGACTCAGGGGTGACAGAAAGAAGAGGGGCCCCAGGGAGCTGAGGGGGGTCCCAGCGGGGGCTGGGCAGAGGGAGAGAGAAGCTGAGCTCTCACGGGGGGAGAGGAAAAGGGGAACAGGACCAGAGCTCTGCTCTCAGCAGCTCCCCAGCTGCCTGCAATGGGCCCAGGACTGCCCCTGTCTGTGCCCCGGGCCCTGGTGCTCTGGGGTCTGATCCATCCCTTCCCCCGGCAGAGCAGGGACCCTCCCATGGACTCTTGGGTCCTCTGCCGGGGGCAGGAGAAAGAGCAACGTCCCCGAGTGCCCCAGAGTCCATGCTGGGCACAGCTCCTCAGTCACTGGGGGAAGAGGAACTCCCCTCTTGGACCCCCACCCCCGCGCCAGAGAACCAGGAGAGCCCAAGGCCAAGAGAAGGCACGGAGGGGTGAGGCCGAGGGTTTTGGATACCAGAGGGGGTACAAGCTGAGGCAGGGAGTTGAGGTGCTGGAGGGGCTGAGGGCTTTGGGGGAGCTCTAGGGATAAGGGGCTGTAGGCAGGGGATTGGGCTCTGAGATGGGGCTGTGGACTTTGGCGGGGGGAGATCAGGAAGAGGAGTCTGGGGGCAGGAGGTGGCCCCTGGGCTGGAGGAGGCTCAGGGAGGGGCAGTTTCTGGAGCTCTGAGGGGGGCATGAGACCCGAGGCAGCTCACCTGGTCTGTATGCTCCTCGGGGTTCCCCGCTTTGTGCCCCCAGTGCGGCCGGCAGAGTGTCTGGGGGAGGAGAGAGGGAGATTCAGGTTTGCACGGGGAGCACAGAGCCGGGTTGTCATGTGACAGACACACTCAGGCCTCGTTCACGTCCGGCCGTTTGTCGTTCCCTAGGCCCAGGCCCTGCAGAGCCTTTGGCATCAAAGCCCATTTCGGCACTTTGGTCCCTGGGTGCTAACGGGATGTTCAGTGAGAGTGAGATCCTGGCTCTCGCTGGGAGCTGTTTATCCCTGGGGAAACTGAGGCAGGGGAGGTCGGCTCCATTGGCCAGGTTCCCCCTGTGCCAGCAGAGCAGGACGGGGAGGCCACTTGTGACTGGTTGGTCAGTGGCTGCAGGGGCCGGGCCGGGCTTGGCTCAGGCTCAGCCAGAGTCACATCCCGGTTACAATGGCCCCGGGTGCCTGGGCTAGGGAGCAGAGAGCCAGAGGCCCAGAGTTACACTGACCATCTCCCTCTATCCCTCCACCCTCCACCTCTTCCTCCTGCCCTCCCCACCCCTCTCAGGGACAGGCCTTGGGTCTGCAGCTGCTGGGAGGAGGCACAGGACCCCCCTGTGCTGGAGGGACCCCTCGCCATGGGGGGGGGGGCTTTCTCCTGCCCTGCAGCCCCTTGGCCCAGACGGGCTGCCAGGCGGGACCAGAGCTCAGGGAGGGGCTGGGCCCAGCTCCAGCAAACGGCCTTTAATTGAGAGGCCTGTGTCTGTGGGGGCTGCACTGCCCTGGAGTACCCGCCCTGCAGCCTCTGGCTGGGAGAGACGCAGGGGCCCAAGCGAAGGGATTTTGCTGAATTGGGGCCTGAAGGTTGTGACCATTCGTGAGTCGGGAGTTGATGGGAGACGCCCTGAGGCAGGGCCTGGCTCCTTCTCCTCTCCCTCGGCTTGGCTAGTGGGGAAGTGCTGAGAACTGGGACCAGGGCCGTTGCTCTGTCTACGTTTGGAGAAACTGAGGCTGGGAAATATACGGCCCGGGGGCCGCATCTGCTCGGCCAAGCCATCAAATCCGGCCTGTGGACCCCCCTGCCAGGACTCTCAGGCTCACTCAGCTGCCGTGGTTTAAAGCTCAGTTCCTGCGGCTCTGGCTCTGCAGGGAGGGGGGGCTTCATGTGATTTCCCCACCCCCAGCCCAATCCTCAGCTCCTATTGGCTGGAAACAACTGGCCAATGGGAACTGAGAGTTTAACCTTGGGGATGGGGGCAGCACAAGCCTCTTCCCCCTCCCAGAGCTGAGAGCCACCTGGAGGGAGCATCCTGCAATTTTAGTGATCTGGGGCTGCAGCAGGCAGCGAGCCCAGCCTGCCTTGGGGGATGCTACAGGGCCACTGGCTGGGAGCTACTTAGATAAGTGCCTCCCAGCCAGAACCTGCCCCTGGCACCGCAGCCCCTCCTGCATCCCAACTCAGTTCCCTAGGTCACCCTCCAAGCCCTCTGTACTCCCTGCCCCCGTCACAGCTCCCTCCCAGACCCTGCATGCCCTCTTACATCTCTCCCTCAGGGCAGAATCCTTTCCTGCACCCACACCCCCTCCCTGACCCTGCACCCCAATTCCGTGACCCAGGTCACCACCCCAAACTCCCTGTCAGACCCCACCCCATCTCCTGCACCCCAGTCCCTTACCCCATGTGCCCTTCTGCACCCAACCTCCAACCTAGACCCTTCACCCCCACCACAGCAAAGTGTGGCCTTTGGCCACTTTCCAAAATCTTGGAGTGGGCCCCACCAAGAATTGTTGCCTCCTCCTCCTCCCTCCCAGCCGATTGATGCTGAATGGCTTGGCTTGGGCCTGGTGAGCCATGCGCTTGCCATAAGTGACCTTGCTCTTAAAGTGCCACGTTCCTGAGTTGCTCTGCAGGACACAGATGTGTTGCCCATACAAGGTGCTTGCAGACAGACAAGCAAAGCGACTTTTCCAGGCCAGGGAGGTGTAACACTATGGCATTTCTGAACCAAAGGCACCTTCTGCAACCAGACTGCAGAGCATCAGCCATTAGCTGTAGGGCTTGGAGTCACATACTCACATTCCATTCATTTTGTATTAAAACAGTGTCACACCAGGCTGTGAGAATAGGACTTTGCCTTGATAGCTCCCCATTGTCACCAGATAAAGAAACAGATCTCAAGATGGGTAAAGAAAACTGAAGCCACACCATTCTGTCTGGCCAGAAACTGCTTATCAGTAAAGAATGTTGTGGAATCCTCATTCTATGATCATTGTCATTACACTTCCCTATTGTCTGACTGTATGATCTCTGTCTGGTTTGTACCTGTTTCTGTTTGCTGTATAATTATTTTTGCTAAGTGTAAATCAATTAAGGTGGTGGGGTATGATTGGCTAGGTAATTTTTTATGATTGTTTAGTACAATTATACTAAAATAATTTGTTACGGTATAGCTAACCAAGACTCAGGTTTCATTATATAAAATGGGGTCCAAGAAGGAGACCAAGGAAGAAGAAGATCAAGAGTAACAGAAGCAGAAAAGGCTGGAAGAAGACCAAGAACACCAAGAGAAGAGGGAAGACCTGGAAAAGAAGAACTCGCCTCCAAGACAGAGCCAAAGACCAGAGAGACTGATATTGCCTGGCCAACAGGGGAAGTCTGCCTGCACCTGGATTGGTGACTATGATACTGTGTGCTTAGCATGTGTATGCTGTTTGTTTGGGAATTGTCAATAAATAGAGGATAAGGATATTACTGTGTGAGGCTCTTTCAGTGGCTAAAGATCCTGCAAAACCCACAGGAATATGCGCCCTGAACCCTAAGAATTGGGTACGGGTGGGTGTGTAAATTAACAGGGTTGCACCCTGAGCCCTAGGAACTGGGTAAAGGTGTGTGTGTCCCTACAGTGTGGAAGGGATAGAGAAATTTGTGTGGGTAACAGAATGACATCCAGAACCCCCCCTGTGGAGAAGTGACCCGTGCACATCAGAAAAGAGAGTATCAGAGGGGTAGCCGTGTTAGTCTGGATTTGCAAAAGCAACAAGGAGTCCTGTGGCATCTTAGACTAACAGATGTACTGGAGCATAAGCTTTTGTGGGCAAAGACCCACTACATGCACATGACAAAGTGGGTCTTTGCCCATGAAAGCTTATGCTCCAATACATAAGTCTATAAGGTGCCACAGGACTCCTTGTCACTTTTATCAGAAAAGAGAGTAACTTGAAAATTGCTTGGACAGCAAAAATGCTCCAGCAATTCAAAGTTCCTGTGTGTGCCGTGTACAAGTCACACAAGGTACTTACTGTCCCTAACACAAAGGTGATTGGAATAGAACTCATCCGGTATAATCTGGATGGATATAACAGGTCAGATACTCTCAGAGGTGGTCCTATTATCACAGGAGAAATGCACCATGACCCGCCGGTGCCCCAGGAGAAGGGAACTGGGCGTGTTTCTCTCTCTCTGTCGTTTCTCACTCTCACAGTCACTGTCATTGCAAAAGCTGCTTCTGAACATACAAGGGTTTGAATTAATCAGCCTGAGTATCTTGGAACCCAAGTCTGGGCCATTCACCCCCCAATTCCATGGAAGCATCATCTAATTATGGACCAATTGACCAGCACCATTCTCCTTCCACGGTCTCACTTTCCCCTCCTCTATCCCCCAGGTACCTTTGAACTCCCTCAGACTCTCCGATAGCGCAATAGCTTTCTTGGAGAAACCACGGACTTGTTCTTCCAGTTCAGGAGCCATCTCCTCTGGCTGCTGGGCCCGCCCCTCCTCACACCTGGGGAGAAACAACGTTGCATGGTGACACTGCAGTGCTTCCCAGCCTTTTCAAGGGTCCAGGGTTGCCAGATACTTTCACAAAAAAATACCTTCCCCTCACGAGGTTGGAGAAAAAAAAAATCCACAACCATACAAAAAAAGCATAACTGAACCTTTAAATCCCCAATCTCCCTGTTCTCTGCACCTCCACTGAAAGTGCTGGGGGAAAATGGCCCAAGCGCCCTTCTGACTGAGAGAAATAGAAAATTTTACAGGACAGAGGCTGCAAATACCAGACTGTCTGGGCCAATACCAGACACCTGGCAACCCTACAGGGGTCTGTGGCCCACAGGTTAAGAACCGCTGTGATCCTGCCTTGAGTGACTCAGTTCTTAACTTCTGGTTAGTGAGTATTTGAGTCTCCAAGGCCAAGTCACCCCTGGGCCTCTGGGATGGGAGGTTCCCAGGGGAAGGGCTGTAGGAATCTGATCACTAGGAACGAGACTGAGACACCAGTTCCCCCTCCCCGGTTCATCCCACACAGGTCTCCACACAGACCTCGGGTGGGAAAGATCCTGGAGCCTGCTGCCCTGGGCTGAATGGTGCCCAGCGCCCAGCAGGGACAGGCCCATGTCCCACCCCTCAGGCCTGGGGCAGCCAGTCCCCAGGGAGGTGACATGGGTAGAATGTACCACAGGCCAGTCTGCGCCTTTCCCTGGGGAGTTGCAGAGTCGTCTCTAAAGGGGCGAGGGCCTCAGGGTTAAATGGGTCAGAGATTTGAATCCCAAATGTGACCTTCCTGCACGTTCTGCTGTGGAGCCCTGGGGAGAGGCAGCGACAACTTCACTGCCCAGTGTTTCCCCAGCGCTGTGAGGGGGTGAGAGCTACTGACCTGCTCAAGGTGCTTCTGACGTCCTGGGGGGAGAGAGAGAGAGAGAGAGAGAGAGAGAGAGAGAGAGAGAGAGAGAGAGAGAGTTTCAGTCCCACCTGACACACACTGTGAATTCCAAGGGAGGGATTTGGCGAGTGAGGGGGAACTAGGCTTTGCCTGGCCCCAGTGCCATGGATCCCTGAGTGAATGGGGCTTTGCCATCTCTAGTCTCTCTGTGCCTGTGAGTCTGCACAAAACAACAATTCGCATGCCAGGAAGGCGCACACGGAGCTGCCCTGTGACCTCTGACTCCTGTGCCCACCTGTTAGGGGCTGTCCTGTCTCTGTGGTGGCATCTGGGGAATTTCCCCTCAGCCTCACCTGCAGGAATTCACTCGCTGGCTTCTGACACTTCCCCTCCAGCTCCCGGATCCGCTCGCTGAGACGGGAAATCTGCACCGAGAGTTTGGTGACAGTGTCAATCCCTGCCTTCACGATCATCTTATCCAGCTTCTGCAGCTGGGCCAGCAGGAGTCGCTCTTGTTCCTCCAGGAACTGCCGCAGCTGCTGAAACTCGGCCACAACCTTCCGCCGCTCGACTTGTGTCCGTTTCTGGAAGAAGAAGAACCAAAGGGGAAAAAATTACCACCACCGCTAGGGGAACATGGATGGTGCCTGGGACCATTCACAGAGCGGTGAATGCGCAGGGGGAGAATCTCTTTGCAAATTCTAAGTCACCGGACAGTGAACAGTCTCCTGCAGTTAGTAGAGAGAAAATTTTCTCACATCTATCTGTTTGGCCCCAGTGTCCCATGAAGGACGTTTCTATGTCTGATGTGCTTTGGATTGTGAGTGGCTGATGGCCCCAGTGATGCTGATCCAAAGTAGCAGGGAGCAGGACTCAGCACCAGGGCCGGTCCTAGCCATTTTGGCATCCTGGGTCCGGGCGTGCGGTGCCACCCCCAGGTGCTCGCCCATGCGGCATGGGCCTGCCCCCCCAGGGTGTATGTGCAGGGCCCTTCTGGCCATCGCCACGGGGATGGGTGGGCCAGTGCCACAGGGATGGGGGGGGTGGCCGGCATAGCGCCTGATAGCAGCTATAAGGGACGCCATGCGCCCCTTACAGCTGCCATCAGGTGCCCCCCATCGGTAGCTGCCTGGCTCGCCCACCCCTCAGTCCGGCCCTTCTCAGCTCTAGACCTTGGTGACATTTTCTGCATTTATTTTTTTTCCTGGGAAAATGCAGATTTGTCACTATAGAAACATTTCATGAATTACTGGTGATGTCACCAAATATTGTTGTGCTGCAGAAAGAAATACATGGCAAATCAAAACATTGTCTTAATTTTTTCTAGATTTAAAAGTCTGACATTTTTTAAACTGTCCTTGTGTTGTATAACATTATTTTTAAGGAAATAGGCAAGTTGAAACAAAACATTTTGATTTTTGCCCCAAAAATTTCATTTGACCAAGCAAAAATCAAATTTGTCCTTTGCTAATAATTTTAAAAATAGATTTTTTTCTGTTCAATCCATTTTGTTAATACTCTGACAGCAAAGATCTGGCTTTTGCCCAGCTCTACTCAGAGCCACGCTCATAGAGACAGGTGGGAAGAAAAAAACAAATGAACCCGTGAGAGAAAAAGCAGGCACCAAGGTGAACGACAGGAATGGAGAAACTGTTAGGGCAGGAAGGTTGCGTTTACACAGCAGCGTTATTACAAAATAGCGGCCGTTCTTCCAAAATAACAACGCGAGCATCCACACAGCAATTCCGTTATTTCTAAATAAATTGAAATTAACGGGCAACTTGTTTCAACTTCTGTAAATCTCATTCCATGAGGAATAAGGCCTCTTCTGAAATTGCTATTTCAAAATAGCGGTCGTGCAGGATGCTCCACAGCTGCTACTTCGAAATAGCCCCTTCCCAGGGCCGTTCAGAGTAATTTCTCCCCAGTGCTTCCTGGGGCTGCACATCGAGGTAGCGCATCCACATTAGGGGAGCCTGTCTCAGACTGATTTTGAGGCTCCCCTGTAGTGTGGAAGCGCTATTTTGAAATAAGTTATTTCAGGATATATTTTCTGGAACAGCTTATTCCGATATAAGTGTGCAGGGTAGAGGTACCCAAAGGGACTAAGCCAGGAAGGAGCAGAGGGACAGAACTCACCGCATGACAGCCGGGAACACGGGGCTTTATTTAGAGATTTAAGCTGGAACTGAGAACAGCACAAACAGAGATTGCACAAGAGGACTCCCCCAGACATAACTAAACATCCTGCAAACTCTGGGCTGAGGGAAGCTGGGAACTGACGAATGAACGTGTTTCCCTGGGACTTTGGTCTCAGGCTTGGCATTTCCTAATTCCCAATTCTGTGTTTGTTAATATAAATTGTTGCTTGTGAAGTGAGTTTAATGAACTAATCGTAGCTAACAGACAGTAGATGAGAATAACAGTTCACAGAGCGAGTGGCACTGGTTTCCACCCTGGGGTCTTTGTGCCCCCGGGGCCATGAACCATGTGAGCAAAAGACTTAGACTGGACAGAATTCAGCTGTTCACACAGACAATCGATTTTCAAAGGTGTCACAGAACCTCCCTCTGCCATTTCTAAAGGGGTCCACAAACGCACAGAGGGTGGAAGCGCCTGGCTTAGGGTCCAGCCCTAAGGAGGGATTCTGCTAAAGCAATGAATTGTGATTTCTGCGTGCTCATTCCCTGACTGATGAAGAGAAACCGTAATCCAGTCTAGGGCCGCTCCTTAGTGTCTGATTCAGGATCAGCGCCCTCTGGCTTGCTCCAACGGCAGGGTCATAATTGTTGCATAAAAAAAGCCTCCGCCTGAGCTTACTTAATTTATATACATGGATTTTCTGAAACTACACCAAACTGTAAGGTCTAAGGTTTTAAACGGCAACGCATTGTGATCTTTGTCAAACTTTGTAATCTTGGTAATGCTCAAAGTTAATGTAAGCTGCAACTCTAATCTTTATAACCAGGGGCAGATGACCGTTTTGCGGTGCCCCGGGCAGCATAATTCCACTGGGCCCCCCCTTTGCCACGGCGCATGCGCAGTGACGCCACGGCGCATGCACGGGGCTTTTTGAAGCACGGGGCCCGGGGCGGCCACCCCGTTCGTCCTGCTCTATATCCGCCCCTGTTTATAACTCTCAGCCATTTTGCTTGTAACTTTCTCTAAGCTGCATTCTCCCCTGAGTGAATGGAAAGAGTGTGAATGCATTTTTGGGTTTGAAGAAGACAGAACAATGCAGCACATGACAATGAGTCATCACAGTCTGGGCATGCTCCCTGCTGGATCAAGGGAAATAAGGAGAGGAAGCACGTGTGAGACTCTTTTTTTCTTCCCCTGCTCCTGAGAAGCTCCTCTCCAGTGTCTCTCCTCCAGACCAGCTTCCCCAGCCATGATGGGCAGACAGACCCTCCAGGATCCATATGCCTTGGCTCCTTCTGCAACCCATATGCTTGGCTGTGTCTACACTGGCGCAATTTTGCTTAAAAGCGGCCGCTCTTGTGCAAAAACTTGCTGCCTGTCTACACGGGCCTGTCTACTACCCTTGCGCAAGTAAACTGACGTTCTACTATATAAAATATGGGCTTCTTGCACAAGAACTCTGAAGCCCCCACTCAGGAATAAGCCCTTTTATGCAACTGTTCTTGCGCAAGAGACCAGTGTAGACAGGCAACATGAATTTCTTGCACAAGAAAGCCCTATGGTTAAAATGGCCATCGGAGCTTTCTTGCGCAAGAGAGCGTCTACACTGGCACGGATGCTCTTGTGGAAAAGCACATCTCTTGCACAAAGGCACATGCCAGAGTAGATGCTCTCTTCTGGAAGAGTTTTTGCACAAGAAGCTGCCAATGTAGATGTAGCCCCTGTGTAAGTGGGTGAGTGCCTGAGGGCAGGAATAAGTGGGTGTGAAAGAGTGAATGAACAGAGGTGGGTGTGCTTGCTTTTGTGTGTGTGTGTGTGCGCGCGCGTGTGTGTGTGAAAGAAAGAGCTCAATCTTCTTTAGCTTAAACCTTTGCTGGCTGCTCTCTCCTCTTTAGTTTTACCTAGTGTAAATAAACCCATACTAGTGTAACCCTGGGTGGTCTCCAGTGAGAATATTTTTGGGATAACAATAATGCCAGGCACCTACCAGGTACTCCCGGCTGGTCTCCTCTCTGCTCACTTTCAGTCCCAGCAGCTTTTCTCTCTCGGCTCTCAGAGTCTTCAGATGGGCCTGTAGCCTTTCCTGGAGACACAGAAACATTTCAGGTGACTAAGCAAAAAATCAAATGTGAGATTTGCTACTAATTTAAAAATAGATCATTTTTGGTTCAGCCCATTTCTATAATGTCCTGCCAGTGAAGATGTTTAGTTTTTTAGATTTGTTTCTGCTATTGTTAGTTTCAGGACTAGAGGGACGGGAGCTGGCCCAGCACAACCACACACTGTACTCACGACTGCATGGCCCAGTAGGTTTATGGGATCAGAGACAGAGTCATAGTAATAAACACTGGGAGGCTACGTCTATACTGGCATGATTTTCCGAAAATGCTTTTAACGGAAAAGTTTTCCGTTAAAAGCATTTTCGGAAAAGCACGTCTAGATTGGCAGGATGCTTTTCCACAAAAGCACTTTTTGCAGAAAAGCGTCCGTGGCCAGTCTAGACGTGGTTTTCCGCGAAAAAGCCCCGATCGCCATTTTCGCCATGGGGGCTTTTTTGTGGAAAACAGTACTGTGCTGTCTACACTGTCCCTTTTGCGCAAAATTTTTTCAGAAAAAGACTTTTGCCCGAATGGGAGCAGCATAGTATTTCCGGAAAAGCACTGATGATTTTACATGAGATCGTCAGTGCTTTTCCGGAAATTCAAGCGGCCAGTGTAGACAGCTGGCAAGTTTTTCCGCAAAATCATATGATTTTGCGGAAAAACTTACCAGTCTAGACACAGCCGGAGTGTTTTCAGAGTGTTTGAAACTGTCGACCCTTGTTACCGTAGGGAGGTGGGGTCACATACTCATAGGCTGCATGCACAGGGGGAAGGGGGAAGATTGCAGGGGAGGGAGCTGGAGGAGAGGAGGGACACTGTGAGCATCAGGGACCTCCAGAGAGGACGGGGTACGCGGGGGGAGGGAGGGGGAGGTGCAGAGAGGAGGGACACAGCCAGGCAGGTGCAGGGTGGAAATCTGGCCTGGCAGCCACCCGTGATGGCCTAGCTCTGGCGACTACAGGTGTTTGCAAACTACCCTCAGTGCCCCTCCCCCATTCCCACCCCTGGTTCTTTCTAGGAGCTCTCTCTGGCTGGCTTGCCCAGTCACTCCCTGGGGCCTGGAGAGGCTGGTGCTATGGACACCAGTGCATTCTACTGTGGCGTAGTGGGGGGGCTGTCTGCTCTGTGACCCGGGGTCCCCCTGCACTGGGATGGGAGATTCTCACTGACTCACCCACATGTGTATTAACGCAGACACCCAGGCTCAGCCTCCTAGGGAAGGAGGCAAAGGGAGGAGGGCGGAGACCAGCACCTGGCTGGGGGGCAGGGCTGGAAGAGAATTTTTAGCTTCTGTCTGGAATCATGGAGGACGCAGCCTAAGCAAGGGGGCTGGGATTTAGGGGCCCAGTCTCCCCCATCTCAAGGGGGGGCAGAGGCATCCTAGGCCTGGCCCTGTAACCGGATTCCATCTGTGCTGTGCTGTATCCTGGAGAAGCAATAAACTCCCTCTGTTCTACTGGCCGGCGGAGTCTGTTCGTGCCACTACGGGGGTGCAGAAGGCGGGGGAACCCCGACGCAACGTCACATGTACTCACTACCAATTATTGCCATTGCCATTAACGTCAGCATGGACACATCGTGGGCACAAGGTTCCCCCACTGAATCTGCAGAGAAAATCTGCATGACTGGGACTCTCCCTGTGGCTCAGAAGAGGTGGGTGGGGACAAGGCTGGGCACAGGCTGCCTGGCCCTGTCAAGGGAGGAGCTCTCAGCAGGGTTGCCTATAAGCTGGTCACTAGTGCAGCCACCCAGGAGAGATTCCAGTGTTGCCCAGCTGATTAGCAGAGTGCCCAGTCTCCCACAGCTGGCAGCAGGTGTTTCTATGGGTGGTGCACAACCATGCATGCCTTGGTGCACAGAACAAAATTTATTCCACACACTAATGGATAATTTTAGAAGGAACATTGGGTGTCAGCCCTGCCAGTGACATAGTAAGTTCTCCTCCCCAGGAAGGAACAATGAAGGGCAGGGTGAGGGTCATGGGATCCAACCTGGCCTGGGGTAGGTAAAACAGGCCCAGGCAAAGCCAGAGGGAGGAAGCCCCTGAAGCAGGCAGAGGAGACCTGGGATCTTGCTCAGGATGATAAGGCCAAACTCCAGACTCAAAGTCCTGAGAGTCCCTGCTGGGAGAGCAGGGATGTTACTGGCCACAAAAAATGCCACTGTGGGTCTTTTTGGGAAACTGAGGCAGGGCTAGCCCATGCCACGAGGGGCACTCAGGCGGCAGTGACCCTGCTGCGGTGCCCTATCACCAGGCCGTCCCTGCTTCCTTCAGTCCCACCCCTGATCCTATTGGCTAGATTCCCAGGGCGGGAGCTGCTCCCCAGAGCTCCCCCTCAGTCCCGCGAGGGCAGGGATCGCAGTCGGCATTTCCCTACCTGGAATTCTTCGGCAGCTTCCTCAGCAGGAATCACGGTGTGAGCTCGGTGCCCCTTGGATCTGTCGCACACCACACAGATGGGGATTCCATCCTCTCTGCAGAAGAGTTTGAGAGGCTCCTGGTGTTTCTTACACAGACTCTCTGGGGCTGGTTTCATCCCTGCCTGCAACCGGAGTTCTCTGGCTGCGTCCACAATACTCCTCAGCTGCCTGTTCGGCCTGAGGTTCCCCTGGGGAAAGGTCCGTCTGCACTGGGGGCAGGAAACATCTGTGGTGAGTCTCCCCCGGTACTGGGTGATGCAGCCTCGGCAGAAGCTGTGATCACAGTCCAGAGACACTGGATCGTCGAAATAATCCAGGCAAATGGAACAGGTCATTTCATCCTCGAGCGTCTTTGCTGGATTCACAGCAGCCATGGCTTGTGGTGCAGAGACCAGAGAGTTTAGTTTCACTTCCTTCTGCTGGGAAATAGGCGGGTTGCACTTTGGATCAGTCCGTGCCGCCTGTCTGGGCGTGTTCTCCTGCTCTTTCCTTTTTTAGACTCTATGGCCCCTTTCCATGAAGCATGGTGGGTCCAAACTGACAGTCACTCCTCCAAAACATCTGCCAGGCCCTAAACTTGGAACTAGGCACTCAGGGTGCATCTACACTGCACCGTTATTTCGGAATAAGCTGTTCTTGGAAGATACATTCTGAAATAAGAGCATCCACTCTACAGGGAAGCCTCAAAATGAGTCTGAGGCAGGCTCCCCTAATGGGGATGCACTGCCTCGATGTAGAGCCCCAGGAAGCACTGGGAAGTAATGGCTCTGAATGGCCCGGGGGGTGGGGAAGGGGATCTATTTCGAAATAGCAGCAGTGGAGTCCACACGACCAGCATTTGGAAATAGATATTTCGGAAGCAGCATTAGTTATTGTGGAAGGAGGGTTATAGAAGCTGGAATGAGCCATCAGTTATTGCGACTTTATTTCCAAATAGTGGAATTGCTGCGTGGACACTCGCATTGTTATTTCAGAATAACGGGCCAGGGTCTCTTGTTACCCTAAGTGAGAAAGGGGTAACAAGAGACCGGGGGGTTCCCTGCCTGACATGGGGATGGGATGGAGCAGCCGGAGAATGCGGGCGACAGTCTCAGCTAATTGCCTATTCCTCTCTTGGCCATTAGGCTCTGTAAGCCCCAGGTCCCTCTGGTGCCCATGAATCCCACTGCTGGGGGTGTAGCTGATGCTGTTCTCAAGGGGTGAACACTTAGCACCGACGGTGGGACGCTCGCCTGTGCTGTGAGGTGTGGGGGTTCTGGTTCAATCCTGGGGCTGGCAGCCCAGAGACCAGCTGTCACCCTTGTGCTTGGCCCCAGTGGCAACGGGGTCTTTTCTGTGAAGTCTCCCCAGCTCTCATGGCAGCGGGAGGGGGGAGCTGGTGCTGGGCCCTGGTGCTGTGTGGGGATAACCAAACACTCCAGGTCTCACGGCTCTCAGGCCACTCACCCAGCCTGGCTGCGGGGGGATCTGGGGACAGACAGAGCGGGCCTGGGGGAGTCTGGGGAGCAGCCCCCTTGGACGAGCCCTGGAATCCAGCTGTGGGGGAGAAAAAGCAGCACAGAGGTGGACCGACCCTCTTGCCACCGGGTTCTCCCTGCCCCTCCTCTTCCCACCACCCGCAGCCGCAGCTCCTGTCGGCCACCGGCACAGCCCAGGCAGGGAGGCAGGAAAGGGGCCAAGTAGTGAGTCAGGCTGAAGGAGGCAGGCAGGGCCGTCCTTAAGCTTTATGGTGCCCTAGGCAGGGTTTATTAAACTGGTGCCCCTCTGCCTGACTTGCTCTTCCACCCCCACTCCCTCCCTTTCCCAGAGACCCCAGCAGCCAATGTTGAGGCTCTCTCTAGCGCGTTCGGCTCTCTCTAGGACCCAGCCCTGTTGTTACATGCTCCACTGTTTCCTGTCACATTTCATTAGGGTGTGCACCCAAATAATTTTTTTAAATGTACTCTTTGACCCCCCCCCCCCCCCCATAGCCACAATCCTGACCCCCATTAGCCAGGCCTCTGGAGGCAACACTCTCAGGGCAAGATGGACACATGACCAAAAGTAAAAGGTGTCATGTGACCCCCCCTCTCAGGACTCTTCCCATCCTCCTCCTACCAATAGGGATTAGTCTGGTCCCCACCAAACCCCTCTCATGCAACTATCCTGCAATTGCATTAGCCCAACGTGTGTGACATTAACTCGGGGGCGGAGAGGCCGGGGGAAGTGTCCCCTCTATGAGTTTCCTCCCATGAGCAGAATGAATTTTGTGTTGTGCACCAGTACTGACTTCATGTGGCTTGTTTGAATGTGCCACCCACGTTAATAAATATGGGTATGTCTACACTAGCCACCCTAGTTCGAACTAGAGTGGCTAATGTAGGCATTCGAACTTGCAAATGAAGCCCGGGATTTAAATATCCCAGGCTCCATTTGCATGTTCCTGGGCGCCACCATTTTTAAATGCCCTGTAGTCTGGACTACCTGCCCACGGCTACATGCGACACGGACTAGGTAGTTCGAATTAAAGCTCCTAATTCAAACTACTGTTATTCTTCCTGCTTTCCCTTCCCCCGGCCCGGTACCTTCGGTCTAGCAGGGTCTTCTAGCCGGGCCGTCCCGGAAGAGTGGTGCCCCAGAAAAAGTGGTGCCCTACGCAACTGCGTACCCTGCGTATGCCTAAGGACGGCCCTGGGGGCAGGCAAAGATCCTCTTTCCTTGCAGGGGCCCCGGCAACAGCTTCTCTCTCGTGCGCCGCTGCTGAGGAAACTGCCTTGAGAGAGACGCGCAGGCCCTGGGGCCAGGGGGCAGCCGCTGAAGTGGCGGAGTTGGGAGAGCGCGAGGCTGCAGGTCGAAAGGTCCCTGGTCCAGTCCTGGGCCTGGGCAGACGCCTCTGTCCCTGGGGCTGAGCTCTTGGGTGGCTCCGCCATGGAGAGCGCAGCTGGGCCTCCTGGAAGGGCCTTGTCTGCCCTGCTGCCCGCCTAGGGGCCAGCCAGCCCTGCCTCTGTCCCCGTCTGCCTAGGTCCCAGCCCTGCCTCTCTGCCCCTCTCTGCCTAGGTCCCAGCCCTGCCTCTCTGCCCCTCTCTGCCTAGGTCCCAGCCCTGCCTCTCTGCCCCTGTCTGCCTAGGTCCCAGCCCTGCCTCTCTGCCCCTGTCTGCCTAGGTCCCAGCCCTGCCTCTCTGCCCCTGTCTGCCTAGGTCCCAGCCCTGCCTCTCTGCCCCATCTGCCTAGGTCCCAGCTCTTCCTCTCTGCCCCTGTCTGCTTAGGTCCCAGCCCTGCCTCTCTGCCCCTGTCTGCCTAGGTCCCAGCCCTGCCTCTCTGCCCCTGTGTGCCTAGGTCCCAGCCCTGCCTCTCTGCCCCTGTCTGCCTAGGTCCCAGCCCTGCCTCCCTGCCCCTGTCTGCCTAGGTCCCAGCTCTTCCTCTCTGCCCCTGTCTGCCGAGGTCCCAGCCTTGCCTCTCTGCTCTTGCTCTCCCTCAGCCAGGGCAGGGAAGAGAGTCTCCCCTTCGAACCGCAATTAAACCAGCCCCCTAGGGAATCATTTGGCTCAGTTCCCGTGACAGCCCTGCCCTCTGCCCACAGAGCTGTCGAAGGGGCTGCACCTTTGTCCAGGTTGGCCACCTGCAAGTGCCACTCAAGTGGGTGGCATCCCAGGGGAGGGATAGAAAACCGAGTCATCCTGAAGCACCTTGGAGACTAACAAATACACGTCTGTATCATGCACCACACACTGCCTCAGCTGAGCCGAGCGATGGAGTGTTCTCTCCCCTGCTCAGCTCATAGGGGGCTTCCATAGTTTAGTTCTCCCACTTCGTAATGGACCCCTCTCCTCCAGGCTGTATGAAACTGAGTTCTGCATATTTGTATCCATCGGTCAAAGAGACTTTGGACAAAATTCCTCATGTGACTCTCAATGTTAACATCACTCTCTGAGGGGGGAGTCTGTCTTATCTGGGTGTCTGTGTCACTCCTGGGTGTGAAGTTAGACATACGGGGCAGGGACAGGTTTGTGGGTTTAAAGGTGCCGATGAAAGATGTCAGGGGTGTTTCCCGCAATGTCTCAGCGCTCACCTGGGAACGGCCACTTTGTCCTTTCAGTCTTAGCAGTGGTTGGTCTTAGGGAAACACGTGACCCCTCCCTCCCCACTGGTAGGGTCTGACCAGGTCATTTTCTGTGGAGGGGTTAATGCAGACACAGCCCCCCCTCCCCCATATGAAGAATCCAAAGAGCAAACCCGGCTCCTAGAGCACAGGGGGAGTTGGGTGGCTCGTTGCTGGGCCGTGGGGTTCAGCACCAAACCAGCTCCCACTTGTAGGGCCTGGAATTGTGGTGGAATCTGGGGACCTTGCGCCTGGGCACCGGCCAACAGAGAGTCTGGCCGGCCACGCAGAGACCCCGCAGGGCTGCCTGGGCCTAGGCCATGACGCGGCTCCCCAGCACCTGTGTTGCTTACAGGGGAGTAAAGTGCAGGGATGGGAGAGATGGGGTCTCCTGTCTCCTCCCCCGCCCTGAGGCAACAGGGCTTCCCCCTCCCCTTTGAGCTTGTGTGGAGGCGAGCGACAGGGCCCGGCTGCAGAGTTTGTGCTGGGGCTTGAGGGTTAAAGCTGAGATGTCTGCTCAGTGGCAGCCCCCGCAGACCCTTCCATAGCCCGGCCGGCAGAGCGAGGGCTGTAGCGGGTGTTCAGCTAGTGACCTCAGGGGCTGGTTGGACTCTGGCTCCAAGGGGAGCTTCTCTTCCCCTCCCCCCTGGCTGGGCTGAGTGAGAGAAGAGAGGAAGGGCTTGGGGGCTCCCAGCGTGAACCCAGCTGCAGCCAGGAGGACTGGACCAGTGGGTACCTGGACATGCCACACCCCTCACCACCTGGCCCCAACACTGCTCTAGCTGAGACCTGCCATGTTCTGGTCACCCCTTCCCCATCTGGAAACCCACGCTCAGACCTGCAGCGTTATACGTCCTCCCATTCCCTGCTCTTATGCTGTGCAAAAAAAAAAAAAAAAAAGACCAAGTAGTTAGCCATGGGGAAAAAATATCCCCACTTTGCGTTTCGCTCCACATCTCCATGTTTCAGGACTCTTCTTAGTGGGAACACACAATTTTGAAGTTATAAAATCAGGCGTTAGTAAGTCAAATTTAGTGATGTTGAGATCATTTCCTAGTGTAGACACGGTCTCTGGGTGCACTGGCTCCTCAGTCGCTGCACTCTGGGTAAACCACCGTGGCAATAGGCGTAGAGCTTGTTGCGCTCTGGCCCCAGTGCTGGTGGCAGTGTGGACACCGTGGGATAGCACCGCTCATGACGGGCCTCTGGCTCCCTTCCCCCCAGGGACTTGCGAGGGGTGTGGTTTTCCATTTTTTCATACTGTGGTGTTAGAACAGCCCTTTCACTGAACCTGAACATGTGTCTCGTCGTGAGTCTGATTTTGTCCTATTCCTACAAAATCCACTTTCAAACAAAAAAGGCAGGTCAGGGCAAACATTGCTAGTAATTCCATCAATGGGGAAAATTACAGTGAATGAGAAACGGTGGGTGTACTTGGGAGAAATATGCTTGGGTTTTTATTACTCACGTCTTTTCTTCCAACATGTCAGAGGTAAAAAATTTTCGTGCCCTGAGGGGAGTTATTAAGTAACAGGGACAACAGAGAAAGATGTTCCTCCTACTGCTGGATTTGCAGAAGTTTGTAACTTACTTCACAAAACAGAAATCCACTCTATATTTTAGGGTATGTCTACACTACAGCACTAATTTGAACTAACTTAATTCGAATTAGTTAATTCGAACTAAGCTAATTCGAACTAGTGCATCTAGTCCTAAAAACTAGTTGGAATTAGCGTTTTGCTAATTCGAACTAGCATGTCCACATTGAGTGGACCCTGAACTGAGGTTAAGGATGGCCGGAAGCAGTGCCGGCAGGGCATCAGATTAGGACTTAGAGCGTGGAGCTGCTGTCTCAGGCTAGCCGAGGGCTGTGCTTAAAGGGACCCGACCCCCACCCCGGACAGACAGTTCTCAGGGGTTCCCTGCTCGCTTGTCTAACTCGATGAGGGACAGCAAAGCAGTCCTGGCTTGGAGTGCCCTGAGTGCCCGCACTCGGCACATCACAGCACTCGGCCATTAGCCCGGCTGCACTTGCCGCAGGCTGCCATCCGGGGGGGGGGGGTCAATCGGGGGGCTGCAGGAGAGCTTCCACCCTGAGGAGCCTGCAGAGCCACACCAGTCCTCCCCATCGGGGGCTCATCCCTGGCCTCTGTTTGTGGAAGGCTGGAGATGGATGGCACGAGACAAATGGCTTGGTCATTGTCTTCGGTCCATCCCCTCCAGGGTATCTAGTGTTGGCCGCTGTCGGCAGACAGGCTACTGGGCTAGATGGACCTTTGGTCTGACCCAGTACGGCCATTCTATGCTCAGGGCTCAGGGTCGGGGGTCTCAATGGACCACCTTGATTTTCATGCAAACCTGCTCCTGGGTGGCCAGGCTGGCAGCTCTCCTGCCCTAGACGGCCACTTTCCTGTGCCTAGTGCGGAGGTCGTGGATGAGGTCCATGATGTCCGCATTAGACTAGGCAGGCGCCCGCCTCTTGCGGACCTGGGCAGGCTTCTGGGAGCCGCCAACCTGGTCCCGGGAAGAGGCGGAGGGCTGGGTGGCAGCGGGTGGCTGGCTCGAGCCGTGCCAGGTGCAGGGTCTGCTGGCTGGGTGCTGGCAGGCTTGCACCTGGCACAGGCACCGTAGCCAGCCCGTGCCCCTTTAAGGGCTCCGGGGCCTGAAGAGGGGCAGAAGAGTTTCCCTGGTGGTGCCCAGAGTGGCCACCAGGGCAAGCTGGGGAGGGCTAGCCTCCCACTAGTTCGAATTAAGTGGCTACACAGCCCTTAATTCGAACTAGGCGTTAGTCCTCGTGGAATGAGGTTTACCTATTTCGAATTAAGCGCTCCACTAGAATTAAGTTCGAACTAGCGGTTTGCATGTGTAGCGCCTATCAAAGTTAATTCGAACTAACGTCTGTTAGTTCGAATTAACTTTGTAGTGTAGATATATAGCCTTAGAGAGTTTTCATGTCTGTCCGTCTGTCTGTGTGTGAGTCTGTTTGTTAAAGAACTCGTCCTAATGGTAAGAGCAGGCCCACCAAATGCGACATGAGCCTTTCTCTGATCCTACCTTAGAGCAAGGTCAGAGTTTGGTTGTGCCAGGACAATGGGACATATGTGGAATGTGACTGTTTCTCATCAGATGCAAAGGGATGGGTGTGATGGCAGGGACAATTCTACCCCAGAAAGAATACGGGGGAGGGGTGGGGGGGGAGTCAGCAAATATCCCAGCTCTGGTTCAGAAAAGGGCAACAAAAATGATGAGGGTTTGGAAAGGGTCCCATATAGAGAGAGAGAGGAGAGAGACTGGGACTTTTCAGCTTAGAAAAGAGGAGATGAAGGGGCGATATGTTATAAATCAATAAGATCATGTCAGGTGTGGAAAAAGTGAATAAGGAGAAGTTATTAACTTGTTCCCATAACCTAAGAACTAGGAGTCACCAAATTAAATTAATAGGTAGCAGGTTTAAGACAAACCAAAGGACAGCGCACAGTCAACCTGAGGAACTCCTTGCCAGAGGATGTTGTGAAAACCAGGAATTTAAGGGCATGTCTTTACTGCAACTTTATTTTGAAATAACTTAGTCCAATTCTAGACAGCAGATAGTTATTTCAAAATTGTTTCAAGATACTGTCTAGCTGGAGGACATTGTATGAGGAATAAGGGAAGTTGTAGGATGAGAGCTCTATTTCAAAATAAGATATGCAGTTGACGTAGCTCACTTATTTTGAGGTAAGCCCTGCTGTGGAGACGCACCCTAACAGGGTTAAAAAAAGAGCTGGATAAATTCATGGAGGTTAGGTCCGTCAGTACTTATTAGCCAGGATGGGCAGGGATGGTGACTCTGTTTGACAGGGGCTGGGAATGGGTAACAGGGGAGGGATCCCTTAATGATTCCTTGTTCTGTTCACTCCCTCTGGGGCATCTGCCATTGGCCACTGTCAGCAGGGCTGGATGGGCCTTTGGTGTGACTCCATGGGTGTGTCTAGACTACCTAGTTTTGTCGACAAAAGTGGACTTTTGTCGACAAAACTATACCAGCGTCTACACTACCGCTGAGTTCTGTCGACATAACGTCGACAGAACTCAGCAGTTTTGTCGACGCTGGTAAACCTCATTTTACGAGGCATAACACCTTCTGTCGACAGAACTCTGTCGACAGAAGGTGTTATTGCCTGTAACATTGCGTCCAGACTACGGAGTTCTGTCGACAAAGCAGCTTGCTTTGTCAACAGAACTCAATGTGTCTGGACGCTCTTTGTCGACGGAAGTTTTATCGACAGTATCTGTCGACAAAACTTCTGTCGACAAAACGCGGTAGTCTAGACGTACCCCATATGTCTGATCTTATGTTCCTATTTCCTTGAAGAGCCCCCACCCTGCTGCACCCCAGTGTGTCTGCACTAACGCATACGTAGCAGCGCAGGTGTCCCAGGCACCTGAATCTAGCCATGAGTTCACAGAAAATCTGAGTAGTTCAGTAGAATAATCTGAACGGCAAACACCCCTCCCCGCACAAAAAATACCCAACAGAGCAGTGTTTCTTAAACTTTTTAACACCAAGGAACATCAAACAATATTTTTTTTCAGGAACACCAAGGAAACTTTAAGGGTGGCCATTGTGAATTCTGATGTTCTCTGTGGCACACCTCCAACTGCCTCGCGGCACTGCAGAACACGGTTTAAGAAACACTGCAATAGAGACAACAAAGCCCCACCCCTTTGTGGCAACAATCCATTTCCTAGAGGGGAGAACACACGAGAGAGCAACCGCACAGGACCAGATGGAAACATTTAATGAAAGCGAATGATTCACACACAGTTCCCGACACTCAAGTTACACAGGGGCTAGGCAGGGAGGGGGTCCCTGACCTCTGTGTGTCGGGGGCTGGGAATGGATGAGAGGGGAGGGATCACTGGATGTTCCCTGTTCTGTTCACCGTCTCTGGGGCATCTGGCACTGGCCACTGCAGAGAGATAGGAAACTGGGCGATATGAATCTTTGGTCTGTCCCAGCCTGGCCACTCTGATGTTCTGATGTTCTCTTGTGAGCGCCTCCCACTGGCTATTACCAGACGGCTCCCTGCCTGGCTTGTCCCATTACCAGACACTCACATCCCCCCTGTAACTCAGGCTTGGGGACTCACGGTGTCGTGCCAGAGATTTTATGGGCGGTTACAATTTACAGGCAGTGATGTTCAGCGTAGCAATACTCCAGCCCCTATCTAGAACATATTCCTTGTCTCTAGGTCTACAGTGGAGAGGAAAGTTCCCAGCAGGCAGCAGTTTCAGGAGCTGGGGGCCAGCTGCTTTCCTGATCCCAGCTGACCCCCAGAGTCCCCAAGGCAGGCGGGGGCCTCGTGAGGGGCAGAGCTGTCACACTGGTCACTGATCTGAACTCTCTTATGCTTTGTCTAGTGAATTCACAGAGCAATGCGGGGCAGGACTTGTGCAAAGAGAGATCAACTTGGCATGAAGCTCTGGGAGACTGGGGGGGGTCTCATCACGTGGGACTTTGAAGGGTCAGCTCATGGCACAGGGGGTGACACAGCTGAGGCAGGGCCTAGAGACCCTCCCCCCAAGAATGTGACCAGGGACCCCAAGATTGGGGCAGTGGCTGGGCCTGTGATTAGGTCCCATTGTTTGTCCTGATTTTACCGCTTCCCCTCTGGCTCTGCCAATGGACCCAGATCTCTGCAAATCGCCTCCTGCTGCTGCAGAGCCTCCAGCTTCTCCCCAACCCTGATGGGTTAATTCTGTGTCCTGCCACCCCCAGCTCCGCCTGTCCCTAGCCCAGATGTTAGTTCTACCCCTGCCCAGCCCCCACCTCTGCCCTGCAGGACTTGGCTGCTCCCTGGGGATGCAGTACATTTCTTGCACCTCGCACATCTGGATCTGCGAGGCAGGGGGAGCAGCTTCTGGGGCCAGAGATATGAGGAGCCAGGGGATGCATACAGGGGAGTCCTCCCAGGTCACAGAGGCTGGGATGTGGGAGGCTAAAGGGGCTGGTGTCAGGGAGACATATGGAGCTCAGTGTCTGTGTCCCCCACCCAGAACCAGGGTTGGACTCTCTCCCCAGGGAGGGAGCCCGGCGGGAAAGTGAAGATCGGGGCCTTGGTACCAGCATCAATAAATGTCACCTGCCCCCGGTCACAGTCCAGACAAACCCGGATCCTGCTGGGGGGTGCAGGGACAGGGGAGTGTGAGGGTCAGTGAGAGCCTGGAACTGGTCCCCCCACCGCCCTACAGCCCAGATCCCATCCTTCGGACACAGGCTGATCCATCCCTTTCTGCTCACTGACTCTCTAGCCACCCCCACAGCCCAGCATGGCCCATCCCCCACCTCCACCTCCCAGTAATGTTTCCCCAAAGTAAAGCTCTCACAGCCCAGCATGCAGGGCACAGAGACAAATTTCTCCAGGGTGTCGGGAGGTGGATGCCATGTATGTCCACATCTCACACGTTTCCCATCCTCCGACATGACGAGTTCGGGATGTGCCGTGTCTGGATCCAGACGTTGGCTGGGGGGGGGAGGAGAATCAGAGCGTGAGGGGCAGAGCTCGGCCCTGGGGGGGTTGATGGCGTCAGGGACAGAATCTGCCCCAGCTGGGCAGTGACTCAGGGACTCTCCTGCCTCCAGGGGTGCCCCGCTCTGAGTGCGGAGCAGCCCTGAGATCTCGGCCCAGCCCAAGGGGCAGCTCACTACATGGCGGGGAGGGGCCATGACAGAGCCCAGGCACCGTGTGGAGGGAATCAGGGCCGGCTTTAAGAAGCACAGGGCCTGATTTTGGGGGTTGGGCCCCACATACACCATGCATCTGGGGTCCTACCCATGCGCCGCGAACCCAGGAGCGGGGCCCGCTTAGGTGCAGGGCCCCATTACAGGGAATTGGACGAATCAGCCTAAAGCCTCTTCCCCCTCCCGGAGCTGAGAGCCACATGGAGGGAGCAGCCTGAAATTTTAGTGATCTGGGGCTGCAGCAGGCAGGGAGCCCAGCCTGCCTTGGGGGTGCTGCAGGGCCGCTGGCTGGGAGCTATGTAGGTAAGTGCCTCCAGTCAGAGCCTGCCTCTAGCACCCCAACCCCTCCTGCATCCCAACTCAATTCCCTAGGTCACCATCCAAACCGAGTGTACCCCCTGCCCCAGGTCACAGCTCCCTCCCAGACCCTGTACCCCGTCCTACATCCCTTCCCCAGGCCAGAATCTTCTCCTGCACCAAGACCCTCTCCCTGACCATACACCCCAATACCCTGGTCCAGGTCACCACCCAAACCCTCTGCACTCTGCACTCCTCTTTTCCCCTTCTCTCAGATCACAGCTCCCTCCAAAAACCAGTACCCTCCCCCCCTACATTTCTCTCCCAGGCCAGAATCCTCTCCTATATCCAGACCCCCTCCCTTACCCTACACCCCACCCCCCGACCCAGATCACCACCCCAAACTCCCTCTCAGACCCCACTGCATCTCCTGCACTACAGTCTCTTACCCAGTGCAGCCTTCTGCACCCAACCTCCAACCTAGACCTTGCATCCCCGCCACAGCAAAGTGCAGCCCTTGGCCAATTTCCAAAGTCTTGGAGTGGCCCCCACCAAAAATTATTGTCCCCCTCCCTCCACCTCTGACTGATGCTGATTGGCTCGGTTTGGGCTTGGTGGGCTGTGTGCTGGACATAAGGGAAATGTTTCCTTCCGTGATGTTGCTCTTAAAGTGCCACGTTCCTGTTTTGGTCTGAAGGACACAGATGTGTCGCCCACACAAGGTGCTTGCAGACAGACACCCGAAGTGACCTGCCCGGGCCAGGGAGCGATGTCCAGAACCCCCTGTGGAGAAGTGACCCCTGCACATCAGCCTGTGCTGAGCAGTAATGAATCGGAAAAGAGAGTAACTGAAACATTGCTTGGACAGCACAAGTCCTGACAATTAGACTGACTGTTTCTGTCTGTGCAGCATGCAGGAGCAGCCCTAGACGAGCTTCCAGTAACTGGCACCCTAGGCGAAATGCACGATTGGCGTGCGATCAGCAGCCCCGCCTAAAGATCTCAACAACCATTCATCTTGGCGCCCTAGGCTACTGCCTAGTTTGCCTGTATTGACGGGCCACCACCGGCAGTTTGTGAATCATACAAGCCCCTTACTGCTCCTAAAACAAAGGTGATTGGAACAAGACCATTCCAGGTATAATCTGCATGTGTGTAACAGGTCAGATACCATAAAGGGTGGTCCTAGCATCACAGAAGAGATTATTCATGCCTTGGCATTCCCCAGGAGAAGGGAACTAAGCGTGTTTCTTTCTCTCTGTCATTTCTCGCTCTCACAATCACTGTAATTGCAAAGGCTGCTTCTGAACAAATAAGGCTTTGAATTAATCGACTCGAGTGTCTTGAAACCCAAGTCTGTGCCATTCAGCCCCCAATTACATAGAAGCATCATCTAATCATGAACCAATTGATCAGCACCATTCTCCTTCCCGGGTCCCCCCAAAGGTACCTTTGAACTCCCTCAGACTCTCCGACAGCACAAAAACTTTCCGGGAGAAACCACGGACTCACTTTACCAGTTCAGGAGCCATCTCCTCTGGCTGCTGAGCCTGCCCCTTCTCACACCGGGGCTGTGTCTACATTGGCACCCCTTTCCGGAAAAGGGATGCTAATGAGACACTTCAGAATTGCAAATCCGCGGGGGATTTAAATATCCCCCGCGGCATTTGCATTTACATGGCTGCCGCTTTTTTCCGGCTCGGGGTTATGCCGGAGTAAAGCGCCAGTCTAGACGCGATTTTCCGGAAAATAAACCCTTTTCCGGAAGATCTCTTATTCCTACTTTCAAGTCTAAAGAGATAAATCCCAAAGAGAAACCTGCATGTCTGTGATCAGGAGAGGTGGGTGGGGAGGAGGCTGGGCACAGGCTGGTTGGCCCTTTCAAGGAGGAGCTCTCAGCAGGGTCCCTGTCAGCCGGGCACTTGAGCAGCCACCCAGGAGAGATTCCAGTGCTGCCCAGCTGATTAGCAGAGTGCCCAGTCGCCCACAGCTGGCAGTAGGTGTTTCTATGGGTGGTACTCAGCCATGCATGCCTTGGCGCACAGAACAAAATTTATTCCACACACTAATGGATAATTTTAGAAGGAACATTGGGTGTCAGCCCTGCCAGTGACATAGTCAGTTCTCTTCCCCAGGAAGGGACAATGAAGGGCAGGGTGAGGGCCATGGGATCCAACACGGCCTGGGGTAGGTAAAACAGGGGCCCATGGAAAGCCAGAGGGAGGAGGCCCCTGGAGCAGGCAGAGGAGACACTGGATCTTGTTCAGGATGATAAGGTCAAACTCCAGACTCAAAGTCCTGAGAGTCCCTGCCGGGAGAGCAGGGCTGTTACTGGTCACAAAAAATGTAATTGTGAGTCTATTTTGGGAAACTGAGGCAGGGCTACCCCATGCCACGAGGGGGACTCGAGCGGCAATGACCCTGCTGCGGTGCCATATCACCAGGCCGTCCCTGCTTCCTGCAGTCCTACCTCTGACCGTATCGGCTAGATTCCCAGGGCGGGAGCTGCTCCCCAGTGCTCCCCCTCAGTCCCACGAGGGCAGGGATTGCAGTCGACATTTCCCTACCTGGAATTCTTCGGCAGCTTCCTCGGCAGGAATCACAGTGTGACCTCGGTTCCCCTTGGATCTGTCACACACCACACAGATGGGGATTCCATCCTCTCTGCAGAAGAGTTTGAGAGGCTCCTGGTGTTTTTCACACAGTTTCTCTGGGGCTGGTTTCATCCCTGCCTGCAACCGGAGATCTCTGGCTGCGTCCACAATACTCCTCAGCTGCCTGTTCGGCCTCAGGTTCCCCTGGGGAAAGGTCCGTCTGCACTGGGGGGCAGGAGACATTTGCAGGGAGTCTCCCCCAGGACTGGATGATGCAGCCTCGGCAGTAGCTGTGATCACAGTCGAGAGCCACCGGATCGTTGAAATACTCCAGGCAAATGGAACAGGTCACTTCATCCTGGAGCGCCTTTGCTGGATTCACAGCAGCCATGGCTTCTTGTGCAGAGACCAGAGAGTTTAGTGTAACTTCTTTCTTCTGGGAAATAGGCGGGTTGCACTTTGTATCGGTCAGTGCTGCCTTTCTGGGCGTGTTCTGCTCTTTCTTTTTTCAGACTCTATGGCGCTTTTGCATGAAGTGTGATGAGTCCAGACTGACAGTAACTCCTCCGAAACATCTGCCAGGCCCCAAACTTGCCCCACAGACAGAGCCCCCACCTCTGTCACCCCTCCCCCACGTCCGTGACTAACTGCCACTCTGTGCCCCACAGACAGAGCCCCCTCTGCCAGACCCTCCCCATGAGAGCTGGGGAATTCCCAGTACCTTGACCCCCAGCGAAGTCTCCCCCGACATTCCCAAGAGGAGCGGGCAGGGAGAAATCTCTGCTGTCCTGCTCACGGGCATGGAAACCTCAGCCCTGTTCCCCCCCCCCCCCAGTGGGAACCCTGAAATCATCTCTCCCTCCCCTCTCAATGTTCAGTCACTTTTGCCCCCCAGCCTGAGTTCCTGTCTCCCCTCTTCTGCCAGGCTGTTCGCTGCCTCTTTTGTCATTGCAAAATATACTGTGAAGTAGAGACTTTTTGTGGATTTTTCATGCCTCCAGCCAGTTTGGGGGCCTCTGGATGCCCCTGTCCCTGCCCCTGCCCGTCCTAATGCAGGATGATTTAGTTCATCCTAATATGTTATGGTGTAGACCTCTTTACCCCACCTGCACCTCTGAGGCCTTTGTAGATGCTCCCCGCTCATGGTGCCCAGCCTTGGGCTTTTAGTGTGGAGTCTTGCCATGTCCATTGCGTTATTTACCCCATTACTCAACTAATATCAGACTTCACTAGTTTCATTCTCCCACTTGGCTTTGGAGACAAGATGACAGTGCTATGGACCCCGGCTTTGCTTTCAGGGTGCTTCTCCCTAAATACAGCATGGATTGACACCGCCCTGCTGTGTGTACAGCTACCAGCCCTGGCTCACTCAACTATGAATGTCATGAGGGAATTGTGGGCTAACCTGAAATGGAACTGTAGGGGTAAACTGAGGCAGTCCAGGGGCTCTTGCTAAGAATTCCCATTCAAATCCTAAAGTTGAGGCCAGGCCTGGGAACACAGCATAAGCCTTTCACTTGACCCTGGTTTCCCTAGCAACCACATTCCAGGAGGGGCTCACTCTGATAAGGCCCTGTCTGGTACCAGACAAACTGCGCAGGAGTTATTTTCACTGTCTGCTTTATTCCTAGAAAATAAGCTTGAATCCCAAGGACCATGCCAATGCAAGGCAGTATCACCCCCGCAGTAGACGCATCATATTTCCGGCCGACAAAGTCCATCAACATGCCTTTGTTTATGTTGGCTTATTTAGTTTGTTAGGAATAATTATTTGTATTATTGATAAGATGTTTAATTGGCAATGGGCAGAGATACTCTGGGTGTGTCTCATTCACAGCATTTGTGGTTGGAGACGTGAATATTGAAACGGGAGAAATTGCCTTTGTAGTGAGTTAACCAGCTAAGAACTTTATTCAAGCCTAAGTGGATAGTTTCTGATTAGCTGACATAGTTAGTCCTCAGACTTGATTGGCGCACATCTGATTTTTTTGAACATATTGTCAGAGCTTATGTGATAAATTGCAAACATAATGGTCAGGGTTTAAGAAAACTGGGAGAGATGAAAGAACCATGTGTTGACCTGAGAATGACTGATTCTTGTAACACCAGTGTTGTCCAGATTAGCTATGAACACCTCTGAGGAATGGGCAATATCTGGCCAGATTAATTTTCAATGTAAAAAAAATGGAGCAATTAATTGATTCATAGTGACCTGGGATAGGATTGACTTTATTATGAATGCTGTGTGTAAACACCAAACGGAGACTTTGTATGAATACATTTTGATACTGTTGTGTTTTTAATCAGGGGTGGGACCCAAATATTCTTTATGCTCAGGGTCTCTGTGTCTATGACTCTATTTCTGTTCAGAAGCAGCCACTGTACCTAACCCATGTTGTTAGCCTGGTACGATTCTCAAACATGAGTCAGGCAGTTAGTCAGGGCTGGGGGTGGGAGGGCTGGAAGAGTGTAAATCAGGGGGCTCTAACCGTTTTAACCACTCGATCACTTTTTTGATTAAAGTGAAATGTAAGATCAACCTCAAACCCAAATCCCCTTGCCTCACTTCCTTCCCACCTCTTCTTTGAGGCTCCACCCCTTCTTCAAGCCTCCCCCTGCTCACTCCAACCCCCTTCCTCCCCCATCCTCACTCACTTGCACCAGGCTGGGGTAGAGGTTCAGGCTCTGGACTTGGGCCAAAGGATTCAGAGTGTAGGAGGGGCTCCGGGATTAGCCCTGGGCAGGCGATTAGTGTCCAAGAGGGGTTCAGGGTGCAAGCTCTAGGAAGGAGTTTGGGTCCAGGGGAACTCACGTCTGGGGCAGGAGGTTGGGAGCATGACTGGGACAGGGGTTCAAGAAGCGGGCTCTGGCTGGGCAGCATTTAACTAATATGGCTTCCGGATGGCGAAGCAGTGGGGTTAAGGGAAGTGTATTCCTGCCATGCCCCTGCACCACTCCTGAAAGCAGCTGAGCAGTAGCTCCAGGGTGCCATGTGCTGCCCCTCATCTACAGGCACTGAGTCGGCAGCTTCTACTGGCCATGGTTCCCCATCACTGATCAATGGGAGCTGCAGGAGCAGTGTCTATAGGCAAGGACAGCATGTGGAGACCCCCTCATCTGCCTCTCTGAGGCCACAGGGACATGCCGGCCATGTCCAGGAGCAGCAATTCCCACAGGGATACTTACTCCAGCCACGACAGGTTTGGCATTTTAGAACTCACCACGCAACCAATGCCATTTGAGCGTAAGAGGGAAAAGAAAATTATGAAAAGCACAGTCCAGTCAAAAGCCCATAAAACCCCACCTTGCCAGGAGTAACAGAAATAACAAAAACCCAGGTATTTGCTGGGTGGGGAGATGAGAGTGAGGGATACTGTGTGCTTGTGGGAATGACAGAGATTTGCCAAGCTTCCTCCATCCCCTCCCCCCATTAGACAGGATACAGGAGTGGGGCGGGGAGGAGGGACAGCCTGACATCAGCACCCTTCTCCCCCCGGCCAGAGGCAAGCGGGGCACAGGCTGACCCAGCTCGGCCTGCAGGGGAGCCCGGCAGAGGAACAGCCCGGCCGTGTTGCGCATCGTACGGGGCTCAGGCCGCTGGCAGCCCGGGAACTGCCCCGCGGGCCATGGAGGCTCGGAGGGTCAGGACTGGGGGGCCTTTGGCTTACAAGTTCCTCTGGGAACCGGCCCCGCCACTTGCCCAGGCCCGCCTGAGGCTCCTGCCCCCAGACGCCGGGCGGGCGGGCGAAGGCCATGGGACATCTGGGGCCCCGCCAATCACCGCTCGGCCTCCCAAGGCTCCGCCCAACGGGAAGCAAGGGACACGCCCCTCCGTCCCCGCCTGGCCACTTAGCAGTCGTCTGCGCGGCCAGCGCACACTGCTCGGGGAGCCCGGGCGGGGGCTGTAGGTGCAGGGCTGTACGCTGTGTGGGGCACAAGGGGACCGGTCCCTGTGCTACATCACCAGGGGGACCCCATGACCAAGGAGACCGGTGTCAGGAACTACGTCATTGGGGGACCCCCCCCCCCGTTACCAAGGAGACGGGGCTGTGGCGCTACATCACTGCGGGGACCCCATTGTATCTATATCACTAGGGGGATCCGTTACCAAGGAGACCAGGGTCCCGTATCTACATCACAGCAGGGGGACCCCCCTTCCCAGGGAGTCCTGGGTTCTAGAGCCTTGGTACCGGGGAGGATGAAGTTCTAGAACCTCCCTACTCCAGTTCCCCTCCCCAATGCTGGCGGGGGGAGGGGGGTCAACCGTGCTATACCAGGCCATGTCCAGAGCTCTGGCATCTCCCTGCCCCTATTGCAGTCATTGGGGTAACGGGGGGAAGTGGGGGACAACCCTCTCTTGTGCCAGTGAGTCCAGGAAGTGTTGTTCAGCCTGAGACCTCCCTGACCCCACAAGTTTCTGAGTGGCGCAGGGGGGAGGAAAGGGGCCGCCCAGGGCCTCCCTTGTCCCAAGGAGCTGCAGTAACACGGATTCTCTGTCCGGCAGCATCCTGGTCTCAGGCACTGCGGCTGGGAACAGGGGCACTCGGACTGGGGCAGATGGCTCCACTCAGAGGCATGTGATGCGGGGCTCAGACGGGTCTGCCAGAGAGACACCGCTGCCATCTAAACAGGGCGACCCCTGAGCTTGCGTCACTGGGACGCTGAGGGCCCAGCCCTGGAGCTCGGCAGGCTGGATCGAGGCTTTCAGTGGTGCCAGACTGAGACCCACCTCGCAGCACCTCCCCTCTGCCCTTCTTACCTGGCTGGGACCATGGGGGGCAATTGGCATCTGCCCTGTGCCTGCCCCGTGCTGCTTTGTACCTAGGGCTGGAGGTACCTTCTGTGGCAGCCGTGGGCCAGCCCCCCAGCCCCACATGCTCCCCCCTCCCAGGCCCAGCTGTTACTGCAGATTGGCAATGGGCTCCCCTGCAGCCTTCAGTCCCACAGGTCACCTCCCTACCCCACCCATCCCCCTATTTGCACTGTCGCCCCCCCCTCCCCTTCGCCGCTCTAGTTCCACCTCCACCTCCCTGTGCTGAACTGGGACTGAATGTCCTTTGTGGATCCGTGAGGTTAACCTGGCGCAGAGGGTCCCACACCAGCCTGGCAGCCCCCCGTGTGGGACCCGTCCTCAGTGCCCAGCTCTGGAGCGAGAAGGTCCAGAGCGTCTCCTTGTGCTGCAAGGGCAGATCAGACCAACCCTCTCAGATGGGCAGCTCCCTGCTCTGTGTGGGGTCTGAGCAAGAGACACTAGGGCTACGTCTACACTGGCCCCTAAAAATGGAAAAGCGATGCAAATCAGGTAAGTCAGCATAGGGAAATCCGCGGGGGATTTAAATATCCCCCGCGGATTTAAATAAGAAGTAGGAATAAGAGATCCTCCGGAAAAGGGCTTTATTCCGGAGGATCGCGCCAGTCTAGACGCTTTTTTCCAGCTTTTCCCCAAGCCGGAAAAAAAGCAGCGGACATGTTTATTTAAATCCGCGGGGGATATTTAAATCTCCCGCGGATTTCCCTATGCTGACTTACCTGATTTGCATCGCTTTTCCGTTTTTAGGGGCCAGTGTAGACATAGCCTTCAAGAGAAAACCAGCTCTCGGGCCACAACTGGCTCAGGACACACAGAGGCACCTTCTGTTGCCCAGGGCTCCACCTGCCCCTGGCCAAGGCAGAGGTAGGAATGGGGACCCTGGGTCCCTCCTTCCTGGTTTGGGGGGAGCAGCAGTTTCTGGCCCCACCCAGGGCAGGTGCAGGGTTCGTAGCTCCCCAGAGCTACCCATTTAGTTGTTTCATTTTCAGCGTGGGCTGCCCCTTCCCTCCCCCCCGGCTCACAAGAGGGAGAGTATAATACTTATATACTTTGCTGTTCAGAAAGTGATGTTGCAGGGGACCTTTTGACTCCAGATCAGGAAATCAAATTCACCTCTTTTCCCTCCTGAGCTGGCTAATCCTGCTTCATTCAGCACCTCAGTATTTGGTCGTGTGTTACGGAGGTTTTAAATATGGAGATATACACCTCTCTAGAGCTGGAAGAGAGACCTGCAGAGGTCATCCAGCCCAGTCCCCCCCTGAGGGCAGGACCAAATACCATCCCTGACAAATTTGCTCCAGACTCCTACACAGCCCTCTTACAGGGTTGAGCTCAGGACTCTGGGTTTAGCAGGTCAGTGCTCAAACCACTGAGCTATCCCTCTCCCTGCGGTTAAGCATCCTCATAATGAAAGAAGGCTACAAGAAATAAAAGGGGCCCCACAGTGAGCAGAGAAAAGTTTAAAAGCGAGAACAGGGATGCATGTGGACGATCCTGATGGGTCGATACCCAGGGTACAATAGGTGGGAGGCGTTTGATCTTTCTATGCGGAAGGCGACGGCCCCGTTCCTCTGGTCCAGGGTCTGTCCCCTGTGACTCACTCAGGTGTTTTATTGCCCCATCCCCTTCCTGGCTAAAGAGGAGATGAGATATAAAGTGAACCCAGAAGAAGAGCCTTGGGGAATGATCCAGAATCAGGGGATGTGGGGCGGAGGCTGGGGAGTCCCTAGATGTTATGTGGGGAGAGAAGAGAGCGGTGGGGGTGGTTCGGGGCAGACAGCAGTGATGGCGCCACCCCCATCTCATACAGCCCCCTGGGCGGGTCCCCTGAGGGGAGCGGAACTCTCGCCAAGGCGGGAAAATCCGGTTAGAACCGGTTCCCCAACGGTCGCTCGGCTCCCTCGCCGCAGGGCGCCGGAGCCATTCCCCCCTCCCCCGCCCAGTGCGGGTGCAAGTGCCCAGCCGCAGTGACACTGTCCCCACCGGCCTGGCTCCACCCGGCTCCTAGCCTGCTGCCCTCTGCCGCCTGGCCCCAGGGTGGAGCAGAGCGCAGTGGGGCTGGGACATGGGTGGGGCCGGGACATGGGTGGGGCCCCACCATGATGAGCGTGTGGGGCTGGCCCCTGTTCCCACCCTCTGCCTGGCCCCCCAGTAATCTCCTGGCTCATGTCACACAGGAGAGGGGGCTTGGAGAAAGGGGGGCAGTGGGGATGGGAGGGGGTAGAGCAGGAGTTGGGGCTGGGGGAAGAGGCGGAGGAGTTCTGGGGCATTGTGGGAGCGGTTTGCTCTGGTCCCCCATGTTTCTCTAGGAACAGCCCTGCCTGCTTCCTAGTGTGGATACTCAGAGACAGTCTGTGGGAACAGCTCCCATCCCATGAACACCCCCCCTAGACACCATAGCCTGGGAGGACCCACCCAGACCAGAAACAAATCTAACCCCTCCTCACCCAGCAACAGGACAAATCAGACTTGTCTTTTCTGCCCCCCATTTTTTAATACCGTAAAAGCCCATCAGAATGAAAAGGAGCACAGAAGCAGCTTTAATCCCCACGTCAATGGCAAAGAGGCACACAGATGGGAGAAGGAGTTTATGTTTTAATGACACTGATACAGCAACCATGTCAAGGTAGAAACCTGAAATGAGTGAGCAGCCGTCTCCCCTTGCATCCGGATCGGTACATTTCTAAGCCCCTTTTGAGCTGCCTTCAGTTCAGCCTCGTCTTCCACGTGTTATTTCTAGACACCCTGTTCCGTTCCTGTTTATTTCTTGATGTCTCTCCTACTCTCCCCCAATCTCTCTCAGACACCCAGCCCCCTCATATTCTCCTTTTCCCCTACATTTATACCCTCTCCTCCAACAGCCATTGGCAGTTTTCTCCCCCAGGAGTGTTTCTTTTGTTGCTTTTATATCCAGTTTTACACTTTTCCCAGGACACTCTGTTTATTTCCTTGTACTTGAACTTTTCCTTTTGTTTTCACTGTTACCTCAAGTTCAGCTCCTCCCATACCATCCCCCTCCCCTGCATTTTGTAGCCTGTCCCCAGCCCGCCTTTAGTTGTTCCCTACCCAGCCCCCACATCTGCTCCTCCTCCAGGCCCAGGCATTCTCCCCCCTTCCTGTCTCATCCCTGGGGCTACAGGAAAAGAAAGGGGGGAGTACGGGGTTATGGAGATGAGAAGCTGGGAGTCCTCCAGGGTCATGGAGACTAGACAGGCTGATTTAAAGGTCCCCAGGGGGACGTCTCTCTACACCCCCATGTCTCAGGGACTCAGGCTGAGCTGGGATCCTGACCCCACCCAGAGCCAGGGTCGGATTTTCTCCACAGGGAGGGAGCCCGACGAGAAAGTGAAGATCGAGGCCTCAGTACCAGCATCAATAAATGTCACCTGCCTCCCATCACAGTCCAGGCAAACCCGGATCCTGCTGGGGGGGCTCATGGTCAGGGTGGTCATAGGGTCATTGAGAGCCTGGAACTGATCCCCCCACCGCCCCACAGCCCAGATCCCCCCTTCAGGGCTGATGGCTCTTTTCCTCCTCCTAGATTTCTTGGCCACCCCCACAGCCCAGTGCCCCCCGTTTCCCACCACCACCTCCCAGCGATGCCTCCCTGCGGTGAAGCCCTCCCGGCCCAGCACACAGTGATCACTGTCAAATTTCTCAGCGTTGTCGGGCAGCAGCTTCTGTGTCTCTGCCCGGCTCACGCGTTTCCCATCCTCCGACAGGACGAGGTCGCGCTGAGCCGTGGCAGGATCCAGCATCACGTTGGCTGGGGAGAGAGAATCAGAGCATGAGGGGCAGAGCTTGGCCCTAGGGAGGGTTTGATAGAGTCAGGGACAGAATCTGCCCCAGCTGGGCAGTGACTCAGGGACTCTCCTTCCTCCGGGGGGGGGGGGACCTGCTCTGAGTGGGGAGCTGCCCTGAGGTCTCAGCCCAGTGACGGAAGGACTCACTCACCAGCAGACAGGGAAGTGAGAGAGAAAAAAGTCAAGCCTGAGACACAGAATGTCTCCCTCTGAAGGGGATTAAAGGCCTTAACATTTCAGGAAGTCCCAGGAGACTTCCACTCACATTAATCTTTTCCCAGATGCACCCTCCCTCCATTTTAAAATCGTGGTGCTTAGACATCCGTTGTCTGTCATGGGGGCCACCACTGTAGATCATGACAAAATTAAACAAGTCCCCAATTAAAGTTCTGTGGCTCATCATCTGGGCCAGCCAAAGAGAATTATCACCCCCGATTTCAGAGTCTGAAGTTAGGATTTTGGTTTACAAGCAAAGAGCTTTCAGAGCCGAAGGAGGTATGTGGGGGAGGGAGGAGAAAGAGAGTTAGGAAGTGAGTCCATGAAAGAGAAAATGGAAAATATGGATAAAAACAGCAGGAAGTTGCTGTTTGACAGAGAGGAAAAAGGCAGAAAAAAGAGGGGTTGGAAGTGAGTCCATGAAGGAGAAAGTAGAAAATATGATTTAACACAGTACAAGGCTGGTGTTTGACAGAGAGAGGAAAAATGGAGGAGAAAAGCAGAACCTGACCCATCACAAGGGGGCTTTGGTTTGAACACTTTGGCTGGTCACTCTTGTGCCTGGACCTGACAACAGGACTGGGATCCTATGGGACAATCACAGCTCAGTCACTCGGAGCCAGGATCATTTACAGCATGAGCTGAACTAGGTGTCAGTAGGGCGTGTTGTTGTGTGGATTCCTTCCTCTTCCTCCTTTGAACCGCAGGGCCCCTCTGTTCTTTGGGCCGGGAAATATTACATTCCTCTTTCCTCCTTGTGTTTTGCACGGTGAGAGGGAGCAGGGTCTCCCATCGATTAAACACGTGTTGGAATTACCTGCGTCACTGAGGGATCTCCTCTGCTCTGAAAGCAAAGACACAGGTGAGGATGAGAAGGAAGCCTGACCAATTCAGTACCAATAGGGTGAGTTACCACAGAAAGGGGTGCAGTAGAGAGAAGCCAAACAGAACATGCCCTTACCTAGCTCTGTGTGAAGTTTACCTGAATAAAAAAACAAAGAAAAAGGCTCCTTTAAAAGCTTCTCTTGGGTGAACTGACCTCCTCCTGGTCCCCAGTCATTGATCATTTCAGCCTGTCTGCTGGGCACTGTTTAACATCGATACACCCCTTGGCACTGGGCACAGGGTAAGCCCACCAATGCAAGTCACTTTTTAGTGGGGTGTGACTGCGTTGGGGCAGACCTGCAGCAGCTCGACATGGAAAGGCAGAAGGAACCCAGAAGTCTGGGCAAAAAGTGGCAATTCTAACTCATGCATCCCATACCACCTTCACAGGATCCTGCCCCCAGTGGCCACATCGTCCCTTCCATCCAGGGCTGCCACCAGCCCCTCTGGGAAGCTCTTTATATGCAACTAGCATGGAGCCATTTCTACCATGGGCATCACGTGCCCAGTTCCCCCATCGTTCACTCCAGGAGACACATGCCCAAGGCTGGCTTCCTACCCGCTCCTGTCATAACATGCCATGCACTGAGTCAGGGCAGCATTGCTGAGGATTTTCTAGTGGACATGTTCACATTCAAAATTCTTTATAGCATCACGTGTGTCCTGCGAGGAGAAAAATGGAACTTACTGATCTCGTCGAGATGTTGCCCTAGAAAACAAAAGGAGCACAGTTTAAGGGCTTTTCCAGTGACTCCAGATTGAAAGGTGTTTTTATTCAGTTTCACACCATGAATGAGGATATTCTCATTTATGAACCCCTGCCTAATAATAATGTTGTTCCTCTCTCAAGCTGGTGCTCCCAGGGGGCAGAAATCAGTACATGTTGAATCTTTCTCATCCAGAACTCTCTTGTTCAGAAATATCTGTGGTCCAGCATGGTGTTAGCCAGGTGTCCATTTTTCCAGATGTCTCGAGAAATGAGGTCCAAGAAATGAGCTAACTCTCCTGTTTGGTTCCCTTCTCCTGAAACTCTGCTGAACCCCAAACTACCAAGAATGTAGCCTGCCGGCCCCAAGACTGAACATTAGCACACACACTCAAAACAAAAATAAAACTGCAAAAAACTAGGAAGATTTGCACCGTGACTCCCCTAGAAGGAGCCAGGCAAACCCACAAACAGAATGCATCATTCCTTAGTGTTGTAGTCATCTTTTGAACACACTAGATTAGAATTAAACCTCAAACTCTCTGAGGCTAGGTCTACACTAGACCTGACAGCTTGGTTTAAGGGGTGCAACTCCAGCTATGTAGAATATGTAGCTGGAGCTGACTTACCTTTAGCCGAGCGTGGGGGGCATCCCCAGAATGGGAAGCTAATGGGAACAAATGCAAGTCTTAACGAAACTGGGTAAATCAAACTCCAAAAGATCAATCACAGAAGCGTTGATCTTCCACAGAATGAAGACCAGCCCTCAGGCAAGAGTTTTCATTGGAGCCAAGGGGACGTACGAGCCCCAAACACATCGATTTTCAGCAGTAGCAGGACAGTTAATTCCCTTAGCTCCTTTTTCAATGTAATTCAACTGGTGCAGTCCAAGAGTTACACTTATTTTAGGAGGAATAAGAACAGGTTTAAGTTACCCTGAAATAAACTGCACTGTAATCCATGTGTCCACATATAGGTTTGCATTGACTTCAGAAAATCAACTGAATCTCACACCTTAAACTGGGATGACTTTCTCATGTAGAAAAATTATAACTGTCTTTCCTAACCTGGAGAGCTCATTCTGACCACACCGTGTTTTCCACAATAGATTAAGATTAAGATGAGTTAAGATTACCTCTTAATCTGAACAGAAAAAGTGTCAGGCCGATGAACACCAACAAAATCACCAGAGTGACACTCCAAACCACAAGCCATGGTGACGTTCTTGGGAAAAAGAAATCTGAAACACAGACCCCACATTAGGTTGGAAATAAACAATATTCTTCAGTTTGGAAGCATAGGCAGCATCCTTGTATTTTAGTATCATGTATCTAATCAGGATTTGTTTGGAACAAGTGTGGGGATGCTCCCTGCAATCTAAAAGTGAGCAGAAACCAACATGAGAAAGAGGTTCTGCTCACACACTTGTGATAGTGTATTAAATGTGCATGGTGTATTAAATACGATGGGACCTGCTACCAGCCTCTCTCCGTGTGCCCCTCTCCAGCACAAGTAAGCGGGCCTGGTCATATACCCTAGTATTAAGGTGGTTCCATCCTTCTCATATTCAATTGCTTGCTATTTTGCGAAATTGTAACTCTCTGGGCAGAAAAGTTCCATGCTGGGTGGCTGCCCCAGACTGAACTTTTCTGGCAAGTTTCAGCCAAAGTGGTTCAAATGTTTCTGAGAACGAGGCTAGAGAATGACAGGTTTTATTGACATCAGAAAGAAAATCCAATGAGCTTTTCTAGGAGAAACTTGAGTTGCCTGAACTTTGGAGCAGAGATATGAGATGAAGTAACGGGCAACCTCATGGCAGGGATGGGCCTTTTCCCTGGGAAAATCCACCCAACAACTGGCCAAGTGCTAAGCCTCTGAAAAGCTGTAGTTTGTGCACACACGGTAGAGTTCTTAGAGTTCAGCAGCTTCACTATCTGAAGATCGTGTCTCACTGAACCTGCTCCATCCGCCCACAGCCCCTGGTGCTGCACACGTGACATCCCCATGCTCCTGCTCAAGAGTAGAAGGACAAAGCTGAACTTTCCCCACAGTTCCTGCTGCTGGCAGCTCCCAGCTTGTGAGGGGTGGGGCTCTAGAAAGGCCAGCAAGGGGCCTATCTCTCCCATGCTCTCAGGGCATGTCTACACTAGGAACTCGTTTAGAAAGAACTAACTTTGAACTAATAACTCCCAAAATAACAAAAGCCAACTAGTGGGTCCCCACTATGGGGCAGCCTCGAAATGAGTCCAGGCCAGGCTCCCTTTATGTGGACGTGCTACCTCGACTTAGAGCCCCAGGAGGCACTGGGGAGTAATTAGTTTGAATGACTCTGGGGAGGAGCTATTTCGAAAAAGCAGCATGGGTAAGGTTGGTGAATGGTGCTTTGGGAAGTGGGAGAGGGGAAGATAATACACGACCATGGTAGTAGAACCTGTATCCTTATTCCCAGACACAAAGGGGACACATTTCGAATGCACAGGGAACCGCAATACCGTCCTTTCTAATGTTTGAATCCTTTGCTGCTGTAAGGATGGTCTCGTGTTTTGTATGTGTTTGCGCATGCGGCAGCGCATGCGGCTAACTCCTTGTGGATTTGTTTGTTTACATCTTAAAATTCTGCTGGTCCTTGTGCAGGTTCTTCACTATGTTTGATAACGGGGGCTTCTGAACCTATCACCCGAACTAGAAGCCAAACCCGGGGAACGTGAGCAAAGAAAGAGTCTCCTTTCTATGGAGCTAGTAGCACAGTTAAAAGAGAAATCATCGTATCGTTACATTTCCCGGCAGAAAACTGCCCCTTAGGTGAAACAAATTTTTGAAACATCAGGGAATTGCAGAGTAAATGGAAATCTGAGGCAGTAAGAGAGGAAATAAATAGCTCAGGGAGGGCAGAGAAATATCCCCAAACTCTTGAATTCAGCTGGCTCAGGACTGGACCCAAATCCCACTGATGTTGGTAACAGGCTTTGGATGAGGCACACAGGGCTTTGTGGTTATGGCCACCCCTTTCCCTGGGTGATGTTCGGTAACGGGGGGGGGAGGGGGGGGAGGAAATGAGACTTCCTATGAAAACTTGGACCTTGTAGGCAGTGACTCACTGAAATGTGTGTTCCCGGGGTTCCAGACTTTCTTGGCCCTGCCTGGTTCCTGATCTTCTGTGAGCAGAGACTCAACAGCCACAAATTTACTCAGGTTGAACAGATCTCAGCAGATCACATCTCCCTCTCCACAGTCAAGGGAGGCAAGGAACCTAGTCCTTGATCTATCAGTCCACTAGGAGCCAGACAGTCCAAGCAATGAGTAGTGCCCCCAATAGACCATCACCTGAACACTGCCCTGTGGTGAATGCATGAGAAGAAGGAATTGAATTTCAATTTAAATATATATTACGAATCACTGTATCGATTTGTAGTATGCTGATCTTCAGACACCAACCAAGATGCTTAAATTATTGTCATGTCCACAAGGAATTTCTAGGCTGAAATATATTTATGTTTTGTTTAACCTTAAACCTGAATTTCCTAGGTTAAAACATTTGTTTCTGAGATAATCACAAAATCCGTGGCATGTGCTTCACCTGCCGTTGTGCTCTCTACTTTAACTGCACCTCAGTGTAGTTTTCTGTGAGGAACTAAATATTTCAAGGGATTTTTTCCTATTGGGGATGGCAGCGTTTGGGTTGGGTAGTCACTGACCTGACATATAGAAAGTCGAGGGATCCTTTTCCAGGCTGAAGCGGGTGCTTCTGATAGAACAGGACACATTCTGGTTGGAGCGCTCGGTCACAACGAGGGAACTTCTGATTTCAAAGAGCCCCTGGGCGTCTCTGGATTTGGTTTCCGCTGAGGAAGATAAACGCTGCCCGCTGAGATCTCTCCACAGCACCTCGGGCTCTGGGTACCACCCGGCCAGATGACAGACCATCCGGATCCCTCCGTCCTGGTAACCCTCCACTGAGATCTGAGGCGCAGAGCCTGAAGCTAGAGTGAGTAAATCAGTGAGAAATCAATATCTCTACAGCCTAGAGGACAAACACTGACGTTTCCAATAACTGACTGAACACACTTTCTTCCTTACTGATTTTCATGGAAACAGGAAACTAGACTCTCACAAGCATTTACTTAACTGTGCCACAACCCTGGGGCTTGTGAGATGAAGGAGGACGCCTTACAGAACATGGGGGTGCAGCTCGCTGCAGCGGTGCAGGCAATATGAAGGGGCTAAGGAATGCAGTAGGTTTTCCCCTTGATTTCTCATGTCTAGCCTTTGGTTTTGTGTTCCCAGATTCATTAGGTTTTAAGGCCAAAAAGGACCACTGTGATTGTCGAGTCTGACCTCCTGCATCACACAGGCCATAAACCGTCCTTTAATTAATTCCTGTTTCAAGCCCAAATGCTGTGGCTGGACTAGAGCTAGCACCTGGGCAGCATGTCCTGATGCAATTGTAACAGCCACTAAACAAAGTTTGTTTTGATTGTTATGGAGGTGAGGAAAATGTGTGTTTTTCACTGCTGTCTCACCGGAGAGCCACCTGGAACTTCTTAGCACACACTGACTAATTGAAAGATTCTTGACACAGAAAAATCTTGCCTCTGTCTTTCATCTAGTAAATACTGAAGTAGTCAGTGTGTGCAAGAGAGGCTGTGTTGCCCAGTGGCTAGTACACCCACCTGGGAGGTGGGAAACACTGAGTCTGGTCCCCCTGCTCCAGTCACTCTTCCATCATTATCCCACCTGGAAACACTTCAACAGAAGAGATTAAGGGAGCCCCACATTAGACTCTCAGAGCGAGGGTGGAGCTTAGGACACAAGCAGGTGGTTGCCATTTCCCACTGGCTGGCTTAGACTCCATCAATTCCTCCTCTGGCTGTGGTGTGTGAAGTGAGGCATTTTCTGCCTGAATTCTGCAGAGGGACCGAGTGAGGTGTCTAAAACAAGTGGAGCTTGGGCCAGTAACAAAGACCCAGCTGCTGCTATGGCTGAATAGCCAGGGAGGAGATCCCTCGCTTCTGGAACAAAAGGCAAATCCACTATTTGGGAGCATCCCTCGGCCTAATGGGGAGAAAGTATCTGAACAGGGGTTGCCTGGTTCTCATGAGCCTGCTCTAACCCCAAGGCTCCGGGATAGTCTGGTGTGTGGGGCTCTTTCAATCTCTCCTGCTGTTGCTGTTTCGCTTAGAATCATAGAACACTAGGAGTGGAAGATACTTCGGGAGGTCATTGAATCCAGCCCCAAGCCCTCAGGGCAGGACCCAGCATTGTCTAGACCATCCCTGATAGACATTTATCTAACCTGCTCTTAAATATCTCCAGAGATGGAGATTCTCCAACCTCCATAAGCACCTTATTCCAGTGTTTAAAACAGATCATTACACAACCATTTTCCTTCTCCTTCTCTGAACCAACCACTAACTCATGTAATGACTTTTTCAGGTTCTCAGGGGCATGGACATATGCCCCTGACACGGGGAGTGGGTGCCTAAGCAGTTTTGTGGGTCTGGGTCCAAGAGCTACCTAAAAAGAGATGACAGATCCATGTTACGGACCTGCTACTTCCAGCTGCAGAACAGCTTCTTCATAAGAGACACCTTCTTGGACAAAGCAGTGGTATTGTCCTTCGTCGGAGGGCCTGACGTTGGCAATCTTCAGGGCCACGTTCCCACCTGCGATGTCAGCTTTGAAAAGCTCCGTCCTGCCGTGGTACTCGGGCATCTGCTGCCCAAACTGATCCTTCCCATGCTGGTACAGGTGCACAAAGGACGCGAACTCATGTCGAAACCATCTCACCTCCATGTGCTCCGCACTGACGCTGGGAGACAGGTGGCAGGGTAACACGATGTCCTCCCCCACCACAGCCGGGACAGGGTGACCAGGCCCAGCCACGGTGAACCGAGCTGCAAAAAGCACAAAGGAGCTAAATCAGATTCCCTTTTAATCAATGACACTCCCACCCACCCACAATTCTAACGTACGTCCCATTCCATACAGGTGTTGTGCTGCTCTGTCACTGGCTAGCAAGTGTCCATAGAATTTGACGGAGCCCTGGTATTCTCTTTGATGCAATCTTCTTTATTTACAAGGAACATACAAGTCTTACTTCTCCAGACCCAGAGGAATCAAGGAAACAGGAAAAGGAGCTGTTTCATAGCATACAGCCCCAACCCTCTCTACTCAGCAGACCCAAACATTCTCTCTTCTCAGGATTCCACTGAGGTCCTGTTGGCTTCCTGGCTATTTTTGTTTTTGTTTCCACCTCCCTCTCTGTTCTTGATTCTGTGTGTTCTCTCTCAGAGGGTATGTCTACACTAAACAGCTGTTTTTCTGAAAAAAAAAAAATGAACTTCCATCCACACTGCAATCATGTTCTCTCAAAAAAAAAATTGAAAGAACAGAGGGGTTTTTCCAACATTGGTAAACCTCTTTCTATGAGGAAGAAGACTTTTTGGGAAAAAGCTCTTTTGGAAAAAGGCACGTGTGAATGGGGAAGAGGGAGCGCTTTTGGAAGACGAGGAAAGAGGAAAAAGCACAGGTGCCCTGGTGGCCACTCCATCTATAGCAATTGCAGCTTACATGTAAGAAAGCGTCCATTCAGTGTGGACACTATCTTTTGAAAAAGCAGATCGCTTTTTCGATGTGCTTTTGCTGTGTGGACGCTCTCTTTCGGAAGAAGTTTTTCGTGTAAAAGCTTCTTCCAAAAGAAACCTGCAGTCTAGACATAGCCTTAAACCCTCCACACACACCTGGTCACAAAACCCAGCGGAAAAGGTCCTCTGTCTTTTCTACCCCCTTCTCACACCCAACATATCCACAGTGCTTGGCTGTGTTTACATGAACACTTTTGTCCATCAGACTTTTGTTGGAGAGGGATGTGAAACCCTGATCAATAGACGTTTCACCAATAGAAGTGCTGCGGTGGACTGGGCTATGATGGTGGAATATAGTCTCTTGCCGACATAGCTACTGCTGCTCATTAGGGGTGGTGTAATTATACCAATGGGAGAGCTCTCTCCTATTGGCATAGAGCAGCTACATGGGAGGCTTTTCAGTACCACTGTAGGATCAGTCGTGTAGATGTAGCCCTAGCCTTTGTGTAGACTCTATTTAGCTTTGTTTTAGGTGCGGCTACTTCACTGTCTTATATGGCTCTATTACGTGACAGGTGCAGTCAGACACCAGTTTGAACAAGGTCAGCTCAATCCAGAACAAATTTCACCCAGATCATAACAATTCATTGATTATTACTTATGTCGATACAATTGTGCTAATTTTTATTCAGTGTTGCATAACTAGTGAAACAGGGCAATTATATAGATCAAAGCCAATGAATAAATCCTGCAAGCAGCAGCCGAACCCACGGACGTTCCTACCTGATTCCAGCTTGTGAACGTAAAACGTTATGAAGAAAAGGATAAAAGCGGGTAGGGAGGAGCTGGCTCTGGAGCTATGGCTGAGGGAGAGGCCTTTCATCTCACTGGAACTGGATCCAGACGACAGGAAACGGGGGCAGCCCACAACAACAACAAATGTGTTGAGTAACACCACCACAGTGATTTCAGACAGCCTGGGTACAGACACAATGGAAAACGATGAACAGGATGCATTACTGGCCAAAAAACAAAAAACAACAAAAAAAAAACAAGGCTCTTCACTTGACTGGAATACATTTCTCTGTTTCTATGAAGGACGATAACTTTTATGTGCCGCATTGGATCAGCAATTCGTGGAAGATTCCCAGAGTTGATCAAAAGCCGTTTCATAATCTAGAGAAACCAATCACGTGTACAAAAATGGTTTGTTTTCAGCCAAAACTACATCCCATAATAGGAAAATGTTATTAAAAACAGACCTGTAGAAGATGCAATGGGCCTGCCATGGTGCACAACTGACCCAATCACAGTTTCTAGTCTTTTTACCAAGGCCTTTGAGAAAAGTTTATAGTCAGGGCAATGCAGGCACACAGATCTCCAATCCTTCAGCCCTCCTCCCCTAGGTACCCTTTCTTAAAGGCAAAACAGTGAGGACTGCTCAGAGTGGGTCTCCCTGATGCTCTCCTGAAAAACCTGGGGTAAGTCAGGCCTAAGGGGAGTTCAAAGAGCCCTGCAAAACTCAACAGGCAACCACCATTACCAGGTGTCCTACCTAGAGCAAAGCCATGTCAGGCAGAAGTCAATTCAGAGTGTGTTGAGCCTGTTCCAATCTATCCCCATCCAACTCTGAAACCCTAGGAGACGTCTCAAGGGGCGGCTGAGTCTCAGATGGACTCTCAGGCTCTGTGTGTCACGGAGCAAATCCCAGCAAAGCTCCTGATCCCCCCAGGACATAAACAATCAATTCTTGAAGTGGCTCATCACTTCCATGAGGAGTAACGGTAGATCGAATTAGGATCTTTAATGAGGAGTAGGATCATGGAATGAGAAGTAACGGTAGTTTGAATTAGGATCGTTAATTCGAACTACCTACTCTGTGCCATGTGCAGCCGCGGGCACGGAGTTCGGACTAAGGGGGATTTAAAAATGGCGGTGCCCAGGAACATGCAAATGAAGCCCAGGATATTTAAATCCTGGGCTTCATTTCCAACTCCGCTTGCCCTAATTACCCTACCTAGCTCGAACTAACGAGCTAGTATATACATACCCTTACTGACCCTCCCTGCATTCATCAACAAAAGTGATTTTATTAAGGGTGCAGGGTAGGATTTAAGTAGCCATATGAGATAGCAGACAGAACTAAGTAAAATACTAAGTAAAATAAAACAGACCACAGACTGGTTAGATGTAATCTCTCACCCTAACACTTGTTGTAATAAGCACTGTCACACAGAGGGCTCGCTTCCGGTTTGGACTCGGACCTTTCTCCCTGTTCAGTTCCACATGACCTCTTATAGGATAAGCCGGGGTGTCCTGACACCTGACAGCACCTGCCCCTATTGTTTGGCTGCTTTCCCCTACATAGGTTTTTCCAAAACCAGGAATTCTTTGTGTTCTTTCCTTCTGCTCTGGTGGAGAAAAACACCAGCATCCCAGAATTGTGGTGTCGGGTGACACTATCTCTTGCTTCACAGGGCCCCTCCTAGCCCCTCCACACAAGCTTACAGGAAAAACAAGTCCATTTACAGGTCATTGTTGCCTTGACAAAGGACCATGGCATTCCCAAAGTCCCATTCAAGGCCTGCACAGAGTAGGCTTCTAGCCACAGAACCACCCTCAGCAGCGTGCTCCCCGACTGCACTGCCTTTCCTCTCAGAGCCCCCAGGAACAGGGCTGCCACTGCCAGGCCCAGCCTAACTCTTCTCAGGGCACCCATGAGCCATGTGTGTCAGACTCCCACAATCACTTCCCCAGGGATGCTCAACTCCTGCACTGCCCCCAGCGATTTTCTGAACCTTTTCCAGTGCCAAGAGATCTCTTCTGAGATGAAGCGACCACATCTGTATGTAGGATTCAAATTGTGGGCATCCCCTGGTTTTATAGAGAGGCAACAAGACATTCTCTGTCTTATTCTCCGTCTTATTTTCCTTCCTCTTTTAAATGATTCCTAACATGCTGTTTGCTTTTCTGACTGCCGCGGCACACGGAGTGGATGTTTTCAGAGAACTCTCCACAATGACTCCAAGATCTCTCTCGAGTGGTAACAGCTAATTTAGTCCTCATCATTTTTATTGTACATTGGGGATATTTTCCAGCATGTATTACTTTGCATTTATTGGCATTACAATTAATTTGCATTTTGTTGCCCAGTCACTTCGCTTGGTGAGATCTTTTTGAAGCTCTTCACAGTCTGCTTTGGTCTTAACTATCTTGAGCAGTTTGGTATCATCTGCAAATTTTGCCACCTCACTGTTTACCTCTTTCTCTAGATAATTTATAAATAAGTTGAATAGGATTTGTCCCAGGACATACTCTTGGGGGACCCCACTAGTTATTTATCTCCACTCGGAAAACTGACCACTTATTCCTACTCTTTGTTTCCTGTCTTTTAACCAGTTAGCAATTCACGAGAGGACCTTCCCCCTTATCCCATGACAATTTATTTAATGTAAAAGCCTTTGGAGAGGGACCTTGTCAAAGACTTTCTGGAAATCTAAGTACACTAGAGACACTGGATCCCTCTTGTCCACGTTTGTTGACCTTCTCAAAGAACTCTAGGGCTACATCTAGACTGCCTCTTTTTTGTGGACGAGGCAATACAAATGAAGCACTCATTAGCAACGTCTCACTCTTCATTTGCATATTCGCTTCTGATGCTTTTTGCACAAGAGGTTTTTGCGCAGAAACAAGCAGTGTAGATGGGTCTATTTTGCACAAAAACCCCTCTTGCGCATAGTCCTTATGCCTCAAAAAAGAAGGTATATGGGATCTTGTGCAAAAAAGGTTTTTTTGTGCTGAACAGACCCATTTACACTGTTCCTTTCTGCACAAAAACTGCTGCTAATTAATTATGCAAAAACTGCAAAACTGCTGCTAATTAATTATGCAAATAAAGCACAGCAATAGTCTACTCTGTGCTTCATTTGCATAAGCTTTTCAGGAAGAAGGCTACAGTGTAGATGTAGCAACAGAGTCACCCAGATCAGAGGCATCCTCCATACTGTGCTAGGGAGATCTGAAAGGGTGGGATAATGCGACAACCAGGACACACACACACATCACAATGCTGCTTCTTGGTTATGGCTTCAAAAGAGCATTCACCAAATCCATCCAGGACAACAGTCTGCCTCGCTCACAAGGGGAGATGGCTCGTGAGGCGAACACACGATTCTCCGCTGGAAGAACAATCCCTGAGCAAACCTCCAGGACATGCTGCCCGGAAGGCAGAGAGACCCTTATTCCAGAAGTGCACAGACTGGATTCTAGTCTGAACAGTAAGAGCTGCTGTCAACCTCCATTGTGTCTCACATAACTTTTCCTAGCTAGTCAGCAGGGTCAACCCAGCCTGAGAAAAAGCAGAAAACAGGACCTTGAGGAGAGAGATTCAGTGGGGGAAAAGAGGGTTAAAAAAAGTGCCTCTTCTGAGAGCCATAAATCAGAAAGTGCCCAGTGTCAAAAGACGGTTACAAACAGGACTCTGTACTTGGACTGTAATTGTAATCTAGACTCTGTTATCAACTGAGTGCCAATAAAAATAGGTAGGAGTAAAAATTAATGAGCCTCTGGGCTTAGCCATCTAATGGCAGGAACAGCTAAGCAGGGCAATAATGGCATCTATTCCAAACAAATTGATTCAGATGCTTTTGAATCTGGCCCACAAGGCCTCTTTCTGATAGAAGCAGGAAGGGGAGAGGGAAGCAACTAGTTGACTATCCTGTCGACTATCCGATAAGCATTTGACTAGTCCTTCACATCGTTAACAAAGCACTTGCATGTCACAGCCAGACAAGCTGAAACGTTAAATACCATCCGCAGAGGCCAGACGATGAATTGGGAAAGCATCTGGCAACCCGGATAGCCAGGGAGATGGCTTCTGAGGAGGTGTGTGAACAGGTGCTAACTCACAGACTTCTCAGGCAAAGGACACCCTAAGGAAGGACTTTGCAAACTGGAAAGCAGCCGCTAAGAGACCTGCTTGACTATGGGACACTGCAAAAGCGGCGGTGCAATAAGGAAATAGATGATGGGAACACTGGCCCACTCCCCACAGCTATCAGATAACTACAGTTAACTCCTGTCAAAGTCCTTCCCTAGGTGCACTGAGACAAGCCACACACCCAGCTCCCAATGTTTGCTCATAGTAAAAAAAAAAAAAAAAAAAAAAAAAAAACCAGCCAACTCATACACAATGTAAAAACCCAATGATAAAAACACAGCCATTAGGAACACAGTGCTTGATCTGGATGTATAAGTGAGTCCAGGCAATTTTTTCCATCACTGAAGGTATGTCTACACTGAAGACTTTTTTCAGAAAAACAGCCGTTTATCAAATAAATACTTCATTTATACTCACACTACAACCGCGTTCTTTTGAAAAATAAATTGAAAAAAAAAAGGGGGGGGGGTTCCAAAAATGGTAAACCTCTTTCTATGAGGAAGAAGTCTTTTTTGAGAGAGTTCTTTCAGGAAAAGGCAAGTGTGGACAGGGAAGAGGGAGTTCTTTCGGAAGAAGAGGAAAGAGGAAAAAGCACAGGTGCCTTGGTGGCCACTCTGCCCATAGCAATCATAGCTGATATGTGAGAAAGCATCCACAGTGAATGGTCTATATCTGTCGAAAAAGCAGATCGCTTTTTCGATGCGCTTTGGCAGTGTGGACTCTTTTTTTGAAAGACTTTTTTGGAAGATCTCTTCCAGAAAAGTTTCTTCTGAAAGAAACCTGCAGTTTAGACATAGCCTGAGCTAAGGCCTGGATAAGATCTAAGAGCCAGAACAGAGAAGGTCTCCACTTCCATCAATCACAGAGGGCACATCTGCACTGCAGGGATACACTGGGAATAAGCCAGGCAACCTGAGCTAGGCTAATTGTGTAGCTTAAGTCGAAATAGCTTGTTTTGGCTTTGGGCGCTGTCTACACAGCAGTGCTTCCATGACAGAGCCCTCTGCCCCCCGACTTCCCTTACTCCTCAGACACTAAGACTACGTCTACATTGGCATGATATTGCGCAAAAGCAGCTGCTTTTACGCAAAAACTTGCTGCCTGTCTACACTGGAGGGGAGTTCTTGCGCAAGAACACTGACGTTCTAATGTGTGAAATAAGTGCTTCTTGCACAAGAACTATGATGCTCCCGCTCAGGAATAAGCCCTTTTGCGCAACTGTTCTTGCTCAAGTGGCCAGTGTAGACAGGCAACATGAATTTCTTGCTCAAGAAAGCCTGATGGTTAAAATGGCCATCGGAGCTTTCTTGCGCAAGAGAGCATCTACACTGGCACGGATGCTCTTGTGCAAAAGCACATCTCTTGCGCAAAGGCACATGCCAGTGTAGACGCTCTCTTGCGCAAATACCTTAACAAAAGAACTCTTGCATTAAAGAGTATTTGCGCAAGATCATGCCAATGTAGACGTAGCCTGAGGGCCACAGGAGCCCGTTATTTCAAATCTATCTCGGAATAACATTGCTGTGCAGACACAGCCAAAGAGCCCCTTTCTTAGGCAGCTCACTGCCCTGTGGCAGTGGAGGGGCAGCAGCTCTTGATGCTGGAGATCCTGCAGCCCCACTGTACAGAAGTTGAGACTGACAAGATGCCAGAAATGCCTGCAAAACCCAGGCAGCAGCTCACCCATAGCTGGGAAGGGCTGGGAGATGGCCAAGTGGAGCAGTCTGGGTCAACCTGAGCCCTGATGCCAGGTTCCCAGTAACACCCCAGGCTACCTTTGTCCCTCAGGGTGCCCTCAAAGCACGAGGCCCCCTGGACAGGATGGCTCTGGAGAGCCCCACAATCTGAACAGCTGAGAGATCAGAGCACACGGCTGATGCGTGGGAGGCCCCAGTTGAAATTCATTCTCCCCTTGGCCAGAGAGCAGGGGAATTAAACCTGAGACTCCCCTATCCCTGGCAAGGCTCTGTCCAGCCTCCTAGGTCAGGCTGGCACCTTCTCCTTTGCCTGGAGTCTGAAAGGGAGCAGGCTGGGCGGCCGTCTCTGAGCAGGCCTCTTGGCTGGGGCTCCACACTCAGGCCAGGCCCTCATTGGCCTCTCCCCTCCCAGTCTGAGAATTGCTCAGGGAGGGAGGGAGGCAGCAGCGTTGCCTGACCAGACACAGGTTCCAATGGAGGTTCTACACTGAAAAGCCTGGCTCCTAGTAACAAGGGGATTGAAGTGCCCCTGGATTTGGAAGGAGTTTTGTGGATCTCAGTGGAGCCAAATTTGAGACTTTAGCTGGCTGGGCACAGTCTTACCAAGGATGTAGGACTCTCAGATTCAATTCCATCCATAGGATGGTTCGGGGCAGCTGTCCTTTAAATTAGGATCAATTAAATTGCTAATTTTAATCATGATTGAAGCCAGCATCTGGAGTTTTTAGTTATGTCCCTAACGAAACAGTGATTCTCATTGTTTGTTAACCATTGAAATATGTTGATTTGCAATTGAATGTAGATTTTACTCTAAATTTGGTAATCCTTTCTAACCAGGAGGATACACACATGTTGTATAATTTATTCAGAATCTTAATTTTAACTTTTTTATTATGGCAACAATGGAGAATGACATTTCTTATTAACAGGAGAGTTTTATTTAGTTTACCTCAACCTGTATTTGGATGGAAATTGGAATTCATTTTAAAAAATTAAAACTTTTTTATAATTAAAATTTAAAAACCTACCGTCACTGTTCTGGACAATTAAAGGGAAAAGTTAGAAACTTGCTTTGTATTTAAAACCTATTTGCATCTTATCTGTATTAGTGAATTGAACTGAATGTTTCTGGTTACCATGTTCTTTAAGATTTTTTCAGTTTCTTTTTTATGCAAACCAATAAAAATAATCATAATTCAGGTACAAAAATAGATATGAAATGGACTTAAAATCATTAGCTTTACAATTAAAATACTAATAATAGATTTCAGATTCTCATTTTTTTGCCTTTTGATGTCTGACCTTTGACAGTGTACTCAGGTCAGATTCCTAAACTTTTCTCTGCAAATGTGAGGGCTAAACATTTACTTGTTCTTCAATGAAATCTGAAGTTCTCACCTATTCTTAAAACAGGAGACCTGGAGCTTTTGGAAAATTAGCAGAGAAGGTGAAATTTACAATAAAATGCCAAAACTCCCCATAGCAATGTGTGACCTGACAACCCTGTAGCTCATCTGAATGTTTGACAGCAAATGCCTCTTCAATAGAAAACGAATGTTTAAAACATTAGACATTCATTTTCCTACTATTTGAATGTTTCCATTTTTCAATGAAATTATGCTAAATGAGATTTCTAAATCAAATTGAAATTAAAGTATTTTATTAATTCACCCTTCCCCCGCTGCCAAAAAGGAGAAAAAGAAGAGAAACTAATGAAAGCTGAAGAAAAAAAAAAAGACAGAAAAATTGTTTTAATGTTGATTGATTAAAAATCAGAGGGAGAAAACTAATGTCAACAGAAAGAAAACTAGAGTAATAATACTTGGGATTTGATACAATCTTCTGCATCCTAATTATAAGAAATTAATTTGTTATAAATCTCCTGCAGGCATCCCTGAGATCTAGTTGGGGCCAGGGTTCTTGAGTAAGACAGAGCTGCAAAAGAAATAAATTATTAAATCAACATGCTGCACAAATCTGGAATTATATTTCTAGGAAAGTAACCTGAAAAGCCCTGAAATGTAGAGTCCCTTTGAATGCACTGCTGAAGTAGCATTTACAGAAAGAGCAAGACAAATCATCACAGGATTATTCAATCTTTGTTGCTAGAATATTTCCAAGCAAGAAGCAGTATGTAGGAAGGGCTTTAAGGAGACACTTCGAAGTCAAAATAACCTACCTGATTGAGCTTTCTGGAGTTCTGAGAATCTTTCACAGTCTCCAGGTATGTTCAGACCTCCTGTGTTTTGTGGAGATGAATTGAAATAATCACTTAAAATGTCAGTTAGCAAGTTGCAAACAGCTATCTTTGTGTCTGTGAATGTGCTTCCTTCTTGGCAAAGAGCTGCAAAAGCGAAAGTAAAACATTACAATAGTCTTGTTGTTTGTTTCACTTACGTGCAGAAAGGAATCTTCCCCTTAAAGCAACAGCGACAGGACTTACTGTCTGTTCCAGCAGACTCAGGTATCCAGATGTCCCAAGTGAGCTGAATCTGATAAAGATATTCAAGAGTCTTCCTCCCCCTGGTCTGTGGACTAGAGTAAATTGAATGTCCAAAACTAAACTAACTAACTAACTAAGGCAGAGACCATACAGCTGCTGTTGGCTTCTGGAAACAGCTATATTAATCTGTGGTATGTTACATTCATCACATTTCACCTGTTTACCCCTGTAGTGAATTGAATCATCTGTGTTTGACTAAAGCCTGTCTTCCCAAAATCCCTCCAATCTTACCTTTAGAAGATCAAAAAATGGAGAATCCACCATGTCCCTTGTCAGTTTGTTGCAGAAGTTAATGGTGCTAGGTGCTAAAGCTGCGAGCCTGGTTTCTAATACTCACTTGTCTGCCTCAGTTTGCCTCCAGTGGTTTTCACAGACAGATTACATAGCCCTTTAGGAACCCCTATTTTTGTTAATGAAGGTTAAGTCACCTCTCACTGAAAGGCTTGTGAACTTCAGAACATTATACATAGGCTTCATAGAATTATATAGATTAGATATAGATTAGATTAGATGTATAAACAGATATAAAACTTCAATTGATAATATTGGTGTTAATTTTTCAATGTTCCACTGCATCCTACCCCCAGTTTTATCTGTTTAAATGTTCAGAATTGTGAACAATTATGTGTTTTAAGCATTTCTTTTCCTGATTTTAAATTTCATAATTGCAGGATTTTGTTTGGGGAGGGGAGATCATATAACTGTAATGTTTTATCTACACTGGCAGATTCTTGCACAAGAACATCTTGCACAAGTGTTCTTGTGCAAGAAGTCTTGCGCAAGAAAACGTCCACACTACCCTGTGCGCGTTGTGCTTTTGCGCAAGAGCGCCCATGACAGTGCAGACGCTCTCTTGCACAAGAAAGCTCTGATGGTCATTTTAGCCATAGGGCTTTCTTGCACAAGAAATCCCTGCCGAGTGTCCACACTGTCCTCTTGCGCAAGAGCTCCTGTGCAAGAGGGCTTACACCTGTTAAAAAAGAGTGTAGCTCTTGCGCAAGGAGCCTTCTCTTACCATACAGTACTGTAAATTTCCTTGCGCAAGAGCGGGCAGGCAGTGTGGACTCTCTGCACATTCTTGCACAAGAACGGCAGTACTTGTGCAAGAAACTGCGAGTGTAGAAATTCAAAAAGGTTGACATTCAAAAAGGTCTTAAATATTACAAAACAAATTACACGCTCATATGCCAAAATACACAAAGGCTATGTCTATTCTCGCGGCTTCTTGTGCAAGTATGGCCGTTCTTGCGCAAGAATTTGCAGAGCGTCCACACTACCCGCCTGCTCTTGTATAAGTAAATTTACAGTACAGCGTGATAAGAGAGGGCTCCTTGCGCAAGAGCTACGCTCTTTTTTAACAGGTGTAAGCCCTCTTGTGCAGGAGCTCTTGCGCGAGAGGGCAGTGTGGACGCTCGGCAGGGATTTCTTGCGCAAGAAAGCCCTATGGCTAAAATGGCCCTCAGAGCTTTCTTGCGCAAGAGAGCGTCCACACTGCCATAGGCGCTCTTGCACAAAAGCACAGCTCGCACATGGCAGTGTGGACGTTTTCTTGCGCAAGACTTCTTGCACAAGAACACTTGCAAGAAGCCGACACTGTAGACATAGCCAAAGTGAATATCCTTAAACAAACCTCTTGTGCAGCATTTCTCAAACTGTGGGTCCCATCTCCCGGGGAGTCGCGAGCAACTGAAAGGAGGGTCGCGGTATCACAAGTTTGAGAACGCCTGCTCTAGTAAGTTCTCAAGCAGCTTCTTCCTCACTTTGCCCATCTGTATGGAGAAAACCACCCAGGGCCGTCCTTAGGCATATGCAGAGTACGCAGTCGCATAGGGCACCACACTTTCTAGGGCACCACTCTGCCGGCCCGGCATGGAGGGGAAGCATACATGTGCGCTCTGCACCAGAGCCAGTAGGGGCGCTGCTGGCTCTTACGGCCCTGCCAGAAGACCCCACTGAGCTGAGGGACTCCGGTGAGGAGGCTGGCAAGCTGACCTCAGCTGGAGAAGGGAAGCTGTCAGCCCGGGTAGCAGCGTTGGGAGGAGCCAGGGCTGCGCCAGGGGTGGGGTCACATGCAGCGAGCCAGAGGGGGCAAGGTCACGCACGGCTTGGCATTGCGGTGCCATTTTTAAAAATGGCCAAGCCGTGCCTCGGAAAGAGATGCACCGAGCGAGGCGCGGGGGAGCAGATCCTCACTAGGGCGGGAATGGCCGTGTTGTGATGGGCCGGGGCTGTGAGCACCAAGTGGCCCAGCTCCGGCTCCGGTACTGGCACATGGTTTGGAGCCCGGGCTGCAGGGACTTCTGGGACCCAATTGCAGCAGACTCCAGCCCTGCAAATGGGAAGGCAGAGGGTAGGGGAGGCAAGGGGGATGGGGGAGGGGAGAGAGGAAGGGGCTTGTGCTGATGGGACGGGGGGAAAGGGGGCAGGTCAGGAGAAGAAAGGGGAAGGCACCAAGGGGCAGGGGTGCAGGAGAGACTAATGTGGGGGGGGGGCAAGTGGAGACAATGAGGAAAAAGGCAGGAGGGGGAGGTGTCAGTGGGAGGGGGGACAGGGTGATGGTGGGAGAGGAGAGGAGAGGGGAAGGGCATTGGGGGAAAGAGCGGGAGGGAAGAAGGCTTAAAAGAAGGGGTGGGCATGAGAAAGGTGGGGATGGAGCACGTCATATGTGAGGGCACAGAGGGGCAGGAGGGGAATGGGGAGAGAGTGGTGAGAGGGTGGGCATCAGAGAAAAAGGGGGTAGGGGCAGTAAGGGAAGGAGGAGGCACCAGGAGGGTCCAGGGGTAAGAGAAGGTGCAGATGCCAGGGGATTCTGGGGGTGCAGCAGAAGGGCAGACACCTGCAGGGGAGAGACCAGCACCAGAGGAGAGAGGCAGGGCAGGTGTGTAGAGGAAGGTGTTAGAAGAGGGGATGAGGAGGGGTAGCTCACATGATCAGAGTGGGGCTACTGGAGGAGTGGGCACAGGGGGGAGTGAAGGGCTGGTGGAGGGGGGCAGGTCTCAGGAAGGTTGAGGACAGTGAGAAGGCCAGGAGTCAGGACAGCAGAGGAAGGTGGGAAGTTGAGGGCAGCAAGATTAGGGGAGCTGATGGAGCAAAGGGAGGAGACATGGCAGCAGAGGGGAAAGGTAGAGGTTTTAAAGATATTTATTAATAACTTGGGTGCCACAGTGGCACATGCAAATAAGCCACATGAACTCAGTACTGGTGCACAACACAATTCATTTTGCACATGGGAGGAAACTCTTAGGCTGCGTCTACACTGGCATGATTTTGCGCAAGAACTCTTTTGCAGAAGAGTTCTTGTGCAAAAACTCTTCCAGAAAAGAGCATCTACACTGGCATGTGCCTTTGCGCAAGTGATTTGCTTTTGTGCAAAAGCATCCGTGCCAGTGTAGACGCTCTCTTGCGCAAGAAAGCTCTGATGGCCATTTTAACCATAGGGCTTTCTTGCACAAGAAATTCATGTTGCATGTCTACACTAGCCTCTTGCACAAGAACAGTTGCGCAAGAGGGCTTATTCCTGAGCGGGAGCATCATAGTTCTTGCACAAGACGCCCTGATTTCATACATTAGAACGTCAGTGTTCTTGCGCAAGAACTCGCAGCCAGTGTAGACAGGCAGCAAGTTTTGGTGCAAGATCGCACCAATGTAGACACAACCTGAGATGGAACACTTCCCCCGGCCTCTCTGCCCCCTGAGTTAATGTCACACACATTTGGCTGTGTCTACATTGGCACCCTTTTCCGGAAAAGGGTGCCAATGTAGACACAGCCATTGGGTTAATGCAATTGCAGGATAGTTGCATGACGGGGATTTGATGAGGGCCAAACTAATCCCTATTGGTAGGAGTATGGTGGGAAAAGTCCTTGGGGGGGGGGGGGTGTCACATGACACCTTTTACTTTTGGTCATGTGTCCATCTTGCCCTGAGAGTGTTGCCTCCAGAGGCCTGGCTAATGGGGGTCAGGGTTGTGACTAATGGGGGGGGTCAAAGAGTACATTAAAAAATTATTTGGATGCACCCCCTAATGAAATGTGCTGTGCATGCCTCTGACAGGAATCAATAAAGCATGTAACAGCAGGGCTGGGTCCTAGAAAGCCGAATGCACTGCCTGCAACACAGTCTGAGGGAAGGGATTGGCTACTGGGGTTTCTGGGAAGGGGAAGGGGAGGGGGAAGGGCGAAAAGCAAGTCAGTCATAGGGGCACCAGTTTAATAATCTCACGTAGGGCACCATAAATCCTAAGGATGGCGCTGAAAATACTGACCGGCAAAGGTCTGACCTCGCAAAGTCCCTGTACCCAGTATCCTAGTACTAATCTCAGCAAGGCCAACTCCCCTGCTCACACACCCAAGGGTCTCATTATCAAGGCTCAGATTTTGTCACAACTTATTTTGAGAGACAGTCGCAGACAGGCCACGGGCCGTGAGAAAAGTGAACGGAACCCCGGGAAGCTGGTGACCTGTCGGCGACTTTCACTAACAACCAAACAAAATGGGGAGTGAGGGCTCTGGGGTCCCCTGCCACTCCTGGTGGCTGGGAGCTGCCTGTGGGACTTCCCTACCACAGCAGCTGGGAGCTTGGATCCTCCCACCCCACCCCGCTGTGGGTTGGAGCTCCAGGGTCAGTCGCTAGGAGCTGTGGAGTCCCTGCTGGCTGACAGTCCCAGCGCTACAGCTTGGATCCGAAGCAGAACAGGCCACGTAGGTCTCTGCCAGCCACAGGGACTCCAGGACACGCTCAAAGCCTCCCCTTGTCCCCCACAGAACAGACGGCAGAAAAATCTCTTCCCCATTATTACTGGGTATGAAGGCCAGAGCTTGTGGGCCTGGCCTGAAGCCTTCAGCCCAGCAGGGCTGTGGCTGTGTCTTTAAGAGACGCCTCTAATCTCTTCCCATGACACCGAGTGAGATAACTGCCCCTTTGCCTGCCTGTAGGACTGCACTTTTGCTTTCCTTCTGCCTGGGCTGCAGGTGGTAGGCACGGAAATCCCTTTGGAAGGGATAGAAATGTCGTGTTAAAAGGGGAAGGAAAAGCCATGAGATCAGAGAACTCTGCAGCTGTTCTGTAGCCAGGGGCTTGGCTGTGCAGTGGGATGCACTGAAATAATGACTTGGAGTGTCAATTATTGCAGCAGAACCAGTGAAGTTTATTCACACCCCGAAGACTGGGACAGTTCTCAGAAGGATCAATCAGGTGGGTTAATTTTGCTTCACAAAGCCCCTTCTGTCCCCTCACTTACACTGTGTGTTGCTTCACCAGATTGCTACTAACCAAAGGTTCAATAATCCCATGAGATTTGTTTTACGCTTTCTGTAACCCCTACACTATGGGTACATTGAAAATGATTTATACACCGGTGCGGTTCAGATCGCTTTCCTAGCCATGTTAATCGAGAGTTGGGCCTCAGGCGGAATTAATCGTTTGTTTCTCTTGTGGCTTTCATGGGCACTGGGTGATAAAGGCAAGGGAAGGCGTCACCTTCCCCAAAATACCAGGGGGGAAGGCCACATTGCTGCCTGGCTATTCCATCAGAGCCGTGCTGGGGCAACATGGCTGCCCAGCTGCTCCCGGGGCTGGAGCTGTAGGGATCATGGAAAGACAGGGGTTGCTTGGTGCTCTCAGTGTGTGTGTTGGGGAGTGATGGGGCCACACATCTGCCCAGCATTGAGGTGGGGGGGGGGGGTTACTGCTAACCTTGGACAGTGCCAGTAGCGATAATGGAAGGTGCAGGGTTGGAGCCAGCGGCCATGTGGTGTGAAAAGGCAGGTCCTTGGGTGGAAGGGGCCTGCCTTCCCAAGCCAAAAATTGATTCGTCCACCCCTCCCATGGAGGTTGTGTTTCATTCTAGGCCACTGGGCCTGATCCTGTTCTCAGTTGTGTCTGAGGAAAATTTGTCACAAAATAACTTCCTATATTTAAAATACTGTCAGAGACATACGGTGCCACACCCAGCTGCGGTCAGGCTGCCCTTCTGCCTGTTCACGTTCCAATCCTTTGTTTCTGATACTTTTAAGGGGGGGGGGAGAAACAATTATTTCCACAATAGGTCCAAACAGAAGATTCATCCTGTTCCCCTATTGATACAAGAGGGAGCCAAGCACGTGCCTAAAGCAGATCTCAGTTCAGTTGTACTGTTGGATATAAGTAATTTTAAAAAAAGGCATTTTATACCCTGATCTACAAGTATCTCCTACTGTGTGAGCAACCATTGGAAGGGAGATACCTGGGAAAATCTGTCAGGCTCAAGCTAGTCAACAAATGGAATTCATGTTCTAAAATAGAAATTTTAAATTATTTTTGTTTTAAATATTTTATAGACTTTTCTATTTTAATCAAATATTATGGAAATAAATCTAAAATCTATTTATTTCAATTTTTGGGAGGGGAAGGATGTTCCTAGCAAGAATAAGAAAGGGAGTTAATAAAATATTTTCAATTTACTTGGTTAGGATTCCCATTTTGAATCAATGAGAAATGTCTCTTTTCTCACTGAAATGATCAAGAAAAAACAGAAACATTCAACTCATAAGAAAATGAATGGCAATGCTTTTCTAAAACTCATTTTTGTCGTTTTTATAACACGTTTTTAACCAGTTACTGTGTTATCAGATCAGACCTTCCAGTCCCCGGTCATCTGCTCGTCCTCTCTGGGAAACTCCACATCTCACCTTACTCTCCTTTGAGAAGTTTTTCACTCTTCATTTAGGCCTTGTTGGCATTTATATTGGGCATCACATGGCCCGCTCTGGGCAGCACACAATGATTGATTCCATGAGGAAATAGGCAGTATAGAGCAGATCGATTGTTGGTGTCAACGTCTTTATTTACAGAACAGATATGCCAAGTGTTCCAACTGCCACACCTGTCCTGACACTGAAGTCCACACATCAACTTTATCTCTGCTATTGAGGGGCTTTTCAGTGAATTATTATTTTTCTTTTTGTCTGGGAGAATAGCCATTTGGGGTATCCACATGTTAGCCCCCACAAGGACAATATACAGAGTTGAGAAGGTGAGGTGGGCTGGTGGCCTGGTAGAAGGGATGTGTAGCAGGCATCAGATGCAGACTGGATGAAAATGGATGGCTCTGCTCACCAGTCACTAGGTGCCCGCGTCTGTCCGGTTTTATGGGTTTTCCTAAAACGAAGGGGGTTCTGCCCCTTGGTGTGAAGAGTACTCTGTGAAATGCTGCAGCTGATTGGATGCAGCAAAAAAAGTGAGGATATGTCTACACTAGCCCCCTAGTTCGTGGAATGAGGTGTGACAGTTAATCCAAACTAAGGACTTAGTTCGGATTAACTTTAAACTGCCGTGTGTAGCCGTGGGCAGTTCGTTCGAACTAAGGAGATTTTAAAATGGCGGCCAGATGGGAAGATGCAAATCAAGCCCAGGATTTTTAAATCCCGGGCTTGATTTGCAACTTCGAATGCCTACATTAGCCACCCTAGTTCAAACTAGGGGGCTAGTGTAGACATACCCTGACTGTGTCACTCAGAAGCAGAGAAATGAACTGAAGTTGCATGTCAGGCCTTCTTCTGCGTGGCCAGGAATGTATCCCGCTCAGAACTGTCTGTGTTCTCTGAGCCCAGGTTGTCTGAAATCACTGTGAATGTTACATTCAACCTGCTACTTTTTGTTGTTGTTTTCTCTCTCCTCTCCCATCATCGGGATCGTCTCAGGGTGTGATGAAAATTCTCTCCATCTGCCACAGCTCCAGAGCGAGATCCTCCCTACCTCATTTCATTGTTTTCTTCCTCACGTGTTACGTGCACAAGATGGAATCAGGTAGGAAAGTCTGTGGCTGCTTCTGCTTCTTACAGGATTGACTGATTTATTTGCTTTGAGCTATTCAATCTCCCTGAGTCACTATTTGACACAAACCGGAACAAAAAACAGCACCAACTGCTCAGTGTATCAGCTCCAGTCCAAACAAATAATCACTGTTATGAGCTGGGTATGTCTACACTAAAAAGTTAATTTGAACTAACGGATGTTAGTTTGAATTAACTTTGATAGGCACTACACTAGCGCTCCGCTAGTTCGAACTTAATTCGAACTAGCGGAGCGCTTAGTTCGAACTAGGTAAACCTCATTCTACGAGGACTAAGCCTAGTTCGAACTTACTAGTTCAAATTAAGGGGTGTATAGCCCCTTAATTCGAACTAGTGGGAGGCTAGCCCTCCCCAGGTTTCCCTGGTGGCCACTCTGGCCTACACCAGGGAAACTCTATTGCCCCCCTCCCGGCCCCGGACTCCTTAAAGGGGCACGGGCTAGCTATGGTGCCCATGCCAGGTGCAAGCCTGCTAGCACCCAGCTAGTAGATCCTGCACCTGGCACGGCTCGAGCCAGCCACCCAATGCCCCCCAGCCCTCCGCCTCTTCCCGGGACCAGGCTGGCGACTCCCGGGAGCTTGCCCGGGACCGCAAGAGGCGGGCACCCGCCTGGGCTAGTGCGGACATCGTGGACCTCATCCACGACCTCCGCACTAGGCACAGGAAAGTGGCCGTCTAGGGCAGGAGAGCTGCCAGCCTGGCCACCCAGGAGCAGGTGTGCCTGAAAATCAAGGTGGTCCACTGAGACCCCTGACGCTGAGCCCTGGGCTTACAATGGCCGTCCTGGGTCAGACCAAAGGTCCATCTAGCCCAGTAGCCTGTCTGCCGACAGCGGCCAACCCTAGGGACCCTGGAGGGGATGGACCGAAGACAGTGACCAAGCCATTTGTCTCGTGCCATCCCTCTCCAGCCTGCCACAAACTTTGGGCAGGGACACCACTCCTACCCCCTGGCTAATACCACTCCATGGACCCAACCTCCATGACTTGATCTCACTTCTCTTTAAACTCTGGCATTTGAGGCCAGCCTCACCGACCGACGCGGGCCTGCCTGTCGCGAGGCGGCGGAGCCGGCGGCCTGCAGGGGTAGCACACGCTAGAGCTACGCAGCCGCCGGGGGAGAAGGGTCAGTGCCTCAGTCCTGGGCGTGGAGGGAGGGGAGAGTTGCTGCCTTGGTGGAGCCGGGCAGAAGGCAGGCCCTGCCCAGGCAGGATGATTCAAGCAGAGGCACCTAGGCTGGGTGGAGGGGAGAGCTACTTTGCAGCCCCATTTGGTTGGGCTGGCGGCGAGCAGCCACTGGAGGAAGCCTCGCCTGCCCCGGCTCAGAGATTTGGGGGGGGGGGAGGGAGAGAGGTGTCGCTGCCTCGCTCCAGGAGCTGCTCCGCGAACCCCGGCCTTGCCCATTACGTTTCCCGGCTGTGTCCGCGCGCATCCCTACGGGGACCCCCCCACACAAGCTTTCACCTCTCCCCCAGGGTGCTCTGACATTTCCGTGCATGCTGTGGGGAGGGGACACGAGGGTTTGGCGGGGAGAGGGAAGGAGACGGAGTTTGGTCAGTGGGGGGAGGTGGGAGAAGGAAGAGGACTGGGTCCTGTCGCGGGGAGGAAATTGGGTTTGGCTGGGAGGGAAGAGAAGGCGCAGGGTGGATTAGGTGGGGGAGGAAAGGGGGGGCGGACTGGATCTGGTCACTGAGGGGCCGGATTTGCCTGCAAGGGGAGAGAAAGTGGAAACTGCCTAGGTTTGGTGAGTGCGTGGGGAGGGGGGAGTCGGGATGTGTGTGGACAGGGATGTGTGTGGAGGGGAGACAGGACGTAGGCTGGGTTTGGCTGGAGGACATGGTGGGAGTCAAAGAGGCACAAGGTGAAAGGGGCGCTTTCCTCCTCAGTGCCTGTCCTGCAGCAGTGGGCCAAGGGGAGGGGGGATTTTTTTGCTTGGGGTGGCAAAAAACCTAGAGCCGGCCCTGCCTAAAGTGGGGGCAGAGGGGACTGAAGCTCCCTCCCCTGCCCCAGATTTATACAGGGACTTTGCTGGTTGTTCTTCTTTGTCAGGAAGTGAGGGGAAAGTGCCCAGTTTACTGCATCCCTCACTCTGGCTGGGGAGCGTGCACCCCCCCACACCTCTAGCCTCCAGACTTGGTCCCCTCCTTAAGGGCCCAAGCAACACAGGGGAAATATGCAAATTAGAACCTCGTGTGACTAACTGATTCACTTTATATTCAATTCCCCTTTTGTTTATTTGTTTTATCTTTTCCGGGCTCTGGTGCATTTCCCAGCCCAGTTCACTGTGGTTGGACCTGGTCACCCTGTCACGGCCACTCTGGGTGGGGACATCGCATTACCCTGTCGCCTGTCACCCAGCATCAGCGCAGAGCACATGGAGGTGAGATGGTTCCGCTCTGAGATCACTCCCTTTGTGCACCTGTACCAGCACAAGCAGGATGAATATGTGCAGCAGATGCCTGAGTACCGTGGCAGGACGAAGCTTTTGAAAGCCGGCATCACAGAAGGGATTGTTGACTTGAGAATTATCAATGTGAGGCACTCTGACAAAGGACTGTACCGTTGTTCTGTTCAGGACGGTGACTTTCATGAAGAATCTGTACTGGAATTGGAGGTCGCAGGTCAGTAACATGGGTCTGTCGTCTCTTCTTAGATGGTTCTTGGACCCAAAACCACAAAAGTGGTTAGGCACCTAACTCCAAACCTCAGTCCAAAATTTAGGTGCCCCTGGTATCTTCAAGATTGTCAGTAATTAAATATTTGTTATGAGAGACAGAGGGAGAAAGGGAGACTCTATAGTCCTGTGGTTACAGCACCAGAGGTGGGATACCCAAGGGCTAGTCTCCCTGTTCTAATTAATCTTTGATTATTTATCTAATCTGCCAAGTAATAAAATCACCACCAAAAAAGCAGGACTGGACATGAGTTTTCCCACTTCCCATGGGTGCACCTGATCTACTGCACCAGGGATGGATTAAGGTTTCTGTAGGCCCTTGGCACGCTCATAATCATAGGTCTTTAAATTAGATTCTGTATAAATATCGAATAGTATGTCTGCACTGCGGAGCTATTTCGTAGCTATTCCACATCTGTTGAAGCAGCCTGTTATTTTGAAATAGATTTTGAAATAACAGGTGGCTTATACTGACATCCCAGAAACCCTTGTTCCATGAGGGTTAAGGGACGTTCCAGAAAAGTGAGTTATTTTGAAATTTGGCACTGAAAAAAAAGGAGAGATTTCAATTTTTTTCAAAATGGGAATTGGAGCAAAAAATACTGAAAATATAAGCCATTTCAAAATAAACTACACAATTTGTGTAGTGCAAATTGCTTAGCTTGTTTTGAGCTAAGAGTATTGTGTAGACGCATGCTAAGGGAGAAATGCCTGATTGCCTGTATGCTTAAGAGTTAATTGTATGTTATACCCATATGTTGTTTGTTGACTAAAGAAAGCAAATTATTAAGTCTGAGTTAGCAGTTTTCTATTCTTATTTTCAAGTCTAGTATTCATTTTTTTAGGGTCTAATTTTTTGTAGGCCCTGAACTTTTTTGCAGGCCATAGGCACTATGCCTATTGTGCTGAATGGATAATCTGGCCCTGCCCTGTGCTATGCTCTCTCTCTGGCCCAGTGACTTTACATATTGATAAACACTAGAACAGTCCTTGGGCCAGAGAGAAAGAGAGGCAGGAATTTTCTAGGTTATCATCACCCTTCACTGTATCTGGTCACACTAAGACATTTTCAGTTACTCAGTTCATGTTGCAGGGCCGTACACAGGAATTTCAGGGGAGGGGGGAGGTTGCAAGCTGTTGGAGGGGCTGGTGGCTTCCCCTCCTCACCCCTGTGGTCCAGGCCGGTCCACTCCGGTGGCCCAGCCCTGCCCCCAGTCTCATTCTGGGTCTTTCCTGGACAGCCTTTCCTGGACAGCTGGAGCACAGGGGCGGGAGACTGGGGCAATGCACCTCCCAGCTTTTCCGTGGCAGGCTGGAACATGCGGGAGGGAGACTTGGGCAATTTCCTGCCCCTGCCTTCCCTAAGTCATCCAGAACCAGCCCCCTGGTGAACTATGAAGGACCATGATGGTGTGTGTTCACACACCCCTGCATATGGGCCTGTGCTGTTGGATTGAGATGCATTTAGCAGCAGCTGGATCTAACGACTCTTAAGGCAAAACACTCAGCAAGTAGTGATCAAACACTCACAACACTGAGTGATTGCATCACCGTCGCCTCCAATAGTGGACAACACAGCTTCAACCTCCCTTTACTATACAAACTGCTCTACACCTTTTTGTTATTTATACGTATGCTTTAGCCTCCCATGTCCATGTCAGCTCCCCTCCCCTGCCAGCACAGGGCCAGTGTGACTTCAAACAGGCCTCTTCTCGGTTCTTTGTTACTTTATCTTTCCTTTTCCATAAACGGGATCGTTCTGCAACTATTCATACCTGCGCACTACTGACTCTGCTATAAAACATGATCTGAACACACTCTGACAATCCACAGCAGGCTTCTGCCAGGTCTAGGTGACTTTGTTCCCAGCACGGTTCTCTTCAGTGCAGGTATCAGTCAATTTGCTGTTGGCCTGGTTTAGGACAGGAGTGAAGAGAGAACATCTTGGTTATGTCTATACTGCAGACTTCTTCTGAACAAGCTTATACAAATAAAGCGCAGATTAGCATATTGCCACACTTCATTTGCATAATTAGAGGCTGTTTTTGTGCAAGATGTTTTTGTGCAAAAAGGAGCTATGTAGATGGCTCCTTTTTGCACAAAATCCCCCTCTTGCACAAGAGCCATTCTTCCTCATTTTTTCAGGAAAAACAGCTCTTGCGCAAGAGGAGTATTTTGTGCAAAAAGGAGCCGTCTACACAGCAACTTTTTGCTTAAAAGCCTCTTGCTAATTAATTACGCAAATGAAGTGCTGTGATTCTACTCTGTGCTTCATTTGCATAAGCGTTTGCGGTAGAAGGCTGCAGTATAGACCGTTAGATGTAGCTATCCACAGCTAAAGTGCATTTAAAGCAGCCTAAAAAATTTAGTTCAGTGCAGCATTTCTCAGACGTGGCCACCAAGGTCTTTTCGTACAACACAGCCTCTGGGCCATGACAGTTTCATTAAGTCAAGTTTCCTCTTTCTGTGAACATCAGCAATAAAGAGCATTCAATGATGTTATTGGATCACTCGGCTGTAGGCTCATTTCGTTTATCACTGATTCATTCCAGCTTTAGGCTCCGCACCTCGCATCTCTGTTGAGGGTCACCAGGACGGAGGGATCCGAGTGGTGTGTCAGTCGGCCGGATGGTACCCACAGCCCCAGGTGCTGTGGAGAGATCCCAAGGGGCAGCCTTTATCTGCATCCACTGAAACAAAGTCTGAAGAGGAAGGTGGTTTCTTTCAAATAAAAAATTCTATTGTTGTAACGGAAAATTCAAACAAGAATTTGTCCTGTTCTATGAGGAACACACACCTGGACAAAGAAAGGGAATCGGTGACTTTCTACATATCAGGTCAGTTACTATCAAAACCACTTTCTGTGATACCGGCAAGAATTAAAAATGAGATTGCTAAATCAAACAAAAGTCTTAGTGTGAATATCCCCTCACAACAACTATATTTCAGATGAAGAGAAGGTGCGGGTACAATGTTGGATAAAATGCACTCCAGGGATTTTGTAGTTATCCCAGAAACAAGCATCTTGAACCCAGACAATTGAGGGTTACCATTACATTTACAGGAAATCCAAATATGTTAACACATGAAAGTGACCTACAGGGACACCAGAGAGCAGGGAGAGCTGAGAGGAGGGGAGGGGCTTTCCAGAGATCTCCAGCCCAACTAAAGTGCGGGGTTTTTTGTGGGTCTGGGGCTCTGGGCTGCAGCCTCTAAAGCCTCTGTGTGTTATCTGGCCCTGACTGGTGGGGCATGGGGGGACATGTAGCTCTGCCAGCTGCCCTCCCCTCCACTGGGCTGAAACCATGTTGCTGCATGTGCTGAGGGAAGCTCCATCCCTGCACTGCCCTTGCCTGCAGGATCTGCTCCCGCAGCTCCTATTGGCCAGGAATCTTGGCCAATGGGAGCTACAAGAGGTGGTGCCCACAGGCAAACACAGGGCAGTGTGGTCTGCACTGAGCCACCTGCCAAAAAGAAGCTGCCTCAGGTAAGAGCCTGCACCCCAACCCCTTGCCCCAGCCATGAGCCTTCCCTTGCACCCTACCAACATGTTACTCCCTCATCCCTGGCTCAGCCAGAGTTGGCCCATTCTGACTGGCACTTTTCCAAAACGCTCAGTCTGAAACAGACACCCCACAGGGACCCTTCTGCCCAGATGGAGTGAGTTTGAAAAATTAGTGAACAAATGAAAAGAAGGCCCTGCCAGGAGAAGCACCAAGCAACTTTCATAAAGGTGATGTGAAGAGAGAGAGAGAGAGAGAGAGAGAAGGCAATGGAGGAGTGGGGCAGAGAGGCGTTAGGACTGGTAGCTCAGTGATCATGTTTAATACCTTTTTCAACATGATCAAAAGTGGATGAGCAGAATCTGGTTTTGAAGTTGGTTTCTGCCAGTTTTTATATTGCAGGGAACAACTTTTCTCACATGTATTTCACACCGAATCTAAGGTGAAGCATTTCTCTAGAAGGCTGTTTGTCGCTACCATTCCCAAGCTAGTGGGGCTTTGTGTTTCAGACTCCTTTTTCCCAAGAGCCTCTCCCTGGATGGTGGGCTGGAGCGTGACCTTGATGATTTTGTTGTCATTCATCTGCCTGGCTTGGTTTCTATTCAGAGTAAGAGGTAAAGCTCAAATGGGGGAAATACAAAGTAACCAGAATGGGATTTTCTCCTTAAAAATAGATTAGATATTCTACCTGGGAAAGTCATCTCAGTTCAAGGGGCGCATCCTAGCAGTGACACATCCTGGGAGGAGGCGATTGCTTCTAACGTTAGAACAAGTTCTTGGCTTGCAGTGACTCATTCGCTTGCTGACCATTCTCCCCCTTCTCTCCCTCGCTGTGCTCCAAGCTGCTGCCCAAGTGTCTTGGGAGGAATCCAGGGGCTTGCTGGGGAAGCTGGTTGGTCCCCCTAAGGATCCCATGCCACTGCTCACAGAAGCAGCATGTTGTCAGGGGTGCTCCAGACCATCCTTTTGCCTCCTTTGCTTTTTGATCTGACTGGCTCAGCCCCTTTAATTTCAGGTGGAAAATCAATGTCATGGGGCTCAGTCCAACCCAAACCCCCAGTGCAGACCAGGCCTCAATTTGAGTTCCCACAGACATTCAATGTGCTTTGGAGTTGGACTCCCCCAGGCTCCACAGAGATACCTGCCCTGGGAAGTTTCTGATGTTCAGTTCCAGCGTGTTCAGATTACTGCAGCATGAATGGAAGGCTTAGTCCTGCTGGTGTGAGAGCTCTGTCAGGTGGCTTCAGTATTCAGCCTCACATGTGAGCGAATGTCCAGGCTTGGGCAAACAGGCTGCATTTTGGGTTCTGAGAAGCTTCAGGAAGAGGAAGCTGAATAAGGAACGGAGGCGTTTGCTCTTCGTCTTGGGCTTGGCATCAATTCTCGAGACACCAAGTTTTGAGATTCTCTAGTGTCATGGATCCATTGGATCAGTGCTAAGTCCCAGCTGAGTCTTGCAGTAAGCTATTTAACCAGATCCCAGAGGGATTTTCCTTCAGAGTAGGTCCCTCAGCCTCAGCACTGCCTCAGCTGGGCCTCTGGGTTCCAGCCCTCCTGTTTCATACCAAGAGCTCTGCCCAGTGAGTCCACACTGAAGCTATGGCTACATTGCCATTTTTTCCAAAAGAAGATATGCAAATGAGAGTGTGATTTCCATATCTTCTTCCGTTTCCTTTTGAGGAAGAGGTTTTTCTGATATTTGGCCCATTTACGGAAGGCAAATGTTGGAAAAACCCCTTCTTTCACAAGACCCTGCAAACCTCATTTTATGAGGAATAAGGAGTCTTGCAAAAGAAGGTTTTTTTCCCGACATTTGGCCCTGTGTAGATGGGCCAAATATGAGAGAAACCTGTTTTGCAAAAAGAAACAGAAGAAGATATGGAAAGGAGAGTGTGACACTGATTTTTGACTTCTGGGAACCAACCCGCAAGCTGCTGGAGAGCTACAACTGCTTGGTTGAGGGGCAGCCTGGTCATTACTTGAGGATTCATTATGAAAAGATTCCTTTAAATCTAGATCAGCTGAAAAAGTCTCCAAATAATTGTGTTTGTTTTCTCTTTTAGGGAAACATCTCGACACCATCAGTAAGTTCTTTCCCTCTCCTGGGAGAACCAGTTTTATGTTATGGAAGATTTTTACACGGCTGTGACAATGACAACTTGCCAACCCTAAGCAATGCTGCCCATGCTAATTGCGTAACTAGTTACCGAAGTAATAGAGTAGGAACCCGGTACTGTGCTAGTGTCTTAAGTGGGGCCAAATGGAGCCAGTGATCAGGAGGGGGGGAGGGGTTTGTGCACTTGATGCTCATGGCAGAATGGCTCTGTACAAAGAATGTCAGAGAGGGGCTGGTGGCAGCTCAGGAGAGAAGTAAAGATGTGGCCAGTGGGGTCAGCGTCATGTACAGTCAGTGCCCACAACCTCAGCATGTTGGCACTTTGTGAGTCAGAATTGTGACCTTTTGCCAGACTCCAGCCTGGAAAACTGGACATGGGGTGATCTCGGGGCTCTTTCTGCCTTTCCCTATCAAGCTGACACAGCTCACACCCCTCACACAGCTGTGCCAGGGTGAAAAGTGACTTGTACCAGGGTGGCTTATGCTGTGTCTGGTCCCTAGGCCTGTATCGACATAAAACAATGCCTAGGGACCGGATACAGGATAAGCCTCCATGATCAGTAGGTTGGGGGCCTGGGATTGTTAATTTCACACAAGATTTTACAGCCTGATCTTCTTTCTCTTTATTATTTAGGAAAAATTCGCACAGAGCTGGGTAAGGACTTTCTGTTGTTTGTTTTATTTCTCTGTCTAGTGCCGTCTTTACTGTGAGAGCGAATCTTAATGATCTGTGTCTTGACTTTCAGAGTGGAGGAGATCCCAATGTGATGCAGGTAATCACAGCAAATGTTTAATCAGTGGGTGACCCTGCTCTGTCACTGTATAAGAAGGTGAACATATAACAAACAGAATAGAGTATTTTCCTGGTGGGAAAAGTGAAGGTGTTGAGGCTCGAAGGAGGAAGAGGCAAGGAACAGCCCAGCATCTCCTGGTTACAAATTGCTCCCCTGCCTCTGGGATTAATTCCTTATGTGTGGCTGAGTCAGTATTCCTCCTTAGGATCCCAGTCCCAGAGTCAGGGAGAGGAACGAGAGCGGGGACCAGACACAAGAGTTCAAACCCAGAATCCCCCTGATCCGTGTTCAGCTGGTGCCTGTTTTCTCTTCTCTCTGCCCACAGAGATCTCCCGTTTCTCCATCAGATCCCAACTTTCTGCTGGTTTTAACCCTCTCATCCATGTTACCCTCCATTCCTTCATTTATACCAATGAAACCCTCCTTCCCCGCTGTCCACCACTAAACACCTTCTTTTGTAGAAGCCCCTAATTCTCTGTCTGCCCCCGATGACTAGCCGTAGACGTTTAATTAGGAGTCTGTTGACTCATGTCATTATCTTGGATCTCAGACTTATGGCAGGAGGGAGCAGAAGTTGGGCTGGTGTCAGCAAGAGATGGCCAAGCTCCAGGGCTTTAAATACAAGTGAGGAAAGGCCCATCAGGGAAAGCTAATTGGGACCATGTAACTGATAAGTCTTAGAGGGGGAGACGTGTTTGTCTGCAAAGTGTGACAGGGTCAGTCCCCTGTTCAGCCCACAGTTTAGGAGTCACGGTATAAGACTCACTCGCCTTGTTTTGGTGTTTGTCCCTCTGTCGCCTCCCTGCAGCCTTTAGCAGGGCAGATGCTGTTCTGCTTGGCTCCTCCAGTCTGCTTATCAGTTGTCTTTTTCTATCTCTAATCAATCAATCAATCAATCAATCAATCAATCAATCTCTCTCTCTCTCTCTCTCTCTCTCTCTCTCTTTGCTCCAGAGCTGCCTCTTTCCCCTTCCACCAAGCCCTTTATCCTGCTCTGTCACAAAAAACAACAAGCAGTTCTGTGGCACCCTTGAGACTTGTGTATAGACATAACACAAAAAAAAGAAAAAGGGTACAAGTCCATCTACACTCCTGCCTCTGTTTAACCCACACAGGCTGATGCCCTAATGAATCTGTTAGTCACTCAGGGTATGTCTACACTACCCCCCTAGTTCGAACTAGGGGGGTAATGTATGCATACCGCACTTGCTAATGAAGCCCGGGATTTGAATTTCCCGGGCTTCATTAGCATAAAGCCGGCGCCGCCATTTTTAAAAGCCGGCTAATGCGAACCCCGTGCCGCGCGGCTACACGCGGCACGGGCTAGATAGTTCGGATTAGGCTTCCTAATCCGAACTATCTGTACGCCTCGTGGAACTATCTGAAGCTTAATCCGAACTATCTAGTCCGTGCCGCGTGTAGCCGCGCGGCACGGGGTTCGCACTAGCCGGCTTTTAAAAATGGCGGCGCCGGCTTTATGCTAATGAAGCCCGGGAAATTCAAATCCCGGGCTTCATTAGCAAGTTCGGTATGCATACATTACCCCCCTAGTTCGAACTAGGGGGGTAGTGTAGACATGCTTCCAGGTGCCACTGGACTCCTCTTTTTTTTTCATATGATTGATGTTGGGAAACTCTCCTAGTCTTCCTTGGGAGTCCAGGGCATGGGCAAAATACAAGTGAGACACAAGAGATGATTTGGCCCCAACACCGTGGGCGGGAGAGAGGAGAAAGGGGCTGGCCTGTGGCCACTGGGGGCATTGGTGGTGGGGGGGCTTGGTGGGTCAGCAGGGGCCCAGCCTCCCTGCACTAATCAGTAGCAGTGGGGGAAGCAGAGTGATGTGGCCAGGGGAGCAGAGCAACCTGGGGTTACTGGCTCCATCTCACCCTGCTGCTGCTGTTGAGTGTAGGGGGGCAGATCCTCACAGCTGCCACTGGTCCCTCCCCCAACATCACTATTCCCCCAGGGCTGCCTCAGTGGGAGGAGAAGCAGGGTAAGGACAGAGCAGAGATGGGTGGGGTGCAGGCAGGGAGGTGTCATGACAGTGAGAAGTGGAACCTGCACTGGAGGCTGGAGGGGGGTTGTCACAGCCCTTCTCTGGGCCAGCGGGGGGGAGGGTCATGTGGCTGGTGGCCTCCAAGTCCTCCCCTCACCAGTCACCTCTGCAGGACCCCTAATCCCCACCCAGGGACAGATGGTGTCTGAGGGGGAAGATTGAGTCTCAGGTCGGGTCAGTAAATCTCTGGGCTCAGTCACTGGCCGGTAGGATGAACCTCAGGAGCGAAGGCCAAGACCTCAGGGCTGCTCCCCACTCAGAGCCGGGCGCCCCTGGAGGCAGGAGAGTCCCTGAGTCACTGCCCAGCTGGGGCAGATTCTGTCCCTGATGCCGTCGCCCCCCCCCCCCCCCCCAGGGCCGAGCTCTGCCCCTCACGCTCTGATTCTCCCCCCAGCCAACGTGACTCTGGATCCAGACACGGCGCATCCCCAGCTCGTCCTGTCGGAGGATGGGAAACGTGTGAGATGGGAAGACACATGGCAACTGCTGCCCTACACCCCGGAGAGATTTGACATTAGACCCTGTGTGCTGGGCCGTGAGGGCTTCACCTCGGGGAGACATTACTGGGAGGTGGAGGCGGGGGATGGGAAATACTGGGCTGTGGGGGTGGCCACAGAGTTTGTGAGCAGGAAGGGAGAGATCAGCCTGAGCCCCAAGGTGGGGATCTGGGCTGTGCAGCGGTGTGCGGAACAGTTCCAGGCTCTCACTGCCCCTGTGACCCCCCTACCCCTGAGCCCCCCCAGCAGGATCCGGGTTTGTCTGGACTGTGACCGGTGGCAGGTGACATTTATCGATGCTGGGGCCGAGGCCTCGATCTTCACTTTCCCGATGGGCTCCCTCCCTGGGGAGAGAATCCGACCCTGGCTCTGGGTGGGGCCAGAACTGCTCAGCCTGTACCCCTGAAATCAGCCCATCTAGTCTCCCAGGATATGTCTACACTACAAAGTTAATTCGAACTAATGGACTTTAGTTCGAATTAACTTTGATAGGTGCTACACTAGCGCTCCGCTAGTTCGAACTTAATTCAAACTAGCGGAGCGCTTAGTTCGAACTAGGTAAACCTCATTCTATGAGGACTAATGCCTAGTTCGAACTTACTAGTTCGAATTAAGGGCTGTGTAGCCCCTTAATTCAAACTAGTGGGAGGCTAGCCCTCCCCAGGTTTCCCTGGTGGCCACTCTGGCCAACACCAGGGAAACTCTATTGCCCCCCTCCCGGCCCCGGATCCCTTAAAGGGGCACGGTCTGGCTATGATGCCCATGCCAGGTGCAAGCCTGCCAGCACCGAGCCAGCAGACCTTGCACCTGGCATGCCATGAGCCAGCCACCCGATGCCCCCCAGCCCTCCCCCTCTTCCCAGGACCAGGCTGGCGGCTCTCGGGAGCCTGGCCAGGACCGCAGGAGGCGGGCACCTGCCTGGTCTAGTGCAGACATCGTGGACCTCGTCTACGAACTCCGCACTAGGCACAGGAAAGTGGCCGTCTAGGGCAGGAGAGCTGCCAGCCTGGCCACCCAGGAGCAGGTTTGCATGAAAATCAAGGTGGTCCACTGAGACCCCCGACCCTGAGCCCTGAGCTTACAATGGCCGTACTGGGTCAGACCAAAGGTCCATCTAGCCCAGTAGCCTGTCTGCCGACAGCGGCCAACCCTAGGGACACTGGAGGGGATGGACCAAAGACAGTGACCAAGCCATTTGTCTTGTGCCATCCCTCTCCAGCCTTCCACAAACTTTGGGCAGGGACACCATTTCTACCCCCTGGCTAATACCACTCCATGGACCCAACCTCCATGACTTTATCTCACTTCTCTTTAAACTCTGTTCTAGTTGTAGCCTTCACAGCCTCCTTCATCAAGGAGTTCCACAGGTTGACTCTTTGCTTTGTGAAGAACAACTTTCTGTTAGTAGTTTGAAGCCTGCTACCCATTCCTTTCCTTTGGTGACCTCTAGTCCTTCTATTATGGGAACTAATGGAGAACTTTTCTTTATGCACCCTCTCCACACCACTTTGCTTTTATAGACCTCTGTCATATCCCCCCTCAGTCTCCTCTTCTCTAAGCTGAGAAGTCCCAGTCTCTTTAGCCTCTCTTCATATGGGACCTGTTCCAAACCCCTGATCATTGTAGTTGCCCTCCCCTCTCCCAGCCTCTCTCTTCCCCTCTCCCACCTCTTTTTCCCAGTCTCCCCCAGTTTTGTTCAATAAAGAGAGTTTCTATTTTTGACCACACGTTTTCTTTATTTTGTACATCAGGAAGGGGGGCTAGGGAAGGGTAACTGGAAGGAGGTGAGGGAGGAATGGGGTACGAGCCCCCGATGGGGAGGACTGGGTTGGCTCTGCGGGCTTCTTGGGATGGAAGTTCTCCTGCAGCCCCCCGATTGTCCCCTACTCCCAGATGGCAGCCTGCGGCAAGTGCAGCCGGGCTGATGGCCGAGTGATGTGATGTGCCCAGTGTGGGTACTCCGGGCATTCCAAGCCAGGACTGCTTTGCAAGCGGGGCACCCCTGAGAACTGTCTGTCCGGGGTGGGGGTCGGGACCCTTTAAGCACAGCCCTCGGCTAGCCTGAGACAGCAGCTCCACGCTCTAAGTCCTCCTCTGATGCCCTGCCGGCACTGCTTCCGGCCATCCTTAACCTCTGTTCAGGGTCCACTCTGTGTGGACATGCTAGTTCGAATTAGCAAAACATTAATTCGAACTAGTTTTTAAGTCTGGATGCGCTAATTCGAATTAGCTTAGTTCAAATTAACTAATTCGAACTAAATTAGTTCGAATTAGCGCTGTAGTGTAGACGTACCCACACACTCCAGTCTTTGTGACCCTGGAGGACTCCCCTATTCTCAGCCCCTGGCTCCTCATCTCTCTGGTTCCTGAAAGATCCCCACCCCTCCCTGCAGCTCCACAGAAGGGAGCAGACAGGTCTTGAATGGTAGAAGTGGGAGCTAGGCAGGGACAGAACTAACAGCCAGGCTGGGGACAGGCAGAAAACAATAAAACAAGAATAAAGGGGCAGCCCTACAAAAATGGTGACCCCTGCCACACCGCCCTGCATGTCTCCAGTCAGCAAGGACTCCGGCCAGAGATACCAGGGTGGGATGGACGAAGTCCCCCGGCTTGCTCCAGTGTCCACACTCTTGCTCTGGTGTCACCACCAGGGATGGAAGCCAATAGTCAACCCTCCAATAAGCAGAAGCTTAGTGGACAGTGGACTAGTGATGTGACTAGTCACTCCCCCTCTTGCTGCCTCTATCGGAGAAAGGTTGTGACGTATTGAGGGTGGGGGGCTGGCTGTTCTGTAACCCTGTGTCCCTCTGTGCTGTGATGTGGGATTCCCACTGTCTCACCGATATGTGTATTAGCCCAGACACCTTGGCCTAGCCTGAACAGATAACAAGTCTCTTCCCGGGGGAGAGACAAAGGAAGGGAGGTGGAGATGAACACCTGGCCGGGGGAAGGTCCTGGGAGTGAGGCAGTGGCTGGCTGGGATTCAGGAGGGGAACAGCCTAAGCTGAGGGCTAGAGGTGATGGATCCCTAATCCAAGGGGTCTGAGGCCCATAAACAGGCCTAGACAGCCACTTCAGCATGAGCACAGAAAGGGAGGGGGACAAAAGGGTGTGACGGGGTGTGGGATGACCCCGCTGAAGCACCCACACCCCTCACTGGAAAGGCGCCTGGTCTCGGCACCGTGGGGAGTGGGCAGCCATGCTGGGAGTGTACGGTGCCCACAGTTCACGCCGGTGTCGGGGTGCTTTGGGCCGTCCAGCTGTCCGATGGGAAAGCGGCTGCACCAGGACGTCTCAGGCCGCCCAGCTGTCTGGCAGGAGGGCATCTGCGTGGGTATCCCAGCTGGTGGTGCCGGTGTTGAAAAGCGGCGGGCCAGTCTGCCAAGGGGGAGCAGAGGCGAACTGAAGAGAGAGAGCAGCGAGAGGCAAGAAGAGGAGAGACCGAACTAAGGAGGGGGAGCAGAGCTGAGCCAAGTCAGGACAAGACTGATTTGGGGGTCCCCAGTGAGATGTGCCCAGGGTGACTCGGCATGAGGGGAGGAAGTAACCCAGGATGGGGCACCAGAGGGCCAGTGAATTAGAGGAATGGTCCCACCGGCCGAATGAGCAGCAACGACGCACGTTCTTAGGGTCCTGGGTTGAGGTCTGGAGCGGGGGCAGGCCCAGACCTTCCTCCCCTCCCTGCAGGAGGCAAAGGGATGAGACCAAGGCCGTCCCGCTCCAAGTCGGGCCCTCTGAACTGTAGACGGGGCTTAGGGACACTGCGAGAGGAGTTTATTCCCCACTGGAGCGGGGAGTGACTTGTAACAAGGGGGTTGAGTGCCACAGAGAGGGCAGCTTGACCCCGCATCCTTCCTGATGCCCAAATCTCTAGTGAAGTCGCTGAGCTAGACATTTAGGAAAACAGGAAACTTGTCTAATGCCCTAGGACACAGATCTGTCAGGGCCCCGGGCATGGAGCCTCTGAGACAGAAAAAATGCATCTGTTGAACGTGATGATCAGAAGAAAACCTCTTGCCTAACCTTTGAAAAGTGCTTGCCTGACAAGTGCTTGAGTGACATGTTATTGTAACACTAATGGATAAATAGGGAAGGAAAGTTTGAGTTAGTGGGACAATTTGGGGGACATTTGGCGGGGTGCCTCAACGACTCCTTGGGGACTCTTCACATCTGGATGCATCTTCGTCTGCACCGACAAATGGAAGAGTAGCCATGGAAGCCTGCCCAGTGTCCCTCGAGAGCCACACTCAACTCCAGTAACTATCCAGGGTGGGGGTGTTTTACTGACCTGTTGCAGACGTGTGTAAGTGCTTGAGACGAAGTAAAGTTTAGCTGTAAGTGAAAGCATCTTGTGTTGTCCTGTTTGTACCATCCCTCTATCGGTCGGACGACCGTGTCTCCCCTGAATTATTTCCTGACACCACCTCGCAGAGACTAATAGTTACCGAGAGGTTTGGATTGAAAGACCCCAGGGTAACACCCCCTCCCCCTTCCCAGGGCTCTCGAGTCCCAGTTGCATGGTTCAGGGGAGAGTGACCCTCTTTCTCAGGGTGGCTTGGCACAGTTCTGCTGCCCTTTGCCTGTCCAGTAAAGCAACACCCCTGCCAGGAACTTGTCACTGCCCCTGCGCTCAGTACTACGGTGATTTGTACCCAGCACTGGCCCAGGTGGATCTGTTGGGCAGCACAGCTGTGCGGTACCATGGCAGAGGGGGTGTGAGCAAACACAGCCTGGGCCTGAAGCCTTCCCTCTCCCCAGCTCGCTATCGGTACAGAGCTCGCTCAGACCCTGTGACCCACCGAAACAGCCTGGACAGTGACACCTCCCTGCACGTCAGCGGCAAGAAACCTACCACGGGTGCTTGTGCCCTGCTCTCGTTTCTCATCATTTCCTGCCCCCTCTCCTCCTTCAGCCATTCCCTGGGCTGCTTCGGCCCTTCCCTGCCCAGCAGCCCTGCTGCGCCCACCCTGACTCCCGTGGGCAGTCGCCCAGACACAGGGCGGGGGACGTGGGGAGACCTTCCGGCAGAGGCAGGCCGTGAGTTACACAGCGTGTGGGACCCATGGGGCTGTGCTTGTCCGACCGAGCTCGGGATCCCCTGAGCTGTCACATGCCTGGGTTTGGGCAGCGCGGATGGAACAACCCAGTTTGGAAGCACAATGAAGATCCGTGTCCATGTGTGGGGCTGTGTCTGTGCTGGAAAGCGGGAGGCCGGGGATGAGAAGCTGCCAAGTTTTGCTGCCTGCACCAGGGAGAGGGGAGCACACGGGCGGGGGGTGGGCCCTTTCCCAGGGCTGCAGAAGGAAGAGAAGGAAGGGCCTGGACTCCACACAGGGATAGTTTGGTCCAGGCTCGGGAGCTAAAGCAGCCTGCGTGTTAGGTCACACCTGAGCCTGGCCTGTGTGCTCGCTGGCAGGACCCAGGAACAGCCAGGCCGTGCGGGCCCATCTCTGCGACTGCCTCGCGCTCTGAGGTCTCAGCTTTCGCTGGGTGTTTGCCTGCGTCTCCACCCGCCCTGGTTGTGTTAACGCTTCTTCTCCCCGCACAAGCACAGAGAGGGAGAGATGCAGCCCAGCCCCACTCCCTGCCACGCTGCCTCCACCCCCTGCCGCAGATGCGTGCTGGGAGGGAGATACCATCCCACATTATTTTCCCAGTGAAGAGGAGCCAGGCCCAGAGAGCCCAGCGGTGTGTTCTTGTCCCCCATGGGGTGTCCTCCCTGCCCCATTGGCCCTAGGGGTGACCCTTCCCACCTGCAGGCCCTGAAGTCTAGTCCATGCTCTGGGAGGATGGGGAAGGGAGGTCCGGGCCGTCCCTCTCCACCAGACCCCAACCCAGGGCCCTTTTAGTGGTGGGTGGTTCCCACCACTGGTTCAGCGGAAAGTTCTCCTCAAAACACACCAAGCCCACCAGAGGGTTCCCTGCCCCCTGCCCTGGGTTGCTTCCTACCCAGCTCCCCGGCCGGCGGAGACCCCACCTGCAGCAGCGGTGCTGGTCATGACGTTGCCAGGCTCCACGTCTGGGGCAGTGGTGCTGGGGTTGTCCACTGCAGCTGGGCGGGTTGCCCCCCGGGGTCGGCACTGAGGTTGCACTCGGTCTGGGGACGGCAGTGGCGCAGGCGGCAGGCCCGGTGGCTCCTGCTCCGGCGGTTGGTCCAGCAGCTCTGGCTCCAGCTGTCCAGCTGTGGCTCTAGCAGTTGGACAGGAATTCCTCCCTCCCTGGAGGCCGGCCCCAACTGAGCTGTCTCCCTGGCCTTTATACCTGGCCCGCAGTTGGAGCATGCCCAGCACTGCTGCGGGGCTGGGGTCTGCATAGCCCAGCAGGCCAGCTGGCTTCCCCCGTGGCCAGTGCGGGGCTGGGCCACCCTGTCACAGAGCCCCTTGGAGCCAGTCAGTAACACCATCCCTAAGACAGGCCCTGCTGTGTCCTTTCAGTGGCTCACATACTGGTGGAGCTTTCAAGAGTCCAGACACCCTCTGTCCTCTCCCCAGGCTGGCCCCTACTCGGTTAGGGCATGTCTAAACAGCAGGGCTAACATGGAAAAAAGCTGCACAACTTCACCTACGCTAATTGCATAGCTGAAGTTGAAATAGCTTTTTTCGAATTTGGGAGCATCTACACCACACTTCTTTGGAGACAGAGCCCTCTGCCCCGACTTCCCTTACGTCTCGTGCAAGGAGGGTTACAGGAATCGGAGTGAGCCGTCCTCCAGCTCGACAGAATTTCAATGTTCTGTCTCAGTAACCGCTTGTGTGTAGACAAGGGCTGTGTGATCTTGGAGTAACTTCCATTATTCCAGAATAACATTGCCAGGCTGATGACGCTCAACAAGTTTTTTGCTGGCTATAAAGGCTTCTCCTCCTGTCTCTCACCAGCCCCTCCCACCTGAGCATTCAGTTGAAACAACAGAGATGTGATGAGAACAGGGAATGGTTAGTCAGATGGGACCTTTACTGCTGGGTTCGTTGTGCTTATCACAGAGAAGTCCATTTAGCTTCCCAGTTACACAGTAACGTTCCAAGCTGTAACCAGGGAAGCAATTCTCTGTGTTTTCAATCCTTTTCTTATCTGCCCTGTAACACCCAGCAATCAAGCAAAATTTTACCAGCTGTGCTCGGGGGATTGTTCATTTGTTTTGTTTTCAGGAAAAATCATCCTTTTAAGAACATGCTCCATGTCCTACAAGGCGGGAGGTTCTGCGTGTGAGTGTCTGAACCTGCGCAGCCAAACTACACAGAGAAACTAAACTTCCATTTTCAGTCAGTCTCCACAATGGGGTTCCAAGCTCTCTCTAGGGGGAGGTTTAAGGCTCTCGAGGGTCCCCCACAGGAAGGAATTCCTGAGTGTGCCTTTCTGGGTTCTCAAGGGGGGTTGCATTGGGGTGGTGGCAGTGTTACCAATCCAAGACTGGGGAATCTGTGATCTTGGGGGGTTTTAACACAAGACATTACTAGCAGAGTGTTCTCACGTCCTCCACAGGCCTCTGCTTTCTGCAGTGCAGCATGGGCAGTGCGTAGCCGGCACGGCTCTCCCATTGGCCGGTGGGAAGGGCGCGGGTGAGTCACTCCGCTAGGGGCTGTGGGGCAGGAGATAGAGGCAGAGGACAGGTAGAGAGGGAATAAAGCAGCCCCTTGCCTCCTCCTTCTGACTGCTTCATCCCAGCACAGGGCCATGGGAACGGGGACCCCAGTTAGCCAAAGGATTCAGGGGGGTTGTCCCCAGCCCGGAGCTGAGTTCAGTCTCTCAGGTCCAGCTCAGTCACTCCCATGGCTTGCCCAGGTACTTAACCCAGGTAAATGACCCCACACACACACCCCAAGTGGGGGGTCATAAGCAACTTAGAGGGGGGTCACGGTATCACAAGTTTGAGAACCCCTAAGCAGACACTTCATCAGGGACCATGAGTGGGAAATACACCCCCCAAGTTCTGCAAGGTATTTTTTGTCTCCCCACCATAGATTTGCCACATGTCACAACAGGAAGAGCTGCCTTTACTGTTCAAGGGCGGGCATGGGTCCCAGGTTACTGGGAGACACCTTTCTCCTCAACTGGGGCCATCAACTGCTCTATGCCTTCCCTCCTACACCTCAGATTGCTAGAGTCCTAGAAAAGGTTGCCAGAGACAGGGCGACAGTGATCCTAATAGCTCCATTTTGGCCCTGACAAACTTGGTTGCCCTATCTCTTCCACATGTCTCCTCATCCACCCTATCCACTACCAATCGACCTCTTCACCCAGGATCACGAAGCCTTATTACACCCTCCACCCCAGCATCTTCATGTCACTGTGTGGTTCCTGACTAGTTCCAGGACACAGAGATGAGCAGATGAGTGAAAGAGGTTCTATTACAGAGCAGACGACCTACTACTCGATTTACTTATTTACATAAATGCTGCAGATTTTGCTCTTGGTGCACAGACAATAACTTACAACCATCCTCTGCCTTGATACCTCAAATACTCAATTATATATTAGCGTTAAAACACTCCAGATTAGCCTTGTCCTCCCTCAAGGGGTACCTCACTCCAATTACAGCTTTCCAGCATACCATGGACAGTTATTCTGTTTTCACTCTCTGGCCACCAGACGGTTTATGAAGGGGTTGGCAAATCTTTACCCACCTCATAGAGAGCCACGGAATTTGGAACTGGTCCTGGATGCTCTGAAGTGACACCCATTTGAGCCCTTGGCTACCTGCCCGCTAATGATGCTAAACACCAATGTGGCCTTTTTGCGAGCAATAACAGCTACACGCAGAGTGGGTGAGCTTGCTGCTTTCTTGGCTGCGCCTCCTTATACAGTGTTTATGACTCACAGGGTAGTGATCCAGCCTCAGCCGGCCTTTTTACCAAAGATAAATGCTGAGTTCCATATTAACGAGCCTGTTGCCCTTCCAATCTCCTCCCAGCAAGACAGTCAGCTGCACACTCTGGACGTACGCAGAGCTCTAGCCTTTTACATAAATAGAACGCAGCCCTTCCTGAAGTCTCAGCGCCTGCTCATTTCAATTGCCACCTATTCTAAGGAGATCCTCTCTCTGCACAGTGAACCTCCAAGCTCATCAGTCAGTGCATAGTAAGAACAAGTCTCTCCCAGGGGGACGAGGACAGTATCGGATTCCACAGCCTTCCTAAAGGTCGTTTCCCTACGCGATGTTTGCAGAGCAGCTACATGGTCTTCCAAGTATACATTTGTGAGGTATTATACCATTCCTAAGAGCTTTATCAGTGACTCAGCAGAGGCCTCCGCAGTACTATCCACGGCAGTAAAATCTTGACTCCAAGGTCGCCCACTTAACTCTTTGGCTACTGCTATTTAGTAAAGAATAAAATTCTGAAGCATGTAGAAGAACATAATTTGTTGGACAAAAGTCAACATTTTTTCTGTAAAGGGAAATCATGTCTTACTAATCTATTAGGGTATGTCTACACTACCCTCCTATTTCGAAGTAGGAGGGTAATGTAGGCATACCGCACTTGCAAATGAAGCCCGGGATTTGAATTTCCCGGGCTTCATTTGCATAAGCCGGGCGCCGCCATTTTTAAATCTCGGCTGGTTCGAACCCCGTGCCGCGCGGCTACACGCAGCACGAATTAGGTAGTTCGAACTAGGCTTCCTACCGTTACTCCTTGTGGAATGAGGAGTAACGGTAGTTCGAACTAGGAAGCCTAGTTTGAACTACCTAGTTCGTCCCGCGTGTAGCCGCGCGGCACGGGGTTCGAACCAGCCGGGATTTAAAAATGGCGGCGCCCGGCTTATGCAAATGAAGCCCGGGAAATTCAAATCCCGGGCTTCATTTGCAAGTGCGGTATGCCTACATTACCCTCCTACTTCGAAATAGGAGGGTAGTGTAGACATACCCATAGAGTTCTCTGAAGGGGTTAACAAACATGCAGACAAGAGAGATCCAGTAGATATAGTATACTTAGATTTTCAGAAAGCCTTTGACAAGGTCCCTCACCAAAGGCTCTTGTGTAAATTACATGGCCATGGGATAAGAGGGAAGGTCCTTTCTTGGATTGAGAACTGGTTAAAAGACAGGAAACAAAGAGTAGGAATAAATGGTAAATTTTCAGAATGGAGAGGGGTAACTAGTGGTGTCCCCCAAGGGTCAGTCCTGGGACCAATCCTTTTCAACTTATTCATAAATTATCTGGAGAAAAGGGTAAGCAATGAGGTGGTAAAGTTTGCAGATGATACCAAACTGTTTAAGACAGTCAAGACAGAAGCAGACTGTGAGGGACTCCAACAAGATCTCACCAAACTGAGCGATTGGGCAACAAAATGGCAAATGAAATTTAATGTGGATAAGTGTAAAGTAATGCACATTGGGAAAAATAACCCCAACTATACGTACAGTATGATGGGGGCTAATTTGGCTACGACAAATCAGGAAAGAGATCTTGGAGTTATCGTGGACAGTTCTCTGAAAACTTCCGCAAAGTGTGCAGCGGCAGTCAAAAAGGCAAATAGGATGCTAGGAATTATTAAGAAAGGGATAGAAAATAAGACCCAGAATATCTTACTGCCCCTGTATAGAACTATGGTACGCCCACATCTTGAATACTGTGTACAGATGTGGTCTCCTCACCTCAAAAAAGATATTTTGGCCTTGGAAAGGGTTCAGAAAAGGGCAACTAAAATGATTAGGGGTTGGGAACAGGTCCCATATGAAGAGAGGTTAAAGCGACTGGGACTCTTCAGTTTAGAAAAGAGGAGACTGAGGGGGGATATGATAAAGGTATATAAAATCATGAGTGGTGTGGAGAGGGCTGATAAAGAAAAGTTACTTATTAGTTCCCATAATAGAAGAACTAGAGGACACCAAATGAAATTAATGGGTAGCAGGTTTAAAACTAATACAAGAAAGTTCTTCTTCACACAGCACTTAGTCAACCTGTGGAACTCCTTGACAGAGGAGGCTGTGAAGACTAGGACTATAACAGAGTTTAAAGAGAAGCTAGATAATTTCATGGAGGTTAGATCCATAAAAGGCTATTAGCCAGGGGATAGAAATGGTGTCCCAGGCCTCCGTCAGAGGCTGGAGAAGGATGGCAAGAGACAAATCGCTTGATCATTGTCTTCGGTCCACCCTTTCTGGGGCACCTGGTGTTGGCCGCTGTCGGCAGACAATCTACTGGGCTAGATGGACCTTTGGTCTGAACCAGTACAGCTGTTCTTATGTTCTTATGTTCTTCTGCTATGAAGTCACTTATGGTATGTCTACATTACCACCCTAGTTCGAACTAGGGTGGTTAATGTAGGCAACCGGAGTTGCAAATGAAGCCCAGGATTTGAATTTCCTGGGCTTCATTTGCATGTTGCCGGGCGCCGCCATTTTTAAATGTCCGCTAGTTCGGACTCCATGCCCACGGCTACATGCGGCACGAACTAGCTAGTTCGGATTAGGCTTCCTATTCCGAACTAGCTGTACACCTCGTTCCACCCCAACCCATTTCCCCTCCACTCCTGAGAAGCCCCACTACCTACCTTCAGCGAAAACAGAGGTAGTGCCGGCTTCCCGCGGGTGGACGGAAGTCCTGCAACTTAGCGCCACTTCTGGGGGTTCCGGAAATGCACTGGCTGCTCTGCCGGGCGCATTGCAGGAAGGGGCGTCGGCCCCGGAGGAGGAGCGTGGCAACTTCCCTGCACTGGCGCAGGAGGGGTGAGTCAGCCCCGGGGCAGGTGCATGCAGGGTTTCCCTGTGCCACGGAGGGGGGGGAGAGTCGTGCCTGGAGGAGGCACATGCCGGCTTCCCTCTGACGGGGGGGGGAGACACCTGGGAGGAGGTGGATGCAAGGCACTCTCTGCCTCCATTGGCACCCTGCCCCACTCTGCACCCCCCACTCCCCAGCCCCCAAACTCTGTCCCCACGCCCCTGTCCCAAGCCACAGAACCCTGCCCCCACTCCCTGAACTCGGTCCCCACTCCCGTCCCAATCCCAGAACTCTGTCCCTACTTCTCTGTCCCCAGCTACAGAACTGTCCCCACTGGCACCCTGTCCCCAGCTGCAGAACCGTCCCCACTGGCACTCTGGACCCTGCTGCAGAACCCTGTCCTCTGTCCTCCCAGCATCCTGTTGCCTCTCCCCTGCCCCCAGCCGCAGAACTCTCTCCCCACTGGCACCCTGTCCCCTGCCGAAGAACCCACTAGCACCAGTCCCCAGTACCATGTCCCCTGTTCCCACCAACACACTTGGGGCCACATTAGTGAAGCTTGGGGGGGGAGGGGTTGGAGGCGGGTTTTTTTGCATCTCACTTGTGTGGCCTCAACTGACTTTTCTTGGGTCGGTGACCCCTGACTCAAAACTGGTTCACCGCCTTTCTCAGAAATAAAGACAATGCAGAAAGTTTTTGTTTGACACAGTATTTTATTTAAAAATGAAGCCTGGCCAACAAACCCCCAATTGGGGCCAAGCCCCCATCTGGCCACAGCATCATAACACTCCTCCACTCCTGCTTTCCCCAGACCCTACACTGGAACCCCCTGCCCTGAGCCCCTGACATACCCCAACCCAAATTCCTGAACCCTCACATCCAGAAGTCTGTGGCTTGCTTAGTACCCTAACCCTACATCTGACCTCAACACTGACCGGCCTGGTGCCCCCTCCCTGAGCCAGCGTCCCCTTATCCACCTTCTCCTGTGTCCAGATTTACTCCCAGAGCTTGTACCTCTCACCCCTTCCCACCCTCAAATCCCTCATTCCCACCCCAGAGCCTACACATCCTGTCTCAACCCAGTGAGGTTACAGCTAAACTGCAGGGCTGTGTCTACACTGGTCCCCTTTTCCGGAAAAGGGATACAGATGAGACAAGTCAGAATTGCAAAAGAAGTGGGGATTTAAATCTCCCCCGTTCCATTTGCATGAACATGGCTGCCGCTTTTTTCTGGCTCAGGGCTTTGCCAGAAAAAAGCGCCAGTCTAGACGGGGATCTTTCGGAAAATAAAGCCTTTTCCGAAAGGTCCCTTATTCCTGATTTTAAGAGGAATAAAGGACCTTTCGGAAGAGGCTTTATTTTCCGAAAGATCCCCGTCTAGACTGGCGCTTTTTTCTGGCAAAGTCCTGAGCCGGAAAAAAGTGGCAGCTATGTTTATATAAATGAAGCGGGGGAGATTTAAATCCCCGCTTCATTTGTGATTCCGACTTGTCTCATCTGCATCCCTTTTTCGGAAAAGGGGTGCAGTGTAGACACAGCCCAGGAGTTTTTCAGGATTCTGGAGATATCCCAGAAAAACTCTTCTGCATCCAGGGTTGCGTTTGTTCTTCCACTTTTTTAGTGGAAGAGTAAACATGATCTTTCGGTCACCCCTGTATTCCTCTTTCCACAAGGAATAAGGGGGCTTCCAAAGGAAGGGGGTTTTCAGACATTTGGTCCAGTCTAGACAGGCCAAATGTTGGAAAAACCTCTTCCTACAGAAGAATTGGGGGAAAAAAGCAGCAGTATAAGGGTTGGGGATAGCAAGTGATGGAGAGGAGGAGAATAGAGAGGAAGGGGCGGGACTTTGAGAAAGGAGCCGGGCAGTAGATCTTGGCTTGGTCTGTCATTTAAAAAGTGATCTTGGGTGTAAAAAGGTTGGAGACACTGGTGTAGATGCTCTTATTTCGGCATATATCTTCCAGAGTAGCTTATTCCAAAATAAGCATGCAGTGTAGATGTACCCACAGTGCCTAGTCCCAAGTTTCAGACCTGGCAGATGTTTTGGAGGAGTGACTGTCAGTCTGGACTCATCACACTTCATGCAAAGGCTCCGTACAGTCTGAAAAAGGAAAGAACATTAAGAACACACCCAGAAAGATAGCACCTCATGATACAAAGGGCAACCCGCCCATTTCCCAGCAGAAGGAAGTGACACTAACTCTCTGGTTTCCCTGTGAGAAGCCATGGCTGCTGCGAATCCCGCAAAGATGCTCCAGGATGAAGTGACCTGTTCCATTTGCCTGGAGTATTTCAACGATCCGGTGTCTCTCGACTGTGATCACAGCTACTGCCAAGCCTGCATCACCCAGTACTGGGGGGACCTCACCACAAACGTCTCCTGCCCCCAGTGCAGACGGACCTTTCCCCAGGGGAACCTCAGGCCGAACAGGCAGCTGAGGAGTATTGTGGATGCAGCCAGAGAACTCCGGTTGCAGGCAGGGAGGGAACCAGCCGCAGAGAGACTGTGTGAGAGACACCAGGAGCCTCTCAAACTCTTCTGCAGAGAGGATGGAATCCCCATCTGTGTGGTGTGCGACAGATCCAAGGGGCACCGAGGTCACACCGTGATTCCTGCTGAGGAAGCTGCGGAAGAATTCCAGGTAGGGAAATGCCGACTGTGATCCCTGTTCTCATGGGACTGAGGGGGAGCACTGGGGAGCAGCTCCCACCCTGGGAATCTAGCCGATAGGAGCAGGGGTGGGACCGCAGGAAGCAGGGACGGCCTGGTAATAGGGCACCGCAGCAGGGTCACTGCCTCCCGAGTGCCTCCCCGATCCCATAAACCTGCCGGGCCCTAGAGTCATGAGTACAGTGCATGGTTGTGCTGGGCCAGCTCCCCTCCCTCTAGTCCTGAAACTAACAATAACAGAAACAAAATTAATAATTGTTGCTGGCAGGATATTAAGGAAAAGGGTTGAACAAAAATGATCTACTTTTAAATGATTAGCAAATCTCACATTTGATTTTTTGCTTAGTCACCTGAAATGTTTCTGTGTCTCCAGGAAAGGCTCCAGGCCCATGTGAAGACTCTGAGAGCTGAGAGAGAAAAGCTGCTGGGACTGAAAGTGAGCAGAGAGGAGACCAGCCAGGTGTATCTGGTAGGTGCCCGGCGTTATTTCGCTGCTGCTGTAGTGAGCCGATCCTGAATCAGACACTAAGGAGCGGCTGGGGCAATCTAGGGACTGGATAACCGTTTCTCTTGATTGGTTGGGGAATAAGCACCCAAAAATCACGATTCATTGTTTTAACAGAATTCCTTCTCAGGGATGGGCCCTAAACCAGCCGCTTCCACCCTCTGTGCATTTGTGGACCCCTTTAGAAATGTCAAATGGTTCGAACTAGTGCGTCCAGGAACGCACTTCCTGGTTCGAATCAGTGGAGTAACGTGCCGGCAAGATCATGCTAATGAAGCACGGGATATTTAAATCCCCACTTCATTAGGAATTTCGCTCGCCTACATTTGCATCCTTAGCTCAAACTAGGGAGCAAGTGCAGATGTACCCTAACAGGATAAACTTAAAAAACAACAGATAGGCTGGTAGCATTTTAAAGACGAACACAACATGTAGATGGTCTCATGAGCTTTCATGGGCACAGCCCACTTCTTCAGATGACAAGAGACGTTATTCCTCATGGAATGAGGTTTACAGAAGTCAGAAGAAGCCGTCTGTTATTTCCAATTTATTTAGAAATAAGAGAATTGCTGTGTGGATGCTCGCTTTGTTAGTTTGGAATAAGGGTCGCTATTCTGTAACTAGCCAATTAGCCCATCATAAGACGGGATTTTCAGGTCTCTCCTCCACGTGGGTCTTCTCTCCTGAGCCTCCGGTCTCTCTCTCTCTCCTCCTACTGCCTCCCCCCCTATCTCTCAGCTCTCCTCCGCCTCCTGCCTCTCTCTCCATCTCTCTCTTTCACTTCTCCTCCTCCTCCTGCCTCTCACTCGGAGGACCAGCATTTCAGGCAACAGCGTCCCCCCAGAGGGAACAGCCAGCATTTCAGCGTTACAGACTCAGGGTATGTCTACACTAGCCCCCTAGTTCGAACTAGGGAGGCTAATGTAGGCATTCGAAGTTGCAAATGAAGCCCGGGATTTAAATATCCCAGGCTTCATTTGCATCTTCCCGGGCGCCGCCATTTTTAAATGCCCCTTAGTCCGAACTCCGTGCCCATGGCTACACGTGGCACGGAGTAGGTAGTTCAAATTAGGATCTCTTATTCAAACTACCGTTACTCCTCATGGAACGTTAGGTCCATAGAAGGCTATTAGCCAGGGGATAGAATTGGTGTCCCTGGCCTCTGTTTGTCAGAGGCTGGAGAAGGATGGCAGGAGACAAATTGCTTGATCATTGTCTTCAGTCCACCCTCTCTGGGGCACTTGGTGTTGGCCACTGTCGGCAGACAGGCTACTGGGCTAGATGGATCTTTGGTCTGACCCAGTACGGCCGTTCTTATGTTCTTATGTTTTAAAATCAGAAGAAAAAAATAAACTTTTAGGCTGTGTCTAGACTGGCCAGTTTTTCCGGAAAATCAGTCGCTTTTCTGGAAACATTTGCCAGCTGTCTACACTGGCCGCTTGCATTTCGGCAAAAGCACTGACTTCCTACTGTAAGAAATCAGTGCTTCGTGCGGAAATACTATTCTGCTCCCGTTCAGGCAAAAGTCCTTTTGTGCAAAGCTTTTGTGCAAAAGGGCCAGTGTAGACAGCTCAGATTTCTTTTCCGCAAAAAAAGCCCTGATTGCGAAAATGGCGATCGTGGCTTTTTTGTGGAAAAGCGCTTTTGCGCAAAAGCGTCCGTACCAATCTAGACGCTCTGTTCCAAAAATGCTTTTAACGGAAAACTTTTCCATTAAAAGCATTTCCAGAAAATCATGCCAATGTAGATGCATCCTTAGGGTCAAAGAAAATGTTTTCATTTTTTTCTCACATCAGAAAAAAATGAAACTTTTAGGGCCCATGAAAATCTATTAAATTTTGCCTAAAACAGAAAAAAAATGTATTTAAAGTTATATCAAAAATAATTTTTAATATTTTTTTATGGAGGAAGGAACCCACGAAGGCAAAAGTACCTAGGGCCCACGAAAGTCATAATGCGGCCCTGTGCACACACATTGCTCTGGGAAGGGCCCCGGGCTCCAAGCATGTCCCCCTAGCAGTGGTGATGTTCTTTAGTTCTTCTTCTTCCAGAAACAGACACAAGCCGAGCGGCAGAAGATTGTGGCCGAGTTTCAGCAGCTGCAGCAGTTCCTGCAGGAACAAGAGCGACTCCTGCTGGCTCAGCTGGAGAAACTGGATAACATGATTGTGAAGGCAGGGATTGACACTGTCACCAAACTCTCGGAGCAGATTTCCCATCTCAGCGAGCTGATCAGGGAGCTTGAGGAGAAGTGCCAGAAGCCAGCAAGTGAATTCCTGCAGGTGAGACTGAGGGGAAACAGCCCAGCTCCCTCCACAGGAGAGACAGGACAGCTCCTAACAGGTGGGCACAGGAGTCAGAGGTCACAGGGCAGCTCCGTGTGCACCTTCCTGGCATGTGAATTGTTGTTTTGTGCAGACCCACAGGCACAGAGAGACTAGCGATGGCAAAGCCCCATTCGCTCAGGGGTCCATGGCCCTGGGGCCAGGCAAAGCCTAGTTCCCCCTCGCTCGCCAAATCCCTCCCTTGGAATTCACAGTGTGTGTCAGGTGGGACTGAAACTCTCTCTCTCTCTCTCTCTCTCTCTCTCTCTCTCCCCCCAGGACGTCAGAAGCACCTTGAGCAGGTCGGTGGCTCTCACCCCCTCACACCTCACAGCGCGGGGGAAACACTGGGCAGTGAAGTTGTCGCTGCCTCTCCCCAGGGCTCCACAGCAGAACATGTGGGAAGGTCACATTTGGGATTCAAATCTCTGACCCATTTAACCCTGAGGCCTTCGCCCCTTTTGGGACGACTCTGCAGTTACCCAGGGGAAGGCGCAGACTGGCCTGTGGTACATTCTACCCATGTCACCTCCCTGGGGACTGGCTGCCCCAGGACTGAGGGGTGGGACATGGGCCCGTCCCTGCTGGGCGCTGGGCACCATTCAGCCCAGGGCAGCAGGGACCCAGGAGCTTTCCTGCCCGAGGGCTGTTTGGAGACCTGTGTGGGATGAGCTGGGAAGTGGGGAGCTGGTGTCTCAGTCTAGTCCCTAGTGGGCAGATTCCCACAGCCCTTCGCCTGGGAATCCCCCGTCCCTCAGCGCCTGGAGGCCCAGGAGTGAATTGGCCGTGGAGACTCAATTCCCCTTTGTCCCCAGAGCTGGTCTCCCCAGGCTGGACATGAGGAACATTCCTGAGTCCCTGCGGGGAAGGTTGCCCGGCCGAGGGCTGCGCTGCCCCTGCTCTCAGGCTGGGAGAACTAGGGAAATTCTAACTCCAGCCCCATCAGAGCAGCGACTCACTGGCCAGAGGGTGAGAACTGAGCCACTCAGTGCAGGGTCACCAGGGGACGTTGTTTCTCTCCAGGTGTGAGGAGGGGCAGGCCCAGCAGCCAGAGGAGATGGCTCCTGAACTGGAAGAACAAGTCCGTGATTTCTCCAAACAAACTGTTGCTCTGTCGAAGAGTCTGAGGGCGTTCAGAGGTACCTAGGAGGGACCAAACAGAGAGCATGGCACAGACTGGGGGTGCAGGACATTCAGGTTGATTACTTTTACCCCTTATTTGATCAAAAGCAGCCTTTGCAGTGACACTGACTGTGAGAGTGAGGAACGCCAGAGAGAGAAACAAATCCTGCCCCGTTCCCTTCTCCTGGGGCATAGGCAGGGCATGATGCATTTCTCCTGTGATGCTCTGACTATCCTGTACGATGTCTGACATAGCAGCGAGGAGTCCTGTGGCACCTTATAGACCAACCGAAGTGTTGGAGCATAAGCTTTCGTGGGCAAAGACCCACTTCAGATGCATCTGATGAAGTGGGTCTTTGCCTGCGAAAGCTTATGCGCCAACACTTCGGTTGGTCTATAAGGTGCCACAGGACTCCTCGCCGCTTTTGCAGATTCAGATTAACACGGCTACCCCTTTGATACTCGATGTCTGACATGTTACTCACAGGCAGACGGAACACTGATTAGTTCTGTTCCAATCACCTTTGTGTTAGGAACGGGAAGTGTCTTGTGTGACTCACACGCCACACACACGGGAACTTTTCATTGTCAGAGCTTTTGGTGTCCAAGCAGTTTTCAAGTTATTCTTGATTCCGATTCATTCATTGCCACTCAGCACAGGCTGATGTGCACAGGTCACTTCTCCCCAGGGGGGTCTCTGGACCTTGCTCATTGCTCCTTGGCAGGACACTTTGGGTGCTTGTCTGTAAAACACCCTGTGGAGGCAACACATCTGTGTCCTGCAGAGCAGCTCAGGAACTCGGCGCCTTAAGAGCAAGGTCACTGAAGGAAACATTGCCCTTACGACCAGCACACGGCTCGCCAGGCCCAAGCTGAGCCAATCACCATCAATTGGGGTGAGGGGCAATAATTCTTGGTGGGGCCCACTCCAAGGCTATGTCTCGATTGCATCCCTTTTTCGTAAAAGGGATGCAAATTAGACATATTGCAATTGCTAATGAAGCAGGGATTTAAATCTCCCCTGCTTCATTAGCATAAAAATGGCTGCCACTTTTTTTCAGCTCAGAGCTTTGCCGGAAAAAATAAGGGATAAGGGATCTTAAAATAAGGAATAAGGGATCTTTCGGAAAAGGCTTTATTTTCCAAAAGATCCGCGGCTAGACTGGCGCTTTTTTCCGGCAAAGCTCCGAGCCGAAAAAAAGCGGCAGCCATTTTTATGCTAATGAAGCGGGGGGGATTTAAATCCCTGCTTCGTTAGCAATTGCGATACGTCTAATTTGCATCCCTTTTATGAAAAAGGGATGCAATCTAGACGTAGCCCAAGATTTTGGAAAGTGGCCAAGAGCCACACTTTGTTAGGTTGGGTGCAGAGTCTAGGTTGAGGGTTGGTTGCAGAAGGGCGCACGGGGTAAGGGACTGGGGTGCAGGAGATGATGTGGGGTCTAACAGGGAGTTTCGGGTGGTGACCTGGGTCAGGGAATTGAGAAGTAGGGTCCGGGAGGGGGCGTGGGTGCAGGGGAGGACTCTGGCCTGGGGAAAGGATGTAAGAGGGCATGCAGGGTGTGGGAGGGAGCTGTGACCTGGGGCAGGGAGTACAGAGGGCTTGGGGGGTGACCTAGGGAACTGAGCTGGGATGCAGGAGGAGTTGGGGTGCCAAAGGCAGGCTCCGGATGGGAGGCACTTATTTAAGTAGCTCCCATCTAGCAGCCCTGCAGCATCCCCCAAGGCAGGCTGGGCTCCCTGCCTGCTGCAGCCCCAGATCACTAAAATTGCAGGCTGCTCCCTCCATGTGGCTCTCAGCTCCAGGAATGGGAAGAGGCTTGTGCAGCCACCACCCCCCAGGCCAATCTCTCAGTTCCTATTGGCCGGTTGTTTCCAGACAATAGGAGCTGAGGGTTGGGCTGGGGGTGGGGAGATCACACGAAGCCTTCCCCCCCCCCCCCCCCCCCACTGCAGAGCCCAGAGACCTGCCAAGTTCGAGAATTTTTGTGAAGGTAGCTGGCACCCCTGTCAGAGGCATATCCCTGAGAGGGATGGGGATGGGGTGAGGCTGGGGAAGAGGTGGGGCAAAGGACAGAGGGACATGGGCAGTTTAACACTGGGCCTCTGGCTCTCTGCTCCCTGGCCCATGCACAAGGGGCCATTGTAACCGGGATGTGACTTTGGCTTAGCCTGTGCCAGGCCTGGCCCCGGCCCCTATAGCCACTGACCAGCGGGTCACAAGTGGCCTCCCCACCATGCTTTGCCAGCACAGAGTGAATCTGGCCCATGAAGCCTACTGCCCCCTGCCTCAGTTTCCCCAGGGATAAACAGCTCCCAGCAAGAGCCAGGATCTCACATTCTCTGAACATCCCGTCAGCACCAAGGGACCAAAGTGCCGAAATGGGCTTTGATGCCAAAGGCTCTGCAGGACCTGGGCCTAGGAAACAACAAAAGGCGGGCAGTGCAGGAGGCCTGAGTGTGTCTGTCACACAACAACCTGGCTCTGGGCTCCCCGTGCAAACCTGAATCTCCCCTCTCCTCCCCCAGACACTCTGCCGGATGCACTGGAGGCAAAAAGTGGGGAACCCCTAAGAACGCACACACCAGGTGAGCTGCCTTCCTCAGAGCCAGGCCTGCTGGCCACTGCCGGGCACAGTGCGGTGCCCCAGGACAGAGAGGCACCGGGCAGGCTGCTTAGCATCACTGGCCAGGAGCCAGCCATGGAAGCGACTCAAAAACTGCCCCTCCTCCAGCTTCCCCCAGCCCAGGGGCCATGTCCTGCCCCCAAAATCCTCCTCCTCAGTCCTCCCAAAGCCCACAGCCCTAGTCCAGAGTCCAACCCCCCCTGCCAAGATCCTGTCATCTGCAGGGCTACCCCAGAAGTCTCAGACCCTCCTGCACCCCAAGTCCCTGCCTCAGCTTGTACATCCCTCTCCCCCCCGGTATACAAAACCCTCAGCCTCATCCCTTCCCGCCTGGACCCCTCATACACCTGAAACTCCACTCAGCCTTGGGCTCCCGTTGTTCTCTGCTTCAGGGGAGTTTCCCTTCCCCCAGTGACTGAGGGGCTGTGCCCAGCATGGACTCTGGGGCTCTCGGGGATGTTGCTCTTTCTCCTGCCCCCGGCAGAGGACCCAAGAGTCCATGGGCGGGTCCCTGCTCTGCCGGGGGAAGGGATGGATCAGACCCCAGAGCACCAGGGCACGGGGCACAGACAGGGGCAGTCTTGGGCCCATTGCAGGCAGCTGGGGAGCTGCTGAGAGCAGAGCTTTGGTCCTGTTCCCCTTTTCCTCTCCCCCGGCATGAGCTCAGCTTCTCTCTCCCTCCGCCCAGCCCCGCTGGGACCCCCCTCAGCTCCCTGGGCCCCTCTTCCTTCTGTCAGTCCCTGAGTCAGCCTCCTGCCATGGCTGGGACAGAGACACCCCCGTTCCCTCCGCACGGCGCCTGGGCACCCCCAGTGCAGGACTCGCCTTGTTCAGCCTCTTCCCGCCCAGCCCAGCTGGGGCCGGTCCCTGCCCCACCCTGCTGGCTCTGCGGGGTCTGGGCGCTGGGCCGGAGGCTGAGCAGCCTGGAGGGGGGCAGATCGGAGCTCGGCCCAGAGCCCCAGTGCGGCGGGAAAGGAGCCGAGCCCAGACGTGCCGGGCGGGGGAGACGTGTCACGGGGGAGTCACAAACCCTGCCCAGAGGCAGCTGGGACCCAGGGACATTTCATAGAATCATAGAATCATAGAGCTGGAAGCGACCTCAGAAGGTCATCAAATCCAGCCCCCTCCTCTAGGCAGGACTGATCCCAACTAAATCAACACGGCCAGGGCTTTGTCAAGCTGAGACTTAAACACCTCGGCTGCATCTAGACTGGCTTGATTTTCCGGAAATTTGCGGAAAAGAGCGTCTAGATTGGCACGGATGCTTTTCCGCAAAACCACTTTTTGCAGAAAAACATCCGTGCCAATCTAGATGTACTTTTCTGCCAAAAAGCCCCAATCGCCATTTTCGCGATCGGGGCTTTTTTGCGGAAAACAAATCTGAGCTGTCTACACTGGCCCTTTTGCCTGAACGGGGGCAGAATAGTATTTCCACAAGAAGCACTGATTTCTTACAGTAGGAAGTCAGTGCTTTTGCGGAAATTCAAGCGGCCAGTGTAGACAGCTGACAAGTTCTTCTGGAAAAGCGGCTGATTTTCCGGAAAAACTGGCCAATCTAGACACAGCCAGAGGGTACGTCTAAACTACATGCCTCCGTCGACGGAGGCATGTAGATTAGCCAGATCGGCAGAGGGAAATGAAGCCGCGATTAAAATAATCGCGGCTTCATTTAAATTTAAATGGCTTCCCCGCTCTGCCGATCAGCTGTTTGTCGGCAGATCGGGGCAGTCTGGACGCGCCGCGCCGACAAAGAAGCCTTTCTTGATCGGCACAGGTATGCCTCGTGAAACCAGGTTTACCTGTGCCGATCAAGAAAGGCTTCTTTGTCGGCGCGGCACGTCCAGACTGCCCCGATCTGCCGACAAACAGCTGATCGGCAGAGCGGGGCAGCCATTTAAATTTAAATGAAGCCGCGATTATTTTAATCATGGCTTCATTTCCCTCTGCCAATCTGGCTAATCTACATGCCTCCGTCGACGGAGGCATGTAGTCTAGACACACCCAGAGTGATTAAAGTCCCCCACGAGAACCAGGGCCTGCAATCTGAAATCTTCTCTCAGTTCTCTGAAGAAAGCCTCATCTACCTCATCCACCTGATTCAGCGGTCTGTAGAAGACACCAACCACAATATCACTAAACATAACCCATAGACACTCAGGGTATGTCAACACTAGCCCCCTAGTTCAAATTAGGGAGGCTAATGTAGGCATTCAAAGTTGCAAATGAAACCCGGGATTTAAGTATCCTGGGCTTTATTTGCATCTTCCCGTCCGGGTGCCATTTTTAAATCGCCTTAGTCCGAACTAACTGCCCGCGGTTACACGCGTCAGTCAAACTTTAACTCAAACTAAGTCCTTAGTTCAAGTTAACTGTTACACCTATCACCATCCATCCCTGCTATCCTGGAGAAAGGATTTAAAAGAAAGGCAAGAGAACCTCACCCCATTCCCAACTCCCTCTCTAAACTCCCTGTTAACACTCACCTGTTTGCAAGCTCCTTGGTCGCTTGCTCACTGCTTTATAAAGCCCTGGACTGCCTGAAAGTCTCTCCCCCTACCAAGGCTCAGCCAATCAGCAGAGGCTTCTAGAATTCCAACTTTAATTAGAAGCCAACAGTTTCCTCCTGCCAGTCACAGCACACACTCCATGAAGGAGAGAGGTAGGGGAAAGGAGAAGTGAAAATAAAAAAAACCTCACTCACGAACAGGGGAAAAAAATCACACACACACCAACCCTCACTCATAAACACAAGCTCAGCACACAGCAAGAACTCCCCAAGCACAACACACACTTCCCTCAAGAGTTCTGTATCTGTTTCTCCTTTACCTGGAGAACTCCCTCTTTAAACCCCCTGTTTCAATGGGGAGGGATCCAGCCAAGGGCAAGAGCCTGGATTCAGACAATCCTGAGTAGGCAGTTTCCATGACATACCCCTGGGGTCCCCAGCCCAGAGTCGCTTGTCCCCGGCCCAGGGAGAGGGGTGCAGATTCCCAATGTCAGGGCCCCTCTGATCCCTTCTCTCTGCCACGGCCCCTCCCAGCCGAGGAGTGAGCTGCCCCTTGGGCTGGGCCGAGACCTCAGGGCTGCTCCCCACTCAGAGCTGGGCACCCCTGGAGGCAGGAGAGTCCCTGAGTCACTGCCCAGCTTGGGCAGATTCTGTCCCTGACGCCATTGACCCCCCCAGGGCCAAGCTTTGCCCCTCATGCTCTGATTCTCTCCCTCCAGCCAACGTGTCTCTGGATCCAGACACGGCGCATCCCCAGCTCGTCCTGTCGGAGGATGGGAAAAGTGTGAGATGGACAGACACACATCAGCCACGGCCTGACACCCCAGAGAGATTTGACACTATGCGCTGTGTGCTGGGCCGTGAGGGCTTCACCTCGGGGAGACATTGCTGGAAGGTGGAGGTGGGGGGTGGGCGATACTGGGCTGTGGGGGTGGCCAGAGAGTCTCTGAACAGGAAGGGATGGGTCAGCCTGAGTCCGAAGGGCGGGATCTGGGCTGTGGGGCGGTGCGGGGATCCGTTCCGGGCTCTCACTGACCCAGAGACCCCCCTCACTCTGAGCCCCCACCACAGGATCTATGTTTGTCTGGACTGTGACCGGGGGCAGGTGACATTTATCGATGCTGAGACCGAGGCCTCGATCTTCACTTTCCCACCAGGCTCCCTCCCTGGGGAGAGAATCCGACCCTGGCTCATGGTGGGGTGGGACACAAACACCAGGCTCCGACTGTCTCCTTGACACAACCTCCTCTAGCCTCACACACCCCAGTCTCTGTGACACCTGTACCCAGCCCTTGACTCCTCATCTCTATGACCCCAGAAGCTCCTTCCCCTCCCTCACAGATCCAGAGAAGGGAGGTGGAAGAAACCTACTGCAGCCCCAGGGAGCAGACAGGCCCTGAAGGGCAGAGGAGGGGGCTTTGGCAGGGGACTGATGGAGGTGGGGGCTAGGCAGGGGACAGACGGAGGTGGGGGCTGGGCAGGACACAGAATTAACCCATCAGGCTTGGGGAGAAGCTGGAGGCTCTGCAGCAGCAGGAGGCAATTTGCAGAGATCTGGGTCCATTGACACAGCCAGAGGGGACGGGATAAAATCAGCACAAACAACGGGACCAAATCACAAACCCAGCCACTGCCCCACTCAAGGTGTCCCTGGGCACGTTCTTGGGGGAGGCTCTCTAGGCCCTGCCTGAGGGTCATAACCTGCTGCCCCATGAGCTGCCCCTTCAGAGTCCCACATGCTGAGACCCCCACCCGCGTCCCTCAGAGCTCCACACCAAGGTGATCTCTCTTTGCACACGTCCCACCCCGCAGGGCTCTGTCACTTCACCAGATAAAGCACAGAAGAGTTCAGATCAACGATCAACCCAACAATACTGCCCCTCACTAGACCCTCCCCACCTGCCTTGGGGTGTCTTGGGGGCTAGCTGGGCTCAGGAAAGCAGCCAGCCCCCCGCTCTTGAAGCTGCTGCCTGCTGGGAACTTTCTTTTCCGCTGTAGACCTAACGACAAGGAACATGCTCTAGACAGGGGCTGGGGTATTGCGACACTGAACGTTGGGGCCTGTAATTGTAGCTGCCCAGAAATTCCCTGGCACGACACTGTGAGCCCCCAAGGCTGAGTTACAGGGGGGATGTAAATACCTGGGAATGGGACAAGCCAGCAGGGAGCTGCCCGAGCTAGCCACTGGGTGGCGCTCACCAGAGAAACTAAGAACATCAGAGCGGCCAGGCTGGGTCAGAGCAAAGGCCCATCTCACCCTGGCTATGTCTACACTGGCCGGTTCTCGTGCAAGAAATATGCAAATGAGGCTCAGTGTGGAATATCGCAGAGCCTCATTTGCATACCTAAGGAGCTGCCATTTTTGCAGAAGAGGCTTTTGTGCCAGAAGGAGCTGTCTACACTGCCCTTTCTTGCACAAAAGAACCCTCTTGCACAATGCCATTCCTCCTGAAAAATAAGTGGTGGAACAGCATTACGCAAGGGAGGGTTGTGCAAGAAGAGGCAGTGTAGACAGGTCCTTCTGGCACAAAAGCTTCTTCCGCAAAGTGGTGGCTCATTAGGTATGCAAATGAGGCTCAGCAATATTCCATGCTTAACCTCATTTGCATATTTCTTGCACAAGAACCGGCCAGTGTAAACATAGCCCCAGTGTCCTGTCTGCCCACGGTGGCCAATACCAGGTGCCCCAGAGTCATTGAACAGAACAGGAAACATCCAGTGATCCCTCCCCTCTCATCCATTCCCAGCCACTGACACACAGAGGCCAGGGACCCCCTCCTGGCTCAGCCCCTGTGTAACTTGTGTCGGGAACTGTGTGTGAATCATTCGCTTTCATTAAATGTTTCCATCTGGTCCTGTCCGGTTGTTCTCTGGTGTGTTCTCCCCTCTGTGAAATGGATTGTTGCCACAAAGGGGTGGAGCTGTGTTGTCTCTATTCCAGTGGTTTTAAACCGTGTTCTGCAGTGCCGCGAGGCAGTTGGAGGTGTGCCACAGAGAACAACAGAATTCAAAATGGCTGCCCTTAAAGGTTCTTTGGTGTTCCTCAAAAAAAATATTTTTGTTTGGTAATCATCGATGTTAAAAAGTTTAAGAAACACGGCTCTGTTGGGTATTTTTTGTGGGGTTGTTTGCCGTTCAGACTATTCTACTGATAAAAAGCAGGACTCAGATTCTCTGTGAACTCACGACTGGATTCAGGTACCCGGGACCCTGCGCTGCTACGTCTGTGTCAGTGCAGATACACTTGGGTGCAGCAGGGCGGGGGCTCTTTAAGGACATAGGAACATAAGAGTGACCATATAGAGTCAGACCAAAGGTCCATCCAGCCCGGTGGCCTGTCTCCTGACAGTGGCCAATGGCAGGTGCCCCAGAGGGAGTGAACACCTCCCAGAGGGAGTGAACATTAAGGGATCCCTCCCCTGTTACCCATTCCCAGCCCCTGGCAAACAGAGTCACCATCCCTATCCATCCTGGCTAAGTATTGAAGGACTAAACCTCCATGAATTTATCCAGCTCTTTCTTGAACCCTGTTAGGGTGCGACTCCTCAGCAGGGCTTAACTAAACATAAGTGAGCTACGTCAACTGCATATCTCATTTTGAAATAGAGCTCTCGTCCTACAACTTCCCTTATTCCTCATACAGTGAGGGTTACAGGACTCAGAGTAAGAAGTCCTCCAGCTTGACAGTATTTTGAAACAATTTCAAAATAACTACCTGCTGTGTAGAAGTGGACTAAGTTATTTCAAAATAAAGTTGCAGTAAAGACTTACCCTTAAATTCCTGGTCTTCATAACATCCTCCAGCAAGGAATTCCACAGGTTGACTGTGTGCTGTGTCAAGAAAAACTTCCTTCTGTTTGTCTTAAACCTGCTATCTATTGATTTAATTTGGTCACTCCTAGTTCTTAGGTTATGGGAACAAGTAAATAACTTTTCCTTATTCACTTTTTCCACACCTGTCATGATTTTATAGACCTCTAACATATCACCCCTTCATCTCCTCTTTTCTAAGCTAGTGACTAAGGGGTTAACTACACCTAGCCAGGTGCAGTAACAAATAGGAATGTAGGTAGGAATTTCAACCTAGGACAAAGGAATGTTTGGTTTTTCCCCCATTTTGTCTCTGAGGGCACGTCTAGACTACATGGATCCATGGACGGAGCCATGTAGATTAGGTTTTTAGGCAGAGGGAAATGAAGCGGTGATTTAAATACTCGCCATTTCATTTAAATTTAAATGGCTGCTGCGCTGAGCCAATCAGCTGTTTGTCGGCTCAGCGCGATAGTCTGGACGCTCCGCAGTCGACATCAAAGGATAGCCACTGGATAGCTGCCAGCCTGATCACCAAAAGCCTCATGCGAACCCAGGAGCGGGTTTGCATGAAAATCAAGTTGGTCCAGTGAGACCCCCAACCCTGAGCCCTGAGCTTAGAATATAAGAACATCAGAACGGCCGTACTGGGTGAGACCAAAGGTCCATCTAGCCCAGTAGCCTGTCTGCTGATAGCGGCCAACACCAGGTACCCAGGAGGGGATGGACCGAAGACAATGACCAAACCATTTGTCTCATGCCATCCATTTCCAGCCTTCCACAAACAGAGGCCAGGGACACCATTTCTATCCCCTGGCTAATAGTACTTCATGGACCCAACCTCCATTAATTTATCTAACTTCTCTTTAAACTCTGTTATAGTTCTAGCCTTCACAGCCTCCTGTGGCAAGGAGTTCCACAGGTTGACTATTTGCATTGTGAAGAAGAACTTTCACTTATAAATTTTAAACCTGCTGCCCATTAATTTCATTTGGTGTCCTTTAGTCCTGATATTATGAGAACTAATGAAGAACTTTTCTTTATTCACCCTCTCCACACCACTCATGATTTTATAGACCTCTATCATATCCCCCCTCAGTCTCCTCTTTTCTAAGCTGAAAAGTCCCCGTTTCTTTAGCCTCTCTTCATATGGGACCTGTTCCAAACCCCTAATCATTTTAGTTGCCCTTTTCTGAATCCTTTTCAAAGCCAAAATATCTTTTTTGAGGTGAGGAGACCACATCTGTACACAGTACTGAAGATATGGCATACCATAGTTTTATACTTCCCCTCCTCCTTCTTTCCCTGGCTTCCCCCTTCCAGCTCCCTCTTCCCAGGTTTCCCCCTCCCCTTTCCCACCCTCTCTCTTCCCCTCTGCCACCTCCTTTCCCCAGTCTCCCCCGAGGTTAATCCCCCCTCCCTCCCAGTTTTGTTAAATAAAGAGAGTTTCTATTTTTGAACACGTGTCCTTTATTTTTTACATCAGGAAGGGAGGCTAGGGAAGGGTAAGTGGAAGGAGGTGACGGAGAAATGGGGCACGAGCCCCCGATGGGGAGGACTGGGGTGGCTCTGCGGGCTCCTCAGGGTGGAAGCTCTCCTGCAGGGTCTCCTGGATCCTGACAGCCCCCCGATTGACCCTCCCCCTCCGGACGGCAGCCTGCGGCAAGTGCAGCCAGGCTGATGGCCGAGTGCTGTGATGTGCCGAGTGTGGGCATTCAGGGCACTCCAAGACAGGACTGCTTTGCTGTCCCTCATCGGGTTAGACAAGCAAGCAGGGAACCCCTGAGAACTGTCTGTCCAGGGAGGGGGCCGGGTCCCTTTAAGCACAGCCCTCAGCTAGCCTGAGGCAGCAGCTCCACACTCTAAGCCCTAACCTGATGCCCTGCTGGCACTCGTTCCAGCCAGCCTTAACTTCAGTTCAGGATCCACACAAAGAGGACATGCTAGTTCGAATTAGTTTTTAGGTCTAGATGCATTAATTCGAATTAGCTTAGTTCGAATTAACTCATTCGAATTAAGTTAGTTCGAATTAACTTTGTTGTGTAGACATACCCGATGGCAGTGTCTAGACTGGCAAGTTTTTCCGCAAAAGAACCTGCTTTTGCGGAAAAACTTGCCAGCTGTCTACACTGGCCGCTTGAATTTCCACAAGAACACTGAGGATCTCATGTAAGAAATCAGTGCTTCTTGCGGAAATACTATGCTGCTCCTGTTTGGGCAAAAGAACCAGTGTAGACAGCTCAGATTTGTTTTATGCAAAAAAGCCCCAATAGCGAAAATGGCGATTGGGGCTTTTTTGCACAAAAGCGTGTCTAGATTGGCACGGACGCTTTTCCGTAAAAAGGGCTTTTGTGGAAAAGCATCTGTGCCAATCTACACGCTCTTTTCCGCAAATGCTTTTAACAGAAAACTTTTCCGTTAAAAGCATTTGCGGAAAATCATGCCTGTCTAGACGTAGCCTCTATGTGGGTATGGAGAGATGCTCTAGGCCCACAGCCCCTTTTCCTCCATCCTCTCTGCCCCCCAACGCCCAGCCTTGCTGGTGTCCCAAAGCCTGTCCGGGAGCCCCAGGACATACCTGTCTCCTCACAGGTAGCTAGACAAACAAGTGCTCTTGTGGCAGTCTCCTGCCAGTGGCAGAACCGAGCAAGGCTCAGACTCTGGCTGGCAGCTGAGGCCAAAGGCACCAGGGTACAGCCTGTGTCAGGATCCAGCCCTAGGGCAGCAAACGTGCAGAGGGGAAGGTTTTCAGGAAACCCAGTGGCCTGGAGCCTGTGCAGAGAATCAGATCGCTGCTAACCACCGGGGACTTCAGCATGTGCCACCCTCAGTGCCGCCCGGAGGATTCAGGGGGTCTGGGGCAAAGCAATTTCAGGGGCCTCTTCTATAAGGGGAGCGTGGGGCCCAAACGGACTTCAGACATTCTCGTGGGGGTCCCTGCATGGCCTGGGACCTGGGGCAAATTGCCCCACTTCCCCCCCCCCGGGTGTCCCTGGCCGCCCTGTGCACCTGTCCCCACAGTCCCCACTCTCTGAGCTGACACACCTCCCCCCAGAGCCAGACAAAACTGGACATGCACCCCAGCTCGCATTTCCCCAAAGCAGCACCAGCCCCCACCGTGATCATGGCTCAGGATCGGCCCAAGGAGGGAAAATGGCAGGGAGAGACTGGGGCAGCTGGAACGGGAGTGGAGGTGGGGAAATGGGTGGGGTTGTTATTTCCCCTTCTGTGCCTGGTGTTTTACAAAGTTGAAATGTAACATCTGCTTTCCAGCTCATGGTGGGCTGCAGGAATGGGCTGGGCTGTGACCGCCAGGCTGCAGGGTCATACAGTTAAAAGGTTCACCGTGAACTCTCTCTTCAGTGGAAGGGTTGCAGCAGTGAGTTGCTGCAGTTTCACGCCTTGTCACCAGCACACACCTGCTGCCTGTGACCTTAAGCCCAGGCGCCCTGGGAGGTGGCTGTCTCAAGCGGGAGGTGGGGTGTTCAGTGAGGCACAGCCAACCTGAGACTCCTCTGCACACACGGTGTCACTGCAGTGACTCAGGGGGGTTCGTTCCCACCTCCTGTTTCACTGCAAGCGGGTGTGTGGCCGTGGACGTCCGCACTGCGAGGTACGAATGTGCTAGTTTGATTGGGGGCACGTGCGGTTCAATACATGTGCACATGCTGACCCCGCTGGGGTGAGCCCCTGGCCAATAGCAGGGAGGCCGCAGAAGCCAGGTGCCAGCATGGGCTAGACACTAGAGTCCAAAGCAGCCCAAACCCAGACACGTCCCACGTAGCCAGACCCTGGCTCTCAGCTTCTATGTTCTTGTGTGTCGCTTTCTCCTCTTTTCCTTTCATTCCCTTCTGGTAATTTACAACCCCTGTTCCCCATGGCTTGCTTATGTGGAGTTCCTGCTTCCTCCTCTCCTTATCTTTCCGCAGCTCCTCCCTCCATCCCCTCCTTTCTCTTCATTTCCCTCTGCCCTTGTGCAGCTGCTCTGACATGGGGCACAGCCCTCCCACTATCACCATAAGCAGTCATCATGCAGAGAGATCAAAGCCCAAAGAGCTCCCGGCAGCCATGGCCGCAGCGACTCCTGCACAGGAAATCCAAGAGGAATCCAAATGTCCCATCTGCCTGGAGTATCTCACAGACCCAGTGAGCACAGACTGTGGGCACAGCTTCTGCCGAGGCTGCATCACTCAGCACTGTGAGACGTGGGGAAAGCTGGGCTCTGACCCTTTGTGCTGCCCCAGCTGCAAAGCCCGAATCCAGAAAGGGTCCCTCCAAAGTAACCACCAGCTCGCAAATATCGTGGAAAAACTCAAACAACTGGATCTCAGCCCAGGCAATGAGAATCTGTGCGGGAGACACGGCAGAGCCCTGGATCTGTTCTGCGAAGAGGACTGGGAAGCCGTGTGTGTGGTTTGCTGGAGATCCCGCGAGCACAGATCTCACCCGGTGCTGCCCCTGGACCAGGCTGCCCAGCCACACAAGGTAGGATCCACTCTGGATGTGGGTTAATTCCACCCTTCCCTTTTCAGACTCAGTCTGTCCAAGCCCCTGACGCTCCGTTTCCCAGATTCTCTCCCCTGATCTCTGGATCTGTCCCCTGCAAGCTCCTTCCTGTGGGCAGGTGCAGAGAGCCCTGAACACTCCTGGCACCCAGCCCCCTGCCGTGCATGCAGAGGCTGGACTTGAAGACCTCTCAGGGCACCTTCCAGAGCTGTGACTCTACGACTAGGGAGAGGTGGGCCCCACAGCCCTGCAAGAGGCACTTTCCCCCACACAGGCTTGAAGCAAGATGTGTCTGTGCTGCTGCCAGGCCGGGAAAGGAGGGAGGGAGCTGTTCCCACCACAGCCCTGAGGCCCAGGCACGGCCCCCAGTAACGACAAACGGCAACAGGGAAACCTCCGGCCAGACAGGCGGCTGGTGACGGACACAGAAACAACGTTCAGAGGCAGCAAAGGGGTCAGGAGGGTGCGCAGGGAGCACCAGGAGGCTCTGAAACTGTTCTGTGAGGTTGATCAGACTTCTGCCTGTCTGGCCTGGCGTCTGTTCCCGGGCTCATCGCGCTCACACAGTGATTCCACTTCCTAAAAGGAAGCTGCCCAGGAATACAAGGGACTAAGCTGCTGTTCAGTCCAATGAGTAATAACTTTGGATTGTAATTACTGGTTAATGGCATCACAGGTTGCTCCACACAGCTGTAACCGTGTCATATGGGTAAATCACAGAATCCCAAGGCTGGCAGAGACCTCAGGGGCCATTCCCTGGGAGTCGATGTAACAACACAAGCGAAGGGCAGACGGTAGAGAAGACACATTGCAGAATGCAGGAGCTAAACTCTGAGAATAAAAAAACATTTGTCCAACACAATAGTCATGTGTTAGTTACAAGGTAAAAAGCATCCTGTAAGCAGTCTCCGTGCAGCAGATACAGCACAGAGGTCTTAAGGGAGCAGCTCAGTTTGGTGGCAGGCCTGGGAAGGAACATGTTGGGGCCTGCTCTCTTGACTCTGCTTTGAAAACACGGTGGCTGCAGCTCAGGTAACTAGGCAAGGGCCTGTGTGCAGAAGCAGCCTGAGGCCGGCTGTAGCAGCTGCCGCTCCAGGCGGACGGCACGATCGGTGCCCCCACCTGCACGGCCATCAATGGCCATGACGTCATCATCGGGCGCCCAGGCCGGTGGTGCCCTAGGCAACCGCCTAGTCTGCCTAGACTCACGGGCTGCCCCTGCCTGAGTGTGCAAAGGAGCCCAGAGTGGCACGGAGGCAGGCCAGGGAGTCTCATGGTCACCTTGTGTTCAGGTGCAGGAAAGAGTCTGTTCCCCAGAGCTGAGCTCTGTGAGGCCCCAAAGCTCGGCTCTCTCACCGACAGGTAGAAGATATCGCCTCCCCCACCGAGTCTGTCTAGGGAGACCGAGAATTGTCTTGCAGCTGGGTGGGAAAACACCCCCTACAAACACAGTCACCGCTCCAAAATAAAACCCCAAACTCATTTCTGTTGTACAGGAAAAACTCCAGGCCCATGTGGCGACTCTGAGGGAAAGGAGAGCGAAGCTGCTGAGGTTAAAGGAGACCAGTGAGCAGAGAAGCCAGCAGTATCTGGTAGGTGTCTGTTGTTTTTCACCAGCTGGGAGACATAGCTGGGGCTTAGGGTTGTTTATTGTAGGATTTCTCTGTGGTCTTGATTAAGGTGCGTTCTTGTGTGTTTCTCCGTTCTCATGGGATAGTGTGTGCGTGTGTCACAAATATTCTCTTCCTGTAAAAAATGGAAGCTGCATTTTAATGAATGAATTTCTGTTCACTGTGATGTTCACAAACCACTTCTCCCAAAACACAAGGGTTGTGTCCCAGGAGACTAGGACACGGCCCCTTATGGGATATTGGGAGCAAAGTGTAAAAAAGTCCCCCCCTTGTCATGAAAACAGACAGTCAAGTATCCGGCTGTGAAGGATCAAAGGTTTTGAACCCCAGTCAGAGGAGCTGACACCCTTGACAGCCCCCTAAGCAAGGTGGGGAGGAGGCAGCGCCATGCTCCTGGAAGGGGTGGAGCCTCAGACGGAAGGGGTGGGGATGCCCCCCAGCTGTTCGGTGGAGATTTAAAGGGCCTGGAGTGCTGCTGTTGCCGTTTCCCCTTTGGGCCCCGTTGGAGGGTGTGACGGGGTGTACTCGCTCCGCACTGGCCAAGGGGAGGGTCGCCAGGCCTACTGGGCTGAGAAGGCCCCTCCTCCGCAGCCCTGCTGGGCGTGCTCCAGCTGCAGGCCGGGTATAAAGGCCAGAGGAGCAGCTCGGCTGGGGCTGACCTCCGGAGGGGCAGGAGCTCCTTGTGGTCGGAGCTGCAGCCACAACCACCACGCCACCATCAGCTGCCACAACGATTGTGGCTGGTGGTCGGGCTAGACTCCGCCCCACCGGATGCAGCCGCCGCACCAGCATCCACCCACACAGGTGGGGACTGTGCCTAGGGTTACCAGGTAGCTTCAGTAAAAATACCGGACACACTTGATGGCAGGAGCGACTGGCTGGGAGGGGAGCGGGGCTTGCTGGGGTGGGAGAGAGAAGCAGAGCTGGTGGGGGGGGGGGCAGTGGGGCTGGCCAGGGGAGATCAAGAGGAGAAGTGGCCAGCAGGAAGGAGGGCTGGCCTGGAGGGGGTTGGGGGCAGCAGGGTTGGCTGGGGGAGATGGGGGGGTGGGAAGCAGGGCTGGTCGAGGGGGGTCGGGGGCAGTGGCACTGGCCAGGGGAGATGGGGGAGAGGGTTGGAGGGAGCGGGGCTGGCCAGGGAACATCAGGAGGAGGAGAACCAGCCAGCAGGAAGCAGGGCTGGCAAGGAGGGAGTCGGGGGCAGCGGGGCTGGTCGGGAGGGGTCTGTGGGGAGGGGGAGAGAATTGGCTGGCAGGGAGCGGGACTGACCCGGGCACATGCAGATCCTGGGGCGCTGCCCGTCCTGCGCACGGTCCCGGCGAAGCGCGAGTGAGTCCGGCTACGGCTCCACAACCCGCTAGACCAGCGCTCAGGAGCGTCTCCTCCTCCCCAAGGCATCACTCCTACGTCAGACACAACCAGAGGCTCCTAGCACCGATTGCACCCCGCCTCCCAGCCACTCTCCCTGCCCTCGCCAGGCTTCCGTCGGGCGCCCAGACGGAAAACCAGAAAATACCGAACATTACACATGTCCGGGATTTTCTGAATTTTTTTATTGGACAAAGGGCCCCAGAACCAGACTATCCGGTTGAATACCAGACACCTGACAACCCTAGACTGGGCCAAATGTCAGAAAAAAAAACCTTTTTCAGAAGCCCCCTTATTCCCCATAGAACGAAGAATGCAGGGGCTTCTGAAAAAGCGTGTTTGCTCATCCGCAAAAAAAAGTGGAAGAACAAACGCATCCCCGGACGCAGAACAGTTTTTCTGGGATACATCTGCTATCCCGGAAAAACTGTAGAGTGTAGACGGACCCTCTGTTGGGGGGCCACAGCAGTAAAGGCTGAGGATTTTTTGGAAGAGGTTTTTTGCTTCTCACTTGTGTGGTCTCCAGCTGACCCTTCTCATAAATACAGAGGCATTGAAACATTTGGTGTTGGACATAAGTTAATATTTAATCTGTTTCATTTAAATTGAACCGTTCTCCTTTGCTGCAGCTGGTTCAGGAAATATGGTCACTGTACCCAGCCTGGCCCTGCCTCCCCTCCCAGCACACAGATCTGTGAATAGGTTAAATCATGGCACGCCACTTGTGAAAGGGGACCACCCCAGAGGGAAAACTGGTGCTCTGAGCTTCAGTCACTGAAACCCCGAGTGCTGCCCCTCCCCCATGGGGCTGGATCCCTGATTACCTCCTCCCTCCCCCGTTACAGCACTAGAGCCCTGAGTCACACACACACACATACACGCTGCACAGCTGAAGCCCCAAGTGCCAGCAGCCCCCCCGCCCTTGGTGTCCCATATTTGTCATGGGGAAATCTGGTCACTCTGTGGATGCATGATCGCTAGATACACTTGAAGGAGCCAAGGGACATGATACAAACAACTGAGTTACTTCCTTATCTGCTGCTGGGCTGCTCCCGGACCCTGGCTTGGCCCTGGTGTTACCAGGTTTGGCCTGGGGCACTGCTGCCTGTCTCTGACTCTGGCTTGTCATGTCTCCTGGTTGCCTCAGTCCTGCCTCCACATGGCTCCAGACACTGACTCTGGCTCGGCCTTTGTCATGACACTTAATCTTAATTCTGGCCGCAGCCCTTAGTAAGATCCTGACTCAGGCTTTAGATCCTGACTTCCAGCTGCAGCTCTAGGACTGACAGCTCAGGCCCTGGTCCCTGTACAATGTCTTAGAAATTGTCTCTCTTGCCAGACTGTATTAAGGGCCTTCAGGCTCCATTACTGCCCCCGACCAGCCCTGTCCCTGTTTTCACTCAGAAACAGACACAAGCCAAGAGGCAGAAGATCGTGGCCGAGTTTCAGCAGCTGCGGCAGTTCCTGGAGGAACAAGAGCGACTCCTGCTGGCCCAGCTGCAGAAGCTGGAGGAGGAGATTAGGAGGCACCAGACCGAGAGGGGCAGGAAACTCTCGGAGCAGATTTCCCGTCTCAGCGAGCGGATCGGGGAGCTGGAGGGGAAGTGTCAGAAGCCAGTGAGTGAATTCCTGCAGGTGAGACCGAGGAGAAACAGCCCAGCCCCCCACCCAGGGAAGGGAGGCTCCTGAAACACAAGTGCTGGGGTCCAGCCGTCAGGTCTGGGTGTAACGTGGCAGGTGCTTTGACATGTGAGCGACTGTTGGGCTTTGCAGAGTCCCAGGCACAGAGCTACGTCTAAACCCTTCTCTGGGCCCCCTTTGTCTGTCTGATGGGTTATTCCCTGCGTGTCGTGTGGGGCTGATGCTCTTTTCCCTCTCCCCTCCAGGATATCAGGAGCACCTTGAGCAGGTACGTGGCTCTCGCTCTCCCAGCCCTGTGCAGTGTGAGGGGACGAGCGAGGAGCTGATGTGAGCACCACGTGTCCCCAGGGCTCCACAGCCAAATGGGCGAGGGGGGAGGAAGGGAAGGTCACAGTCTGGGCACAAATTTTTCTGATAAACTTCAATCTGAGGGTTTCTCATTGTGTAGACTCTGGAATTCTCCATTCAGTGACCTCAAGGGTTTTCTGGAGCTGTCACCTACACAGGGACAGGCTGCCCCAGGCCTGAGGGGTGGGACATGGGCCTGTCCGTTCTGGGCGCTGGGCACCACTCAGCCCAGGGCAGCAGGGGTCCAGGGTCTTTCCCACCCGAGGGCTGTTTGGAGACCTGTGTGGGATGAGCGGGGGAGGAGGGAGCTGGTGTCTCAGTCTAGTCCAGGGGTCTCTGACATTTTTAAGCACGAGGTCACTTTTTGAACGGAAGTGCCGTCCAAGATCGACCTCAAACCCAAATACCCTGGCCCCGCCTCCTGCGCGTTACTTGCCCCGCCTCTCTTTCAGGCCCCGCCCCTGCTCACTCCATCTCTCCCCATCATCACTCACATTCACCAGGCAGGGGCAGAGGGTTGGGCTGCAGGCTCTGGTCTTGGATTAAGGGATGTGGAGTGTGAGAGGGGCTCTGAGCTGACCTTGGGGCAGGATGTTGGGGTGCAGGAGGGGGTTCTAGGTGCAGGCTCTGGGAGGGTGTTTGGATGCAGGGGGCTCAGGGCTAGGACAGGGGTTTGGGGTGTAGGAGGGGGCACATGACTGGGGTAGGGTTTTAGGATGTGGGCTCCAAGTGGACACTGCTCACCTCAGGTGGCTCCTGGGTGGTGGGGCAGTGGGGTACGGCAGGTTCATCCCTGTCCTGGCCCTGCACCACTCCCAAAAGCAGCCAGCAAACTTGTTCTATCCCTAGTCCTGTTGTGCCCCCTCTCTGCTCTGTGGAGACAGGATTCAGGGTGTGAGAAGGAAGCACCTTGACATCAGCGCCCTCCTCTCCCTGCCCTGCCCAAAAAGCAGGACCCCCTCCCCCTCCGAGGGAAACAGCTCCAATGCAAAGGGCAGGAGATGCCCAGCAGTAGGGGGAAGGACAGCAGAAGGGCTGGCACTTGACAGCCTCTTGGCCAAACCCGTCAGGATCCCCCGTCAGAGGTTCCAGGATCTACCCGCAAATCCCATCGACTGCTCGGTGATCACTGATCCAGTCCCCAGCGGGCAGATTCTACAGCCCTGCCCCCGGGAACCTCCTGTCCCTCAGCACCTGGAGGCCCAGGGGTGAGTTGGCCGTGGAGACCCAATTCCCCTTTGTCCCCAGAGCTGGTCTCCCCAGGCCGGACGTGGGGAACATTCCTGAGTCCCTGCGGGGAAGGTCGCCCGGCCCTGGGGCTGCGCTGCCCCTGCTCTCAGGCTGGGAGAACTAGAGAAATTCTCACTCCCGGCCCATCAGGGCAGCGACTCACTGGCCAGAGGGTGAGAACTGAGTCACTCAGTGCAGGGTCACCATGAGATGTTGTGTCTCCCCAGGTGTGAGGAGGGGCAGGCCCAACAGCCTGAGGAGATGGCTCCTGAACTGGAGGAGCGAGTCCGGGATTTCTCCCAGCAAACTATTGCGCTGTCGGAGAGACTGAGGGTGTTCAAAGGTACCTAGGAGGGACCGAACAGGGCGCACGGCACAGACTGGGGGTGCAGGACATTCAGGTTGATTCATTGAACCCTTCTCTGTTCAGAAGCCTTTGCAATGACCCTGCCTGTGAGAGTGAGAAACACCAGAGAGAGAAACAAATTCTGCCCCGTTCCCTTCTCCTGGGGCATGGGATGGTGGGGGAGGATGATGCATTTCTCTTGTGATGCTCTGTCAGCCCCATCCCATGTCTGACATGTTCTGCTGTCACGGGGTGTGGGGGAGTCCCCGGGCCCTCCCCCGCACCATCGGCAGCCAGACGTGACTCTCAGTCAGGATGCAAACCTCGTGTTTAACCCGTTATCCAACTGAGCGGGTCTGGCTGGCGACTGCCCCATCCCAGTTGGAGCAGCCCCCGACCTGTGGGGCTCTCGCCACTAGCCCTGGGCGGGGGCTGCTGCCGGTTCCCAGCTCCCATTGGAGCACCCCGTCCACTGCGGGCCCAGGAACAGCCCCCTGCCCGTGGTGAACCAACCCCAGTGAGCACGGCCCAGCCAGGGTGCTGCCTCCTGGTTAGCCCCTTAACCTGGCGCATCCCTGCTGAGAACCAGGCCCTGGGGCCAAAGAGCAGCACCCGACACCTGAACCCTCAGTCTCAGGCCGTGTGGTGGAGCTGGGCCCAGCCCCTCCCTGAGCTCCCGTCCCGCCTGGCCGCCCATCTGGGCCAAGGGGCTACAGGGAAGGAGAAAGCCCCCCCCCACAGCGAGGGGTCCCTCCAGCACAGGGGCCCCTCCAGCACAGGGGCCTCTGGTGCCCCCTCCCAGCAGCTGCAGGCCCAAGGCCTGTCCCTGAGGGGGGTGGGGAGGGTGTGGGGCTGGAGGGGAGGGGGAAGGAGGGACAGAGGCAGGTCCCTGAGAGGAGTGGGGAGGGGGTGGGGCTGGAGGGGAGGGGGAAGGAGGGACAGAGGCAGGTCCCTGAGGGGAGGACAGGAGCGGCACAGGAGCCAAGCAAACAGAGCTGTAAACAGGGGAGTTTGAGTGGGAGTTTGTAAAGGGAGTTTGTGCCAATCAAGAAAGGCTTCTTTGTCGGCGCGTCGCGTCCAGACTGCCCCGATCTGCCGACAAACAGCTGATCGGCAGAGCGGGGCAGCCATTTAAATTTAAATGAAGCCGCGATTATTTTAATCGCGGCTTCATTTCCCTCTGCCGATCTGGCTAATCTACATGCCTCCGTCGATGGAGGCATGTAGTTTAGACGTACCCAAGGAGGATGATTGGATGTGGTAGCTGCGGTATGTACATGATTCTGGAGGGGGTACCTGAAAGGAGTTTTGTTTGCATGAAGTGCCGCCTGATCGAGCTGATGGAAGAAAAGATCCGAGGACTGGAGATGCAGGTGGAAACTCTGGTCGAGTTTAGAAGGGGGTTTGAGCAGATGATGGGGCAAAGGCATGACGTGGCTGAAGGGGAAAGTTTAGATATGCAGATGAAAGCAGGATCAAGGGCCTCAGAGGGGGGACTGCTGGGCGAAGAAAATGGACAGTGGAAGCATATGCCTAAGAGAACCAGGCAGAGGAAAAGATGGGTCAGTGAAGGAAAAATAGAGCTCAAGAACAGGTATGTGGAGCTGGAGAATGAAGAAGGGGTACAGCAGGTAGATAATGAAGATAGAAGGGTGAGGAAGAAGAGAAGAGTGGCTAGTCCCATAGATAAAGGGGAAGACTTAATGGAGACAACACCAATAATGAGCATTAGGAGGATACAGGATGGGTTAAAGAAGATTACTAGGGAAAATAGGAATGGCAAGGACTTGCAGCCAGAGGAAGCAAGAGATAGACTAGAGAATTTACTGTCACTAGGAAAAGGCAGGTCTATGTGATTGGGGACTCCTTATTGAGAAGAATAGAAAGACCTGTAACCAGAGCTGATCCAGAGAATAGAAGGGTGTGCTGTCTGCCAAGGTGCTAAGATACGAGATGTGGAACTGAGGTTGAAGAGGATTATTAAGGGAGCAGGAAGGAATCCATTGATCATCCTTCATGTAGGAACAAATGATACAGCTAGATTCTCGCTGGAACGAAATAAGGGAGACTATGATAGGCTATGGAGGATGCTCAAGGAAATTGAGGCTCAGGTGATCTTTAGTGGGATTCTGCCTGTTCCTAGAGAAGGGCAACTAAGATGTGACAGGATTATGATGATCAATAGATGGCTTAGGCAGTGGTGCTATAAGGAGGGCTTTGGGCTATGGTCACTGGGAGGCATTTATGGACAGAGGACTGTTCTCTAGAGATGGACTTCACCTAAGTAGGGAGGGAAAAAGACTTCTAGGATGGAGGCTGGCTCAATTGATTAAGGGTATGTCTACACTACAACGTTAATTCGAACTAACTTAGTTTGAATTAGTTAATTCGAAATAAGCTAATTCGAACTAATGGATCCAGACTAAAAAACTAGTTCGAATTAGCGTTTTGCTAATTCGAACTACAATGTCCACATTAAGTGGACCCTGAACCAGGCTTAAGGATGGCCGGAAGCAGTGCCGGCAGGGCATCAGAGGAGGACTTAGAGCGTGGAGCTGCTGTCTCAGGCTAGCCGAGGGCTGTGCTTAAAGGGTCCCGACCCCCACCCCGGACAGACAGTTCTCAGGGGTGCCCCGCTTGCAAAGCAGTCCTGGCTTGGATTGCCCGGAATACCCACACTGGGCACATCACAGCACTCGGCCATCAGACCGGCTGCACTTGCCGCAGGCTGCCATCTGGGGAGAGGGGGCAATTGGGGGGCTGCAGGAGAGCTTCCACCCCAAAAGCCCGCAGAGCCAGCCCAGTCCTCTCCATCGGGGGCTCGTACCCCATTCCTCCTTCACCTCCTTCCACTTACCCTTCCCTAGCCCCTCTTCTTGATGTACAAAATAAAGATAACGTGTCTTCCAAAATTGAATCTGTCTTTATTGAACAAAACTGGTGGAGACTGGGAAAAGGAGGTGGGAGAGGGGAAGAGAGAGGCTGGGAGAGGGGAGGGCAACTAAAATGATCAGGGGTTGGGAACAGGTCCCAAATGAAGAGAGGCTAAAGAGACTGGGACTTTTCAGCTTAGAAAAGAGGAGACAGAGGGGGGACAGGATAGAGGTCTCTAAAAGCAGGACTTGGGTGGAGAGGGTGCATACGGAAAAGTTCTTCATTAGTTCCCATAAAGAAGGACTAGAGGACACCAAAGGAAAGGAATGGGTAGCAGGCTTCAAATTAGTAACAGAAAGTTGTTCTTCACAAAGCAAAGAGTCAACCTGTGGAACTCCTTGCTGCAGGAGGCTGTGAAGGCTAGAACTAGAACAGAGTTTAAAGGGAAGTGAGATCAAGTCATGGAGGTTGGGTCCATGGAGTGCTATTAGCCAGGGGGTAGGAGTGGTGTCTCTGCCCAAGGTTTGTGGAAGGCTGGAGAGGGATGGCACGAGACAAATGGCTTGGTCACTGTCTTCGGTCCATCCCTTCCAGGGTCCCTAGGGTTGGCCGCTGTTGGCAGACAGGCTACTGGGCTAGATGGACCTTTGGTCTGACCCAGTACGGCCATTGTAAGCTCAGGGCTCAGGGTCGGGGGTCTCACTGGACCACCTTGATTTTCATGCACACATGCTCCTGGATGGGCAGGCTGGCAGCTCTCCTGCCCTAGCCGGCCACTTTCCTGTGCCTAGTGCGGAGGTCGTGGACGAGGTCCACGATGTCCGCACTACACCAGGCGGGTGCCCGCCTCTTGCGGTCCTGGGCAAGCTCCCGGGAGCCGCCAGCCTGGTCCCGGGAAGACGGAGAGGGCTGGGGGGCATCGGGTGGCTGGCTCGAGCCGTGCCAGGTGCAGGGTCTGCTGGCTGGGTGCTGGCAGGCTTGCACCTGGCATGGGCACCGTAGCCAGCCCGTGCCCCTTTAAGGGGTCTGGGGCCGGGGGGGGGGGGCAGACGAGTTTCCCTGGTGTTGGCCAGAGTAGCCACCAGGGAAACCTGGGGAGGGCTAGCCTCCCACTAGTTCGAATTAAGGGGCTACACAGCCCTTAATTCGAACTAGCTAGTTTGAACTAGACTTAATCCTCGTAAAATGAGGTTTTCCTAGTTCGAACTAAGCGCTCCTCTAGTTCGAATTAAATTCGAACTAGCGGAGCGCTAGTGTAGCACCTAAGAAAGTTAGTTCGAACTAACGTCCGTTAGTTCGAACTAACTTTGTAGTGTAGACATACCCTAAGAGAGCTTTAAACTAGGAATTTGGGGGAGACGGTTGGGAGATGCCCAGGTATTCTCTACGCCAGATTTTAACACTGAGAGGGAGGAAAACGAAGTAAGAAAGGATATAGTTGGGGGTAGGAGAATGAACATGAGGAAGGGTGGGGTGGATACTAGTCTAATAGGTCATGTTGGAGGTATAACGTCCGTGCCAAATTGGTTAAAGAATGTGAATGAGGCCAAACAGCAAAAATTAAGATGTTTGTACACCAATGCAAGGAGCCTAGGTAACAAAAAGGAGGAACTAGAGCTATTGGTCCAGGAAGTGAAACCAGATATTATAGGAATAACAGAAACACGGTGGAATACTAGGCATGACTGGAGTACAGGTATTGAAGGGTATGTGCTGTTTAGGAAAGACAGAAATAAGGGTAAAGGTGGTGGAGTCGCATTGTATATCAAAGATGAGGTAGATTGTAAAGAAATAAAAAGTGATGGAATGGAGAAGACAGAGTCTGTTTGGGCAAAAATCACATTGGGGAAGAAAACTATCAGATCCTCCCCTGGGATAGTGCTTGGGGTGTGTTATAGACCACCAGGATCCAATTTGGATATGGATAGAGACCTCTTTAATGTTTTTAATGAAGTAAATACTCATGGAAACTGCGTAATCATGGGAGATTTCAACTTTCCAGATATAGACTGGAGAACAAGTGCTAGTAATAATAATAGGGCTCAGATTTTCCTAGATGTGATAGCTGATGAATTCCTTCATCAAGTAGGTGCTGAACCAACAAGGGGGGATGCTATTTTAGATTTGGTTTTGGTGAGTAGCGAGGACCTCATAGATGAAATGGTTGTAGGAGACAACCTTGGCTCAAGTGATCATGAGCTAATTCAGTTCAAATTAAATGGAAGGATAAATAAAAATAAATCTGAGACTAGGGTTTTTGATTTCAAAAGGGCTAACTTTAATAAATTAAGGAAATTAGTTAGGGAAGTTGATTGGACTAAAGAAATTATGGATCTTAAAGTGGAGGAGGCCTGGAATTATTTTAAGTTAAAGTTGCAGAAGCTGTCAAAAGCCTGTATCCCTAGAAAAGGGAAAAAAATTATAGGCAGGTGTGTTAGACCAAGCTGGATGAGCAAGCATCTCAGAGAGGTGATCAAGAAAAAGCAGAAAGCATATAAGGAGTGGAAAATGGGAGGAATCAGTAAAGAAAGCTACCTTATTGAGGTTAGAGATTGTAGGGACAAAGTGAGAAAGGCTAAAAGTCAGGTAGAGTTGGACCTTGCAAAGGGAATTAAAACCAATAGTAAAAGGTTTTATAGCCATATAAATAGAGGGAAAAAAAAGAAGTAGGACCACTAATTACTAAGGATGGAGTGGAGGTTAAGGATAATCTAGGAATGGCCCAATATTTGAACAAATACTTTGCTTCAGTCTTTAATGAGGCTAATGAAGAGCTTAGGGATAATGGTAACTTAACAAATGGGACTAAAGATATGGAGGTAGATATTACCATATCCGAGGTAAAAGCCAAACTTGAACAGCTTAATGGGAGTAAATCGGGTGGCCCAGATAATCTTCATCCAAGAATATTAAAGGAACTGGCACATGAACTTGCAAGTCCATTAGCAAAAAATTTTAATAAATCTCTCAACTCAGGGGTTGTACCATTTGACTGGAGAATTGCTAATATAGTTCCGATTTTTAAGAAAGGGAAAAAAAGCGACACGGGTAACTATAGGCCTGTTAGTTTGACATCTGTAGTATGTAAGATCCTGGAAAAAATTTTGAAGGAGAAAGTAGTTAGAGACATTGAGGCTAGTGGCAATTGGGACAAATTACAACATGGTTTTACAAAAGGTAGATCGTGCCAAACCAACCTGATCTCCTTTTTTGAGAAAGTAACAGATTTTTTAGATAAAGGAAATGCAGTGGATCTAATCTACCTCGACTTTAGTAAGGCATTTGATACAGTACCACATGGGGAATTATTGGTTAAATTGGAAAAGATAGGGATTAATATGAAAGTTGAGAGGTGGATAAGCAACTGGTTAAAGGGGAGACTACAGCAGGTCATATTGAAAGGTGAACTGTCGGGTTGGAGGAAGGTTACTAGCGGAGTTCCTCAGGGATCAGTTTTGGGGCCAATTTTATTTAATCTTTTTATTGCTGATCTTGGCACCAAAAGTGGAAGTGTCCTCATAAAATTTGCGGATGACACAAAGTTGGGAGCTATTGCCAGTTCAGAAAAGGATCGGCCCTGGAGGTTTTTCGCCTTCCTCTGTAGCATGGGGTACAGATCACAGCTAGAGGATTCTCTGCATCTTGGGGTCTTCAAAGTATTTGAAGGCTTCAATATCTGAGATATAGGTGAGAGGATTATTCTGGGAGGGGAGGGTGAGATTCTGTGGCCTTCACTGTGCAGGGGGTCAGACTAGATGATCATAATGGTCCCTTCTGACCTTAAAGACTATGAGTCTATGAGTCTATGAGGTGGGGAGGGGCGGGGCTGGAGGGGAGGGGGAAGGAGGGATAGAGGGAGGTCCCTGAGAGGGGTGGGGCTGGAGTGGGTCTAGGGAGGGTGGGGGAAGGGATTTCACTCTGCAAACCTGAAATCTCACCTCTTTTATCCTTCTCCCTCCAGGCACTCTGGCAGCTACACTGGTGTCAGGAAGAGGGTACATCCCGGGTGAGCTGCCTCTGAGCCTCATGCCCCCTCGGAGCCAGGCCTTCTGGCCACTGCCGGGTGCGGTGCAGTGCCTCAGGACAGGCAGGCACCGGGCAGGCTGCCTAGCACCACTGGCCAGGCCCCAGCCAAACTACCCCCCCTCCCCAAACCCTGAGTTTCCTCCAGGCCAGGGGCCACCTCCTGCACCCAATTCCTCATTCCAAGCCCCCCGGCTCCCGCAAGCCCACAGCCCAACCCCCCATCCCAGAGTCCCTCCCAAAGCTTGCATCCCAAACCCCTCATCCCCAGGGCTACCCCAGAGCCCTGAGCCCCTCCAGCGCCCCACTCCCCGCCTGAGTGTGCAGCCCCCTCCGGTATCCAACACCCTCGGCCTCCCCCCAGCCTGGAGCCCGGGGTCTGAGCGTGACAAAAGACACTTGGGAAAAGGGAAGAGGCACCGAGCAGTAACCCAGGGACACGCCACAGCCCCACTGCGCAGCTGCAGCCCCCTGGCCGTGTCCCCTGAGAGGGACAGAAGGGTAGTTGGTGACGTCTGCTGCCACCTGCCTCTGCTCCCCGGCTTCCTCCTGCTGCTCCTCTGTGACGCCCTGGCCTGAGATCCCCCCACTGGCCCCAGCCCCTCGTGATTTCACTGGGTCACAGGGACCCTCACTGCTCAGGCAGCCTCTGCCCTGCCCCTCCCTGCAGCGTGGTGCCCAGGCCAGCTCGGAGGCTCGGCCCCTCGGCCTGCTTGTGAGTGATTCAGCTTTGATGGCGGGAGCACGAATGGGGATCGCCCCCAGGGAATCTAGTCAGCTGAGTGGGAGCCCTGGTGGGGGACGAGCCAAGCGGGGCCAGGCACCGCACAGCCCAGTCTCCCACCAATTCCTGTCTCTCCTGCTGGGATTGACACCCCAGCCCCCTGCTTAGCCGGGGAGCCTCAATCCAGGGTGAGCTCCCCTCCCTCAGGGCCTGCTCTGTCCCGCTCTGCACCCTCCCCCCACAAGGAGGGTAAGAACATTGCAGGTCCCATCACATGGGCAGTGTCGGCCCAGCTAGCGTGTAAATGTGCGTGATGTGCAGGGTGGGAAACATCTCAGATCAGTCACAGCTGCAGAGTTTGTTAAACGTTAATGGTGCAGGACCAGCAAGACCCCAAACTGAGGCGAATCCATGTCACGATATTTGCATGCTGATATCGAAACACTATTTGAGGGCAACCCTCATGCAGTGTTCCCCAGAGGACCGTGCAAAGCAAATACACCCCTGAGTGGAGAGCGCCCCCCAGTGCCTGAGAACAGGGGGCAGGTGTCCATTAGAAAACACAGCCCGGGGGGAGTCCTGGAGTTACTTTCCCGGCTGCGCTTCTCACCGGCTCACTGCAGTGCCAGGAAACCCAGCCCAGAACAGGGCGCTGGGCCAAGCCGCTCCAGCCCTGGGCATCTATGTGGGGGGAGGGAGGAGCACAATGCAAATATGGTCTGGTCCTGAAGTCTCTCTACCTCTCTCTCCTCCAGGACAGCTCCCTTGTCCCTCCCTCCTCGCTGTGTCTCTTTCTCCAGCACACTTGGCTTGGCTTGGCCTGGCCTGGCCTCCCTGGCCGCTCTTAACCTTGGGCTCCCCTTGTTCTCTGGTGGGGAGAACAGTGACTGAGGGGCTGTGCCCAGCATGGACTCTGGGGCACTCGGGGACGTTGATCTGTCTCCTGCCCCCGGCAGAGGACCCAAGAGTCCATGGGAGGGTCCCTGCTCTGCCGGGGGAAGGGATGGATCAGACCCCAGAGCACCAGGGCACGGGGCACAGACAGGGGCAGCCCTGGGCCCATGGCAGGCAGTTGGGGAGCTGCTGAGAGCAGAGCTCTGGTCCTGTTCCCCTTTTCCTCTCCCCCCGCGTGAGCTCAGCTTCTCTCTCCCTCCGCCCAGCCCCCGCTGGGACCCCCCTCAGCTCCCTGGGGCCCCTCTTCCTTCTGTCAGCCCCTGAGTCAGCCTCCTGCCATGGCTGGGACTGAGACACCCCCGTTCCCTCCGCACGGCGCCTGGAACCCCCAGGGCAGGACTCGCCTTGTTCAGCCCAGTTGAGGCTGGTCCCTCCCTCTCCCCCCCCCACACCCTGCTGGCTCTGTGGGGTCTGGGCGCTGAGCTGGAGACGGAGCAGCCTGGTGGGGGGCAGGTCGGAGCTCGGCCCAGAGCCCCAGTGCGGCGGGAAAGGAGCCGAGCCCAGACGTGCCGTGCGGGGGGGAGACGTGTCACAGGGGGAATCACAAACTCTCTGTCCCTGAGTCACTGCCCAGCTGGGGCAGATTCTGTCCCTGATGCCATCGACTCCCCCCCAGGGCCGAGCTCTGCCCCTCACGCTCTGATTCTCCCCCCAGCCAACGTGACTCTGGATCCAGACACGGCGCATCCCCAACTCGTCCTGTCGGAAGGAGGGAAACGTGTGAGACGGGCAGAGACACGGCAGCCACTGCCCGACACCCCGGAGAGATTTGACATTGCGTTCTGTGTGCTGGGCCGCGAGGGCTTCACCTCGGGAAGACATTGCTGGGAGGTAGAGGTGGGGGATGGGCCGGACTGGGCTGTGGGGGTGGCCAGAGAGTCTCTGAGCAGGAAGGGATGGATCAGCCCTGAGGGCAATGTCTGGGCTGTGGGGCGATATGAGGATCAGTTCCTGGCTCACACTGACCCTGAGACCCCCCTACCCCAGAGCCCCCCCAGCAGGATCCGGGTTTGTCTGGACTGTGACCGGGGGCAGGTGACATTTATCGATGCTGCTACCGAGGCCCCGATCTTCACTTTCCCGCCAGACTCCCTCCCTGGGGAGAGAATCCGACCCTGGCTGGCTGCTGAAGACACAGACACCGAGCTCCGACTGTGTCCCTGACACTAGCCCCTCTGGCCTCACACACCCCAGTCTGTGTGACCCTGGAGGACTCCCCTTTACCCAGCCCCTGGCTCCTCATCTCTATGACCCCAGAAGCTTTTCCCCCTGCCCCCCACAGATCCCTAGAAGGGAGGTGGAAGAAACCTACTGCAGCCCCAGGGAGCAGACAAACCTGGAAGGGCAGGGTGGGGGCTGGGTAGGGGGCAGAACTAACAGCCGGGCTGGAACAGGAGCATTTACTTCTCGCATTAGCTCCCTCCACACCATGTGGCCACCCACCAGCTTTTTCTCATGCATCCTGTGAACTTTGGTGTTTGCTTTTCAGTCCCAGCTCTCAGAGTCAGGGGATTCGGTGAGACTCTCAGTTTCATTAGACCGTGGGTCTCCAACCTTTTTACACCCAAGATCACTTTTGCAATGTCAGGGCAAGCCAAGCTCTACCCCAGTCCTTCCCCAAGATCCCACCCCTTTCCTGAGGCCCTGTCCACTCTGTTCCCTTCCTCTCCATCACTTGCTGTTCCCCACCCTTACTCACTCTCCCTGGGTTGAGATAGGAGGTGTGGGCTCTGGGGTGGGAACAAGGGATTTGGAGGTGGGAAAGGGTAAGAGGTGCAAGTTTTGGGAGGGAATTTGGGTGCAGGAGGAGGTGGAGAAGTGGATGCTGGCTCAGGGAGGAGCTCCAGGCTGGGGAGTGTTGGCGTCAGGTGGAGGGTTGGGGCGCTGAGCAAGCCACAGGCTTATGGATGTGGGGGGGGGAGGTGCAGGACTTTGGGCTGGGCTGTGTGAGAGGCTCAGGATGGGGGGTTGGGAGTATGAAGGGCTCAGGGCACAGATTTGCAGTGTGTAGATTATGCAGGAGTGTTGTGGCAGAAGACTGGGGATGTGGGGGTGCAGGAGGTGGGGGATGTGAGGGGCTCAGGGCAGGGGGTTCAGGTGTAGGATGGGATCAGGGTTAGGGCTTGTGGGGGTGCAGGAGTGTTATGATGCCATGGCCAGATGGGGGTTAGTTGGCCAGGCTTCACTTTTCAATAACATATGATGTCCAACACAAAAGGTTTCAGCGTTGTCTGTATTTATGGGCGGGACAGGGAACCTGTTTTGGGTCAAGGGTCACTGGGGTTCCAGGATTAGTGGATTTTGTGGGCTCCTCTAAGCTCTGGGATGGGCCCAAAAATGAGGGATCCAGTGTGCGGGACAGGGCTGCCAGTGAGTGGGATAGGGATGGGGGTGCAGGATTTGGGTGAGTAGTAGGGGGCAGGAGCAAGCTGGGGGTTGGAGTCTGGCCAGGAGGGAGGGGGCAGGGTGCTGGTGGGGGTCTGGCCAGGAGAGAAGAGGCGGAGCAGCTTGGCTGGTACCTGGGGGTCTCCTGGGATGAAAATCTCTAGGGTAGGATCTGCAGGCAGCACTGCAAGAAATGAACATGTGGCTCCTTTACAAAATCCAGACACTTTTGATCCTGCACCTCCATCTTAACTACCCCCCCTCTCCTCCACCTCCATGCACCTTCCCGGAGCATAGGAAAGGAAGGGAAGACAAGGAAGGGTGCCACTGTTGTGGGCAGGGGAGGAGTGTGCACTTTTTTGTCTTTTCCTTCCCCGTGCTGCTTGCCTGCGGGGGGCAGGGGGAGGGAGGGAGAGTCCCAGACTCTGCATCAGATCTGAGAAGCCAGATCTGGTGTGGAGCCCTGGGACTTACTCTCCCTCCCCCCCCCCCCCCCACACACACACACCCTGCAGGAAGCCAGAGTTAGCTCCATTTTCACAGGAAGCTGTAGCACCAGCACGGGCTCCTCATTGGGGGCGGAGGGAACAAAGGGGGGCTGGGAACTCCTCCTTGCGATTGACTGGCCATGCCCCCATGATCGACCAATCAATCACGATTGACTGGTTGGTGACCATGGCCCTAAGCCCTGCCCCTTTCTGCCCTGCTCCAGCCTGCCCCTCATATGCCCCCTCCCACCCCCATTCACCCCTCCCCACAAGCCCTGTGTGTGATTACCAGGGGGCTGGGACTGGCAGTGGGGTCGGGCCCCCACACTCTCCATGGCAGCAGGAAGCAGAACGGCCTGGCCTGGCTCCGCCTTGCCAGTGTAAGGCCCTCCAGTAATCTCCCAGGTTTCCCTGGGCCTCATGGCCTGCCCCATAACGCGAGGCCCAGTACGGCTGCCCTCAACAATCTTAGGGCTGGGATGGCTCCACTCAGAGCCAGGCAAGAGCCAGACCCACACGCTGCTCTCCTCCACCTGCCCAGGCTCTCCTAGGGCCTCCCTCTGCAGCAGTCCAGGGCCTGATGCCAAGGCAGCCCCATTATCTGCACAGGGAGGAGCTGCGATGTGGCAGGAGATCGGTGAGGCCCAGGGGACACTCACTCTGGGGGAACAGGCACCGGTAACTGAGGGTGGGCGGGAACCACCCTGGGTTCCCTTCCCCTCTGGCAGCCTGTGAGTCATTCACCCCGCACAGCCAGGCTCTCCTGCCCAGTCAGCCCCGCTCTGGGCAACACCCCAGGCCGCCCCTCAAGCCAGGGAGCCGGCAGGGGCTGGTGGGAGACTGGGGGAGAAGCAGCCTTTGCAGCCCGAAAAAAAACTTCCTGAGGCGCTGTCTGCCCGGCAGCGTTATTCCGGAAGAACGGACGTTACTCCGAGATCTCACAGCCCGTGTCTACACACAACTCATTATTGCGACAGAAGGTCGAAATCCTGTCGAGCTGGAGGATGCTCACTCTGGCTCCTGTAACCCTCCTCGCACAAGGCGTAAGGGAAGTCGGGGCAGAGGGCTCTGTCTCATAGTAAGTGCAGTGTAGATGCTCCCAAATTCGAGATCAGATATTTCGGCTTCAGCTGCGCAGTTAGCATAGGGCAGGTTGTGCAGCGTTGTCCCAGCTTAGCCCTGCTGTGTAGACGCGCCCTAACCGAGCAGGGGCCAGCCCAGGGAGAGGGCAGAGGGTGTCTGGACTCATAGACTCATAGACTTTAAGGTCGGAAGGGGCCACCATGACCATCTAGTCTGACCCCTTGCACAATGCAGGCCACAGAATCTCACCCACCCCCTCCTAGAATAATCCTCTCACCTATATCTCAGATATTGAAGTCTTCAAATGATGGTTTAAAGACCCCAAGATCTGAGGGGTGGGCAAGCCGGGCAGCTGCCTGGGGCGCCAACCAATGGGGGGGGCGCCTGATGGCAGCTGTAAGGGGCGTGTGGCATCCCTTATAGCTGCCATCAGGGCGGCGCCGCGCACCCGGCTCCCGCGCCGGCCAGCAGCGCCCTTCCCCCACAACTGTGGGGCCCAGCATGGCCCGGCGCACACGCCAGCAGCGGTAGCTGGGCCAGGCTGGGCAGCACATGTGCCATGTGCCCCAGGGACGGGCTCGCGTTCCTTAGGGGGGGCGGGCCCATGCATGTGCCATGCGCCCGGGGGCGGCACCGCGCACCCCGGCCTGGGGCGCCAAGATAGCTTGGGCAGGCCCTGCCCAAGATACAGAGAATCCTCCAGCAAGTGACCCATGCCCCATGCTACAGAGGAAGGCAAAAAGCCTCCAGGGCCTCTGCCAATCTACCCTGGAGGAAAATTCCTTCCCGATCCCAAATATGGCGATCAGCTGAAACCTGAAATTGTGGGCAAGACTCACCAGACAGATACCCAAGAAAAAGTTCTCTATTGTAACTCCTATCATCCCTCCATTGGCCTATTTACCACTGATAGTGAAAGGTCAATTAGTTGCCAAGCTCATGTTATCCCATCAAACCATCCCCTTCATAAACCCATCTAGCTTAATCTTGAAGCCAGATAGGTCTTTTGTCCCCACTACTTCCCTTGGAAGGCTGTTCCAGAACTTCACTCCTCTAACGGTTAAAAAACTTTGTCTAATTTGGAGTCTAAACTTCTTGGTAGCCAGCTGATATTCATTTGTTCTTGTGTCCACATCGATATTGAGCTTAAATAATTCCTCTCCCTCCCTAGTATTTATCCCTCTGATATATTTAAAGAGTGCAATCATGTTCCCCCTCAGCCTTCTTTTGGTTAAGGTAAACAAGACAAGCTCCCTGAGTCTCCTTTCATAAGACAGGTTTTCCATTCCTCGATTCATCCTAGTGGCCCTTCTTTGTACCTGTTCCAGTTTGAATTCATCCTCCTTAAACATGGGAGACCAGAACTGCACACAGTATTCCAAATGAGGTCTTACCAATGCCTTGTATAACGGCACTAACACCTCCTTATCCCTACTGGAAATACCTTGCCTAATGCATCCCAAGACCGTATTAGCCTTTTTCACGGCCATGTCACATTGGCGGCTCACAGTCATCCTGTGATCAACCAGGACTCCGAGGTCCTTCTCTACTGTCACTTCAAACTGATGTGTCCCCAGCTCATAACTAAAATTCTTGTTATCAATCCCTAAATGCATAACCTTACACTTCTCACTATTAAATTTCACCCTATTGCTATCCCTCCAATTTACAAGATCATCCATATCTTCCTGTATGATATCCTGATCCTTTACTGAATTGGTAATACCTCCCAACTTTGTGTCATACACAGACTTTATTAGCACACTCCCACTTTTGGTGCCGAGGTCAGTAATAAAAAGATTAAATAAGATTGGTCCCAGAACTCGTTGAAAACAAAGTTTGCAATTTATCACGTTAAAAAAATCAGATGTGTGCCAATCAAGTTTAAGGACTAACTATTTCAGCTAATCAGAAACTATCAGTTTAGGCCTGAATGAAGATCTGAGCTGGTTAATGTACTACAAAGGCAATTTCTCCTGTTTTGATATTCGCATCCCCAACCACAAATGCTGAGACACATCTACCCTGACTTAATCAGCCTCCTTAATTCTGCTCCTACAATTGAAAGGCAACATCCTTTGCAATTTCCACTCCAAATCATCTGCTGAGGTGGGTTTTACTTACAAAAACTCATGACCTAAGAAATCTGTTAGGGTATGTCTACACTACCCTCCTAGTTCGAACTAGGAGGGTAATGTAGGCATACCGCACTTGCAAATGAAGCCCGGGATTTGAATTTCCCGGGCTTCATTTGCATAAGTGGGGAGCCACCATTTTTAAAACCCCGCTGGTTCGAACCCCGTGCAGCACGGCTACACGGGGCACGAACTAGGTAGTTCGAACTAGGCTTCCTAGTCCGAACTACCGTTACTCCTCATTCCACGAATTCAAATCCCGGGCTTCATTTGCAAGTGCAGTATGCCTACATTACCCCGCTAGTTCGAACTAGCGGGGTAGTGTAGACATACCCTTAGTGTCTAAGGTGCCACAGGACTCCTCGTTAGCTTATACGGGTATATTAAGTCGTGCTTCTAAGAATAGGCCAGGTTCTGATTGGCCAGAGAGAATACCAGGATGTATGGGGATTATTGAGCCAATGAGATGATAGTTTTTCCAGTAATATTGCAAAGTGAGAATGTCCATCACTCCATCATGCCAGGGACTTATCATCAGTGTCATGAAGCAAAAAAAGTCACTGGAACCTAGGTCCCTCACAAGATACATTTCTCCCACTTCTATAGCTATCTGGGTTTGTCCTTTATGTCTCACCCCCAGCCGGGCATGGCTTGGACATGCACATAGCAACAGACAACTGAGTCCACTGAACATCTTCAGTCAGTGCATTGCAGGCTAGCCAACAATCCCCTCATGACATTCATAGCTGAGTGAGTCAGGGCTGGTAGCTGACACAGCAGGGCCGGATCAGTCCATGCTGGGTCCAGGGAGACAGACCCTGAAAGTAAAGGCGGGATCCATAGCACTGTCGTCTTCTCCAAAGCCAAGTGGGGGAATGAAACTATTGAAGTCTCATAGTAGTTCAGTAATGGGGATAATAACACAATGAACATGACAAGACTCCACACTAAAAGCCCAAGGCTGGGAACCATGTAGCGGGGGGGTTAGGGGGGTCTACAAAGGCCTCAGAGGTGCAAGTGGGGTAAAACAAGAGTACACCATGACATATGAGGATGGGCTAAATCATCCTGCATTGGGTGGGGCAGGGACAGGAGCATCCAGAGGCCCCCAAACTTTTGGCCCAGGGCACCAAAAGGATTTGAGCCGGCCCTGTCTGTGCCAATGGAATTATTTCACTCTGACATCATTAGCGGTGCCAGGGGAGGAGAATCACTTACCCGGGGCTAGAGCCGTGTCCACACTGGGGGGTTTCCACTGCCCCAGCAACACCTCCTGGTGTGGACCAGGCTCAAGGTGCCACCCTGGCCCCCATTACCATAGTGAGCACCTCCCGGCCATTGCTGCATTGACCCTCTCACACACCTGTGACGCAAGGCAGGGATATTAGCCCTGTGCTATAGGTGGGGGAAATCGAGGCACCAATCGACTACAGAATTCACCGAGCTGTGTAGGTGCCTGACACTGACTGACTACAAGGGGAGTTGGGTTGAGAGTCCCACCCCAGTGACTTACCCCGAGTCTCCCAGGAGCCTGGCCAGAGCAGGGAGCTGAACCCAGCTCAGTTCTCTAACCACTGAACAAGCCTCCCTGTACCACGAATTATGGGTAGTGTGAATGGTTAGCACGAGTGCATGAGTGAATCAACAGTAAGTGATCTGAAGAGAGGCCATGCTGAGGACCAGGCAAGAGCCCCAGAGGATTATGGACTTGTTTACAACTTTAAGAAGAAGGATCGTGGGAAATAAAAGAACTCTGTGTATGTGGCCGAGGCAGCATTTCCAGCATTGCCAGATAGGAAAAAGTAACAAGGGAAGAATCTACCCAAGGACAGACTGTTGTTTCTTACTCATGGTGAGGCAAGCGGCACAAAAACCGGATATTTCTGGATCAGTGGTGGTCATACCAGTAAGAAGAAGGGGGTGTCACTAAAGGACATCACCCCACCCGGACTGTGAGGAACCAGTGGATGCATCTCACCGGCCTAGCTCCTGCCGAGGGGATATATAACACACCATTTCCCCCCAGGAGTTGGAGTCCATCGATTCGGCATACTGGGGGAACGTGCACATCAGACCGCTGCCTCAACCAAATTAACCAACATTAGCTGGGGTCTGGCCAGCCCCAGAGGGTGAGTGTGTGGCTGTGTCTACACTGGCCACTTATTCCAGAAAATCAGCCGCTTTTCCGGAATAACTTGCCAACTGTCTACACTGGCCCCTTGAATTTCCGGAAAAGCACTGACGATCTCCTGTAAGAAATCAGCCGCTTTTCCGGAAATACTATGCTGCTCCCATTTGGGCAAAAGTCCTTATTCCGGAAAACTGTTCCGGAAAAGGGCCAGTGTAGACAGCACAGTAGTGTTTTCCGCAAAAAAAGCCCTGATCGTGAAAATGACAATCAGGGCTTTTTTGCGGAAAAGCGCATCTACATTGGCACGGACGATTTTCCGGAAAAAGTGCTTTTCCGGAAAAGCTTCCTGCCAATGTAGATGCGCTTTTTCTGGAAATACTTATAACAGAAAACTGCTCCGTTTTAAGCATTTCCGGAAAAGAGTGCCAGTGTAGACGTAGCCTCTGTGTATGCGTGTGTGTATGTTAAATTGAATTAAGAATTAGGCTGCTGAGTTAAGAATTACATGTAGATTGTTAATTATTCCATTTAAATATTGCATTTAATGCCTTTTAATGCCTGTGATGCCATTTAATGTGTAACGTTGTTTTAACTGCTTAGTACTAAATATACACATACATACAGAGCTTTTAAAACTGCTCCTGAGTTGAGTGCAATACAATTTTTTAAAGGGATGTTTGAGATGCTGTGAAAGACTCTTTTGTTCTGTGACGGTGTGTCTAGACTACAGGGTTTTGTCGACAAAAGTGGACTTTTGTCGACAAAACTATACCTGCGTCCACACTGCCTTTCAGTTATGTCGACATAACGTCAACAAAACTCAGCAGTTTTGTCGACGTATGTAAACCTCATTCTACGAGGAATAACGCCTTTTGTCAACAGAGTTCTGTCTATGGAAGGCATTATTGCATCTACATTGTCCTTTGCGTCCACACTGTTATGTCGACAAAGCAGCTTGCTTTGTCGACAGAACTGGATGTAGTCTAGACGCTCTTTGTCGACAGAAGCTTTGTCGACAGTATCTGTTGACAAAACTTCTGTTGACAAAACCCTGTAGTCTAGACATACCCTGAATGCTGAACCAAAGGCATAGGCTATGTCTAGACTGCAGGCTTCTTTCGAAAGAGGCTCTTTCGAAAGCATCTTTCGAAAGAGCCTCTTTCGAAAGATCGCGTCTAGACTGCAGGCGGATCTTTCGATAGAGGAAATCTGCTTTTTCTAAAGAGAGCACCCAGCGAGTCTGGATGCTCTCTTTCGAAGACGGCCTCTTTACATTGAAGAACGCCTTCCTTCGAAAGAGAAACTTTCGAAGGAAGGCGTTCTTCCTCGTGAAACGAGGTTTACCGCCATCGAAAGAAAAGCCGCGTTCTTTCGAAATAATTTCGAAAGAACGCGGCTTGAGTCTGGACGCAGGGGAAGTTTTTTCGGGAAAAGGCTACTTTTCCCGAAAAAACCCCTGAGTCTGGACACGGCCATAGTGTGATTCGGCTTCATTAGCCAGCTCACAGCGCCCTCTTGTGACACCTGTCAGCTCCTCTGCACTGGCAGCTGGCAGCTGGGACATGTCACTGCTGCTCAGAATGTGGCCACAGCCCCTGTCTGTGTCAGGGGAATGTGGTGGCCGGAGTCCCAGTCTCTCCCCCTGGTGCCTGTCGGGGAGACACCAACACAGGGCTGTGCCTAGACCAGTGTTTCCCAATTTTATTTGGCCACAGAACCCTTTTTAGCTTGAAAGAATTTCAAGGAACCCTAGGTTCCGAGTCAAAAAAAAAAAGCCACAATTTGTCTCTGTCTCTTTAAGAAGGGACGGGGGAGTGCCGGGGTCTCACGGAACCCCGGGGTTAACGCACCAATTGGGAAACACTGGCCTAGACTCTCAAACGTCGTGTCGTGGGCCTGGTGCTGGGCTCTGCTCCTCCCGCTCGGCCCAGAGTCAGATGCAGAGGGCGGGGGGGACATCTCAGACACTCCTCACTTGTAGGGCTGGAGGGGTTAAGGCTGCAGTCAGCCACCAGATTACTGACTGCAGGGGCTTCGCTCCCCCCATCCTCCCGACTAGAGGTGAGTGTGGGTGGGTGGGGACAGACTCATCCAGGCCAACCCACTCAGGCCTGCAGGTAAGCTTGGCACGGGAACAGCACCTGGTGGGTTGTGCCTGTCCCCAGCCCGGCTATTAGTTCTGCCCCTGCCCAGCCCCCTCCTCTGCCCTTCAGGGCCTGTCTGCTCCCTGGGGCTGCAGTAGGTTTCTTCCACCTCCCTTGTCCGGATCTGCAATGGAGGGGAAGGAGCTTCTGGGGTAACAGAGAGGAGGAGCCAGGGGCTGGGTACAGGGGAGTCCTCCAGGGTCAGAGAGACTGGGGTGTGTGAGGCCAGGGAGGCTGGTGTCAGGGAAACAGTCGGATCCAGTTTTTTCTGTCCCACACCCAGATCCATGGTCGGATTCTCTCCCCGGGGAGGGAGCCCGGTGGGAAAGTGAAGATCGGGGCCTTGGAACCAGCATCGATAAATGTCACCTGCCCCTGGACACAGTCCAGACAAACCCGGATCCTGCTGGGTGGGTTTGGGGTCAGGGGGGTCGCAGGGTCAGTGAGAGCCTGGAACTGATCCCCCCACCGCTCCACAGCCCAGACCCCCTCCTCGGGGCTCAGGCTGATCCCTCCTTTCCTGCTCACAGACTCTTTGGCCACCCCCACAGCCCAGTATCGCCCATCGCCCACCCCCACCTCCACCTCCCAGTAATGTCTCCCCGAGGTGAAGCCCTCATGACTCAGCACACAGCGCATGGTGTCAAATCTCGCCGGGTTGTCGGCGACTGGCTGCCGTGTGCGGACCCGTCTCACACGCTTCCCGTCCTCCGACAGGACGAGTTCAGGATGCGCCGTGTCTGGATCCAGAGTCACGTAGGCTGGGGGGAGAATCAGAGCGTGAGGGGCAGAGCTCGGCCCTGGGGGGGTCGATGGCGTCAGGGACAGAATCTACCCCAGCTGGGCAGTGACTCAGGGACTCTCCTGCCTCCAGGAGCACCTGGCTCTGACTGGGGAGCAGCCCGGAGGTCTCGGCTCATCCCAAGGGGCAGCTCACTGCCCGGCAGGGAGGGGACGCGAAAGAGCCCAGGCGCTGTGCGGAGGGAACGGGCGTGTCTCTGTCCCAGCCATGGCAGGAGGCTGACTCAGGGCTGACAGAAGGAAGAGGGGCCCCAGGGAGCTGAGGGGGGTCCCAGCGGGGGCTGGGCGGAGGGAGAGAGAAGCTGAGTTCACACGGGGGGAGAGGAAAAGGGGAACAGGACCAGAGCTCTGCTCTCAGCAGCTCCCCAGCTGCCTGCCATGGGCCCAGAGCTGCCCCTGTCTGTGCTCCGGGCCCTGGTGCTCTGGGGTCTGATCCATCCCTTCCCCCGGCAGAGCAGGGACCCTCCCATGGACTCTTGGGTCCTCTGCCGGGGGCAGGAGAAAGAGCAACGTCCCCGAGTGCCCCAGAGTCCATGCTGGGCACAGCCCCTCAGTCACTGGGGGAAGGGAAACTCCCCTCTTGGACCCCCCCACCTCTCCCGCACCAGAGAACAAGGGGAGCCCAAGGCTGCGAGTTTTGGGTGTAGGGGGTCTCCAGGTGGGGGCAGAGGAAGGTGGAGGGTTTTGGAATACCAGTGAGGCTGATGCCGGGGGAGGGGAGTACAAGCTGAGGCAGGGAGTTGGGGGGCAGGAGGGGCTGAGGGCTCTGGAGCCCTGGAGGTGATGGGCTCTGGGCTGTGCCTGTGGGTTTTGCGGGGGGCTCAGGAGGGGGCGTTTGGGGGCAGGAGGTGGCCCCTAGGAAGGAGAAGTCTGGGGGGGCAATTTGTGGAGCTCGTTTCCATGGCTGGCTCCTGGCCCGTGGTGCTAAGCAGCCTGAGGTGCCCGCCTGTCCTGGGGACCGCACTGCGCCAGGTCCCACATGAGGTTTTCAGGGCGTTCACCTGGTCTCAGGGTTTCATCCAGTGCATCCGGCAGAGTGTCTGGGGAGGGAGAGAGGGAGATTCAGGTTTGCAGGGGGAGCCCAGAGCCGGGTTGTCACGTGACAGACACACTCATATGACAAGGGCTGAAATCTCCTGTTTGCTCTCACTCCAGGCAGCTCCCGGCCATGGACCCGACCCCCCTGCAGCCCCACGGCCATCCCAGGACGGACAAGCTGGGGGTGAGATTGACTGTTCCCTCCGCATCCCCTCCCACCCCTCAGGCCCCAGTGGGTTTGCCTCAGTCGCTCACGCCCTTTGTCAGGGCCCGACACAGACCCTGCAAAGACTTTCCCATAAAAGTCACTTCACCCGCTTTGGTCCTTCATACTAACAGGAGGTTCAGAGTTTGCAAGCTCCTGGCTCAAGCTGGGCTGTTTGCTCACGACAGGGCCTCGGCTTCGATAGGCAGCAATAGGAATAAGGAGAAAATCACTTTATCCCTGGGGAAACTGAGGCAGGGAGCGGTGGATTGTATGGGCCAGATTCACCTTGTGCCAGCAGAGCAGGGCGGAGAGGCCACTTGTGACCGGGTGGTCAGTGGCTACAGCGGCCGGGGCCAGGGTTGGTTCAGGCTCAGGCGGAGTTGCATCCCGGTTACAATGGCCCAGTGTGCCCGGGCCAGGGAGCAGAGAGCCAGAGGCCCACGTCCCTCTGTCCCTTCCCCCCCCCCCTTCCTCCTGCCTTCCCAAGCCCCGCCCCTCCCAGCCCTCTCAGGGACAGGCATCTGTCCCTCCTACCCCCTCTCTCCCTAACCTACTCCCTCCCCAGCCCTCTCAGGGTCAGGCCTTGGGCCTGCAGCTGCTGGGAGGAGGTACAAGAAGCCTCCTCCTCACTCCTGCATTGCTGGGAGCCTGCACGGGACAGGCAGCAAGTGCTCAGGTCAGTCCCGCTCCCTGCTGGCCAATTTGCCCCCCCCCCCCTTCCTGGCCAGCCGGTTTTCCCCCACTTCCCCTCCTGATCTTCCCTGGCCACCCCCTCTGCAACCCCTACAGCTCTGCTTCCCGCCAGCCCGTTCCTCTTCCTGATCTCCCCTGGCCAGTGCAGCTGCACCCCCCACCCCGCCAGCTCTGCTTCCCGCCTCCCCTTCCTCCTGGCCACCCCCCTTGTGACTCCCTATCCCCCTCAACTGTGCTTCCTGCCCCACCTTTCTCCCGGTCAGCCCCACTACCTGGTAACCCCTAGCAGTGTTCCAGGCTCATAGAGTTTTTTTTTTTTTTTTTTTGCTCAACAACTTTGGTCCCCCCTCCCCTTTTTTTTCCTTCAATACATTTTTTTCCTGGTGGTTTTTTTGGGGAGGAGGGGGGAGCAGTGTTCAGTATTTTTGTTCCAGCCATCTGGCAACTCTAGAAGTGACCCATGCACATCAGAAAAGAGAGTAACTTGAAAATTGCTTGGGCAGCAAAAACTCTCCAGCAATTGAACGTTCCTGTGTGTGCCGTGTACAAGTCACACAAGGTACTTACTGTCTCTAACACAAAGGTGATTGGAACAGAACTCATCCGGGTATAATCTGGACGGTTATAACAGGTCAGATACTCTCATAGGAGGTCCTACTATCGCAGGAGAAATGCACCCTGACATGTCTATGGCCCAGGAGAAGGGAACTGGGCATGTTTCTCTCCCTGGCGTTTCTCACTCTCACAGTCACTGTCATTGCAAAGGCTGCTTCTGAACAAACAAGGATTTGAATTAATCAACCTGAGCATCTTGGAACCCAAGTCTGGGCCATTAACCCCCCCCCTCCCCCCGGATACATGGAAGCATCATCTAATTACGAATCACTTGACCAGCACCATTCTCCTTCCACGGTCTCACTTTTCCCTCCTCCATCTCGCCCAGGTACCTTTGAACTCCCTCAGCCTTTCCGACAGCACAATAACTTTCTGGGAAAAACCACGGATTTGTTCTTCCAGTTCAGGAGCCACCTCCTCCAGCTGCTGGGCCTGCCCCTCCTCACACCTGGAGAGAAACAACGTCCCCTGGTGACACTGCAGTGGTTCCCAGCCTTTTCGACCATGTGGGCCCCCTTTCAATCTATGAAAATGTCATGGACGCCCTCCCCTCTCTGGGGGAGAAACAAAGAAAAGGAAAAGAAAAAGAAGGATCGGGCTCAATCCTTGCTTTTGAACTTTCCACAGATCCCCTGCAGTACCCTCGTGGACCATCAAGGGTCTAGGATTGCCAGATACTTTCACAATAAATATCTACCCCTCACATGGCAGGAAAAAAATTGGTTGAGCCCCCTCCCCAAAAAAAACCTCACAAAAAAGAAAAAAAAACCACTGTGCCTTTAAATCCCCAGGTTCCCCGCTCTTCATGGCCCCACCAGACACGGGGAAAAATGTCTCAACTGGGCTTCCGATAGAGAGAAAAAGAAAATAACAGACACTGTACCGGACAGAGGCTGCAAATACCAGACTGTCTGGGCCAATACCAGACACCTGGTAACCTTACAGGGGTCTGTGGCCCACAGGTTGGGAGCCGCTGTGATCCTGCCTTGAGTGACTCAGTTCTTAAGTTCTGGTTAGTGGGTATTTGAGTCTCCTCGGCCAAGTCACTCCTGGGCTTCCAAGCGCTGAGGGATGGAAGGAATCCGCCCTCTAGGGACTAGACTGAGACACCAGCTCCCCTCCCCAGCTCATCCCACACAGGTCTCCAAACAGTCCTCAGGAGCAAAAGACCCTGGATCCCTGCTGCCCTGGGCTGAATGGTGCTCAGCTCCCAGTAGGGACAGGCCCATGTCCCACCCCTCAGTCCTGGGGCAGCCAGTCCCCAGGGAGGTGACATGGGTAGATGTTACCCACCAGCTCTGTGATTCTTGGGGAACCAGAACATGGTCACCTGTCAGCCTTGTGCTCTTGGGAAGCCAGGGAGTGACATTCATGGAAAACCATCCCTCTCCCTCAGGCCTCTGCTAGAATCAAAGACAAAGCAATGAAAAGGCCGGGGAAGACGCACCGAAACTGCTCCAGACAAGGGTGATACAATTAAGGAAACACCCCAGCCTCATTTGCATTAAAGATGGAACAGAGGGACATCTCATTAGCATACAGAATGGAGAGCAGCTCTTCCAAGGCAGGAACCACACTGAACTATGGGATACCGAAAGCAGAGAAGTACTGCCTGATGGGAAATCCCTGCTCCAGATGCTAATGAACCTAGGCTTGCTCACACCCAAATTAGTCCTTATGGGTATGTCTACACTACCACCCTAGTTCGAACTAGGGGGGGTAATGTAGTCATACGGAGTTGCGAATGAAGCCCGGGATTTGAATTTCCCGGGCTTCATTTGCATAAAGCCGGCCGGCGCCATTTTTAAATGCCAGCTAGGTCGGACCCTGTGCCGCATGTAGCCGTTCCACGAGGCGTACAGCTAGTTCGGAATAGGAAGCCTAATCCGAACTAGCTAGTCCGTGCCGCGTGTAGCCGCGCGGCACGGGGTCCGACCTAGCCGGCATTTAAAAATGGCGCCGGCCAGCTTTATGCAAATGTAGCCCGGGAAATTCAAATCCCAGGCTTCATTTGCAACTCCGTATGACTACATTACCCGCCCTAGTTCGAATACCCTATCAGACCAATTCTAGTAACGATCCTATTGACATCTAAAATACTGAAACTGCCTAGTTGCATTGTGAGCTCGTTAAAGGAACATCACCCATAACCAGGGGTGATCAGTCTCTATTGTCTCTCCTCTTTCTCTTTGAATTATCCCTATAAAAATGCCTATCTTTGCCCCATGAAAAACTGTTCTGATACCTGGACTTAAACTGCATCAGTTCCATTGAGACTTCTTCATCTCCTGTCTGATCGTGCTGGGGGCTCTGTTCTGCTTGTCTCCTGCCCTCTGGACACCAGGCTACCAACATCACCTGGGAACCCCGATCAGTGCAAGCTCCGTGGAGTGGTGAGGTCTCTCTCTCTGGGTATGTCTACACTACAAAGTTATTTTGAACTAACGGACGTTAGTTCAAATTAACTTTGATAGGCGCTATACTAGCGCTCCGCTAGTTCGAACTTAATTCGAACTAACGGAGCGCTTAGTTCGAACTAGGTAAACCTCATTCTACGAGGACTAAGCCTAGTTCGAACTAGTGGGAGGCTAGCCCTCCCCAGCTTTCCCTGGTGGCCACTCTGGCCAACACCAGGGAAATTCTATTGCCCCCCTCCCGGCCCCGGACCCCTTAAAGGGGCACGGGCTGGCTACGGTGCCCGTGCCAGGTGCAAGCCTGCCAGCACCCAGCCAGCAGACCCTGCACCTGGCACGGCACAGAGCCACCCACCCGATGCCCCCCAGCCCTCCCCCTCTTCCCGGGACCAGGCTGGCGGCTCCCGGAAGCTTGCCCGGGACCGCAAGAGGCGGGCACCCGCCTGGGCTAGTGCAGACATCGTGGACCTCGTCCACAACCTCCGAACTAGGCACAGGAAAGTGGCCATCTAGGGCAGGAGAGCTGCCAGCCTGGCCACCCAGGAGCAGGTGTGCATGAAAATCAAGGTGGTCCACTGAGACCCCCAACCCTGAGCCCTGAGCTTACAATGGCCGTACTGGGTCAGACCAAAGGTCCATCTAGCCTAGTAGCCTGTCTGCCGACAGCGGCCAACCATAGGGACCCTGGAGGGGATGGACCGAAGACAATGACCAAGCCATTTGTCTCGTGCCACCCATCTCCAGCCTTCCACAAACTTTGGGCAGGGACACCACTCCTACCCCCTGGCTAATACCACTCCATGGACCCAACCTTTATCACTTTATCTCACTTCTCTTTAAACTCTGTTCTAGTTCTAACCTTCACAGCCTCCTGCAGCGAGGAGTTCCACAGGTTGACTCTTTGCTTTGTGAAGAAGAACTTTCTGTTACTAGTTTGAAGCCTGCTACCCATTCCTTTCCTTTGGTATCCTCTAGTCCTTCTATTATGGGAACTAATGGAGAACTTTTCTGGATGAACCCTCTCCACGCCACTCATGCTTTTATAGACCTCTATCCTATCCCCCCTCAGTCTCCTCTTTTCTAAACTGAAAAGTCCCAGTCTCTTTAGCCTCTCTTCATATGGGACCTCTTCCAAACCTCTGATCATTTTAGTTGCCCTCCCCTCTCTCACCCTCTCTCTTCCCCTCTTCCACCTCCTTTTCCCAGTCTCCCCGAGTTTTGTTCAATAAAGAGAGTTTCTATTTTTGACCACACGTTTTCTTTATTTTGTACATCAGGAAGGGGAGCTAGGGAAGGGTAAGTGGAAGGAGGTGAGGGAGGAATGGGGTACGAGCCCCCGATGGAGAGGACTGGGCTGGCTCTGCGGGCTTCTGGGGGTGGAAGCTCTCCGGCAGCCCCCCAATTGCCCCCTCTCCCCAGATGGCAGCCTGCAGCAAGTGCAGCCGGTCTGATGGCCGAGTGCTGTGATGTGCCCAGTGTGGGCACTCAGGGCACTCCAAGCCAGGACTGCTTTGCAAGGGGGGCACCCCTGAGAACTGTCTGTCCGGGGTGGGGGTCGGGTCCCTTTAAGCACAGCTCTCGGCTAGCCTGAGACAGCATCTCCACGCTCTAAGTCCTCATCTGATGCCCTGCCGGCACTGCTTCCGGCCATCCTTAACCCCGGTTCAGGGTCCACTTAATGTGGACTTGCTAGTTCGAATTAGCAAAACGCTAATTCGAACTAGTTTTTAGTTCTAGATGCGTTAGTTCGAATTAGCTTAGTTCGAATTAACTGATTCGAACTAAGTTAGTTCGAATTAGCGCTGTAGTGTAGACATACCCTCTTTCTTTCTCTCTCTCCTCCATCAACTATCTCTCTCTAAGCATAGCCTCCTGACCCTGCCCTATGTAAACTGTTATATGGTTACCTAACATTTGTAATCAGTTTCAATTTAGATTTAATATTGAATTGTTAGATTTAACATTGTAACTTTTTGATATCTATTCACTACTCAGAAATAAATAACTTTCATTGTTGAGCTGGTTGCTTCTCTTTCTCTCTTTCTTTCTTTCTTTCTCTTTTGCTCGCTCTTCCTTAAGGGGTGGTGTTTTGGCTTCCCCATTCGCTCTGCAGCAACGCTTCTTGTACCCAAGCTAAAGATCCCTGTAGTGCCCAAAATCCTGTGGGGTTGCTCATCGTGTGGTTAACCAGTGAATGACTGTGGTGTGAAAGTGGGGATTAGGGGTGCTGAACCTGGGGGCTTATGAGGATGGCAGCTTAAAATACTGTTTAATCCAGCCCATGGAGTCTAAAGGCACATGAGGGTGCAGTGTGGCATTGCTGTGAAACCCAGCCAGCTGAGTCCAGGGACATATGAGGGGGTCAGCTTGTGAGTGCTGAGTACCCAGTCCTCTCAGACGTGCTCTGTTAGCGGGTGTGAGTGTCTGTGTGTGTTGCCAAGGTGGTAAAAACCCCGTCCTGAGGAACCTAGTTCCTGCAGGAGAGCTCCAGTGGGAGGGGGAATTGGCAGCAGGGAGAATTTAGCTCCATATGAGAGCACAAGTAGCATAAACAGCACACTGATAGAATTGTTAACCTTCCCCCAATCCCATAAGGTTAACCCTGATAAATGAGCATACCCCAGAGTATTGGGCAAATCTGGTAACATAGAATATAGCACAGGCCAGTCTGCGCCTTTCCCTGGGTAATTGCAGAGTCGCCTGTAAAAGGGTGAGGACCTCAGGGCTAAATGAGTCAGATTTGAATCCCAAATGTGATCTTCCTGCCCCATCTGCTGTGGAGCCCTGGGGAGAAGCAGCAACAACTTCACTGCCCAGTGTTTCCCAGCGCTGTGAGGTGTGAGAGCCACCTACCTGCTCAAGGTGCTTCTGACGTCCTGGGGAGAGAGAGAGAGAGAGAGAGAGAGAGAGAGAGTTTCAGTCCCACCTGACACACACTGTGAATTCCAAGGGAGGGATTTGGCGAGCGAGGGGGAACTAGGCTTTGCCTGGCCCCAGGGCCATGGACCCCTGAGCAAATGGGGCTTTGCCATCTCTAGTCTCTCTGTGCCTGTGGGTCTGCACAGAACAACAATTCGCATGCCAGGAAGGTGCACACAGAGCTGACCTGTGACCTCTGACTTCTGTGCCCACCTGTTAGGGGCTGTCCTGTCTCTGTGGTGGGATCTGGGGAATTTCCCCCTCAGTCTCACCTGCAGGAATTCACTCGCTGGCTTCTGGCACTTCTCCTCCAGCTCCCAGATCCACTCGCTGAGACAGGAAATCTCTGAGGAGAGTTTGGTGACAGTGTCAATCCCTGCCTTCACAATCATCTTATCCAGCTTCTCCAGCTGGGCCAGCAGGAGTCGCTCTTGTTCCTGCAGGAACTGCTGCAGCTGCTGAAACTCAGCCACAATCTTCTGCCTCTCTGTTCCTGTCCGTTTCTGGAAGAAGAAGCAAAGGAAGAACATCACCACCACCGCTAGGGGGACATGGATGGAACCAGGGCCCTTTCACAGAGCGCTGAGTGTGCAGGGGGAGAATCTCTTTGTAAATTCTAAGTCACCAGACAGTGAACAGTCTCCTGTAGTTACTAGAGAAAGAATTTTCTGACATCTTCTCGTTTGGCCGCAGTATCTCCAAAAGGCCGTTTCCGTGTCTGACGTGCTTTGGAAACTGAGTGGCTCATGGCCTCAGCAATGTAGATCCAAAGCAGCAGGGAGCAGAACTCAGCACTCGCTCTTGGTGACATTTTCTGCATTTCAGTTTTTTTCCTGGGGAAATGCAGATTTGCCACCAAAGAACCATTTCATGAATTACTGGCAATGTTGTGCTGCAGAAAGAAATGCATGACAAATCAAAATAGTGGCTTTTTTTTCTAGATTTAAAAGTCTGACGTATTTTTGAAACTGTCCTTGTGCTGTATAACATTATTTGTTAAGAAAATGGTAAAGTTGAAAGAAAACATTTTGATTTTTTTCAAAAAAAATTCATTTGACTAAACAAAAATTCAAATTTGTCATTTGCTAATAATTAAAAAAACAAGTGAACCTGTGAGAGAAAAAGCAGGCACCTAAAGCGAATGACAAGAATGGAGAAATTGTCGGAACACAAAGGAACTAAGGGTATGTCTACACTACCCCGCTAGTTCGAACTAGGAGGGTAATGTACGCATACCGCACTTGCAAATGAAGCCCGGGATTTGAATTTCCTGGGCTTCATTTGTATAAACTGGGCGCCGCCATTTTTTAATCCCTGCTCATTCGAACCCCGTGCAGCGCGGCTACACGCGGCACGAACTAGGTAGTTCGGACTAGGCTTCCTAGTCCAAACTACTGTTACTCCTCGCTATCGGGGCTTTTTTGCGGAAAAGAAATCTCTGCTGTCTACACTGACCCTTTTCCAGAACAGTTTTCCGGAAAAGGACTTTTGCCCGAATGGGAGCAGCATAGTTTTTCCGGAAAAGCACTGATGATTTTACATTAGATCGTCAGTGCTTTTCCGGAAATTCAAGGGACCAGTGTAGAAAGCTGGCAAGTTATTCCGGAAAGCGGCTGATTTTCCGGAATATGTGGCCAGTGTAAACACGGCCAGGGTGTGACAGTGGTTTCCAACTCGTGGTCTTTGTGCCCTCGGGGACCATGGACCATGTGAGCAAAATACGTGGATGGAAAAAAACTGGACAAATTTCAGCTGTTCACACAGACAGTAGATTTCAAAGGGGTCACAGAACCATCCTTTGACACTTCTAAAGGGGTCTACAAATACACAGAGGTTGGAAGCGTCTTCGTTTAGCGCCCAGCCCTAAGGAGGGATCCTGCTAAAACAATGAATTGTGATTTCTGGGTGCTCATTCCCCGGCGGATCAAGAGAAACCAAAATCCAGTCCCTAGATTGTCCTGGCCACTCCTTAGTGTTTGAATCAGGATCAGCTTCCTCCAGCTCGCTACAACAGCAGGGTCATAACGCCGGGCACCTACCAGGTACTCCTGGCTGGTCTTCTCCCTGCTCACTTTCAGTCCCAGCAGCTTTTCTCTCTTGGCTCTCAGGGTCTTCAGATGGGCCTGGAGCCTTTTCTGGAGACGCAGAAACATGTCATGTGACTAAGCAAAAAATCAAATGTGAGATTTGCTAATAATTAAAAAAATAGATCATTTTTGGTTCAAGCCAGTTCTGTAGTGTCCTTCTGGTGAACGTGGGAGGGGAGCTGGCCCAGCACAACCACGCACTGCACTCCCGACTGCAGGGCCCGGCAGGTTTAAGAGATCAGAGACGGAGGCTGTGTCTACACTGGCACCCTTTTCCGGAAAAGGGTGCCAGTGTAGACACAGCCTGGGAGTGTTTTCAAACCTTGTTACCGTAGGGAGCTGGAGTCACATACTCAGAGGCTGCATGTGCGGGGGTGGGGGGAGCTCGCAGGGAAGGGACAATGCAGGGCAGGGTGAGGGGTTGTGGCATCCAACCTGGCCTGGGGTAGGTAAAACAGAGGCCCAGGGAAAGAAAGCCAGAGGGAGGAGGCTCCTGGGGCAGGCAGAGGCCAAAGTCCTGAGAGTCCCAGCAGGGAAAGCAGGGCTGTTACTGGATACAAAAAATGCCACTGTGGGTCTTTTTGGGGAAACTGAGGCAGGGCTACCCCATGCCACGAGGGGCACTCGGGAGACAGTGACCCTGCTGCGGTTCCGTGATGGGGCATATCTACCCCGCACTGAAGGGCAGACAGCCCGGGCTCAGCTGGCTGAAAAGCCCCTCCCATTCATCCCTGCTGGGCACGCGCCCAGCGGAACCAGGGTGCAGGAGCTCAGGGAACCCTGCAGTGGGGGCGGGCGGCTGGGGGAGAAGGAGCTCAGACCGCAGCTCCCGACCCGTCCTCCAGCAGCTGTTGCCTGACCCGCCCCTGCTCCCGCAGCAACATCAACAGCTGCAGACACTCGGGAAGCAGCATCTGCAACCACCGCCTGGACCAAGGACCATACCCCGTAGGCGAGCGGATGCCAGAGAGCGGTAGGAAGCAGCCCAGGGCGGAGGATTATCTTTCGGGGCTCGGTGCGTATCGGCAGGAATCCCCAGCAGGCAGGCAGTTGCTGTTGTCTCTGCCTACAGGGCCCTGGACTGGGACCCGGTGGAGTGGGAGGGCCCGGGTCCCCCGACCTCCCATTTTCCTCTCCTGGCCAAAGAGCTCCCGAGCGGGGAGAGATTTACCTGGGACTTGGCCTCAGGGCCGTAAATGCCCTGGGAGAGGGGCAGACAGTTTTGAACGTGGCCACACATCGTATCAGCTAGATTCCCAGGGCGGGAGCTGCTCCCCAGAGCTCCCCCTCAGTCCCATGAGGGCAGGGATCGCAGTCGGCATTTCCCTACCTGGAATTCTTTGGCAGCTGCCTCGGCAGGAATCACGGTGTGAGCTCGGTGCCCCTTGGATCTGTCGCACACCACACAGATGGGGATTCCATCCTCTCTGCAGAAGAGTTTGAGAGGCTCCTGGTGTTTCTCGCACAGTCTCTCTGGGGCTGCTTCCTTCCCTGCCTGCAATTGGAGTTCTCTGGATGCGTCCACAATACCCCTCAGCTGCCTGTTCGTCCTGAGGCGCCCTTGGGGAAAGGTCCGTCTGCACTGGGGGCAGGAGACGTCTGCGGTGAGTCCCCTCCAGCACTGGGTGATGCAGGCTCGGCAGTAGCTGTGATCACAGTCCAGAGACACCGGGTCATTAAAATAATCCAGGCAAATGGGACAGGTCACTTCATCCTGGAGCATCTTTGCTGGATTTGCAGCAGCCATGGCTTCTCGCAGGGGAAACAAGAGAGTTTAGTGTCACTTCCTTGTGCTCAGAAATGGGCGGGTTGCACTTTGTATTGGTCAGTGCTGCCTTTCTGGGCGTGTTCTTGTGGTCTTTCTTTTTTCAGACTCTACGATGCCTTTGAATGAAGTGTGATGAGTCTAAACTGACAGTCACTCCTCCGAAACATCTGCCAGGCCCCAAACTTGGGACTAGGTACTTTGGGGTGCATCTATACTGCACCGTTATTTCAGAATAATGTCGTTATTCAGAGGTAACAGCATGCTTGTCTACACAGCAAATCCATTATTTCGAAAGGACATCGAAACAACGGACGGCTTATTCCAACTCCTGTAAGCCTCATTCCACGAGGAATAACGCCTCTTCTGGAACAGCTATTTCAGAATCGCATCTCCGTGGATGCTCCACTGCTGCTATTTCGAAATAGCCCCGCCCCAGGGCCGTTCAAAGTCATTACTGCCCAGTGCTCCCTGGGGCTGTAAATTGAGGTAGCACATCCACATTCGGGGAACCTGCCTTGGACTCATTTCAAGGCTTCCCTGTAGTGTGGATGTGCTATTTTGAAATAAGCTATTTTGAACGATCCCTTCCGGAAGAGATCATTCTGAAATAAGTATGCAGGGGAGACGTACCCCCAGTAAGAAAGGGGTAACAAGTGACTTGGGGTTTTACTGCCTGGCTGCACGATGTCTGGGGACAGACAGAGAGGGGTGCTGGAAATACAGATCCACAAAAAACAAACCTCTTGAGTGAATCTTACCCTTCTCTCTCCCAAGCAGTTTGCATGCCGGAGGCAATATCTACATAAACAAGTTGGCTACGTCTACACTGGCATGATTTTCCGAAAATGCTTTTAATGGAAAAGTTTTCCATTAAAAGCATTTTCGGAAAAATCACGTCTAGATTGGCAGGATGCTTTTCCACAAAAGCACTTTTTGTGGAAAAGCGTCCGTGGCCAATCTAGACGCAGTTTTCCACAAAAAAGCCCCGATCGCCATTTTCGCGATCGGGGCTTTTTTGCGGAAAACAGTACTGTGCTGTCTACACTGGCCCTTTTGTGCAAAAGTCTTTTGGAAAAAGACTTTTGCCCGAACGGGAGCAGCACAGTATTTCCGCAAGAACACTGACGATCTTACATGAGATCGTCAGTGTTCTTGCGGAAATTCAAGCGGCCAGTGTAGACAGCTGGCAAGTTTTTCCATTAAATCAGATGATTTTGCGGAAAAACTTGCCAGTCTAGACACAGCCGTTATGTTCACACAGTGTATGTATCCCAGCTACAATCCAGTGCCGTGCGTGGAACAGATTTCTTTATCATTAGCAGGTAACAGACATTTGAAGAAGAGCGTTCCATGGTTAGACATTTGAAGAAGAGCGCTCCTGTTTGCACCTCTCCAGGGATGGCGTATTAGGGGTTTACAGCCCTTGTCTCTTATTGCTCGGGGCCAAGGGAGTTAGGAGAATTCTGATCCACTCACTTCTCAATTCACTGGGTAAGAAAGAATCCCCCCCCCCCCCCGAATTTCCCCTTCCTTCAGTTTGGCCAGCACCAAGCAGATCAGGCTGCTTTGGCACCAGCCCTCTCGGAGGCTCTGACCTTTCCCACAGGGCATCTGTCTACAAGCTCAGTTAGTCGTGGGAAAGGAGAACACCCCACAGAGGCTCTTCCTGGTGCTCCTGGGCGTGACTCTGAATTCGCTCTCTCTCGCTGACCTCAGGAATTGAGACTCCCTGCAGCAAAATCGTGTGTGGGGGGGGAGGTGTCTCTGAGATAGCCCCTGCCCTGCAGTCTGTCCCACCTGGCTGTTGTCATGGATGCTCTGTGAGGTCACCGCCTCCCAAACTTCTTTAGCCAATAAGCTGAGGGGCTGCAAAAGGCCTTTGTGATGTCACTGCCACGCCCAGCAAAGCTCATGTCCTAGGCAGCCCCTTTGCATGGTTGAGCTGCTCCCCAGTATTACCCCCCACACACACACTCAGGACTAGATCTGGGCTCAAGCCGGCTGCCCTTGGAAACATCAGAGGCTGCTCAGGGCCACACACAATTGGCAGCTCCCAGGCCGTGTGTACGGCACAGCAGTGAGTTTGGTCCAACGCACACACCAGAAAGGCATCCGGCCTGCCCTGGCAGACACCCAGGGCTGGAGACGGGGCTTGATTCTTTGCCATGAGGCAAACGGCTCGTTCTCCCTGCCCAGGGGCTCTGGTCCTGAGACTCAGCGTGGGCAGGGGAATCACCTTTTCCTTCTTTAATCTGGGGCATGAACACAGAGCACCCTGCCCTTCAAGCCGTATGGCCCCAGCTCCTTTCTGCCGGAGGCCCCACGACCAGCATTCCCAGCCCCCGGCCAGTCAGGACCTTGGGCAGAGGAGGGTGTAACGTCATTCACTGTTGAAAGTGGCTGGTGGCTCCCTCCAGGCATCGTGCACCCCAGGGGATGGGAGGGAACCACCAGCCACTTTGAATACTGAAGGACTTCACATGCCCCTCTGCCCCCAGACCCCAACTGGCTTTGGGTCAGGGGAGCGGTAGGGAGGCCATGGGCCGGATCAAACGACTTGGCAGGCTGTACCCGGCCCGTGGGCCATATCTTGCCCACCCCTGGGCTGGGCACACATCACCTGAGGACGGGAATCAGAGAGGAGGTTTCCTGACACCTTCAGGGATTGCATCTTGGAGCAGCTGGTTCTGGAACCCGCAAGACTCAGTTCTTGATTTGAACAAGAGGCCAGTCTTGATTTAGCCCCAAGCGGAGCAGAGGATCTGCTCCAAGAGGTGAATCCAGCCGGACCACTTGTAAATAGTGTCCATAAATATAAATGTGACATCCCTCCGGTGGGGAAAACACCTCCGTAGCCCAAGAACGTAGCATTTCATTTCAGACAGGGGAACTACAGAGCAATGAGGAGGTTAGTTAAGCAGACATTAAAAGGTGTAGCGCCCCTCTCCACCTGGTTACCTTCTTTAAGGCCAATCTCCTTACAGGTTTTGATGGAGAGGTCTGGGTTCTTCTGCATCCCGCCACCCACTCAACTTTATTTTTTCCAATGGATTTATTTGGCGATGCCTCCACCCCCCTCACTCCTTCCTGGCAGGGTCACCAGGGCAGCTTGGGAGGAAAATTCTAACCCAGGGGAATCCCCACATATTTGCCAACTAGTTGGAGACTCCCAGAAAATAACACAAACACATAGGCTGTGTCTAGACTGGCCAGTTTTTCTGGAAAATCAGCTACTTTTCCAGAAAAAATTGCCAGCTGTCTACACTGGCCGCTTGAATTTCCGCAAAAGCACTGACGATCTCATGTAAAATTGTCAGTGTTCTTGAGGAAATACTATGCTGCTCCCGTTCGGGCAAAAGTGCCTTTTCACAAAAGGGCCAGTGTAGACAGCCCGGATTTGTTTTGCGCAAAAAAAGCCCCGATTGTGAAAATGGCGATCGGGGCTATTTGGCGGAGAAGCGCGTCTAGATTGGCACGGACGCTTTTCCGCAAAAAGCGCTTTTGTGGAAAAGCATCCGTGCCAATCTAGACGCGCTTTTCCGCAAATGCTTTTAACAGAAAACTTTTCCGTTAAAAGCATTTGCGGAAAATCATGCCTGTCTAGATGTAGCCATACACTATAATGAACACAATTATATTAAACAGGAGACAAATATAACAGAACAAGGTAAAACACTATTTTAGGTTCACCGGTGCCCATCAACCGGTAAGGTCAGTGTCCTGTTGGTAGCGTACTTTGTTGGGGCCGTTGATGACTTTTGACCACAAAATTCTTCTCTGCAGTGGTTTAGCAGTGGGGCTGACTGGGTCCAGTACAGCCCAAAGGACTCACAAGTGGGAGAAGGTGGTAAAACCCTTCACAGGTTGTAAAATCCCCAAACAAATTCCCTGCCTTACTAACTAAAAGATGCTGCACTCACACACTCCATGGATGAGCCTCAGGTTCAGAGATGACTCAGTCACTGCAGAGGGGCTGCTCTCTTCTGGCAGGGATCCTCTTCTGGCAGGGATCAGGCTGCTTCGGTCCCAGGATTTTCCCTCACCACAAAGGGGTGCAGGGCTCAAGGTGCAGGCCACACAACTGCACTAAAATTCAAACTATAACCTCCTAGCCCAGCACTCAGACACACGCACAGCAGGCAGCAGCCCCAAACCAGCAGACAGGGCAGAGCTGACCATGGTGGCTGGTCTCACCCAGGGAGCGGGAGAGCCAGCTCTGCCTCGCTGGGGAAGCCTCCCAGCAAACTCCACAAACTGGAAATCAACAGTAGAGACATAACACCCAGCAGAGGGATCCTGCCTTCAGGTCCCTAGAGGCTAGTTCTCAGGAGAAAACCCTGCATGCAGGCCTGGGGTTCACTAGCTCCCATACAGCCAGCCCGCCCCATGCCCTGGGGGGGCTCCAGACTCCCCCAACCATAGCTCCTCCTCCCCATCCTGAACTCCCTGGGAGGGGCATCTCTCTCCCTATGGGTTTCTGGGCAGATTCTGTCCCTGGGAGGGAGGGGAAGCCAAGGCAAACTCAGAGTGCCTCTCCCTGAGCTGCCAGCAGACAGAGCCCCGGGAATCTAAGTAATCTCCTTGGGGGTTACAAAGGTCTAGAGCCAAAAGTGAAAACCCTGCAAGAAACTTTTCAAAGACACCGTAATAGAGGCTCAACTTAAATGTCCACCCCAAATGAGAACACACTCAGAGAACCGAAAAAGTGCCCCCGTGGCTTAACAACCGAGTAACAGAAAGAAGCAGCGAGAGAGAAAAAGGCATCGTTTAAAAGATGGAAGTTCAGTCCTAGTGAGGAAAATCGAAAGGAGCCTAAACTCTGGCCAGTGAAATATACAAATGTCCTCAGGAGAGCTGACACGCAATTGGAAGAGCAGCTGGCCCAGAACTCTAACTCTCCCCCTGCGCAGTGCCGTCGGCAGGTGTGGGGAGTTTTATTGACCGAGCTGGAGCCTCAGTTGAGCTCTGGGCAGGCGCCGGATGCCGCAGCATCCTGTCATGTGATGTGTTGAGCAGCCCAGAGTGGAGACTGGATTCTTATAAACCCTTCCAAATAAGGAAGCCCTGGAGCAAGAGGGGGAGCAAACAGCCCAGCCCCTGGTGCCCGGCCCTGCTGCTCAGCTCTGACTCTCCCAGCCACCAAGATCCCCTGAAAAACCCCTAATACCACCCCCCCATCCATTCCCCTAGCAGCCCTTAGACACGGCAGCAGCCCCGGCCACCAATACCAGGCTTGGGCTGGGAGGGTTTGCAGGATCGGGCCCTGCCCAGCTTGCTCCATATTCCATGCAGCAGGAGGGGTCTGACCAGAGAAGGGGGGACTCCAGCACGGGAGCCCCGGTGGGGCGGGGGCTGAGATCCAGGCGGCTGGAGGTGGCCAGGAGCATGGAGAGAATCGGTGCCCCCCACTCACCTCGCCCTCAGGGCCCAGTTCGGCAGGTCTGCTCCGAGGGGGCCAGCAGCTCCCGTCCTGTGGGGACTCTGGCCGGGGAGGCGGTGCCTCTGCTGCGGGTTCAGCCCAGGGATGAGGGCACTCGCCTGCGATATGAAGAGACTGGGGGCCCTGGGTCTTCCCCCCCCCCCCCGCCCTCCCGCTTGGGGAGGCTGGCCACGCCCAGGCCCCTTTACCCCCCAGAGTCAGAGTACCCCCAAGACCCCATCATGGCCCAGCCCCCCCTCGGACGTCTGGCACAGAGGGCAGGCCCAGCCCTTCCTCTGGGTCAGGTGCAGCCTCACTGCCCAGTTCCCGTACTGGGGTTTCAGGGAGATTTCCCCCTGCTCTGCCCACCACGCAGCCAGCGGCCCGTGCTCCCCTCTGCTAGAAATGGGAAGACGAGGGATCTCTCGATGGCCTCCCTGTCACAGACAGGGTGAGTCAGGAGGGGCTGCAGGAGGGCCCTGGGAAGGATGCAGCGCCCATCCGACAGCCTGGAGCTGCAGGCCAAACACCAGGCATAAAGGGCAGGTGCCCTGCAGCGAGGGAGCTGCCGGGGCCTCTCCAGAGCAGCTGGAACTGTGGCGGAAGAGCCCACTGAAGGGTGTTTTTACCCTCGGTTTCATTTCACAATCTGGTGCCATTCAAAACCAGCAGCCGCCTTCTGTGTGTCCGATCTCGGGTGTGGAATCTTCCTTGGGGCAGGGGCCACTGACCCACGGAAAAATCAGTCGGGGCCACACACAAGTGAAAAGCAAAAAGCCCCCAAACAGATCCCTGACTGACATGGCCCCCGCTGGGAGGAAGACTGACGTTCCCCTTGCACACTAGAGCCCTGGGGATTCCAGGCTAGCAGGTTTTGTGTGCTCCAGCCCCATGGGGGCATGGCAGGATGTTGGAGCATCTGCCCAGGCTTCCCAGTGCTGGGGAGAAGCCCTGAGCCTCGGGGGCCAAATGCAGGCAAGCTGGGAGCCCATCTGGCCCCGGGCCTTAGATTCCTCACTCCTGATTTGAGCTAAAATAATCCATTCCCCATGTAGCTCTTGGAGGAAGGGCTTGGCCAAGGAGCTCTATGACAGCTCCCATTGCAGGGGGAGAGACAGTAGCCCTGTACTCAGGGGAGCAAAGGACTGAGCAGTGTCCAAGGCAAATGGGGGCACCATGCCTGGGACAGGGAGGGCCAGGAGCCAAAATGCAAGTTTGCCCAGGGTGCCATTTTCCCTAAGACCAACCCCGAAGGTAGGAGTCGGGAACCTCAAGCCTCATGGGCTGGGTCGTGTTGAGGGGGAGGGGAGAAGCACAGCATGGCACTGGGTGAATGTGGTGCTGGAAACTGCTCGTGGGAGAGTTTCCCTGCTCTCCACTGGCCAGATTTCAGGGTCACATCAGGGAGGGGGTTTTGTTGGTTTGTTTTTGGAGGGTTGCCTCTCGTGTGGCCCCAACTGATTTTTCTGTAGGTCAGTGGCTACCAACCCAAAAAAGGTTCCCCACCCTGATATAAGCTATTTGCAAAACACAAAACCAAACCACCCTAGAGTTTTTCAGAAGTATCTTCTTCATCAACAGCTGTTGTTTCACACACACACACAGACGTATATATGCATATATAGAAATGCACATTATGGCTGCGTCTAGACTGGCAAGATTTTGCGCAAAAGCAGGCGCTTTTGCGCAAAAGCTTGCCAGCTGTCTACACTGGCTGCTTGAATTTGTGCAAGAGCACTGACTTTGTAATGTACAAAATCAGTGCTTCTTGCGCAAATACTTTCACGCTCCCACTCGGGAAAAAGCCCTCTTGTGCAAGAATACTTACACAAGAGAGCCAGTGTAGACAACGAAGAACTGTTTTGTGCAAAAAAAGCCCCGATGGCTAAAATGGCGATCAGGGCTTTCTTGCGCAAAATCGCGTCTAGACTGGCCACGGATGCTTTTGTGCAAAAGCACTTTTTGTGCAAAAGCATCCGTGCCAATCTAGATGCGCTTTTGCGGAAATACATTTAACGGAAAAACTTTTCCGCTAAAAGTATTTCCGCAAAATCATGCCAGTCTAGACGCAGCCTATGTGTGTGTGTCTCTATGAAAAATACTGGTGCCCTATGATAACTCGGGTGGTTAACCATAGATTTCCATAGGACGGCTACTTTTTATTTCTAGATACTTGAGTACAATTAAGATGCGATACTTTTGTACGTTTACTCAGGTAGTTTTCCACAAGGATACTTTGACTTTTACTTAGTTTTTTTCCAAGTGCAGTACTTTTATTCAAGTAACTTTTTGGGGAACTTGTCCCACCACTGTATGCAGGCAGAATGTCTGTCATGGCCTCATGACAGGTGCCACACTTGTTGAAGCCCAGGGAGCTTGGCATTGTGAAGAGTCTTCTCTATGTTGTCTTAACTTTCCTGTCTTTCTTAACTATGGTGTACAAACAGCTGAAAACCAGCAGCTTTTTTTTTTTTTCAAACAGCACAACTACCACATTCTACTACCACTATAACTATTTAACTGACAACTAGAAACACCACTTACGTAGAAACTAAGAACTAAATTCCTATCTCTGACTAGAAGAAGCCCCTGAGTGAGAGGAGCTCACTCTGTCTGCGACCGAGGGCAGTGAGGAAGGACCTGGTGGGAGGCAAACTGTGCGCCTGAGCAAAAGGGAATGAACGGCGTGAGGTACCCACAGTACATGCATGGTCAGGGGCAGCCCTAGATGAGCAGCAAGCAACTGGCACCCTCGGCGAACCAGCAATCGGAGCCCCCACTTCCAAACCCCTCAATGATATTGCACCACCATTTGGTGCCCCATTTAACTTGGTGACTGCCTAGTTTGCCTATATGGACGGGCCGCCCCTGTGCACAGTCCAGCCGACTTCTGCTAATGAAAACTCCAATCTCTGGCATTGGAATGACCTGACACCAGCAGTGGAGCACCCATGGTGACATCACACAAAGAACATTTATTAAAGGAAACATTTCAGATAAGGTTCCAGGTGCACAGTTGACAAAGGGAGGCTCCATACACCTGAGGTCAAGCTTGAGTTATGGGAAGTTCCTAGTATCAATTTAAACAGTTTGCAAGATACACGGATTCAGTAACCAGCATTATCCCACACTGAGATATGAGAGGGGCCTGGATTCCTCATGCAATTCCCCTCTGGTGAGCACCTCCCACTGGCTAGCTCAGACAGCTCCCTGCCAGGCCTGCTGGCTTGTCCCAGATACTCACATCCCCCGTCACTCAGGCTGGGGGCTCACAGCGTCGTGCCAGGGATTTTCTGGGCAGCTACAATTACAGGCAGCACCGTTCAGCGTTGCAATACCCCAGCCCCTGCCTGGAGCTCGCTCCTTGTCTCCAGCTCTGCAGGGGAGAGCAACGTTCCCAGCAGGCAGCAGCTTCAGGAACTGGGCTGCCTGCTTTCCTGAGCCCAGTTGGCCCCCAGAACCCTCAAGGCGGGGGGGGGGGGGGGAGTGAGGGACAGCTGTTGGGTTGGTTGTTTTGTGCAACCTGATCTGAACTGTCTTGTGCTTTGTCTGGTGAACTGACAGAGCACTGTGGGGTGGGACTTGTACAAAGAGTCTCTGGCATGGAGCTCTGGGAGATTTCAGTATATGGGACTCTGAGGGGTCAACTTGGCACCAAGGAGCTAGGAAGGGGGTGACACACCTCAGGCAGGGCCTAGAGAACCTCCCCCCAGGAATGTGCCTAGGGACCACAAAGATTGGGACAGGGAATGGGCCTCTGATTTGGTCCCATTCTTTGTCCCAATTTTATCCCCTCCCCTCTGGCTGTGCCAAGGGACCCAGATCTCTGCAAATCGCCTCCTGCTGCTGCAGAGCTTCCAGCATCCCCCCCAATTCTGATTGGTTAACGCTGTCCCCTGCCCAGCCCCCACCTCTGCCTGTCCCCAGCCCGGCTGTTAGTTCTGTCCCTGCCCAGCCCCCTCCTCTGCTCCTCCTGCTGCTCCGGAAGGGGGTGGGGGGAGCGGGGAGGGGAGTTTTCAGGAACCCTAGAGATGAGCAGCCAGGGGCTGGGTACAGGGGAGTCCTCCAAGGTTATAGAGACTGGGGTGTGTGAGGCCAGAGGGGCTGGTGTCAGGGAAACAGCTGGAGTGTTTTTATGTCACTCACCCGGATCCAGGGTCGGATTCTCTCCGCGGGGAGGGAGCCCGGCGGGAAAGTGAAGATCGGGGCTTCGGTTCCAGCATCGATAAATGTCACCTGCCCCCCATCACAGTCCAGACAGACCCGGATCCTGCTGGGGTGGCTCAGGGGCAGGGGGATACAAGGGACAGTGAGAGCCTGGAACTTATCCCAGTTCCGCTCCACAGCCCAGATCCCCGCCTGGGGGCCCAGATTGATCGCTCCCTTCCTGCTCACAGACTCTCTGGCCACCCCCACAGCCCAGTAGTTCCCATCCCCCACCTCCACCTCCCAGTAATGTCCCCCCGCGGTGAATCCCTCACGGCCCAGCACACAGCGGTGAGAATTAAATCTCTCCGGGTTGTTGGGCATTAGCTGCCATGTCTGTTCCCATCGCACACGTTTCCCATCCTCCGACAGGATGAGCTGGGGATGCGCCGTGTCTGGATCCAGAGTCACGTTGGCTGGGGAGAGAGAATCAGAGCGTGAGGGGCAGAGCTCGGCCCTGGGGGGGTCGATGGCGTCAGGGACAGAATCTGCCCCAGCTGGGCAGTGACTCGGGGACTCTCCTGCCTCCAGGGGCGCCCAGCTCTGAGTGGGGAGCAGCCCTGAGGTCTCCGCCCAGTGCAGGGAAGAGTCACACCCCGGGCTGAGCTGGGACAGCCATGGAGCAAGGACGTCACTTGAGCCAGGTCTGGGATTCAGGTTCTTTCATGTTCTGTTGCACATCTCTCTGGGGATGGAGGGGGGACCAGGGACCCAGGGGCCATGGGCAGCCTCACAGAGTGGTGAGGCACTGAGCTCCCTCCACTCCTGCTCACCGACACAGCTCCCCGCTGCCTGCAGTTCCCATCTCCAACCCGCCTTCCTGGGCTAGAGACTGTCGCTGTGGGGAAGAGACCAGGTGCCCCCATCCCTGGCCTGGCCTGAGGGAGAGCAAGGGACATGTGGGGGAGAAGGGGCAGGAGGCTGGAGGGAGAGCCAGAAGAGGGGCAGGGAGGGGGGATCTCCAAGCAACCCGCCTTGGAGCAGGGCAGCAGCAAGAGAAGGTTCAAGGGAGTTTGTGACAGAAATGTAGCCGTGTTAGTCTGGGGTAGCTGAAACAAAATGCAGGACAATGTAGCACTTTAAAGACTAACGAGATGGTTTATTAGATGATGAGCTTTCGTGGGCCAGACCCACTTCCTCACCAGCTGCTGTCACCAGCCCTTCCACCTACCCCCACACCTTTTGCCTCCCCACTGGCTCCTGCTCTCCCCACCCTCCTGTTCCTACCAGCCCCCTCCAAATGCTGCCCCCTCCCTCAGTCTGCTGGCTCCTTCCCCATCCTGATGCGCCTTCCTCTTTGCACTCCCCTGACTTTCCCACTGGGCAGGAGGAAGGAGGCGAGGTCAGCAGGAATAGCTGGGGAGCTGGTGGGTAGGAGGAGAGCTCTCTTGGCCCTGTGCAGCCAGGCTGGGTGTGCGCCCAGGAAGCTCTGCCGGTCGCACGGACCAGGGAGGCAGGGGAGGGACGGTGCCTGGAATCTGGACGCAGGGCTGCATGTCAGGCCGTGTCTGCACAACCTGCCTTCATCCCCTGCTGCGAAATCTGCCCCTCCCCCAGTCACAGTCAGAAGCAAATCGTTCTGGCAGCAGTTGGCATTGGGACACTGACAGACCCTGAACTCGACTTACCTTCCAGTAGAGGCGGCTCAGCGCTTCCTGGCCCTGAAAGCAACAGGGGATCAGAGGTGAGAGCTCCTCTGAGCAAGGGCAATAGCAGAGGCCAGGGTGGTGCAGAGGGAGGCCACTTGCTGGGGCTCAAATGGAGGGATCCTTGTTGAGAACTTTGTCTGTTCCCCGGCACTGGGTCAGAACTGGACGTGACTGTGCCCAGTGCTGGACGGGAGACATGGCCTTGTCCTCTCCCTCTCTCAGAAATGGGCTTTTGGGAACTGAAACAAGCTCCGAGCCCTGGCCCAGCCTTTTGCCCACCTGCCCTCCCAGAACTTCAGCCCCCCAGGGCCAAGAACAGCATCTCACTGAGAAGCCTTCGGGCTCCCAGGGCGCCCAGAGAACCCTTTTAGGAGCCCAAACCAGCCTTGCTGGTCCCAGCAGCCTTTGTGCCTTTCCCCCTTGGCACAGAGCTGCCCCCGCCTCGAGGGGCCAGTGCAGAGAGGCTCTGCCTGAGACGGGCAGTCCCAGGGCAGGGGAGATTTGGGGGCTGATTCCACAGGAGCTGTAGTTACCTGGGCAGACGATGTTTCTTCTCCAGGCTGAAACCAAACACAGGGGGAGAGATAAGAACTCAGGTACCAAAGGCAGCTACCCTGGGGCTCTGGGATGAGGAGCAGTCACCTTACGCTGAGCCCAGACAAGAGCCATGTGATGCAGGAAGACGGGCACGTTTTGCGGCGCTAGGTAAGTCCTTTGCCCCTCGTTCTATCGAATGTGCCCAGCCCCCCTTTGGCGAAGAGATGCAAAGGTCCAACCCTCTCAGACCCTGGCTGGTTATGGGGACAAGGTAGCACCAGCATCTAAAGCAGGCGGAACAGAGTCAATTTACCTTCGGGCCAGTGCCAGGCCTCATGCCCTCCTCGTGGCCAGTGGGCACCCCCGTGGCAGGGCTCTGAGTGAGGTAGCAGGGTATCTCCATGCATCTACTGGTCCTGCCTGTCAGTCTGCAGGTGCCCCGTACATTCCCCTGGGGGAAGGGCTTAAGGGAAGGGAGAGGGCAGTGAAAGGATAAGAGGAGGCAGGATGGGGTGGAGCAGGGGCTGGACTTGGGGGTGGAGGGACAGAATAGTGACACCGACGGCCACAGGGACTCATGTGCCAGAAGCCGAGCTATGGCCAGACTAAGGCCTTGGCTCTAACCTGCAAGGCAGCGACGGAATCCAGCCCGGGGAGACTGTTTCCCTCAAGTGGCCCAGGGGTGAGAATTCTCCCAGATCAGGGGCTGGGTCTCAGCCCGTTTCTATCTGGAATTGCTCAGGGAATCCCCCTGGCATTGGACCCAGAGCTCGTTGCTCCCCCATCCTCCCCCACCTGGCAGAGGGCGACAGATCGATCGACCCAGGGATCGTTTCAACACCACAGAAAAGGCTGCATGTGAGGAACAGGGAACTTACCAAGTTCTGTGTGGAGCTCCCCTAGGGAAGACAAGAAGAGAAGCACACACACTCATTAAGTGCCCCTCTCACAGGACGGATGTAACCCCAGCCTCCCACCAGACCGCCTGCCCCTCCCAACCCCACTGATCCAGGCTGTGGGCGGGGCAGCTCCAGAGGTCTGGGGAGAAGAGTCCATTGGCCAACCCACGGACAGAGCATGGAGCACCAGTGAGGCCCCATGAGACGGCCACACAGCAACTGACCATCCACAACCGGCCCGTGTCAGCTGACACAGGCTCCCGGGACATGGGGCAGGAGCTGTAAAATTTGGGCTTGATCTCCGGGACCCTACGAGTCCTGAGTCTGTTGGCAGGGCTCCGCTGTGCATGTGCAACTGCTGTGTAGCTCTAACCACAGTGACCTATGAACTCGCCTTGAGGGGGTGACTGTAACCCCTGTACAGCACCTACATGGACTCCACAATGTCCTCTCCCTGGCCCTGGTGGGCTGGCACTTGGGATGTGAAAACAGTAAAGAACAAGGGAGAATCATTTTCTTTGTCACTCCACAGCCCCCTCCTCCCCACCCAAGCACCTGAGGCTGCCCTGTCCCCCACCTAAGACCCAGGTGAAAAAAAGGCCATTTGAAACTTATAAAATTTTCCATTACATTTCCCTGAAAAGTACAGAAATAAAGGTAAGTGATTATCAGCCCCTTGCTTCATTAAAGAGTGTTAGAAGATGACATCCAATAGTTACACAATCCATTAGGAAAGATGTCGGCTTTCTTTGGACATTCAGCAGAGATCCCCTCTGGATGAAGTTCACCTGGGACTGGACAGCAAGGTCTGAGTTCAGAGAAACCCAAGGCTGGCAGAGACCTCAGGAGGCATCAGATCCAACCCCTGTCCAAAGCAGGACCAACTTAATCATCCCAGCCGGGGCTTTGTCAAGCTGAGACTTAAAAACCTCTAGGGATGGAGATTCCACCCCCTCCCTAGGGAACCCATCCCCGTGCTTCCCCCACCCTCCTCAGGAAATCATTTTTACTAATATCAGACCTAGACCTCCCCTACTGTAACTTGAGACCATTGCTCCTGTTCTGCCATCTGCCACCACTGAGATCAGCCTCTCTCCATTCTCTTTGGAAGCCCCCCTCAGGGAGTTGCAGGCTGTTCTCAAATCCCCCCTCACTCGTCTCTTCTGCAGACTAAACAAGCTCAAATCCCTCAGCCTCGCCTCATAGGTCATGTGCTCCAGCCCCCTCACCATTTTGGTCGCCCTACACTGGACCCTCTCCAATGGGTCCATAGCCTTTGTGAGGTGGGGGCCCCAGAACTGGATGCAATACTCCAGATGTGGCCTCACCAACACCGAGTAAGAGTTATGTGACTATGGGGTTATTTTTATTACCTGAAGAGCAAATGTGTTTTTTACCGATTTACCACAGGGGCCTCTCTCTAGGGTATAGGTCACCCCAGCAAAACAGAGATAGGCCCTAGAGCAGTGGTTCCCAAACTTTTCGGCATCACGCCCCCCTTTTGATTTTTGAGAAACCTTCACGCCCCCCCACCTCTTCTTTACCATTATCCTACCTCTGCTTTAAATTACAAATTGAATTTTTAGTTAAAAATTAAAAATAAATACAAAAACTTGTAGAAAAATAATTTAAAATTAAAATTATGCACAAATATTTTTCTTGGCACAAAAATTTAATAAAAATGTAATTTAACATAATAGCAGAACAATTTAATTTAATGTGAAGGATGATGCTGCATTTTCTTCATGAGTTGGGAAATCCTAGGTTTGAAAGATGAAAGTGTGAACGTAAATCATTTTTGACATCCAGTCAATTTCTTTGTTCTGTTTTTAATGTGATTGTGAGGGGGTCACTCACCACCGTAGCGGGGGTCCATCGTCTGACCCCGGAATCAGTCCATTCCGCCCGCAAGGGCCTCCGCTCATGTGGCATTTCCCCTCTGGAATCCTCCGGTCACATCGTTCTCTTCGCCACACTGCCCTCCAGCAGTGCCCAAGTCACTCGCTCTGAGCCCCCCTTCTGGGGGTTTGGTGTCTCTCCAGCAGGCCTTGCCGCAGGCCTAGCAGGCTGGCCGGTTGGCTGTCCGAGCGCCCTGGCCCAGCCTGACTCTCTAGCCCTGCCCTAGCTCCAGAGAACGTCCTGCTCCCTCAGCAGCCAGGCTCACACTGCCTTCTCTGAAGCAGCCCTTCCCTTTTATGGCTCCCAGCTGGGCCTTAATTGGCCAACGCCGCCCAGCTGGGCTGAACTCCCCGGGCCTGCTCCAGGCTGGGGTTTGGCTCTTAAAGGGCCAGTACAGGGCAGCTGCCCTGTTACAGTGACTAAAAACTTGAAAAGCTTTTTTTTCCATTTGACAAAAATGGAAGAATAATACATTGCACTTCTTCTCCAATTTTTGAGTACATTGGAAAATATTTTATCCAAAATTCCTCCAAGCTTGTTTTTTCAAAATTATCTTTCACGCTTGAATCATATTTTATTTTGAGTGCTTATTCTTGCAATACTTCTGGCAACGAATTGACATCAACGTTGAATGGATTTCATACTAATTTATGAATGGGGTTGCCAGAAACTTTGGCAGTCCAGATGAAACACAATTTTGTTCTTCACATCCTCTTTACAAACTTCTTGGAAACGTCCATTTTCAGTGAGTAATGAAAATGTCGGAAAAGATTAAAAGTTAGGCATCTGAGCTTGTGTCTGACATTTCCAAAGCTGGATTTTTTTCATAAATGCTTTGATGGCATTGTGGTGCGCTATAATGCTTGCAGTGTTGTTTTCCTGCAGCTTCAAATTGAGATTGTTCAAAGGTTCAAAAAATGTCCACGAGGTATGCCAGTGAAAGTTGAAATGTTTGGTCTGTAAATTCATGATATAACTTTTCTTTCTTCTGTTGCTGGAGGAAAATTTCCACTTTGTCTTTCAGTTTGAATAATCTCAAAAGCATGTTACCTTTGGAAAGCCATCATACCTCCATGTGAAACAAAAGAGTTTTATGATCCGCTCCCAAATCCGTGCAAAGAGCATAAAAAAGTCTCGTATTTAAAGCACTGTTCTTCATAAAATTGACAATTTTGATGGCCAAAGTCAATGAGGGTATGTCTACACTACAGCGCTAATTCGAACTAACTTAGTTCGAATTAGTTAATTCGAACTAAGCTAATTCGAACTAACGCGTCTACAACTAAAAACTAGTTCGAATTAGCGTTTTGCTAATTCGAACTAGCATGACCACATTAAGTGGACCCTGAACCGGGCTTAAGGATGGACGGAAGCAGTGCCGGCAGGGCATCAGAGGAGGACTTAGAGCGTGGAGATGCTGTCTCAGGCTAGCCGAGGGCTGCGCTTAAAAGGTCCCGACCCACACCCCGGACAGACAGTTCTCAGCGGTGCCCTGCTTGCAAAGCAGTCCTGGCTTGGAGTACCCGGAGTACCCACACTGGGCACATCACAGCACTCGGCCATCAGACCGGCTGCACTTGCCGCAAGCTGCCATCTGGGGAGAGGGGGCAATTGGGGGACTGCAGGAGAGCTTCCACCCCCAGAAGCCCGCAGAGCCAGCCCAGTCCTCCCCATCGGGGGCTCGTGCCCCATTCCTCCCTCACCTCCTTCCACTTACCCTTCCCTAGCCCCTCTTCTTCATGTACAAAATAAAGATAACGTTTCTTCCAAAATGGAATCTGTCTTTATTGAACAAAACTGGGGGAGACTGGGAAAAGGAGGTGGGAGAGGGGAAGAGAGAGGCTGCGAGAGGGGAGGGCAACTACAATGATCAGGGGTTGGGAACAGGTCGCATATGAAGAGAGGCTAAAGAAACTGGGACTTTTCAGCTTAGAAAAGAGGAGACGGAGGGGGGACAGGATAGAGGTCTCTAAAAGCAGGAGCTGGGTGGAGAGGGTGCATACAGAAAAGTTCTTCATTAGTCCCCATAATAGAAGGACTAGAGGACAACAAAGGAAAGGAATGGGTAGCAGGCTTCAAACTAGTAACAGAAAGTTGTTCTTCATAAAGCAAAGAGTCAACCTGTGGAACTCCTTGCTGCAGGAGGCTGTGAAGGCTACAACTAGAACAGAGTTTAAAGGGAAGTGAGATCAAGTCATGGAGGCTGGGTCCATGGAGTGCTATTAGCCAGGGGGTAGGAGTGGTGTCCCTGCCCAAGGTTTGTGGAAGGCTGGAGAGGGATGGCACGAGACAAATGGCTTGGTCACTGTCTTTGGTCCATCCCCTCCAGGGTCCCTAGGGTTGGCCGCTGTCGGCAGACAGGCTACTGGGCTAGATGGACCTTTGGTCTGACCCAGTACGGCCATTCTAAGCTCTGGGCTCAGGGTCGGGGGGTCTCAGTGGACCCCCTTGATTCTCTTGCCCACCTGCTCCTGGGTGGCCAGGCTGGCAGCTCTCCTGCCCTAGCCGGCCACTTTCCTGTGCCTAGTGCGGAGGTCGTGGACGAGGTCCATGATGTCCACACTAGCCCAGGCAGGTGCCCACCTCTTGCGGTCCCGGGCAAGTTCCCGGGAGCCGCCAGCCTGGTCCTGGGAAGAGGGGGAGGGCTGGGGGGCATCGGGTGGGTGGCTCGATCCGTGCCAGATGCAGGGTCTGCTAGCTGGGTGCTGGCAGGCTTGCACCTGGCACGGGCACTGTAGCCAGCCCGTGCCCCTTTAAGGGGTCCGGGGCCGGGAGGGGGGCAGACGAGTTTCCCTGGTGTTGGCCAGAGTGGCCACCAGGGAAACCTGGGGAGGGCTAGCCTCCCACTAGTTCGAATTAAGGGGCTACACACCCCTTAATTCGAACTAGCTAGTTCGAACTAGGCTTAATCCTCGTAAAATGAGGTTTACCTAGTTCGAACTAAGCGCTCCGCTAGTTTGAATTAAGTTTGAACTAACGGAGCGCTAGTGTAGCGCCTATCAAAGTTAGTTCGAACTAACGTCCGTTAGTTCGAACTAACTTTGTAGTGTAGTCATACCCTGTGGTGGGGTCAAAATGAGGGATCCAGTGGGCGGGACAGGGCTGCCAGTGAGTGGGATAGGGGTGCAGAATCTGTGAGGAAAATAGGCTACAGGAGCAAGCTGGGGGTAGGTGTCTGGCCAGGAGGTAGGGGGCAGGAGCAGGATCCTGGTGGGGCCCTAAGCAGAGGGCACCCTGAACAGGGGGCAGGTGAGGCCCTGGGCAGGGTACTCATGGAGGTTTGGGAAAGGGGGGCAGGGCATTCATGGGGCTTGGGTAGGGGGGCAGGGTACCAGTGGGGGTTCTGGGCAGGGGGGCAGAGTACTTGGGTTCTGGGCAGGGGAGGAAATGGTACTTGTGGGAGTCTGGGCAGGGGGGCATAGTACTCTTGGGAGTCTGGATGGGGGGCCAAGTACTCGTGGGCTGTGTGGATAGGGGAGCAGGCACTTGTGGGGGTCTCGACGGGGGGCAGGGCACTCGTGAAGGATCTAGTCGGGGGGGCAGGGCACTCTTAGGGAGTCTGGTCGGGGGGGCATGGCATTCCTGTCGGGTATGGGCAGGGGGGCAGGGCACGGCACTCTGGGGGTCAGGGTAGGGGGGCAGGGTACTCTTGAGGGTCTGGATGGGGGGACAGGGCACTCATGGGGGGCTGGACGGGGGGGACAGGACAGCTAAGCTGGTACCTGGGGATCCCGTAACCAAGTCCGGGGGCTCAGAAAGCATGTGGGCCACTTTTTTCCTGGGCTGCTTCCTGAGTTTGAGCTAGCAGCTGTTTGCAATTCTGCCACATTGGAGCCTTTTTAATCAAGGATTATTCAAAGAGCCTAGCTCCACAGCCCCTATTGTCCCGGGAAAATTAGCACCTTTTCAAAGTCAGCTCCGAATTAGCACCTTTCCAAAGTGTTCTGGGGCTTGTCTGTAGCCCCAGGAGGAGGGAGGGAGACAGACCTGGGGAAGCCACAGTACAAAACAGTGAAAGATGGTGGGTAAAGAACAGGATAGGAACTACTTAGAAAAGCTAAAGGTACATAAATCCATGGGTCTGGACTTAATGCATCTAACGGTACTAAGGGAGTTGGCAAATGTCATTGAGGAGCCTTTGGCCATTATCTTTGAAAAGTCGTGGAGATCAGGAAAAATCCTGGATGATTGGAAAAAGGGAAATGTAGAGCCTATCTTCAAAAAAGGGAAAAAGGACGATCCAGGGAACTATGGGCCAGTCAGTCTTACCTCGGTTCCTGGAAAAATCATGGAAGGGATCCTTAAGAAATCCATTTTGAGGCCCTTGGAAGAGAGGAAAATGAGTAGAAATAGTCAGCATGGATTCACGAAGGGCAAATCGTGCCTGACCAATCTGATTAGCTTCTGTGATGAGGTAACTGGCTCTGTAGACATGGGAAAGTCAGTGGATGTGATGTACCTTGACTTTAGCAAGGCTTTTGATACGGTCTCCCACAGTATTCTTGCCAGCAAGTTAAGGGAATGTGGATTGGATAAATGGACGGTACGATGGATAGAAAGATGGCTAGAAGGCCGGGCCCAGCGGGTAGTGATCAACGGCTCGATGTCAGGATGGTGGTCAGTTCTGTTCTAGGACCGCTTTTGTTCAATATCTTCATTAATGACCTAGATGAGGGGATGGATTGCACCCTCGGCAAGTTTGCAGATGACACTAAGCTAGGGGGAGAGGTAGATACGCTTGAGGGCAGAGATAGGGTCCAGAGTGACTTAGACAAATTGGAGGATTGGGCCACAAGAAATCTGATGAGGTTCAACAAGGACAAGTGCAGAGTCCTACACTTGGGACGGAAGAATCCCAAGCATAGTTACAAGCTGGGGACCAACCAGTTAAGTAGCAGTTCTGCAGAAAAGGACCTGGGGGGTACAGTGGATGAGAAGCTGGGTATGAGTTAACAGTGTGCCCTTGTAGCCAAGAAGGCTAATGGCATATTAGGGTGCATTAGGAGGAGCATTGCCAGCAGATCCAGAGATGTGATTATTCCCCTTTATTCGGCTCTGGTGAGGCCACATCTGGAGTATTCTGTCCAGTTCTGGGGCCCCCACTACAAAAAGGATGTGGATGCATTGGAAAGGGTCCAGCGGAGGGTGACCAAAATGATTAGGGGGCTGGAGCATATGACCTACAATAAGAGACTGAGGGTATGTCTACACTAGCCCCCTAGTTCGAACTAGGGAGGCTAATGTAGGCATTCGAAGTTGCAACTGAAGCCTGGGATTTAAATATCCTGGGCATTATTTGTATGTTCCCGTCCGGTCACCATTTTTAAATTCCACTAATCCGAAGTAACTGCCTGTGGCTACACGCGGCAGTGAAACGGTAATTCAAACTAAGTCCTTAGTTCAAATGAACTGTAATACCTCATTCCATCCTCCCAAAGAGGATGGAGAGAGGCTGTTCTCAGTAGTGACAGATGGTGGAACAAGGAGCAATGGTCTCAAGTTGTGGTGGGAGAGGTCCAGGTTGGATATTAGGAAAAAGTATTTCACGAGGAGGGTGGTGAAGCACTGGAATGGGTTACCTAGGGAAGTAGCGGAGTCTCCATCCCTAGAGATTTTGAAGTCTCGGCTTGACAAGACCCTGGCCAGGTTGATTTAGTTGGGATTGATCCTGCCTGGGGCAGGGGGCTGGACTTGATGACCTTCAGAGGCCATGATCACCAACCAGTCGATTGCAAGACGTTCTGGGCCCCCCATTTCCTGCCACCCCCAGGAAGCCCTCCTACCTACCTTGAACAACAATGGAGGTAGGGGCAGCTTCCTGTGGGGTAGACGGAAGTCCTACAGCTGCGCATCACTTCCGGGGGTTGCGGAAATGCGCTGGCTGCTTCCTTGCCCCAGCTCCCTGGTGTTCTGGGAACTTACCGGGTATGTCCCCAGAGGCGCACGCTGGGACTTCCCTTCTCTGCGGGAGGGGGGAGCTGGGCCCAGAGGGAGCACATGTGCATGTGCTCACCCCTTTCCACGCCCAAATCCCTCATTCCCATCCCAGAGCCTACACATCCTGTCTCAACTCAGCGAGGTTATGGCTAGACTGCAGGAGGTTTTCAGGATTCTGGAGATATCCCAGAAAAACTCTTCTGCATCCAAGGATGCGTTTGTTCTTCCACTTTTTTTAGTGGAAGAGCAAACATGCTCTTTTGGTCACCCCTATATTCCTCTTTCCACGAGGAATAAGGGGGCTTCCAAAAGAAGGGGATTTTCTGACATTTGGTCCAGTCTAGACAGGGCAAATGTTGGAAAAACCTCTTCCTACAGAAGAATTGTGGGGAAAAAAGCAGGGCTACGTCTAGACTGGCATGATTTTCTGGAAATGCTTTTAACGGAAAAGTTTTTCGTTAAAAGCATTTTTGGAAAAGCGTGTCTAGATTGGCAGGACGCTTTTCCGCAAAAGCACTTTTTGCGGAAAAGCATCCGTGGCCAATCTAGACGCGCTTTTCTGCAAAAAAGCCCCGATCACCATTTTCGCGATTGGGGCTTTTTTGCGGAAAACAAATCTCTGCTGTCTACACGGGCCCTTTTGCGCAAAAGTTTTTCGGAAAATGACTTTTGCCCGAACGGGAGCAGCATCGTATTTCCGCAAAAGCACTGACAATCTTACATGAGATCGTCAGTGCTTTTGTGGAAATTCAAGCGGCCAGTGTAGACAGCTGGCAAGTTTTTCCACAAAAGCAGATGATTTTGCGGAAAAACTTGCCAGTCTAGACCCAGCCCAGCAGTATAAGGATTGGGGATAGCAAGTGATGGAGAGGAGGAGAATAGAAAAGGGAAGGGCTTCCAGAAAGGGGCGGGGCAGTAGATCTTGGATTGGTCTGTCATTTAAAAAGTGATCTTGGGTGTAAAAAGGTTGGAGACCACTGTTCTAAGGTCTCTTCCAGCTCTATGGTTCTATGATTCTATAAGATGAACTTTAAATTAAATTAATGGAGATTGTCTCTCTCCTAAAACTGGAAGGGATGTTGAAAGGTCATTGAGTCCAGGCTGCTGCCTTCACAGCAGGAACAAGTACCACCCCTGACAAATTTTTGCCCCAAATGGCCTCCACAAAGGTTGAACTCACAACACTAGGTTAAGCAGGCCAATGCTCAAACCACTGAGCTATCCCTCCCTTTGGGTAAGGTAACGCCAGCGCGGGCTCTTTCTTGGGGGGCGAGGCTGGGTCACCTTGCGCCCACCCCTGGAATTTCTTCACACACCCCCAGTTTGGGAAACTATGCTTTAGTAGCAAAAGAGATGTGTAGTACAGATATGTGAGGCCAGGCCTAAAGCCTAGGACCAGAGACAGACAGTGGTAACCCCCTGACATCAGCTGCCACAGCCCACCTTGGGCCGCCCCTGGCAGCGAGGCCAATCAGAGAAACCAATAACAATATGAGCAGTTGTCTAACTTGGTCAAATATTGCATTTGTGGCCCAGCCCTTTCCCTCTGGCCGGGAGGGAGGGGGAGTGGAGGGGACCGAGTACCAAGCCATCTCCTTCTGGAAGGGACTGGGTTCCAGGGGAGAGCCACAGTGCCCGGTCTTCTCCCTCTGGTTGGGAGGAGGGAGGACACGCAGCTCCGGCTCCCTGCCAATGAGGGGAAAGGCTGTGGTGCTCCTACGCACCCCCTGCCCTTGGACCACCAGCAACGCCACACGTGTCCTGTGCATCCCTCCCCCATCCAAACCTCCACGAAGCTCTGGGGTTCCCACATGCGTCCTCCCCATCACCCCTGTCCTCGCAAGACCACGCAGCTCCTGGTCCCCTCCCTGCACCCGAGTCCTCCGGGCTCCCACCTGGCCCCATCCGAGCTGCTCAAGGCTGCACATCTCTTGCATACCCCCACCTCTTCCCTGCCTGAGCCCTCTTGGCTCCCTTGTGCTTCTCAGCCATGGTGCTTCTCACTTGACCCCAAATTGTTGCAATGACAAAGGCTGATCTCTCTGCTAAGGCAGCCTGCAAACTGAACCCCTCAGCCCTGCCCTACCCCAGAGCAAGGCTTTCAATTAAAAAAAACCACACACATTATTTCAGTTAAGGACCTGAGCAAGGCCGGGGAAATCTTTTAGTCAATGAAACAGCCCAACAGTGCACAGAAAAGGCTGCAACGGGAAAAATCAAACTTACCAATTGTACTAAGATGTTTCTCTAGGGAAATAAAATAGACACAGATACAAACACAAATTATTGAAGAATATTTTCAGTTACTCCATATTAAAGAGTGTTTCACTGCATGAATCCCTCACACCTAGGCCATAAACAAACCTCCACTTTCTATTAGTAACTGTTTCATATTTACCGGAGTAAAACTGATCAGATTTGCTCTCATCCCAATATCTTATTTAATACCACATACTAATATCACATACTAGTCCCTTAATAAGCACAACGCACAGTCTTAATGATGATCCAACTCTGTGCCAGATACTGAGCTGTGAGGCTGAATCTCATCCTGATTTATGTTTCAATTTAAAGGGGCTGCCTACCCCTGCTCGCTACACTCGCCCACCCGCCTCTCAGGGGCAGGCAGACCCTTCCTGGCCCTGGCGAGAGCTAGGTTGAGGCATAGCAGCCCTGGCCTGTCCTAGCCCTCCTGACTCCGGCCAGCAAGAGGAGGGTGTTGGGCCGGACCAAGGCTGCAGCTGGCCAGCTCTCTCCCCTCCTGCCCCTGGGGAAGGTGGGGGAGGGTTGAGCTAGACTGAGGCTGGCCCAGCTCTCTCCCCTCTGGCCGCTGGGGGGCTGGGTTTGGCCAAGGCCACTGTGGGCCCAGCCCTCTGACTTGGAAGGGAAGCCACAGAGCTCCAGCCCCCCACCCATGCAGCTCCAACTCACTCCCTACCCCCAGACCAACAGTGACACTGTACATGTCCTGCATGCCCCCTCCCCCACCCAAACCTCTGCAAGGCTCTGGGGTTCCACACGTGTCTTCCCCACCACCCCAGTCCTCACAAGGCCACATGGCATCTGGGCCCCTCCCCACACCCAAGCCCTCAGGGCTCCAACTTTCCCCCACCAGAGCCCACTAAGTTCCTGCACACACCCCTCCCCCACACAAGTCCTTGCAAGGGTGTGCAGCTCCCACGTGACCCCCCCGACCTGGGCCCCCGAGTGGAAAAAGGCCATTTGACACTTACCCACTTCTCCAGTAAGTTTCCCTGAAAAGTACAGAAATAAAAGTCAATGATTATCAGCCCCTTGCTCCATGAAACAGTGTTAGAAGTGACATCCTACAGTCACACACTCCATTAGGAAAGATGTCGGCTTTCTTTGGACATTTAGCAGATATCCCCTCTGGAGGAAGTTCACCTGGGCCTGGACGGGTGGGTCTGAGTTCATAGAATCCCAGGGCTGGCAGAGACCTCAAGAGGCATCAGGTCCAGGCTCCTGCTCAATGCACGACCAACCCCAACTAAATCATCCCAGCCAGGGCTTTGACCAGTTGGGACTGAAACACCTCTAGGGATGGAGATTCCAGCATCTCCCTCTGGAACCCATCCCAGTGCTTCCCTGCCCTCCTGGGGAAACAGATTTTCCTAATACTAAAACTAGACCTTCCCCACTGCAACTTGAGACCATTACTCCTTGTTCTGCCGTCCGCCACCACTGAGAACAGCCTCTGTCCAGCCTCTTCGGAACCTCCTTCAGGAAGTTGAAGGCTGCTATCAAATCCCCCCTCGCTCTTCTCTTCTGCAGACTCAACAAGCCCAAATCCCTCAGCCTCTCCTCCTAGGTCATATGCTCCAGCCCCCTAATCATTTTGGTTGCCCTCCACTTGACCCTCTGCACTGCGCCCACATCCTTTCTATAGTGGAGGGACCAGAACTGGACACAATACTCCAGATATGGCCTCCCCAATGCCGAATAAGGATTATGTGAGTATGGCTTTTTAAAATTACCTAACTGAAGGAACAAATGTGTTTTTTACCGATTTACCACAGGGGCCTATCTGTAGGGCCTATCTCTGGATTGCTGGGGTAAGCTACACTTTTAAAGCAAAAGGGATTTGTAGTACAGATATGAGAGGCCAGGCCTAAAGCCTAGGACCAGAGACAGACAGTGGTAACCCCCTGAGAATTAGCTGGGGCAGGAGAGGAAGGAGGTTGCAGAAAACAGATGGATTTGCTATGATCAGATTCTCTCGTTCAGTTCTATTTCCCCAGACTCTGCTCTCTTGTTCTACCCCCCTCCACGCATCCCCTTCTGCCATCCCCCACTGTCGATAAACTCTCCCTCTGATACTCACCTTTCATTAGAAACAGACTAGCTGGAGTTACCCAGCTTTGCTTGGGGAAACGGCCGCCCTTCTCCTGATCTCCCCTGGCCAGCCCCGCTGCCCCCGACACCTTCCAGCAGTTCTGCTTCCCACCGGCCACCCCTCCCCCAATCTCTGCTGGTCAGCCCCACTGCCCCTGACCCCCCCACCAGCTCTGCTTCCCGCCAGCCACCTGTCCCCCGATCTCCACCAGCCAGGCCTGCTGCCCCCGCCCTCCAACCAGCACTGCTTTCCACCTGCTGCCCCTCCCTCGATCTCCCCCGGCCAGCCCTGCCACCCTCGACTCCCCTACCACCAACTCTGCTTCCTGCCCCCCCTCGTCCTGGCCAGCACCCTCCTCTCCTGGCCAGTTCTTCACCCTTCTCCTCTCAGAGAACCAAGCCAGCCCCAGTGGCTCAATTCCTGCGCAAGGCCAGCCCCCACATATGTTACATTTGATATCACGGGCTGGAGGGAGGAGGGGGTTCCCCTGCCCTGGAAGTGCCTGCGCAGTGGAATGGGCTGGTAGGGACGAGTGGGTGCTGCCCCTCGGAGTGCCGGTGTTGGGGGGAGGTGGTAATTGGGTCCAAAAGTACCTTAAAACCTTCTCCTGGAGGAAAGGTTCTCCCATGCAAAGCTTGGTTGCGGTAGCTCTTATAGGGTATGTCTAGACTACAGGGTTTTGTCGACAGAAGTTTTGTTGACAGATACTGTCGACAAAGCTTCTGTCGACAAAGAGCGTCTAGACTACAGCCAGTTCTGTCGACAAAGCAAGCCACTTTGTCGACATAACAGTGTGGACGCAAAGGACGGTGTAGATGCAATAATGCCTTCCATAGACAGAACTCTGTCAACAAAAGGCGTTATTCCTCGTAGAATGAGGTTTACATACGTCGACAAAACTGCTGAGTTTTGTCTACATTATGTCGACATAACTCAAAGGCAGTGTGGACGCAGGTATAGTTTTGTCGACAAAAGGCCATTTTTGTCGACAAAACTCAGTAGTCTAGACACACCCAAAGTTTCCAAGTTATCAGAGCACAAACATACAAACATTCTCCTTTATATATTAGTTAAATTGCCAGGACAATCAGGGTATGTCTAGACTACAGGGTTTTGTTGACAGAAGTTTTGTTGACAGATACTGTCGACAAAGCTTCTGTCGACAAAGAGCGTCTAGACTACAGCCAGTTCTGTCGACAAAGCAAGCCGCTTTGTCGACATAACAGTGTGGACACAAAGGGCAGTGGAGATGCAATAGCGCCTTCTGGCGACAGAACTCTGTTGACAAAAGGCGTTATTCCTCGTAGAATGAGGTTTACATACGTTGACAAAACTGCTGAGTTTTGTCAACGTTATGTCGACATAACTCAAAGGCAGTGTGGACGCAGGTATAGTTTTGTCGACAAAAGGCCATTTTTGTCGACAAAACTCAGTAGTCTAGACACACCCATAGTTTCCAAGTTATCAGAGCACAAACATACAAACATTCTCCTTTATATATTAGTTAAATTGCCAGGACAATCAGGGTATGTCTAGACTACAGGGTTTTGTCGACAGAAGTTCTGTCAACAGATACTGTCGACAAAGCTTCTGTTGACAAAGAGCGTCTAGACTGCAGCCAGTTCTGTCGACAGAGCAAGCCGCTTTGTCGACATAACAGTGTGGACGCAAAGGACAGTGTAGATGCAATAGCGCCTTCTATCGACAGAACTCTTGACAAAAGGCGTTATTCCTCATAGAATGAGGCTTACATACGTCGACAAAACTGCTGAGTTTTGTCGACGTTATGTCGACATAACTCAAAGGCAGTGTGGACGCAGGTATAGTTTTGTCGACAAAAGTCCACTTTTGTCAACAAAACCCTGTAGTCTAGACACACCCTCAGGGAAACCAATAACAATGCGGGCAGTTGTCTAACTTGGTCAAATATTGCATTTGTGGCCCAGCCCTCTCCCTCTGGTCGGGAGAGGGAGGGAGCGGGAGGGGAGGGGACCCATTGCCGTTGCCTTCTGGCAGGGACTAGCATTGAGAAGAGGAGCACAGTGCCCAGCCCTCTCCTTCCAGCTGGGAGGGGGGAGGCCATGCAGCTCCGGCTCCCGCCAGTGAGGGGAAACGCTGCACGGGTCCTACCCACCCCCTGCCCCCAGACCACCAGCGACACAGCACACGTCCTGCACACCCCTCCCCCACCCAAACCTCTGAAAGGCTCTGCAGCTCCCGCATGTGTCCTCCCCGCCACCCCAATCCTCTCAAGGCCACGCAGCTCCCGGTCCCCTCCCTGCACCCGAGTCTGCAGAGCTCCCACATGCCCCCACCTCCTCCTGCCTGAGCCCACACACCTCCTGCACACACTCCTCCCCCACACGAACCCTTGCAAGGGTGTGCGGCTCCCTTGTGACCCCATCTTGGCCCCCGGGTGGAAAAAGATTATTTGACACTTACCCACTTCTCCAGTAAGTTTCCCTGAAAAGTACAGAAATAAAGGCCAATGATTACCCGCCCCTTGCTCCGTTAAACAGGGTTAGAAGTGACATGCTACACTGACACAATCCATTAGGAAAGATGTCAGCTTTTAGCAGATATTTAGCAGATATCCCCTCTGGATGAAGTTTACCTAAGCCTGGGCAGCTGGGTCAGAGTTCATAGAACCCCAAGGCTGCCAGAGACCTCAGGAGGCATCAAGTCCAGCCCCCTGCCCAAAGCAGGACCAACCCCAATTCAATCAGCCCAGCCCTGGCTTTGTCAAGCTGGGATTTAAACAGCTCTAGGGATGGAGATTCCACCCCCTCCCTAGGGAACCCATCCCAGGGCTTCATCACCCTCCTAGGGAAATAGTTTTTCACAATATCCAACCTAGACCTCCTCCACTGTAACTTGAGACCATTGCTCCTTGTTCTGCCATCTGCTACCACTGAGAACAGCCTCTCTCCAGCCTCTATGGCAGTGCTCCCCAACCTTTTGGGGCTGCCGGGTGCCCGGGGGCAGGGCTGCTCATGCACCGCACATCCGGGGAGGAGGGCCGCTCATGTGCCATGCGTCCAAGGGTAGGGCCATGCATACACTGGGCGCCCGGGCATGGAGCCACCCACGCGTCACGCTCCTAGGGCCAGCACCGCACATATGCCACGCGCCCAGGGCATGCCCCCACCTCCCCCCACCTGAGCCCACACACCTCCTGCACACACCCCTCTCCCACACGCAAGGGTGTGTGGCTCCCGCATGACCCCCACCCAGGCCCCCACGTGTAAAAAGGCCATTTGAAACTTACCCACTTCTCCAGTAAGTTTCCCTGAAAAGTACAGAAAGAAAGGTCAATGATTGTCAGTCCCTTGCACCATTAAACAGTGTTAGAAGCCCCATCCTACAGTTACACACTCCATTAGGAAAGATGTCGGCTTTCATTGGACATTCAGCAGAGATCCCCTCTGGACCTGAACAGCTGTGTCTGAGTTCACAGAGCCCCAGGGCTGGCAGAAACCTCAGAAGGCATTGGGTCTAGTCCCCTGCCCAAAGCAGGACCCACCCCAACTCAACCATCCCAGACAGGGCTTTGTCAAGCTGGGACTTAAACACCTCTAGGGATGGAGCCGTTCCCTCCCTAGGGATCCCTTTCCAGTGCTTCACCGCCTGCCTAGGGAAATAGTTTTTCCTGATATCAAACCTAGATATCCCTACTGTAACTTGAGACCATTGCTCCTCATTCTGTCATCCATCACCACTGTGAACAGCCTCTCTCCATTCTCTTTGGAACCCCCTTTCAGGAGTTGAAGGCTGCTCCTAAATCCCCCCTAACTCTTCTGTTCTGCAGACTAAACTTGCCTGAATCCCTCAGCCTCAGGGCTGGCCTTACCATGAGGGAAACTGAGGCAGCCGCCTCAGGTGCCAGACTGTGGTGGGGAGCCACTAGGACTCAGAGTGTAGAAAATTTTGTCTCCTTCTGGTGCATATGTATGTTTCAGAGCCAGAGCCGGCCCTAACCATTCTTGCACCCCGACAGCTCCGCACGGTACCCCTTATAATCAGGCGCCCCGGGCTATCGCCTGGTCAGCCCATAGCTTGGGCCAGCTCTGAGCAGAGCACTCCCAAGAGAGGAGTAGAACAGGAAGAAGGCAGAATTGAGACCTTTCACAATTTTGGCCCAAGCGAAGAGGCATGGGGGCATCATTTGGGCTTCCCGCATCAGGTGCCAAATGTTGTGGGCCAGCCCTGTTCAGCCTCTCCTCATAGGTCATGTGCTCCAGCCACTGAATCATTTTGGTTGCCTTCTACTGGTTCCTCTTCAGTATGTCCACATCCTTTCTATAAAGGGAGTCCAAGAATTGGACACAATACTCCAGATGTGGCCTCACCAACACCGAATAAGAGTTATATGAATATGGGGTTATTTTTATTATCTGAGCAAGAAATGTGTTTTTTAATCGATTTACTGCAAGGGCCTATCTCTAAGGCCTATCTCTGTATTGCTGGGGTGAGTTACACTTTAATAGGAAAAAAGATGTGTAGTACAAATATGAGAGGCCAGGCCTAAAGCCTGGACACATACAGTGGTAACCCCCTGAGAACTAGCCGGGGAGGGAGAGAGAGGACATTGCAGAAAAAAGATCGATTTTCTATGATCAGATTCTCTCGTTCGGGTCTATTTCCTCAGACTCCGCTCTCCTATTCTACCCCCCGCCACATACACACACACCCTTCTGCCATACCCCACTATCGTTAAACTCTCCCTCTGATACTCACCTTTCATTTTAAACAGATAAATGGCGAGACCAATGCTACAAAGCCAAACCACCAGGATCATACTCAGAGCCACCATCCATGAGTGTGTTAGTCTTCAAAGTGCCACCAGACTCCTTTTTGTTGAAACAGACTAACCTGACTGCTTTTAAAAGGACTTTTACTAGTTCTCTAAAAAGAAAGAGCCAGAAGCAGGGTCCTGGTGCCTGAATCAAAGGTAGCAAGAGTTATACTCTGAGTAACAGACAGGTCATGTGAACAGCAGATGTTTCCCTGGATGTCAGTGTCCATTACCACTAGAGCTGTTAGCACTGATAAAAGCCCATGGAGTGTGTAATTACATTCCACCAGGACAGCACAAGGACACCCCAACTTAGGACATGAAACTATAGTTTGAAACAACAGAAGGGAAACCATGACAAGAGGCGGTGAGTAGGGATGCTTTGGAGGAAAGTCCAAGGGGACATACCAAACATGTCATTAATGAACAAGATGATCGTTTGGCGTGTATTGTACATAACATAAGAACATCAGAATGGCCGTACTGGGTCAGACCAAAGGTCCATCTAGCCCAGTAGCCTGTCTGCCAACAGTGGCCAGCACCAGGTGCCTCAGAGAGAGTGGACCAAAGACAGTGATCAAGCGATTTGTCTCCTGCCATCCCTCTCCAGCCTCTGACAAACAGAGCCCAAGGACACCATTTTATCCCCTGGCTAATAGCCTTTTATGGACCTAACCTCCATGAAATAACCTAGCTTCTCTTTAAATTCTGTTATAGTCCTAGCCTTCACAGACTCCTCTGGCAAGGAGTTCCACAGGTTGACTACACACTGTGTGAAGAAGAACTTTCTCTTATTAGTTTTATACTTGCTACCCATTAATTTCATTTGGTGTCCTCTAGTTCTTCTATTTAGGGAACTAATAAATAACTTTTCTTTATCCGACCTCTCCACACCACTCATGATTTTATAGACCTCTATCATATCCCCCCTCAGTCTCCTCTTTTATAAACTAAAAAGTCCCAGTCGCTTTAACCTCTCCTCATATGCAACACATTCCAAACCCCTAATCATTTTAGTTGCCCTTTTCTGAACCCTTTCCAAGGCCAAAATATCTTTTTTGAGGTGAGGAGACCACATCTGTACACAGTATTCAAGATGTGGGCGTACCATAGTTTTATACAGGGGCAGTAAGATATTCTGTGTCTTATTTTCTATCCCTTTCTTAATAATTCCTAGCATCCTATTTGTCTTTTTGACCGCCGCTGCACAACATGTGGAAGTTTTCAGAGAACTGTCCACGATAACTCCAAGATCTCTTTCCTGATTTGTCGTAGCCAAATTAGCCCCTATCATACTGTACGTATAGTTGGGGTTATTTTTCCCAATGTGCATTACTTTACACTTATCCACATTAAATTTCATTTGCCATTTTTTTGCTCAATCACTCAGTTTGGTGAGATCTTCTTGGAGTCCCTCATAGTCTGCTTCTGTCTTGACTATCCTAAACAGTGTGGTATCATCCGCAAACTTTACCACCTCACTGCTTACCCCTTTCTCCGGACAATTTATGAATAAGTTGAAAAGGATTGGTCCCAGGACTGACACTTGGGGGACACCACTAGTTACCCCTCTCCATTCTGAAAATTTACCATTTATTCATACTCTTTGTTTCCTGTCTTTTAACCAGTTCTCAATCCAAGAAAGGACTTTCCCTCTTATCCCAGGGCCATGTAATTTACACAAGAGCCTTTGGTGAGGTACCTTGACAAAGGCTTTCTGAAAATCTAAGTATACTATATCTACTGGATCCCCCTTGTCCGCATGTTTGTTAACCCCTTCAAAGAACTCTAATAGATTAGTAAGGCAGGATTTCCCTTTACAGAAACTATGTTGACTTTTGTCCAACAAATTGTGTTCTTCTACATGCCTCACAAATTTTATTCTTTACTATTGTTTCGACTACTTTGCCCGGTACTGAAGTTAGACTTACTGGTCTGTAATTGCCAGGATCGCCTCTAGACCCTTTTTAAATATTGGTGTCACATTGGCTACCTTCCAGTCATTAGGTACGGAAGCCAATTTAAGAGATAGATTACAAACTACAGATAATAGTTCAGCAATTTCCCATTTGAGTTCTTTTAGAACCCTTGGATGAATGCCATCTGGTCCCGGAGATTTGTTAACATTAAGTTTTTCTATTTGTTCCAAAACCTCCTCTAATGACACTTCAATCCGGGACAGTTCCTCAGACTCATCACCCACAAAGGACGGTGCAGATTTGGGAATCTCCCCAACGTCCTCAGATGTGAAGAATGAAGCAAAGAAATCAGTTAGTTTCTCCACAATGGTTTTATCGTCCTTCATTGCTCCTTTTATAGCTCAATCACCTAGGGGACCCGCAGGCTTTTTAGCAGGCTTCCTGCTTCTAATGTACTTAAAAAACATTTTGTTATTTCTTTTTGAGTTTTTGGCTAGCTGTTCCTCAAAATCTTTTTTTGCTTTTCTTATTACATTTTTACACTTGATTTGACAGTGTTTATGTTCCTTTCTATTTATCTCTCTATGATTGGACTTCCACTTCTTAAAAGATGCCTTTTTGTCCCTCACTGCTTCTTTCACATGGTGGGTAAGCCACGGTGACTCTTTTTTAGGTCTCTTGCTATGTTTTTTAATTTGGGGTATACATTTAAGTTGGGCCTCTATTATGGTGTCTTTAAAAAGTTTCCATGCAGCTTGCAGGGATTTAGCTCTAGTCACTGTGCCTTTTAATTTCTGTTTAACTAACCTCCTCATTTTTGTGTAATTCCCCTTTTTGAAATTAAATGCCAGGGTGCTGGACTGCTGAGGTGTTCTTCCCACCACAGGAATGTTGAATGTTATTATATTATGGTCACTATTCCCAAGCGGTCCTTTAACGGTTATCTCCTGGACCTGATCCTGCACTCCACTCAGGACTAAATCGAGAATTGCCTCTCCCCTTGTGGGTTCCTGTACCAGCTGCTCCAAGAAGCAGTCATTTAAGCCATTGAGAAATTTTATCTCTGCTTCTCTTCCTGAGGTGACATGTATCCAGTCAATATGGGGATAATTAAAATTTATAGGAGGAGACAAACAATCGTAGATTGTTTGTCTCCACCTATAAATATTGGCGTACCTTGACTTAACTTGTCTGGCCTACAGGGCGACACTAAAATCCATACTGTTAACTGAGCGGAGTCCTTTGTCCTGAGTTCAAACGCATAGGGCCTCAGAGGCCGTCTGGCTACTGATGACTGTTAATGTTCTTTGTTTGTCAATAAACCTGAATTGGATGCCTTTGTACCTTACCTGAGTCTGTAGTCTTTGGTATCAGAAGGGTAACCATGTTAGTCTGACTTTGCAAAAGTGATGAGGAGTCCTGTGGCACCTTATAGACTAACAGATGTGTTGGGGCATAAGCTTTTGTGGACAAAGACCCATTACATCTGAGGAAGTGGGTCTTTGCCCACAAAAGCTTATGCTCCAATAAATCTGTTTGTCTACTGTGGTCTTTGGAGGCTCTCGTGAAGTTTATTGCACTAGCTACCCGTGTAGAGCTGGCACAATCTGTGGGAGCCTATGAAAACACACGCAGACGAATGCTGATCATCACTGAAGGAGCAGTAGACATATGAGGATGCCACACCAGTGAATCCTGAACTTACTACATTGACCTACTACAGGGGAATAAATGAACAGGTGGGTGGGAGCGGGCAGGATTTTGACTGCACTGTTTGGCCTGATCTACACTAGGGCTGTGTCTAGACTGGCCAGTTTTTCCAGAAAATCAGCCGCTTTTCCGGAAAAACTTGCCAGCTGTCTACACTGGCCGCTTGACTTTCCGGAAAAGCACTGACGATCTCATGTAAGATCATCAGTGCTTTTCCGGAAATACTATGCTGCTCCCGTTTGGGCAAAAGTCTTTTTCCGAAAGACTTTTATGCAAAAGGGCCAGTGTAAACAGCACAGTACTGTTTTCCGCAAAAAAGCCCCGATCGCGAAAATGGCGATTGGAGCTTTTTTGTGCAAAACCACGTCTAGATTGGCCACGGACGCTTTTCTGAAAAAAGTGCTTTTGTGGAAAAGCATCCTGCCAATCTAGACGTGCTTTTCCGAAAATGCTTTTAACGGAAAACTTTTCCATTAAAAGCATTTTCGGAAAATCATGCCAGTGTAAACGTGGCCTAGGAGTTTACATTGGCCTTAGCACCATACAGTCAATTTTATTATATGATATTTAAATGATATTCTTATCAATAAACTAGGTAAATACAACTTAGATGGGGCTACTATAAAGTGGGTGCATAACTAGGTGGATAACTGTACTTAGAGAATGGTTATTAATGGTTCACAATCCTGCTGGAAAGGTATAACAACTGGGATTCTGCAGGGGTCTGTTCTGGGACCGTCTCTGTTCAATATCTTCATCAACGATTTAGATATTGGTATAGAAAGTACGCTTATTAAGTTTGCAGGTGATACCAAGCTGGGAGGGGTTGCGACTAATCTGGAAGAAGGGTCATAATTCAAAATGACCTGGACAAATTGGAGAAATGGTCTGAGGTAAATAGGATGAAGTTTAATAAAGACAAATTCAAAGTGCTCCACTTAGGAAGGAATAATCAGTTTCACACATAAAAAATGGGAAGCGACTGTCTGGGAAGGAGTACGGCAGAAAGGGATCATGGGGTTATAGTGGACAACAAGTTGAATATGAGTCAGCAGTGTGATGCTGTTACTAAGAAAGCAAACATGATTCTGGGATGCATTAACAGTTGTGTTTTAAGCAAGACACGAGAAGTCATTCTTCCACTCTACTCTGCGCTGGTTAGGCCTCAATTGGACTATTGTGTTCAGTTCTGGGCACCGCATTTCAAGAAAGATGTGGAGAAATTAGAGAAGGTCCAGAGAAGAACAATGAGAATGATTAAAGGTCTAGAGAACATGACCTATGAGGGAAGGCTGAAGGAATTGGGTTTGTTTAGTTTAGAAAAGAAAAGATTGAGGGGGGACATGATAGCCGTTTTCAGGTATCTAAAAGGGTGTCATAAGGAGGAAGGAGAAAACTTGTTCATCTTGGCCTCTGGGGATAGAACAAGAAGCAATGGGCTTAATCTGCAGCAAGGGAGGTTAAGGTTGGACATTAGGAAAAAGTTCCCAACTGTCAGGGTAGTCAAACACTGGAATAAATTGCCCAGGGAGGTTGTGGAATCTCCATCTGTGGAGATACTTAAGAGTAGGGTAGATAAATGTCTATCAGGGATGGTCTAGACAGTATTTGGTCCTGCCATGAGGGCAGGGGACTGGACTCGATGACCTCTCAAGGTCCCTTCCAGTCCTAGTATTCTATGATTCTATGAATTTTTAACTGAAGTGTCCACACTACCAAGCCAATTGTGTCACCCTGGCCGTGTCCACACTCAGGGGTTCTTTCGAAAAAAGTACCCTTTTTTCGAAAGAACTTCCCCTGCATCCAGACTCAAGCCACGTTCTTTCGAAATTATTTCGAAAGAACGCGGCTTTTCTTTCGATGGCGGTAAACCTCGTTTCACGAGGAAGAACGCCTTCCTTCGAAAGTTCCTCTTTTGAAGGAAGGCGTTCTTCAATGTAAAGAGGCCGTCTTCGAAAGAGAGCATCCAGACTCGCTGGGTGCTCTCTTTCGAAAAAGCGGATTTCCTCTATCGAAAGATCCGCCTGCAGTCTAGACGCGATCTTTCGAAAGAGGCTCTTTCGAAAGATGCTTTCGAAAGAGCCTCTTTCGAAAGAAGCCTGCAGTCTAGACACACCCCCTGAGGGTCTGCTGAAGTCTATTTCACCAGGAGTAGCGCTATTCCTGACCTTGCGTGGTTGAAGTGATGCTGGTGTAGTTGCAGCATTTCTTGAAATTTGACGCTATTGGCCTCTGAGAGGTCTCCCACAGATGTCCGCTCCGAGCGCTCTGGCCACAGCTTCTGCCTCTTCTGCTCTCCCACCAAGCTCAACAAAGTCCCAGAAACAGTAGAACGGCCTGTCCCATGTGGCTGTCCCTATCCCATTGGACACTGCAATGACTACACGTTCTTCTGCTCCCATGGGCTCCAGTTCCCAGGGGTTCAGAAGAGCACCAGCCTGGAGAGTCCAGAAGATCCTGGAGCTCATTGGGGGGGGGGGGGAGATGAAACCATCTGGAATGAGCTTAGAACCAGCAGGAGGAACATTGAGATTTACAGCAGGACTGCAACCTGCCTGGTACTCACTGCATGCAGTAACAACTGTTCTTTGAGGTATGTGTCCCAATGGGTGCTCCACTGTTAGTGATGGGTCATCCCTGGAGCCGCAGTCCGGAGCTTTTTCCTTAGCAGTTTACTGTCGGGCTGCGCATGCACAGGAGGCAGCTCACACCATTGGTGGTTTGACAGCTGCCTCCTGCACAGTCTGCCCCCTCCCCTTCAATTCCTCGATTGCACTCGAGTCTACGTAACTCCGAGAAGAAAGGAGGAAGGGAGAGTTGTGGCGCACCCATGGAGACACACATCTCGAAGAACAGTCCTTACTGCACAAAGTGAATAACTTCCTTTTCTTGTTCCGGCGATGTCCCCATTTGTGCTCCTCTGTTGGGGTGTGTCTAGACTACATGGCTCCATCGACGGAGCCATGTAGATTAGGGTCGTAGGCAAAGGGAAATGAAGCGGTGATTTAAATAATCGCTGCTTCATTTAAATTGAAATGGCAGCCGTGCTGTGCTGATCAGCTGTTTGTCGGCTCAGCGCGCTAGTCTGGGTGCTCCCCCGTCGACATCAAAGGCATTTGTTGACCGCCCCAGTATGCCTCGTGGGATGAGGTTTACCGGGGAGGTCGACAAATGCCTTTGATGTCGACGGGGGAGCGTCCAGGCTAGCGCGCTGAGCAGACAAACAGCTGATCAGCTGTTTGTCGGCTCAACGCGGCAGCCATTTAAATTTAAATGAATTTAAATTAAAATTCATTTCTGGGCTTCATTTCCCTTTGCCCAGTAAACAAATCTAGATGGCTCCGTCAACGGAGCCATGTAGTTTAGACATACCCTTGGTGACTACAAAGCAGTACCCACTGTGGATGGTGGGAATCAGAGTTACTGCCTAATGGTGGAGGATAAGACTGCTGTAGCCACTGCTCTATCGCCTGCTAATTGCAGCATGATGGCATAATGCCTGGAAAAGGTGTGTTCAGATGACCAGGTGGCTGCTCGACAGATGTTGCTCAAAAGGACACTGCTCAGGAAAGCAGTACTTTGCCAGGGCATGGGTGGAATGTTTCCTCTGGGGAGTTGTCAGGGGCTTATTGCAAAGATCATGAGAGTGGATGATACAGGATGCTATCGATGTGGAGGAGATGGGTGTACCCCTTAGCGACTGAGACAAAAAGGAATGCCTTTTTGCAGAACACCTGCGTTCTGTCAATGTAGAATGCTAGAGTATAAAATGTCTAGCGAATGAAGCAGTGCATCCCTAGGGGACATGTGCGGGTTTGCAAAAAAACAAAAATAGGCAGAACTATTGATGTGGAATGAGGTGGTAATTTTAGGGAGAAAGGAAGGGTGGACAATTAATGCCCATCTCACTGACCCTCCTTGCAGAGGTGACAGCTACCAAACACAGCACCTTCACTGTAAGGAATGAAAGTGCACTTGTGGCCATAGGCTCAAATGGGGGTCTCATAAGGCAGTCTAGCACTAGACTGAGGAACCATGAGGCTGCAGAGGCTCTGGGAGACAGACCCATAGTTTCCTATAGACAACCACCTAACCTCAAGATGATTCTTACCAACCACCACAGGACATACCACACTAATACCAACCCTGGTACCTTCCCTTGCAACAAACCCTGTTGCCAGCTTTGTCCACATATTCGTTCTGCTGACACCATTATTGGACCTAACCAAGTGAGTTATAAGATCAAGAACACATATTCCTGCGCATCCAGAAATATAATCTATGCTATCATGTGCCGAAAGTGTCCGTCTGCTATGTACATTGGACAAACGTCTCAGACACTTCGCCAAAGGATTAATGCCCACAAAACAGATATCAGACAAGATCACAAAGAAAAAACAGTTTCTTGCCATTTTAACCAGAAAGGACACTCTCTCAATGACTTGACCACCTGCATTCTGCTACAAAGACCTTTTACATCTGCACTTGAAAGGGAATCCTCTGAACTGTCATTCATGTTAAAATTCGATACTTTCCAAAAAGGACTCAACAAACATTTGAACTATCTCACCCATTACCAAGATAGTTTCCCCAATTATCACCTCTAATACCATTAACTCACAAACATCCCACTCTCCCTACCTCTAATATCATCAATTCACAGACACTTACCTTCCTTCCTTCCCCCCCCCTGCATCCCCCTCCTGTTCTGCAATGTGATTTGTCCTTTTCATAATTGTTCATTTTTTTTAATTGTATCCTTTGGTATATATGGTTGTGACTATTTTCTTCCACTATTTGATCTGAGGAAGTGGGTCTGGCCCACGAAAGCTCATCATCTAATAAACCATCTTGTTAGTCTTTAAAGTGCTACATTGTCCTGCATTTTGCTTCACATGCTCTGTGTGTGTGTTGGGGGGGTGGGATAAAGGCTCTGAAGGCCCCTTAAAAGCCTCTTCGTAACAGGCTGGGTGAAAACTGATGAGCTGTCCACTTGTTCATGGAATACAGCAATCGCTGCAAGGTGTACCCTGACCGTAGAGGCAGATAAGCCCCCTTCCTTAAGGTGATAGATGTAGTATAGAATGGAAGGACCTGGGGCATTCTGAGGATCAAATTGAGTTCGTTGGTATCAGGATGTGAAGCGTCTCCATTTTTGAAGGTCAGTCTCCCTGGTAGATGGGCTTCTACTGTGAAAAAGAACTGACTTCATGCAGTCAGAGCAGCGGGATTAAGCTCCAGACTGTCAAGTGTCTGGTAAGTACAGAGGTGTCCTTAAGCTCCCCCTGTTTTAAAAAATGTGAATAGCAAATCTTTCAAAAGAACCAGGAAACACGATGCCCACTCCCTCCCCAATGCTGCTACAAGGACATGAGCATGTACAAAAATATCATGTATGTAAGGAGAGAGAAGGAGACTTACCAAATGGCTCTGAGTGCTTCTCTGCATTGGAGAACACATTTCTTTACATAGCCCATTGGCTGTTTGTCAGAGGCTGGAGATGGGTGGCACGAGACAAATCGCTTGATCATTGTCTTTGGTCCATCCCCTCTGGGGCACCTGGTGGTGGCCACTGTGGGCGGACAGGATACTGGGCTAGATGGACCTTTGGTCTGACCCAGTATGGCCATTTTATGCCCTGGGGAGTTGTCCCCTGAGCCTGTAACCAGGGGCTGCTGCCAGGGCCAGCCCAAGCCTTTTTAGTGCCCTGGGCCCGGGCACGCAGCGCCGCCCCCGAGCGCAGGGTGCATGCGTGGGCCCACCCCTGGGGCACATGGCACATGCGCTGCCCAGCCCGGCCCGGCCCGGCCAGCGCTGCTCGTGCGCATGCCGGGCCGTGCAGGGCCCCGCAGCCATGGGGGGAGGGCGCTGCTGGCCGGCGCCGCATGGATGCAGGCAGGCCGGTGCTGCGGGAGCTGGGCGCACGTCTCCTGATGGCAGCTGTAAGGGACGCTGCATGCCCCTTACAGCTGCCATCAGGCGCCCCCCATCGGTTGGCTCCCTGGGCAGCTGCCCGGCTCACCCATGCCTCCGTTCAGCCCTGGCTGCTGCAGATGATCAGTCCACGGACAGAGGGAAACCTCAGTGGTATTTCCATCCCTGTGCTGCTGGGGGTGGGGCAGTTCTAAGCTCCCATCGTGCCAGGCCAAGTGTCAGATCTGTCCCTATGTGCACTGCTTTGAAGAAAATCCCTTGGGAATGTCCCTGTATTTCCTGCTCCAACATTAACCTTTGATTCTGAAGAGATAAACACTCAGGGCAAAGGAGCCCAGCAAAACCACCAGGGTCACTCCCAGAGACACCATCCAGGGATTCACCTTTGGGAAAAATGGATCTGAAAAACACAAGCCCAGAGACACCCACTTTACTCAGTAAGCAGGGACCCAGCTCTGATGACTCCATTGTGTGTAAGGTAGCCTACATGGGACTGGTCTAACACAAAGGAGAGAATGTGGCCCCATCAGCACTGCACCAAACACCACAAACCAACCAGTAGAGCCACCACATTGGCACATTGGTATATGAGTGAACCTGACCTGGCAGTGGGATGGGTCTTGTGAGATCTGCCGTGGGAACGTGGACAAGCCCTTTCCCCTCTCGGTGGCTCCATTTCCTGGCCAGACTTTCTGGGGTCCTGATTATTTAGGCGCTTGTTCTTTGTAGCAGGCACTGACTGTTACGCTGTGATTTTTTGCAGTGTGCAGCACACTGGGGCTACTGTCTCATATGAGCTATCTAACATAGTAACTGCTAGTAACAGTAACAGGTCGGAGTATTCAGCATTAAAGTCTCTGATCACTGAGGGGATCCTGGCATAAGATAGAGAAGTAGAAGTACAGCTTAACCAGTATAGTAGTGTCCATACCAGTGTTCCCAGTAAGCTGTGTGCTGGGGCGGCCACTCAAAAGGGATTCAGATGCCACCAACTTGATTAGCAGAGTGCACAGAGCACCCTCCACCTGAAGGATGAGTCCTAGGGGTGGTGCACATCTGTACATTCCACTGGTGCGTGCAACAAAATTTATTCTGCACATGGATGGAAAGAAATGAGAGAGAACACTGGCCCACGCTAGAAGTGTTTTGTTGGTAGAGCTGTCCTGGCAAATTCTTCTTAGTAGACAAGACTTAAATTATCTATGTGCACAAAAAAGATGACACCATTAACTAACTAGGTTTTTTGGAGATTTCTGTTTGTAAGTTTGTTTTAAATAGATGCTGTATTTAATCTGATCAGGAGGTTGTTGTCTTTTTTCTGTCACTGCTCAATATGTGGTTTTTGATGGTCACTGACCTGATATATAAAATAATGTTGATTCCTTTTCTTGGCTGAGGCGGGTGTTCCTGACCAAACAGGACAAGTTCCGATTGGAATTTTCCATTATAACAGCAGAATTTTGTGTTTCATACAGTCCATTGGCTTCTTGGGAATTTGTTTGAGAGACTGAAGGAAAGGCCTGTCCATTGAGATCTCTCCACGTCACCTCGGGCTCCGGGTACCACCCAGCCGACCGGCACACCACTCGGATCCCTCCATCCTGGTAATTTTCAACCGACACATGAGGAGCAGAGCCTGAAGCTAGAGACAAATGAATAAATCCATGTTGGTTTATGCACATACTGAGCCTAGAGAATAAGAAATTAAACTTCCCTTTTATTCTCAAATGCCCATAGACTCAGGGAAATAGATGAACAAGAAATAAATTATTTCTTGGAGAGGATGGAGCTTTCTCCTCAGTATTGTTCCCTCCCAAGATCCACACAGACATGCCATTTTTGGACTATAGCAAACCCTTTAATTGATCATTGAATTTAGCACGAAGGGTATGTCTACACTACCACCCTAGTTCGAACTAGGGTGGTTAATGTAGTCCATTGAAGTTGCAAATGAAGCCCGGGATTTAAATATCCCGGGCTTCATTTGCATCTTGCCGAGCGCCACCATTTTTAAATCCCCGGTAGTTCGGACTCCGTGCCCACAGCTACACGCGGCACGGAGTAGGTAGTTCAAATTAGGCTTTCGAATTCGAACTACCGTTACACCTCGTTCCGCCCGGCAAGATGCAAATGAAGCCCGGGATATTTAAATCCCGGACTTCATTTGTAACTTCGATTGACTACATTAACCACCTTAGTTCGAACTAGGGTGCTAGTGTAGACATACCCAAACAGATTCTGTATAAAAATGGAGAAAAATAAATCTTGTATTTCAAATGTGCCTTCAGGTGAAATGTCAGCTCTCTGATTATGGAAAGTGACACCGGGCCACGGCACAAACCAAACTACACGCTGGAACTGCCTACCCTTATCGACTAATCGAATAGTTGATAACCAATCCACCGACTACTTCATGAGGAAGTAATTGCATGTTAACATTCATATTTTAGTTGTGGAGTCTCTGGAGCCCATAGGCTATTCAATGGGCATTCCAGACCGGCACAGCTGTGACTCCCTGTGTAACGAATTGCAAGTGACATGAAGGCTGCACAGGTCTGTCCCACTCCAAAGGGCATTATTCTCACTGCTGTGGCGCCTCCTGCTGGTAGCTCTGGGGAATTAGTCCTTTCTCAGCAGGGCGCCCCCTCCTGGAGGTGTCTCGCCCGTCTATGGTCCACGCTCATGTGCCAGACCTGCACTGCTCCAGGAATGTGGCGCCCTCTGCAGGACACGGCCCTCTAGCAGTGCCGCTCCAGTGAGTTCTCATCCCCCTCCAGGGGTTATCGGAGGTGCTGAGTCTCTACTGCCCTTGTGGCCGACTGTGGCCTCCAAGCCCAGCCCCTCTGCCTCAGGGGCACACGACAGTCTGTATGGGCCATGTCTTGGCGGTGAGGTGAAAGGAGAATGTGGGGGACTCAGATCCATCCATTACTCTGGGTCCCGACTGAGGGACCCTCTGGCAGCTGCCTTGTCCCACTCTATTCTCCCCTCCACTGCCTCTCGCTCCCTGGGCCACTTCCCCTCTGGCCCTTTGCACCTCCTGGCCTTGTAGCAAGGCCACAGCCAGGAAGGGATCAGGCTGGAGCCTATCTCTCTAGCCCCCCTGGGCCTGCCCAGCCCTGCTCTACAGGTGATGCCTTCTCTGAGGGAACCAGGCCCTGCACCTTCCTAGGTCTGGGCCTCTCTCTCTATAGGGCTGTCCCCACAAGCTACCCCCTGCTTGGCTCTTTCAAAGCCTCTTTCCAATGGGCCAGGACTCTGCCCAGGCTCCCTCCAGCCTGCATTCACCGTTCCCAGCCAGTGTGGGGCCATCGCCCCACCACAGAAGGGAATTTGCATATTTGGCCAATTATCTCAGGAAATGAAAAGTCATTCCTGGGTCTTAGATTTAACCATGTGACTATAGGAAATCGGGTTTTGTGTCTCTCTTTGGTCCATTTCCCACGCCTGGGAAATGTTAAGTGTCAGGGTGAAATGACTCTTGAGGAAACAGGCGTCATAATCCAGGGTCACCTTCTCCGCTTTTCTCCACATTTGGTACAAGTAAGTAAATCACCTCAGGAACAGACCGTGGGTAAAATGCTCAAATCATTCAACTCACTTGGCATCATCCCTAAGAGACGTACATGCTACTGACCTGCCACCTTTAGTTCCAGTAGCGTTTCTTCATAAAAGGTGCCATCTTGAACAAAACAGCTGTACCGCCCTTCGTCGGAGACTGTGACATTGAAAATTTTCAAAGTAACATTCCCCTGGGTCAGACCATCATTCAAGAGCTCTGTCCGTCCCTGGTATTCTGGCATCTGCTGCTCGTACTGGTTCTTTCCATCGCTATAGTGATGGACAAATGGGGAGAGCTCGGACCGGAACCAAGTCACTTCCATGTTCTCAACGCTCATCCTGGGGGCCAGGTGACAGGGTAACACGATCTCCTCCCCCACCACGGCTGTGACAGGCTGGTCAGGTCCCACCACTTTAAATTGTGCTGCAGAATGTCCCAGGAGAGAAGGGAGAAAAGCTCAGAGAGAAGATCTTGTCCATTTAGTCAGTGGCGCACCCAAAATCAGTCCTGTTTTCTGTATTTTGCATTCCCTGGAGCTACTGGGAAGAGACCCAGCACAAGGAGATGCCACCAGCCAATGGGCCTTGCAGGCCGGGCTGAAGGGAAACCCCATCTGAGGGAACTAACACTGGGGAGAAGATTCCTGCCACATTGAGCCTTAGGGTATGTGGCCACCACGAGAGCAAGTGTCTGACCCACGGCATCCCTGGCTATGTCTAGACTGCAGGCTTCTTTCGAAAGAGGCTCTTTCGAAAGCATCTTTCGAAAGAGGCTCTTTCGAAAGATCGCGTCTAGACTGCAGGCGGATCTTTCGAAAGAGAAATCCGCTTTTTCGAAAGAGAGCACCCAGCGAGTCTGGATGCTCTCTTTCGAAGACGGCCTCTTTACATTGAAGAACGCCTTCTTTCGAAAGAGGAACTTTCGAAAGAAGGCGTTCTTCCTCGTGAAATGAGGTTTACCGCCATCGAAAGAAAAGCCGCGTTCTTTCGAAATAATTTCGAAAGAACGCGGCTTGAGTCTGGACGCAGGGGAAGTTTTTTCGGGAAAAGGCTACTTTTCCCGAAAAAACCCCTGAGTCTGGACACGGCCCCTGTGGCACAGCCGGGGGCAGGGTGAAGGGGTTTCCAGAAAAGATAAAGATATACCATCTCACAGAGATGGAAGGAACCTTGAGAGGTCATCCAGTCCAGTCCAGCCCTCTGCACTCATGGTAGGGCCAAGTACTATCCCTGACAGATTTGCCCATGACCCCTAAATGGCCCCCTCAAGGGTTGAACTCACAGCCCTGGGTTTAGCAAGCCAATGCACAAATCACTGAGCTATCCTTCCCCCTCTTTCTTTTAGCACTCCCCATTTTTCAACTTAGGAAGTGCCCAGTGCAGAGCCAGCACCCTGAAGTGAGGACAACTCCGCCCCTCCCTGAGATTTAGTCCTGCAGAAACCCTGGGCCCAGCCTTGCTGGGTTCCAAGGACTCTGCCGCACGGGAAAGAGGAAGTGGAGCCCTCGAGGTCAGGGAGGCCACTGGGGCTGTGCCTGCCCTTCTAGGGTATTTTCAAATAATAATTCATTCCCCAAATAACTATTTTGAAATAAGCTTTTTCCTCTTCCCAAGCAGGCATTGTTGTTTCAAAATAACAGGCTTGGTCGTGTGGACGCCTGGTTACTTCAAAATAAGGGGAGTTGTTTTCAAATATCTCCCCACTGTAGATATGCGCTGGGTAAAGACGTGGGAGCGAGGACTCTGATCCTGTCACTAGCCCATTTCACCAGGGTAGTACAGAAGCCAGGAGAGTTCTCTATAGGAGCAGGGCTCTCACCCCGCTTACACCGAGCTTGCTGTGTTATGTTTGCACACTGTGGGTATGTCTACACTGCACACTTATTTCAAAATAGCACGTCTACACTGCAGAGAAGCCTCAAAATAAGTCCGAGGCAGACTCGTAGTCATGCTACCTTGATTTAGAGCCCCACGAGGCCCCGGGGAGGAATAACTTAGAATGGCCCTGATGAGGGGCCATTTTGAAATAGCAGCAGTGGAGCGTCTGCACAGACCTTATTTCGAAATAGCTATTTCAGAAGAGGCGTTATTCCTCATGGAATGAGGTTTACAGATTTTGGAATAAGCTGCCCGTTCTTTTGAAAGTACTTCAAAATAAAGGAATGGCTGTGTAGACACCCACATTGTTATTTCGAAATAGCGGTGCAGTACAGATGCATCCTATGAGAAGTTCCATTGACTCTGAGGTGCACATGTTGTTAAGACACTTCTTGGATTTAAATAAATCCTCTCAGAAACCGCAGACCCAGCGCAGAGTCCTACCTGATTCCCTGCTGCGGACATAACAAGTCAGGAAGAAAACAAGAAAACCAGGCAGAGGGGAGCTGGCTCTGGCGCTGTGGCCGATGGAGGGAACCTTCATCTTCCCTGAAACTTGATCTAGACAACAGGAAGGAGAAAACAAAAACTGACCACAGTGAGCAGGACACTGACTAGCATTAAGGCTAAGTCTAGACTGGCAAGTCACTGTGCAGTAAATCAGCCCCCAGTGCTGTGATGTTCAAGATGTCCACACCGGCAAGGCAATTAGCCCTGGCCTATGTTAGGGCTTTATGTCAAAATAACCCCCCTTGGGTTGAATTTATAGGCGGAGCATCCACCCTAACCAATCCCTTATTTCAAAATAACGGGCTGTGCATTTCGAAATCTGGACTCCTGTTTTCCTCAGGGAATAGCGTTAATTTTGAAATAGCTATTTCGAAATAGCATTAGTGTGGACACTCCAGTGCCATTATTTCAAAATAGCTCCCCAGTGCTTCCCGGCCTCTAAGTTGAGGTAGCACGTCCTCATTAATGGAGCCTGCCTCGGACTATTTTTGAGGCTTCTCTGTACAGGGCATCCCCGCTATATGTCTCCCCAGTATATGTCAGTTCCGGACTAATGTTGTTGACACTTGTAGGAACTGTTGTGTTATATGTCCTCCCATTCCCCGCTGTTATGTCATGCAAAAAAAAAAAAAAGAGACCAATTTGTCCAAATGGAAGTCAACTGTGGGAAAAAATATCCCTGCTTTACATCATTTCACTCTACATCGTTTCCTCATGTAGACATGGTCTCTGGGTGCACTAGCTCTGCAGTCAGTGCATTCTGCTGCACACAACAGCCTCCATCCCCTCCCATCCAGCACGATGGGTAGGGCAGCTAAGCCAGCTTCTGGGGGCGCGCCCTTTCTCTCTACCTACCCTACTCCATCAGACCGCCTCTGCCATGTGGGGTTCTGGTCCAATGGCACCACCTCCTTCTCCTCCGGGCCCCCTTGAGAGCTGGGTTGCCGTGGGGTGGGGCATGCTTGGGCTTGGCAGGTGCAGCAGAAGCCACCCCTGGTGCTATTTTTTAATACGCAGGTCCCAATCTCTGTGGGCAACCCCAGCTCCATCTGGATTCAAGTGGCAGCCATTCGATACATGTTCCAGCTGGGTCAGCCTCACCGGAATGGACCTCCTGTGGTTGCAGCTTGACTCTAGCTGGAGCCGGGCAGCCTGTGGGGTAGCAGAAGTCTGTACTAAAAATAGCACCACAGGTGGCCTCTGCTCCAATCTCAGCACACAGTGCTGCACCAGGAGCAGCTGGGAATGAGACTGCAGTAATAGCATCACAGCTCCAGGGCTGGTCCACAAGATTTTGACCCCTGAGGCGGGGAGCTCAAATGATGCCCCCATGCCCTCTTTTTTCCTGCCTGCCTGTTGTGTCTCTTGTGCGCGCCTTCCTTCAGCACAGCACTCCACCATCTCTGTGCATCTAGAGCAGAGAGAATACATATGCACCAGCAACAGACACAATTTTCTACACTTTGGCTACGTCTAGACTGGCATGATTTTCCACAAATGCTTTTAACGGAAAAGCTTTTCCGTTAAAAGCATTTGTGGAAAAGAGAGTCTAGATTGGCATGGATGCTTTTGCGCAAAAGCATCCGTGGCCAATCTAGACGTGCTTTTGCGCAAAAAAGCCCCAATCACCATTTTCACGATCGGGGCTTTTTTGTGCAAAACAAATCTGAGCTGTCTACACTGGCCCTTTTGAGCAAAAGCTTTTGCACAAAAGAACTTTTGCCCGAATGGGAGCAGCATAGTATTTCCGCAAGAAGCACTGATTTCTTACATGAGATCGTCAGTGTCCCTGTGGACATTCAAGCGGCCAGTGTAGACAGCTGGCAAGTCTAAACACAGCCTTTGGGTCCTAGTGCTCCGCCCTCCACAGTCTGACACCTGAGGCGTCTGCCTCAGTTCGCCTCATGGTAAGGCCAGCCCTGTGCAGCCCAGCACCAGCCCCAAAAAGTGCTTTACACATGGAAGGCAGAAGGTAAGAGAAGGGGCAAGGGGAGTACTAAGGAGAAGGGGGGCAAGGAAAGGAAGGGGCTTGTGTGGAGGGGAGGGGGTAGGGCTGAAGAAGAGAGGGGCAGCCCCAAGGGGGAGGGTAGAGGAGAGATAAATGCCAGGGGGCCAAGAGGAGACAATGAGGAAAAGGGCAAGCGGGGAAGAGAAAGGAGGGAAGGTGTCAGTGGGGATGGGAAAAGGAAGGGGACAGCGTGATGCTAGGAGAGGAAAGGGGAGGAACAATGCGGACAAGAGGGAGGAAGAGGAATGGGTACCCAGAGAAGAGGGGTTGAAAGGAGGGGTAGGCATGAGGAAGGCAGGGGATGGAACAAGTCATGTATGGGGACACAGAGATCCGTGAGGAGAACTGGGGCAGATGATGGTGAGGGTTGGCACCAGGCAGAAAGAATCAAGGAGGTCAGGGGCACTGAGGAAAGGAGGAGGAAACAGGAAGGTGCAGGGTAAAGGAAGATGCAGGTACCAGGGGATGGGGGGAGGCGGAGGGAATGGAAGGACACTGGAGGGGAAGGACGGACACCAGAGGAGAGAGGCAGGGCAGGTGGGAAGAGGGAGGTGTTAGCAGCGGGGATGGGCAGAGGCAGCTGCAGCTGATCAGATGGGACTACAGGAGGAGAGGGCACAGGCGGAACAGAAGGGCTGATGCAGAGGAGGTGGGCAGGTCCTGAAAGGGCTGAGGGGAGTGGGAAAGGCAGGAGCCAGGACAGCAGAGGGGGGTGAGGGATATGGGTGCAGCAGCAGGCAATATGCTCACCATTGGTATAGTCTGGGCTTGTATTGTTTGCAGGGGCACTTGACCCCATTCTACAGTAGGGTGCTCAAAGCCAGTGAAATTGCCCCCAAACTTTTTACCTCACCCTCTTTCTCCCTGCCCGTGGCCCCAAACCACATTTCGCTTGTAGAATTCCTTAATACTGATTTTTCAATGAAATTGATGCTACATGAAAAAAAATGATTCCATTTGAGAAGGCCCACTCAGGAGGCATACAAATCTTTATTGCCTTCTCCTCTCTCAAAGGAGAAAAGGGAGCCCAATGAAAACTGAAAGAAAGAAAAACTACAATATTTCGTGGTCCATAGTACACGATTAAAACCAAACCAAGCCAAACCATGACATGTAATTTCCCAGGCAACACTACCAATTTGGAAGAGCTGTCCTCCTCCCATAGGATTCCCCGGGATTCTGCATCGTCAGTGGCTTGTCACACAGGAGGAAGCGATCCGTCACGCAAGGTACAGTACATTTCCCTGGGTCAGTGTAGCCTGGAGCCCCCCTCAGTGACACCCCCGAACAAGATCAGCTTCAGGCACGCGCAGAAAGACCCAGCTGCAGTTTTCTGCCCTGCCTGGTTCCGAGCAGGACTCGATGCTTCCCAAACACAAGAGGACTCGCCCCGCCGGCAAGAGGGAAAAGCGCAGCGAGAGCGGGCGGGGAACCAGACTTCGCGCAGCAAGTCGCCAGTCTCCGAAATCTTGGGAGGGGACGGGGGGGGGGGGGGGATTTGTCACAGATCGCCCCGGAGAACAACACGCAAGAGGCAGAAATCCCCAATCCCGCCGGCGGGCAGAGGGACACCCCGGGGCACCCTGCGGGGGGGTGAGACCGGAGATCTCCCCGAACGGGGCACCCCGGGCCGGTCCCGCACGGAGCGGGGCCAAGGAGCGCGCCGGGTGTTTCCAACCATCTGCCCGCGCCCCGCGGCTCGCCCAGCCCCTCCCGGGGCAGCACGTACCTGGCTGGAGCCTCGGGGCGCGGGACGCTCTGCCGGGCGCGGCCGGACCCCCCTTGGCCTCGGGCCGGGCTCGCTACGCGCCGCTGGGCTGGGCCCGGGCCCCCGCTGCTCGGCTCCAGCCGGGGCGCCCCGAGGGGACCCGGGTCTCGCCGCGTTCGCCTGGCGGAAAGTGAAAGTGACCATGGAAGGGTCGAAGCCCGTGACGTGGGCAGGCTGGAAAACCCTCGCTCCCCCGCGGGGCGCGCAGCCCCAGCCTCCCTCCCTCCCGCGCCCACCGCCCGGCGTCGCTCGCTGGTAGTGAAAGTAGCGTCGCAAATCGCATCATTTCCAGCCTGTCACGCAGCGAGCCTGGAGTCCGCTCCCCAACCGCAGCAACAAAGCGGCCCTTCCCTTTCCTCCAGACATCCATTTCCTACCGAGCTCTCAGCGGGAGAGCACAGCAGACCGCAAAGTGATGGGAACAGATTGACGACAAGAGGTTAGTAGGGGCCAGGCCAGTTAGTCAAGGGTTGGGTGGTCAAATCTCCCAGGGGTCAGTTTAGCGGGAGGAATAGCCCAGTGGTTTAAATAAATAATGGAGATTGCCTATCTCCTAGAACTGGAAGGTCATTGAGTCCAGTCCCCTGCCTTCACAGCAGGACCAAGTACCATCTGTGACAAACTTTTGCCCCAAATTCCTAAATGGCCTCCACAAGGATTAAACTCACAACTCTTGGTTTAGCAGGCCAATGCTCAAACCACTGAGCTATTGCAGCATGGCTTGCTTAAGCCAGGATTATGAGCTCGATTTCTGAGGGGGCCATTTAGCAATCTGGGGTAAATCTGTTCGGGATTGTATTTAGCTATGCCGTGAGGGCAGGGAACTGGACTAGATGACCTCTCAAGGTCCCTTCCAGTGCTATGAGATGGTATATCTCCATATATTATTATTTGCCTGGTACCTTGTGTGTCCCTTGTGTAATGCATGAAACTGGATTACAAAGGGTACGTCTAGACTACCGCGTTTTGTCGACGGAAGTTTTGTCGACAGATACTGTCGACAAAACTTCCGTCGACAATTTGCGTCCAGACACATGGAGTTCTGTCGACAAAGCAAGCCGCTTTGTCGACAGAACTCCGTAGTCTGGACGCAATGTTACAGGCAATAACACCTTCTGTCGACAGAGTTCTGTCGACAGAAAGTGTTATGCCTCGTAAAACGAGGTATACCAGCGTCGACAAAACCGCGGAGTTCTGTCGACGTTATGTCGACAGAACTCCGCGGTAGTGTAGACGCTGGTATTGTTTTGTCGACAAAAGTCCACTTTTGTCGACAAAACTAGGTAGTCTAGACACACCCTAAGTCTGGAGCTGGGTTGAGACAAAAGTGGTTCATAAACAGATGGGTCTGCTAGGGAAGCTAGCAAGCAGTGGGACTGGTGCAAAGGTCAAGTTCTGTCTGTGCAGAAGGCGAGTGTTCTATGCACATCATGGGAATCAAAAGTAGCCTGGCTTGGGATAGGAGGATGATTGGTTCATTGATGTGGAAGGCGTAACACATATCAAACAGGAGGGCCTCTATTTTGCAGCTCCTAACGGACTTTGGCAGGTTGCAGCCATGAGGCTTTCCACATAACTAGAGGTTGCCGTGGGATTGACTGCCATGTCCGCAATGTTGAGCTCGATCTTCAGGGCAGTTCTTGCAGAAGCATAACTCTCCTGAATGATGGACTTGAGGATTGGTCTTTTTCAGTCTGGTAGGTGCACCATGAGGGTAGAGAGTCTAGTGTAGTTGTCAAAGTACTGGGTCGACAAAATGACTACATAATTCACAATGAGGGGCAGGAGGATCAAGGAGGAATACACTCCCGTCCAATATATATTCTTTAGTGGGATCACAGGAGAGAGGCTTGTAAAATCCGGTATTGGTGAGTTTTCTTGTTGCCTCCTGCTCATCATCTGTCCTGTTCATGATGACCACAGCACCTACACAGCTACATCATAGACATCCAGGAAACCAGACCTGCAATCAGCCATGGTGCCAACTCTGCCCCTATATCTCTATAAGCGAATTCATTACTGGAACCAACAGCATAAGCCACCAAATCAGAGGCTCATTTAACTGCACATCCAGTAATTGAACCTATGCCATCAAATGCCAGCAATGCCCCTCTGCAATAGATATTGGACTAACTGGACAGTCTTTACAGGAAAGAATTAATGGACACAAATCTGACATCCGTAAAAGGAATATACAAAAATCTGTTGGAGAACACTTTAATCTTCCTGAGCATGCAATAACAGATCTTGAAGTAGCTGTTTTGTTACAGACCAATTCCAGAAGCCAAATACATAGGGGAGGACTGGAATGACAATTCATTCACAAGTGTGAATAAAGATACTGGGTGGCTGGGTCATTATCAACCTACCAAACAATGGTTCTTTGTCTATATAGAATTTCATGATACCATCTACATGAGTTGTTAGTCTTTAAGTGCTCCCAGACTATCTGCTGTCTGCTAATTAATGGTTCTTCTCTGCCTCTTTTGACTATCCAGTATTTAAGTATTTATAGATTTTTTTCCTATTACATTCCAGCTTTGCTTTCCCCTTGATATATTTTTTTACCCGCTGCCTCTTCTTGCCCCTGCACTCCATTTTTTCCTCTTCCACACACACACCCTTCTCCCTTAGCAAAATGCAGGACAATGTAGCACTTTAAAGACTAACAATATGGTTTATTAGATGATGAGCTTTCGTGGGCCAGACCCACTTCCTCAGATCAAATAGTGGAAGAAAGTAGTCACAACCATATATACCAAAGGATACAATTAAAAAAAAATGAACAAATATGAAAAGGACAAATCACATTGCAGAACAGGAGGGGGATGCGGGGGGGGGGGAGGAAGGAAGGTAAGTGTCTGTGAATTGATGATATTAGAGGTAGGGAGAGTGGGATGTTTGTGAGTTAATGGTATTAGAGGTGATAATTGGGGAAACTATCTTGATAATGGGTGAGATAGTTCAAATGTTTGTTGAGTCCTTTTTGGAAAGTGTCGAATTTTAACATGAATGACAGTTCAGAGGATTCCCTTTCAAGTGCAGATGTAAAAGGTCTTTGTAGCAGAATGCAGGTGGTTAAGTCATTGAGAGAGTGTCCTTTCTGGTTAAAATGGCAAGAAACTGTTTTCTCTTTGTGATCTTGTCTGATATCTGTTTTGTGGGCATTAATCCTTTGGCGAAGAGAAAACAGTTTCTTGCCATTTTAACCAGAAAGGACACTCTTTCAATGACTTAACCACTAGAATTAGGGAAAAAGATTTCACTGAGGTTGGTGAAACACTGGAATAGGTGGCTTAGGGAAGTGGGGGAATCTGTAAACCTGACAAAGCCCTGGCAGGAATGATTTGGTTGGGGTGGGTCCTGCTCTGAGCGGGAACAGGACTAGCTGACTCCTCAGGTCCTTTCCAGCCCAGTGTTTCTAGGACTCTGTGGACAGGGGGCAGAGAGTGAGATCCTAGGAGAGGTTCCAAGTAGCACCAGGCCTAGAGGCTAGAAGAGGGATGTAGGAGGTGCCATGGGGCACTGGAACTAGGACGTGGCTTCTCTTGGGCGTGTGTGCATTTGCACACACTCAACTGAACTGCAACATTTCCATCATCATCCTCACCAAAATAATGACCAGTGAATACAACAGCCCCTACCTGCTCCCGGAGGGGATGCTCAAAGGAAGCACCAGAAACCACATCAGCTGGTCCAGCTACCCCCAAAACACAGGCCAGGTGTGAAGATTTTTCTACCCATTAACTCCGCATCCTGTATCATCAGTGCACACATAGCCCACCATTGCCTGTGCCACCCCCGTCCAAATCCCACTCCCCATCTCTCAGGGTATGTCTACACTCCCACCCTAGTTCGAACTAGGGTGGTTAATGTAGGCAACCGAAGTTGCAAATGAAGCCCGGGATTTGAATTTCTCAGGCTTCATTTGCATCTTGCCGGGCGCCGCCATTTTTAAATCCCCGCTAGTTCGGACTCCGTGCCCGCGGCTACATGCGGCATGGACTAGGTAGTTCGGAATAGGCTTCCTATTCCGAACTACCGTTACTCCTTGTGGAGCGAGGTGTACCGGTAGTTCGGAATAGGAAGCCTAATCCGAACTACTTAGTCCGTACCGCGTGTAGCCGCGGGCACGGAGTCCGAACTAGCGGGGATTTAAAAATGGCGGCGCCTGGCAAGATGCAAATGAAGCCTGAGAAATTCAAATCCCGGGCTTCATTTGCAACTTCGGTTGCCTACATTAACCACCCTAGTTCGAACTAGGGTGGTAGTGTAGACATACCCTCACATCCTAGAACTGTGGTCACCAATAGGTCGATCGCGATCCACTGGTCGATCACGAGGCCTCGACCAGTCGATCACGAGGCATCCTGTCTGCCCCACACCCATTTCCCTCCCACCCCTGAGAAGCCCCACTACCTACCTCAATTGAAAATGGAGGTAGTGTAGGCTTCCCCGGGGTGGACAGAATTCCCGCAGCTTAGTGCCACTTCCGGCGATTCCAGAAGTAGCGCTAGCTGCTTTGCCGGGTGTACTGCGGGAGGGAGCATCTGATCCCTGCACCGCACAGGAGGGATGAGTCAGCCCCAGCAGTCGGCCCTGGGGCAGGTGCACGCGGGGTTTCCTTGCACCGAGGGGGTCGGCCCCAGGGCGCGCTGGCACCCCACTCCCCAGCCCCCACTCCCCAGCCAGAGAATTCTGTCCCCACTCCCCGAACGCTGTCCCCACTCCCCTGTCCCCAGCCACAGAACTCTGTCCCCACTCTCCTGTCCCCAGCCACAGAATTCTGTTACCACTCCCCTGTTCCCAACTACAGAACTCTGTCCCTATTCCTGTCCCCACTGGCACCCTGTCCCCAGCTGCAGAAACCTGTCCCCACTGGCACTCTGTCCCCTGCTGCAGAACCTGTCCTCTGCCCTCCCAGCACCCTGTTCCCTCTCCCCTGCCCCCAGCCGCAATACTCTGTCCCCACAAAATGTATAATTATAAATGCTTCATTTTAGATTTGAATAGCATGAATAAAAACCAGACCATTTATTTCATAACTATAAACATGTGATTTTAATTTTATATAGCGCATAATTTAAAAATAAACTGTTTATCAGAGTGTGTAAGTAGTTCGAATTAAGGGCTGAGTAGCCACTTCATTCGAACTAGTGGGAGGCTAGCCCTTCCCAGCTTACCCTAGTGGCCACTCTGGGCACCACCAGAGAAACTTGTCTGCCCCCATCCCGGCCCCAGAGCCCTTAAAGGGGCACATTCTGACTACGGTGCCCGTGCCAGGTGCAAGCCTGCCAGCACCCAGCCAGCAGACCCTGCACCTGGCACAGCACAAGCCAGCCACCAGCTGCCACCCAGCCCTCTGACTCTTCCTGGGACCAGGCTGGAGGCTCCCAGGAGCCTGCCCAGGGCCGCAAGAGGCAGGCGCCCACCTAGTCTAGTCTGGACATCGTGGACCTCATCGAGGTTTGGGGGGAAGCCTCCAACGTCCACGACCTCCGCACTAGGCACAGGAAAGTGGCCATTTAGGGCAGGATAGCTGCCAGCCTGGCCACCCAGGAGCAGGTTTGCATGAAAATCGAGGTGGTCCACTGAGACCCCCGAACCTGAACTTAGAACATAAAAACATAAGAACGGCCGTACTGGGTCAGACCAAAGGTCCATCTAGCCCAGTAGCCTGTCTGCCGACAGCGGCCAACCCTAGGGACCCTGGAGGGGATGGACCGAAGACAGTGACCAAGCCATTTGTCTCGTGCCATCCCTCTCCAGCCTTCCACAAACCTTGGGCAGGGACACCACTCCTACCCCCTGGCAAATAGCACTCCATAGACCCAACCTCCATGACTTGATCTCACTTCCCTTTAAACTCTGTTCTAGTTTTAGCCTTCACAGCCTCCTGCAGCGAGGAGTTCCACAGGCTGACTCTTTGCTTTGTGAAGAACAACTTTCTGTTACTACTTTGAAGCCTGCAACCCATTCCTTTCCTTTGGTGTCCTCTAGTCCTTCTTTATGGGAACTAATGAAGAACTTTTCTTAATTCACCCTCTCCACCAAACTCCTGCTTTTAGAGACCTCTATCCTGTCGTCCTCCTCCCCCCCCCCCTCCCCCGTCTCCTCTTTTCTAAGCTAAAAAGTCCCAGTCTCTTTAGCCTCTCTTCATATGGGACCTGTTCCCAACCCCTGATCATTTTAGTTGCCCTCCCCTCTCCCAGCCTCTCTCTTCCCCTCTCCCACCTCCTTTTCCCAGTCTCCCCCAGTTTTGTTCAATAAAGAGAGATTCCATTTTTGAACACAATTGTCCTTTATTTTGTACATCAAGAAGAGGGGCTAGGGAAGGGTAAGTGGAAAGAGGAGAGGGAAGAATGGGGTACGTGCCCCCGATGGGGAGGACTGGGCTGGCTCTGCGGGCTTCTGGGGGTGGTAGCTCTCCTGCAGCCCCCCAATTGCCCCCTCTCCCCAGATGGCAGCCTGCGGCAAGTGCAGCCGGTCTGATGGCTGAGTGCTGTGATGTGCCCAGTGTGGGTAGTCCGGGCAATCCAAGCCAGGACTGCTTTGCAAGCAGGGCACCCCTGAGAACTGTCTGTCCGGGGTGGGGGTCGGGTCCCTTTAAGCACAGCCCTCGGCTAGCCTGAGACAGCAGCTCCACGCTCTAAGTCCTCCTCTGATGCCCTGCCGGCACTGCTTCCGGCCATCCTTAAGCCTGGTTCAGGGTCCACTTAATGTGGACATGCTAGTTCGAATTAGCAAAATGCTAGTTTGGATCCGTTAGTTCGAATTAGCTTAGTTCGAATTAACTAATTCGAACTAAGTTAGTTCGAATTAACGTTGTAGTGTAGACATACCCAGGGAGGCTTGTGAGGCTGCTTGTAGTGGCTGGCTAGAGCTGGTGCTAATGATGTCAGGTCGGGAGTTCAAGCGGCAGTCTGGGCAAGGTGGGGCCCTGTCTCCCTTTAGCTGGCAATTACAGGCAGAGAGGCTGGAAAAGGAAACAGGCTGATCTGCTGGCAGGGAACAGGCCAATGTACTGGTTAGAGGAGCTCCAGCAGGCACACACTGCGCTGGGCCAGCCTGCTGGGAAGGGGCTCTGGCCACCTGCTTCCCTGCCCTCTCTCAGCTCCCCCCTTCCCTTGTTGGCTGAGAGGGATATCATAGAATACTAGGACTGGAAGGGACCTCGAGAGGCCATTGAGTCCAGTCCCCTGCCCTCATGTACTGACCAAGTACTGTCTAAACCATCCCTGATAGACATTTATCTCACCTACTCTTAAGTATCTCCACAGATGGAGATCCCACAACCTCCCTGGGCAACTTATTTCAGTGTTTAACCACCCTGACAGGTAGGAACTTTTTCCTAATGTCCAACCTAAGCCTCCCTTGCTGCAGTTTAAGCCCATTGCTTCTTGTTCTATCCCCAGAGGCCAAGATGAACAAGTTTTCTCCCTCCTCCTTATGACACCCTTTTAGATACCTGAAAACGACTATCATGTCCCCCCTCAATCTTCTCTTCTCTAAACTAAACAAACCCAATTCTTTGAGCATTCCTTCATAGGTCATGTTCTCTAGACCTTTAATCATTCTTATTGCTCTTCTCTGGACCCTCTCCAATTTCTCCACATCTTTCTTGAAATGCGGTGCCCAGAACTGGACACAATACTCTAACTGAGGCCTAATCAGTGCGGAGTAGAGCGGAAGAATGACTTCTCGTGTCTTGCTCACAACACACCTGTTAATGCATCCCAGAATCATGGTTGCTTTTTTGCAACAGCATCACACTGTTGATTCACATTTAGCTTGTGGTCCATTATAACCCCTAAATCTCTTTTATAAAATATATCGAAAGGATAGAGCAGGCCAGCTGGGTGGTGGAGTGGCACTGTATGTGAAAGATAGTGTAGAATCAAATGAAATAAAAATATTAAATGAATCAACATGTTCAATAGAATTGCTATGGATAATAATTCCAAGCTCCAATAATAAGAAATTAGCAGTAGGGATATATTATTGACCACCTGACCAAGACAGCGATACTGACATTGAAATGCTGAGGGAGATTAGAGAGGCTACCAAAATAATGAACTCTATAATAATGGGGGATTTTAATTATCCCCGTATTGACTGGATACATGTCACCTCAGGAAGAGAAGCGGAGATAAAATTTCTCAATGGCTTAATTGACTGCTTCTTGGTGCAGCTGGTACAGGAACCCACAAGGGGAGAGGCAATTCTCGATTTAGTCCTGAGTGGAGCGCAGGATCAGGTCCAGGAGATAACCGTTACAGGACTGCTTGGGAATAGTGACCATAATATAATAACATTCAACATTCCTGTGGTGGGAAGAACACCTCAGCAGTCCAGCACTCTGGCATTTAATTTCAAAAAGGGGAATTACACAAAAATGAGGAGGTTAGTTAAACAGAAATTAAAAGGCACAATGACCAGAGCCACCAAATCCCTGCAAATTGCATGGAAACTTTTTAAAGACACCATAACAGAGGCCCAACTTAAATGTATACTCCAAATTAAAAAACATAGCAAGAGACCTAAAAAAAAGTCACCGTGGCTTAACCACCATGTGAAAGAAGCAGTGAGGGACAAAAAGGCATCTTTTAAGAAGTGGAAGTCCAATCCTAGTGAGATAAATAGAAAGGAACATACACACTGTCAAATCAAGTGTAATAATGTAATAAGAAAAGCAAAAAAAGATTTTGAGGAAAAAACTCAAAAAGAAATAATAAAATGTTTTTTAAGTACATTAGAAGCAGGAAGCCTGCTAAAATACCTGTGGGTCCCCTAGACGATTGAGATATAAAAGGAGCAATCAAAGATGATAAAGCCATTGCAGATAAACTAACTGATTACTTTGCTTCATTCTTCACATCTGAGGACGTTAGGGAGATTCTCAAATCTGCACCGTCTTTTGTGGGTGATGAATCTGAGGAACTGTCCCAGATTGAAGTGTCATTAGAGGAGGTTTTGGAACAAATAGAAAAACTTAATGTTAACAAATCTCCGGGACCGGATGGCATTCATCCAAGGGTTTCAAAAGAACTCAAATGGGAAATTGCCGAACCATTATCTGTGGTTTATAACTTATCCTTTAAATCGGCTTCCATACCTAATGACACCAATATTTAAAAATGTGACACCAATATTTAAAAAGGGTCTAGCGGCGATCCTGGCAATTACAGACCAGTAAGTCTAACTTCAGTACCGGGCAAATTAGTTGAAACAATAGTAAAGAATAAAATTGTGAGGCACGGAGAAGAACATAATTTGTTGGACAAAAGTCAACATGGTTTCTGTAAAGGGAAATTATGACTTACTAATCTATTAGAGCTCTTTGAAAGGGTTAACAAACATGCAGGCCAGGGGGATTCAGTAGATATAGTATACTTAGATTTTCAGAAAGCCTTTGACAAGGTCCCTCAACAAAGGCTCTTGTGTAAATTACATGGCCATGGGATAAGAGGGAAGGTCCTTTCTTGGACTGAGAACTGGTTAAAAGACAGGAAAAAAAGGGGTAGGAATAAATGGTAAATTTTCAGATTGGAGAGGGGTAAGTAGTGGTGTCCCCCAAGGGTCAGTCCTGGGAACAATCCTTTTCAACTTATTGATAAATAATCTGGAAAAAGAGGTAAGCAGTGAAGTGGTAAAGTTTGCGGATGATACCAAACTATTTCGAATAGTCAAGACAGAAGCAGACTGTGAGAGACTCCAAGAAGATCTCGCCAAACTGAGTGATTGGGCAACAAAATGGCAAATGAAATTTAATGTGGATAAGTGTAAAGTAATGCATATCGGGAAAAATAACCCCAACTATAGGTACAGTGTGATGGGGGCTAATTTGGCTATGACAAATCAGGAAAGAGATCTTGGAGTTATCGTGGATAGTTCTCTGAAAACTTTGACACAGTGTGCAGCAGCGGTCAAAAAGGCAAATAGGATGCTAGGAATTATTAAGAAAGGGATATAAAATAAACACAGAATATCTTACTGCCCCTGTATAAAACTATGGTACGCCCATATCTTGAATAATATGTACAGATGTGGTCTCCTCACCTCAAAAAAGATATTTTGGCCTTGGAAAGGGTTCAGAAAAGGGCAACTAAAATGATTAGGAGTTTGGAACAGGTCCCATATGAAGAGAGGTTAAAGTGATTGGGACTTTTCAGTTTAGAAAAGAGGAAATGAGGTGGGATATGACAGAGGTATATAAAATCATGAGTGGTGTGGAGGGGGTGGAAAAAGAAAAGTTAGGGCCCATAATAGAAGAACTAGAGGACACCAAATGAAATGAATGGGTAGCAGGTTTAAAACTAATAAAAGAAAGTTCTTCTTCACACAGTGTGTAGTCAACCTGTGGAACTCCTTTCCAGAGGAGGCTGTGAAGGCTAGGATTATAATAGAGTTTAAAGAGAAGCTAGATAATTTCATGGAGGTTAGGTCCATAAAAGGCTATTAGCCAGGGGATAGAAATGGTGCCCCCTGGCCTCTGTTTGTCAGAGGCTGGAGAAGGATGGCAGGAGACAAATCGCTTGATCATCGTCTTCGGTCCACCCTCTCTGGGGCACTTGGTGCTGGCCACTGTCGGCAGACAGGATACTGGGCTAGATGGACCTTTGGTCTGACCCAGAATGGCTGTTCTTATGTTCTTATGTTATGTTCTTTCTGCCGTACTCCTTCCTAGACAATCGCTTTCTATTTGGTATGTGTGAAATTGATTGTTCCTTCCTAAGTGGTGCACTTTGCATTTCTCTTTATTAAACTTCATCCTATTTACCCCAGACGTTTCTCCAATTTGTCCAGATCATTTTGAATTATGACCCCATCCTCCAGAGCAGTCGTAACCCCTCCCAGCTTGGTATCATCTGCAAACTTAATAATCGTACTTTCTATGCCAATATCTAAATCGTCGATGAAAATATTGAACAGAGCCAGTCTCAAAACAGACCCCTGCGGAACCCCACTTATTATACCTTTGCAGCAGGATTGAGAACCATTAATAAGTACTCTTTCAGTACAGTTTTCACGGTAGTTATGCACCCACCTTATAGTAGCCCCATCTAAGTTGTATTTGCCTTGTTTATTGATAAGAATATCATACGAGACCGTACCAAACGCCTTACTAAAGTCTAGATATACCACATCCTCCACTTCTGCCTTATCCTCAAGCCTTGTTATCGTATCAAAGAAAGCTATCAGATTGCTTTGACATGGTTTGTTCTTTACAAATCCATGTTGGCTGTTCCCTATCACCTTGCCACCTTCCAAGTGTTTGCAGATGATTTCCTTAATTACTTGCTCCATTATCTTCCCTGGCACAGAAGTTAAACTAACTGGGCTGTAGTTTCCTGGGTTGTTCTTATTTCCCTTTTTATAGATGGGCACTATATTTGCCCTTTTCTATTCTTCTGGAATCTCTCCTGTCCCCCATGATTTTCCAAAGATGATAGCTAGAGGCTCAGATACCTCCTCTATCAGCTCCTTGAGTATTCTAGGATGCATTTCATCAGGCCCTGGTGACTTGCAGGCATCTAACTTTTCTAGGTGATTTTTAACTTGTTCTTTTTAAATTGTATCTTCTAAACCTCGCCCCTTCCCACTAGCAGTCATGATGTTAGGCAATCCTTCAGACTTCTCCCTGAAGACTAAAACAAAGACGTCATTAAGCAATTTCCAAGTTTCCTGTTACTGGGATGTGGGCCCAGAGCCCAGCTTGCCCCAGGGGAGGAAAAGCTAAGTGCAGGGATGTGGGAGATGAGCTCATAATCCTGGGTTGAGCAAGCCATCCCACAAACCACTGGGCTATTCCTCCCGCTAAACTGACCCCTGGGAGATTTGACCACCCAACCCTTGACTAACCGGCCTGGCCCCTACTAACCTCTTGTCATCAATCTGTTCCCATCACTTTGCGGTCTGCTGTGCTCTCCCCGCTGAGAGCTCGGTAGGAAATGGATGTCTGGAGGAAAGGGAAGGGCCGCTTTGCTGCTGCGGTTGGGGAGCGGACTCCAGGCTCGCTGCGTGACAGGCTGGAAATGATGCGATTTGCGACGCTACTTTCACTACCAGCGAGCGACGCCGGGCGGTGGGCGCGGGAGGCAGGGCGGGCTGGGGCTGCGCGCCCCGCGGGGGAGCGAGGGTTTTCCAGCCTGCCCACGTCACGGGCTTCGACCCTTCCATGGTCACTTTCACTTTCCGCCAGGCGAACGCGGCGAGCCCGGGGTCCCCTCGGGGCGCCCCGGCTGGAGCCGAGCAGCGGGGGCCCGGGCCCAGCCCAGCGGCGCGTAGCGAGCCCGGCCCGAGGCCAAGGGGGGTCCGGCCGCGCCCGGCAGAGCGTCCCGCGCCCCGAGGCTCCAGCCAGGTACGTGCTGCCCCGGGAGGGGCTGGGCGAGCCGCGGGGCGCGGGCAGATGGTTGGAAACACCCGGCGCGCTCCTTGGCCCCGCTCCGTGCGGGACCGGCCCGGGGTGCCCCGTTCGGGGAGATCTCCGGTCTCACCCCCCGCAGGGTGCCCCGGGGTGTCCCTCTGCCCGCCGGCGGGATTGGGGATTTCTGCCTCTTGCGTGTTGTTCTCCGGGGCGATCTGTGACAAATCCCCCCCCCCCCCCCCCCCGTCCCCTCCCAAGATTTCGGAGACTGGCGACTTGCTGCGCGAAGTCTGGTTCCCCGCCCGCTCTCGCTGCGCTTTTCCCTCTTGCCGGCGGGGCGAGTCCTCTTGTGTTTGGGAAGCATCGAGTCCTGCTCGGAACCAGGCAGGGCAGAAAACTGCAGCTGGGTCTTTCTGCGCGTGCCTGAAGCTGATCTTGTTCGGGGGTGTCACTGAGGGGGGCTCCAGGCTACACTGACCCAGGGAAATGTACTGTACCTTGCGCGACGCATCGCTTCCTCCTGTGTGACAAGCCACTGACGATGCAGAATCCCGGGGAAACCTATGGGAGGAGGACAGCTCTTCCAAATTGGTAGTGTTGGCTGGGAAATTACATGTTATGGTTTGGCTTGGGTTGGTTTGAATCGTGTACTATGGACCACGAAATATTGTAGTTTTTCTTTCTTTCAGTTTTCATTTGGCTCCCTTTTCTCCTTGGAGAGAGGAGAAGGCAATAAAGATTTGTATGCCTCCTGAGTGGGCCTTCGCAAATAGAATCATTTTTTTTCATGTAGCATCAATTTCATTGAAAAATCAGTATTAAGGAATTCTACAAGCGAAATGTGGTTTGGGGCCATGGGCAGGGAGAAAGAGGGGTGAGGTAAAAAGTTTGGGGGCAATTTCACTGGCTTTGAGCACCCTGCTGTAGAATGGGGTCAAGTGCCCCTGCAAACAATACAAGCCCAGACTATACCATACCAATGGTGAGCATATTGCCTGCTGCTGCCCCCATATCCCTCACCCCCCTCTGCTGTCCTGGCTCCTGCCTTTCCCACTCCCCTCAGCCCTTTCAGGACTTGCCCACCTCCTCTGCATCAGCCCTTCTGTTCCGCCTGTGCCCTCTCCTCCTGTAGTCCCATCTGATCAGCTGCAGCTGCCTCTGCCCATCCCCTCTGCTAACACCTCCCTCTTCCCACCTGCCCTGCTTCTCTCCTCTGGTGTCTGTCCTTCCCCTCCAGTGTCCTTCCATTCCCTCCGCCTCCCCCCATCCCCTGGTACCTGCATCTTCCTTTACCCTGCACCTTCCTGTTTCCTCCTCCTTTCCTCAGTGCCCCTGACCTCCTTGACTCTTTCTGCCTGGTGCCAACCCTCACCATCATCTGCCCCAGTTCTCCTCATGGTCCTCTGTGTCCCCTCTGTGTCCCCTTCCTTTTCCCATCCCCACTGACACCTTCCCTCTTTTCTCTTCCCCGCTTGCCCTTTTCCTCATTGTCTCCTCTTGGCCCCCTGGCATTTGTCTCTCCTCCACCCTGCCCTTTGTTGCATGCCTCTCTGTTCTCCTGCCCTGCCCTCCTCCCTTCTGCACAAGCCCCTTCCTCTCCTTGCCCTGCTTTCCCTTCGTCCTCCCCCTGTCCCTTCTCTCACCTTCTGCCTTCCATATGGAAAGGAGTTTGTGGGGCTTGAGCCAGGCTGCGATGCTATTACCGCAGTGTCCATCCCTGCTGCTCCTGATGTGGGACTGCATGCTGAGATTGGAGCAGAGGCCACCCATGGTGATATTTTTAGTATTGCGGTTTCGGTCCCCACAGGCTGCCCGGCTCCAGCTGGAGTCAAGTGGCAGCCACATGAGGCCCATTCCGGTGAGGCTGCCCCAGCTGGAACGCACATCGTGTGGCTGCCGCTTGACTCTAGCTGGAGCTAGGGTCTCCCGCGGGGACCCAGACCAGGGTATTAAAAAATAACAACACAGGAGGCCTCTACTGCAGTCTTGGACTCTGCCGAGCCCAAGTGTGCTCCACCCTGTGGCACCCCAGCTATCAAAGCAGCCCAGAGGAGAAGTAGGTGGCCCCTTCAGACCAGGACCCCACACCGCAGAGGGGCTCCTGTGGAGGGAGGGAGGGAGGGAAGGTGGAGAGTAAGGGGCCCTGCGCCACTGGAAGCTGGCTCAGCTGCCCTACCCACCCTGGTGGATGGTGTCACAAAAGGGTGCTGCTGCTGCTCAGTTGATCAAACCGAGCAAACAGAGCTCCTGACTGTGTAATATGACTGGCCCACAGAACAAGAGATCTACAGCAGACAGACTGTACCCTTGAGAAGTTTATTGCAAGCAGTTTAGGAGCAAATCTTAAAAGCACTAAATGTGTGTGTGTGTATATATATATATATATATATATATATATATATATATATATATATATAAAACAATTAAAACAAACAGTGAAAGACAGAAAAAGGCATTAAAATGAATAATTAAACGGAATACTTAACAATTTAAATTTAATTCTTAACCCAATTTAGCAATCTAATTCTTAATTCAATTTAACACACACACACACACACTTACACTCTCACACACACTCACCCTCTGGGGCTGGCCAGACTCCAGGTAATGTTGGTTAATTTGGTTGAGGCAGAGGTCCGATGTGTACATCACCTCAATATGCCGAATCAACGGACTCCAACTCGTGGGGGGAAATGGTGCGGTATATATCCCCTCGGCAGGGGCCAGGCTAGTGAGATGCATCCACTGGTTGCTCACAGTCCGGGTGGGGTGATGTCCGTTAGTGACACTCCCTTCTTCTTGCTGGTGTGTCCACAACTGATCCAGAAATATTTGGTTTTTGCACCGCTTGCCTCACCACAAGTGTGAAACAGCAATCTGTCCTTGGTTAGATTCTTCCCTTGTTACTTTTTCTTATCTCGCAATGCTGGACACCCTGCCCCAGCCACATACACAGTTCTTTTATCTCACACAGTCCTTTTTCTTAACGTTGTAAACAATTCCATAATCCTCCGGGGCTCTTGACTGGACCAAACAAGTCCATAATCTTCTCTTCAGCTCACTTGCTATGGATTCATTCATACACTCACACCTACCAGTCACACTACCCATGATTCGTGACATCTTTCCCCTCTTGATACCTGAGCCATGCTCATGATGTCACTACATAAGTTAGACAAGTATTAATATTTATGCAAGCTGTAAAAAGGTACAAAAGTAGTTATAATTTATAACATACTTTTTAGATGCATTGGCTTGAACACAACAGTACTTAGCCGTTTATGGCAGTAACAGCACATAATGATAAACAAGAACAATACAAAAGTGGCAAGGGATCATGCAATAATAAACACATACATAAGCAAATACATATTTATATTTTACCAATGGTGTTTGGTCAGGTTGACTACTTTGTTGTTCAATTGTTTAATCTGGCAGCCTTTTAGCTAAAGCATAAATTTGTGTGGTTGCCACAGACTGAGTTATTTGAGGAGTCTGTTGAGCCAGATTAGAACTTTTGTTTAAAAGTTTGGTCCAAATGGACTAGTTTTGCGGAGGAGGAATTGGTAGCCTGGGCATAGGAGTGAAAACTGTACTGGTTTGAGGCAAGGGTGACACATAATATGATGGGAACCATGAATTAGAATATCTGATACATTGCAGGTACATTTGAGTATAACTTTTAGTAGAATTACCTTTTTGGCCTAAATGTAACCAGTGACAGGAAACATTTTTGCAGGAGGTTGTAAAGGAAGGGCCTGTGTTAAGAACAGATTGTTTTATTTTGTAATGGTAGGAAAACACAAAGGCCCTTTTTCTTGTAGGCTATGTCTAGACTGCAGGCTTCTTTCAAAAGAGGCTCTTTCGAAAGCATCTTTCGAAAGAGCCTCTTTCGAAAGATCGCGTCTAGACTGCAGGCGGATCTTTCAAAAGAGCAATCCGCTTTTTTGAAAGAGAGCACCCAGCGAGTCTGGATGCTCTCTTTCGAGGAAGCCCTATTTACATTGAAGAACGCCTTCTTTCGAAAGAGGAACTTTCGAAAGAAGGCGTTCTTCCTCGTGAAACGAGGTTTACCGCCATCGAAAGAAAAGCCGTGTTCTTTCGAAATAATTTCAAAAGAACGCGGCTTGAGTCTGGACGCAGGGGAAGTTTTTTCGGGAAAAGGCTACTTTTCCCGAAAAAACCCCTGAGTCTGGACACAGCCGTAGTCCAGCTCAGAGAAACAAGCATTTTGGAGCACTGAGCTAGATGGACACACCGAAGAATTTAACTTAATCTGTGAACAGGGAACAGCAGAGATGAAGTGTGCCAAAATCAGAGTCCAGTGGGATTGAATTTTAAAAAGGAGCCATAACTGCTCCGCTACTGACAAGGCATTCTTAACTAGTTGACAAGGGATGGTAGCTGGCTTGGTGACATTCCAAATCTGTAAGCAGAGCAAGCTCTGCATTTCACCCATTGAAGTCCATGAAAGGCTATGGCTAAAATCCCAGTCCAAATTGTGTTTCTGATGATCCCAAAGAGAAATTGTGCCACAGCTCATTTGGGATACTTGACCTTTACACCGAATTTGCAGTTGAAAATGAATCACCCCAGGGAACTGGTCCCAGGAGTGATACGCTCATGTGGACACCACCTCTTGAAGGAGCTCTGGAGTTAGCACTGAGCCATCCAAAGTGATGGTTGTGATTTGCCATTATAGAATGTGCAGCCACCCCTTGATGCACGGTATTTGGAGCAGTTGTTCACAATTTTTCCAGAACCTAGGGCCACTCTATCAGAATCAATGACTGCAGAGATCCCATGCAGACACACAACTTTCTGAAATAGTTTTTGGGCAGCTATACAGGATTTCATGGGGAAAGCCTGTTCATACCCTTCCACTAAAGGAATTAATAACCCCCATCTGTCTCTGGGGATCTCCCTGTGCACTTCAGGAATTGGGATTTGCCCTTTTAGTTCAGCTGCTATTTATGTTCAAAAATGTTATTTTACTAGCTTAAACAGCTAGCACAATAAACTGTTATAAAATAAAATACCCCAGTAGCATAGTTGGTATTCTTTTCCTGTAAAGTTCAAATTATGTTATTTTAGACTGAGATGTTTAAATCAAAGCTAAGGTTACCAGCTTCCGACGGGATGCCCTTATGTTCATTTGGGAGTGCGATGCTGGCAAGTTCTGGTCTGGGTAGATACAAATACAGTCTGGAACTTCAAAGGTGACATTAGAGATGCTTAAAAAACAACAAATAGTCTGACAGCACTTTAAAGACCAATAACACATGTAGATGGGATTATGAGCTTTCATGGACATAGCCCACTTAGAGATACTGTCGGTTGAAGTTACCCAATCAGTAGATGGTTGATAATGGAGGAGAGTGATTCTTGCCCCTTACAGTATTTGAGTCGTAGGAAGACAGGTCAAGTTGACAGATATCAGATGTGGAGCAGCAATTGTTACACATGTATTTTTGTTTAAATAACAATATGTTGACCTAAAAGTTGTTATAAGTTAATAAGACCCAATACGTGTGTCCCCACACCCATGACAATGATGGCCCCCTGACTCTAGGTATAAGTCTGAGATTTAGGTGCATTACCTGATTACAGCAGAGAGTAAGGGCAGTTTTCCATTATTGCCCCTGCATTCACTTCAGGAAGGGGACCCTCCATGTGGTTTATTTGTTACCGCTTTGGTTAATTGCCTAGTCTTCCCTTTTACTTAAAATAGATTTTTTTGTACCTATCTGCTTCAACTTTTACTTTATTTACATAGTTCCAGAATTAACCTTAGCAGTTTGCTAAGCCCAGCAAGTTTGCCACAACAACCATGCCATTGCCGGATCCTTGCTCTTTAGATGGAACACCATGGAAATGGATATTCAATTTATCAGGAGGCAGATAGAGATAAGATGAGTTCTGATTAGAGCGTCATATATTTTTTTCCCCCTGCCTACTACAGTGTTCCTTTTTTTAAAAACAATACACAATAATGCTAGCATTGAGACAAATGACACAAATTGACAAAACATAACATATGAGACAACACATAAGACATGTAACAATTATTCTTGATTGCTCTTCAGCTGGTACCAGCTTTTTCTGATGTTCTGAAAAACAAAAAGAATTTTTTTTACCCCCGTGGGGGTGGCACATCATATTTTTAAATGCTTCTTTTTGTTACAAGTATTCTTGCTGACTTTATCAGCCTGAATTATTACCTATGCTTTTGTTTTATAAATCAGCCATGCCTAAGTAATGTCCATCTTTTGGGGGTTTTGGGTACATTATTTCACTGCTCAATTAGGGTATGTCTACACTACCCCCTTAGTTCGAACTAGGGGGGTAATGTAGTCATTCGGAGTTGCAAATGAAGCCCGGGATTTGAATTTCCCGGGCTTCATTTGCATGATGCCGGCCGGCGCCATTTTTAAATGCTGGCTAGTTCGGACTCCGGGCCACGCGGCTACACGCGGCACGGTCTAGCTAGTTCGGATTAGGCTTCCTATTCCGAACTAGCTGTACACCTCGTTCCATCCGAACTAGCTAGTCCGTGCCGCATGTAGCCGCACGGCACGGAGTCCGAACTAGCCGGCATTTATAAATGGTGCCGGCCGGCATCATGCAAATGAAGCCCGGGAAATTCAAATCCCGGGCTTCATTTGCAACTCCGAATGACTACATTACCCCCCTAGTTCGAACTAGGGGTGTAGTGTAGACATACCCTTATTGAGTTAATGAGGTGGCATGCCTCAGTTTCCCTCTTACACTGCAGACCAGAATTTAATTGTCTGTTGTGAATAAATTTGGAGGTTCACTGAGAAGCTTTCCTTTTTTTTATAGTGATTTTCAGCAAGCCCAACAGGTTTTTTTTTCTGAAAGAGAATAATATTTAATGTTGCAGGGTTACTTATTAACACTACATTTATTTTTATGTATACATATTTTATTATATACCATTCCTTTTATTTGGACAATTTTTTTCTGAGGACAGTGTGTGTGTTACCCCCTCTTCAAATCTTTGAATAGCAGATTCCTTCTAAAACAACGAGGCAGCCTGCATTTACACACAACTTTGGATCTGAAAGCAAGCCAAAAAGTATTAGCAACCCAGAAACGCAGTCTTGAAAAGGAACACAGTGAAATCCAGAGCTTTGATTCTTTTCACTCTTAAGTTCTGCTTTTAAAGCACACAACAAAACCACAACCCCATTTTGGCTTTTTTTTTTTAGAGTGCACATGGTGTCTTACAGATTTTATGTACCCTCATCAAAGCAACAGTTTAATTACTTAGGACCCTTTAAGACTCACGGTTCTTGATATTGCTTTCCTTTTTAAAGTAATAGTTTGATTTGTTACCCAAAAGATAAGAAATCCAGACTCCATCCTCATTTTGGAGGTTTTATCTGTCTCAGATATTCAGCCTGTACCAAGATTTTGAACCTTATACAGCATTAAGGTATTTAAATGCCAGAAGACAAACAGCATCAGCTATTTTTGTTTGAAAATAAAAAGTGTCTTGTTAGTTTGCAACTTTAAATGAAAGGGCATTATTTAAAAACAAAAAACAATTAATTTGAAATCTTAAAAACAGATTTACAAATTTACAATTCATAAATTTAATTCCCTTTTATGGATTTAACCAGTTAAATTCCAGTAGGATTCCCTATTTCCCCTTTAGCAGATTTAACAAAAGTGTCCACAGCCAACTATTTAAATCAGAATACTTTTTGCCTGGATTATTTACATATTTTTCAGAAAAGAGGCTGCAAAAAACAAAGGAGGCTTTTTATAACACTTTTTCTTCTAGCATCTTTTACAACAATTGCTTAATTCCTTCCACACTTCATAGAGTTAACTTTTCACATATTTTTCCCTTAATTACTTGCTCATCCTTGAACTGAAAACTTCATTAGTTTAAATATTACCATTTTCAGTATTTTTTCAAGAATTTAAATTTCCAATGCCCCTTTGGGGCTTTAAACCTTTTACCCATTCTTACATGCTTATTTGGTTTCTTATTTGTCTGTGCTTAATTCTGCTTTCTCTGCTGAATGTCCCCTTTCCATAGTCACATGTTTTGTCCCTTACTAATTTAGCAAACTTAATTTTTGCTCTAAAGACTGTAATCTTGGCACCAATTTTGCCACTTTCCTTCGTGTTCCAGTATCTCCTTCACTTTGCTCTTTCCTCAGTTTTCCCCTGACCTCCTCTAGTTGTTCTACAGCTACACTTAAATGACCCTTTTTTATTTCAAGCTCTTGCTTATATTCTCCCAAATCAATCTACAATTGTTTAATTCGTGCCTCTTAATGCTGCCAATGCTTAAATTCTTCTTTGCTGCAGCGTATGCAAGCAACACAGCTGGGCTACATCTCGATTGCATCCCTTTTTCGTAAAAGAGATGCAAATTAGACGTATCGCAATTGCTAATGAAGCGGGGATTTAAATCTCCCCCCCTTTATTAGCATAAAAATGGCTGCCGCTTTTTTTCGGCACAGAGCTTTGCCAGAAAAAAGCGCCAGTCTAGATGCAGATCTTTTGGAAAATAAAGCCTTTTCCGAAAGATCCCTTATCTCTCTTAAAATAAGGGATAAGGGATCTTTCAGAAAAGGCTTTATTTTCCGAAAGATCTGCTCTAGACTGGCGCTTTTTTCCGGCAAAGCTCCGTGCCGAAAAAAAAAAGCGGCAGCCATTTTTATGCTAATGAAGGGGGGGAGAAAATCTTAAAAGCACTGTGTGTGTGTGTGTGTGTGTGTGTGTGTGTAATACTAAAACAATTAAAACAAACAGTGAAAGACAGAAAAAGGCATTAAAATGAATAATTAAATGGAATACTTAACAATTTAAATTTAATTCTTAACCCAGTCTAATTCTTAAATCAATTTAACACACTCACACTCACACTCTCACACACACTCACCCTCTGGGGCTGGCCAGACTCCAGGTAATGTTGGTTAATTTGGTTGAGGCAGAAGTCCGATGTGCACATCACCCTAATATGCTGAATCGATGGACTCCAGCTTGTGGGGGGAAATGGTGTGGTATATATCCCCTCAGCAGGGGCCAGTCCGTTGAAATGCCATCCACTGGTTACATGCAGTGCAGGTGGGGTCATGTCCGTTAGTGACACCCTTTTTGCACCACTTGCCTCACCATGAGTGTAAAACAATGGTTTGTCCATGGTTAGACTCTTCCCTTGTTACTTTTCTTATCTGGCAATGCTGGAAACGCTGCCTCAGCCACATACACAGTTCTTTTATTTTACAGTCCTTTTTTTTTAAAGTTGTGAACAAGTCCATAATCCTCCGGGACTCTTGCCTAGACCAAACAAGTCCATAATCGTCTCTTCAGTTCACTTGCTGTGGATTCACTCATACACTCATACTGACCATTCACACGACCCATGATTCGTGACAATGGGAGGGGAAGGAGGTTGTTGTGCACAGCAGAGTGCAGTGACTCTGGAGCTAGAGCACCCAGAGACCATGTCTACACTAGGAAATGATTTCAAAATCACTGAATTCGACTTAATAACTGCCAATTTTACAGCATCAAAATAGTGTTCCCACTACAGGGCGTCCCCGCTATACACCCAAGATACGTTCCAAAACATGGGGATGTAGCGTGAAATGATGTAAAGCGGGGATATTTTTCCTCGTGGCTGACTTCCATTTGCATGCATTGGTCCCTTTTTTTCTGCACGACGTAAGAACAAAGAATGGAAGGATGTTTAACGCAACTGTTCCTACAAGGGTCAACGACATTAGTGCAGAACCGATGTATCCTGGTGAGACATATAGCGGGGATGCCCTGTATGGGGAAGCCTAAAAATAGTCCGAGGCAGGCTCCATGAATGAGGATGTGCTACCTCAACATAGAGCCCTGGGGAGTAGTTAGTTCAAATTCCTCTGGGGAGCAGTTATTTTGAAATAATAGCACTGGAGAGTGCACACTAATGCTATTTCGAAATAGCTATTTCAAAATTAACGCTATTCCCTGAGGAAAACAGGAGTCCAGATTTCGAAATGCACTTCCCACTATTTTGAAATAAGAGATTGGTTTGGGTGGATGCTCCACCTATAAATTCAACCTAAGGGGGGTTATTTTGACATAAAGCCCTAGTGCAGACCAGGGCTAATTGTCTTCCCCGTGTGGACACCTTGAACATCACAGCACTGGGGGCTGATTTACTGCACAGATACTTGCCAGTGTCGACTTGGCCTTAATGCTAGTCAGTGTCCTGCTCACTGTGGTCAGTTTTTGTTTTTTCCTTCCTGTTGTCCAGATGAAGTTTCAGGGAAGATGAAGGTTCCCTCCATCGGCCAGAGCGCCAGAGCCAGCTCCCCTCTGCCTGGTTTTCTTGTTTTCTTCCTGACTTGTCATGTCGGCAGCAGGGAATCAGGTAGGACTCTGCGCTGGGTCTGCGGTTTCTTAGAGGATTTATTTAAGTCCTGGAAGTGTCTTAACAACATGTGCACCTCAGAGTCAGTGGAACTTCTCACAGGGTGTGTCTACACTGCATCGCTATTTCGAAATAACAATTTGGGTGTCTACACAGCCATTCCTTTATTTTGAAGTACTTTCAAAAGAACGGGCAGCTTATTCCAAAAACTATACATCTCATTCCATGAGGAATAACGCCTCTTCTGAAATAGCTATTTCGAAATAAGGCCTGTAGAGACACTCCACTGCTGCTATTTCAAAATAGCCCCCTTCCCTCCGCCCCCTCCTAGGGCCGTTCTAAGTTATTCCTCCCCAGGGCCTCCTGGGGCTCTAAATCGAGGTAGCAAGTCTACGGCTGTGTCTACACTGGGCCACTTATTCCGGAAAATCAGCCGCTTTTCCGGAATAAGCTGCGAGCTGTCTACACTGGCCCTTGAATTTCCGGAAAAGCAACGACGCTCTACTGTACAAAATCAGCCACTATTCCGGAAAAACTATTCTGCTCCCGCTCGGGCATAAGTCCTTATTCCGGAACACTGTTCCGGAAAAGGGCCAGTGTAGACAGCCCAGTAGTCTTTTCCGGAAAAAAGCCCCGATTGCGAAAATGGCGATCGGGGTTCTTTTCCGGAAAAGCGCGTCTACATTGGCCACAGACGCTTTTCCGGAAAAAGGGCTTTTCCGGAAAAGCAGCCTGCCAATGTAGATGCTCCTTTTCCGGAAAAACTGAAAACGGAATAGTATTCCGTTTTAAGCAGTTCCGGAAATTCATGCCAGTGTAGACAGCCTACATGTGTTCCTCAGACTAGTTTTGAGGCTTCTCTGCAGCGTGGATGGGCTATTTTGAAATCAGTGCGCAGTGTAGACGTACCCTGCGTGTAAACATAACACAGCGAGCTCAGTGTAACCCAGGGGATGGTGCTGTGACTGTGGGGAACTCTCCTGGCTTCTGTACTACCCTGGTGAAATGGGCAAGTGGCAGGATCTGAGTCCTCGCTCCCACGTCTTTACCCAGGGGCATGTCTACACTGGGGAGTTATTTCAAAACAACTCCCCTTATTTTGAAATAACAAGGCATCCACACGACCAAGCCTGTTCTTTCAAAATAATGCCTGCTTGGGAAGAGGAAAAGGCTTATTTCAAAATAGGTGCTCCAGCAGTGGCCACATGCCCTCATGTTCAAGGTGTTAGAATCTTCTCTCCGATATTAGCTCGCTCGGTTGGGGTCTCCCTCTAGCCTGGCCTGCAAGGCTCATTGGCTGGTGGCATCTCCTTGTGCCGGGTCTCTTCCCAGTAGCTCCAGGGAATACAAACTACAGCAAACAGGACTGGTTTTGTGTGTGCCACTGACTAAATGGACAAGATCTTCTCTCTGAGCTTTTCTGCCTTCTCTCCTGGGACATTCCACAGCACAATTTACAGTGGTGGGACCTGACCAGCCTGTCACGGCCGTGGTGGGAGATGACGTCGTGTTACCCTGTCACCTGTCCCCCCGGATGAGCGCTGAGAACATGGAGGTGAGATGGTTCCAGCGGGAGTCCATTCCCTTTGTGCACCTGTACCGGTATGGGAAGGATAAGTTTGGGCAGCAGATGTCCAAGTATCGTGGTAGGACAGAGCTTTCCAAAGCCGGCATCACAGATGGGAATGTGGCCTTGAGGATTGTGAATGTCAGGCCCTCTGACGAAGGACAGTACCACTGCTTTGTTCAGGATGGTGCCTCTTATGAAGAAACTGTACTGGAACTGAAGGTCGCAGGTCAGTAACGTGGGTCTGTTGACTCTTTTTAGCTGGCTCATAGACCCAGACCCACAGAACTAGTCAAGTGCCTCTCTCCCCACATCAAGCACTTAACTCCAAAAGTTAAGTGCCCAGGAGATCTTCAGAGTCTTTCTCTGTGTAAAAAAACGTTTCCTGTGGGACGCCAGAGTGATGTCATCACTTTCTTTTCTTTCCAGTGATGGAGATTCCACAACCTCCCTGGGCAATTTATTCCAGGTAGTTAGAAAGTTTTTCCTAATGTCCAACCTAAACCTCCCTTGCTGCAGTTTAAGCCCATTGCTTCTTGTCCTATCATCAGAGGCCAAGTAGAACAATTTTTCTCCCTGCTCCTTGTAACACCGTTTTAGGTACTTGAAAACCACTAACATGGAGTTCTTTGAGGGGTCAACAAACATGTGAACAAAGGAATCCAATGGATATAGTGTACTTAGGTTTCCAGAAAGCCTTTGACAAGGTCCCTCACCAAAGGCTCTTAAGTATGTTATCTTGGACAAAAGAGGGATGGTCCTCACAGATTGAAGACAGGAGGAAAGAAAGGGTAGGAATGAATCGTAAGTTTTCATAATGGAGAGAGGTAACTAGGGGGTCCCCCAAAGGTCTGTTCTGGAATCAGTCCTATTCAATTTATTTATAAATGATTTGGAGAAAGGGATAAACATTGAGGTGGCAAAGTTTGCAGATGGGACCAAATTGCTCGTGATAGTTAAGACCAAAATAGACTGAAGAGCTTTGAAAAGCCACTGTGACGGACAGGGCCGTGTCTGGGCACAGCTGAGGGCGTCCGCTCAGGGCGAATTGCTCAAATCCGGGGCTCCTTACAGTCCCCCTGCTGGCGACCTCTCCACACAGGCCACAAACCAGTCTCACAGAGCGCTTCAGCTGCCTGCCTGAAGCCTCCCGAGCAAAACCCCTCCGACACCCCAGCAATATCCGTGCCCCAGATGGCCCCGGGCCTTATACACAGGTGGGGGGTCCTAGCACCCAATCCCACCTACCCCGAACAAGTCCTGTCCAGTTCCAAGAAACCAGCCACAGATCCCTGGTCAATTTACCCTCTGGATCTTACCCACAAATCACGCTGGGCCAATCCTTTAGAATTTATATCTAAAGGTTTATTATCACAAGAAAGAAAAGCATGAGAGTAAGGTTGTTAAAGTACAGTACGTTACATGCACCGAATCTCCCAGTCCTCGATGCAGGCTCTAGCAGAGATGTTGCAGCTGCTGGTTTAAAAGTTCTTATTGCACATCCTACGATCAGGATGGGCTCACAGGTCTTCCGGGCTCTTCAATCCCTGCAGTGCTGCCTCTGGGATGAAGTGCTGAGCTGAGAACAAAATGGCATCGACCACATGGCCTCTTTATACTCCTTCCTGGCCTCTTCTTGTCTGCAGCAAGTCACCTGGTCAGAGGCCAATCTCTATGTTTCCTGCTGGCTGCCCTCAGGTGTCAAATCCCATTCTTTGGGTGTGTCCATAGCCTATTGAGAGTCATTGTCCCACAGGGCTTTGCTACTCAGCCTGTCCATAGCAATGCTTAACCACATTCAGAGAAATATTCAGCTTCCACACAGATTACAGATTCCTACCTACACACATAGACATTATACACTCACATAAATAGCGTACATAAGATCAACAAACAACAATCTCCCATTCAACACCCCACATGGCTCCCCCCACACCAATTTCTGGGGCCAACACCCCCACCTAGGGGTGCAGCAGCGATTTGGCTGCTTCCCTCCAATTCAGCAACGTGACACCAATCTAGGTGCTTGGGCAACAAAATGGCAAATGAAATTGAATGTTGATAAATGTAAAGTAATGCACGTGGGGAGGGGGGGAATAATCCCAGCTACACATACAGTATGATGTAGATTAATGCCTATTCTGAAATAGCTATTTTGAAATAGGGGCTGAGTAGATGCTTCACTTCTGCTGTTTCGAAATAGAGGTGACGTAGTTCTGGTCCGAGCTCTCCCCATTTGTCCATCGCTATAGTGATGGAAAGGACCAGTATGGAGAGCAGATGCTGGAATACCAGGGGAGGACAGAGTTCTTGCATGATGGTCTGACCCATGGGAACATTACCTTGAAAATTCTCCATGTCAGACTCTCTGATGAAGGGTGGTACAGCTGTTTTGTTCAAGACAGCTTCTTTTTTGAAGAAGCTCTATTGAAACTAAAGGTGGCAGGTCAATAGCATGTGTCTGTACGTCTCTCGGGGATGGCGCTGAGCGAGTTAAATGCTTTGAACATTTTACCCACGGTCTGTTGCCAAGATGACTCACTTACTTGTACCAAATGTGGAGAAAAGTGGAGAAGGTGCCCCTGGATTCTGACGCCTTCTTCCTCAAGAGTCATCTCACCCTTTCACCTAACACTTTCCAGGTGTGGTACATGGACCCAAACAGAGACATAAAACCCAATTTCTCATAGGCACAAGGTTAAATCTAATGCCAAGGAATGACTTTTCGTTTCCTGAGATAATTTGCAAATGCCCTTCTGTGGCGAGGCAACAGCTCCACACTGCCTGGGAACGGTGAATGCAGGCTGGAGGGAGCCTGGGCAGAGCCCTGGCCCATTGGGGAGAGGCTTTGAAAGAGCCGAGCAGGGTGCAGTTTGCTGGGGCAGCCCTATAGAAAGAGAGCTGCCCGCAGAGAGAGTCAGTGAGGCCCTGGCCAAGGAAGGTGCAGGGCCTGGTTCCCTCAGAGAAGGCACCGTCAGTAGAGCAGGGCTGGGTAGGCCCAAGGGGGCTAACGAGGGAGGCTCCAGCCTGATCCCTGCACAGCTGTGGCCTTGCTACAAGGCCAGGCAAACAGCCAGAGGGGACGTGGCTCAGGGAGCAAGAGGCAGTGGAGGGGAGCAGAGGGCAGGACAAGGCAGCTGCCATAGTGTCCCTGAGTCACAACCCAGAGATGTGGGCGGACCTGCGTCTCCCTCCCCATTCTCCTTCCACCTCACCTCACCGCCAAGTCATGGCCCACACAGACTGTCGTGTGCCCCTGAGGCAGAGGGGCTGGGCTTGGAGGCCACAGTCAGCCACAAGGGCAGGAGAGACTCAGCACCTCCGATAACCCCTGGAGGGGGATGAGAACTCACTGGAGCGGCACTGCTAGAGGGCCGTGTCCTGCAGAGGGCGCCACATTCCTGGAGCAGTGCGGGTCTGGAACATGAGCGTGGACCATAGACGGGCGAGACACCTCCAGGAGGGGGCGCCCTGCTGAGAAAGGGCTAATTCCCCAGAGCTACCAGCAGGAGGCGCCACAGCAGTGAGACTAATGGCCTTTGTAGTGGGACAGACCTGTGCAGCCTTCATGTCACTTGCAATTAGTTACACAGGGAGTCACAGCTGTGCCGGTCTGGAATGCCCGTTGAATAGCCTATGGGCCCCAGACACTCCATATTTAAAATACAGATGTTAACATGCAGTAACTTTCCTCATTAAGTAGTCGGTGGATTGGTTATCGACTACTCCATGAGTTGATAAGGGTAGGCAGTTCCAAGGTGCAGACTGGCTTTCGCCATGGTTCACCGTCACTTTCCCCACTGCTGCTCCCCATCGAAAGGGCCAGGGGAGCCAAGCCACAGAAAGGCTGGTGCAGTCCCTGCTCCCGCGGGTCTCCGAAGTTTGATCGTCACGTGCTGGCTCCCCTGACCGCTTCAATACAATGTGGCAGTGGGGACAGTGATGCAGACTGATCAGACCCCCGCAGGAGCAGGGACTGAGCCAGCGTACTCGTGTGCTGAACCCCAGGAGGAATGGGGAGGCGGGACTAGTCAATAGAGCTAACTGGTAAGCTTCTGCTTATTGGTTAGTTAACTAGTTGACTAGTCGCTGACATCCCTAATCTGAAAAAGAGAACCACACGACTTACTGCCCTGGGATGTTCTGGAGTCACCTTCTGAGGGTCCCTTGCTTTCCGTAGAACACAACACACAACTTGGAGGAGGAAGAATTCATCCCATGTGGGTCAGTTCTCTACTGATTCTCATCAGTCGGGTGGTTGAAGATTGTGACGACCTGCTGGGGTCGGAGTTTTGACATAGCCACTGCCGCTTGCTTTCTCTGGGGCTCCTCACTGCCTGGCCCCACTGGGCCAGTTCCCCGGTCTCCCCCAGCTTCCCGGGATACTCCTCCCCAAATAGGATCAGGCCCCAAAGCAATTATTTAGGTGAGCCCCCTTTGGCAATGAAAGGGGGAATGTGCACAATGGTTGTTACCCCAGGTAACAATTATTTACACTGGGCTTGATGGTAAATAAAAATAAATGTAAGAAGTGCAAGCAGTAGGACTGAAGTGGTCATAAGTGAGAACAGGCAGAGCAAAGTAAATTACAAATTCCAAACAACAGAAATCACGTAGCTAATTTTAACACTGAAACCTTAGTACAAACTCAGCACAAGCTCACCCTACAACTGCTCCCTTTCAGCTGAGCCTCCAAACCAGGGAAGTCTCCTCTGCCCCTGGGTCTCTGGTTCACTCTCCTGGGTGTGTCAGCCAAGAACCAAGACCCGCTAGTTTCCTGTTGTTTTATAGATTCCCACTGTCACATGGGAAGTTACCTGGCCAGTCCCTGCCAGTTAGGGAGGTCAGGGGACTTCCTAAGACCAACCACTAAGACTGAAGAACACAGGCTTCTTGCATACGGTAGCCCAGACAGTGAGGTATCCCAGCATTGGAAACACCCTGGATGGCACATTAAAACCATAAAGCCATTCCATTCTCCATACATCTAATTTTACATACAAGAACAATAAACAGATCCAGCGGATTATGACATGAAATTGCAGCCAGGGAGGTTTAGGTTGAACGTTAGGAAAAACTTCCTGCCTGTCAGAAAAACTTCCTGCCTGTCAGGGTGATTAAACACTGGAATAAAGTGCTTAGGAAGGTTGTGGAATCTCCATCTCAGACAGATACCCGTCAGGGGTACTCTAGATGGTGCTTGGTCCTGCCATGAGGGCAAGAGACTGGACTCAAGGACCTTTCGAGGTCCCTTCCAGGTCTAGAATTCTGTGATTCTCTGAAGATTACTGGGTTACATGAGATCATTTGTCCAAAACACCTTTGAGTTAGGCATATCTGTGTCCATAGGTCGATTTTCTAAAGCATGTTGGGGGGTGGGGAGGAGAGTCCATCATGAAGATGATTATGCTCAAGTAGATGTCCAGATATTTTTCCCCTTCTGCTTTAGTTCTGCATTTGCAGGGTCAAGTAGAAGAGCTTCCATAATCAAAGAGGTGACATTTCACCTGAAGGCACATTTGAAATACAAGGATTATTTTTCTCTGTTTTTTTTTAACAGCATCTGTTAGTACTAAATTCAGTGATCAAGTAAAAGGTTTCCTGTAGTCCCAAAATGACATGTCTGTATGGATCTTGGGAGGAGAAAGCTTTCCAGCCCCTCCATGAAATAATTTGTTTCTTGTTCCTCTATTTCCCTGAGTCCATGGGCATTTGAGAATAAAGGGGAAGTTTAATTTCTTATTCTCTAGGCTCAGTATGTGCATAAATCAACATGGATTTACACATTTGTCTCTAGCTTCAGGCTCTGCTCCTCAAATCTCTGTTGAGGATTACCAGGATGGAGGGATCCGAGTGGTGTGTCGGTCAGCTGGGTGGTACCCAGAGCCCGAAGTGGTGTGGAGAGATCTCAATGGACAGGCCTTTCCTTCAGCCTCTCAAACAAATTCCCAAGAAGCCAATGGACTGTATGGAACACAAACATCTGCCATTGTAATGGAAAATTCCAATCGGAACTTGTCCTGTTTGGTCAGGAACACCCGTCTCAGCCAAGAAAAGGAATCAACATTATTTTATATATCAGGTCAGTGACCATCAAAAACTACACACTGAGCAGCAATAGAAAAAAAAAGACAGCAACCTCCTGATCAGAATAAATACGGTGTGTATTTAAAACAAATATACAAACAAAAAAACTCCAAGAAACCTAATTAACTAACGGTGTGACATAAATAATTTAAGTTTTGTCTACACTAAGAAGATTTTGCCAATACAGCTCTGCCAACAAAACACTGCTAGGCTGTGTCTAGACTACACTTCTCTGTCAACAGAGAGATATAGATTAGGCACGTCGAAATTGCTAACTAAGCGGGGATTTAAATAGCATAAACATGGCCACCACTTTTTTTTTTAAACATAGCTTTTTCAATAAAAAAGCCAGCAGTCTAGATGAGGATCTGTGGAAAAATAAACCCTTTTTTGAAAGATCCCTTATTCCTCATAAAATGAGGTTTACAGGATCTTTTGAAAAAGGGTTTATTTTTCGACAGATCTGCATCTAGACTGCCGTTTTTTTGAAAAAGCTCCATTTTGAAAAAAAGTGGTTGCCATGTTTATGCTAATAAAGCACGGGATATTTAAATCACCGTCTCATTAGCAATTTCGACGAGCCTAATCTGCATCTCTCTGTCGACAGAGAGGTGTAGTCTAGACACAGCCCCAGTGTGGACCAATGTTCTCTCTATTTTTTTTCCATTCATGTGCAGAATAAATGTTATGTGCACCAGTTGAATGTGCAGATGTGCACTACCAGTAGAAACACATCCTTTTGGCGGACGGTGCTCTGTGCACTCTGCTAATCAGTTTGATGGCATCTGAATCTCTCCTGAGTGGCCGCCCAAGCACACAACTTACAGTGAACACTGGTGTGGACACTGCCATACTGGCTAAGCTGTACTTTTGCTGTTCTTTCTTACCCCAGAGTCCCAAACCGACATAACCTATACGGGTGTGTAAGTGCAGGATTTCCAGTATAGCTGTGTCTATAGTCGGGCTTTTATCAGAGTAACTCTGTTGATAAATCATCACAACCCCAAATCATGTGTGGTGTCAGAAATGTTTTCTGTTGTAAAGTAGACATTAGGCACTTTTGAAATTCCCACCCGTACTGTGCAGTTATCAGACCAATCTAGTTATTGTATTTTTCTGCCAGAGGGAACATAAGGGCACTGACCTGGCTGAAGGATGTGTTACGTTCCACTTGTTTCCTTTGACATCAGAGATTTTGAATGTCTCACCCAAAACCTGTAACAGTATTTGACTGAAGAGTAAAGGGAAGGTGCAGGAGACAAACAGCCAAACATCCTTCTGCTCCTGCACAGATGTACGATTGTTGGATATTCTATTGGCTGGTTATGGGTGGAGGAACAACTCTTCACTCTGTTGCGAGGCTCAAACTCCAGACAAATCCTTGGCCCACTTAAGTCAATGGCCAAGCTTTGATTGAGTTCAGAGTGACCCAGATTTCAACTCTACAAGGGTTTTGTTTCTTAAGCCATTGACTGAAACAGTGATGCTCCCAGCTCACCAGCTGCTTAGATGCTCTCAGGTGGCATCATTGCAGAGAGGACAAGTTGGTTGATTTATGCGCCTTGGCTGGAGTGTTTCCCGCTCTGCTGGGCAGTGAGTGTGAAAGCCCAACATACCTTGTTGCACACACCTAGAACAGAGGTTGAGCGGGGGGGGGAGAGGGAAGGGAGAAGGGGAGGAAGAGAGACTGATGTTGGCACAGTCAGTTAACTGAACCTGGCACCTGGCCTAGTGGTGCTGTTCAGGGTTGGTAGGTGGGGTGGCCTCACCGGATGGGGTGAAGACAGGAGGTTCATGTCTGATTCTTGGGAAAGGGCAGCCAATAGAGGACTTTAAAATGGCCGATAATGCAGTCTGGGCAGTGAGATGGTGGCCGTGGTATTTTGCCTTGGTGTCATGGCAGGGAACGGGGAGCACTGAGGCCAGGGACAAGGAGGGTGAAGTTGCACAGGAGAAAGTGGTGGGATTTACATCTGAGGTTTAAAAAGGAGAACTAGGAATCATGAATCGCTTCCCGCACAGTCGTTTGGATGAATTGTGCTTATGATTCATTGACAGATTATGGGGGAAATAGTGGATCTACAAGCTGTTGTTTTCAGACAACCCGGCAGTTTCTGAGTGTTCTGTAACCGACAGCCTTGTGCTCCCTGACATAACACCCAGGCTGTGTCTACACTGGGCCATTTATTCCGGAAAATCAGCCGCTTTTCCGGAATAAGCTGCGAGCTGTCTACACTGGCCCTTGAATTTCCAGAAAAGCAACGATGCTCTACTGTACAAAATCAGCCACTATTCCGGAAAAACTATTCTGCTCCCGCTCGGGCATAAGTCCTTACTCCGGAACACTGTTCCGGAAAAGGGCCAGTGTAGACAGCCCAGTAGTCTTTTCCGGAAAAAAGCCCCGATCACGAAAATGGCGATCGGGGCTCTTTTCCGGAAAAGCGCGTCTACATTGGCCACAGACGCTTTTCCGGAAAAAGGGCTTTTCCGGAAAAGCAGCCTGCCAATGTAGACGCTCCTTTTCCGGAAAAACTGAAAACAGAATAGTATTCCGTTTTAAGCAGTCCCGGAAATTCATGCCAGTGTAGACACAGCCCCAGTGATCAGAGACTTTAACGATGGCCACTCGCACCGGTTACTGTTACTAGCAGTGATTGTTACATTAGATGCCCTGTATGAGACAATTGCCCCACTGTGCTGCGCACTGCACAAAGCCACAGACTGACAGTCGGTACCTCGTGCTTGCTACAAAGAACAAGCCTCTATATACAGGCAGTCCCCGGGTTACGTACAAGATAGGGACTGAAGGTTTGTTCTTAAGTTGAATTTGTATGTAAGTCGGAACTGGTACATATTGTAGGGGAAACTCTAGCCAAACATTTTTTTTAGTTTTGGATAGCATAGGGAAAGGTTAACTCCCCTCTAATGTTTGTTTTGCTGTCTGTTCCCCTGTTCAGAAGATTTCACATCTATTTCTGTCCCTGTGACAAACTCAGGACTAAAGGAGTAACTCATCAAATACCAAACAGCTCTGCACCATGCTTTGAGCTAATAGCTTTATTTCCACACACCACCCAGGGTTCTAGGAGGAGGGTCCTTTTTTTGCTAACACAATGAGGCCAGCACTTTGTTTGTTTTGGTGGAGTCTTTGTTTGCCCAGGGAGCCCAGCATGTATAGGGGGAGGAGGGGCGGAGAGGCTGCTTTTGTCTGCTGTTCGGCAGCCTGTTGCTCAGGGGAGGGGGCAGCCTGTTGCTGGCAGGGGGGGAGGGGGGAGGCATGCAGGATGCGAGGCCGCGGGGGGGGGGGGGGAGCGGGCGTGGGGAGGCACTTTTCCTCAGCCCGGCAGCTCTGCGGGATCCCTGTCCCTGTGGCCAGCTGCTGCAGGCAGGGGCCAGTTGGAGCCGGCTGAAGAGGAGGAGGAGGTGGATTCTAGGACCCAGGTGAGCGAGCCCCGGGGACACTGCTGCGCTCCAGGAGCCCGGCATGTATAGAGGGGAGGAGGGGCAGAGAGGCTGCTTTTGTCTCTTCGGCAGCCTGTTGCTCAGGGGAGGGGGCAGCCTGTTGCTGGCAGGGGGGGCAGCGGGCGTGGGGAGGCACTTTTCCTCTGCCCGGCAGCTCTGCGGTCCCCAGTCGGAGCCGGCCCGAGGAGGAGGAGGATCCTAGGACCCAGGTGAGCGAGCCCCGGGAATGCTGCTGCGCATGTGCGGGAGTTGCCTCACCCCGTTCGTATCTAGGGATCCGACGTAAGTCGGATCCACGTAAGTCGGGGACTGCCTGTAATCAGAACCCCAGCGAGGCTGGCCAGGAAATGGAGCCACAGAGAGGGGAAAGGGCTTGTCCACATTCCCATGGCAGATCTCACAAGTCCCATCCCGCTGCCCCAGGCTCACTTATACACCAACGTGCAAATGTGGTGGCTCTACTGGTTGGTTTGTGGTGTTTGGGGCAGTGCCGATGGGGCCACATTCCCTCCTCTGTGTTAGACTGGTCCCATGGGGGCTGCCTTACACACAACGGAGTCATCAGAGCTGTTTACTGAGTCATGTGGGTGCCTCTGGGCTTGTGTTTTTCAGATCCCCTTTTCCCTAAGGTGAATCCCTGGAAGGTGTCTCTGGATATGATGATCCTGGTGGTTTTGTTTGGTTTCATTGCTCTGAGTGTTTATCTCTTCAAAATCAAAGGTAAATGTTGGAGCAGGAAACACAGGGACATTCACACGGGATTTTCTTCAAAGAAGGAGGAAATTAAACCTTTTTGCCTTTGTGGGATACATCAAAGTCTCCGTCATTCTAACCATTCTAGGGCCAGTGTGAAGACCCTGCCTGTGACATGCTGGAGGGGGGGGAGTGCGGGGGCTCTGGCTCACAGCTACCCTTCCTGCGCAGGCACCGAGAGGTACAGGGCATTTCGCATTAGCCCCGCACAGCACAGGTCAATTTCACAGAATCAAAGAATCCTAGAACACTAGCACTGGAAGAGACCTCGAGAGGCCATCGAGTTCAGCCCCCTGCCCTCAAGGCAGGACCCAGCACCATTTAGACCATACCTGACAGGTCTGTTCTTAAATATCTCCAGAGATAGAGATTCCACAACCCCCAAGGCAATTTATTCCAGTGTTTCACCACCTTGACGTTCCACGAGGAGTACAGATAGTTCGGACTAGGAAGCCTATTCTGAACTATCTAGTTCGTGTAGCTGCGGGCACGGAGTCCGCAGTAGCGGACATTTAAAAATGGCGGCGCCCGGCAACATGCAAATGAAGCCCGGGAAATTCAAATCCCGGGCTTCATTTGCAAGTTCGTATGACTACATTAACCACTCTAGTTCGAACTAGGGTGGTAGTGTAGACATACCCATAGATAGTTGGGTTTGTGATGACCAGGAAAACCGTATGGTCACTTGCCTGCCTGGTGTGAAGGTTGCGGATCTCTCGAGGCATCTAGATAGACTTATGTGTAGTGCTGGGGAGGAGCCGGTGGTTGTGGTACATGTAGGTACCAATGACATAGGGAAAGTAGGAGAGATGCCCTGGAGGCCAAATTTAGGCTGCTAGGAAAGAGACTGAAATCCAGGACCTCTATGGTGGCATTCTCAGAAATGCTTCCAGTTCCACGCGCAGGGCCAGGTAGGCAGGCAGAGCTTCAGTCTCAACGCGTGGATGAGACGATGGTGTAGGGAAGAGGGCTTTGGATTTATTAGGAACTGGGGACACTTTTGGGAGAGGGGGAGCCTATGCAGGAAGGATGGGCTCCACCTAAACCAGGGTGGAACCAGGCTGCTGGCACTGAACATTAAAAAGGCCGTAGAGCAGATTTTAAACTAAGAGATGGGGGAAAGCCGATTGGTGTGGAGATGCACGTAAATCGGAGGGAGACTTCTCTTAGAGGAGAATCCATTCATAGAGATTCTCTAAGCTGTAGTCAGAAAGGGTATGTCTACACTACCCTCCTAATTCGAACTAGCGGGGTAATGTAGGCATACCGCACTTGCAAATGAAGCCCGGGATTTGAATTTCCCGGGCTTCATTTGCATAAACTGGGCGCCGCCAATTTTAAATCTCTGCTCGTTCAAACCCCGTGCCGCGTGGCTACACGCAGCACGAACTAGGTAGTTCGGACTAGGCTTCCTAGTCCGAACTACCGTTACTCCTCGTGGAATGAGGAGTAACGGTACTTCAGACTAGGAAGCCTTGTCCGGGGAAGCCTTGTCCAAACTACCTAGTTCGTGCTGCGTGTAGCCGCGCGGCACAGGGTTCGAACTAGCAGGGATTTAAAAATGGTGGCGCCCAGTTTATGCAAATGAAGCCCGGGAAATTCAAATCCCGGGCTTCATTTGCAAGTGCGGTATGCCTACATTACCCTCCTAGTTCAAACTAGCGGGGTAGTGTAGACATACCCAAAGAGAGGAGGGGAGAGGACAAACCATTGGCCAGAGCAGACAAACAACCGCATACAAAGGAATCCAATGCATCAGGGAAGGGCAGACAAATAAGCAGTGACAGATTTTTAAAGAGCTTCTACACAAATGCTAGGAGTCTGACTAATAAGATGGGTGAACTAGAGTACCTCGTATTAAAGGAGGAGATTGACATAACAGGCATCACTGAAACCTGGTGGAATGAGGAAAATCTGTAGGACACAATCATACCAGGATATAAAATATATTGAAAGGATAGAACAGGCCGGGTGGGTGGCAGAGTGGCACTGTATGTGATGTAATGTAGAATCAAATGAAATAAAAATATTAAGTGAATCAACATGTTCCATAGAATCGCTATGGATAGTAATTCCATGCTCCAATAATAAGAAATTAGAAGTAGGGATATATTACCGACCACCTGACCAGGACAGCGATACTGACATTGAAATGCTGAGGGAGATTAGAGAGGCTACCAAAATAAAGAACTCTATAATAATGGGGGATTTTAATTATCCCCGTATTGACTGGATACATGTCACCTCAGGAAGAGAAGCGGAGATAAAAGTTCTCAATGGCTTAAATGACTGCTTCTTGGAGCAGCTAGTGCAGGAACCCACAAGGGGAGAGACAATTCTCGATTTAGTCCTGAGTGGAGTGCAGGATCAGGTCCAGGAGATAACCGTTACAGGACTGCTTGAGAATAGTGACCATAATATAATAACATTTAACATTCCTGTGGTGGGAAGAACACCTCAGCAGTTCAGCACTCTGGCATTTAATTTCAAAAAGGGGAATTACACAAAAATGAGGAGGTTAGTTAAACAGAAATTAAAAGGAGCGCTTTATTCGAACTAGGTAAACCTCATTCTACGAGGACTAACACCTAGTTTGAATTAAGTAGTTTGAATTAAGGGTTGTGTGGCCACTTAATTCCAACTAGTGGGAGGCTAGCCCTCCCCAGCTTGCCCTGGTGGCCACTCTGGGCACCACCAGGGAAACTCTTCTGCCCCCCTCCCGGCCGCGGAGCCCTTAAAGGGTCATGGGCTGGCTACGGTGCCCGTGCCTGGTGCAAGCCTGCCAGCACCAAGCCAGCAGACTCTGCACCTGGGACGGCACGAGCCAGCCACCAGCTGCCACCCAGCCCTCCGCCTCTTCCCGGGACCAGGCTGGCGGCTCCCAGGAGCCTGCACGGGTCCGCAAGAGGCGGGTGCCCGCTTGGTCTAGTGCGGAGATCGTGGACCTCATCGAGGTTTGGGGGAAAGCCTCCAACGTCCACGACCTCCTCACTAGTCACAGGAAAGTGGCCGTCTAGGGCAGGATAGCTGCCAGCCTGGCCACCCAGGAGCAGGTTTGCATGAAAATCAAGTTGGTCCAGTGAGCCCCTGACCCTGAGCTTAGAACATAAGAACATAAGAATGGCCGTACTGGGTCAGACCAAAGGTCCATCTAGCCCAGTAGCCTGTCTGCCGACAGTGGCCCACACTAGGTACCCTGGAGGGGATGGACCGAAGACAATGACCAAGCCATTTGTCTCGTGCCATCCACCTCCAGCCTTCCACAAACAGAGGCCAGAGACACCATTTCTACTCCCTGGCTAATACCACTCCATGGACCCAACCTCCATGAATTTATCTAACTTCTCTATAAACTCTGTTAGGGTATGTCTACACTACCAACCTAGTTCAAACTAGGGTGGTTGATGTAGTCATACGAACTTGCAAATGAAGTCCGGGATTTGAATTTCCCGGGCTTCATTTGCATGTTGCCGGGTGCCGCCATTTTTAAATGTCCGCTAGTGTGGACTCCGTGCCCACGGCTGCAGGAGGCACGAACTAGATAGTTCGGAAAAGGAATCCTAGTACGAACTATCTAGTTCATGCTGCGTGTAGCCGCAGGCACGGAGTCCGCACTAGCGGACATTTAAAAATGGCGGCACCCGGCAACATGCAAATGAAGCCTGGGAAATTCATATCCCGGGCTTCATTTGCAAGTTCGTATGACTACATCAACCACCCTAGTTTGAACTAGGTTGGTAGTGTAGACATACCCTTATAGTTCTAGCCTTCACAGCCTCCTGCAGCAAGGAGTTCCACAGGTTGACTGTTTGCTTTGTGAAGAACAACTTTCTGTTATTAGTTTGAAGCCTGCTACCCATTCCTTTCATTTGGTGTCCTCTAGTCCTTCTTTTATGGGAACTAATGAAGAACTTTTCTTTATGCATCCTCTCCACATCACTCATGCTTTTAGAGACCTCTATCATATCACACCTCAGTCTCCTCTTTTCTACGATGTAAAGTCACAGTCTCTTTAGCCTCTCTTCATATGGGACCTGTTCCAAACCCCTGATCATTTTAGTTGCCCTCCCCTCTCCCACCCTCTCTCTTCCCTTCTCCCACCTCCTTTTCCCAGTCTCCCCGAGTTTTGTTCAATAAACAGAGTTTCTATTTTTGAACACGTGTCCTTTATTTTGTACATCAGGAAGGGGGGCTTGGGAGAGGTAAGTGGAAGGAGGTGAGGAGGAATGGGGTACGAGCCCCTGATGGGGAGGACTGGGGTGGCTTTGTGGGCTCCTTGGGGTGGAAGCTCTCCTGCAGCCCCCCGATTGACACCCCCCCCCCCCCGGATGGCAGCCTGCGGCAAGTGCAGCCGGGCTGATGGCCAAGTGCTGTGATGTGCCGAGTGTGGGCATTCAGGGCACTCCAAGACAGGACTGCTTTGCTGTCCTTCATCGAGTTAGACAAGCGAGTGGGGAACCCCTGAGAACTGTCTGTCCGGGGTGGAGGTCGGGTCCCTTTAAGCACAGCCCTTGGCTAGCTTGAGACAGCAATTCCACACTCTAAGTCCTAACCTGATGCCCTGCCGGCACTGCTTCCGGCCAGCCTTAACCTCTGTTCAGGGTCCACTCAATGTGGACATGCTAGTTCGAATTAGCAAAATGCTAATTCGAACTAGTTTTTAGGTCTAGATGCACTAGTTTGAATTAGCTTAGTTCGAATTAACTAAGTTAGTTCAAATTAGTGCTGTAGTGTAAACATACCCCTAGTGAGATAAATAGAAAGGAACATAAACACTGTCAAATCAAGTGTAAAAATGTAATAAGAAAAGCAAAAAAAGATTTTGAGGAACAGCTAGCCAAAAACTCAAAAAGAAATAAAATGTTTTTTAAGTACATTAGAAGCAGGAAGCCTGCTAAAAAACCTGTGGGTCCCCTAGATCATCGAGCTATAAAAGGAGCAATCAAGGACGATAAAGTATTGAGGAGAAACTAAATGATTTCTTTGCATCAGTCTTCATGGCTGAGGACATTGGGGAGATTCCCAAATCTGCACCGTCCTTTGTGGGTGATGAATCTGAGGAACTGTCCCGGATTGAAGTGTCATTAGAGGAGGTTTTGGAACAAATAGAAAAACTTAATGTTAACAAATCTCCGGGACCGGATGGCATTCATCCAAGGGTTCTAAAAGAACACAAATGGGAAATTGCTGAACTATTATCTGTGGATTGTAACCTATCCTTTAAATCGGCTTCCGTACCTAATGACTGGAAGGTAGCTAACGTGACACCAATATTTAAAAGGGGCTCTAGAGGCGATCCTGGCAATTACAGACTGGTAAGTCTAACTTCAGTACCGGGCAAATTAGTCGAAACAATAGTAAAGAATAAAATTGTGAAGCTTGTAGAAGAACATAATTTGTTGGACAAACGTCAACATGGTTTCTGTAAAGGGAAATCCTGTTTTACTAATCTATTAGGGTATGTCTACACTGCCACCCAAGTTCGAACTAGGGTGGCTAATCTAGGCATTCGAAGTTGCAAATGAAGCCCAGGATTTAAATATACCGGGCTTCATTTGCATCTTGCCGGGCGCCGCCATTTTTAAATCCCCGTTAGTGCGGACTCCAAGCCAGCGGCTACACGCGGCACGGAGTAGGTAGTTTGAATTAGGCTCTCTAATTCAAACTACCGTTACTCCTTGTGGAACGAGATGTACTGGTAGTTCGAATTAGAGAGCCTAATTCAGACTGCCTACTCCGGGCTGCATGTAGCCACGGGCACGGAGTCCGCACTAACGGGGATTTAAAAATGGCAGCGCCCGGCAAGATGCAAATGAAGCCCGGGATATTTAAATCCCGGGCTTCATTTGCAACTTCGAATGCCTACATTAGCCACCCTAGTTTGAACTAGGGTGGCAGTGTAAACATACCCTTAGAGTTCTTTGAAGGGGTTAACAAACATGTGGACAAGGGGGATCCAGTAGATATACTATACTTAGATTTTCAGAAAGCCTTTGACAAAGTCCCTCACCAAAGGCTCTTGTGTAAATTACACGGCCATGGGATAAGAGGGAAAGTCCTTTCTTGGATTGAGAAGTGGTTAAAAGACAGGAAACAAAGGGTAGGAATAAATGGTAAATTTTCAGAATGGAGAGGGGTAACTAGTGGTGTCCCCCAAGGATCAGTCCTGGGACCAATCCTTTTCAACTTATTCATAAATGATCTGGAGAAAGGTGTAAGCAATGAGGTGGTAAAGTTTGTGGATAATACCAAACTGTTTAGGATAGTCAAGACAGAAGCAGACTGTGAGGGACTCCAAGAAGATCTCACCAAACTGAGTGATTGGGCAACAAAATGGCAAATGAAATTTAATGTGGATAAGTGTAAAATAATGCACAGTGGGGAAAAATAACCCCTACTATACGTACAGTATGATGGGAGCTAATTTGGCTAAGACAAATCAGGAAAGAGATCTTGGAGTTATCGTGGACAGTTCTCTGAAATATTCCACACAGTGTGCAGCGGCGGTCAAAATGGCAAATAGGATGCTAGGAATTATTAAGAAAGGGATAGAAAATAAGACACAGAATATCTTACTGCCCCTGTATAAAACTATGGTACGCCCACTTCTTGAATACTGTGTACAGATGTGGTCTCCTCACCTCAAAAAAGATATTTTGGCCTTCGATGGGGTTCAGAAAAGGGCAACTGAAATGATTAGGGGTTTGGAACAGGTCCCGTATGAGGAGAGGTTAAAGCAACTGGGACTTTTCAGTTTAGAAAAGAGGAGACTGAAGGGCGATATGATAGAGGTCTATAAAATCATGAGTGGTGTGGAGAGGGCGGATAAAGAAAATTTATTAATTAGTTCCCTAAATAGAATAACTAGAGGACACCAAATGAAATTAATGCGTAGTAGATTTAAAACTAATAAAAGAAAGTTCTTCTTCCCACAGCGTGCAGTCAACCTGTGGAACTCCTTGCCAGAGGAGGCTGTGAAGGCTAGGACTATAATAGAGTTTAAAGAGAAGCTAGATAATTTCATGGAGGTTAGGTCCATAAAAGGCTATTAGCCAGGGGATAAAATGGTGTCCTTGGCCTCTGTTTGTCAGAGGCTGGAGAGGGATGGCAGGAGACAAATCGCTTGATCATTGTCTTCGGTCCACCCTCTCTGGGACACCTGGTGCTGGCCACTGTCAGCAGACAGGACACTGGGCTAGATGGACCTTTGGTCTGACCCAGTACGGCCATGCTTATGTTCTTATGTTATGTTCTTAATGACTTATCATGTCTTGCTCACAACACTCCTGTTCATGAAGCCCAGAATCATATGCTTTTTTTTGCAACAGTGTCTCACTCTTGACTCATACTTAACTTGTGGTCACCTATGACCCCCTAGATCTCTTTCTGAAGGACTCCTTCCTAGACAGTTGCTTCCCATTCTGTGTGTGAGACACGGATTGTTCCTTCTTAAGTGGAGCACTTAGTGTTCATTCTTCTTAAACTTCATCCTGTTTACCTCAGACCATTGCTCCAGTTCAGCCATCGTGTGTATGACTCTTGGTAAGTAGGATTTCCAAAGCTGCCTAAGTGATGATGGGGACATTGGGACTTCTGCACCCTAGTCACTTAGGCCAGTGGTCTCCAACGCGGTGCCAGCGGGTGCCATGGTGCCCGCCGGGGCATTTATCTGCGCCCACCGACAACCTGGGCCGGCCCCAAGTGCGTGACACGCACCGGCGCCCGGGTGCGTGGCGCTCACACAGCCCCAACCCCAGGGCACATGCGGGTGCGTGGGCGTGCGGCGCCAGTGTCGGCCCCAGGCTTGCGTCTCGGGCGGCAGCACTGTCCCCGGGCCCACGGCACAAGGCGCTCGGGCGGCCCCAGCCCCGGCCCTAGGGCACATGCTGGCACCGGGTGCAAGGGCATCCCAGTCCCCTGGCGTGCCCCCGGACGCGCGGCCCCGTCCCCGGGCGCCCGGCGCATGAGTGGCCCCCACCTCCTGGGAGCCCGGGAGCCTCTAAAGGTTGGGGACCACTGACTGAGGCAGTGTTGGAAATCCCACCCTGCATGTAGATCCTGGAAAGAGAAACCCACCCCCCGCCCCCGCAATCATTTATTCCTTTGTCCTTGTTTTCTAGGGAAACAGGCAGCAGAACTTGGTAAGTGTCATTCTCCTTCTCCCTAGTGTAAACCCTGTTGTACTCAGGTGTGTCCTTATGATGGTGCTTTGTTCGTGTAGGGGTTTGTCTTGTTTTTTTGTCATTTATAACATACATTTAAAAATGAATGGTGATCTCAGAGTATACAATGTTGAATCCTGTATATACAGCAAGGTGGGCCACCTCAGGGTACAGAAATTAGAAGGAGGGCCAGTCAGGGAAGGAAACATCCAGGCATGACTCAGGCCTTGCCCCCATCTGACCTCCCCATTCTCTGGCTCCTTACTGTCTCCTAGGATTCCCCACCCCAATCCAACCCCCACTGATCCTTGCCCCAGACTACCCCACCCCTGGACTCCCATCCCCTGTCCAACTCTTTCCCCCGCTCCCTGCCCCATGACTGCACCACTCAGAGCACCAGGCTTGGTGGCACCACAGCTGTGGTGCCTGGACACAGCTGCCGTCACACTGCAGGGAGCCCAGGGCAGGTGGGGTGAAGAGCGGGGACTGTGGGGGAGGGGAAAGGGAGGAGGCTGAGGGTGCAGCTCAGGGTGGGATAAAAGGGCCAGCAGGGTGGGTGGGGCCCACAGGCCATGAGTTGCTTTCTGAGATCAAGCCTGTGCTCCCATCACTCTCAGCTGGCTGTCTCTGCTTGGTTTTAGACTGGAGAAGATCTGTATTCCCTGTTGAAGAAGGTAACTGACGTTCATGGTTTGTGAGTGTTCAGATGTCCCGTCCCATGTGACAATGCGGCTCCTTTGCCATCCCGGTGGGAGCAGGCTGGAGCCTGAGATTTCAGGGCGTCAGCACCAGCAGCTGCAGTTCAAAGATGCCGTCAAGTCACGACTCTTCTGCCAGGTGGTAACGGCAGCAACCTGGGGCAGGTTCGGTGTCCAGGGTCCCTTTTAACAACATCACACAGAGCCGGTCTGAGCCCCTCTCCAGTAATCTGGGAAAACGACCCCCACCCCTCTCTGCAGCCTAGGCCCTGTGAGCCAGGGTGGGCTGGCTCAGGGCAGCAGTGGGTTTCTCTGGGCTGGGCTGCTCTGCCCTAGGAGGCAGCACGTCCCCCGGCACGAGCCCTGGGTCTGAGCGTAACAAAAGACACTTACAAAAAGGGAAAAGGCACCGAGCAGTAACCTAGGGACACGCCACAGCCCCATTGCGCAGCTGCATGCCCTCGCACGCGCCCCACCTCCGGTTCCTGGCCCTGTCCCCAGCCTCAGCCGTGGCAGCACCAACCCAGAGTCGCTTCCCCATGGGCCCTCCGGCCCCTGAGAGAGAGAGAAGAGCAGTCGGTGACGTCTCTGCTGCCGCCTGCCCCTGCCACCCACCTTCTGCTGCCATCCTCTGCCCCTGCCACCCACCTTCTGCTGCCATCCTCTGCCCCTGCCACCCACCTTCTGCTGCCATCCTCTGCCCCTGCCACCCACCTTCTGCTGCCATCCTCTGCCCCTACCACCCGCCCCCTTCCCCTGTGTTCTGCCCCTGCAACTCCGGCTTCCTCCTGATGCTCAGAGCCACCTCTGTGACGCCCTGGCCTGAGAACCGCCCACTAACCCAGCCCCCCCGATTTCACTGTGTTGCAGGGACCCTCGCTGCTCATGAAGACTCTGCCTTGTCTCTCCCTGCAGCGCAGTGCCCAGGCTGGTTCTGAGGCTTGGCCCCTCGGCCTGCTTGTGAGTGATGCAGCTTTCCTAGCCTGGGAGCAGGAAGGCCGGGCCCCTGGGAATCTAATCAGCTGAGTTGGAGCCCTGGTGGGAGAAGAGCCAAGAGGGGTCAGGCACCGCACAGCCCAACCCCCACCCACTCCTGTCCCTCCCCCTGGGATTTGACACCTCAGCCTCCTGTTTAGCCAGGGAGCCTCAGTCTAGGGTGAGCTCCGCTCTCTCAGGGCCTGCTCCATCCTGCTCTGTGGCCCTTCCCTCAGCAAGGGCTATGTCTGCACTGGTGGCTTCTTGTGCAAGAAAATCTTGCAAGAAAATAGCCACACTGCCATGTCTGGGTACATCTAAACTACATGCCTCTGTCGGCAGAGGCATGTAGATTTGTTTTTTTTGGCAAAGGCAAATGAAGCCGCGATTTAAATGATCATAGAATCATAGAATCATAGAATAATAGGACTGGAAGGGACCTCGAGAGGTCATCGAGTCCAGCCCCCCGCACTCAAGGCAGGACCAAGCTCCGTCTACACCATCCCTGACAGATGTCTATCTAACCTGTTCTTAAATATCTCCAGAGAGGGAGATTCCACCACCTCCCTTGGCAATTTATTCCAATATTTGACCACCCTGACAGTTAGGAATTTTTTCCTAATGTCCAATCTAAACCTCCCCTGCTGCACTTTAAGCCCATTACTCCTTGTCCTGTCCTCAGAAACCAAGAGGAACAAATTTTCTCCTTCCTCCTTGTGACACCCTTTTAGATATTTAGATCGCGGCTTCATTTACATTTACATGGCTGCCGCGCTGAGCCGACAAACAGCTGATCAGCTGTTTGTCGGCTCGCGCGCTAGTCTGGACGTTCCCCCTGTCGACATCAAAGCCCTTTGTCGGCAGCCCCGGTAAACCTCATTCCATGAGGAATAACGGGGCTGCCGACAAAGGGCTTTGATGTCGGCAGGGGAGCGTCCAGACTAGCGCGCGAGCCGACAAACAGCTGATCAGCTGTTTGTCGGCTCAGCGCGGCAGCCATGTAAATGTAAATGAAGCCGCGATCATTTAAATCGCGGCTTCATTTGCCTTTGCTGATCTGTCTAATCTACATGTCTCTGCCGACAGAGGCATGTAGTCTAGACACAGCCTCTGAGTTGTGCTTTTGCACAAGAGCATCCACGGCAGTGTGGACGCTTTCTTGCGCAAGAAACCCCTGCCACGCATCCACACTGCCCTCTTGCACAAGAGCTCCTGCACAAGAGAGCTTACACTTACATAGCTCTTGCACAAGACGCCCTCTTTGACCACACAGTACTGTAAATCTACTTGCTCAAGAGCGGGCGGGCAGTGTGGATGCTCTGCGGATTCTTGCGCAAGAACCCGCCAGTGTAGACGTAGCCTACGAGCGTAAGTACATTGTGTTGCCCCTCATCACGTGTGCAATGTCAGCACAGCTAGGGTGTAAATGTCCATGATGTGCAGGGTGTGAAACATCTCAGTGTGAGGCTGATTAGCCACAGCCGCAGAGTTGGTGTTAAGTATCAAAGATGCAGGATGAGCAAGAACCCAAACTTAGATGAATACATCCAAATATTCATGTGCTCCCCTCATGAAAGTTTACCCAGAGGGCCGTGCAAAGCAAACACACCCCTGAGTGGAGAGCTCCCCCCAGTGCCTGAGAGCAGGGGCAGGTGTCCATTAGAAAACACAGACGGGGGAAAGTCCTGGAGTTACTTTCTAAGCTACACTTCTTGCCGGGCTCACTGCAGTGCCTGGCAACCCAGCCCAGACCTGAGCACTGGGCCAAGCCGCTCCAGCCCTGGGCATCTAGGCAGAGGAGGGGGGGGTCTGTGCAGATATGGTCGGCACCTGAAGTCTGCCCTGCCCCAGCTTGTGACGGCCGTGGGAGGGGGTCCAAGAGAGGAGTCTTCCCCATGTCGGGAGGACTCCCTCAGACCCTGCTCACAAGGAGAAGCAGACTTTGGGGCTGTGTCCCACCAAATGCCATGAGTCCAGGTGTTGTTGCATCTGCTGCTCCTGCACCTCAGAACCAGACCTCTGACAGATAAAACAGAGAGAAAGTTGATGACGCAAAAAGCCGTCTTAGGCTCTGTTCCCTGGCTGGTTACGTTTGGCAGTGGGGAGGCCGTTTACAGCCTCCTGCGTGTCCCCTTCCTCCTCCCGTTCCACTCCCCTTGCCACAGTGATGTAGCCCTCCCCGTGATCTCCTTTTCCATCCCATATAATGTGGTTCCAGGCACCTGTCTCTACCCCTCTCCCCTCCAGGACAGCTGCCTTGTCCCTCCCTCCTGGCTGTGACTCCTTCTCCTGCTCGCTTGGCTTGGTCTAGCCTTGGCTCCTTGGCAGCTCTTGGCCTTGGGCTCCCCCTGTTCTCTGGGGGAGTTTCTCTTCCCCCGTTGACTGAGGGGCTGTGCCCAGCATGGACTCTGGGGCTCTCAGGGATGTTGCTCTTTCTCCTCCCCCGGCAGAGGACCCAGGAGTCCATGGTAGGGTCCCTGCTCTGCCAGGGGAAGGGGTGGATCAGACCCCAGAGCACCAGGGCCCGGGGCACAGACAGGGGCAGCCCTGGGCCCATTGCAGGCAGCTGGGGAGCTGCTGAGAGCAGAGCTCTGGTCCTGTTCCCCTTTTCCTCTCCCCCCGCGTGAGCTCAGCTTCTCTCTCCCTCCGCCCAGCCCCCGCTGGGACCCTCCTCAGCTCCCTGAGCCCCTCTTCCTTCAGTCAGCCTCCTGCCGTGGCTGGACAGAGACACCCCCGTTCCCTCCGCACGGCGCCTGGGCACCCCCAGGGCAGGACTCGCCTTGTTCAGCCTCTTCCCGCCCAGCCCAGCTGGGGCCGGTCCCTGCCCCTCCCTGCTGGCTCTGCGGGGTCTGGGCGCTGGGCCGGAGGCTGAGCAGCCTGGTGGGGGGCAGGTCGGAGCTCGGCCCAGAGCCCCAGTGCGGCGGGAAAGGAGCCGAGCCCAGACGTGCCGTGCGGGGGAGACGTGTCACAGGGGGAATCACAAACCCTGCCCAGAGGCAGCTGGGACCCAGGGACATTTCAATGGGGGGTGGGGGGGCCAGCCGAGGGCAGGGCCTAGATTCAGCCAGCCCTGACCAGGCAGTTTCCATCCTGTCCCTCTGGGGTCCCCGGCCCAGAGTCGCTTGTCCCCGGCCCAGGGAGAGGGGGCAGATTCCCAGTGTCAGGGCCCCTCTGACCCCTTCTCTCTGCCACGGCCCCTCCCTGCCGGGGAGTGAGCTGTCCCTTGGGCTGGGCCGAGACCTCAGGGCTGCTCCCCACTCAGAGCCGGGCGCCCCTGGAGGCAGGAGAGTCCCTGAGTCACTGCCCAGCTGGGGCAGATTCTGTCCCTGACGCCATCGACCCCCCCAGGGCCAAGCTCTGCCCCTCACGCTCTGATTCTCCCCCCAGCCAACGTGACTCTGGATCCAGACACGGCGCATCCCCAGCTCGTCCTGTCGGAGGATGGGAAACGTGTGAGATGGGAACAGAAACGGCAGCCACTGCCCGACACCCCAGAGAGATTTGACACTTGCTTCTGTGTGCTGGGCCGTGAAGGCTACACCTCTGGGAAACATTGCTGGGAGGTGGGGGTGGGGGATGGGCGATACTGGGCTGTGGGGGTGGCCACAGAGTCTGTGAGCAGGAAGGGCGGGATGAGCCTGAGCCCCCAGGGCAGGATCTGGGCTGTGCGGTGGTGGGGGGATGAGTTCCAGGCTCTGACAGACCCTGCAACCTCCCTGCCCCTGAGCCCCCCCAGCAGGATCCGGGTTTGTCTGGACTGTGACTGGGGGCAGGTGACATTTATGGATGCTGTTTCCAATGCCCCGATCTTCACTTTCCCACCAGGCTCCTTCTCTGGGGAGAGAATCCAACCCTGGATCTGGGTGGGGTCAGGATCCCAGCTCAGCCTGTGCCCCTGAAATCAGCCTCTGGCATCTTGTACACCAGGATATATGACCCTGGAGGATTCCTTTCTACCCCACCCCGGCTCCTCATCTCTATGATCCCTGAAACCTCTTCCCCCTCCCTCCCTGCAGCCCCAAGAATGGAGGCAGGGAAAGGGGAAGAACCCCTGAGTCTGCAGGACAGGCAGAGGTGGGGGCTGGACAGGGAAAGAACTAACAGTCGGGCCGGGACAGGCAGAGGTGGGGGCTGGCTGGGAACAGGCAATAAACAATACAAACAGACTAAAGGGCGAGTCCTGGCAAAATGTTGCCAAACAGGGAAGGAAAGCTGGGCAGGCCGGTATCTGTGGCAGGGAAAACAGCCCAGGGCAGCCAGAGAGGAAGGGATAAATTTGAGGGAAGGAGGGAGCAGCTGCGTGGGATGGTCTGTGACAGGGAAGGCCTGAGAGTGGGATAGTCCCAGGAAAATAAACAGGGCTGGGTGCTGAGGGGCAGAGAAATGCGGAGTGCAGAGGACAGACGAGGCAGGGTTGGAGAGCCAGGGTATGTCTACACTATAGCGCTAATTCGAACTAACTTAGTTCGAATTAGTTAATTCGAACTAAGCTAATTCGAATTAGCGCATCCAGACTTAAAAACTAGTTCGAATTAGCGTTTTGCTAATTCGAACTAGCATGTCCACACTGAGTGGACCCTGAACCGAGGTTAAGGCTGGCCGGAAGCAGTGCCGGCAGGGCATCAGAATAGGATTTAGAGCATGGAGCTGCTGTCTCAGGCTAGCCGAGGGCTGTGCTTAAAGGGTCCCGATCTCCACCCCAGACAGACAGTTCTCAGGGGTTCCCCGCTTGCAAAGCAGTCCTGGCGTGGAGTGCCCTGAGTGCCCACACTGGGCACATCAGAGCACTCGGCCATCAGACCGGCTGCACTTGCCGCAGGCTGCCATCCAGAGGGGGCAATTGGGGGGGGCTGCAGGAGAGCTTCCACCCCGAGCAGCCCACAGAGCCACCCCAGTCTTCCCCATTGGGGGCTCGTATCCCATTCCTCCCTCTTCTCCTTCCACTTACCCCTCCCTATCCCCTCCCTATCCCCCCTTCCTGATGTACAAAATAAAGGACACGTGTGGTCAAAAACAGAAACTCTCTTTATTGAACAGAATTGGGGGAGACTGGGAAAAGGAGGTGGGAGAGGGGAAGAGAGAGGGTGGCAGAGGGGAGGGCAACTAAAATAATGAGGGGTTTGAAACAGGTCCCATATGAAGAGAGGCTAAAGAGACTGGGACTTTTCAGCTTAGAAAAGAGGAGATGGAAGGGGGATAGGATAGAGGTCTTTAACGGTTCTAAATCCTGCTGGAAAGGGATAACAAGTGGAGTTCTTCAAGGGTCTGTTTTGGGACCCGTACTGTTCAATATCTTCATCAATGATATAGATATTGGGATAGAGAGTACGCTTATTAAGTTTGCAGATGATACCAAACTGGGTGGGGTTGTGACTTCTTTGGAGGATAGGGACATAATTCAAAATGACCTTAGCAAGTTAGAGAAATGGTCAGAGGTAAACAGGATGAGGTTTAATAAAGAGAAATGCAAAGTGCTCCACTTAGGAAGGAACAATCAGTTCCATACATACAAGATGGGAAGCGACTGTCTAGGAAGGAACATGGCGGAAAGGGATCTAGGGGTCATTGTGGACCACAAGTTGAATATGAGTCAACAGTGTGATGCTGTTGCAAAAAAAGCAAATATGATTCTAGGTTGTATCAACAGGTGTGTTGTAAACAAAATTCGTGAAGTCGTTCTGCCGCTCTACTCTGCACTAGTTAGGCCTCAGCTGGAGTACTGTGTCCAGTTCTGGGCGCCACATTTCAAGAAAGATGTGGAGAAATTGGAAAGGGTACAGAGAAGAGCGACAAGAATGATTAAAGGTTTAGAGAACATGACCTATGAAGCCAGGCTTCATGAACTGGGCTTGTTTAGTTTGGAAAAAAGAAGATTAAGGGGGGACATGATAGCGGTTTTCAAGTATCTAAAAGGGTGTCACAAGGAGGAAGGAGAAAATTTGTTCCTCTTGGTTTCTGAGGACAGGACAAGGAGTAATGGGCTTAAAGTGCAGCAGGGGAGGTTTAGATTGGACATTAGGAAAAAATTCCTAACTGTCAGGGTGGTCAAATATTGGAATAAATTGCCAAGGGAGGTGGTGGAATCTCCCTCTCTGGAGATATTTAAGAACAGGTTAGACAGACATCTGTCAGGGAAGGTGTAGATGGAGCTTGGTCCTGCCTTGAGGGCGGGGGGGCTGGACTCGATGACCTCTCGAGGTCCCTTCCAGTCCTATTATTCCATGATTCTATGATTCTATGAAAAGCATGAGTGGTGTGGAGAGGGTGCATACAGAAAAGTTCTTCATTAGTTCCCATAATAGAAGGACTAGAGGACACCAAATGAAAGGAATGGGTAGCAGGCTTCAAACTACTAACAGAAAGTTGTTCTTCACAAACCAAAGAGTCAACCTGTGGAACTCCTTGCTGCAGGAGGCTGTGAAGGCTACAACTAGAACAGAGTTTAAAGAGAAGTGAGATAAAGTCATGGAGGTTGGGTCCATGGAGTGGTATTAGCCAGGGAGTAGAAATGGTGTCTCTGGCCTCTATTTGTGGAAGGCTGGAGATGGATGGCACGAGACAAATGGCTTGGTCATTGTCTTCGGTCCATCCCCTCCAGGGTCCCTAGTGTTGGCCACTGTTGGCAGACAGGCTACTGGGCTAGATGGACCTTTGGTCTGACCCAGGACGGCCATTGTAAGCTCAGGGCTCAGGGTCGGGGGTCCCACTTGACCACCTTGATTTTCATGCAAACCTGCTCCTGGGTGGCCAGACAGCGTGGAGCTGCTGTCACAGGCTAGCCGAGGGCTGTGCTTAAAGGGACCCGACACCCACCCTGGACAGACAGTTCTCAGGGGTGTCCCGCTTGCAAAGCAGTCCTGGCTTGGATTGCCCGGAGTACCCACACTGGGCACATCACAGCACTTGGCCATCAGACCGGCTGCACTTGCCGCAGGCTGCCATCTGGGGAAAGGGGGCAATTGGCGGGCTGCAGGAAAGGTTCCACCCCCAGAAGTCCACAGAGCCAGCCTAGTCCTTCCCATCGGGGGCTCATACCCCATTCCTCCTTCACCTCCTTCCACTTACCCTTCCCTAGCCCCCCTTCCTGATGTACAAAATAAAGGACAATTGTGTTCAAAAATAGAATCTCTCTTTATTGAACAAAACTGGGGGAGACTGGGAAAAGGAGGTGGGAGAGGGGAAGAGAGAGGGTATGTCTATACTACAAAGTTAGTTCGATCTAATGGACGTTAGTCCGAACTAACTTTCATAGGCGCTACACTAGCACTCCGTTAGTTCGAATTTAATTCGAACTAACGGCGTGCTTAGTTCGACCTAGGTAATCCTCATTCCACGAGGATTAAGCCTAGTTCGAACTAGCTAGTTCGAATTAAGGGCTGTGTAGCCCCTTAATTCGAACTAGTGGGAGGCTAGCCCTCCCCAGGTTTCCCTGGTGGCCACTCTGGCCAACACCAGGGAAACTCTTCTGCCCCCCTCCCGGCCCGGACCCCTTAAAGAGGCACGGGCTGGCTACGGTGCCCGTGCCAAGTGCAAGCCTGCCAGCACCCAGCCAGCAGACCCTGCACCTGGCACGGATCGAGCCACCCACCCGATGTCCCCCAGCCCACCCCCTCTTCCCGGGACCAGGCTGGCGGCTCCTGAGAACTTGCCCGGGACCACAAGAGGCGGGCACCCGCCTGGGCACCCACCTGGGCACCTCCGCACTAGGCACAGGAAAGTGGCCGGCTAGGGCAGGAGAGCTGCCAGCCTGGCCACCCAGGAGTAGGTGTGCAAGAGAATCAAGGGGGTCCACTGAGACCCCCGACCCTGAGCCCTGAGCTTACAATGGCCGTCCTGGGTCAGACCAAAGGTCCATCTAGCCCAGTAGCCTGTCTGCCGACAGCGGCCAACCCTAGGGACCCTGGAAGGGATGGACCAAAGACAGTGACCAAGCCATTTGTCTCGTGCCATCCCTCTCCAGCCTTCCACAAACTTCGGGCAGGGACACCACTCCTACCCCCTGGCTAATACCACTCCATGGACCCAGCCTCCATGACTTGATCTCACTTCCCTTTAAACTCTGTTCTAATTCTAGCCTTCACAGCCTCCTGCAGCAAGGAGTTCCACAGGTTGACTCTTTGCTTTGTGAAGAACAACTTTCTGTTACTAGTTTGAAGCCTGCTACCCATTCCTTTCCTTTGGTGTCCTCTAGTCCTTCTTTATGGGAACTAATGAAGAACTTTTCTGAATGCACCCTCTCCACCCCACTCCTGCTTTTAGAGACCTCTATCCTGTCCCCGCTCCATCTCCTCTTTTCTAAGCTGAAAAGTCCCAGTCTCTTTAGCCTCTCTTTATATGGGACCTGTTCCCAACCCCTGATCATTGTAGTTGCCCTCCCCTCTCCCAGCCTCTCTCTTCCCCTCTCCCACCTCCTTTTCCCAGTCTCCGCCAGTTTTGTTCAATAAAGACAGATTCCATTTTGGAAGAAACGTTATCTTTATTTTGTACATCAAGAAGAGGGGCTAGGGAAGGGTAAGTGGAAGGAGGTGAGGGAGAAATGGGGCACGAGCCCCCGATGGGGAGGACTGGGCTGGCTCTGCGGGCCTCTGGCGGTGGAAGCTCTCCTGCAGCCCCCCAATTGCCCCTCCTGGATGGCAGCCTGCGGCAAGTGCAGCCGGGCTGATGGCCGAGTGCTCTGATGTGCCCAGTGTGGGTACTCCGGGCACTCCAAGCCAGGACTGCTTTGCAAGCGGGGCACCCCTGAGAACTGTCTGTCCGGGGTGGGGGTCGGGACCCTTTAAGCACAGCCCTCGGCTAGCTTGAGGCAGCAGCTCCACGCTCTAAGTCCTATTCTGATGCTCTGTCGGCACTGCTTCCGGCCATCCTTAACCCCGGTTCAGAAGTTGAGGGTGCAGAAGTTCAGGTTGGGGTGTGTGAGGGTCTCAGGGCAGGGGGGTTGGGAGTAGGATGGGCTCAGGTCACAGATTTGCAGTGTGTGGATGGTGCAGGAGTGTTGTGGCGGAAGACTGGGGATGTGAGAAGCTCGGGATAGGGGTTCCGGTGTGTGATAGGCTCAGGGTTGGGTTTGTGTGGGGATACAGGAGTGTTATGATGTTGCAGCCTGATAGGGGCTTGACCCCACTTGGGGGTTTATTGGCCAGGCCTCATTTTTTAAAATATATTGTCCAACACAAATGTTTCAGCATTGTCTTTATTTATGGGAGGGGCAGGGAACCTGTTTTGGGTCAGGGGTCACTGACCCACAGAAAAATGAGTCAGGGACCACACAAGTGAGATTAAAAAATAACAGCCCCTCCTAGCCTAACTGATGTGGCCCCAATTGAGACACCTCCCTCCCTTGGCACCACAGTCCCATGGGGGGGACGTGGGGGGGACTGAGGTTCAAGGCCTCAGGCCAGATTAACTCTTCTGGGGTTCCAGGGGTAGTGAAATGTGTGCGCCCCTCCACACTCTGAGGTAGAGCGAAAAATGAGGGCTCCAGTGTGCCAGTGAGTGGGATAGGGATGGGTTGCAAAATCTGGGTGGAAAAAAGGATACAGGAGCAAGCTGGGGGTAGGTAGCTGGCCAGGAGGGAGGAGGTAGAGGCAGAGTGCCGGTGGGTGTCTGGCCCCGAGGCAAAGGCAGGGTGCCTCTGGGCAGGGGGCTGATGGGAGTCTGGCCAGGGGATAGGGTGCTGGTGGGGCCTGGTGCAGGGTTCTCATGGGGACGCGGGCAGAGGGGCAGGACTCATGAGGGTCTGTGCAGAGGGGGAAAGGGGAACAGGGTACTCATGGGAGTCTAGGCAGGGGGAGCAGAGTACTCATGGGGGTCTGGGTGGGGGGAGGGGACAGGGACAGCTCGGCTGGTACCTGGGGGTCCTACAGCTACGCTCCAGGTCCAGGTGTCAGGAAACGCGTGTGCTGCTTTCCTCCTCCCCAAATAGCTGGCACATTTCCTGAAACGCCACTGGGGACTTCCTTCCCCTGCTGCCTGCCTGCGCGGGGAGGGGTGGTGTAGGAGTCCCGGGATTGTGCCAGCACCTTGCTCCCCACAACAGCTCACACTGCCTGAGCAGTTGGAGCTGGCACAGTCCCAGGACTCCTACTCCTCGCCCCCCACAGGACTTCCCCCCTCCTATGCCACAGGAAGCTGGCGCTTCCTCCACGTTTGCAGGAGGTAGCACCCACCTGGGTTCTTTCTTAAGGTAGGGTGAATGATGGGGGTGAATGATTGCCTTGCGCCCCCCTTGGAATATCTTCACACACACCCAGTTTGGGAACCAATGCTGTACAGGCAGGACTGTAACAGCTAGACCATGATGGCCATCTAATCTGCCTACCTGAGTGATGCCAGCCAGAGACTGGTGCTCCCTGTAAGCTGGGCACCCGTGCAGCTGCTCAGGAGAGATTTCAGTGCTGCCCAGCTGATTTGCATCCATAGCCCCCAAAAATAGGTTTTTGATTTCTTCTGGTGGTGTACTTCCACGCAGGCCTCAGTGCATGTAACAAAATTTATTCTGCACATGTATGGGGGGGAATCCACACGGGGTGGAAAAGATTAGAGGGAACATTGCCAGAGAGCAACCCCCCCAAATATTTCCTAGAGCAGCTCTACCCTGCTCAGGCTTGGATGCCACTGTGAATGTGGAAATGGTCATGAATTCTCCTTCCCCAGCTGTCATAAATAACAAACAAGCCGCCACCTGCTTCTCAGCTTTGCCCACCTGGGAAACAGCCCTGACTCTCTTCTGCTTCTTGAGGAAAGGAGCAGAGACCTGCTACCGCTGATGCTTTTTCTTCCAGCCGTGGCAAACAAAGAGGTCTTCTGGAGGGTACATCAGCTAAACTAGCTATGGGTATGTCTACACTACAAAGTTAATTCAAACTAACAGACATTACTTTGAATTAACTTTAATAGGCGCTACACTAGCACTCCGCTAGTTCGAACTTAATTCGAACTAGCGGAGCGCTTAGTTCGAACTAGGTAAACCTCATTCCACGAGGACTAAGCCTAGTTCGAATTCACTAGTGCTGTGTAGACCCTTAATTCGAACTAGTGGGAGGCTAGCCCTCCCCAGCTTTTCCTGGTGGCCACTCTGGGCACCACCAGGGAAACTCTTCTGCCCCCCTCCCGGCCCCGGACCCCTTAAAGGGGCACGGGCTGGCTACAGTGCCCGTGCCAGGTGCAAGCCTGCCAGCACCCAGCCAGCAGACGCTGCACCTGGCACGGCTCAAGCCAGCCACCCGCTGCCACCCAGCCTTCCCCCTCTTCCCGGGAGCAGGCTGGCAGCTCTCGGGAGCCTGCCCAGGACCGCAAGAGGTGGGTGCCCACTTGGTCTAGTGCAGACATTGTGGACCTCGTCCACGACCTCTGCACTAGGCACAGGAAAGTGGTCATCTAGGGCAGGATAGCTGCCAGCCTGGCCACCCGGGAGCAGGTTTGCATGAAAATCAAGGTGGTCCAGTGAGACCCCCGACCCTGAGTCCTGAGCTTAGAATGGCTGTACTGGGTCAGACCAAAGGTCCATCTAGCCCAGTAGCCTGTCTGCCGACAGTGGCCAACACTAGGGACCCTGGAGGGTATGGACCGAAGCCAATGACCAAGCCATTTGTCTCGTGCCACCCATCTCCAGCCTTCCACAAACAGACGCCAGGGACACCATTTCTACTCCCTGGCTAATAGCACTCCATGGACCCAACCTCCATGAATTGATCTCACTTCTCTTTAAACTCTGTTCTAGTTCTAGCCTTCACAGCCTCCTGCAGCAAGGAGTTCCACAGGTTGACTCTTTGCTTTGTGAAGAAGAACTTTCTGTTATTAGTTTGAAGCCTGCTACCCATTCCTTTCCTTTGGTGTCCTCTAGTCCTTCTTTATGGGAACTAATGAAGAACTTTTCTGTATGCACCCTCTCCACCCAACTCCTGCTTTTAGAGACCTCTATCCTGTCCCCCCTCCGTCTCCTCTTTTCTAAGTTGAGAAGTCCCAGTCTCTTTAGCCTCTCTTTATATGGGACCTGTTCCCAACCCCTGATCATTGTAGTTGCCCTCCACTCTCCCAGCCTCTCTCTTCCCCTCTCCCACCTCCTTTTCCCAGTCTCCCCCAGTTTTGGTCAATAAAGACAGATTCCATTTTTGAACACAATTGTTCTTTATTTTGTACATCAAGAAAAGGGGCTAGGGAAGGGTAAGTGGAAGGAGGTGAGGGAGGAATGGGGTACGCGCCCCCGATGGGGAGGACTGGGCTGGCTCTGCGGGCTTTTGGGGTGAAACCTCTCCTGCAGCTCCCCAATTGCCTCCTCTCCCCAGATAGCAGCCTGTGGCAAGTGCAGCCGGTCTGATGGCCAAGTGCTGTGATGTGCCCAGTGTGGGTATTCCGGGCACTCCAAGCCAGGACTGCTTTGCAAGCGGGGCACCTCTGAGAACTGTCTGTCCGGGGTGGGGGTCGGGACCCTTTAAGTGCAGCCCTCGGCTAGCCTGAGACAGCATCTTCACGCTCTAAGTCCTCCTCTGATGCCCTGCCGGCACTGCTTCCGGCCATCCTTAAGCCTGGTTCAGGGTCCACTTAATGTGGACATGCTAGTTCGTATTAGCAAATCGCTAATTCGAACTAGTTTTTTAGTCTGGATCCGTTAGTTCAAATTAGCTTAGTTCGAATTAACTAATTCAAACTAAGTTAGTTCGAATTAACGTTGTAGTGTAGACGTACCCCCTGCTCCCTCCCCACCTGCAGCCACTTCTTCCCCAGGCAGGGCCTGTCACTCTGCAGGGAGCTGCTCTGCACCCACCACCCATCGTGCCGTTACCAGGGCAGGTGTGGCTACAAATCTTACCTCTCCAGATGGCTCGAGGGCTGCATCTACCCTGCCCTCTCTTGAGCAAGAAAATATGCAAACGAGGCAAAGCAGTGAATATCGCCATGCCTCATTTGCATACTTAATGAGCTGCCATTTTTGTGCATGGGGCTTTTGCACAAAAACGAGCCATCTACATGGCTTCTTTTTGTGCAAAAAACCCCTCTTGCACAAGAGCCGTTCTTCCTGAAAAAAAGTGGCAGAATGGCTCTTGCGCAAAAGACCCTTGCGCAAAAATGGCAGCTTATTAAGTATGCAAATGAGGCATGGTGATATTCACTGCTTTGCCTCATTTGCATATGTTCTTGCACAAGAGGGAGCAGTCTAGACATAGCCTGAGAGTAACAGCCCAGCCAGCTGCTGTGAGGAATTGTGGTGTGGACCCTCCACCTGCCTGGGGAAGAGGTGCTCTGTGGGGTCCCTTCCCAGGGAAGATGAAGGGGCAACTGCCGCCCCGAAGCTACCCACCTTACTCTTGCAATGACACAGTGGCTCTGAGCCACCCCTGGAATGCCTGGGCTCTGGGAGAGCCTCACGGGCAGTTTCAGGAAGCTGTCGCCCCCGCACCTGCCTGAGTCTGGGGCAGAGCCCTGCAACTGTGCACCCATCTCCAGAGAGCTGCAGAGCAATTCTGCAGATGCAGACACACTTTTCTGTATCTCTGCCGAGCTCTAGCCCCTGTTTCCGCCACAAACCAGCCCCCTGGCCCGTCAGCATTGGGTCTGGCAGATCCCAGTATCCCTGTGGGATTTGGGAAGGGGAGGATTTAGAAGCTTTGCCTCTTCCAGGGAACAGCTCTAGGGGCAGTAGGGGAACCCAGCCAAGGAGTGATGGACAATGGGGGTGGGGATGGGTGTCCAGAGGGAAAGTGGGACCTGACCCAAGTGTACATCTCACAATGACCATGGCAAGGGGATCCCAGATGGGATGGGAAGGGAGAGGGGCAACTTGAGGCAGGCAGGGGGAGCATCTGGAGGAGTTTGTGTCTCTTTCTTCTGCCCCGTGTGGCCCATCAGCTCAGCAGCCAGGGCTGCAGCCGACACGAGGGGTAATTGGGGTCCCCTGCTCTGCTTGGGGTTTGCTCAGACCAGGCAGCGCCAGAGGGTCACTGACCAGTTGATCATTGGATGCTGCTGTCTCCTCAACCCAGACCTGGCCAGCTCGGCTACTTCTACACTACACGTTATTTTGGGATATTGGAAGTATCTCGAAATAGCTATTCCACATCTTTGAAGCAGCCCGTTATTTCAAAATAGATTTCCAAATTATGGGCGCGCTATTCTGGCATCACTGTAACCCTCATTCCACAAGAGGTAGGGGATGTTTCAGAATAGCACTTCATTTCAAGATTATCTCAAAATAAGCTATGCAATTTGCATAGTGCGAATTGCATAGCTTATTCTGAGATAAAGGCACAGTGTAGACACACCTCTGGATCCCTGGGACCGCTCATCTGTGTATGGGAATTAGGCAGGGCACTGAAAGAATTTCCCTCAGGTGTGGAGCAGTCTGTGGTGTCCAGGCTCTGACAGAAGTGTTTTACACACCAGCTACTGAAATCTGAGAGGTTTCTTCCTGGGGATTGGCTGATGCAGGACCTGTGTGGATTTTCTGATGTCTAGTAAGGTCTGAAGTTTGCCTGAAGTTTTTCCCACAGTCAAGGCACTTATATGGTTTCTTTCCCGTGTGGATTCTCTCATGTTTAATGAGGACTGGTCGACAAGTGAAACCTTTCCCACACTCATGACATTTATATGGTCTCTCTCCTGTGTGGGTTCTCTCGTGGACAGTAAGGGCCGATCGCTGAGCGAAACCTTTCCCGCATTCATGGCATTTATATGGCCTCTCTGCCATGTGGGTTCTCTCGTGTTTAAGGAGGATTGATCGTGCAGTGAATCCTTTCCCACATTCATGGCATTTATATGGTCTTTCTCTGGTATGCACTCTCTGATGGATCATAAGTTCTGAATTCTCAGTGAAGTTTTTCCCACAGTCAAAGCACTTATATGGTTTCTTTTCCATGTGGGTTCTCTCATGTTTAATGAGGGCTGATTGTGTAATGAAATCTTTTCCACACTCATGGCATTGATATGGTCTCTGTCCTGTATGGATTCTCTCATGTGTAATGAGGACTGGTCGACTAGTGAAACCTTTCCCACATTCATAGCATTTATATGGTCTCTCTCCTGTGTGAATTCTTTCATGGACAGTGAGGGCTGATCGTATAGAGAAACCTTTCCCACATTCAAGGCATTTGTATGGTCTCTCTCCTGTGTGCATCCTTTGATGGATAATAAGTTTTGAGCGCTGCCTGAAGCTTTTCCCACAATCCATGCATTTATACGGCCTCTCTCCCATGTGGGTTCTCTCATGGACAGTAAGGTCTGATCGCAAAGTGAAACCTTTCCCACACTCATGGCATTTATATGATCTCTCTCTTCTATGGATTCCCTGATGTACCGTGAGGTGTAACCTCTTAATGAAACTTTTCCCACATTCCAAGCATCTATATGGCCTCTTGCTGATATGGATTCTCTGATGTATAATAAGGTGTGATTTACAAGTGAAGCTTCTCCCACACTCAAAGCATTTATGGGATTTATCTCCCATGGGGATAATCTCGTGTTCAATAGGGGATGACTTTTCAGTGAAACTTTTTCCACACTCCAGGCAGTTGCAGAGTCTCTCTCCTGAGTGCCCTCTCTGGGGCAGAATAAGGCCTGACTTCTCACTCAATCTTTTCCCACAGACTGAGAATTCACAAGGTTTTTTTCCATTGCGATTTGTCTGCTGGGCTGGAGTTTCCTTGGGATCCTTGGATTCTCCTCCATATTCAATGGATTCCTCTGATTTCCTGCTTGCATTGCTCTCCAGCTGCCTTTCTGCCCTGTGTTCATTTCCCCAGGGTTCCCCCTGTTCCACACACTGGGAAAAATCCCCTTCAGCTCCTTCCATAAAAGTTCCCTGTGATTCTATGGTTCCAGGACCTTCCTGCTGTCGATTCACCTCCTTGCTCTCCCACATTGTCCTAGCACCTGCTGGGAGAGAGAAAATCCAGGCAGAAGTCACTGACTGTGCTGGGGAGAAAGGACCCAGATGGGAATGGCAAAGACAGAAAGCACAACACAATAATAATTGGGGAGACTGAGACATTGGATTCTACTTCCACACCCAACCCAAACACTCCCAGGGAAGGAAACGTAGGGAAGAAACTCCTGACAGCTGACAGGATGGCTGGGGAGTTGTGACAGGCATTTGCCAGGATGACACCTGCAGCCCTACCTCAGACACGTGGGGCAGAAATGAGGGCTCTCACTCACTGCTCATTTTTGGGAGTCCCAGCTTTTTCTTGCACTCACCAGAAGGTTTCTGTGTCAGTTTCGCTAACTCCTCATCTGTGCGGGTGCCTCTCAGGATCTCCATTTCTTGGAAGGGCTGGAGATCTGGGACCCACGGCTCCTCCCCTCGCTCCAGCCAGGCGATCAGGTCAGGTTTGGGAATGGGGAATCCTGCACAGGGGTGAGATCAGGCAAGGTGAAGGCACATGGAGTCTGGGCAGAGTATGCATCACAGGAACATTTCTTGAGCTCAGTCTGATCCTACATGGGACTGTGGTAACTCAGACATCTTGAGAGCAGCAGACTTCTGGGGGCGGAATGGGGTGGGAGATGTGATGAAGTAGAGATTGTATTCACTCTGTTTGCTTTGTTGTTCCATGTGATTTCTACTGCCCTGTAGTAACCGTGTGTGTGTGTGCCTCAGTTTCCCTGGACCCTGCACCACTATCTAGATGAGGATGGGAATTTGGGGGTGACTCACTGACAGAGGATGCCCAGGTCAGCACATTCACAATGGCCCAGGCTCATGGCAATCAGCCTGGGAGGGGTGTGTGACCCGGTGACCCAGTGACACCTTTTGCCCAGGAAGCTGGACAAAGGCTTGAGACGGGGCTGGCTATAGGCAGCAATGAGTTGTGGAGGGTGGAAGTGAGTCTCACTGGCTTGGAGGGTAGAGATGGGGGAGCAGGGCCCTAGGTTCTGGGGACCCTTCTCCCCAAGACGGACTGTGCTGACTGCTCCTGGTTCCTGTGCTAACAAGTCTGCTCTACGCTATATCCCTGTGAACTAATAAACCTTCTGTTCTACCTCCTGGCAGAAAGCCACGTCTGGCTATAGATGGAGGTCTAGGGCCCGGCGACCCCCCACCCCTCAGTGACAGAGGGTGTCGTCATGCCCTCCCTAGGAGTTTTAATGATGTGTGGGCTCTGGGGGACTTGCTGACACACACACAGGTTTGGAGTTAAACTCTGGGCTATTTCCAAGTCTGAGGAAGCTGGTGCCCTCCCCACGGATGGAGCTAGTCCCAAGGAGGCAGGTGAACAGCGTGTGAAGGAGAAATAATGTAGGCTGGACAGTTCCCTGCTTCTGGCCCCTGAAAGCTGGGGAGACGGGGATGAATTAGCATGTCCCATAGGTGTCTCACTCCCCTGTTCCCCAGAAGGGGGCATGGGGATGAAAGTGTCTCTCACACGGGGGCTCTGGGCCCCACTCCCCTCTAATCGAACTGACCAGGGAAGAACCTGACCCGATGCAGAAATGCCGGCCCCAGGGCTTTGCTGGTTGAGGGTATGTCAAACTAGGGTGGCTAATGGAGGCATTCAAACTTGCAAATGAAGCCCGGGATTTAAATATCCCGAGCTTCATTTGTACATTCCCGGGTGGGCGCCATTTTTAAATCCCCTTATTTTGAACTGACTGCTTACGGCTACACGTAGCAGTCAGAAGTTAATCCGAACTAAGTCCTTAGTTCGGAGGAGTAACAGTTAATCTGAACTAAGGACTAAGTTTGGATTAACTTCTGACTGCCGTGTGTAGCCGTGGGCAGTCAGTTCGAACTAAGGGGATTTAAAAATGGTGGCGCCCGGGAGCATGCAAATGAAGACGGGGATATTTAAATCCCGGGCTTCATTTGCAAGTTCAAATGCCTACATTAGCCACCCTAGTTCAAACTTGGGTGGCTAGTGTAGACATACCCTGGGGGACAATCTGCTTCCCTAGGGCAAGGGGGTTTGAGCAAGTTTTAAGTTCAATGTTCAATAAAACAGAAGCAAACCTGCTCTGCTCTCACTCTCACTGAAAAACAAGACACCAAAGAGCACACAGGCCTGGGAGTGCTCCCCACACAGCCTGCCCCTGCAGAGGGGAGATGCTATGCCTCCCCCCGGCACAGAGCGGGAGATGGGGGAGGAGCAGCAGGGGGCCCCCAAGCCCAGAGGTTAACAACTCATCAAGCCAAGGCAAAGGGAATGGTTCCAACTCCTTTCCCCCTGAGCCAGGCTTCCTCCCACCCATCCCCACCTCCTGGAGCGGCTCCTCCCTCCACCTGCTAACTGGTGCAGGCCCCAGTCTCCAAATTCAGTCCCCCATGGCAGCCAGCCCTAGAGTCCAGCCTATCTTTCCCCCCACCCACTGGGATACTGCTGGGAACTGAACCATTTGGGGGTGAGTTGCACTAGAGCGGAAACCAAACACTGAGGCTACGTCTACACTGGCATGATTTTCCGGAAATGCTTTGAATGGAAAAGTTTTCCGTTAAAAGCATTTTCAGAAAAGCGCATCTAGATTGGCAGGACGCTTTTCCGCAAAAGCACTTTTTGCAGAAAAGCATCCGTGGCCAATCTAGACGTGCTTTTCTGCAAAAAAGCCCCGATCGCAAAAATGGCGAAAAACAGTACTGTGCTGTCTACACTGGCCCTTTTGCACAAAAATCTTTCGGAAAAAGACTTTTGCCCGAACGGGAGCAGCATAGTTTTTCCGGAAAAGCACTGATGATTTTACAGTAGATTGTCAGTGCTTTTCCGGAAATTCAAGTGGCCAGTGTAGACGGCTGGCAAGTTTTTCCAGAAAAGCGGCTGATTTTCCCGAAAAACTTGCCAGTCTAGACACAGCCTGAGGCTACGTCTACACTGGCAGCTTCTTGTGCAAGAACAGCTGTTCTTCCACAAAAACTTGCCGGCTGTCTACACTGCACTGAGTGTTCTTTCAGAAGTAAATTTACAGTACAGCGCCGTAAAACAGGGCTTCTTCCGGAAGAGTTATTCCTCTCCCCATGAGGAATAAGCCCTCTTGCGCAAGAGCTCTTGCAGAAGAGGGCAGTGTAGACAGGCAACATGAATTTCTTGCGCAAGAAGCCCCTATGGTTAAAATGGCCATCAGAGCTTTCTTGCGCAAGAGAGCATCCACACGGCCATGGATGCTCTTGCGCAAAAGCCCATGGCAGTGTAGATGCTCTCTGGTGGAAGAGTTTTTGCGTAAGAACTCTTCCACAAAAGAGTTCTTGCACAAGAAGCTGCCAGTGTAGACATAGCCTGAGTGTCACTGAACTCACATCTACACCGAGCCAACCCCCAGTTCCACTCCCTACCAGCCGTGGGCAGCAGTGACTCTGGTTTGACACCGAATCCTGGGCAGAAACCAGAGCAGCACCTGATCCACCCTGTCGGCTTAGGCCCTGCAAATGCTGAGACTGGTTTAACATAGAGGTTAAACTGGGAGCCGAGCTGGGGGGGTTGGGGGAACAGCACAGGGAGGGGCTGCCCACAGATATTTGCCTTGTAAATTCTTACTCCATTGAGCAGTGGTCACCAACCAGTCGATCGGGATCTATTGGTAGATCTTTGAGCCTCTGACAGGTGATCCTAACTGATTTGGCCAAGAGGAGATCAAGAGGCCGGCACGTCAGCTGCTCCTCCCCCCATGGCTGTGCATCTCCTGTGCTTTGCCTCGGAGTTGCCCCCTCAGGAGCCTCCTGCTTTCTGTGCAGCACAGCGTAGGCGTGCTCATGTCAAGGTGCCCCCTCTCCCACTCTGTATCCTATCACCACAGAGCATCAGAACCTGGGATGGAGTTTCCTGGATCCTTTTGGGAGTGGTGCAGGGCCAGGGCAGGGCTGACCCTGTCTTAGCCCCACTGCACCACCGCCCAGGGGCCACTTGAGGTAAACAGTGTCCAGTCAGAGCCCACATCCTGAAACCGTACCCCAGTCATGAACCCCTTCCTGCACCCCAACCCCCTGAGCCTCCTCTAGACCCAAACTCCCTTATAGAGCCTGTATCCTGAACCTCCTCCTGCATCCCTACTCCCTGCCCCATTGCGCAGCTCAGAGCAATTCCAAATCCCTTAACCTAAGACCAGAGCCTGCGCCCCCAACCCTCTGCCCCAACCTGATGACACTGAGGGAGGATGGGGGAGGGAGGGAGGATGGAGTGAGCAGGAGAGGGGGCCTCGGAGAAGGGGTCCAAAGGAGGCGGGGCCAGGGCATTCTGGTTTGAGGTAGATCTTGGGTTGCACTTAAATTTAAAAAGTGATCTCGTGCTTAAAAAGCTTGGAGACCCCTGCCATAGAGGGATGTCCTCTGTCCCCACCTCCCCCGCCCCACCAATAGTCATGGGACCAGTTCTAGGGAAACAGATCCCAGATCCCCCCCCCCCCCCGGCTGCTGGGTGGGGCAACCCCCATCCCTCTCCTACCTCACAGACTGGGGGAGCGGCCAGTGTCTCTCATCATCCCCCTCCCTTCCCCTGCCCCCCCCCACCAGGTTCCTCCTCCCCAGCCAGGCTGCGCTTGCTCCCGTATTCCCCCACCTGCCCCTGCACAGCCCCACCCCCACATCTTCTTTGCTTCACTTCACACACACACACCCCACTCATTCCCATCCCAGGTCTGCCCCCCAGCCCCAGAATTCTTCCCCTGCCCAAGTTTGTGTGTCTCCTCCACCCCCTCTAGTGCCTCACAGCCCCATGGCTCCTTCCCACTATGGAGAGGGCAGCAGAGAGGTGAGAGGGGGTTGCAGAAGGGTAAAAGGGGAAAGCAGAGGGGCAAACAGAGGGGCAGAGAGGTGAGAGGGGCAGCAGAGAGGCAAAATGGGGAGGCAGAAAGGTGAGAGGGAGCAGAAGAGAGGCAACAGGGGACGGCAGAGAGGTGGGGGTGAAGGCAGAAAGATGAGAGGAGATGGCAGAGAGGCAAGAAGGGTGGCAGAGAGACTAGGGGGCAGCAGAGAGGTGAGGGGCAACAAAGAGGTGAGAGGGGAGGCAGAAATGTGAGAGGGGGCAGGAGAGAGGCAACAGGGGAGGCAGACAGGTGAGGGGGCGGCCGAGAGGTGAGGTGGCAACAGACAGGTGACAACGGGGTGGCAGAGAGGTGAGGGGGGGCAGAGAGGAGAAAAGGGGCAGCAGAGAGGCAAGGGGGGGCAAAGATGTGGGGGCGGTGACAGAGAGGCAGGAGGAATCGTGGTGCCAGGGAGCAGGCAAATGACCAGTGACCAGCGGATGGAGTAAGATACTTCTTTACCTCCCTGCCACTCGGGATGGGGGTGGCTCTATGGCTGCCCCTCTGCGCTCTGAGCTGCCCCGGCCAGGGGCAGTGACTGGAAGGGGTGCTAGGGGGCTGGGCATGGGGAGGAACATGACATGGCTGCACTTAGGAACCAGAGAAGGCCAGGCACTGCTCCCCTGTTGGGGCTGGGACTGCTACTCGCGTGCGGGTCTGACATTAATGCCACATCCCGGCCCTGCCCTGGGATTAAAGGTTTCTGTCCCACACTCAGACTCTATGCAGGTGGAGCGGCACTCGGGGGTGTGAATTTCCCAGTCACTAGGGGGGAACTGGGGCCAGTTCTGGAGGGACAGATGTGGGGGGACCCTGAGCTACTGACCCCAGCCCTGGCGGCTGCAGGTGATGCCTGGCAGGAGGGTTACCATGGGAACGGGGCCTGGCCTCTCTGTCAGAGGTTGGGGACCAGACGCCGGGAAAGGGCAGCAGGGGAGGGTCAGCTGGCCATTCCCTGTTCTGTTCACTCCCCCGGGCGCCTGCGTCAGCCGCCATGGGCAGACAGGACACCGGGCTGGATGGACCTTTGGCCTGCCCCAGCCTGGCCGCTCTTACAAGCCTGCCCCCGCCCATGGTAACCTTGCAGGCTGGACGGGGGGAGGATGCTGCAGGATGGGAGCAGCCCCCAGAGCTGCCTGCCCCCCCACAGTGGAGACCCTGCAAGCCACAGGGGGGAAGCCACAGGCTAGGGGCAGTCCCCAGAGTCTTGCCCCCTCCCAGACAGGCTGCAGGTCAGGGCCGGCCACTGGAGGCCCCTGGAGTGCAGGCACAGCCCCTGGAATCTGGCCTTCCCAGAGAGGCTACAAGGGGCTGCTGGGGCAGTTGGCAGCTCCCCCCGAGCAGTCTTGAGGCCACGTGGAGACCATTGGAGGTTGGGGCCAGCACCCGGCGCTTCACCCTCCTTGGACAGGCTGCAGCCTCCCTCCACCCCACCGCCATTCAAGCTGCAATTCGGGACCAGCCCTCCCCTCCCCCCACCGCCTCCCAAGGGAGCCACAAACCAGGGATTGCAGCTCCAGCCCTGCCAGAAGAGCTGCCAGCTAGAGAGCACTGCCGTGGTCCCCCGCCTTGGCCTCACAGCCCCCTGCCCAGCACCTCCCACCCCTGCCCTCACTCCATCACCCCCACCCCGTGTCCTATGCCCTCCCACCCTTGCCCAGAGGCCCCCACACACCTCCCAGCCCCCTGCCCTATGCAATCATGTAAATAGCGTGTACATTTTCCTTTTCATTCAAATAATTCCCAAGGTCACTGAGCAACGCTGGGTCCAGCTGCCAGCACATACACCGACTGGCTGGAGAGATAACAGGCACCCGGCAGCTAATGGCTGGATTCTCTGACAGAAAATTAGAGTTTTCAGGTGCCTTAAATAGTCCCTGGAATGATGGTCAAAGTCATCTCCCCCTCCCTCACAACCTGAAATGGCCCCACAAGGGACAACCCTACCCCCCACCCTCCACCCTGAGGCTACGGTGAGAGGCAGCAGCAGGAGAGGAGACACACATGTGGTGGCGGCCCCCCGCCCACCACTCCCTGCACACCCACACTCCTGCAAAGCCTCGGCCTCACCCCCTGTCCTTCCTGGACAGAGGCTCTGACCTGGCTGGGTCTGTCTCTGACACCTGCGGCTGGTCCCCAGGGAGACTTGGCAGCCGGAGCTCCCCGTTCACTTACCAAGGCAGCTGCCCCACTCTGTGCAGGGTGCCCCGAGCCAGAGCTGGGACCAGCCTCTTCCCAGCGGGGCTTGGTACCTGCTCAGCCCAATTGTCTGGGCCGAGCCCCCCGCCTGCCGCTGCCCCAGCCCATCTCTCGCTTCCCTCCAGAGACACGAACTCGCAGCACCTGGACTGCAAGTAATGGCGCAGCCCAGGCTGGGTGGGGCAGAGCAAACGCCTGGCACAGGCACAGCCCTGCCCCAGGCACTGAGGGGGGGGGCAGTCTGGGGACCAGGGTAGGCAAGCCCGACCCCCCCTCCAGGGATCACTGGGCAGATCCAATTCAGGGAGGGGCAAATGCAGCACCAGCAAAAACCCCTCCCGGTTTGTCCCCCTGCTCTGGGGATACAGGGTGGAGAAGAGGGGAGGAGCTGAATCCAGAGGGACTGAGTGGGAGCAGAGGGGGAGGCAGCAGCTGCTGCTTGGTGGGGCAGACTGGAGCTGTCTGTAACTCAGGGGCTTCTGGGATGGGGCTGGCTCGGTTCCTGCAGAGGCGCTGCAGGGCAGAGCTGGGGCAAGGAGGGACCAGGGGGCATAGTCATTTCCCTGGCCAGCCCTTTGCCCAGGGTGCACCCCTCACCTGCAGGCTGCGGCTCCAGGGCTGTGGCGAGCAGACTCTCGGGCTGCCCAGGTCTGGCTCCGGCCCCTGCCGGGAGTTTTAGGGACCTTGTGTGAGTGTCAGTTGAATGCTGGGTGGGCGCTGGATGCAGCTGCCAGGACCAGGGGCCCGCAGCATCCTGCCTTGTGCTGTGCAGAACAGACTGGCACAGGCTGGAGACTCGTGAATCATGTGAGTTCCCCTCACTCCAGCCGCCCCCAGCTCCTTGCAGAAGGAAACTCTGGAGCGGAAGGGGAGCAAACCACCCAGATGCTTCCTGCCCCTACTGCACATTGTGACTCTCCCAGCCACCAACACCCCATCCCCTCCACCCACTTCCCCAGCAACCCTGAGACACAGCAGCACCCCTGGGACAACACAATGGCTGGACTGGGAGGCTTTGCAGGATTGGGCCCTGGCCAGCTTTCTCATCCCGCACCAGAGCCCTGGTGGGGTGGAGGCTGAGATCCAGGCAGCTGAAGTTGGCCAGTGTGTCAAGAACTTCTCCCCATCCAAATTTGCTAGGGATGTCCAAGGAGAGCCAGGTGACCAGTGAGCATTGGGCTGACGGGGGCACCGACCAGCTCACGGGTGCCATGGCCAGTTGCGGCCCGCTGAAGCTGTCCTGTCTGAGCCTGCACCAGCTCAGCAACCTTCATACAGTCAAGAGAATTAAAAGACAACAGGCTTAATATCGTTATAATAAATCAGTGATTCCCAAACTTTTTGGCCCGTGGACCACCTGGCTCAATGTAAACCTTTCCACGGACCACCAGTTGTTAATGGAAACTCACCATTAATTACATAATTACAACTGAACCATTTTGCTAGTTCTGCAGCTAAGGAGAATGGTTTAATTTCAATTATTAAACAGATTGGCTGTGTCTAGACTGGCAAGTTTTTCCAGAAAATTAGCCGCTTTTCCGGAAAAACTTGCCAGCTGTCTACACTGGCCGCTTGAATTCCCGGAAAAGCACTGATGATCTCATGTAAAATCATCAGTGCTTTTCCGGAAATATTATGCTGCTCCCGTTCGGGAAAAAGTCTTTTTCCGAAAGACTTTTGCGCAAAAGGACCAGTGTAGACAGCATAGTACGAAAATGGCGATCGGGGCTTTTTTTCGGAAAACCGTGTCTAGATTGGCCATGGACACTTTTCCGCAAAAGTGTTTTTGCGGAAAAGCATCCTGCCAATCTAGACGTGCTTTTCCGAAAATGCTTTTAACAGAAAACTTTTCCGTTAAAAGCATTTCCGGAAAATCATGCCAGTGTAGACGTAGCCATTAAGTGTTTTAACTTTCTCATGTTAGTTTATCGAACTGCTTTTTAAATACAGTAAAATACTGACTTACATCCAAAAAAAAAAAATTCAATGTTTTCTTTATCTATGGCAAGTGTGGGTCAGGGCCATTGGGTCAGGGCTTTGACCTTTTTTGGGTCAGGGCCATTGACCCACAGAAAATTCAGTTGGGGACCATACAACTGAGAAGCAAAAAAACTCCTCCAAAACACCCCAACCCTCACTGATGTGGCCCCTCAATTGAGACACCTCACTCCTCTGTCACTCCAGCCCCATGAGGCGAGGAGAAGGGACAGAGAGGACTCAGATTCAAGGCTTCCCATAGGCCAGATTTACTTTTTGGGGGTTCCAGAGTTAGTGGATTTTAGGGACCCCCTTAGGCTCTGTGGTGAGGACAAAAATGAGGGGTTCAGTGTGGGACCGAGCTGTAAGTGGGGGTAGGGATGGGGTACAGGATCTGGGGGGGAGGTGGGATGCAGTAGGGGGCGAGGTTGTGAGGCCTGGGTGGGAGTTAGGGTGCAGAAACAGGCGCGGAGTAGGTTGTCTGACCAAGGGGAGTGAGCACAGAAGCAAGGAAGGGTGCAGTGTGTGCAGCCAAGAGGGAGGGTGTCAGGAGCAATGGTGGACGCAGGAGCAGGGTGAGGGTCGGGTGTCTGGACAGGAAGGAAGGTGAAAGAATGGACTGGGGGGAGGGTTCATAGTCTGCCCAGGAGGGCGCATGCTGGAGCAGACAGCGGGTAGGGTGTCTGGCCAGGGGCAGAGAGTGATTGAGGATAAAGCTGGGTGGCTGAGGGGATTCAGGGACATGGGGCATAGGATCCCCTGGGAACAGAGCTGGGGTCAGTGTAACGCGAGGGGAAAAGGGGGGAGCAGAGAGGCTGGGTGCAGTGCAGCGAGGTGGCAGTGGGCAGGAGGCTGACCTTAGAATGTCCAGTCCTGCTGAGGGCAGGGTCCTGTGGGGATCCGATCCATGGTGCCCTTGGGGGCAGGCACTGAGGCGGATCAGCCCCTCCCCGAGACTGAGTCCCCATGGGTGCAAACTCTGAAGGGACCTGATCCCCCACCTGCATCCTCTGGGGTCCTCAGCCCGAGTGCCACCTCCTCCCACTGCTGCAGGGCACAGTTCAGCCTAATCTGCTGTCGGGGAAGGGGGAGGGCACCAGCCGCTTACGCTCCATGAGAGCCTGTCCCATCTGGCTGGACCCCACGCAGTCCAGCCTGCCCTGCAGGACCAACTGAGGGACACGCTGCTCTTAACATGGCGGTGGCACTCCACCGTGTGTAACTCCGTGACCCGCATGAGAGGGAGGGAGATGAGTTTGCTCTTCACTTCTCTGCCTCCCAGCTGGAGCTGATGCTGCAGCCTCACAATTGTGCACCAGCTGCATGGCTCCAGCATCAGCGCAGGCTCCCCACTATGGGTATGTCTAGACTACACACTTACGTCGACATAAATTTTGTAGACAGAATCTGTTGACAAAACTTATGTCGACATCGAGCGTCTAGACGACATCCAGTTCTGTTGACAAAACAAGCTGCTTTGTCGACATAACAGTGTGGACGCAAAGGACAGTGTAGATGCAATAACGCCTTCTATCGACAGAACTCTGTCGACAAAAGGCGTTATTCCTTGTAGAATGAGGTTTACATACGTCGACAAAACTGCTGAGTTTTGTCGACGTTATGTCAACATAAAGGCAGTGTGGACGCAGGTATAGTTTTGTCGACAAAAGTCCACTTTTGTCGACAAAACCCTGTAGTCTAGACACAGCCTTTGTGAGGGAGGTGTAGAGGGTGAACTCCAACCATGAACTGCACTTTGAGAACCGCTGCACTAGATGATACATGAAGATTTTTCTTTCTACGTTTTTCTTTTTGAAAATTTGAGAGGGTTTTTCTCGGTGCACCTGTGCATGCATCTCTGGCTACGTCTAGACTGCAAGCCTCTTTCAAAAGAGGCTTTTTCGAAAGTATCTTTCAAAAAAAAGCCTCTTTTGAAAAAGAGCGTCTAGACAACAAGAAGATTTTTTGAAAAAGCGGCTCGCTTTTTCAAAAGAGAGTCTAGATGCTCGCTTTCAAAAAAGCCCTGTTTTCATGAAATAGCGCCTTTTTTCGACAGATGACTTTCGCAAAAAGACGTTATTCCTCGTAGAATGAGGTTTACTGCTGTCAACAAAACCGCCACGTTCTTTCGATTTACTGTCGACAGAACGCGGCGGCAGTCTAGACACAGGTACAGTTTTTTCAAAAAAAGGCCACTTTTTTAAAAAAAAAAAACCCTGTAGTCTAGACACATTCTTTGTGTCTGGCTGGCTGTTCAAGAGCTCCTACATGGTAAGAGCTAGGACCACCAAATTGGGTATGCAGCTCCCTCTTATCCTAACTTAAAGTAAGGTCAGGGTTTGCTTGTGTCAGGAAAATAGGATGTGATTGATTCTCAGAAAACCATTCAGAAAAGAGACAGAGTCACGAAGCAGATGAAAAGGGCTTGTTGGGCAGCACAACACCCAGCACCGACAGTCAGAAATGGCAGACCAGGAATGTAGGCAGGTCTGAAACTGTCAGCCAAGATTTCCTCTTACTGCTCAGACAACTTCCTCTGCCTCCTGCTGGTTCAAATAGAGCATCCAAGCCAAGGAGCTGGGCGAGCCGAGCCCCCCAGCCAGGAGTTTTGTGGACAGAGCCCTTGGGGAGCTAGAGCTCGGCTGGGTCCTTTCTCTCCAAGTTCTAGTGACCTGCTATGTGGCAGCTGCCGTCTGAGCCCTGCCTGTGCACTCCAGTGTCAGACCTGCCAGCCCTCACTGGAGCTCTCCTTCTGAGCAGTGTTCCTGTCCTGCCCTGGGATGGGCAGAGGGATAGGGGGGTGTAACAGGCCCTGAGGAAGACTTAGCTGTACGCCAGAGAGTGCAGCAGAGAGCTCAGTCCCCCTGGGGAATCAGCTGGGCCAGCAGGACCAACTCTAACTAAGCCATCCCAGCCAGGGCTTTGTCAAGATGGGGCTGAAAAACCTCTAGGGATGGAGATTCCACCCCCTCCCTAGGGAACCCATCTCAGTACTAAAAATCAAATTTAGACAGCGTGGGGTCCTGATCCCAAAGCTCAATTGACCAAGATCTGTGGATCCTGCCGACTACGCCACTGTGACGAACCGGGCCATGTCTGGGCACAGCTGAGGGCGTCCGCTCAGGGCGAATTGCTCAAATCCGGGGCTCCTTACAGCCCCCAGACTGGTGACCTCTCCAAACAGGCCACAAACCAGTCCCACAGTGCGCTTCAGCAACCTGCCTGAAGCCTCCCGAGCAAAACCCCTCCGACACCCCAGCAATATCCGTGCCCCAGAAGGCCCCGGGCCTATACACAGGTGGGGGGGGGGGGGGTCCTAGCACCCAATCCCACCTACCTCGAACAAGTTCTGTCCGGTTCCAAGAAACCAGCCACAGATCCCTGGTCAATTTACCCTCTGGACCTTACCCACAAATCACGCTGGGCCAATCCTTTAGAATCTATATCTAAAGGTTTATTATCACAAGAAAGAAAAGCATGAGAGTAAGGTTATTAAAGTACAGTACGTTACATGCACCGAATCTCCCAGTCCTCGATGCAGGCTCTAGCAGAGATGTTACAGCTGCTGGTTTAAAAGTTCTTGTTGCACATCCTAGCATCAGGATGGGTTCACAGGTCTTCCGGGCTCTTCGATCCCTGCAATGCTGCCTCTGGGATGAAGTGCTGAGCTGAGAACAAAATGGCATCAACCACATGGCCTCTTTATACCTCCTTCCTGGCCTCTTCTTGTATGCAGCAGGTCACCTGGTCAGAGGCCAATCTCTGTGTTTCCTGCTGGCTGCTCTCAGGTGACAGCCCCCATTCTTTAGGTGTGTCCTTGGCCCATCAAGTGCCATTGTCCCACAGGGCTAATCAGCCTGTCCATAGCAATGCTTAACCACATTCAGAGAAATATTCAGCTTCCACACAGATTACAGATTCCTACCTACACACACAGACATTATACACTCACATAAATAGTGTACATAAGATCAGCACACAATAAGCTCCCATTCAATACCCCACATGGCTCCCTTTTATAACAATTTCTAGGGCCAACACCCCCACCTAGGGGTGCAGCAGCGATCTGGCTGCTTCCCTCCAATTCGGTAATGTGACAGTGTTCTATTTCAAAATAAATGCTGTGTAGACCAGAGCCACTCAACACGCAGACCATGGGCCACATGCGGCCCGCAGCCCATTTGTTTGCAGCCTGCAGTGGAGTTTGGGTTTATGCAGGGCTCAACATGAGGGATCCTTTGAACGTGGCCTCCGCTGGGAACATGCTCCACAACAGCGAAGTGTCTCCCAAGCAGGGTGAGCACTGAAAGATGCAAGCAGATGGGCTGGCTGGAACAGACAGGTGCAGGGTGTTGGCATTTCTAGTTCCCAAGGAGGAGGTGCCAGGAGTGCCAGGGCATTGTGGGAAGTACTGACTGCTTAGCCTTGTGGACAGAGCCTGAGAGGTTCTGACTGGCTCACACTGGTCATATTTGGGTCCAGTGCCATGGCTTAAGGCTTAATATTTATTTTAATGCCCAGCAGTGTGAAAGACGCTATTTGCACATATTTCCATATATATATTTGCATGTACATGCAACTACACTTAAGTTGCAGCCCTCAGCATGTCCTGTATCATTGTGGCCCCCGGGGCTTCCAGAATTGAGTAGCCCTGGTGTAGACGCTCCCAATTTCTTATACCTCTCACTGAGAAGAATACAGGGATGCTGAAAGAACATGCCCGCTTTTTCAGAAACTGTTCCAAAAAAGTGGACGTGTTCCCTGGATGCAGCAGAGCTTTTCCGGGATACCTCTGGTATCCTGGAAAAAACTCTGCCGCACTATTCCAGGTCTTTTGAGCAAGTCCGTTATTTCAAAATGTAACGGGCTCACTCTTCCAAAATCTCTGTAAACCTCATTCCGTGAGGATTAAGGGATGTTTTGTAAGGGTGCTCAATTTCAAAATTTGGTGCTGTCTAGACAGTGCAAATTATGAAATAAACCATTTTGAAATTAACTCAAAATAAACTATACAATTTGCACCGCTCAAATTGCATAGCTTATTTTCAGATAAGGGTGCAGGATTGATGCACCCTGAGTGACTGAGCAGATCAGTGGAAGGGGCCTGATGCCATCACAATTGTAGGGTCCCTGTGCTCAGCTCATGCCGGTGGCAACAGACAACTTGGAGGGAGCCAGAGCCGGGCAGGACCAGGGGACAGGATAGGTATGAAGCAGAGAACAGAGACAGGGTAGCAGAAAATGAATAGGTTCATTCTCACCTATTAAAGTTAATTTGAACTAACGGCTGTTAGTTCGAATTAACTTTGTAGTGTAGACATACCACCAGTGAGTTAGAGCCCAGCTCTGATCCCAGCTCCCTGCTTCACCCACCAGTGTACTGACTTCCTCGCTGCCATGGGGCTGTTTGTATAGGGCTTTTAGAGGAGATTGCAGGCTTAGTTTTGTACAATAGCCCAGGGAACATTGTGAAAAGCCAAAACCTTCCCACCCTCGGTTTTCCTGGCCAGCCAGCGAGTAGCACAAAGGTACTCAGCAGGGTTGATGTTGGGTAGTTTGAAATAAACCCGCCCCAGCTCAGATGAGGTGGTTAAGGCATTGGAGTGCTAATCCATTGTGCTCTGCACGTGTAGGTTCAAATCCCATCCTCATTGGATGCTTGCAACTCTCCCTCTTGCATCTCACAGAGCTCTCTTCAGTTCAGCGCCTGCCCCTCCTGCCTGCCACAGCCCCCTTCCCACTGCAGCATGGGAAAAGGGGAAATCTCCATAGAGACATTCCCAGAGGTAACCCTCAATTCCTTCTGCCCTCACAGGGAAACCTCACAAAGGAGATTCCAGGCAGCCAAGCCATGGGGATCTCTGAGATTGCACCTGGCTGTTGCCGTGGTCCCTTTGTGAGGTCACTGCCTCCCAACCACCTTCAACCAATGAGCTGAGGTGCTGCAAAAGGCCCTTGTGATGCCACTGCTGCCTGACAGGGCTCATGTCCTGCCCCGGGCAGCCCCTTGGCATGTTTGAGCTGCTCCCCCATGTCACCCCCCTCCCCCCCCACACTCAGGCCTAGTTCTGGGACTCAAACAGGGAATATCTCAGGGTGCCACATGCAATCAGCAGACTTTAAGGCAAGAAGAGACCATTAGATCCTCTCATCTGAGACCTGCCCTCTCCCCTGTATCAGCAGCCTCCCGCATGGCACAGCAGTGAGTTTTGCACCAAAGCACACTCCAGAAAGGCATCTGATCTTCATTGCCAGCCCCCCAGAGGTGGAGAAAGCACCACACCACTTGGGAGTGGGGAGGGATTGATACAGTGACAGGAGGGGAAGTGACCCCAAGGCCACACTTGTGAGTCTGTATCACACACACATGCACAACAGCCCTGCACTCCGGCTGTACAGGTTCCTTCATTCTGTTCTTTCCTAACACTGGCAGGCCTGGTTGCACACACTGCTTGGTATTGACAGAGCTATTGCGGGAGAGATGCACTAAGTTATTGGTTATTGTGAGGGGCCTCCTGGTTTTCCACCTGAAACTGGGATGCCCTCGAGCCCTGTGTCTCACCAGCTTGGGCCCCTTACTCTGTGCTGCAGGGATGAGGTGGAAATGGCCCCTGACCCTGCACTTACACAAAGCTTTACACAGCCCGGGACAGACCCGGCTGCAGTTACTGTGAAGCTTCTCCCCATCTCTGAAGCCTGGTTCTCCATCCCTGTCCTATCTTGCCACAGTCCTAAGCCTGAGCAGTGTAAATGTATTACCCTGGGCACCAACCTTCAATGTCGTGAGGCCAATGCAGCCCAGGTAAAATATCTCTCAACTCCAGAGAGATAGGCTTGAGTGACTATGAGCAGTGAGCACACAGCGCAAAGACGATCACCCAAGAAATAAACAAAAAAACCATCTAAGCCTCGGAAACTGGACAGGCTTGGAACGAAGGAACATCTCACCCTCGTACGCAGTAGGAACAGTCCACCAAGCTTTTAGACACAGGCAGGCAGGCTGGCCAAGGGGCAGAGGCTGTGAAAGCTGATAGCTTGCCTGAGACCTCCAGGAACCAGCATGAAGCACTATCCCAAGCATATCTCTGACAGGAGCAGAAGGGGATTGATGAGATAGGGAGTTGTGGAGAGTGTCTAATGGGTTGCGCAGCAAGTTGCCCTGGTTAGGGGTGTGGTTAAAACACAGGCCTCGCTGTGAGCAGGTTTGAACCTGCGCAGGGAAACCCTGGTGGATTTCTAGTCCAACACCTTCACCACTCAGCCATCACAGTTGGAAGCACAGCCCTGCGAACCACTGGGAAACAAATTGAAAAATTACCAGACATAAAGGCTGTATCTACACCGGTCACTTATTCCGGAAAATCAGCCGCTTTTCCGGAATAACTTGCCAGCTGTCTACACTGGCCCCTTGAATTTCCGGAAAAGCACTGATGATCTAATGTAAAATCATCAGTGTTTTTCCGGAAAACTGTTCCAGAAAAGGGCCAGTGTAGACAGCACAGATTTCTTTTCCGCAAAAAAGCCCCAATCGTGAAAATGGCGATCGGGGCTTTTTTGCGGAAAAGCGCGTCTAGATTGGCCACGGACGCTTTTCCGCAAAAAGTGCTTTTCCGGAAAAGCATCCTGCCAATATAGACATGCTTTTTCCGAAAATGCTTATAACGGAAAAGTTTTCCGTTATAAGCATTTCCAGAAAAGGGTGCCAGTGTAGACGTAGCCCTAATGTCTGGTATTTTCTAATTAGGTAAGTTTTATTATAATTAGGTGTATCAGTCCTTAGCTGTGAACTGCCAGGCTGGAAGATGTGCTCACGCTGCCTGAGTGTGTCTATCTGCCAGGCAGTTTGCAACTACTCGAGGGAAGGTATGTGTGTGTATATGGGAGGGGGGGGTAAAATGGAATCCCTGGCCAGACTCACTCATCTGCCAGGGTCTGCAGGTGCCTGGGTCAGTCCCACTCCCCGCCCCTTCTCCTCCTGATCTCCCCAGTACAGCCCTGCTGCCCCTGTCCAGCCCTACTTCTGGCAGCTGGTTCCCCCCACCTCCCACCGATCTCCCTCGGTCAGCTCCACTCCCCTGACGACCCCCCCAACCAGCCATGCTGCCCCCATCCAGCCCTGCTTCCAGCAGCTGGTTCTCCTGTCCATCTCCTCCTGATCTCCCCTTGCCGCCCTCCCTCCCCCAGCCAGCCCTGGTTCCGCCACCTGCCCTCCCCAATTTCTGCCAGACAGCCTGCTGCCCCCAACCCTGCTTCTGCCGCCCACCCGTCTGCCTGCCCCAAACTCTGTGGGACAGCCCTGCTACTTCCAACCCTGCTTCCACTACCCGCCTGCCCAGATCTCCGTGGGACAGCCCCGCTACTTCCAACCCTGCTTCTGCTGCCCGCCCACCCAGATCTCCGCGGGACAGCCCTGCTACTTCCAACCCTGCTTCTGCTGCCCACCCGCCCAGATCTCCGCGGGACAGCCCCGCTACTTCCAACCCTTCTTCTGCCACCCGCCCCTCCAGATCTCTGCAGGACAGCCCTGCTATCTCCAACCCTGCTTCCGCTACCCACCTGCCTCCCCCCATCTCTGCGGGACAGCCCTGCTGCCCTCAACCCTGCTTCCCGGTGGCTGGTTTCCCCCACACACACACCTCCTCCCAGCCCACCCTGCTCTGCTCCCCTCCCGGCAGCCATGCTAAGGCCCGGTATTTTTTTTTTCCACGGCCCAGTACTGAGCCGTGGCCCATAGTTTGGGAAACGCTGGCATAGCTTATTTCAAAATAGCCTATTTCAAAATTGGGAATGTCTATACAGCACTTATTTTGAAATAGAGCACTCTTCCTCCAATTTCCCTTACTCTTCATACAATGAGGGTTACAAGAGGTGGAGTGAGAAGTCCTCCAGTATGACAGTGTTTCAACACTATTCAAAATAATTGTCTGCTGTGTTGACATGGACTAAGTTATTTTGAAATAATGTTGCTGTGTAGACCTTAGGATGCATTAGGAGAGGCATTTCCAGCAGATCTAGAGAAATTATTATTCCCCTCTATTCAGCACTGGTGAAGCCACATCTGGAGTACTGTGTCCAGTTCTGCCCACCCCACCCACCCTCCATGGAAAGTGGACGCACTGAAGAGGGTCCAGAAGAGTGCAACCAAAATGTTTAGGGGCTGGAACATGTGACCTACAAGAAGAGGCTGAAGGATTTGTACTTGTTTAGTCTGCTAAAGAGAAGAGTGAGGAGGGATTTGTCAGCAGCCTTCAACTTCCTGAAAGGAGGTTACAAAGAGGATGGAGAAAGGCTGTTCACAGTAGTGACGGATGGCAGAACAAGGAACAATGGTCTCAAGTTACAGTGGGAGAGGTCTAGGTTGGATATTAGGAAAAACTATTTCACTAGGAGGGTGGTAAAGTTCTGGAATGGGTTCCCTAGGGAGGTGGTGGAATCTCCATCTCTAGAGGTTAAGTACCAGCCTGACAAAGCCCTGGCTGGGCTGATTTAGTTGGGCTCATCCCGCTTTGGGCAGAGTGCTGGACTCGATGACCACCTGAGGTCTCTTCCAGCCTTAGGATTTTATCATATGATTCTATGACATGCCGGTGGTCATGGTACATCCAGGTATCAATGACATAGGGAAAGATAGGCAAGAGGTCCTGGAAGCAAATTTAGGTGCTAGGGAAGAGATTGAAATCCAGGGCCTCAATGTTAGTGTTCTCTGAAACGCTTCCAGTTCCAAAGGCGGGGCCACGTAGACAGGCAGAATTGCAGGGTCTCAGTGCCTGCATGAGACAATCATATAGCTTATTTCAGAGGGGTTGTAGTATTGCCACCTTTACTTGTGCAGTGCCTTCAGAGAAAAGTACCCAGAGAGTGGGGGCTACTGGCTACATACCCAGCTCCGAATGCAGCACAGAATGGTAGCAATATCACAACTCCTCCAACAATAACCTTGTGACACCTCTCCACACCCCACAATTCCTTTATTGGTCAGGATCCCAACAATTACACGACCATGAAATTTCAAATTAAAATATCTGAAATAAGTGATATTTATGGTTTTTAAAATCATCTGACTGCAACACTGACAGAAAGGGACCACGAATAACAACAGATACTACTTTTGTCTTTAGAAGAATTTTTGTACTCATACACATGTATCATTTTTTACTTCAAGTTATGAGTACTGGCTCTGTACTTCTATTTGGTGTTTTGTTTTTGGGAGATTAACAACAGGCTTCACCCACCTGTTGAGAAAGTGTCACTAATCATATGTATAGAAATACTTGACTGACAATGCACCTCAAGTGGTGCCAATCCACAGCTGAAGACTTTGCTGTGTACCTTCACACCAACATATAAGACATGGGTCTTGTATAAAAGGAGAGTCGTGAAGAGACAGGTGACTTGGTCAAGTGACAAACTCCATTTTAGAAGGTACTTTCACACAGCAAGAACAATGGAATTCCCTCCACAAGGGCAAGAGTATAAAGGGGGCCCTGAGGTTTCTCCATTTTTGTCTTTATTCCAGCTTATCACTTCAGGAGCATCTTTGCTATAAATTGAGCCCAAAAGGACTGATGGCCCACCCTAACAAAGGATGTGATCCAGAGAGATTTAAGATAGCTGTTTATTCCATCTCCGTTACAAGCCTGCACCAGGAACATTGCAACAGGTATATGTATTTTGTTTCTTTTAACAATTTTACTCTCAACACTTTCTTTCTTTCATTATTGATAAATCATTTGATTTTAGATTCTAAAGGACTGCCACAGCATGCTCTTTTAGGTAGGATCTAAAGTATAAATGGACCTGGAAATGCGGCAGATTCTTGGGGATTGTGAGAACCTGCTTGGATTTGGTATGATTGGTTTTTATAACCTTCATCTATGGAAGGTATGGTGCCAGTTGTGGCACTAGAGAAGCTGAGGGGGTTTCTCTGCAGTGTGGCTTCTCCTATGTCTAACAAGGACTGGGCTCTCACTGAAGCTTTTATCACACTTAGGGCATTTATACTCTGTTCCACTGAATTTTTCCCACACATGCGTAGAATGAGTTTTGTTAGGGGCACCAACAGGGAGGGAATGTGACACCATCTCTGTATTGGTGCCCAGAACTAAGTTCATGTGGTAGGAGTGGGGATCAGCAGTTTGGATTGTGCAAAGGAGGCTCAGGGCTGGGCAAAAAGTTGAGGAACAGGGGTGTGAGGGCTGGCTCTGGGGTGGGGCTAGGGATGAGGGCCTCAGGGCTAATTGAGGGCTCCAGCTAAGGGGGTGATCTCAAGGATAGAGAGGATTGAATGCAGGCCACTGAAAGGCTACATCCAGGAGAGAAAACTCCCATGAGCTCACTCTGTCTCTGTCGCAGTTATGGTGCTATTGTGAAGGGGGAGAGGGGGAAGAAATCTTTTTGCCATGGTAGCTCTGCAGCTGCAGGATAGCCAACTATCCTCTGGCCAAGGCAGCTCTGGTCCGGGGTTGAGACCACTGGATAGAGGTATCTCCCCCTCTCCCCACCCTCAGAGACCTAAGAGCTCACATGGCATTGAATATTCTGCAGAAGAGCCACATGGCCACACAGCTTAAAGCAGAGTTAGGCAATAATTTTTTATGGGGGGGGGGGGCTTTCCAAGATCTTAGAAAGTGATCCAGGGCTGCACTCTTCCACGATATTAATGGAGGAGGTGCAGGGTTGGGGATGGAGGTTGGGTGCAGAAGGGAGCTTGGGAAAGGGGGTTGGGGTGCAGGAAGAGAATGGAGTTTGGGAGGGAGTCTGGGTGAAGGAGGCAGTTGTGACCTAGGGCAGGGGATTGGGTGCAGGGTTTTGGGATGTGACTTAGTGTAGGAAGTGATTGTGATCTGGGGAAAGATATTGGAGTGCCCGATCTGGGAGAAGGAGGGGAGAGACTGGAGTTCCAGAAGCAAACTCTAGCCAGGAGACAGCCAACAGCCAAGTCTGCCTGCCTGCAGAGCAGAGGTTAAAATGTTTCTTAGTCAGCCAGCCAGCATACCCAGCCACGTGCTTGTGTGAACAAGAGGGGAGGGGGTATGGTGCTTTGCGGCTGCCTGTTATTTAAACAGGAAGGTCCCATGGGCCAGTTTCTGGCCATAAGCCAGCCAATGGGATTTTGCTAGGGGCACAGGCAGTACCTGAAGCTTTCCCTGTCCCCTCCAGGATTACAGTTTTAATGGGAAATAGGGCCCAGCAGCCATGTTACCAGGTGGGGATATAAGTGACTAATTAACTATCTGTGATGGAATGGACAAGGCCCCAATACCCCTGTGGGAGGCTTTTCCACACCCTGCCCAGTAACAGAAATAGAAGAATGGTCCTCCAAGCAGAACAGAGTGGCAGCCTCTGCTGCTAGAGCTGAAGTACCTGCATAAGTACTCTCTGCTACTGCAGGGCTACTGCAGGGCTGCTCATTCTGCCTCTTGCTGTGCTTCCAGCAAGTGCCTCTGCAGTGCTATGCTGCTGCTGGGCCAGCAGACTCTCCCACTCCTCCATTACCCCTTGTATGCAGGGATGGCTCATAACTCCCACTCCTGGTACCAGTGTAAAGGGTTCTGCCCTTCTTGTGAGCACCACTCAGTGGCTGAGGAGAGTCTTATAGTCTCTACTCAGCTGTCTGCAGGAGAGTAAGTTTCTGGTATGTGGCCTGGGGCCAGACCTCTTCTTTTACCTCTGTTGCGGCTGCTGGGGGGTTGGGGGAAGGGACCCAGGCCCACCCACTCCTGTGGGTTCAAGCCCACAGACCCTATAAGTAGCAGTTACCTGCAGAGTCTCAAAGTGATTGGTTGTCGTCACGCTCCCTGGGCCACTTCTCCAGGAAGCTATTCCATCCAGCCCTTTCTCTAGGGCCTTGTGATCAAGTTCTCCCTGTTCGGGTTCTGCAAGGGTTGCCATTGGCTTACTGAATAGTCAGCCATGGGACCTGATTCCGACCAGGTATGAAGTCTAACGCCTACTCGGAGCTGTCCAGAGTACTGATCTTCTCCCAGTCAGCCATTAGTTGAGCTGGGTTGAGCTCCAGGAATGAACTGCCAAGCCCTGACCTAGCAGCTTCTTTTATATCATCCTGCTGCACCCTGATTGGCTACCACAGAAGCTGCCACTCTGTTCTGCTTGGAAGACCTCTCTTCTCCTCCTGTTGCTGGGCAGGGTATGGAAAGGCCTCAAAGCAGGGATATTAGGGCTTTTCACACTATCCAATAAGCATAAGCTTATCAGATAGTTGACTACTCCCTCAGCTAGTTGCTCCCTCCCATCTTGCTGCCTCTATCAGACTAGTCCAGGGAAATTCCATCAATTAGCTGATTAAATGAAATTTAACATTCCTATTTCCAAGTGGCTTGCAGGGCTGCAGGGAAAGCAAGGCAACCAGCCTGAGGCTCCCCACTGCTTCTGTGGGCTAATCTGGCCTGCAGGCTTGTAATTTGCCCAGACATGGCTTAAAGGGAACTCAGGTTATAGGGTTTCTCCCCTGTGTGGGTTCTGTTATGTTGAATGAAGTCTGACCTGTGTTTGAAGCCTTTTCCACAATCAAAGCAATTATGGGGTGTCTCTCTTGTGTGTATTATCTGGTGATCAATGAGGTGGGAGTACCGACTGAAGCATTTCCCACAGGCAGAGCATCTGAAGGGTTTCTCTCCTGTGTGGATTCTCCTGTGGATAACAAGATTTGAGCTCTGACTGAAGCATTTTCCACAGTCAGAGCAGGTGAAAGGTTTCTCCCCTTTGTGGCTTCTCCAATGTGTATTAAGGTGTGAGCTGCAACTGAAGCTTTTCCCACAGTCAGAGCAGCTGAAGGGTTTCTCTACTGTATGGCTTCTTTCATGTTTCACAAGGTCTGACCTTTCCTTGAAGCTTTTTCTACAGTCAGAGCAGCTGAAAGGTTTCTCCCCTGTGTGGATTCTCTTATGTCTAACAAGGTGTGACCTCTGACTGAAGCTTTTCCCACAGTCAGAGCAGCTGAAAGGTCTCTCTCCTGTGTGGGTTCTCCTATGTGCGACAAGACTTGAACTCTGACTGAAGCTCTTCCCACAGTCAGAGCAGCTGAAAGGTTTCTCCCCTGTGTGGGCTCTCTTATGTTGAATAAAGTGTGACCTCTGTTTGAAGGCTTTTCCACAATCAGAGCAGTTATGGAGTGTCTCTCTTGTATGTTTTATCTGGTGATCAATAAGGTCCGAGTGCTCACCGAAGTATTTCCCGCAGTCAGAGCAGGTGAAGGTTTTCTCTCTTGTGTGGATTCCTTCATGTTTAGCAAGGTCTGACCTCTCCTTGAAGCTTTTTCTGCAGTAAGAGCAGGTGAAGGGTTTCTCCCCTGTGTGAGTTCTCCTATGTCTAATAAGGTGTGATCTCTGACTGAAGCTTTTCCCACAGTCAGAGCAGCTGAAAGGCTTCTCTCCTGTGTGGGTTCTCCTATGTGCAACAAGACTTGAACTCTGACTGAAGCTTTTCCCACAGTCAGAACAGGTGAAGGGTTTCTCTCCTGTGTGGGCTTTCTTATGATGAACCAAGTCTGATCTGTCTTCAAAGCCTTTTCCACCATCAGAGCAGTTATGGTCTGTCTCTCTTGTATGTATTATCTGGTGATCAATGAGGTGGGAGCGCCGACTGAAGCATTTCCCACAGTCAGAGCAGCTGAAGGGTTTCTCCCCTTTGTGGATTCTCTTATGTCTGGTGAGATTTGACTGCAAACTGAAGCTTTTCCCACAGTCAGAGCAAGTGAAGGGTTTCTCCCCTTTGTGGCTTCTCCAATGTATAATAAGGTGTGAACTGCAACTGAAGCTTTTCCCACAATCAGAGCAGCTGAAAGGTTTCTTCCTTGCGTGGGTCCTGCTATGTTTAATAAAGTCTGACCTGCGTTTGAAGCCTTGTCCGCATTCGGAGCAGTTATGGGATGTTTCTCTTGTATGTATTATCTGGTGTTCAATGAGGTGGGCACGCCGACTGAAGCATTTCCCACAGTCAGAGCAGCTGAAGGGTTTTTCCCCTTTGTGGATTCTCTTATGTCTAGCAAGATTTGACTGCAGACTGAAGCTTTTCCCACAGTCAGAGCAGCTGTAGGGTTTCTCCCCTCTGTGGCTTCTCCAATGTTCAATACGGTGTGAACTGCAACTGAAGCTTTTCCCACAATCAGAGCAACTGAAAGGTTTCTCTCCTGTGTGGCTTCTTTCATGTTTCACAAGATCTGACCTCTCCTTGAAGCTTTTTCTACAGTCAGAGCAGCTGAAGGGTTTATCCCCTGTGTGACTTCTCCTGTGTCTAAGAAGATGTGACCTCTGACTGAAGCTTTTCCCACAATCAGAGCAGCTGAAAGGTTTCTCTCCTGTGTGGGTTCTCCTGTGTGCAACAAAGTTTGAACTGTGACTGAAGCTTTTCCCACAGTCAGAGCAGCTGAAGGGTTTCTCTCCTGTGTGGGATTTGTTATGTTTATCAAGGTCTGAGCTCTCACTGAAACTCGTCCCACAAAAAGAGCATTTGAAGGGCTTCTCTCCTGTGTGTTCCTTTTCATGTTTAAAAAGAGTTGCACAATCACTGCAAGTGCAAGGTGACTGTTGATGGGGGATTTTCTGTTGAACAGTTTCTGTGTTTGTTTTCACCCCTTTGCTTCTGTGACTGGATTTACCCTGCCCCTCTCCTGTATAGTTTCCCTGACACCTTTGTGGGGTACACTGACTCTCACAGGTCTCTCCTTGTTCAGGACTCTGAGAAACATGCCCTTCAGATCTTTCCAACACCACCCCACTTGGAGCCATTCGCTCTGGTCGTTCCTGCTGAAGACTCTTCTCATGGTTCTCACTCAGCATCCCATCACCTGCTGAGACAGAGAGAGAGAATCCAGACAGGAGTTATTCCCTGTGCTGAGCTGAAAGGAAACTAACAGAGAAATAGAAAAAGGGAACATACCTAAAGAATGGCTTGAAATATTGAATAATCATGAGCTGAGTTCACCCTCCTTCTCTATAATCTTTTCCCCCACCCAGCACCCTCAGACAGGCCGAAGGGGCAGTTAGACTTGATGAAAATGCACAAGTGACACCTGCTATGAGGACACAAAAATGGGTTTCTGAGTCAATTTAGCTGAATGCTCACCTGTGTGGGTGTCTCTGATGATCTCCCCTTCCTTACAGCCCTGGAGATCCAAGACCCACAGGTCTTCCCCTCGCTCCACCCAGGAGATCACATTCGCTGTGGAGACAGGAAATCCTGTTCAGGGGTGCAATTAACTAAGTGGGGATCTTGTTCATTGAGGTTTGTGCCATTACTGCTTCCAGAGCCAGGATCTGAGTTGCCCACCCAGAGAGGCTCCTTCCCCACCTTGCACAGACTGGGCTCTGGCTGGCAGAAGATCCAAGGACACACTCACCTGCAATAAAGGTGCATCCCCCCTGCCTCAAGAATGGCCCAGCTGATTCCCCAGAGGAGCGGAGTTATCTGCTGAGCTATCTCTAAGGTACAACTAATTTTCCCTTATGGCCTGTTCCATTCCCCCATCCAAGGGAAGGACAGGAACACACTGCTCAGAAGGGGAGCTCTAGTGAGGGCTTACAGGGCTGACACTATAGGCAGGGTTAAGACTGCAATTGCCACATGGCGGGTCACTAGGGCTTGGAGAGAAAGGACTCAGAAGAGCTCTGGAGCCCCAAGGACTCTGTGCCCAAAACTCCTGGCTGGGGGGCTTGGCTCGCCTTGCTCTTTGGCTCAGATGCTCTACTTGATCCAGAAGGAGGCAGAGGAAGTTGTTGGAGGACAAAATGATCCCTTGGTTGGCTGCTTCAGGCTGTGTCCATGCTCCACACTCCTGGTCTCAACTGCCTGGCTGGGTGGACCCTGCCAGATACCCACAACACCTGCCACTCTCACGGCCAGCCAGGGCAGAAATGGGCTGTGCTGCTTCTCTGTTGCTTGTGGGTTTTGTTGCAGATCAGCTCCCCCTCTGCAGCCTCAGTTCTACTCTGCCACCAGCAGCAGATTCTGTGTGGTTTCCCAGCCTCCCTCTTGTGGCCAGTCTGGACTGACATTTGGTGCCCCCTCTGGGCTGCACAGAATCTACCAGAGGCAGGAAAGGTCTCTAAGACTACACCCCCTCCCCCCTTCCAGGGACTCAACCCACTGGCACAAAGGGGACCCTGCAGGCACTAACAGCAGCTGGACCCAGACCTCTGGTATCTGCCGTTCCTGTCTGGGCCCTTCCACTCACACTTCGGGCCAAGGCACAACATGGGCAAGATGGTGTGGAAGCACATTGAGACCTTGGCTGTGAGAAGAGCAGCACCACTGTTATGTTCCTGAACTTGCTTCCCTGGGAAAGGGTATGGAAGGGACAGTCTCAAAGGGTACGTCTACACTACAGCGCTAGTTCGAACTAACTTAGTTCGAATTACTTAATTCGAACTAAGCTAATTCGAACTAACGCGTCTAGAACTAAAAACTAGTTCGAATTAGCGTTTTGCTAATTCGAACTAGCAAGTCCACATTGAGTGGACTCTGAACAGGGCTTAAGGATGGCCGGAAGCAATGCCGGCAGGGCATAAGAGGAGGACTTAGAGCATGGAGATGCTGTCTCAGGCTAGCCGAGGGCTGCGCTTAAAGGGTCCCGACCCCCACCCCGGACACACAGTTCTAAGGGGTGCCCCGCTTGCAAAGAAGTTCTGGCTTGGAGTGCCCGGAGTACCCACACTGGGCACATCACACCACTTGGCCATCAGCCCGGCTGCACTTGCCGCAGGCTGCCATCTGGGGAGAGGGGGCAATTGGGGGGCTGCAGGAGAGCTTCCACCCCCAGAAGCCCGCAGAGCCAGCCCAGTCGTCCCCATCGGGGGCTCGTGCCCCATTCCTCCCTCACCTCCTTCCACTTACCCTTCCCTAGCCCCCCTTCTCATTGATGTACAAAATAAAGATAACGTTTCCTCCAACATTGACTCTGTCTTTATTGAACAAAACTGGGGGAGACTGGGAAAAGGAGGTGGGAGAGGGGAAGAGAAAGGCTGGGAGAGGGGAGGGCAACTAACATGATCAGGGGTTGGGAACAGGTCCCAGATGAAGAGAGGCTACAGAGACTGGGACTGTTCAGCTTAGAAAAGAGGAGACGGAGGGGAGACAGGATAGAGGTCTCTAAAAGCAGGGGTTGGGTGGAGAGGGTGCATTCAGAAAAGTTCTTCATGAGTTCCCATAAAGAAGGACTAGAGGACACCAAAGGAAAGGAATGGGTAGCAGGCTTCAAACTAGTAAGAGAAAGTTGTTCTTCAGAAAGCAAATAGTTAACCTGCGGAACTCCTTGCTGCAGGAGGCTGTGAAGGCTACAACTAGAACAGAGTTTAAAGGGAAGTGAGATCAAGTCATGGAGGTTGGGTCCATGGAGTAGTCTTAGCCAGGGGGTAGGAGTGGTGTCCCTGCCCAAAGTTTGTGGAAGGCTGGAGAGGGATGGCACGAGACAAATGCCTTGGTCACTGTCTTCGGTCCATCCCCTCCAGGGTCCCTAGGGTTGGCCGCTGTCGGCAGACAGGCTACTGGGCTAGATGGACCTTTGGTCTGACCCAGGACGGCCATTGTAAGCTCAGGGCTCAGGGTCGGGGGTCTCAGTGGACCCCCTTGATTTTCATGCACACCTGCTCCTGGGTGGCCAGGCTGGCAGCTCTCCTGTCCTAGACGGCCACTTTCCTGTGCCTAGTGCGGAGATCGTGGACGAGGTCCACGATGTCCGCACTAGCCCAGGAAGGTGCCCACCTCTTGCGGTCCAGGGCAAGCTCCCGGGAGCCGCCAGCCTGGTCCCGGGAAGAGGGGGTGGGCTGGGGGACATTGGGTGGGTGGCTCTGTGCCGTGCCAGGTGCAGGATCTGCCGGCTGGGCACTGGCAGGCTTGCACCTGGCACGGGCACCGTAGCCAGCCCGTGCCCCTTTAAGGGGTCCGGGGCCGGGAGGGGGGCATAGAGTTTCCCTGGTGTTGGCCAGAGTGGCCACCAGGGAAACCTGGGGAGGGCTAGCCTCCCACTAGTTCGAATTAAGGGGCTACACACCCCTTAATTCGAACTAGCTAGTTCGAACTAGGCTTAATCCTCGTAAAATGAGGTTTACCTAGTTCGAACTAAGCGCTCTGCTAGTTCGATTCAAATTCGAACTAGCGGAGCGCTAGTGTAGCGCCTATTAAAGTTAGTTCGAACTAACGTCCGTTAGTTCGAACTAACTTTGTAGTGTAGACATACCCTAACACAGGAGCCAGGATTTATTGGATGGATACTCCTGACATTGGGAGGCAGGAGACAATGAGGGACCCTGAACCAAACCCAACCCAGCTGCTCCTCACCCAGCTTCTGTTACCCGATGGGACAGGAATCCTTACCCAGCCAGCTCACAGCCTCATAATTCTCCTGCATCACATCCCAATAGAGGGCTCTCTGACCCGGGTCCAGCAGAGCCCATTCCTCCTCAGAGAAATACACAGCCACCTCCTCGAAGGTCACCGGCTCCACCATAGCCATTTTCTTTTCCTGGCTCTGTAGGCCATGGGCTGAACTGGAGCAAGACATGGGTGTTCTGCAGCCTGCAGTGGGAGAAGGGGGATTGGAGACATTTCAGAAGGGTTTTTTTAACCCTTTCCACACTCCCATTCTACCTAGACTCTGTGACAGATGATGCACATGCTGGACAGCCATTTGGGCAAATTCTTGAGTCTCAATATTACATAAACAGCACACACCAGTGAGACCCCAAATCCATATTAATTTCTCTCACTGGCTTGAGTTTCAACATTATTGCATCTGCAACAATGGGGTTCAGTTCTCAATGCCCAGTGTTTTTTATTTAAAAAAAAAAGCTGCAACTTCACCTGCCTGAATACAGGTTTAGGTGTAAGAGCTCTGACACCAATCCAGGAAATCTGCTACCTTGATACCAGGGGATCCAAAAGAATAAAATGCCACAGGAAATGCAAGTACAAACAGCACGAAAAACTGCAGTGCAGACAGGAAATGCTACACTGGGAACATGGGGCTAAGAGATGCAGAAACTGCCAGCAGCACAGAACACACTTTGGGACCCCAGCTTTTTGCACAATGGTGCCTTGACCAGCTTCGTGCACACAGAGCTGTCAGTGGTGAATACCTCCCCTACACTTCTCTCACACTGGGAAGGTGACAAATTGACCCTTCCCCCACACCCGCACACTAGTGCTCTGCTACCTCCTGGCCTGAGCAGCCAGAGGACTCTCCCCTCTCCTGGGACCTGACAGCATAGGGGCGGCTGGGGGGCTGCAGGGCATGAAAGGACAGGGAGGAGGCAGCAAGTGAGGGATGGAAAGGACAGATGGGTATGGTGACCATACAGCCCCAAAAATCTGGGACAGTCCTGGATTTCAGTCTCTGTTTCTTGTCCCAGTGCCCCGAAAAACACTAAAGAGGTCCCGGAAACAGCAGCACAGCTAGAAAGGGCTGAATGCTTCTGTTTCCCCAACCCCTCCTCCTCCCAGGTGTGCAGGCACCACTCACAGATTTTTCCCACTGCTTTGGAATCCAGCCAATAGGAGCACTGAGAGACAGTGCTTGATTCCTCTGGCCAGCAGGCAGTTCTTTCGGGAGCCACCAGTAAAACAGCAGCAGGTAAGTGGTCTCCTTCCTCTCCACAAAACTTGCTCTTCTTAGATTGAAAAGGCAGAGCTGGGGGGATGGGGCCAGCTGAGCTGAGAATCAGCTGATCCCAGTTTGTGCACAGAGCAGGCTCTGTCTTAACTGTAAAAAGCCACATGGCTCTTACTCAATTTAAAAGGAAGAGCTAGCGCTGTGCACAAACTGGGATCAGCTTATTCCCAGCTCAGCTGGCCCTGTCCCACGGCTCGGCCTTTTCAATCTAAAACAACCAGCATGGCTTTTGCTAAGTTTTTAGAGGGGAGAGCTGCAGCTGGACCAGGAATCAGCTGATTCCCTCTGCATTTTAAACCTAGTAAAAGCCATGTGGATCTTAGATTTAAAAGGCAGAGCTGCATGGGACAGCACCAGCTGAGACTCCCAGATACTGGCCAAGCTGCTCCTGCCCCCTATGCCCTGGCCAGACCCCACCAGTACCCTGCTCCTGCCCCCTGGCCAAACCCCCACCAGCACCCTGCCCCCAGGCCAGACACCCACCCACACCCTGCTCCTTGGCCAGACACCCACCAGCATCCTGCTCCTGCCCCCTCCCTACTGGCCAGACTCCTACCCACAGCTTGCTCCTGTATCCTACTTTCCACCCAGATTCTGCACCTCTGTCCCTATCCCACTCACTGGCAGCCCTGTCCCACATACTGAACCCTTCATTTTTGGCCCCACCTCATAATATAGAGGGGGCCCACAAAATCCATTAACCCTGGAACCCAGAGGAGTTAATCTGGCCTGAGGCCTTGAACCTCAGTCCTACCTACCTTCCCCCACATGGGACTGGAGCACCAGGGGAGGGAGGTGTCTCAATTGGGGACCACATAAGAGACGATTGAGGTTTTGAGGAGATCTGGAGGGGGGAATTGGCAAGCAGAGCGGCAGGAGGGGTGGGGGGGACTAGCAAGCTTAGTGAGCAGGGGGCACAACCCACTAATGTAATTGTAAAATTTTATTTTAGTGTCAAATGAATGCAAAGAGCAGGAAAAGAATGTACACTTTAATTAGGCTTGGCAAAAGGAATAGCCTTTTTAAAAGAAACACCACACCCCACACATAACATTTTGCACCCAATGCGGTAGTGAGATAAATGTTGCTCATGGCAGGAAATTTGACATCACTGCACATATTCAATCAAAGAAACATCAGTTAGCTGTCTGCTCTGCAACCTCCAGTGCTTCAATGAAGAAATGTATTATAAAAGATGATTCTGTTAAAATGGAGCTTGTGGCAAAGGAAGCAGTAATTGCATAGCATACTGTAAAACACAATCACAGTTTCAGATCTGTAGATTGCACCTGTAAGCTAATTTCTACATTGCTTGGGCCTACATTTTCATCAGCACAAAAAGTGAACCAATCATGAAAAACCTTCTTGCTCCAGAAGCTGAAAAGATTTTGCAACAGGAGTTGGCAAAACTTCACATCTCACCATTATGGTAGGTTCATCTAACCGCAAAGGTCAAAAGGCTGTTCCTCTCTTAGTAAGAGACTTCCATGCGAGTATAGAGCTAATGTGAAAGTTCTTGGACTTGATCTCCTGCCAGGTGAGACAAGTGACCAATCCAATGATTATGTTTTCTTTGTTTGGAGCCGCACCCTTTACTTCCGGGCATGTGCCCATCTTGACCGTTGAAGTTTTACCGGGGAGGGGGACGGACGGACTGCTGGTGGTAGGTGGGTGTGGCTAAATGGGTTCAGGGTGTGGGTAATGTGTTCCCCTTTTTGGTTTAGAACAGTGGTTCCCAATCTTTTTGATACTGGGGACCAGTAAACCCATTCACAAGCTTTTGGAGCACTGGTAACATTTATTTGTATATTCATTAAGCAAATGATGAATATGCAAATAAATTGTGTTGCTGGCCCTACCTGTCCCGCAGGTTGCTCTGCCCCCCTTCCTGGCCCCAATCCTGGCCACTTTATCAGCTGGCATCAGCTCCCCCAGCTGCATCCGGTGCCGGGGGTTCTCCATTGGTGCACATGGTGCCTGGCCTTCTCCCTGAGTCCTAGCGCCCGCCGGATCTAGCCCTGCCACCCAGGAGCATGCCTGACAGAGCTGCCATGGCAGTGGCTCTCTCCCAAGAGGGCCATGCCATCATACTCGGCAGTGTGGGCTGCTGCTACGTTGTCACGCAAATTAATAGGATCATGCGCAATCATTTTTCTAAGGACTGGTATTTTTTTTTTTTTTATAAGGACCGGTAACTGGGCCGCGGCCCACATTTTGGGAATCGCTGGTTTAGAAAATATGGTCACCGGCTCCCCTCCCCCCCACCGCATTTGTTACATGCGCTGCAAATGTTCCCCCCCTCCCCCCATGAGTTTTTTCCTGTGTAGCAGCTCTCTACACACAAGGGCTACGTCTACACTGGCAGCTTCTTACGCAAGGACTGTTTTGCAGAAGAGCTCTTGCCCAAAAAGTTTTCTACAAGAGCGCGTGTACACTGACATGTGCTTTTGTGCAAGAGCATCCATGGCAGTGTGGACGCTCTCTTGTGCAAGAAAGCTCAGATGGCCATTTTAACCACAGGGGCTTCTTGCGCAAGAAATTCATGGTGCCTGTCTACACTGGCCTCTTGTGGAAGAGCTCTTGCACCAGAGGGCTCATTCCTCATGGGGCGAGGAATAACTCTTCCAAAAGAAGCCCTGCTTTCCAACACTAGACTGTAAATTTACTTGTGCAAGTGCAGAATAGACAGTAGGCAAGTTCTTGCGCAAGAAGCTGCCAGTGTAGATGTAGCCAAGCAGTGTGAGTGCCACATGATCTCTGCCCCCCCCCCTCCCGAGAGACAGTAATTTGGGTCCAAGTCAACCCCTCCCCTATCTCTGCCCCCCATCTAACACATCACCTACTCCGCCCGCGCCAAGCGCCCCCACGCACCCTCCCGCCCCACCTTGGCTACTCCGATTTATCCGGCCACGCTCTCAGCCCAGCGGGGTGCCCCCTCCCGCACCCCGGCGCGGCCCCAAAGCAACGCGCGCAGGGCCCGACGCGCGGCCGCGGTCTGTGCTGGGGCCGGGACTTACAGCGGGCAGACGCGGTCGCACGGACCCCGAGTTTCGTCCCGCGCTCTGATCTGTTTTCCCGGGCCCGTGGGCGCTACAACACCGGCCCGTGGGCAGCGGGCGGAGCAAGCGCCTGTTCCCAGCCCCGGCTGCAGGAGCCTTCCAGCTGCCCAGAGCGAAATACCAACCCCCCCCCACCCCGCGGCGGGCGGGGGCAGGAGGCAGCGACTCCCCGCGCCGGGCGCTGCTGCGGGCGGAGCTGGAGGCTCCGTCTCTCCCGGCCGCGCCGCAGCCGGACCGAGCCCGGGGCAGCAGCGCGCAGAGCCAGCTGCACCCAGCGTTCCAGCCCCTGCCAAGCCTGCGCCTGCGCGCAGAGTGAGGGCAGCAGCGTCAGCCGCGGCTACTGCGCATGCTCTGCTCGGGGGCGGCTTTGCTCAGCCTGTTCTAAGGAGAGAACTCTGAGACCAGCTGGTCGAGTCGCTGCAGCCCGGTGTGTGCGGGGCTGGGGGGGAAGGAGGAGGCGGGGGCAGGAGTTGCACTGAGGGGCATGGGGCGCTGCCGGGGGGGGGAGTTTCATGGGGCTGAGGAGAGCGAGGCTGGAGCGGGGGAAAGATGGGGGGGGGAATACCCTTTGCAGAAGCCGCACTTTCCTTTGCTCCCCTCTTCTTTGCCTCCCTCTCCCGTCGCAGAGGAAGAGAAAGTAGGAGTTCAGCACTCCCTGCATCCTGCCTGGCTGCCTCCTGCCCACACCCCTCCCTCGCCAACCTCCTGCACCTCACCTTCTGGCCAGATCCTCACCAACCTCTTGCATCCCACTTCCCGCCCAGATCCCACTCCAAGCCTGCTCCTGCACCTTGTATTGTGCCCAGACCATCACCTCAAGCCCTATCCCGCACCCAACCTCCTGCCCAGGAACCCCCCCCCCCCATTTCCAGTCCACTCCTAGCAGCCACCTCCTGCACAGTGCACACTCATTTTTTGTCCCCGTTCCAAAGCCCCCACAAAATCTACTAGTTTGGGCCCCCAAAAGAGTTTATCTGGCTCTGATGGGTGAGCCCTGAGCCTTAGTGCCTCCCTCCATCCTTTTTTACATGCTGCTCAGACTAGGTAGACTAGCGGCTTTAAATAAAGCAGCCTAAATGTAGATCCCTACATCCATATTTGGGCATCAGAATGTATGGCTTATTCATCAAAAACCCTGGGTGCTCAGAACGGAAGCCTGTCGTTGCAGATGCATTAATGTTTAAGTCAAGCCAGGCATTGAGAGAAATCAATGCGGATTTGGGATCTAAGTTTTATTTGTTGTTTATGGAATATCTAGACTCAAGCATTTGCCCAAAATGGCAGTGTCTAGCATGAGGGTGGGCAATAATTTTTGATTTTGGAAAGCGATCGAGGGCTCCACTCTTCCACGGTATTACTGGAGAAGATGTGGGATCTAGAATGGAGGCTGGTGCAGAAGGGATCTTAGGATAAAGGATCGGGGTCCAGGAGAGAGAATGGGATTTGGGAGGGAGTTTGAGTGAAGGAGGCAGTTGTGATCTAGGGCAGGAGACTGGGGTGCAGGGTTTTGGGATGTGGCCAAGGAGAGGAGGGCATTGTGATCTCAGGCAGGAGAATGAGGTACCAGATCTGGGAAGGTGTATGTGTTATGGGGTGTAGGCAGAGAGTTTGGGTATGTGGAGGAGGGAAGAGGGTTGGGGAAGGGAGGGGCTGCGATGCCAAGAGAGGGGCTGGGATACTTCTCAGGCTCTGGCTGAGAAGTACTAACCAGCAGAAACGTGAGGCAGACTGTCTGCTGCAGGCTGCTCTGTGCTCCACATGGCTCTGCTCTGGGCATGAGGGAGAGGGGGAAGGGGGTATGAACAGGGAGGGAGAAGACTTCCTACACTGCTCCCAGCAAAAATGCTCAGCTCCAATTGGCTGGAAACTGAGAGATTGGCCAATGGGAGCTAGGAGATTTTCCTGGGGAGTGAGAAGAGCATGAGAAGTCTCCTTCCTCCCTCCCCAACCATCTGGAATGGAGAACAGCTGGCTTTTTAAAGGTTGAGCTGTTCTCTGTCTAAGGGTTCCAGCGAGGCAGCTGCAGGCTGGATCCGGCCCGTCGTCAGCTTCTTGCCCACCCTTGGTCTAGCACACGTGTCACCAGGGTCAGAGTCTGGGCCCAATGGGGGTATGGAAAGGATTAAAACCCCCTCTGAAATGTCTCCAATTGCCCTTCTCCTCCTGACAGGCTGCAGGACACCCATGTCTTACTCCAGCACAGCCCGTGGCCTCCAAAGCCAGGGACAGAAAATGGCTGTGGCAGAGCCGGTGACCTTCAAGGAGGTGGCTGTGTATTTCTCTGAAGAGGAATGGGCTCTGCTGGACGCGGGTCAGAGAGCCCTCTACTGGGATGTGATGCAGGAGAATTATGAGGCTGTGAGCTGGCTGGGTAAGGATTCCTGTCCCCTTGCGTATCAGAGGCTGGGTTGGGCTCTGGAGCAGCTGGGTTGGGTTTGGTTCAGGGTCCCTCATTGTCCCCTGCCCCCCAGTGTCAGCAGTATCAGCCCCAATAATCCTGGCTCCTGTGTGAGAGACTGTCCCCTCCACGCCCCCTCCCAGGGGAAGTCGGTTCAGGGACATAACAATGGTGCAGCTCTTCCCACAGCCACGTCTCCATGTGCTTCCCCATCATCTTGCCCCTGTTGTGCCTTGGCCAGAGGTGTGAGTGGAAGGGCCCAGGTAGGAATGGCAGGTGCCAGAGTTGTGGGGTTGGGTACGGCTGCTGTTAGTCCCTGCTGGGTCCCCCTTGTGCCAGTGGGCTGAGCCCCTGGAAGGAGAGTGCAGTTCCTGGAGTCCTTTCCCGGCTGTGACTGATCTGTGACATGCTGGTTCCTGGCTGTGAGAGGGGCTGGGTGCTGGAGCTGAGGGAGGGTGGATGAGGCAGTTCACGCTCTGCGAGCATTTTGTGTGGAGCCGGTAGCTCTGTCGTGGATAAATGTGAGGAGAGCACTTGTGTTTCAGGCACTGCACTTGGGAGACCTGTGTTCAGTTCTCTGCCCTGACTCAGCCTTCCTGCTTGATCTTGGGCAAGTCACTTACATTAACACAAAATGTGGACCCAAGATTCTTCGCTAGTTGCTTGTCTATAACCATAACTATACGTGGATAATGTAGCTGACGCACGTGTGTAAAAGGGGACAGCTCATCCTGTAGGGATTGCCCGGATATTATCAGAGGGTTGTCTCTGACTAAAAAAAAACCCACCAACACCCTAAAACAATGAAGTGAATTATGGGACACAGGCTAGATAATCTTTCAAGTGCTACTAGACTATTTGTTGTTGTTTTTTAAGTTTAGGCTAGAAATAGTTACAATAGATGCACAGAGATCTTTCCTCTACTGCATATTTGGGAGAGTTTGTTTGTGTCTGTCTGTGTATTCAAGAACTCTTCTTAAACGGGAAGACCTAGGACCACCATATTCAACTTGCTGCTTTTTCTTATCCTATCTTAAAGCAAGGTCAGGGTTTGGTTGTGCCAGGGAAACGGGATGTGCCTGGAATGGGATTGTGCCTCGGCACATCCTACAGAAAAGGGACAGACTCACAAGGCAGATAAACGGGGCTGGTTGGAGTCTGGAGCATAAGCAGAGTCTGAAACAGCCACCAAGGATTCTCTGAGCTGCTCAGACAACTTCCTCCTTGTAGCTCAAGTCGAGCATCTGAGCCAAAGAGCAGGGTGAGTCGAGCCCCACAGCCTGGGGCTTTGTGCACAGAGCCGTTGGAGTGGTAGAGTTCCCCAAGTCCTAGTGACCTGCCATGTGGCAGCTGCAGTCTGAGCCCTGCCTGGGGGCCTCAGTGTCAGACCTGCCAGCCCTCACTGGAGTTCCCCTTCTGAGCTGTGTGTTCCAGTCCTGCCCTGGGATGAGGGGAAGGAAAGGGCCTTGAGGGAGCCTGAGATATACCGTATATTCCGGCGTACAAGACGACCTCTGATGTTAAAAAACATCCCCCAAAAATCGGGGGTCGTCTTGTACGCCGGATGCCCCGCCGCCGGAGCCCCTCCGCGGCTTTGAAAGCCTCGGGGGAAGCCGGCGGCGGGGCATCCCAGGCGCGCATGGGCTGCCCCCCCGCCGGAGCCCCTCCGCGGCTTTGAAAGCCTCGGGGGAAGCCGGCGGCGGGGCATCCCAGGCGCGCCTGGGCTGCGCCCCCGCCGGAGCCCCTCCGCGGCTTTGAAAGCCTCGGGGGAAGCCGGCGGGGGGGCATCCCAGGCGCGCATGGGCTGCCCCCCCGCCGGAGCCCCTCCTCGGCGGCGCGGAGGGGCTCTGGAGGGGGCGCAGCCCAGGCGCGCCTGGGATGCCCCGCCGCCGGCTTCCCCCGAGGCTTTCAAAGCCGCGGAGGGGCTCCGGCAGGGGGGGGCAGCCCAGGCGCTCCTGGCGGCTTTGCTCCCGGTGCCTCTGGTCTGCTGGGGACCATCTCCAGCAGACCAGGGACACCGGGAGCAAAGGAGGCGGAGGGGCGCTGGGGTATAAGATGAAACCCTATCTTTTAATTAAAAAGATAGGGGGTCGTCTTATACACCCAGTCGCCCTATACGCCGGAAAATACGGTACTCTAGAGAGTGCAACAGAGCGTTCATTTCCCCTGGGGGATGAGCTGGGCCATTCACAAGGCAGGAGGGATGCACCTTTACTGCAGGTGGGTTTGTCGTGGGATCTTGTACCACCCAGAGCCCAGTCTGTGCAAGATGGGGAAAGACCCCCTTTGGGTGAGTGACTCAGATCCTGCCTCTGGAAGCAGTAACGGCACGGACCTTAATGAACAAGATCAGCACTTGTTAACTGGTCCTCGAGCAGGATTTCCAATCTCCAAAGCTCATGTGATCTCCTGGGTGGAGCGAGAAGAGGCGCTTTGCATACCAGATCTCCAGGCTGTGAGGAAGGGGAGATCGTCAGCAATCAGCTAAACCGACTCAGAAACCAATTTCTGTGTCCTCATAGCACCGGGGTCGGCAACCTAGGGCTGCGAGCCAAATATGGCTCTTCTGGAGCCCCAACTCAGCCTCCCCCCCCAGATACTCCTGCAGCAGGGAGTTAGTGCTAACACTACAGCCTTATGGCCCCCCACAAGTTTAGAATGCAGCACCGGCTTCCCCCAGTGTGTAGGAAACAAACAGCCAAAATGGTTCCCATGTGTTGCCCATTTTTTTCCCTGGGAAACACTTCCTGGAGGCTTCCTTCTGGGAAATGGGAGCAGCAGGGGACAGGTTATGTATTGCCTGCCATGCAGCGCAAAAACAAGTAAGTGCCCCCTACCCCTCACTCATCCCCCTGGCCAGATGCCCCTGCCCTCGCCCTTTCTATACTCCACCTCCCGCACCGATCCTGCACTCCCAGCCCTGTCCTGCATGCTGAACCCCTCATTTTTAGCCCCATCCCAGTACTTGGAGGGGGGGTACAAAATCCACAAACCCCAGAAGAGTTAATCTGGCCTGAGGCCATGAACTTCGGTCCTCCCTGGCTCCCCTACTATTGGGCTGGATCACCAGGGGAGTGATGTGTTTCAGTTGGGGGTCACATCAGTGAGGGTTGGGTTGATGGAATTTGTTTTTTTAACTTCTCACTTGTGAGGTCCCTGGCTGATTTTTCTGTGGGTCAGTCACTACTGACCCAAAAAAGGTTCCCCACTCTTGCCATAAATCAAGATAATGTTGAAACCTTTTGTGTTGGACATAACATTTTATTTTATTTAAAAATAAGGCTTGCCAACAAGCCCCCAGTTGGGGCCAAGCCTCGTGGCTGCAGCATCGTAACACACTTGTACCCCCACATGCACCACCCCTGGGTTCATCATACACCTGAGCCCCTGTCATATGGTTCGATTTTTAGATCCAAGGGAAACCAGGACACTCCAGAGAGACTTAACCACTTTCTTATTTATTACCAGCTTTAAGCAGTTAACTTAGTTGTGTTTTTACAAGCCTTAAAAACAATGACTATACAATTTAAAATATTTAACGTTTAAAATCGAAAACAATTAATAAAATGCAAACGCAAGTAATAGAAGATTATTATAATACAATAATTAAGCCTAGTTCACTTACACTTCACCCGTATGCTACCTACAGTACCAGGCAGGAGGTGCTGGTGATTCCCACGCGCAGAAAAGCCATGCACTGGGGTCGCCGGTGTGAAGAAGTTCACTCCTTCTAGTCACATTGAAAGCAAGACTTGTGGGTCAATCCTGCTTATTTCCTCCTACTGATCCTTTTCTTCCTCTATATGTATATTCAACTTGGTCGTTCTAGTAATATCTACAAATCAACTCCATATTGAGTAAGACACCTATTATACCAATATTTAGGATATATTTTGCTGAGCCAAAATATTGCAAAAGCCCTTAATTGATAGGTTTTTTCGGCTGTCTCTGGAATTTGTCTCTCATAAAAAATGGGAAGTACTAGTGCCAGGTTGTTTCTAGTGGTTTTGGCCTGGTTTCACTGGCCTGTATAAGTTATGCATGATTGGGCAAGCACTCCTGACTCTCCCCCATCTTTTTTGGCCTTGCCTGCGTGCATGCATGCACCAGACTTGAGTCAGGCCTAGGGTTTGCTTTGTTAGAGATCCATACTTTGGGTAAGGCCGGGACAAGGCCTAGCAATGCAGACATCATTGTTCTGGTCAAGGGAGGGTCGTCCAGGCTCCCCTACGCTCCCCCCCTCAACCAAGTCGAGTTTGAAGCGATAAAATACTGGGTCAGGAATGTACCAACTTAACTCTCTTTAATATGAGGCACGCAAGAAATAATTTGCCACACGGAGGGTACATCTCGACTGCAAGCTTTTTCGAAAAAGCTTTTTCAAAACAGATTTTTCTAAAAAGCTTTTCAAAAGAGAGTGTCCAGACTACAAACGCGGATCGAAAAAGCGATCCGCTTTCTCGAAAGAGAGAGTCCAGACTGCCTGGACACTCTGCCGAAGAAAGGGTACCTAGAACCCTTTTGGCAGGGCATGGGGGCAGCATTTACTTCCTGGTTCTGCGACATGCCCTTTGCTCCACAGATGCTCAAAGGGGCCCTCCTGCACAGCCGTTTCTCTGCTCCTGCAGCTGGCTTGCTTGCATGCCTCTCCGAGGTCAGCAAAGCTCTTGCAGAGCCGGCTTCGTTTGCCCAGCTTTCTTGGATGCCACAGTATTTATTTATTTATTGGCCATGGTGCAGAAACTGCCCCTGGGCATCCGATGGCCCCACGTGAGGGGAGGCTGTTTGATCAGCCTTGGACAGCTGCCATCCGCCAGGCCCATCAATTGACGGTGTGCATCCAGAAGGCCCTGAGGGAGAGGGTCTCTGAAGGAGCCCAGTAACTCTCCCCAAGGTTCAGGTGCCTACTGACCTGCCTTGACGTGGGGGAGCGCAACATCCCTGAGGTGGTGGCCGTGTGTTGCGTGCTCCACAACCTGGTGGAGAGCAAAGGGGAGGCCTTCCTCCGAAGGTGGGGGACAGAGGCTGGTGGCGAGGGGAGGCTGTTTGATAAGCCCTGGACAGCTGCCATTCTGCAGCGGTTTCATTGGGCCGTCTGGATGGTCCTGGCCCAGCACCGCTCAGAACTTGGCCTTGAGACCCTCCCCCTGGATCCGGGAATACTGGCCTTGCCCCTGAACCTCATGTTGGAGAGGCAAATTTGGAGGCTGGACACCAGTTCCAACTGGTGGGACCGTCTTGTGTTGGAGCTGTGGGACGACCAGCAGTGGCTCAGCTACTTCCGCATGCGGAAGGCCACCTTCCTTGAGCTGTGTACCTGGCTCACCCTTGCCCTCCGATGACAGGATACCCACTTGCGGCCCACCGTCCCCCTGGAGAAGAGGGTCGCTATTGCCGTGTGGAAGCTCGCCAACCCCAACAGCTACTGCTCCGTGGAACACCAGTTTGGTGTAGGGAGGTCTACCATTGGGGCCATCTTGATGGAGGGTAAGGCACTCTTCGGGCAAAGGCCTTGCAGGAGGGAGGGCAGGGTGGAAAAGGTGGAATGTTGGGAAAGGGCAGAGGGATTGGAGGATGATGGGGTGTGGGGACAAGGCCCAGACCGGGGGGGGGAGGGGAGGAAGGTGGAGCATCTTAGCCTCACTCATCCTTGCTGCTGGAGGGGTCAGTCTCCTGGGGAGTGGCTCCTAGATTCTTAGGGTGGGGGGAGAGAGAGTAGTGGGCCAGGCACCTTCCAAGGGCTCAGGGCTCCTCTCATTCTCTGGTGTGTGTGTGTGTGTGTGTGTGTGTGTGTGTGTGTGTGTGTGTGTCTTTCTACAGGTGGTGATGGCCATCAACTCTGTGCTTCTGTGAAGGATCATCTGGCTCAGAGATGTGGACCCTATCGTGGCCAGATTTTCTGCCCTTGGATTCCCAAACTGGAGGACCGGTCAATGGAGGACACATCCCGATCTGCACACCACTCCATCGGGCCACCCAGTTTATTAACAGGAAGGGCTACTTTTCGATAGTGCTGATTGACTACTGGGGACAGTTTACAAACTTTTATGTTGAGTGGTCAGGCTGCGCACATGGTGCCCACATATTTAAGATCTCTTGCCTGTACCGCAGGCTGGAACATTCTTCCCACAGCAGGACTTTGCTCTTGGGGACCTGCAGATACCGACTTGCATCGTGGGTGACGCGGCCTATCCACTGATGCTGTGGCTCAGGAAGCCCTACACTGGCCACCTGGATCCGAGCAAGGAACAATTTAATGCACACCTAAACTGGGCTCTGATGCAGGTGGAATGCACCTCCGGGCGTCTGAAGGGGAGGTTCAGATGCCTACTGACCTGTCTTGACATAGGGGAGCGCAACATCCCTGAGGTGGTGGCCGTGTGTTGCGTTCTCCACAACCTGGTGGCGAGCAAAGGGGAGGCCTTCTTCGAAGGTGGGGGACAGAGGCTGGTGGTGAGGGAGGCTGTTTGAACAGCCCTGGACAGCTGCCATCTGCCAGGCCCATCAATTGGGGGTGCGCATCCAGAAGGCCCTGAGGGAGAGGTTCTCTAAAGGAGCCCAGTAACTCTCCCCAAGGCCTCCCCAATGGGGCCTTGTGTCTTCCCCCCCCCAATATACCCTAACTCTTTCTCCATTCCTTGGAAAATCAAAAAAGACACTGTTTTGGAATTGAAAATAAACTTTGTTGTAACTTTGTACTAAATGTGTTTTAACTTTCTACAAAACTTATTACAAAACTGGGGTGGAGGCAGGGTTCAAAACCTGGAAGGGGGAAGTGGGAGGGGAGAAGAGGGGAGGGGTCAGAAGCTGGAGGATGGCAGGGAACTAGGAGGGGAGCTCAGGACTGGGAACGCCTGCACCTGCCACCTCGGGTCTGGGGTCCTCTGTGCTTGAGGTTGGGTGGGGTCTGGGAGAACAGGGGGCTGTGTAGGAGGGGAGGCTGCAGCTGACTCAAGGAGGATGGGAGGAAGGGGAAGCAGTAATTGGGACAGGATCCGGGTAGGCCATGACAACATCTGTGCCATGATTCGGGATATCTCCCCGCTGAACCGTCTCTTCCAGCATGCACTCCCACCACTCGGCCTCCTCGCAGAACTTCTGAGCGTGGGATTGCTGCATATCCTGCATAACCGAGATGTGCTGGCGCATGAGTTCTGGGCCCCCCACTATAGAAAGGATGTGGATGCATTGGAGAGGGTCCAGCAAAGGGTGACCAAAATGATTAGGAGGCTGGAGCATATGGCTTATGAGGAGAGGCTGAGGGATTTGGGTTTGTTTAGTCTGCAGAAGCGAAGAGTGAGGGGGGATTTGAGACCAGCCTTCAACTTCCTGAAGGGAGGTTCCAAAGAGGATGGAGAGAGGCTGTTCATAGTAGTGACAGATGGCAGAACAAGGAGCAATGGTCTCAAGTTAGAGTGGGAGAGGTCCAGGTTGGATATTAGGAAAAACTATTTCACTAGGAGGGTGGGGAAACACTGGAATGGGTTCTCTAGGGAGGTGGTGGAAGCTCCATCCCTAGAGGTTTTTAAGTCTCGGCTTGACAAAGCCCTGGCTGGGTTGATTTAGTTGGGATTGGTCCTGCCTAGAGCAGGGGGCTGGACTTGATGACCTCCTGAGATCTCTTCCAGCTCTATGATGCTATGAGTTCCTGGTGGGCCCGCCAGTGCCTGCGGATCCCCCTGCTTCGGTTGGCCGGCTGAGCTGGTGGGCCTCACCCTTCACTGAGGGCTGTTGCAGCTGTGAAGAACAAGAGGAAGAGGTGATCAATCATCCCTGAACTCACAGCCTTGACAGAGGGGACGCTGATGTCCTAAGACCCAGGCCCCACGTGGCCTGCCCAGCCGTCCCAGCCTCACAGGGGCCATGAGATGGCCGGGAGTCCATTCTGCATGCATCTCCTCTCCCCCCACCCCGGACGAGCAGGCCAGGGAAGTGTCCATCCAGAGTGGGTTCCCAGGTGTGGGAGAGGGGCCTGGAGCAGCCTGGCCATCCCTGCCCTCCCTGCACACACACAGCTGCACCTGGCCCATGCATGCTCCGGGACTGGCTCCTGAGACTACATGTTGTCGCACACGGCCACTGCACATGCTGGCCGTGCACGTTCAAGTGGCACGCTGTCCAGGCCGAGTGTTACAAGTGACGATCGTGCCCCATCCCCTGTGAACCAGCCTCCCCCACCCTGTCCATGTACTAACCTCACAGCACTCACATTATGTTCCCTCCCCGGCGTCAGATGATGCCTGGGAGGTATCCTGGCCCTGGGGAACCAAATCTAGGCTGAGTGTGATGGTGTCCTCTTCCTGGACCAGCTGCTCATCCTCATCCCTTGGTGACCTGGCTGGGTGACCGCAGGCGCCTCCATTCCCGACTCCATGAGGGACCTCGGGGACTGTGCATCCCCACCTTCTGTGATCTGGTGGAGTGCTCTGAAGTACGGGCAGGATGCTGGTGCTGCCCCAGAGCGAGAGCTGGTGTCGTGGGCCTGAGCATAGCCTTGCCGCAGCTCTTTGACCTTTGCCCGTACTTGGTCAAGGGTGGTGGCCTCTTTGTGCCAGAGCAGTGGCCATCCTGCCATATATGTCGGTGCTCCTTCGCCACGATTGAAGGGCCCAGAGTTACTCCTCCTTAGTCCAGACCTCCAGCAGGGGCTGGATCTCAGCCCCTGACCAAGCAGGTGCCTGGCATTTGTTCCCCCTGGGCAAATCCTGGGGCAGCTCCCTGGAAGGGTCAGGGGGGCCTCAGGAGCCTTGTGGCTGTGTCTTTTTTTTAACCTGTTGTGGCAGGTTGAGCTGTGCAGTCAATGTGCTGTCTTGAAGCCAGCTTCCTGCCATCGTGGCTTACCGGGGTGCCTGTGCCTCTAAGTCCTGGCAGGAGACAGGAACTATAGAGTTGTGATTAGTGTAGAAAAATTGTCCACCAGGGTTTTTCCTGGAGGCCTCTTTTTTCGATAAAACTGGCTCCCCCGCGTCCACACATGCCTTTTTTCGAAAGATCTCTTCCGAAAAAGGCATTATTCCTTGTAAAAAGAGCTTTACCGCTGTTAAAAAAAATCACCATGTTCTTTTGATTTAATCTTGAAAGAACGCAATGTCAGCATAGACGCGGGTTAAGTTTTTTTGAAAAAAGGCCCGTTTTTTCAAAAAAAGATGTAGTCTAGATACTCCCAGAGACAGCCACAAAAACATCAACACTGCTATTAATATAACTACTAATACTATAGTATGAATTAAAACACTCAATAGCATGCTAGCTATAGATAAATAGCCTGCAATTATATATCATACTAACATTACTCTGCTACTTGCTCTATATCTGCCAGCTTAAGCAACTACTTCTCACAGTGTACGATGGTTGTTTAGTTTACAATACCATCATGTTTTCCCCACTCTTGGCAACCATGGTGGTATAATAAGTCACCCAATGGTAAAAGCCACTTGGCTGTTACTCTGAGTGCCCAGATACAACCCATTACAATAATGGGGGGCAGGGACATACTGATAGCCCTTTGAGTACCCTCCTTATGCTGCATCCAAGTATTGAGCATGGGATTAGCCCATTTACTACAATTAGAATGCATTCAGGAAATATTAATGTCCCATTTTAGAGTCACAAAATATTCAATAACTCCCGGTGAAAATACTACAGAATCCTCAGGCATCGCATGACCCAGGAGAGTGGGTACTTCTGCTGGGTTAGTGGGTTCAGTAGAGACGTAATACCATGCTGTGTCCCCCCCCACACACACACCAAAACCCATTTGTGTCCCCATGTATACCAAATCTGCTGTGTCCAGTCACTGTTTACAGGTCTCCTACAAGCTTGTTCCCAAATACTTACACTATCAGGCCTAGTGTTGCCAGATGGTTTCACCAAAAATACAGAAAAAAATGCCAGGAAAATTTTGTTGAGCAAAAAACAAAGCAGTGGTTGTAGCTTCTGCCACTCCTCCCACCCCGACTGGGCGCCAAGTCAGGAAAAGCAGAAAACACGGGACATTGTATATGTCAAGAATTTTCTCAATTTCTTTAGCGGACAGAAGGCACAAATGCTGGACTTCCCAGTTTAATACTGAACACCTGGCAACCCTAATCAAGTCTTGTGGCACAATCAAGTTAACCATTCACCCTAGCAATTATAACCATGAACAGGGCTCACCGAGCTGCGGCGAGCCCCGCTCACCAGCCGTGCTGTCCGGCGATTTGTGCATGTGCAGATCATTCTGCACATTCGCAGATCGTCTGAATTCGGCTCTTCCGGGTTGCAATCTACTCACCACGGGCGAGTAGATTGCATTATTTGTTGAGCCCTGACCATGAACATAAGTTGTAATCCATTTGTTACAGAATAATGATAAGTCCCATACACAGTTTGTCTATGTCTACATTGGCGCAATCTTGTGCCAAAGCGGCCTCTTTTGCGCAAAAACTTGCTGCCTGTCTACACTGGCCGTGAGTTCTTGTGCAAGAACACTGACGTTCTAATGTGTGAAATCAGTGCTTCTTGCACAAGAACTATGATGCTCCCGTTCAGAAATTAGCCCTCTTGTGCAACTGTTCTTGTGCAAGAGGCCAGCGTAGACAGGCAACATGAATTTCTTGAGCAAGAAAGCCCTATGGTTAAAATGGCCATCAGAGCTTTCTTGTGCAAGAGAGCGTCTACACTGGCACGGATGCTCTTGCACAAAAGCACATCTCTTGAGCAAAGGCACATGCCAGTGTAGACGCTCTCCTGCACAAATACTTTAACGCAAGAACTCTTGCGTTAAAGAGTATTTGCGCAAGATCATGCCAATGTAGACGTAGTCTTCCAGTCTGATTGCGCACCACTTCGATAACATAGTTGGTATTCTCTGCCCATAATTGTTCAAAATATTTGGGTCTGAGATATTCAATGCAAAGGTGAGTTTACTGACTTGGCTAGGGATATGGATGCCCTCATTTCGCATTCCCAAATTGATGCTGGCGAGCTCTGGTCCGGGTGACCCAAATGCAGCCTGTCACTCCAAAGGTGACATTAGAGATACTGTTGGTGGTCCAAGTTACGTGGTCAGTAGATGATTGATAATGAAAGAGAGTGGCTCTTGCCCCATACAGTATTTGAGCCGTAGGAGGACAGGTCTAGTTGACAGATATAACATATGGAGCAGGAATTGTTTTTACATTTGGGCTATGTTTACATTGGCATGCTCTTGCGCAAATACTCTTTACCGCAAGAGTTCTTGCGTTAAAGTATTTGCGCAAGAGAGCGTCTACACTGGCATGTGCCTTTGCTCAAGAGATGTGCTTTTGAAAGGATTCATTTCCCCCCAGAAAGGCTGCAAAGAAGCCAAGAATTGTTTTACTATACCACTTTTTCTTTTTGACATTTTCAACAATTGCTCAATTCCTTCTAGACTTTTCAGAATTAACTTTTTACGCTCTTTCCCTTAAATGCTTGCTTGCTTTGCTTTCTTATTTGTTTGGGCCTGATCCTGCTTTCTCTGCTGACTGGTCCCTTTCCACGGACACAGGTTTTCTCCCTTACTAATTTAGCAAGAAAGATAGGCTTCTTAACTAGTCTCCATGCCACCTGTTCCTTTTTTTTTTTTTTTTTTTTTTTTGTAAATCCAAATTTTCATGTATTTGGAATGCTAGTGTAGTAGAATGCTGTTTAAGCCATCTTATATTAATTGCAAAATTCTAGTTTTTTTACTTTTATTTTTATTCTTTACAGCTTCCCATTGCTTTACAAGTGCCAGTCTATGTTTTCCCAGTTTTTACCAGTTACTCGACATTTATCTCGATCCCAGCCAACCAGAGGCTGAGTTTGGCTTGTAAAATGCTCAAGGATAGTCCAGGGATTAGAAAGTGCCCATCCTGGCATCATCCCCTGGTCCTTATCCTTTCCTCTCGTACTGCTCCTGGAAAGTGGCATGGTTCCCAAATCTCCTGGACCTGTCTGGATCCCTCAGATTCTGTTTGTGATGTCAATTGTCATATAGTTCAATTTTTAGGTCCAAGGGAAACCAGGATACTCCAGAAAGATTTAACCACTTTCTTATTTATTACAAGCTTTAAGCAGTTAACATAGTTGTTTTAAGTTTTACAAGCCTTAAAAACAATGACTATACAATTTTAAATATTTAATGTTTAAAATCTAAAGCAATTAATACAATGCAAAGCAACACAAAAGCAAGTGGTAGAAGATTATTATAGTACAATAATTAAGCCTAGTTCACTTACACTTCACCCGTATGCTACCTACAGTACCAGGCAGAAGGTCGTGGTTCCGTTGAGTCCCACATGTAGGAATGCCATGCACTGGGGTCACCAGCGTGAAGGGGTTCATTCTTTCTAGTTACATCAAAAGCTGGACCTGTGGGTCAATCCTGCTTATTTCCTCCCACTGATTATCTTTTCTACCCCTATATTTATACTTGACTTGATCAATCTAGTAATATCTACCAATCAACTACATATTATGTAAGATACCTTCTATGCCAATATTTAGGATACATTTTGCTGTGCCAAAATATTGCAAAAGCCCTTAGTTTTTTCAGCTGTCTCTGGAATTTGTCTCTTATGAAAAATGGGATGTACTAGTGCCAGGTTGTTTCTGGTATTTGGGGCCTGGTCTTGCTGTACAAGTTATGCATGATTGGGCAAGCACTCCTGACTCTCCCCCACCCTTTTTGGCCTTGCCTGCATGTGTGCACCAAACTTGAGTCAGGCCTAGGGTTTGCTTTGTTAGAGATCCATACTTTGGACAAGGCCGGGATGCGGCCTAGCAATGCAGACGTTGTTCTGGTCAAGGGAGAGCTGTCCAGGCTCCTCTTCAGCCCTCTGTCCTGACCCCTTCATGTCGCCACATCCCTAGATTCATGCATCCTCACATCATCAGACTTTTGCACCCCCACATCACCAGTATCCTGCCATAACACTCCTGCACTCCCCACACTCCCCAACCCTGAGCCCATCATACACCTGATCCCCCTGCCCTTAGGCCTTCATACCCCCTACAATCCAAGACTCATGCACACCCACATCTGCAGTCCCCTTCCATAAGATTGACAGAAGACAGCCTGAATGCCTGCATGAAACTGGATTTGACAAGTTATGATGTCAACTTCAAAGAAATATGCAAAAAGGTACAGCAGCAAACGTGTCATTAAATAAAGTCTGTGCGTACAATGTTTCATGTATGCTATTCATCATTCTGTCAATTATCTATACTATGAAGTTGTATATTTTCAGCCATGCAAGTGGGCATTCTTATATGTCTCTTCGTTGACCATTTGTTCTGAATTTTTATGTAGTTTGGCTCTTTGGTTTGAAAAGGTTGCCAACTCCTGTCATAGCAGGTATCACTTGAGCATTTTCATCAAGTCTAAGTGACTTTTCAGCTTGTCTTCAATTCAAGTCCAAGTGTGGGAGGAAGGTTGGGTTCTCCTCTGGGGAAGGGTTGGCAGGAAGGAGGATGAACTCAGCTCGGGATTATTCAACCTTTCCAGTCAATATTTGGGTGTGGTCCTCCTTCTCTGTTCCCCTTTCAGAGATTTCCTTTCAGTTCAGCACGGAGAATGACTCCTATCTGGATTCTCTTTCTGTCCCAGCAGGTGATTGGACGGTGAGTGAGAACAATGAGGAGAGTCTTCAGCAGGAAGGACTGGAGCACTTGGGTTTACAAGGAATGTTATTGGGAAGATCTGAAGGACCTGTTTCCCAGAGTCCTGAGCAAGGAGAGACCTGGGAGAGTCAGCATAGCCCAGAAGGGCCACAGCAAAACCATCTGGTAGAAGGACAGGATAAATCCAGTCACAGGAACAAAGGGATGAAAAGAAACACAGAAACTGTTCGACGGAAAATCCCCCATCCACAAGCACCCTACATCTGCTGTGACTGTGGGAAAATCTTCCACTGGAGACAGTCCCTTAATTTACACCAGAGAATGCACACAGGCGAGAAACCCTTCAACTGCTCTGACTGTGGGAAAAGTTTCATTCAGAGATCATACCTTGTTAAACATAGGAGAATCCACTCAGGAGAGAAGCCCTTCAACTGCTCCGAGTGTGAGAAAAGCTTCAGTAGACGCTCAACTCTTATTAGTCATCAGAGAATACACACAGGAGAGAAACCCTTCAACTGCTCTGACTGTGGGAAAAGCTTCACTCGGAGGTCATACCTCGGTGCACATGGGAGACTCCACTCAGGAGAGAAGCCCTTCAACTGCTCTGAGTGTGGGAAAAGCTTCAGCCAGAAAGGACATCTTATTAAACATCAGAAAATCCACACAGGGGAGAAACCCTTCAGCTGCTCTGACTGTGGGAAAAGCTTCACTCAGAGGTCATACCTGGATGCACATGGGAGACTCCATTCAGGAGAGAAGCCCTTCAACTGCTCTGAGTGTAGGAAAAGCTTCAGCCAGAAAGGACATCTTATTAAACATCAGAAAATCCACACAGGGGAGAAACCCTTCAACTGCTCTGACTGTGGGAAAAACTTCAGTCAGAGGTCATACCTTGTTAGACATGGGAGAATCCACACAGGAGAGAAACCCTTCAACTGCTCTGACTGTGGGAAAAGCTTCAGTCAGAGATCAGACCTTGTTAGACATGGGAGAATCCACACAGGAGAGAAACCCTTCAACTGCTCTGACTGTGGGAAAAGCTTCAGTCAGACCTCAGACCTTGTTGCGCATAGGAGAATCCACACTGGAGAGAAACCCTTCAACTGCTCTCAGTGTGGGAAAAGGTTCAATCAGCAGGCAACTCTTACTAGTCATAAGAGAATTCACACAGGAGAAAAACCCTTCAACTGCTCTAAGTGCGGGAAAAGCTTCAGTCAGAAAGGACACCTCATTAAACATCAGAAAATCCATACAGGAGTGTCATGATTAGGAGCGCTGATCAACATCCAGTGACTTAGGGGTTAATTCAGGTACCTAGCAAAGGTGTCAGCTGCGGGGGTTCAGGCAGTCTGTCAGTAGCAATGCAGGTAGGAATTTCAAACTGGGAAAGAGCCTTTTTCTGTTTCTTCTTTATTTGAGATCCAAGCAGTTTCTCCCAGGTATTCAGGGAGATAGGAGATGCTTTCTTGCTCCAAGAATGGACTCCTTGAAATGTGTAAGTTGGGAAAAGTTTAGATAGTTCATCGGGGTTTATTGTTTTCCTTGTTTTGGCTGTTTGGAAATCATGTCTGAACTGTCTAATTGTTTTTCTGTTTTGTAACTAAGGATTACAGCCCAGGGACTTTCCCTGAGTATATATATCAAATAGTGGCTATTTACCACCTAGCCAATTTACTATGCTTGCAACAGTAGTTTTGTTTTGATAATAAAATAGTTTTCTTTTTATTCTAATTAACCGGTATTGGTTGATTGTTGTGTCCTTAGGACTAAGTGCCTAGTTACAAGGGCAGAGTCCATTGTTGTCTATGGATTCCCTCTGTTTTTCCCAACTCCAGGCAAAAGGAAGTTTGAGACAGGGGAGAGCTTTACTTTAGGGAAGGGATTTCCCAAGTGATCTCTTCCCTGATTTTCTTGGACTCACTTGGGTGGTGGCAATGAGGAACCAATCTTGGGTTTGTTTGTTTTGGGGAGGGGTTTAATCTCAGAGGGACTGTGATTGAATAAGTTAGTTTCTGGGAATTAGAGACAGGTTTTTCAGTGTTTATTAGGTTAGCCGGCCCCCTTCTCTGCATGCAGTGTGTCAAGTTGGGGGATGGAGCTGTTACACTGGTAAATAATCCCAGTGCCCAGGCCTCACGTCACCTGCCACACAGAATTCAAACAGCAAACCTGGCACCCAGAGCACAGGGGGAAATTGGGGGGCTCGTTGCTGAGCCGTGGGGTGAAACATCAAACCAGCCCCCTCCTGTGGGGCTGGTAAGCATTCCGAAATCTGGCCACCCTGTGCTTGGGAAATGGCAAACAAAAGGTCTAGGGGCCACAAAGAGACCCCCGATGGACTGCCTGGGCCTAGGCCATGAAGCAGAAAGTGGCTGCAGCCAGCCAGGGAGCTCTCCGGGCCCTGTGATTGACAGCAAGGAAACAAAAGGCAAGGCCTCCTGTCTCCTCTCCCATCCTGAGGCAACAGGGCTTCCTCGTCCCCTTTGAGCTGTCTGCCTCAGTGTCACTTGCTTCTTTCCTGCCTTGCTTCCTCCTTTGGCAAGCAGCACACAAGGGCAGAGGAGGCCAAGATGAAAGCCTCTAAGGACCTCTCTCCACTAGCGAGTTATTTTAAAATAGCAATTCCTCATTTCCTTGGTGAATAAGCTGATTTTGAAATAATTTCCTAGTGTAGACAGGCCCTAAGAGGTGAGAGGCCTAAGGCCTCTAGCTTGCCCAGGCTCACACCAAGGGGTTTTCTGTGGTGCCGGGAGGGGGAAGGAATGCCAGCCACAGGCCAGTGGTAGAAGGAGCAGCGCCTGCCAGGGCAGAAAGGGAAGCTGCAAAGAACGAGAAGTGGCGCTTCTGCCTGGTTTGGATTGAGGATCCTTTTATGTGTGAAGCACAGGTGAAACCCATAGTGCTGCCCCTTACACCATGGGCCCAAGAGGAATGGTGAGAAGCAAAAAAAAACCCACCAAAGCACTTGCTGACTACGCCAATGCAGGCTCTTTACAGAAGAGGAAACCCCTTGAATGTGGACAAATGAACCCAGAATAAGAAAGACAGAGCTGGTCTCCTGGAGCTACAAGACTCTCCTGCTATGTCTACACTACACAGTTACTTCGGAATAAGCTATTCTGGAATAGTTATTCCTAAATAGCTTATCAAAATAGCACATCTATACCGCAGGGAAGCCTCAAAATTAGTTCAAGGCAGGCTTCCGTAATGTAGACATGCTGCCTTGATTTAGAGCCCCAGGAGGAATAATTTAGATTGGCCCTGGTGAGAGGCTATTTCAAAATAGCAGAAGTGGAGCATCCACACAAGCCTTATTTTGAAATAGCTATTTTGGAATAGGCATTATTCTTTGTAGAATGAGGTTTAAGCTGTTCATTATTTCAAAATTATTTTGAAATAACAGAATTGCTGTGTAGACACTCACATAGTTATTTTGGAATAACGGCCATTATTCCAAAATAACTTTGCTGTGTACACACACCTTAAGGGAGTGTCTGCAGGGGAAAGGAAACCAAGGCTGAGCAGAACTGGAGGGAGCCCTCCCCCCCAGGGGTGTTAACTGAAGGGTGGAGCATCTTCCATACCCAGGTTCCAGACTGTCCCACCTGGTTCCCAATCTGCCCCCTTCCCCCCCGTCCATGCTGCTGTAAGTGCCAGTGTCTCACCACACAGTGAAATCAGAACAGAGACAGACAATCTCAGTAAAGGTTCCTCTTTGAGGGTATGTCTATACTGCAAATTTAATTTGCAATAACAGCCGTTATTTCAAATTAACTTCAATAGCGTCTATACATGCAAACCGCTATTTTGAATTTAATTCGAAATAGCGGAGTGCTTATTTTGAATTTGGTAAGCCTCATTCTACGAGGACAGCTTTGGTCTGGATAGCTCAGGTGGTTAGAGGGTGGTGCTAATAATGCCAAGGTCATGGGTTCAAGCCCTGTGTTGGCCACTGCACAGCTAGGATGGGGCCTTGTTCTCTGCCAGCTGCCTGCTACAGAGAGGGAGGAGGAAACAAGGAAGAGGCTGAGGCTTTGTGAAAAGCAGACCAGAGAGATCTGGGAGGAGGAGACTCCAGCATGCACAGACCCTGCACAGGGCCAGCCTGCTGGGAGGAGGCTCTGGCCACCTTCTTCCTTCCCCTCTCTCAGATGCCTCCTTCAACCAGTGGCTAAAAGGGGTTTTCCATGGTGCCCTCACTCCTGACCCACAGGAGCCAAGAGGCCCTTTCAGGAAAAAATCAGTGGAGCCACAAGTGTCTGTAAGGTAGAAACCGAGCCCTGGTTCTACTCTCTGGAGTTATTTTGACATAACAAGCAGAGCGTCCACGCTACCAAGCCTGTTACGTCTAAATAATGGGCTGGTTATTTTGAAATCTGCACTCCTGCCTTCCTTGGGCCATAACACATATTCTGAAATTGTTAATTCCCAATAGCAGCAGCGTGGATGCTCCAGTGTCGCTATTTCGACATTACCGCTCCCCGGAATCATTCAGAGTAATTACTCCCCAGTGCTTCCTGGGGCTGGAAGTCGAGGTAGCGCATCCATGTTAAGGGAGCCTGCCTCAGATTAATATTGAGGCTCCCGCATGGTGGGAGCACTACTGAGCCATACCGGAGCCTGCTGATACGAAGGATTGGGGGTGGGGCAGATGAGACGTTCTAACTGACTCTTCTGGCCTTAAAGTCTGCAGGTTGCATGTTGAGCCCTGAGCAGCCTCTGGTGTTCCCTGCTTGAGCCCCAGAACTAGCCCCTGAGTGAGTGGGGGTGACACGGAGGGAGCAGCTCAAACATGCAAAGGGGCTGGCCAGGAGCAGAACACAAGCCCTGCAAGGCAGCAGTGACATCACAAGGGCCTTTTGCAGCACCACAGTTCATTGGTTGGGAGGCAGTGACCTCACAGAGGGTCCATGACAACAGCCAGGTGGGACAGGCTGCAAGGCCAATCGCAGAGACTCCCCATGGCCTGGCTGCTTGGAATCTCCTTTGTGAGGTTTCCCCTTGAAGGCAGAAAGGATTGAGGGACACATCTGGGAGTGGCTCTATGGAGATTTCCCCTTTCCCCAGGCTGCAGTGGGAAGGGGTCTGGGGCAGGCAGGGTTACAGGAGGGAACTAGCACTGAACTGAAGAGAGCTCTGTGAGAAGCAAGAGAGAGGGTTACAAGCACCCCACAAAGATGGGATTTGAACCCATGCATTGGGGAGCACACTGGATCAGCACTTCATCACTTTAGCCACTCAGCCAAGCTGTACCTGCTTCCAAGCTACCCCAAGTCAGTGCTGCCAGGAACCTTTGTGCCACTTACTGGCTGGCCAGGGACACCCAGAGCAGGAAGGTTTTTGCTTTTCACAGTGTTCCCTGGGCTGTTGTACAAAGCTCCGTGCTGGTAACAGACACCAAACATCCCTTGGGTGCCCAGAGATGGGCTGGCTAGTCACAGCCTGGTTCAGAGTGCTTTCTGCTGTGGGAAGATGCATGTGGAGCAGTCACGTGGCAGCAGCACACAGCTCCGGTGGGGCCGGGGAGAAGGGCGCAGCATCTGAAGGAACAATTCAGAGAGGAGCCTTTCCTGGCAATTCTGTCTGTCCTGATTTCACTGTATGGTAAAATATGGGCATCTACAGCACCATAGCAGGGGGGGCCAATTGGGAGCCAGGTGGGACAGTTTGGAACCTAGGTATTGAAGATGCTCAACCCTTCAGTTAACACCCCTGGAGGGGCTCTCTCCAGTTCTGCTCAGCGTTCGATTCCTTTGCCCTCCTGCATCGCCTCAAGAGGGAATGCCACGAGCAGAAGGCTGAAAGTTCAGCATCAAACCAGCAACCTCCTGTGGGCCTGGACAGTTATGTTGACACTGCAGCACTCTTTTGGGGTACAAAGATACCTGAAATAGCTGTTCCTCTTTGTAATAGCAAGCCCCTTATTTTGAAATATAATGGGCTAGCTATTCTGACTTCTTTGTAAATCTTATTCCACAAGGGCTACGTCTACATTGGCAACCTTTTCCGGAAATGCTTAAAACGGAACAGTTTTCCGTTATAAGTATTTCCGGAAAAAGTGCGTCTACATTGGAAGGATGCTTTTCCGGACAAGCACTTTTTACGGAAAAGCATCCGTGGCCAATGTAGACGCGCTTTTCCACAAAAAAGCCCCGAACGTCATTTTCGCGATTGGGGCTTTTTTGTGGAAAAGACTACTGTGCTGTCTACACTGGCCCTTTTCCGGAACAGTTTTTCCGGAAAAGGACTTTTGCCCGAATGGGAGCAGCATAGTTTTTCCGGAAAAACACTGACAATTTTACAGTAGATCATCAGTGCTTTTCCGAAAATTCAAGGGGCCAGTGTAGACACCTGGCAAGTTAATCCGGAAAAGCGGCTGCTTTTCCGGAATAAGTGGCCCAGTGTAGACACAGCCAAGGAGTAAGGGACATTTCGGAATAGCGGGTTATTTTGATATTTGGCATATTGTGTTTCTTATTTCAAATCTATTTTGAAATAGTTTATTTTTCTCTGAGAGCCAAGAGTCAAAGATACCCAGAGAAAACTCTGCCTCTAGATCGCAGAGTGTAATGACCAGCACTAAGAACTTTGAATCCTGCCATCTCAGTTCTGCTTTCAATGGGACCTGCTGGTTTGTTGCAAATTCTTGGGAAGTGATGCTTTTGCCTTCTTTTCCCTCTGCCTGAATTCCACTTCTTGACTATTTCAATCTAAGGACTTTGGAGAGCCTGCATAAGCAGCTGCTCCAGTGGCACAATGGGTCAGTACACAGTACTTATAAGGCAGTACCAAGATGCAGGCTTGTGAGTTCAAGCCTTGCCTGGAGCACTGCTTTTTCAGTCCCTTCAGGGCTTTCCCCTTACTGTGAGCCCTGTGCAAGCTGGGGCTACGTTTACACTGTAGGCTTCTTGTGCCAGGATGTTTTGCACAAAAAAGTTCTTGCACAAGAGCACATCCAGACTGCCATGTGCTTTTGTACAAGAGATGTGTGGATGCTCTCTTGCATAAGAAAGCTCTGATGGCCATTTTAGCCATAGGGGTTTCTTGCGCAAGAAACCCCCGTTCCCATCCACACATGACTTTTTGCACAAGAGTTCTTGCACAAAAAGGCTTAATCCTCGTAGAAAGAGGAATAATTCTTGCACAAAAAGCCCTGTCTTCTTACAATTTACTTGTAGTTTTTCTCGTGCAAGAACAAGCTTGTAGTGTGAACACTCCGCAAGTTACTGCGCCAAAAGGAACCGTCTACACAGCACAAAAGCCTCTTACGCAAAAATGGACCCTAGTTAATTATGCAAATGAAGCATGGCAATATTCTATGCTGAGCTTCATTTGCATAAGCTTTTGCAGAAAAAGGCTACAGTGTAGACAGACAGACAGATCCAGAACCCGAACTCAAAGGCTGCGCTGACACACACAGGAGATTTCGATAAGAACACATGGGCAGATACTAACATTGGGTCAGGTCTCTGCCAGGCCATACTTAGCGTGGGCCTCCTCAGATGTCACCCTCAGAAGGGCAGATGGGGGCTTTGTGAGTCCCTGTTGCTCACAGCCAGTCCCAGCCCCACCAATCACACTCTGGGGCAGCCACAGATGCTGATAGAGGGTGGCTACTCAAGCCCCCCATCGCCCACCCAACTCAGTCAAAGTGGGGCGCTGGCTCATGCCTATTCAGACCCAGCCAGCCCCACCCTGCAGGCTTTGGCAAAGCAAAGGGGGGCTCTGCTCACTCCACTGAGGCACTGGGCTTCTGCACTGATTTTTAGCCATCTACACAGATTTTAGCGCTGATTTTAGCCATCTACACAGGGCCAAATTTCAGAAAAACCCTCTCTTTCAGAACATTCCTTCTTCCTCATACATTGAGGAATACAGGGATACCGAAAGAATGCATCCACTTTTTCAGAACAGTTTCTGAAAAAGCAGATGCATTCCTTGGATATGGCATAGCTTTTCTGGGATACATCTGGTATCCCAGAAAAGCTCTGCAATATAGACACAATCTCAATTTGTACCCCAAAATACCTTTGTCTCCATGATTTCATTCCTGGCCTCTTGGTACAGCAGTTGAACTCCTACTGCAGATGTTTTCTTAACAGAGATGCCAAAACAGACTAAGCCACATGGGCAAAGGCTTTTGCCAGATTGCAGGGTTGGCTCAGGGACTTTTAGATCTTCAGTCTAATGCTCTCCCAACTAAGCTACCTTGGCAGCTGTGTTCCTGGACCTGGGACCACCACTGTTCTCTCAGAGATGGTTTTCCAGCAGCAGTGCACAAGAGAGAAACTATTGCCAGTGGCCCTGCAAGGCAAGATGAGTTTTGCCTGTCTCCCTCAACTTGACTTGCAACTTTGCCCCATTCCTGCCTCTCTTCCTGGGGTGACCCAGTGGCTGAAAGGGACTGCGGCTGTGGAAGGCAGGGAAGAAGATGGGCAAAGGGAAGATGAGATTTTCCATCCATGAGCGGAGTAAGTTTCATTATGTGCACCACTAGCGAGGTTGTGCACACTTGTGCGGATGCGTGTCTCTGTTGCTAGCAAACAGCTTAGCTAGATATATTCTTATAATGTTATAGAAGAAAAATACTGAAACAAGGGATAAGTAGCAAGGTACGTGGCTTTATTTATTTAATATGAAATCAAATAAAAAGAAAATTAACACTGCAACATGTTCAGTAGCTATTTGGTATCTTACATGTTTCTGTTCCTTTGAGGCATGAAACCAAATTGTCCATCTTCTTCATACAGCAAAGTATTATGATTCGTATGGATATATGAAATGAAATTGTTGTTACTCTCTATGCTGGAAATGAAAGACTCTTGTTATTTCATGGGCTCGGTTCGGAGCGCTATTTGTGCCCATATGGCTCACTGTCATCTAGGAAACAGGGTTTTAAATGTCTCAGTTGTTTGCATGTCACAAACTTTTCCTTCTTCCAAGCCGGGGTGGTTCAGCTCTGTGGGAAGGCTGGGAGATGAAATCTTTCTGCAGGTTTTATTTGTGTATTTGTATTTCTGCATCTCAGCAGTGTGAGGCTCACATGGGCAGACAACAAGCTTCAGCCTTGTAGCACCAAGTTAGCACAGAATCACTCTTAGCTCTGCGTTGCTCCCTCCATGGGCGCTTCCTGCCTGGCGCTCTGAACAGGAGCCAAGCATCTGCAGTTACCTGGGGGCAAGGCGAGGGGGCCTAGGAACCTTTTTTTAAAAGACGCCCAACAAAACAGGGCTGCTGCCGGAGAGAGGGAAGGGGGAGGAGCAGGGGGCACAGTGCTGCCTGGCTGGCTGTCGAGCCGTTTTTTAAAGCAGCTCTCACTCTCCCCTACCTCTATTCCCTTCCCCCCAGCTTTCCCACTTCCTGTGACAGCGCCTCTTCCTGGCAGAAGCACCTCATTAGTGCAGGGTTGCCGCACGCTGCTGCACCAGTCGGTGGGCAGGTTTAAAATTCTTCCTGCAGGGCAGCGCAAGCGCCAGCCTACAGGGAACGGTGGCAGAGGGTCCAGCCGCTTCTTTACTGCTTGGCTCCGAGCCCCAGTGTGACGTGCTGGCTGCCAGGCACTTGGAGAGGGGACGGAAGGAGGCAGGGCCCCCTCGTCTGAGGAAGAGTCTCCAGCTTTGTCCCCAATAGAGAAGTGGCGGCCCCAGAGCAGGGGAGCAGGCGATGAAGTTGCTCAGTTGGGAGCATGAGCCTGAAAAGCTAAAGGTTCCTGATCTAATCCCGGGCTCTGGCAGACGCCTTTGTCCCTGCGGCTGAGCCCTTGTTTGGCATCTCAGGGGAGAGCCGGACTGTGCTTCTGAGAAGGGGGCTGCCCACACTGCTGCCCCACTGAGGAGCCAACCAGCCCTGCCTCTCCTCCCTTGCCCTGCCTCAGCTGGAGGAGGGGAAAGGTGCTCGCTCCTTGGAGAGCCCTGAGGGGCAACTCTGTCTCCGTGGCTGTGTCTACACTGGGCCACTTAGTCCAGAAAAGCAGCTGCTTTTCCGGAATAAGCTGCGAGCTGTCTACACTGGCCCCTTGAATTTCCAGAAAAGCACTGACAATCTACTGTAAGAAATCAGCTGCTTTTCCGGAAAAACTATGCTGCTCCCGCTCGGGCAAAAGTCCTTTTTCCGGAAAACTGTTCCGGAAAAGGGCCAGTGTAGACAGCACTGTAGTCTTTTCCGCAAAAAAGCCCCGATCGCGAAAATGACGATCGGGGCTTTTTTCCAGAAAAGCGTGTCTACATTGGCCACGGACGCTTTTCCGGAAAAAGGGCTTTTCCGGAAAAGCATCCTGCCAATGTAGACACGCTTTTTCCGGAAATACTTATACCGGAAAACTGTTCCGTTTTAAGCATTTCCGGAAAAGGGTGCCAGTGTAGACGTAGCCTGTGGTTCTGTCACTGCCAGGCAAAGGGATGCTGAGTCCCAGCAGCCGCCTGCCCCACCGGGGCTGGCTTTTGGGGAGAGCATGTAGGAAGAGGGAGGGGCCACTGGAGGCACTTGGCCCCCTGGCTGGCTCTGCCTGTGAAAAGGAAAAAAAAAAAAGGATTCTCACATCACTAGAGAATTGGGGCATCAATCCCACAGCATTTCACATGCTTAACAAGGGCTTTGCCATGTCCACTAACTCCCCCAGCTGCATGCGCCTTGCCTGACCCACCCACCCTGTTCCAGAGCCCACAACGTCCCCGCAGCTGCCCAAGGCTCCTTTCCGAAAGGGCCACTTGTGCAACCTACTTTATGTAGGCCGGCTAGCTCAGCTGGTTAGAGCATGGTGCTAATAACACCAAGGTCATGGGTTCAAGCCCCATGCTGGCTACAGGAACAGTTGGGCGGGTGACCTGCTCTCCTTTAGCTGCCCACTATAGTTAGGGATACAGAAACCAGGAAAAGGCTGAGGGCTTTGCAGAGAGCAGGCCAGAGATCTGCTAGGAGGGGCTCCAGCATGCACAGTGGCCCAGCAGCTGCACTCCTGAACCCGAACTCGCTCCTTCTCGAGTCCCCCCTGCTCCTGCTCCTCCAGCTTCTCCCTCTGGTGCCACCCCATGGTTGTCGAGGCCCTGCCCATGAGGCAGTGGGACCACCAGAGGCAGGCCCCAGTTGCAGCCCCGTCCCTGAGCCCCACCTCTCCCTTCCTCCGCCTTCCACCAGCCTCCTCCCAAACCCCTCCCCAGTTCTAGATTCCCCAAATAAAAACCAGACAGTTTGTTCTTTTAACAGAAAAAAGTCCTGTTTATTTTCTCTGTGGGGGAGGGGGAGAGTGGGAAGGGCAGGCAGGAGAAATGAGGGGCGGGGGGAAGAAGGCACAGGGGGAAAATGCAGAGGCCCCTCGGGAGTCTCACAGGTGTCCTTGTCTGAAACTCTCTCAGGGCCTCTCAGATGCGCAAGCCCCCTGATGTGCCTGCTTGATGGTAGCCGTGAGCTGATGCTGAAAGACCCTTGCGAGCTGCCCAGACTCTGGCCCCCACCCTGGCAGGAATGTCTTCCCCTTGTTCTCGCAAATACTCTAGAGGCCACCGCAGGCCACCACCACGTGGGGGACATTCGACTCACCACGGGAGCAGACAGCGGAACCTCCCTTTAAGGTGCCCGAAGGTGCCGGACCCTGCTGAGCCTGCCTGGGAAACGTTCCTTGCTTTAGGATTTCATCAGCCCAGGAAACAAAGGGCAGGCGGCATCCCCCACAATGCACAGGGGCATGTCCATGTGTAGCCTGCGCTAAGCTTATATTTAAATTCTAATTACCCACCTTTAGGGTTGACAGGTTCTTTGTCCCAGGATCAGGCCCAGTATTCAATTATAGTGTGATTGGGAACCCTGATGTGCACAGTTGCAACACGCACAATATAGAAACTCTCGTATATTCACAAATATAGTTTATTAATACAGTTAGCACAGTCATAAACACCCCAATTTTATAAGACAGGGAATGTCCATCCATATTTCCTTACCATAGACTTACATCATTCCTTCTAGAACAATCTTAAGTGTTAGCCCATCATCTTCCTCATTATCTTCACCTTTCCCATCACCGGAGCTCCTACTGGCCTTTCCAAGGATGACACCTTCTCCTCCCTATCGCCCCTTGGCCGGGGTCCCACTTTTATGCTAAGTGACACTGGCAATAACATGTTTGATGCTTATTCAATAGGGGATGTTTCTAGTGCTGAAGTGTTCTTTTCCTATTAGTCAATGTATCATTGCTCTCAACTTATTATCATATACGTAAATTCATTGCCGTGGGCCTTTGTGGTTCTCTATCACAACCTGTGTCCTGATTACTTAACTCAGCCTGAACCAATTATTTTGGAAGCTTCAGGGGGTAGCCGAGATAGTCTGTACAGGATAAAGTTAAAAAATAACAAATGGCCTGGTAGCACTTTATAGACTAACAAAACATGTAGATCAGTGTTTCTTACATTTTTTAAGACCAAGGAACATCAAACAATAATTTTTTTTATGGGGTCAAGTATCAGAGGGGTAGCCGTGTTAGTCTGAATCTGCAAAAGCGACGAGGAGTCCTGTGGCACCTTATAGACTAACTGAAGTGTAGGAGCATAAGCTTTCGTGGGCAAAGACCCACTTCGTCATGCACATGCATCTGACGAAGTGGGTCTTTGCCCACGAAAGCTTATGCTCCTACACTTCAGTTAGTCTATAAGGTGCCACAGGACTCCTCGTCGTTTTTTTATGGGGAACACCAGAGATTTTTTGGTTAAGAAAAAAAAAGCCTCCAGGGAAAAGTTGTTGAGAAAAAAAGGAGGCTTGCTCCTTTAAAGGCGGCCATTTTTAATTCTGTTCTCTCCGCAGCACACTTCCAACTGCCTTGTGGCAAACACGGAGGCTCTGTCTAGACTGGCAAGTTTTTCTGCAAAATCATCTGATTTTGTGGAAAAACTTGCCAGCTGTCTACACTGGCCACTTGAATTTCCGGAAAAGCACTGACAATCTCATGTAAAATCATCAGTGCTTTTCCAGAAATACTATGCTGCTCCCGTTCGGGCAAAAGTCTTTTTCCGACAGACTTTTGAGCAAAAGGGCCAGTGTAGACAGCATAGTGCTGTTTTCCACAAAAAAGCCCCGACTGCGAAAATGGCGATCGGGGCTTTTTTGCGGAAAACCGCATCTAGATTGGCATGGACGCTTTTCCGCAAAAAGTGCTTTTGCGGAAAAGCATCCTGCCAATCCAGACGCGATTTTTCCATTAAAAGCATTTTTGGAAAATCATGCCAGTGTAGACGTAGCCTTTAAGAAACACTGGTATCATGAGCTTTCGTGGTCACAGCTCACTTCTTCAGATGACTGGACTCCATGTGCCCACAAAAGCTCATGATACCAGCTACATGTTTTGTTAGTCTATAAAGTGCTACCAGACCATTTGTTGTTTTTTAAGTTTATTCAATTATTTTGGGACTTTTATATTTTAATGCATCTGCTGAGTCTGAAGGTATTTTTCCTACCATCCTGTGTGGGTGAAAGGTCCAGACCTAAGTTCCCCTTTTCAGTCTCGAGAAACCATAAATAAGTTATGACCGGTATCTGGGTGAGACCATGTCTCAACCACGGAAGTCTGCTACCCTCCGCTTCTGCTGATCTTTCAAACAGCCTGTTACAGCAGGGACAAAAGATAAAATATAACCCCATATTACTTGACCTGGACTGTGAGCTTATGTATGTTCCCTCATTCAAGTGCAACCCTGCCCGAATGCAGAGATGGCACTCATTGGAAAGTGCACTCAAAGGCTGCACCATCTTGTTATACCCTAGAGCAGGAACCACTGCACTGCAGGGGAACCCGGCTCACCAGACAGCCTAGGGTTGGGCTGTACTGCACCTGTGCTGCTCCTACACCTAATGGCATCTGGTCTGCCACAGCCCAGTCAGTGCATGGCACCAACGGGCTTCTGGTTGGCTATGTCAGGGGAGGCAAGCAGTATATGCCCACAGACAGGCACAAGCAGCAGGACCGCTAATTTGGGGCTCTTGCTAGACTCTTATATACCAACATTTCCTGGCCCCAGCTAAGAAAGAGCATGGACCTGTTTCCAGGTGGGTTAATGATATAGCCCCTTCCCACGAAGGAGTTGAGTGCTGCTGTGCTAGTATTCAGTGGGCAGACGTAAGGCCTACTGTATTACACCTGAACCCCGACATCAGTCAAGCTAACACAAAGGCCCTGCAGGAATGCTGAGAGCAGCTTTTAGAAAATGTCTTGCATTACAGCTTTTAACTATTACCGAATGAATCTAAATTAACCCAAACATATTATTAGCATGATAGGCAAGTCACTTGATAGGCTACGTAAGTCTCCGACCTTGATGGTGCGGTCTGGGGAAAAGAGCTGTGGGGGTGCACCTGGTGGAGTTTGGGGCTACAAAATATGCTGGCATCATGCGCTTTCTCCCCCCATCCGACGCTGATGTCGGTGATGTGGCCTCGGTGGCCCATGATGGCCTGCGGGACCATGGACAATGCTCCTCCTGGGTGAGATAATCCAGTGCCCGGTGGTCGGGGGCCCAGCTGGGGAAGCCCAGAGCGGCAAAGCAGCGACGATGGGGCCCATGTCACCCAGGATGACGACCCTGCACCGCAGGGCGGTGTTGACGGCCCTCACCACCTGCAGAAAGAGACACTCAGAGAATCACAGGGTTAGAAGAGCCCTTGGGAGGTCCCCAAGCCCAAACCCCTCCCCCCACACACCAGGACGAACCCCTACTTGCCCCATCCCCCAGCAGGGCTCTGTGAGAGCAAGGCTGAAAAATTTTCTGGGGAAGGAGCTTCCACCCCCCTTCCCTATGGAATCCCATTCCAGCAGTTCACCACCCTCAAGGGACAATAGCACGAGAGAGCCAAATTTGTATGAGCATGGCCCTGATGGTTGATTTCCCCTCTTCAAACTGGTTCCCAGCGGATCGGTAGCTGTCCGGCGTGGCGAGCTTCCAGAGGGCGTATAGGGAAACCTGGATGGTCTTGCCTCGACAATTAAGTCTGCCTCGACTACCGTGCAGCTCCCTAAGAACAAAACTCCAGGCCGGGTTCAAGCCTGGTGCGCCCAAAGCAGGCGGGCACGGCTGGAGCTAATAGGGGAGCTGTGAGAGTCAGGAATTGTTTTGCATAACAATGCAGATAAAGCCTAGTACAGCAAGACCACATCAAAAACACACAGGATAAGCAGCCTTGTACTGGTACTTCTGTTCTGCTAAGCAAAAATTACAGAGTACAGCCATGAAACTGTTAACTGCATATATAGTTTTAGCAATATCCTGTGTGGCAGAAACTCATAGACTCATAGACTTTAAGGTCAGAAGGGACCATGATCATCTAGTCTGACCCCCTGCACAGTGCAGGCCACAGAATCTCACCCACCCCCTCCTAGAATAATCCTCTCACCTATATCTCAGATATTGAAGCCCTCAAATACTTTGAAGACCCCAAGATGCAGAGAATCCTCCAGCTGTGATCTGCACCCCATGCTACAGAGGAAGGCGAAAAACCTCCAGGGCCTCTGCCAATCTACCCTGGAGGAAAATTCCTTCCCGACCCCAAATATGGCGATCAGCTAAACCCTGAGCATGTGGGCAAGACTCACCAGCCAGACACCCAGAAAGTTCTCTCACGGAGCATCCACACCTCTAGCGCGTTTTTGTGCAAGTAAATTGAAAGATCAGCTGTGTAGACATAGCCTCAGTGCACTTGCCCAGTGGGCCAACTGCTTCTGTCACTGCCAGGCCAAGGGAGTGTGAGTTCCAGCAGCTTCCTGTCCCACTGGGGCTGGTTTTTGGGGAGAGCAAGTGGGAAGAGGGAGGCACTTTGCCCCCTGGCTGGTTCTGCCTGTGAAAAGGAAAATGGGGATCCCCCACCACTGTAGAATGTGGACATCAATTCCACTGCCCCTCACATGCTAAGCTAGAGTTCTGCCCCTTCAGCTCAGTCCCACCCACCTTGCTCCAGAGGCCTCAATATTCCTGCAGCTGCCCGAGGCCACTTGTGACACTAACACCTGTGGGCTAGCTAACTCTGAGGTTTAGAACAGGGTGCTTGTAACACCGAGGTCATAGATTCAAGCCCCATGCTGGCAACTGGACAGTTGGCATGTTGGCTTGTCTTATTCTGGCTGGTTACCTGCTATGGACAGGGAGGCAGAAACAAAAAAAAGGCAGGGTAGTTTACATAATGCAGGCCAGAGATCTGGTGGGAGAAGGCTCCAGCATGTACCAACTGGCTACAGCTACACTGCAGTGCTATTGTGAGATACCTCAGGTATCCTGAAAGAAATACTGTGCATCTTAAGAACAAGCCTATTATTTCAAAATACAAAGGACTTGCTATTCCAACATCCCTGTAAACCTCATTCCACGAAGAGTTAGGGGTGTTTTGGACCAGCAATTTATTTTAAAATAAGCTATTTCAACATTGACTTGAAATAAGCTACACAATTTGCATAGATCACATGGTGTAGCTTACTTTGAGCAGTGTAGACGCACCCAGCCTATGCAGGACCAGCTTGCTGGGGGGAGGCTCTGGCCACCTCCTTTCCTCCCCTCTCTCAGCTGCCTCCTTCACCCAGTGGCTAAAAGGGCCTTGGCCTGGCCTGCTTTCTCCAGGAGTAGGGAAGACTCAACAGTTTCTGATTGAAATGCACTTGACAATTAAACTTCCCCAGTGCTCATGTCTGACCCAGCTCTGTGTTTCCATGAAAACCAAAATCCTCCTTTTTTCCTCATTTTTTCAGGAAGAACAGCTCTTGCGCAAGAGGGGGTTTTGCGCAAAAAGGAGCCGTCTATACAGCTCCTTCTTGCGCAAAAGCCTCTTGTGCAAAAACGGCCCCTAATTAATTATGCAAATGAAGTGTGGCAATAGGCTCATCTGCACTTCATTTGCATAGGTTTTTGCTCAAGAGAGGTGCAGTGTAGACCTAGCCTGGGAGACTTACCTGGCTGATTCCCAGCCAGCAGCCAACCACTTTTCTCAGCCAGCCTGACTACCTGCCCCCGCACAAGTTTCAGGGTACATATGCATGACTGAGTTAAAGCCTGAGTGGAGGAGGGAGTGTGTTGGACTGAAGATCTAAAGGTCTCCGCTTTAATCCCAGGCTGCGGCAAGTGCCTCTCTACTAACCCAGAGATACTCAAGTGTTTCATCATCGCATCCCTCTTTTTGGCCACAGCTTGGCACTGACAAATCATGTTCATCTGATTAGCCCCCCTCCCTCCCAACTCTTCCTCAGAGTCACTACTTCCTTGGCTAATGCCCACCCAGTGCTGGCCCTAGATAGGGGCACAAGGGTTGTGGCTCAGGGGGTGCATTTGGAAAGTCTCATGTGATCTTACCTGGGGCCAGCCAGCTAAGCAGGAAGGGAAACTCAGCAGCCAGGTCAGGCAGAGGTGGAGGACAAAGAAACTCACTTGCTTGTCTCAGGTGGAGACCACAGGCAGCAAGAATTTGAGTCATTAGATCAATGGATTGGTGACAATAGGGGCAAGACATGAGCATCTTCTCCTCCTCCTGGGGGAGGCAGCTGGTCAGGCTGGGCCTAGGGTCCAAGTCCCTTTCAGCTCCCAGGAGAAGGAGGGAGCTGAGAGAGGGGAGGGAAGGAGGTGGCCAGAGTCCCTTCCCTGCAGGCTGGGGCTGCACAGGGTCTGTGTCTGCTGATCCCTTCTCACACCAGGGCTTTGTCTACACTATGGCTATGTTTACATTACCAAGATTTTGTGCAAATACTCTTTAACGTAAGAGTTTTTGCGTTAGAGTATTTGCGCAAGAGAGCGTCTACACTGGCATATGCCTTTGCGCAAGAGATGTGCTTTTGCGCAAGAGCATCCTTGCCAGTGTAGACGCTCTCTTGAGCAAGAAAGCTCCAATGACCATTTTAGCCATCGGGCTTTCTTGTGCAAGAAATGCATGTTGCCTGTCTACACTGGCCCCTTGTGCAAGAACAGTTGTGCAAAAGGGCTTATTCCTGAGCGGGAGCATCATAGTTCTTGTGCAATAAGCCCTGATTTCACACATTAGAACGTCAGTGTTCTTGCACAAGAACTCCCGTCCAGTGTAGACAGGCAGCAAGTTTTTGTGCAAAAGCAGCCACTTTGGCACAAGATCATGCCAATGTAGACACAACCTATGAGTTTTTGAGGCAAAAAATATGCTAATGAGGGATTCATTAGCATAAGTCACAACAGCATTAGCATATTTTCTGCTGTTTCTTTTTGCACAAGGGTTTTTTTGCACAAAAAGAAGCAGTGTAGGCACTTCTGTTTTACACAAAAACCCCGTTTTGCACAAGATCCTGAGATGCATAAGGATCTTGCACAAAATGGGGCTTTTGCACAAAATGGAAGCGGCTACACTGTTTCTTTTTGCTCAAAAAGAAATGGCAGAAAATACGCCAATGATGTCAGGATTTATGCTAATGAGTCCCTCATTAGCATATATTCTGCTGCAAAAACTCGCAGTGTAGACAAAGCCCAGGACTCCTGCCTGCTCCTTGCAAGCTGCTCAGCCTGTTTCTTGTTCTGGCCTCCCTGCCCAGAGCAGTCAGCTAAAGAAGAACAGGCCACCTTGGCAAAAGGCTGCAGTGCCCAGCACAGGGCTTGAATCCAGCCCCTTGCAGTTATTAGCACCAAAATCTAACCAGCTGAGGTAGCCAGCCCACAGCAAAATGAGTCACTTAGTGGCCTTTCAAAGAAGAGCCACAGGCAGCTGCAGGGATGTTGCGGGCTGTGGAATGAGATGCCAGTTGCGTTGTTCCCTCTCTTTTTCCCCAGCAATTGCCGTGCTCCGAGGAAGAAGCCTTTTTGAGAAAGAGCTCTTTTGCAAAGAGGTGTGTGTGGACAGGGAAGAGGGAGTTTTTTTGCAAGAAGAAAGAAGAGAAAAAAGCACAGGTGCCCTAGTGGCCACTCCATCCATAGCAATCAGCTTACATGAGAGAGAGAGTGTCCATTCAGTCTGGACGCTCTCTTTCAAAAAAGCTGATCGCTTTTTCGATGCGCTTTTAGGCTATGACTACACTGGCGCGATCTTGCGCTAGAAGTATGCAAATGAGGCTAAGCGTGGAATATCGCTGAGCCTCATTTGCATATCTAATGAGCCACCATTTTTGTGGAAGAGGCTCTTGCGCCAGAAGGAGCTGTCTACCCTGCCCCTTCTTGCACAGGAAAACCCTCTTGTGCAATGCCATTACACGGATTATTTTCAGGAATAATGGCATTGCACAAGAGGGTTTTCTTGTGCAAGAAGGGGCAGGGTAGACAGCTCCTTCTGGCGCAAGAGCCTCTTCCACAAAAATGGCGGCTCATTAGATATGCAAATGAGGCTCCGTGGTATTCCACGCTTAGCCTCATTTGCATACTTCTAGCACAAGACCGCACCAGTGTAGACATAGCCTTGGAGTGTGGACGCTGTCTTTCGGAAGAAGTTTTTCCGGAAGATCTCTTCCGAAAAAAGCTTCTTCCAAAAGAAGCCTGCAGTCTAGACGTAGCCCCAGTGCATGCTGGGGAACGGAGTGATTGTGCCCTTGAGTGGCACTCTCTGCTAGCCAATCAGTTTTGTGGGGAGGAGCACAGAGGAGGGGCACAGGGCTGGGGCTCTGGTGCTACATCAGCAGGGCTGTGTCCAGACTCAGGGGTTTTTTCGGGAAAAGTAGCCTTTTTCCGAAAAAACTTCACCTGCATCTAGACTGCAGCCGCGTTCTTTCGAAATTAAATCGAAAGAACGCGGCTTTTCTTTCGACGGCGGTAAACCTCATTTCACGAGGAAGAACGCCTTCTTTTGAAAGTACTTCTTTCGAAAGAAGGCGTTCTTGAATGTAAATAGGGCTTCTTCGAAAGAGAGCATCCAGACTCACTGGGTGCTTTCTTTCGAAAAAGCGGCTCGCTCTTTCGAAAGTTCCGCGTGCAGTCTAGACGCTCTCTTTCGAAAGAGGCTTGCAGTCTAGACATAGCCCAGGAGAGCAGCCAACACCTCACCCCAAGGAAGCCGGCTGGAGATCATGTGGAGCCAGCCCCTGCCTCTCACAGGTGAAGCAGGCACTTTCCCAACTCTGCCGTTGTGGGGCATGTCTGCTAGGGGAAGCTTTTGGGAGACTAAGTAGGAAGAGGGAGGTGCTAAGCTGGAGGTGCTTAGCTGCCTGCCTGGCTCTGCCTGTGAAAAGATGAAATAAGGACACCCCTCTCTCCAGAGAGCATGGACATCAATCCCACTGGCTTCTCCATGCTAAGCGAGCACTCTGCCACTTCAGCTAATTTCCCCACCTATGGGCAGTTCTCCTGCCCAACCCATCTTTTTCTAGACCCCACAACGTTCCTGCAGCTGCCGAGGCTCCTTCTGACAGCAGGCTCTGTTGGGAGACTAGCTCGGCTGATACTCACACCAAGGCGATGGCTTCAAGCCCCACGCTTTTCATGGGGCTATCTCGCTAAGTGGCCGGTCTCCCTCCAGCTGACTGTGATGGTCAGAGACGCCAGAAAAGGGAGCAGGCAGGGAGCCTGGCAGAGGTTTCCAGTGAGCTGCTGGCCGTGAGCTGCCTAAATAAGCACCTCCCTGCCAGACCCTGCCTCTGCCATCCCAGGTCACCACCCAAACCCTCTGCAGCCCCCTTCCAAAAGGTCATGACTCTTTCCTAGACCCTGCACCCCTTCCCCTAGGCCAGAATCCTCTCTTGTTCCCATCCCCCTCTTGGACACTGACCCCAATCTCCTGCTCAAGGTCACAACTCCCTCCTTCACCCAAACTCCCTCTCAGATCCCACGCTCTCTCCTGCACCCCAGTACCCTACCCTGAGCTCCCTTCTGCACCCAACCTCTGCCCAGACCCCGCATCCCCTCTGTAAAAAAGTGCGGCCCTTGACCACTTAGCAAAACCTTAACGTGTCCCCCCCCATCAAAACTTATTGCCCGCCTCTGGGCTAGCTTAAGACTCGTGAAACCTTCTGTTTTTTGGTGGCTCTGCAGCCCCTGCGCCCCAATGATTCTGGAACACAAATGGCTCGTGGAAAGAACCTTGTATAGAGCTGAGTGTTTGACATTTCCCATGGAGCCGCTGAAGTGCAGCCGACAGGATTTTTGTGGGTCTCCTTTCTCTGTGGGAATTGAGCCTTTGATGGCTCTGTCACCGTGCAAGCCAGCCCACAGCAAAGTGGCACTCAAGTGACCCTTTCAGAAAGGAGCATCAGGCAGCTGCCGGGACCTTGTGGGCTCTGGAACAAGATGGATGGAGTAGGAGCCCTGTTCAAAGGCTGGGGAATTAGCTCAAGTGGCAGAACGCTTGCTTACTATACAAGAGGCCATGGGATTGATGTACCTGTTCTCCAGTGGCATAGTGTTGGGGGTCCTTATTCCTCCTTTTCACAGGCAGATCCAGCCAGGGGGCTAAGCGCTCCCAGAGGCCCCTTCACTCTTCCTACTCAGCCACCCAAAAGCCAGCCCTGGCAGGGCAGAAAGCTGCTGGGTGCCAGCCCTCCTGTTCCTGGTAGTGGCAGGAGCACCAGAATCAGGCCTAGGGGGCTGAGTTAACTCCACTGGAAAAGTACGTTCTTTGTATGTGAGAGGTAGTGGGATTCACTCTCACCTGCTCCCACCTATTTCCTTTTCTTTCTTTCTTTCTTTCTTTCTTTCTTTCTTTCTTTCTTTCTTTCTTTCTTTCTAATAAACCTTTAGGTGTTAGATTCTAAAAGGGTTGGCTCAGAATGCTCTTTGGGGGTAAGATTTAAGGTATAAAGTGGCCTGGGAATGTGGCTGGTCCTTTGGGATTGGAAGAACCTGTTGGGATTTGGTGAGATAGGTTTAAAGACCCCTCCCCTGTGTAAAGAGCGGTGCTGGTTGTGGCACAGGAGAACTGGAGTGTCCAATGGGGATTGCTTGTGTGTCTTCTTGCAGGCCAGTGTGGCAAACAGTAGCACTCTTTGGCTACATCTACACACGTGGCCGTTCTTGCGCAAGAATCCGCACAGCATCTACATTGCCCATCCGCTCTTGCGCAAGTAAATGTACAGTACGGTGTGATAAGAGACAGCTCCTTGCGCAAGAGCTACGCTGTTTTCTATCAGGCTTAAGCTCTCTTGCACAGGTGCTCTTGCACAAGAGGGCAGTGTGGACGTTCGGCAAGAGCATTCCTGCATAAGACTTGGCCTCCAGTGAAAACACAGGTGGCCTCTCTGACACGCCGTACAGGCAATCACCACTCGTTGGTTCCCCCTAATTGGCCCCCCTTTAAAGGCACAGAGCACAACCATTTGCCACATGCAGCCTGGGTAGCAGCCAGAGGGAGGAATGGCAGCTGCCCAACCTCAGCCAGGTCCCTCAGACCCCATGGAGGAGCCACCCCAGAGCACCCAGCAGGCCCGAAGGGGCACCAAGCAGCAGGCTTCATGCTGGAGCACCGCCAAGGTGACTGCCTTCCTGGACCTCTGGGGAAAGGAGGAGGCCCTCCAGGACCCCAAGCCCCGGAGAAGAAATGAGCACATTTTTGCCCAGATGGCCCAAGCACTGGCCACAAAGGAACACCCGGCCCAGACCCTGGAACAGGTCCAGGCCAAGGTGAAGGACCTGCACCTCACCTACATGCGGGCCAGAGAGCATGGGGGCGGCGGAGCCACTGCCTGTCCCCAGTATCACCGCCTGCACCAGATCTTGGGGGACAAAGGGGCCACTCCCCTGCTGTCCCAGGTAGACATAGCAGTGGCCACCCCAGTGGTCCAACCCAGGCCACCGAAGGATGAGGAGGAGGGAGACCGTCCTCGGATGAGGAGAAGGAGGTGACAGAGGACAGCAGCCAGACCTCACCATCCTGGCCCAGCAGCAGTCAGGATGTGTCCCGGGCATCCTCCAAAGCTGGCGAGGGATTGTCTGGTGAGTGCAGTGGCTACCATTTGCAGTGTGCTGGGGGGGCGGGGAGAGGTAGCAGCACATGGCACGTGCAACCTCATGCAGCTAGGGTTGCCAGGATAGTCCAGTCTGAGCTTTCTGTTCAGGAAACAAATTGAGAGGATATAAATGAGAAAATATACGTCTGGTATTTTTTAACTAAGATGTAACGTAGACTACCATGTAATATCAAGTGTGTCTAGTACTTTTGTTGAAACCATCCAGCAACCCTACATGCAGCCAGACCAAGTGGCACAGAGAATTTGCATAGCTCAAATTGTGGAGCTTATTTCAAGCTATGGGTGCAGTGTAGACACATCCTCTCTCTCCAGTTAGTAATGAAGTGAGAATATACATTAAAATTATAAGACCAATCAGTGTCCCTCAAGTGACTTATCACAAGATGTCAGAATACGTTAATGTTAGAGCTGAGTCAGTCTAGTATTTATTTACTTTTCTCTTTCTTTTATATAGGAATTAGATACAGTGCTCCTGTCAGCCAACTACTAAGTTGTCTGCCAAAAAAGTAGAGATTCCAATGTCCAAGTAGCCCCTGGATAGAGATATGTGTGAGGAGAGGGCAGATGGATATGGTTCCCCCCGCCTCGCATTTGGTGCTTGGCTTGTACTGAGCATGCTCAATAACACTGCTGAAGCCTCTGAGTCCATTCCCCTCACACTCTCACTCTTCCTCCTCCCATCATGACATGCACAGGTTGCCCCACCACCAAAATCTGATATGGTGCCCCTCAATTTGGGCTTTGGCTTGGGCCCTCATAAGGTCTAACACCAGGGCTGTGTCTACATTGGGCCACTTATTCCGGAAAAGCAGCGGCTTTTCTGGAATAACTTGCCAGCTGTCTACACCGGCCCCTTGAATTTCCAGAAAAGCACTGACAATCTACTGTAAGAAATCAGCTGCTTTTCCGGAAATACTATGCAACTCCAGTTCGGGCAAAAGTCCTTTTTCTGGAAAACTGTTCCGGAAAAGGGCCAGTGTGGACAGCCCAATAGTCTTTTCCGCAAAAAAGCCCCAATCGCGAAAATGACGATCGGGGCTTTTTTGCGGAAAAGCGCGTCTACATTGGTCACAGACGCTTTTCCAGAAAACGTGCTTTTCCGGAAAAGCATCCTGCCAATGTAGACGCTCATCCTGCCAATGTAGACTGTTCCGTTTTAAGCATTTCCGGAAATTTATGCCAGTGTAGATGTAGGCCTGGTCTAGTGACCCCATTAAAATGGGGTTACTACTCACTTTGTGTCCCAACCAAGACTATAAGACCCATTGACTTAGACTAGAAAAAGACAGAGCGTCCCTGATCACCTTCAAGTCAGCTACTGCTGGAATCCTGCCCAGATATGGGCCGAAGGAGACCTGGGAGCCACATGCCACCAGTGTGTGTGGGAATGAGGAAATGGAGTTTTGCTAAGGCCAGTCCCAGCCAGGACACTGAAAGCTTTACTCCCGTGTGGAGCAGTCTCTGATGGCCAATGTAGTGTTAGCACCGAGTAAAGCATTTTCTATGCTGAGGGTATGAAAGGCTCTTCCCCATGTGGATTTCCTGGAGACTGATGTGCAGGATTGGGAGTCACAGAGAACTCAGACTGTGTCTCTTCCTGCAGTTACTGAAGGCTTTCCCACAATCCAAGCAGGTCTGGGCTCTCTTCAGTGTGTGGTTTGTGTCACGTGAATCAAGATTTTGATCTTTACATGAAGTTTTTTCCACTGTCCAGGCATTTATTAATTCTGTCCCATATGGACTCTCGGATGTTTAGGAAAGTAGGAACAGCTGGAACTAAAGCTTTCCCCGTCATCCAGGGATTTACGTGGTTTCTCGCCCGTGTGTGTTCTCTGATGTGTAATGGGTTTTGATCCATCACTGAACCTTTTCCTACACTCAAGGCACTTCTAGGCTCTCTCCTATGTGCAGTCGCCGATGTCTATTAAGACTTGAGCTACGATTGAAGCTTTTCCCACACTCAAGGCATGCATATGGTCTCTCTCCTGTGTGCACTCTCTGATGTGCAATAAGATTCCCTCTCACATTGAAGCTTTTCCCACAATCCAAGCATTTATAGGGTCTTTCTCCGCTGTGTAGTCTCTGATGTATAATCAGATGTGAACTCATACTGAAGCTTTTCCCACAGTCCAAGCATGCATAGGGTCTCTCCCCTGTGTGCACTCTGTGGTGTGTAGTAAGACTTGAGCTCTGTATGTAGCTTTTCCCACACTCATGGCATTTATACGGTCTCTCCCCCGTGTGTATTCTCCTGTGCTTAATAAGGTATGAGTGGTAACTGAAGCTGTTCCCACAGTCCAAGCACTTATAGGGTTTCTTTTCATTGTGATTTGTCCACTCCACTGTGATTTCTTTGGGATCTTTGCCTCCTCCACTACAGCCAATTGATTCATACACTGTCTTCCTTGTGCGGCCTCCCAGCTTCCTCCCTGACATGTGCTCATCACTCCAGACTTTGCTCTGTTCCAAGGAATGGGGAACACACTGTTCAGCTCTTCTCAAAAAGGTCCTCTGCAGTGTTTTAGGACCTTCCTGCTGAGGTTTATCCTCCTCGTTCTCACTCACAGTCTCAGCACCTGCTGGGGAAAGAATAAATCCAGGCAGAAGTCAGTTCCTGGGTTGTACAAAGGACAAGAAAGGAAAATGCAAAGAGGGAAAACACAATAGTCCCTGCTGGGAAGACTAAGGAATTGGACACTGCCACCACATGCCGTCCAAAAAGTCCCAGGGCAGTGAAGACAAGGAGAAAACTCCTGACAGCAAACAGGAGGGCTACGTCTACACTGCAGACTTCTTGTGCAAGAACTGTTTTGTGCAAGAGTTCTGTTGCCACGTGCAAGAGCATCCATGACAGTGTAGACGCTCTCTTCCGCAAGAAAACTGATGGCCATTTTAGGCACAGGGGTTTCTTGTGCAAGAGCTCTTACACAAGAGGGCTTATTCCTCGTGGGGAGAATAACTCTTGCACAAGAAGCCCTCTCTTCTGATGCTTTACTGTAAATTTACTTGCGCAAGAACATGCATGCAAACAATGTAGACGTGCCACAAGTTTTTGCGCAAGAACAGCTGTTCTTGCACAAAAAGCCTGCAGTGGAGACATAGCCAAAGAGCGGGAAGCTATGAGCGATATCTGCTGGGATGACATAGCAAGTACTGATCACAGCCTGACCTGGGTGAGAGGAGGCAGAGCTGAGGGGGCTCAGACCACATGCTGGGGATTTTAAACTTTTTTCTCCATTTGTCAGACACTTTCTGTGCCACTGACTCCTCACCTGTGCTGGAGCCTTTTGGGATCTTGCTTTCCTCGGAGGCCTGGAGATCTGGAACCCACGGCTCTTCCCCTGCTTCCAGCCGGGCGATCAGTGCAGGTTTGGGAATGGGGTGTCCTGTTCGGGGGATGAAATCAGGCCTGAGACAAGGGCAATGTGGACTGGGGCTCTATTTCTCACAAAGGACACAGCTGGAGTTTAAACTCACCCCATGACTTTTCTGAGGGTTATAGGAGAGCAGATGTCTGTGGCGGTGAGGGGGGGACAGGACTGTCAGGATCTGTGGGCTCTGGGGAACTTACTGAGACACATACAGCTCTGGTGTTAAACCCCTGCCTATGTCTGAACCCCTAAAGCCCGCTCCATAGAAAGAGCCAGTCCCATGAAGGAAGGTGCACAGAGGCTCTGGATGCGAGTGAGAATTGATGCACAGAGGGTAACACAATATTTCTGCTCCCATGACAGCTGGAGGGATGGGGATGAATTAGCCCATGGCTCCCATAACCTGCTATGGAGCTGAATAGCTCTCTGAGACTGGCCCCGAAAACTGGGGAGATGGGGATGAATTAGCATGTCCCCTAGGTGTCTGACTCCCCCGTTCCCCAGAAGGGGGCATGGCTATGAAAGTGTCTCTCATATGGGGGCTGTGTCGCCCACACCACTCTGTCATGTAACTGACTCGGAAGAACCTGACAAGATGCAGAAATGCCGGCCCCAGGGCTTTGCTAGCTGAGGGAACAGGAATCCTTACCCAGCGAGGCCACAGTCTCATAGTTCTCCTGCATGACGTCCCTGTAGAGGGCTCTCTGAGCGGGGTCCAGCAGCGCCCCCTGCCCCACGGTGAAATACACAGCCACCTCCTCGAAGGTCACCCGCATCTGAAACAACAGGGGTCCCCCATTCAGTGCCTGCCGCCCCAGCCAAAATCCCACTAGTCAGGGGAGAAGACACAGAAACAAAGCAGCTCTGGGAGGGGCAGAGGAGCAGAATCTCATCCCCTCCACCCTCCTCAGAGCAGCCAAAAGGCTCCAGGGAGCAGAGGAAAGGGGAGCGCTCCTTGTGCCTCCCAGCAGACAGAGCCGGGCAGGGTCTTCTCAGTCACCCACCTGCCAGCCACAAGCTGATATGGGAAGCAGAGCTCTGGGCAAGGAACAGGGGCAGGCATCCCAGCACCTCCCCTTTGTATCTCAGCCCAGCCTCTGGTGGCGGGTTCAGGCTCCAGTTACCCCCCTTTAGACACGGCTCATGCTCCAAGCTCCCTTCCCCACTGAAAGGGCCCCCAGCTGCCTCCCAGCCCCGCCCGATACCCACATTCACCCCCACCCTGCCCAGACACACGCCCCCCTCGCAGGGAAATCTGGGTCCCGGGCAGCAACAGGGCGCAGGGTGGGGGACGGGCCGGAGACATTTGCCTTGTAAATTCTGAGCCCCCTAAGTCACCTGCCCCCTGCTTGGGTCACCAGCTGGGGGGGGAGAGGGGGGGACATGCCCCCTCCTGCTGCTGGGCCCCTCCCCCTCTCCTACCCCACCCCACAGCCTGGGGGAGCTGCCAGTGTCTCCCCCCCAGGCTGCGCTTCCCCCATGTTCCCCTCCAGCCCCCCCACAGCCAGTTTGCTCCCCCCCACAGTGTCCCCCCCCAGGCTGCGCTTCCCCCATGTTCCCCTCCAGCCCCCCCACAGCCAGTTTGCTCCCCCCCCACAGTGTCCCCCCCCAGGCTGCGCTTCCCCCATGTTCCCCTCCAGCCCCCCCACAACCAGTTTGCTCCCCCCCCACAGTGTCCCCCCCAGGCTGCGCTTCCCCCATGTTCCCCTCCAGCCCCCCCCCCACAGCCAGTTTGCTCCCCCCCCACAGTGTCCCCCCCAGGCTGCACTTCCCCATGTTCCCCTCCAGCCCCCCCCCCCACAGCCACTTTGCTCCCCCCCCCCCCACAGTGTCCCCCCCATCCTGGCTCGCGCAGCCCCGCCCCCTCCAGTGCCCCGCCCCTGCAAGGCCTGGGGGGGGGCGGGACTCACCTTCGCCCCGCGCGAGGGAGGGGCCGCCTGGGGGCGGGGCTCGGGGCCCAGCCAGGGGGCGGGGCTGGGGCTCTGCGCGGGGAGAGTCTCTGGGGCGCAGCGGGAAGGGCCCCGCGCCGGGAGCCTGGTTTGCGCAGAGCCCGCTGGGCGGGGGCGTGGCCAGGCAGCTCCCGGTCTGAGCTAAGCCCTGGCGCTGGCTGACGACGGGAGTCACTGACCCAGTGCGCACGCGCGGTCTGATCACCGCATCCCCATCCCATTCCTCACCGATCCGGTCGAGTTTTCAGGACGTCCCCCCCGCTCCGTCTGTCACTCCCTGCCCCTGATTAAGCTCCGCCCACCCCTCTGCGATTGGCCCCTGGGCGTAGCCTGCAGCCGCTTCTGAGTCGGCAGCAATACACCCCCCCCGCCCCCCGCCGTCACTGCGCATGAGCCTGGCGCTCTCAGGACCGAATTCTGAGGGAGCCGTTTGTGCCGTTACTCGCTCCGCCTCTGCTTCCGCTTCCGGGAAGGGGGGGGGTTTGGCGGGGTAGCGGAAGTGCGGGTGGGGGCGGGGCAGGTGACGTGTCAGCTCTGGGGGGGCGTTAAAGGGGAGGGGGTTAGGCCGGGGTAGTAAAACGCTGGAGGGGGGGGGGGGAGGTTTTCCCCTGGAACCCAAATCACTGGCTGCGGAGGGGGAGGGGGAGGGGTGTTGGAAACGCTCCTGCCCCGCGGGGCGGGGCACGTGGGGAACAATGGTAGGGGGCGGGGTATTCTGCGCGAGACACAGCGCGGGGGGCGGGGCGGAGCGGCGCGAGACACAGCGCGGGGGGGGGGGCGGAGCGGAGCGGGCACGTGACGGCAAGTGACTGACGGGTCGAGGGGCCGATGGAATCCTGCTGACCAGCCTGGCCGAGGGGCTCCAGCTGCGCTGGGCACGTGCCCGCCCCAGCTGCTCGTCCTGCATCGCACGTGCAGCTCCGCCCCCCCCCCCCTTCTTGCACTGGCTCCTGCTTCTCCCCCGCCCCACCCTTGCTGCGGGGCGGGGCGGGGCGGGGGCGGGAGGGGGAGACTAGTCGCTTGCATTCCCCACTCTACACCCAACCCCCGGGCACAGCGCCTCAGTGCATAAGGCAGGAGCGTGACCCAGGTGCAAGAGAAGAATAAGGCTGAGAAGTATTTGTTCGGTTTGAGGACAGAGACTTTGCATCCTTTGAGCGGTCACGCTGCCACTCCGGCGATAACGCTTTAACTTTCCGAATCCCAGGCTGCCTCTACGCTGGCGCGATCTTGCACCAAAGCGGCCGCTCGTCTGCAAAAACTTGCTGCCTGTCTACGCTGGCCGTGTGTTTTCACACAAGTAAACTGACATTCTGCTGTATAAAATCAGGGCTTCTTGCGCAAGAACTGTGATGCTCCTGCTCAGGAATAAGCCCTTTTGCGCAACTGGTCTTGCGCAAGAGGCCAGTGTAGACAGGCAACATGAATTTATTGCGCAAGAAAGCCCGATGGTTAAATTGGCCATCAGAGCTTTCTTGTGCAAGAGAGCGTCTACACTGGCATGGATGATCTTCTGCAAAAGCGCATGCCAGTGTAGACGCTCTCTTCTGGAAGAGTTTTTGCACAAGAACTCTTCCGCAAAAGAGTTCTTGTGGAAGAAACTGCCAGTGTAGACGTAGCCCTAGTGTCTGCTGACATTCGTTGTTGTCTGACTCGCTCGTGGCCTATTTCCCCCCCCCCCCCCCATTTCCTGCTAATCTGAAAAGTCAGACTGGTAACAAGGAAACAGAAATGCCCAAACCCACGTTTTTGTGCCATTGTGAAAAGTTAACTCAAGAATTACAGAAAAAAAAAAGTTTTGATCAAGCAGTGCCGCTACGAGAAGCCCTGTGGCACCTTATAGACTAACAGATAAGGTGTCACCAGACTCCTCGTCGCTTTTGCAGATTCAGACTAACACGGCTACCCCTCAGATATCTATACCTATGTACATCAATTAATCCTGCCAGGCGTGGCTGTCCCTACGTAGCTATAGACTGCCCCTTCAGTGCCTTCCGACGGGGGGGGGGGGGAGGGACACTCCCGCGAAGGGACACCACAGGCACATGTGCACAGCACCCTGCTGGTTGGAACGTTCCTGAGGGTGCTCACAACTCCATGCACGGGCCAGGGCCAGGCCCAGAAGGGACATGTGTTACTGCTGCTGCAGGCCCAGACAGAGCCCAGCAGCCTGACCTAGATGCTTGGCGCAGCCACTGCTTCTGCTTTGCCCTTTGCTTGGGCTTTGTTCATTACCCTCCGCAGCGTGTGACTGGCTCCTAAGTGCACCAGCTGCTCTGAACAACTGCCCTGTGCTGCACCAGCACAGATTTGGCTTTCAAGCCCAATGGCTGTTCATCACCCAAAGAATGCCTGTTGCATTGTCATGCTGTCAAGAGGCTGCCACAGCCTGCTAGAAATCTATCAAAGCTCTCTAGGGCCTGACCCTGTCATCTCATCTGTTTACACTTGGTCAGGGACAGCTTCAATTGCAAGACTGAAGACTCCATCTTCAGTCTGGATTATGCTGTGAATCCTATGAAAAAATTGGAATAATGTCTGTCTATAGGCTGCCTGCTTGGACTGTAACCTAGGGAATTGATTCTGGAAGAACTTTTTGCAACTCAGCAGCTCTCTAGCTCTTCATTTCTATACGTGTAATGGTCTTTATCTACAACACTCTGTGTGTTCTTAATCTGAGTTAAGTGAATAAGATTTGGATGTGTGTATGTGGGCGAGATCTGAGATATTCACTGACCTAGTGGGTAACACATCTGGCCCAGAGCTGGATAGCTTTAAGGGAGCTGTGCTTTGCCTCTCTGTAACCAGTAGGCTGTGACTAGACTGGCAAGTTTTTCCGCAAAATCATCTGCTTTTGCGGAAAAACTTGCCAGCTGTCTACACTGGCCGCCTGAATTTCCGGAAAAGCACTGACAATCTCATGTAAGATCGTCAGTGCTTTTACGGAAATACTATGCTGCTCCCGTTCGGGCAAAAGTCTTTTTCTAAAAGACTTTAGCGCAAAAGGGCCAGTGTAGATAGCACAGTACTGTTTTCTGCAAAAAAGCCCCGATCGCAAAAATGGCAATTGGGGCTTTTTTGCGGAAAAGCGCGTCTAGATTGGGCACGGACGCTTTTCCGCAAAAAGTACTTTTGCGGAAAAGCATCCTGCCAATCTAGATGCGCTTTTCCGAAAATGCTTTTAACGGAAAACTTTTCTGTTAAAAGCATTTTCGGAAAATCATGCCAGTGTAGACGTAGCCATAGGGTATTGAAGAAGCTGCTTTGTTGCTGGCTTGGTGAATCGAATTATTTGAATAAGAACCAGTCTGCCCCATTCTTTCATACTTTGCCCTCCTTTACCTGATGTGCAGAGAGGAGACTTCAGCAACTTGCCTAGAGTGGAGGAAAATCCTCCCCTTCCATGCAGTCGCTATGGGTACAGCTACACTGCATTCCTCTTTCGAGAGAGGAATGCAAATGCAGGCGAGCAAAATTGCAAATGAAGCGCAGATTTGAATTTCCCGTGCTTCATTTGCATAATCGTGGCCAGCTGCTTTTTCAAAATAGAATCACAGAACCATAGAGCTGAAAGAGACTTCAGAAGGTCATCAAGTCCAGCCCCCTTCCCTAGGCAGGACCAATCCCAACTAAATCAACCCAGCTGAGACAAACACCTCTAGGGATGGAGACTCCACTACTTCCCTAGGTAACCCATTCCAGTGCTTCACCACCCTCCTAGTGAAATAGTTTTTCCTAATATCCAACCTGGACCTCTCCCACCGCAACTTGAGACCATTGTTCCTTGTTCTGCCATCCGTCACTACATCCGTTACGCCTTATAAAATGAGGTTTAAGGGTTATTTCAAAAGAAGGTTTTTTTCTTGAAATACCCTATTTCGAAAAAGAAAACGCTGTGTAGATGGGGTTATTTCAAAAATGCCCGAACGCGATTATGCAAATGAAGCATGGGAAATTCAAATCCATGCTTCATTTGCAGTTTCGCTTACCTGCATTTGCATTCCTCTCTCGAAAGAGGAATGCAGTGTAGACATACCCTATGTGCTCAGGGACTGACTGCGCTCCAGAGATTTGCAGACAGTTCCTTGCTGATGCAAGCTTTGCCCAGAAGTGGGAGACAGCTCCGCAGCAGCAGGCAGTACCCAGGCTGCGAGCTCCATAATTATGTAATCAGAGGAACAGCCCTGCGACAGTGCAGAACTTTCCTGGCTCACACACTGTCCTGGTGGAGCCAGGTGACAGGATCTGAGTCCTCATTCCTGCTCTCTTTGCCCAGAGCCTGCCTGACCTGCAGGGCAAACATTGGAGCAAACAGGAAGTATCTGATGTCAAGACAGAAAGGCTATATATACACAGCAACATTATTTCAAAATAACTTAGTCCGCATCTATACAGCGGGTAGTTTTTTTGAAATAATGTCAAAATACTGTCAAGCTGGAGAACTTCTTATTCTGACTCCTGTAACCCTCATTTTATGAGTAAGGGAAATCTGAGGAAGAGTGCTCTATTTTGAAATAAGTGCTATGTAAACAGCACCAAAACTCAAAATAAGCTATTTTGAAATAAGAGCTCAATTTGACACAGCTCAATTTGCGTAGCTTTTTTTAAGTTAAGCCCTGCTGTATAGATGCACCCACAGGGATCAGAAGGATCCTTGTGTTTCAGCATGATCACACTTGCTCTTAGGAGTAATTAGAATACAGATTGTGTTATAAAGAAAATATGATGAACAGGGCTTGACAAAAAGGAGCTACCGGCTGAAATCTACTTGCCACGGGTGAGTAGAAACAGCGATTTATCAAGCCCCAATGATGAATGAATTAAAAGTTTGTACTAATAGAAGCTTTGTATTAGGAATTATATTGATACCTTTCGTATCCCTTTTCCCATGTGTGAAATGATTGTATAGTTCCTGGGGAGGGGGAGTGAATGGAATGTGAGTGTTTGGAGAGAAAACAACTTGTAAGCCCAATAGTTTCAGAGTCCAGATTGTGGAAGAAGGGAGGTGAGGGGGGAGGCTGGAAAACTCAGAGGCGTCAAGGTACCATAAATTAGGCACAATACAAAGCAGATCAATGGAGGACATATGGACGGCCTTGGAGTGTTAAGAAACAAGCGCTGTTACAAACAAGACAGCCTTGAAATAACACTGGGAAGGAGACACCAACATACTTATGTCAGAGTAAAGAGTAACTCCCAGATAAACAGATATTAAGCAGAATGGGAGAAAAGTCCTATAAAAGACGGAGCATCTTGCATGAATCTCTGGGTCTCGTCTTGTCAACATCAGGTCATCAGTCCAGACCGAGAGAAGACCTCACTCCTCCCCCTCACATTTAACTTGACTTACTAGCCAAGCAATGTGAGCAACAGACTAGTAACTTTAAGCAACGACAAGATTTTGTGTGTGGGGGGGGGGGGGGGGAGGGACTTGGCTTATAAAGCATATGCTAACTGTTTTTTTACTATAGTCTCAATAAATGTGGCATATTGCCTTTTCCCCTGAAAAGATCCTGTGTGCTACTTATAAGCATAATAGTGGAAGAGTGAAAGGGTAACCCCTCTAACAGATTCCTGGGGGCTCAACTTTGTCACCATGTAGGATAAAGGCAAGGGTTTCCCTGCTCTGGGATGCTGTATCCATGTTAGAAGCTTCCTTAACCCACTGGAATTGTCAAGAGCAATCATGACACGCCAACCTGACAACTTCCTTTGACAGGGTAATAAGTCTCATGGACAGGGGAGAAGCCATAGATGTGGTGTATCTAGATTTTAGTAAAGCACTTGATAGTCTCCCATTAAGGGAACATCTACACAGCATGCTTATTTCAAAATAAGCTACAGTGAAACCTTTGTTATCCGGCACTCTGTTAACCAGAAAACTTTGTTAAACAGCATTGCCCCCAGCCACAATGCTGTCACATCTTCAGGCGCACAGGCTTGGTTGTTTTACCATGATTGACTTAGCAATTTTTTATTTAAGAAGTACTAATCATCTTTAACTCAAAATAGAAATGTGAGACCAACTGCCTCACACTTCAAAACTACCAATATTAAAAAGTTGAGTTTTATTTACTATTATTGTCCATTGGTTTTTCCTACGTTGATGGGACCCTCAGATAACCAGAGTTTTTAGATAACTGGAACGCCCTAATCCCCGAGCATGCCAGATAACACAGGTTTTACTGTATTTCGAAAAAAAAAATTAAAAATAGCTTATTTCAAAATAGCACGTCCACGCTACAGGGAAGTCTTAAAATTAGTCCGAGGCAGGCTCTTCTAATGTGAATGTGCTATCTTGATTTAGAGCCCCAGGAAGCACTAGGGAATAATTACTTTCAATGACCCGAGGGAGGAGCTATTATGAAATAGCAGTGGAGCCTCCACACTACTGCTATTCCAAAATAGCTATTTTAAAAGAGGCGGTATTCCTCGTGTAATGAGGTTTACAGATTTTTAAATAGGCCATTCGTTATTTCAAATTTATTTCAAAATAACAGAATTGCTGTGCAGAAGCTTGCATTGTTATTTCTAAATAATGCTGCTGTGTAGACGCACCCTAACAAATTGGAGAAATACAATCTAGATGGAGCTACTGTGAGGTTGCATAACTGGTTGGAGAGTAGGTGGTTAAACACTGGAATAAATTGCTTCCGGAGAGTGTGGAATCTCCCTCCATCACTGGAGATATTTAAGAGCAGGTTAGACAAACATCTGTCAGGGATAGTCTAGATGATGCTTGGTCTCTCGAGGTCCCTTCCAGTTCTATGATTCTATGACTCCATACAGCTCAAAGTAAGGGCCATTTAATAAAATAGCAATAAATTTAAGAAAATAAGGGAAAATGAGAAAGGTTAAAAGAACACATACAGCCCTGCTCTGTGGCATGGGGACATCACACCCACCCACCTCTGCAATGCATGGCAAATTCACAGTCTGTTCTTCATATGTCCCGGGACTTCCTCCCAGTCCTCGGCTCTGTTGCAAGTGGACAATTGCTCTGGTAGTGCCCACAGGCTTTCAGGTGCTAGGAGATAGGAACCTTTTCCCCAGTGGTGGCACCCCCCTCCAAGGCTACCTCTACACTATGATCCTCGTCCGCAAGAGAAAATGCAAATGGAGCGCTCATTTGCATATGTCGCACTCTCATGTGCATTTCCTCTTCCTTTCCCTTTTGCGCAAGAGGTTTTTGTGCAAAAAAGTGCTGTGTAGACCCCTTTTGTGCAAGAGCCGTTCTTCCTCAAAACAATGCTCCCAGCACTGTCCTGCTGCCTGGCTGCTACTGTCTCTCTCTGGCTGGCCCAGCTCTGCTCTCCAGCTCAGCTAGGTTCCTGCTCTCCCCCCCCCCCCGCCCCCATTCTGCCTGACCCAGGCAATTGCCGCTCATTTGAGGGACAGGACCCCTATTCTTGCTTCCTGGCTCCTTCATTAGCTTGCCTGCCTTGTCCATCATGCTAACCTGCAGTCTTGGCCCCTCCCCATTGTCCCCGAGGACTGTCCGTTTCAGGGTCCTTGATTCCCATCGACCCTTCCCCTTTCTGTTGGTGCTGAGGGCTATTCAACCCCCCCCCCCCCCGCCCTGAGTTTTAGTGAGAGGCCAACAGTCCATTTATACGCAAAAAAATGGCAATACCATTGGCTGTTCCAGCTGTTCTACAGCAGAGCCCCATTGGGCCAGATCAGATCATCAAACATCCCGGATAATCAGGAGAACGGGGAAGTGGGAGGCTGCAGCGTCATCTAGTGGCCGTAGGCAGAGTTGCTGGTTGGTGGGTTCACATGGAAAGCAGCACAATGGAAGGGTGGAAGAACAGGGCTCTACTGCACCCTCGCCCCCAACATCTGTACTGACTCCCCCAGCATCTGTACTGACTAAGCGATAGGACACCTCCTATTATACATTGCTGCTGGCAACACCCTCACATAGCTCCTCAGCTGTCTCTACCATGGGGCAGAGAGGAGAAGATTTGTTACACCCAACTCACAGAGGGAGAAACAAAGGTTGAGAAAGGCAAAGGGCCTTATCTCACACCACACAGCCAGTCCGGGCCAGCACTGGGAACAGGACCCAGAAGGCCTGACTTTCAAACTCACCATCAGTTTGGAGTTTCACACACTAAGGCTACATCTATACTGTAGGCTTTTTGTGCAAGAACAGCTGTTCTTGAGCAAAAACTTGCAGAGCGTCTACACTGCACGCGCGTTCTTGTGTAAGTAAATTTACAGTACAGCGTTGGAAAACAGGGCTTCTTCTGGAATAGTTATTCCTCTCCCCACAAGGAAGAAGCCCTCTTGTGCAAGAGCTCTTCCACAAGAAGGCAGGGTAGACAGGCAATAGGAATTTATTGCGCAAGAAACCCCTATGGCTAAAATGGCCATCAGAGCTTTCTTGCACAAGAGAGCGTCCACACTGCCATGGATGCTCTTGTGCAAAAGCACATGGCAGTGTGGACGCACTCTTGTGGAAGACCTTTTGCAGAAGAACTCTTGTGCAAAACAGTTCTTGCCCAAGAAGCCTGCAGTGTAGACATAGCCTAACTGATCAGAATAAAGTGTCTCAAACGAGCTACAGACACACAGCCCTTCCTAGTGACTGTTCAGCCAGTAGTTTAGAAGTATGAGACTAGATCATCCCTGATAGATGTCTCTCTCAAAACAGGAGCTAACAGGAGAGGGGTTTGAACAACAAACAAACACCCATTGGACCTTAAGTCCAACACCGTAACCACTCAGCCATACTGGTGGCATGGGGAAGAGCAGAAGTGTGACAGTTCTTTCCCCAAATGTCCCATGGGAACAGACTCGCTCTCAGAGCATCTGCCTGTCCCATCTCTGTGTCGGAGTTTCCCACCATGAGGTCTAGAGAGCAGCCCCCTCCCCACCTATGAGGTGAGAAGCAGGGAAAAGGGAAACCAAAAAAGACAAGACCCAGTGTCCCCAGGAATTCTAAGGGATAAAGGCCTGGTGGGAAAAATATCCCCCACCTTAACTAGTGTTTTCCCTGCTTTGCATTTGGCCAGCCTCCAGTGCATCAAGCCAGTGTTTTCCAAACTTTTTTATATGGTGGACTGCCAAACCCATTCACAAACTTTCTGGCAGACAAGTAACATTTTATTTACATACGTGTATATTCATGATGCAAATCATGCTTATGAAAGTATGCAAATAAAATGTTACAAGAACCTAACAGATCAGCATTTGCAAATATCTGCACTAAACAAAATTCACAGAAAAAATTCCTCTCTGGCTGCTGGATGGGGCAGCCTCTCCCTAGGGGTGCTTGCAGATGGAGGGGCGCAGGGAGAGGCACCTACAGGGACAAGGGGCAGGGAGCATTTGGGGCACCCTATTTAGAAACTTTAGAAATTTTATCAGGGGCATAGGAGCTGGTGCCTCCAAGTGCTACCATCAGTAGTAACCTTTGCCCTCCGCCCCTCCTGCCCGATGGGGTGACGGAGCTGCCATCGTCTCTGCCCCATTTCCTTCTGTACAGCCCCTGCCCTGTGTCTCTTCCTTCCCCAGCCAGACTGCTCTTCCTCCCCCAGTCCTCCCCTTAGTGACCCCCCCTTAGTTTCCCTCCATTGCACCCTGCTCCCAGCCACCCCATAAGTACCCCGATCCCACCTCCCCTCACCACCTCCTGCATCCCCCTCCTGTCCCCGTGGGAAGGGGAGGGGTTCTCTTACCTGCCCCCAAGCGCTGCCCACCCTGGGGCAGGAGCTGGCCAGGCTGGGGCCGCGGCCCTAGGAGAGTGCCTGAGGAGCAGCTTTGTACAGCACTACAGGAGCGTGCCCCTCCCGGCTGCAGCCTGGGCTGTGGGGCCCAGCAGCACCGCCCCTCCCGGGCGCTCAGGAATCCAGCCCCAGAGTTCCCGCAAGCAGAGGCTGCGAGTGGCTCCCTGCTGCCAGCGAGCTTCCCCCAGCTCCTGCTGCTGCCCCAGGGTCCTAGTGAGCAAGGGGCTCCCAGACTCCTGCCGCCTGGTCCAGCGGTTGGGAACTGCTGGATCAGGCAGTATCAGTATCAGACCTCTCAGGCTCTTGCCTTCTGCACAGGGACGTCTGCCTCCTAGCTCAATTTCCCACTGGGAAAGGGGAACACTCCTAAGAGGCTCTTCCTCATGCTCATGTACCTGTTCCTGAACCCTCTCTCAGGACTCAGGGGCAGATCTCAGGAAGGAGACGCCCTGCAGCAAAATGATGGGAGGTCTCTGAGATTGCCCCTGCCCTGCAACCTGTCCCACCTGGTTGTTGTCATGGTCCCTCTGTGAGGTCACCACCTCCCAACCTCCTTTAACCAATAAGCTGAGGGGCTGCAAAAGGCCCTTGTGATGTCACTGACACACCCACCCCTGCCCTGCAGGGATAATGTCCTGTCCCAGCAGCCCCTTTACACAGTTGAGCTGCTCCTAGAGGAGAAAATAACATTTTTTTTTACAGGTACAGTTGTATTGGGCACACACACACCCCTTGGGCGGAAGGATGCTCAAGGCAGGGGGGGGGGGTTGTGATACAACAGAATCTGTCAGAAATTAAAGTGTGGAGGGCTCAGAAGTCAGGATAGGCAGTCCTTGGGGTTAATGCATCTAGAATCCCAGCTCCCTCTCCTATGCGTTCCCAGAGGACCTTTAACAAACAAGGGAGTTCTCTGCAGTGGAGAGAAACCCCTGAGCCAGTGACACTGAATGGTCTGGGTGCAGGCAAATGAAGGTTGTTTCAATGGCACCACCTGGCTGTGTCTAGACTGCATCCCTTTTTCGTAAAAGAGATGCAAATTAGACCCATCGCAATTGCTAATGAAGCGGGGATTTAAATCCCCCCCCCCTGCTTCATTTGCATAAACATGGCTGCCGCTTTTTCCCGGCACGGAGCTTTGCCGGAAAAAAGCGCCAGTCTAGACGGGGATCTTTCGGAAAATAAAGCCTTTTCCGAAAGATCCCTTATCCCTCATTTTAAGAGGGATAAGGCATCTTTCGGAAAAGGCTTTATTTTCCGAAAGATCCGTGTCTAGACTGGCGCTTTTTTCCAGCAAAGCTCCGTGCTGGAAAAAAGCGGCAGCCATTTTTATGCTAATGAAGCGGGGGAGATTTAAATCTCCGCTTCATTAGCAATTGCGATACGTCTAATTTGCATCCCTTTTACGAAAAAGGGATGCAATCTAGATGTAGCCCCTTTGTTTCATGTGCTCTGTCCTCAGGCTTCCTGAAGGCAATTTTGTTTCTGCTGCTGGGTGTCTGAGGCCTGCTAGAACTGGGTCTGCAGACTGATGGGAGGGGCCTGATCCTGTCACAGCTACAGGGCAGGTCACCCACCCAGCCTCTGAGCTCAGCCCATGCTGGAGGCAGCCAGGCAGTGTAAGTGGAACAGAGTGTGGAGGAAGGAAGGATTTGTGTATTTGGGGAAGGGTCCAGGGTCCTGAATCCCAGCCATGCACCTTGGGGCAAAGCCCAATGGACCCTGCACAAAGTGCATCATGATAATAAGAGTTGGGTCAGCAGGAAAGGGGCTGGCCCCTCAGCACTAGAGAGCAGGCAGGAAAAGATGGGAGTGAATTCCGCTACCTCTCGTGTGCAAAGGGAGCACTTTGCCAATGGAACTAATTCTGCTCCACCTGCAACTTGTCTCCAGTGCACCTGCCACTGCCTGGCCCAGGAGGGCTGGGGCCCTGCAGCTTTCTGCCCTGCCAGGGCTGGCTTTTGGGGAGAGCAAGTAGGAAGAGGGAGGGGGCCACTGAAGGCACTTAGGCCCCGAACTGGCTCTGTCTGTGAAAAGAAATAGGGATTCCCCCCATCGTTGGAGAAAATGGGCACAAACCTTCCTAAGGATTGTTCAGCCAGTAGTTCAGAAGCACTAGTACATTAGAGAGACTCAGGAATTGCTCAGAGACAACCAATGGTGAGAAGTGAAACAATTCCCTGAGCAGATGATTGGTTCTGGCTCATTTACTGGGACTTAAAGAGAACAACAAAGTCCTGAGTCTCCTCCCTGTGACTGGTCCCCCAGCTCATAGAATCATAGAACCATAGAGCCGGAAGAGACCTCAGGAGGTCATCAAGTCCAGCCCCCTGCTCTAGGCAGGACCAATCCCAACTAAATCAACCCAGCCAGGGCTTTGTCAAGCCGAGACTTAAACACCTCTAGGGATGGAGACTCCACTACTTCCCTAGGGAACCCATTCCAGTGCTTCACCACCCTCCTAGTGAAATAGTTTTTCCTAATATCCAACCTGGACCTTTCCCACCACAACTTGAGACCATTGCTCCTTGTTCTGCCATCTGTCACTACTGAGAACAGCCTCTCTCCATCCTCTTTGGAACCTCCCTTCAGGAAGTTGAAGGCTGCTATCAAATTCGCCCCTTTCACCACCACCACTCTTCGCTTCTGCAGACTAAACAGACCCAACTCCCTCAGCCTCTCCTCATACGTCATATGCTCCAGCCCCCTAATCATTTTGGTTGCCCTCCGCTGGACCCTCTCCAATGCGTCCACATCCTTTTTGTAGTGGGGGGCCCAGAACTGGACACAATACTCCAGATGTGGCCTCACCAGAACCGAATAAAGGGGAATAATGACATCTCTGGATCTGCTGGCAATGCTCCTCTTAATGCAACCTAATATGCCATTAGCCTTCTTGGCTACAAGGGCACACTGTTGACTGATATCCAGCTTCTCATCCACTCTAACCCCCAGGTCCTTTTCTACAGAACTACTACTTAACTGGTTGGTCCCCAGCCTGTAACAATGCTTGGGATTCTTCCGTCCCAAGTGCAGGACTCTGCATTTGTCCTTGTTGAACCTCATCAGATTTCTTGTGGCCCAATCCTCCAATTTGTCTAAGTCACTCTGGACCCTATCTCTGCCCTCAACTGTATCTACCTCTCCCCCTAGCTTAGTGTCATCTGCAAACTTGCTGAGGGTGCAATCCATCCCCTCATCCAGGTCCTTAATAAAGATATTGAACAAAACCGGTCCTAGAACCGAACCTTGGGGCACTCCACTAGAAACCGACCGCCATCCTGACATCGATCACTAACTGCTGGGCCCGGCCTTTTAGCCATCTTTCTATCCATCTTACCATCCATTTATCCAAGCCACATTCCCTTAACTTGCTGGCAAGAATATTATGGGAGACCGTATCAAAAGCCTTGCTAAAGTCAAGGTATATCACATCCACTGACTTTCCCATGTCCACAGAGCCAGTTACCTCATCATAGAAGCTAATCAGATTGGTCAGGCAGAACTTGCTCTTTGTGAATCCATGCTGACTATTCCTGATCACTTTCCTCTCATCCAAGTGCCTCAAAATGGATTCCTTAAGGATCCCTTCCATGATTTTTCCAGGAACCAAGGTAAGGCTGACCGGTCTATAGTTCCCTGGATCGTCCTTCTTCCCTTTTTGTGAAGATGGGCCCTACATTTGCCTTTTTCCAATCATCTGGGATCTCTCCCGATGTCCGTGACTTTTCAGAGAAAATGGCCAAAAGCTCCTCAATGACATTTGCCAACTCCCTCAGTACCCTTGGATGTATTAAGTCCGGATCCATGGATTTGTGTACGTTTAGCTTTTCTAAATAGTTCCTAACCTGTTCTTTACCCACCAAGGGCTGTCCGTCTTCAGCCCATCTTGCATCACTTAGCGCATTAGTCCGGGAACCAACCTTGTCCGTGAATAGAGGCAAAGAAAGCATTGAGTACTTCAGCTTTCCCCACATCATCTGTCACTAGGTTACCTCCTTCATCCAGTAGGGGCCGCACACCCTCTCTGATCACCTTCTTCTTGTTAACATGCCTATAGAAATCTTTCTACAGTTCAGCCAATCCCCTCTCCGAGGGGCAGGAAGCTGTAGGTTCCACTCCTCACACACATATATAGCCCAGGGATGGTTCAGGTCACCACTGGGGATCACTCCCAGAGCATTTACCTGTCCCAGCTCCTTGTGCAGCCCTCTCTCTAGTGTGAAGCAGGGAAATGGGAAACCCAAAAGACAAATCCCAATTTCCTCAATGATAATAAGAGGCAAAGGTCTATGTAGGGAAATAATACTCCCAACTTCTCTTAGTGTTTCCCAGGTCTTGTGCTTGGCCGGCGCCAGGTGGGTCAGGCTGCACCAGTACCAAACCTTTCTGAGGCTCTTACCTTCTCCCAAGTGGCAGCAGGTGCCAGGGTCAGGGTGTTGACCAGGTGGTCGCAGTGTGCCATGAGGTCACTCCAGGCCTGCTGCCACCACTCCAGGTGAGCGTTCAGCTGGTGCAACAGGGTGGTGTGTACATTGCGCATCACCCCTATGTGCTTGTGCATCAACTCCGCCTCAGGCCTGCCTCATCTGTGGCTCCCCAGATTCTGGAAGGTGGCTACGGTGGTGGTGTGGCTGGGCCCTCCGTCCCGGCTGCGCAGAAGACACAAGAGAGGGGGCAGTCAGTGCACCCTGCGTGTGTGGCCTGCACAGCACACCCTGTGTCACAGGGGCCCCGAGGTGGCCAGAGGACCATGCTGTCCTTTCTGCCCCATCCCTGCACACACACTAGGGCCAGGCAGGGAAGGGAAGTGTACGGTCACAGTGGGATCCCCTCATGGGCGGCAGAGGAGCCGATAGCAGCTTTCCCCTTCCTGGGATCTACACACACAGCTGACACTAGCTGGATTATCAAGTTGGAGTGGCTTCTGCCTCTCATGTGGAGGCATGCCCATGTGCTGTGATCAGCACTCTGGCACGTGTGTGGGGTGATGCTCCCACCCTGGAGGCTAGCCTGCTTGCAGCTGGCTGTGCCCTCCCTCCTTCACCTCCTGGGAGCAGGACTCACGTGGCCAGGCATGAGGCTGGCAGCAGGCTCCCGGGCAGGTTGAGGGGCTGGCTGCTGTGGCCACATGCCACACCCTCCCACTGTATGTGAGTGCATGTGCCCAGACTGCAGCAGCACGTGCTGGCCTACCTGCCCGCGCGACACTGTGTCCCCCACCCTCTGTGCACCCACCTCCCCTGCCGTGTGTGTGTGTGTGCCAACGTACCTGAAGATCCCTCCCAAGTCTCCTCGGAGGCCTGGGAGATGTCCGGACTGGCTCCAGGGACTCGGTGATGGTCCCACTCTCCTGGTCCTCGTCCTCATCCTCCTGCTCCATTGGTGGCTGGACCTGGCCCTCCAGCTCCTCCAGCTTGGGAACACGCTCCAGGAGCTGGAGGATGAGCTGCTCCAACCCAGAGTCCACCACAATGGAGGGGGAGGAAAGTCCCCCCCCCCTTCCCCAAGGATGTGGTGGAGCTCCTTGTAGTAGGGGCAGGTGTGGGGACCTCTCCCCTCCGTCGCCTTTCCATATCCTTCACCTTTGCCCAGACCTGTTCCATGGTCCGGGCAGGGTGATCTCACTCCATCAGGGACATGGCCATGCAGGTGAAAATCTCTGCATTTCGCTGTTTGGCCTGGGGTTCCTGAAGCAACTCCTCCACGCCCCACATTTCGAGGAGGGTCAGTTTCTGCTGATGACCAGGCTGCTGCATGGCACTTGCTGCCCCTGGGGGTGTCCTGGGAGCCCTGTGGCTGCTCCCTGTAAGGGCCAGGGGGGTCTCGGGCACCTGCTTGCTCTGCCATCTGTGCCAACAGACAGCCACGTGGCAAGGCAGTTGGTTGTGGGCAAGCTTCCTGCCGGAACAGCTGTGCAGGGTGCCTGCCCCTTTAAGAGGGGCTAGCAGACAGGAACAAGAGAGTTGTGATTGCTGCTATGGAGCATCCAAGTGACAACCTGTGTTTTTCTCTGGAGGCCAGTTTTTGTGTAAAACTCCCTGTGGAGCATCCACACTTGCCTTTTTGCGCAAAAACTCTTACACAAAAAGGAGTTATTCCTAGTGAGGAGAGGAATAACTCTACCGCAAAAAGCCCTCTCTTCTGCCAATTTTCTTGCACAAAAGCGCAATTGAGGTGTAGACGCTCTGCCAGTTTTTGTGCAAAAACCTTGTAGTGTAGACGTAGCCTGATAATCTGGAATGTGAGGCTCTTAGTCTCTGGGTTTGGGCCTGAGCCTCAGATAGGGGCCCTGCCTGCTTCAGTTTGGTCACTTCCTGAGGGCACAGAATTAACAAGGCAGCTAAAGCCAAGAGCCTGTTTCAGCCTCCTGTCAGCAGGCCTCAAAATTAGTTCCTCGGGACAATTCTACACCTTAAATTATTTCAAAATATCTAAATTCAAAATTACTGACATAACTAAACTAGCGTGTTCCCACTAAGGGGGAGTCTCAAAATTAGTCTGAGTCAGGCGTCCATGATGTGGATCTGCTACCTTGACTTAGAGCCCCAGGAAGCACTGGGGAGTAATTATTTCAAATGACTCTGCGAATAGTTATTTCAAAATAGTGGCACTAGAGCATCCACACTGCTGCTATTTCAAATTAACTATTTTGAAATAAGCATTATTCCCCGAGGAAAGCAGAAGTGCAGATTTCGAAATAATAGGCTTGGTTGTATGGATGCCCCACCTGTTCTTTCGAAATAACACTCTAGTATAAACCAGGGCTCAGTTTCTACCCTAGAAATGCTTTCAGTACCAATGATTTTTTCCTGTTGGCTTTTGCAGGTCAGAAGCGAAGGGCACCATAGTGCCGAGCTGGCACAGGCTGCAGCTCTGGAATGAGGGGCACTGTGGAGCAGGGAGTAACAGCGTACACAGCAGAGACTCAGGAGCACTGTGGGGCTGGGAGGGGTCCAGGAAGACAGCAGGGGACTGCAGGTCACGAGTAGGGTGCACAATAGGGCTGGGATAGCAAGGGTCTGTGGGTCAGGCATGAGGGGCACCATAGATCTGGGATGGCAGGGGCAGTTGGGCTCAAACCTGGGCCTTGTGTCTCAATTCTTCAGGCCTTGGGGAGGTAGAGGTGACAGGCTCACAGCTGTGATGGCCGAGTGGTGAAGGTGTTGAACTAGAAATCCAAAACGCCCTGTGTGCGTTCAAATCCTGCTCACAGTGAGGCCTGTATTTAGGCCACAGCTGGTGGGTGCTTACTTAACTCTGTGACCCAGGCTGCAGGTGTTTGAGGTTCCCCCACTGTTTGCTCCTAGCCAAGGCACCTGCCAGGCCCAGTAGAACTGAGTGATGTGACACCAAGAGGTGCTGGGCTGGGTGCAGCTGCTCCTCCCACGCTCTGGTCAATCTTCTGAGGAAGCAGAGAAGCTGCCTGGGGTTGGCCATGTGAATGTTTGCAAATGAGACTGGCTGTTTCTTCTGGCAAGTGTTACATGGAGGAACGTAAGAAATCTGGAGACAAGGCAAAGGAGATCAATTGCAGCTACAACGCAGAGCACTAAACTCTGTGTCCCACAGCTGGGGGCAGAAGGGTTTTCCCAAAGGCTTTTTCCTCTGGCAGGGGTCTCTCTGGGTACACTACAAAGTTAATTCGAACTAACGGACATTAGTTTGAATTAACTTTGATAGGCGCTACACTAGCGCTCCACTAGTTCGAACTTAATTCGAACTAGCAGAGCGCTTAGTTCAAACTAGGTAAACCTCATTCTACGAGGACTAAGCCTAGTTCAAACTTACTAGTTTGAATTAAGGGGTGTGTAGCTTAATTCAAACTACTAGGAGGCTAGCCCTCCCCAGCTTTCCCTGGTGGCCACTCTGGCCAACACCAGGGAAACTCGTCTGCCCCCCTCCCGGCCCCGGACCCCTTAAAGGGGCACGGGCTGGCTACGGTGCCCATGCCAGGTGCAAGCCTGCCAGCACCCAGCCAGCAGACCCTGCACCTGGCACAGCTCGAGCCACCCACCCAATGCCCCCCAGCCCTCCCCCTCTTCCCAGGACCAGGCTGGCAGCTCCCGGGAGCTTGCCCAGGACCGCAAGAGGCGGGCACTCACTTGGTCCAGTGCAGACATCGTGGACCTCGTCCACGACCTCCGCACTAGGCACAGGAAAGCGGCTGTCTAGGGCAGGAGAGCTGCCAGCCTGGCCACCCAGGAGCAGGTTTGCATGAAAATCAAGGTGGTCCAGTGAGACACCTGACCCTGAGCTTAGAATGGCCATACTGGGTCAGACCAAAGGTCCATCTAGCCCAGTAGCCTGTCTGCCGACAGCGGCCAACCCTAGGGACCCTGGAGGGGATGGACCGGAGACAGTGACCAAGCCATTTGTCTCGTGCCATCCCTCTCCAGCCTTCCACAAACTTCGGGCAGGGACACCACTCCCACCCCCTGGCTAATACCACTCCATGGACCCAACCTCCATGAATTGATCTCACTTCTCTTTAAACTCTGTTACAGTTCTAGCCTTCACAGCCTCCTGCAGCAAGGAGTTCCACAGGTTGACTATTTGCTTTGTGAAGAAGAACTTTCTGTTATTAGTTTGAAGCCTGCTACCCATTCCTTTCCTTTGGTGTCCTCTAGTCCTTCTTTATGGGAACTAATGAAGAACTTTTCTGTATGTACCCTCCCCAACCCACTCATGCTTTTATAGACCTCTATCATATCCCCCCTCCATCTCCTCTTTTCTAAGCTGAAAAGTCCCAGTCTCTTTAGCCTCTCTTCGTATGGGACCTGTTCCAAACCCCTCATCATTGTAGTTGCCCTACCCTCTCCCAACCTCTCTCTTCCCCTCTCCCACCTCCTTTTCTCAGTCTCCCCCAGTATTGTTCAATAAAGAGATTCTATTTTTTGAACACAATTGTCCTTTATTTTGTACATCAGGAAGGGGGGGCTAGGGAGGGGTAAGTGGAAGGAGGTGAGGGAGGAATGGGATACGAGCCCCCGATGGGGAGGATTGGGCTGGCTCTGCGGGCTTCTGGGGGTGGAACCTCTCCTGCAGCCCCCCAATTGCCCCCTCTCCCCAGATGGCAGCCTGCGGCAAGTGCAGCCGGTCCGATGGCCGAGTGCTGTGATGTGCCCAGTGTGGGTACTCCGGGCAATCCAAGCCAGGACTGCTTTGCAAGCAGGGCACCCCTGAGAACTCTCCGTCCGGGGTGGGGGTCAGGTCCCTTTAAGCACAGCCCTCGGCTAGCCTGAGACAGCAGCTCCACGCTCTAAGTCCTCATCTGATGCCCTGCCGGCACTGCTTCCGGCCATCCTTAACCCCAGTTCAGGGTCCACTCTGTGTGGACATGCTAGTTCAAATTAGCAAAACGCTAATTCGAACTAGTTTTTTAGTCTGGATGCGTTAGTTCGAATTAGCTTAGTTCGAATTAACTAATTCAAACTAAGTTAGTTCGAATTAGCGCTGTAGTGTAGACATACCCTCTGACGGCAGAGTCCCTGAGAACATGGTGCTGCCTGCAGGCACTGGAGAGCTGTGTCTGGCATCTCTCTATCTCTGCTCAGTCAACACCTGCATTGGGAGTTCAAAGGCTGCACCAAGAGGCCCTCACAGGACAGGAACCATAGAGCCAAGAGTGTTTCCATGGTAGAAACTGAGGGTATGTCTACCCTACAGAGTTTCCGACAAAACTTGAGCAACATCTACACAGCAATTGTGTTCTTTCAAAACTAAATTGAAAGAACAGAAGGTTTTTTCCAGCATTGGTACTGAAAAGGCAGGCAGGCAAAGTGCAGACTGTAACATCTAGAGCAGGCATGTCCAAAGTCCGGCCCGCGGGCCAATTGCGGCCCGTGTTCCGATTTAATACGGCCCCCGCTTCCTCCCCCTCTCCTGGCTCACCGGCGCTCTTTTGAACTGGCGCGCCCAGTGCGCTGCTTCCGGCCACGCCGCCGCCGCCCATGGCCTCCGCGGTCCTAGAGCCTGCCCTGTAGGGCACGTCCGCAGCCCCGCTCGGCTGCGGGTTCGCCCTGCCCCCGGGCTGCTGTGAGGCCGGCGTGCCCTGCGCTCTCCGCCCGCCTCCGACCCCGCGGGCCCTCCACCTTGGGGCTGAGAGTGCGGGGACGGCCCTCACGCATGTTCACTTCTTCAAATCTGGCCCTCTTTGAAAAAAGTTTGGACACCCCTGATCTAGAGAAAGGAATTCACCTGCCTGGGGTGGGAAGGAACAGACCAGCGCTTAGGAGCTTGGCTGCCAGCTGCTTAGCACATCTGAACACAGAAGAATCCCAAGCCTTGATTCTGCTAGCCAGAAGTTTCCCCTCTTCTGTTTCTTGTCAGCTCACTGAAAACTGCAATGCAACTGTAGGTGAGGATGAGTGTGTATGAAACCAGCTGCCCTTTGGATGATTTTGTTAGTTGTTTAAAAAGCCTTGTCTATCTCTTCTGCCTGGGGAGTTGTCTGTAATAGACCCCTAGCATGACATCACCCTTGTTTTTACCCCTTTTAGCCTAACCCAGAGACTCTTAACAAGTTTGTCTCCTATGTCCATCTCCACCTCAGTCTGTGTAAAAATTTTTTAATATATAAGGCAACACCTCCTTCCCTTTTCCCCTGCCTATCCTTCCTGAGCAAGCTGTATCCTTCTATGCCAATATTCCAATATTATCCCACCAAGTCCCTGTGCTACCAACAACTGTCATAGGTGTGTTTATCTATTAGCACTTCAAGGCCTTCCTGCTTATTCCCCATACAGCTTGGGTGCATCTAGACTGGCCGCTTGAATTTGCGCAAGAGCACTGACGTTCTAATGTCAGAATTCAGTGCTTCTTGCGCGAATACTTTGACACTCCCGCTCAGGATAAGCCCTCTTGCGCAAGAATACTTGCGCAAGAGGGCCAGTGTAGACAGGGTAGACAGACACCTTAATTTTTTGTGCAAGAAAGCCCGATGACTAAAATGGCCATTGGAGCTTTCTTGCGCAAAAGCGCATCTATACTGGGCACGGATGCTTTTGTGCAAAAGCACTTTTGCACAAAAGCATCCGTGCCAATCTAGACACTCTTTTACAGAAATACTTCTAACGGAAAAACTTTTCTGTTGAAAGTATTTCCGCAAAATCATGCCAGTCTAGATGCAGCCCTTATGTTTGTAGACTGGCATCTAAAATACAGATTAGATTTTTGCCTCCCAGTGCTCCCTTGTCCCTCCTTTATCTCTTCTATTATAGCCCACAATCCCTCCCATTTCTGACCCATCTCCTAGGTCTCCATGTTTTTCACTTACCTGTGGATTTTGGTCACTTGCCCCCATTGACCTAATTTAAAGCCTCCTTACTAGGTTGGCCAGTCTGTGTCCCAATACTCTCTTCCCCTTCCTCGAAAGGTAAACTCCGTCCCTGCTGAGCAGCTCTTCCTGCAACAGCATCCAATGGTCAAGGAAGCCAAAGCCCTCTGCTCAGAGCTGTAGCTTTCTGTGCCCAGGGAGCCAGACATGGCAAGGGCTGGAAGGCAGGAGGGAAATGAGGAATGGCTGCACTTTGGAAGTTGAAGGTGTTGCCTGGGTCCATAAAGTACAGTTTTAAGGACACTTTCAAGGATGGCACCATGGCTTCACTGGCTAAAGCATCTGTTTAGTAAACAGGAGATCTTGGGTTCAACTCTGAGTGGTGCCTTTGCTCACATTTTCCCATAGCCTTCTGGGACACAGAAGAGGCCTCCCCTGGCCACCCATGGAGCTGCTTGTTCAGGAAAAGGCTGATTGGAGAGGCACCTTGGAAAGAAGGAAACCACAAGCCTGGTGCAGAGGCTACTATGATTGGCAGTGGCAAGGCAGGGCTCTGACTCCAACTGCTGGGAAAGGAGAGCCAGCACCACATGCCCTTGTGATTCCCTGGGGATGTCAATGCCCAGAGATTCTGAGAGTGCAGTTCCTGCAGCCATGGACAGTTACTCTCCTCCCCTCCCTTGGGATGGGCAATGGCAACACGTGGAGCAGCTGGGAGGAAAGTCCCAGAAAGCAGTCCCATGGCTAAGCTGACAGGTACAGTGGAGGTGAGAGATGCAGCCCCAAGCGGTGCCTGGTCAATGTGGCTGCTCTTCCTACCATCCCTCCATACGTAGCTGGAATCAGCTTTCCCTTCAGTCAAGCTTGGCCATGTCCCCACAGCGGGAAGTCAAAGGGACCAAAGAGCAGAAGTACTGGAAGCTGGTAGGGGTGGCCTCTGAGTTTGATTTGGAAAGTCTTAGTTGGACTGGCTAAATCAAACTCTGGAAGATCAATTGCAAACATTCCTCTCCAGCTGGACATGGCTCTTGTTCTTCTGCACAGCCCATGGAGCCATGGGCCTGCCAGTGGGCATTTAGATCACACCCTTGGTGAATCAAAGGAAACAGGAACCTGAGAGACAGTTGGCTTTATGCCCAGGGTTCTCTGGAAAACAGAGGAGCAGTTCTGTGTGAAGAATCTTCCAGGAATTTTCTTTCTACTGTATTCAGAAGACAAGAATTTGTGGACTTTTTTTTTTTTTTGCTACAAATAATAAAGTTTGCATCAACCCCCCCGCCTGACTCCTACACTCAGGCTACGTCTACACTGGCATGGTTTTCCGGAAATGCTTTTAACGGAAAAGTTTTCCGTTAAAAGTATTTTCGGAAAAAGTGCATCTAGATTGGCAGGTTGCTTTTCTGGAAAAGCACTTTTGCGGAAAAGTGTCCATGCCAATCTAGACGCACTTTTCCGCAAAAAAGCCCTGATCGTCATTTTCGGGGCTTTTTTGCAGAAAAGAAATCTCTGCTGTCTACACTGGCCCTTTTCCAGAACAGTTTTCCGGAAAAAGACTTTTGCCCGAACGGGAGCAGCATAGTTTTTCCAGAAAAGCACTGATGATTTTGCATTAGATTGTCAGTGCTTTTCTGGAAATTCAAGCAGCCAGTGTAGACAGCTGGCAAGTTATTCCGGAAAAGCGGCTGATTTTCCGGAATAACTGGCCAGTGTAGACACAGCTTCAGTGTCTCCTGTTAGTGGCAGAACCGAGCTAGTCCTGTACAGGGAAGAGAAAACCAAATGCCCCATCTGCCTTGTAATATCTGACAGAACAAGTGGGCCCCACTTCTCCTGCTCCTCCTGCTGAAATGTCCTGGGAAAGTTCAGACAGCAGGATCTCAAACCAGGCAAAGAAACTCTCAGTTTTTAATCTGCGAGGAGGAGAGGGAAGCTGGGTGCATGGTTTGCTGGAGCACAGGTCTCACCCAGTGCTGCTCCTGGACGAGGCCGCCCAGACACACGGTAGGACACACTCTGGATGTGGGTTAATTCCAACCTTCCCTGTTCATACTGTCTCTCTGAGCCCCAGAATCTCCCCGTTTCCCAGATTTTTTTACCCTGCTCTATGGCTCCAAACAAATCTCTGCCCTGCAGGCGCCTCCTCTGGGCAGGTGCAGGGAGCCCTGGTGCTGCTGCTGCTCCAGCCAGCCAACCCCACCCGGCTCACTAGGGAAAGCTGGGCTCTCAAGTGCTCTAGGAGGAATGTTCCTGGCACCCAGGGCTGAAGGACGCCGTGTCCCTACTGCTGTCTGGCCAGGAATGGCGGGAACAAGCTACCCCCAAAGCACCCCTGGGAGGCCAGGCACCGCCAGCAGGAGGCGCATTAACTGTGAGCAAATCAGCAATGGCTCTGCTGGGCGGGATACAGAGGCACCAGACAGAGAGGCCCAAGGGGTCGTTGCCTCCTGCGCTTCAGCCCAGGTTTGGCCCCCTGACCAGGCTGGTAGCTGCAGCCCAGTCCAGCAAACCTGAGGGACTCGGGGCATCGGTGGGGAGTGGCAGAGCTGGGGGGGGGCCCAGAGAGCAGCCCCCTGCCTGTTCCCCCACCCTTTGGGCTCTCTGCCTACAGCTCCAGCTTCCAGCCTGGCCAGCGGTTGGGCCAGGGGCCCAAAGAGCCACAGTCAGGCCGTGCTCAGAGCTGCGTGGTCAGACCCTCCACTCGCCCTGGGCAGGGAACCTGGGAGGCAGGGACATGGGCTGGGGGCTGCTCTTGGGGGCCACACCGACTCTGGGCAGGACCTGGGCAAGACCAGAGCCCCACCCCGATGGGACATACGTACAGGAGTGGTGGAACCTCCCTCAATGTGGGGGGCCACCAGCACCTGAACTGCGGCTGCTTCTGCTCAAGGCCAAGTCCCCGCCCACCACTCTTCTCACAAAGGTCCTGGGCTGCCGTTAGCCCCAAAACTCGGTCATACTTATAAGAAGCACAAGGGCAGTTATTGAGACGACAGCAGAAAAACAGCCTGCGCTAGAGCCTCTGCCGCAAAAAGGCGGCTCATTAGAGATGCAAATGAGTCTCGGCGATATTCCCCCGTGTCGCCTCATTTGCATCCTTCTGGTGCCAGATGGCACCAGCGTCGACATCGCCTCAGTGTCGGGCCGAGCATCCGTCCTGCTCTGGGACGCGTCTCCGTGGCAAGAGCCTGCCCAGGAGGCGCTAGAAGTGAGCGCCCCCCCCCCCCACCCACCACAGCAGCGAGATGGCGCCAGTGTAGACACAGCCCCTGGGGGCTGCTCAGCGCCGGGGCGAGACAGGGCAGGACGAAAGGGTCTGAGGGCGCCTGAAGCCTTTCAGCACAACCCCCCCCCCCCCTCCCCACGTACCTCGCTGGGGACGGTTTGGATTCAACCGCCACCGGCCCAGCAGAGTCACAATCCACCAACCCCCCCAGACTCCCTCAGGCAGCGCCCACCCCGCCTTGCCTCAGCCCCGCTGCGGAGGGGGAGGGGCTGAGTTGCCCCTGGCGGGGGCGAGAGTTTGATGCCTCGTCACACACCCCAGACCCCCCCCCCGTATCCTGCCGCAGGGCCCAGCCCTCACCTCGGCTGCTCCATTTCCCGGGCAGCGAGTAACGGCTCCCCAACGGCTCCCCGAGAATTCGAAGGGGGGGGGGGGGAGGGCGCGCGGAGTATGACGCTGCGGCGGGCTCCGCCCAGGGGCCAATCACAGAGGGGCTGGTTCGGAGCCGGGCGTGACTGACGGGGTCTGGGAGGGAGGGAGACGCATTGAAAACCCGGCCGGGGCGAGGCGGAATGGCGCGGAGGAGGGGGGGACCGCGCATGCGCAGCGGGTTGGTGACTCCGGTTCGGGATCAGCGCCAGGGCGTAGCTCGCACCCGGAGCTGCCTGGCCACGCCCCGGCCCAGAGGGGTTGGGCTTCGCCGGGCCAGGCCGCGCGGCAGGTTGCAGGTGCGGCGCGAGTCCCGGGCAGCAGCTGTGGCGGGCGGGGCTGGAACCCGCCTTGCAAGCCTTGGGGGGGGGGGGTGCTGGGCACCTTGAGGAGCAGGAGCTGGGTCCGGCCCTGCAAGGATCAAGCTGACCCAGGTGGGGCATTTGCAGCATGTGTAATCTGGGGAAGGGGGGGCTCCCCCATTCCCATGTGAAGGGGGGGGCATGCCTACCTAGGGCTGGAGCAGGCAGTGTTGCAAGGGTGGGGTAGTGCGTGCAGCTTATCAGATCGTGGTACACTAGGGCTGTGTCTACACTGGCCACTTATTCCGGAAAATCAGCCGCTTTTCCGGAATAACTTGCCAGCTGTCTACACTGGCCGCTTGAATTTCCGGAAAAGCATTGACGATCTACTGGGAAAACTGGAAAACTGTTCTGGAAAAGGGCCAGTGTAGACAGCACAGATTTCTTTTCGGCAAAAAAGCCCCGATCGCGAAAATGGCGATCGGGGCTTTTTTGCGGAAAAGTGCGTCTACATTGGCACGGACGCTTTTCCGCAAAAAGTGCTTTTCCAGAAAAGCATCCTGCCAATGTAGACGCGCTTTTTCCGGAAATACTTCTAACGGAAAACTGTTCCGTTTTAAACATTTCCAGAAAAGGGTGCCAGTGTAGACGTAGCCTAGTTGTTAACCTCTCCCCTTTAATGAGAAAGAGGAGGGGCGGGGGGGGGGGGTGTGCCTCAAATCTGCAGTGTCAAGCAGAGTCCGGAGCTAGCCCTCAGGCTCCATGTGGTGCTGCTGCTTTGAAATGCTGTGGGGAGCACTGGGCCAGCAGGGCACTGCTTGCTATGTCTACGCTGGCGGGTTCTTGCGCAAGAATGGCCGTTTTTCTGCAGAGCGTCCACACTGCCCGCCCGCTGTTGCATAAGAAGATTACAATAAGGTGTGGTAAGAGAGGACTTCTTGCGCAAGAGCTACGCTCATTTCTAACAAGTGCAAGCCCTTTTGCGCAAGAGCTCTTGCGCAATAGGGCAGGGTGGGCGCATGGCTGGGGTTTCTTGTGCAAGAAACCCCTATGGCTAAAATGGCCCTCAGAGCTTTCTTGCGCAAAAGAGTGTCCACACTGTCATGGATGCTCTTGTGCAAAAGTACATGGCAGTGTGGATGTGTTCTTGCGCAAGAACCTGCCAGTGTACACACAGCACTTGAGTCCCCCGCTGGCCCTATGCTCCCTGCAGGGCTTTCGCCTTTGAAGTGAAATCCCAGGGCTGCTGGTACACTTCAAAGGCAGAGGAGCCCTTATCAGCTAATCAAATAGTCAATGCAAATTGACTATTAGATTAGCCATCCCTCATGGTGGATTCTCCATCTCTTGATGTTTTCAAATCAATGCTGGTCGACTTTCCAGGAAACACGTTTTGGGGAAATAGAGCGTTGTGCCTCAGTAACTGAGTTGTATGGAATGGTCTATGACATAGAGGGGGGTCAGATTATACCACTTCAGAGCCTCTGCATTTTAGAATTTCATCCTACAAACATTCACCACACACATTTAATAATGAGCATCTGAATAGTATTAACTTCACTTTAATCTCTGTTGTGGAGAGGTTTTATAAAGTCTCTGTCAGTTTGATCCTGATGCGAGGGCTTACTTCTGTTACAAATAAATGGAGCTTTAAAAACAGGAGCCTAAACAAGATACCTTCATCCATGTTCAGGCAGATGAACATGTGGCTTTTTTTAATAGAAACACTGGGGCTATGTCTACACTCATGGCTTCTTGCACAAGTATGGACGTTATTGCGCAAGAATCTGCTCGCCGGCTCTTGCGAAAGGAAATTTACAGTAAGGTGTGGTAAGAGAGGGTTTCTTGCGCAAGAGCTACGCTCTTTTTTAACAGGTGTAAGCCCTCTTGCGCAGGAGCTCTTGTCCAAGAGGGCAGTGTGTAAGCTGGGCAGGGATTTCTTGCGCAAGAAAGCCTTATGGCTAAAATGTCTATCAGAGCTTTCTTACGCAAGAGAGCGTCCATACTGCCATGGGTGCTCTTGCGCAAAAGCACAGCACGCACATGGCAGCGTGGACGTTTTCTTATGCAAGATGTTCTTGCGCAAGGAGCCGCCAGTGTAGACAGCCTAGGTGCTCAGAACTAAATCCCATTGTTGCAAGTGCTGAAACTGAAGCCACCTTAACTTCAGGGCGTCCCTTCTCCCACCTTCCACCAGGGCGGCATGGGTGTTGGCTATCCCATCCCATCCCTCTCGGCAGGGGGTGGGGACTTATACCCACCATCCTGCCCTCCCCAGCTGAAAGTATAGAGAGAAATGAATGTAGATTTGGGATCTATTTTTGTGTGTGTTGTTTATGGAATATTGAGACTCAAGCATTTGCCTAGAATGGCAGAGTCTAGTATGTGTGTCACCAAGGGCAGAGTCTGGGCAAAGATGGGGGTATGGAAAGGATTAAAACCCCTTCTGAAATGTCTCCCATTGCCCTTCTCCCTGACAGGCTGCAGGACACCCATGTCTTGCTCCAGCGCGGCCCATGGCCTGACAAGCCAGGAACAGGAAATGGCTGTGGTGGAGCCGGTGAGCTTCGAGGAGGTGGCTGTGTATTTCTCTGAGGAGGAATGGGCTCTGCTGGATGCGGGTCAGAGAGCCCTCTACTGGGATGTGATGCAGGAGAATTATGAGGCCGTGAGCTGGCTGGGTAAGGATTCCTGTCCCCGCGGGTATCAGAAGTAGCGTGGGCTCTAGAAGAGCTGGGTTGGTTTGGTTCAGGGTCCCTGCTCCCTAATGTCAGGTTTATCTGCCACAATAAGCCTGGCTCCTGTGTGAGAGACTCTCCCCTCTGCACCCCCTCTCCTCTACTCATGGAGATGCTCTTGGGGACAGAGAGGGCGTGAAGAAGGAGGGAACGCAGATGCTACCAACAGCTGCTCCCCCACCTGGATGGCAGTAATGGTCATGCTCCCTAGAGGGGGCAGCCTTGTGCTGGGAGTGTGGGGGGTGGGTGGGGTAGAGTCCAAGTGCAAAGAGGTGTTGGGTGAGGGCATGGTGGGGTCATGAGGGTGTTAGCATGGGCTGTTGGGGTCAGGTTAAAGGGTCAAAGGACACCAGATGTAGTGGTGGGGGTGAAAGGGTGTCAGGCACTGGGAAGCAAGGGGCTGGGTTGGGGCTAAGTGGACAGACATCAATTTATTTGCATATTCTTTATTTGTGTAATGAATATACAACCATGCAAATTAAATATTGCCAGTCTGCCAACAGTTTATGACTGGGTTTGCTGCTCAGTAGTATCAAAAATGTTGGGAAACAATGCTCTAGAGAGTGCAGCAGAGCACTCAGATCCCCCAGGGAATATTCCCGAGGCTGGAGGGATGCACCTTTACTGCAAGTGAGTGTGTCCTGGGATCTTGTATCATCCAGAACCCAGTCCCTGTAAGGTGGGGAAGGAGCCTGTCTGGGTGGGTGACTCTGATTCTGGGTCTGGAAGTCATAATGGCACAGACCTTAATGAACAAGATCAGCACTTGGTTAATTGCTCCCTGAGCAGGATTTCCAGCCTCCACAGCTCATGCGATCTCCTGGGTGGAGCAAGGGGAGGAGCTGTGGATCCCAGATGTCCAGGGCTGTGAGGAAGGGGAGATCATCAGTGACCCCCACACAGGTGAGCAATCAGCTAAACTGACTCAGGAACCAATTTCTGTCTCCTCAGAGCAGGTGACACTTGTGCATTTTCATCAGGTCTAACTGACCCTTCAGCCTGTCTTCAACTCCAAACAGAGGGAGGTGTGTGGGGGAAGGTTGGGTTCTCTCCTTTGCAAAAAGAGATTTGAGGAAGGAGGATAAATTCAAGTCATGATTATTCACCCTTTATTTGGATGTGTTCTCTGTTCTCGCTTTTATGTTCCCCTTTCAGAATTCTCCTTTCAGCTCAGCACAGAGAATGACTCCTGTCTGGATTCTGTGTCTATCCCTGCAGGTGATTGGATGCTGAGTGAGAATAATGAGGAGAGTCTTCAGCAGGAAGGACCAGAGCAAATGTCTCCATTTGGGATGTTATTGGGAAGATCTGCAGCGCATGTTTCTCGGAGTCCTGAGCAAGGAGAGACCCGTGAGAGTCAGCATATCCCAGAAAGGCAGCAGGGAAACCATGTGGTGGAGGGGCATGTTAAATCCAATCACAGGAGCAGAAGGAAGAAAAGAAAAACAGAAATCATGGAACAGAAAATCCTCCATCAACAAGCACCCTCTGCTTACAGTGACGGCGCAACTTTTATTGAACATCAAAGAGCCCACACAGGAGAGAAGCCCTTCACATGCTCAGACTGTGGGAAAAGCTTCAGGGAGAGCTCAGACCTAATTAGACATAGGAAAATCCATACAAGAGAGAAATCTTTTAGCTGCTCTGAGTGTGGGAAAAGCTTCAGTAAGAGCTCACACCTTATCACCCATAGTAGAATCCACACTGGGGAGAAACCCTTCAACTGCTCTGACTGTGGGAAAAGTTTTAATCAGCGCTCAAATCTTGTTAGACATAAGAGAACCCACACTGGAGAGAAACCCTTCAATTGCTCTGACTGTGGGAAAAGCTTCAGTAAGAGTTCAAATCTTGTTAAGCATCGGATAATCCACACAGGGGAGAAACCTTTCAGCTGCTCTGACTGTGGGCAAAGCTTCAGTACGAGTTCAAATCTTGTTAAGCATCAGATGATCCACACAGGAAAAAAACCCTTCAGCTGCTCTGATTGTGGGAAAAGCTTCAGTCAGTGTTCCTGCCTTACTAACCATCAGATAATACACACAAGAGTGACACCCCACAAATGCTCTGACTGCGGTAAAGGCTTCAAACACAGGTCAGACTTTATTAAGCATAAGAGAACTCACACAGGAGAGAAGCCCTTCAGCTGCTCTGACTGCGGGAAAAGCTTCAGTCAGAGTTCAGACCTCATTAGACATAGGAGAATTCACACAGGAGAGAAACCCTTCTGCTGCTCTGACTGTGGGAAAAGCTACAGTTGCGGCTCAGACCTTATTACACATTGGAGAAGCCACACGGGGGAGAAACCCTTCAATTGCTTGGACTGTGGGAAAAGCTTCCGTAAGAGTTCAGACCTTGTTGCCCATAGGAGAATCCACACGGGAGAGAAGCCGTTTAACTGCTCTGACTGTGGGAAAAGCTTCAGTCAGCACTCAAATCTCGTTAGACATAAGAGAACTCACACAGGGGAGAAACCCTTCTGCTGCTCGGACTGTGGGAAAAGCTTCATTCAGAGTTCAGACCTTATTAAACATAGGAGAATCCACATAGGGAAGAGACCCTATAACCTGAGTTCCCTTTAAGCTGTGTGGCCATGTGACTGTGCCACAGCCTATTCAATGTAATGCAAGTGCTTAGAGTTGTGGTGGGGAGAGATACTTCTACCCACTGGTCTCAACCCTAGCTCACACCTGCCATGGCCAGGGACAGTTGGCTATCCCTTGGTTCTGCCCACAGCTGCTATTGCAGGGAGAGGTGCCTCCCCCATCCTCACAGCAGCACCCAAGCTGGGGGGGAGTGAGCTGGTGGGAGTCTTCTTTCCCGAATATAGCTTTTCAGTAACCTATACTTCAAAGCCTTTCATGCTTGAGATCACACCCCCAGCTGGAGCTCTCACCCCAGCTGGAGCTGCACCTGAAATCTCTGTCTGAGGCCTTCACCTCTGGCCCCACCCCAGAGCCAGCCCTCACACCCATGCTCCCCGAGTCTTTCCCCCAGCCCTGAGCCTCTTTTGCACATCCAAACCTCTGAACCCCATTCCTACCACTTACTTCTGTGCACCAATATTGAGATGGTGTGTCACACATTCCCTGCCTATTGGTGCCCCCTAACAAAACTCATTCTGCACGCATGTGGGTAAAATTAAATGGAACACTGTGTATAACTAACCTGAGTGTGAAAAAAGCTTCAGTGAGAGTTCAGACCTTGTTAGACATAGGAGAATCCACACTTCAGAGAAATCCTTCAACTTCTCCTGTGCCACAACCAGTACCGCACCTTACACAGATGAAGGTTATCAAAGCCAATCTCATCAAATCCAAACAAAAAACAGTATTATGTAGCACTTTAAAGACTAACAAGATGGTTTATTAGGTGATGAGCTTTTGTGGGCTAGACCCACTTCCTCAGATCAAATAGTGGAAGAAAATTGTCACAACCATATATACCAAAGGATACAATTAAAAAAATGAACACATATGAAAAGGACAAATCAAATTTCAGAACAGAAGGGAGATGGCGGGGGGGGGGGGGGGAGAGGGAAGGTAAATGTCTGTGAGTTAATGATATTAGAGGTGATAATTGGGGAAGCTATCTTTGTAATGGGTAAGGTAATTAGAGTCTTTATTCAAACTTAGGCGTAAAGTGTCGAATTTAAGCATGAATGACAGTTCAGAGGATTCTCTTTCAAGTGTAGTCTTAAAAGGCCTTTGAACAAAGCTGGCACGGGACATACCACACTAAATACCAACCCTGGTACCTTCCCTTGCAACAAACCCCGTTGCCAGCTTTGTCCACATATTCACTCTGCTGATACCATTATTGGACCTAACCAAGTGAGTTATAAGATCAAGAACACATATTCCTGCGCATCCAGAAATACAATTTATGCTATCATGTGCCGAAAGTGTCTGTCTGCTATGTACATTGGACAAACGTCTCAGACACTTCGCCAAAGAATCAATGCCCACAAAACAGATATTAGACAGGATCACAAAGAAAAAACAGTTTCTTGCCATTTCAACCAGAAAGGACATTGTCTCAATGACTTGATTACCTGCATCCTGCTTCAAAGGCCTTTTAAGACTACATTTGAAAGAGAATCCTCTGAACTGTCATTCATGCTTAAATTCGACACTTTATGCCTAAGTTTGAATAAAGACTCTAATTATCTTACCCATTACAAAGATAGTTTCCCTAATTATCATCTCTAATATCATTAGCTCACAGACATTTACCTTCTCTCCCCCCCCACCTCCCGGCCATCGCCCTTCTGTTCTGAAATTTGATTGGTCCTTTTCATATGTGTTCATTTTTTTTAATTGTATCCTTTGGTATATATGGTTGTGACAATTTTCTTCCACTATTTGATCTGAGGAAATGGGTCTGGCCCACGAAAGCTCATCACCTAATAAACCATCTTGTTAGTCTTTAAAGTGCTACATAGTCCTGTTTTTTGTTTCAGCTACATCAGACTAACATGGCTACATTTCTATCACCATTCCAAATCCAAACAGGTTCTCATGATCCCCAAGGATCTGCCACATTTCCAGGTCAATTTATACCTTAGATCCTGCGTCAGCAATCTTTCAGAGGTGGAGTGCTCAGATTTGACTTATTCAGCTCTATGTATGGGTCTGAGTGCTGGTGATACTTTTTAAAGTCAATAATAGTCCTATTTACAGCAGCTTCTTTAATAAATACATTTACATGTAAATCTTACCTTTTAGTGCAGGGGTTGGCAACTTTTCTGAAGTGGCGTACCAAGATTTAACCAATTATTCACAGATCTGTGTGCCAGAGGAAGGAGAAGGAAGGGGAAGCAAGGGCAGGCTGGGTACAGTGACTTTATTTTCTGAACCAGCTGCAGCTAGGGAGAATGATTTAATTTAAATTAGGAAACAGATTACGCATTTTAATTTTCTCATGTTAGTTTATAAACTTCATTTTAAATACAGTAAAATATGATGTCCAACACAAAAGGTTTCAATGTTTTCTTTATTTATGGCAGGGGTGGGGAAACTTTGTTGGGTCGCGGATAACTGATCCACAGAAAAATCAGCTGGGGACCACATAAGTAAGAAGCAAAAAAAACCTCCAAAAAAACCCCAACTCTCACTAATGTGGCCCCCAACTGAGTCACCTCATTCCTCTGGTGTCCCAGACTCACAGGGTGAGGGGAAGAGAGAGTGGGGACTGATGTCCAAGGCTTCCCACAGACCAGGTTTACTTTTCTTGGGTTAGGGAGTTAGTGGATTTGTTGACCCCCTTAGGCTCTCAGGTAGGGACAAAAATGAGGGGTATACTGTGAGGCTGTGTCTAGACTGGCAAGTTTTTCCGCAAAATCAGATTTTGCGGAAAAACTTGCCAGCTGTCTACACTGGCTGCTTGAATTTCCAGAAAAGCACTGACGATCTCCTGTAAAATCATCAGTGCTTTTCCGGAAATACTATGCTGCTCCCCCGTTTGGACAAAAGTCTTTTTCCGAAAGACTTTTGCACAAAAGGGCCAGTGTAGACAGCATAGTATTGTTTTCCGCAAAAAAGCCCCGATCGCAAAAATGGCGATCGGGGCTTTTTTTGTGGAAAACCATGTCTAGATTGGCCACAGACGCTTTTCCGCAAAAAGTGCTTTTGCAGAAAAACATCCTGCCAATCTAGACGTGCTTTTCCGAAAATGCTTTTAACGGAAAACTTTTCCATTAAAAGCATTTTCGGAAATTCATGCCAGTGTAGATGAGCCTGAGAGACAGGGCTGCCAGCAGAAGGGAGAGAAATTGCAAGATCTGGGTGGGAGGTAGGATGCAGAAGCAGTCTGGGGCTGTGTCTACATTGGACCACTTATGCCAGAAAAGCAGTCGCTTTTCCGGAATAAGCTGCGAGCTGTCTACACTGGCCCCTTGAATTTCCTGAAAAGCACTGACGATCTACTGTAAAATTGTCAGTGTTTTTCCGGAAAAACTATGCTGCTCTCATTTGGGCAAAAGTCCTTTTTCTGGAAAACTGTTCCGGAAAAGGGCCAGTGTAGACAGCCCAGTAGTCTTTTCCGGAAAAAAGCTCCGATCACGAAAACGACGATCGGGGCTTTTTTCTAGAAAAGCGCATCTACATTGGCCATGGACGCTTTTCCGGAAAAGGGGCTTTTCCGGAAAAGCATCCTGCCAATATAGACGCTCTTTTTCCGGAAATACTTATCACGGAAAACTGTTCTGTTTTAAGCATTTCCGGAAAAGGGTGCCAGTGTAGATGTAGCCTGGGAGTATGGTGTCTGGCCAGGAGGGAGGGTGCAGGAACAAGGGAGGGTGTTGGAGCAAACAGGGGATGCGGAGTCTTGGTGGGGGGAGGGGAGTGAGAGAAGTGGAGGGAGTCTGGGCATGAGGGGGTACCTTAGCTGGCTTTGTGCCCCCTTGAGCAATGGCCATAGCCACCTGGAGGAGGCCCCGCTCCTGCTGCCAGAGCCCAAGTGGTCTGGGTCCAGCCTTGGAGGCCCCGCTGCCAAGGCCCACGTAGTGCAGAGCCAGCCTGAAAGTGCTGCTGCTGCGGCCCACACAGTCCACGGCCAACCATGGAGGCATCGCTACTTCAGCACATGTGGCCTGGAACCAGCCCTGGCCTGCGTGGCTGCAGCAGCAGCACCTCCAGCCTCTGGAGCTGGCTCCAAACTGCATGGTGACAGAAGCAGCACCTCCGGTCCCAGCTGAGGCGCCTCTGAGGAGTATGAGTACAAAAATTCTTTTAAAGACAAAAGTGGAATCAGTTATCAAACTCATGGTCCGTTTTTGTCAATGTTGCGGTCACACAATTTAAAAAAAAAATTCATTTATTTCAGATATTGTCATTTGAAATGTCATGGTGGTGTGATTGTTGGGGTCCTGATCAATAAAGGAATTCAGAGAGAGACGTTATCACAAGATTAGTGTTCAAAGAGTTTTGTTACTGCCACCATTCTGTACTGCATGCGGATCGGGGCACCTAGCTAGCAGCCACCACACTCTGGCCATCTTGCTTTGAAGGCTGTGCAGAAGTAAAGGTGGCAATACCACAGTCCCTCTAAAATAAGTTACACAATTTTCTCAGCCAGGCACTGAGGCCCTGCAGTTCTGCCTGTCAACCTGATCCTGCCTGTGGAACTGGAAGCATTTCAGAGAACACGTAACATTGAGGCCCTGGATTTCAATCTCTTACCTGGCAACCTAAATTTACTTCCAGGACCTCTTACCTGTCCTCCCCTGTGCCATTGGTACCTACATGTACCATGACCACAGGCTCGTCCTCAGCACTACACATAAGTTTATCTAGATGTCTCAATAGATCCGCAACCCATGAATGAGACAGGCAAGTTACCATATGGTTCTCCTAGTCATCACACACTCAGCTGTCTATGTTTCTAATGATCAAATTCCCTATTACTAACACTTGTCTTTCCCTCATAACTGGCATTCCCTCCCCTGGAGAGGTATCCTCAGTGTGAGAAGGTATAATAACATCATCTGGAAGGTGGTTTCCAGTTGGATGTTCTCTTTCCCTGACCCTTCCACCCCCCTCAACAATGGAGGCTGCCTGACTGGGGGTGAAACTGTTCTACTGGGTCCCAGAAAGTCTCATCTATATACGTCTCTGTCTATCTTAGCTCCTCCAATTCAGTCACCCTGGTCTTCACACTCGGTACATGGTCTCTGAGGGCCAGAAGTTCCTTGCACTAAATGTACACATACACCACTTATCTGTAGAGCAGGTGATTCATAGAATCCTAGGGCTGGAAGAGACCTCAGGAGGTCATCGAATCCAGCCCCTTGCCCAAAGCAGGACCAACCCTAACTAAATCATCCCAGTCAGGCAGTGTCTACACTACAGGCTACATCTAGACTGGCATGATTTTCCGCAAATGCTTTTAACAGAAAACTTTTCCGTTAAAAGCATTTGCGGAAAAGAGCATCTAGATTGGCACGGGCGCTTTTCCGCAAAAGCACTTTTTGTGGAAAAGTATCCATGCCAATCTAGATGCGCTTTTGCGCAAAAAAGCCCCAATCGCCATTTTCACGATCGGGGCTTTTTTGCGCAAAACAAATCTGAGCTGTCTACACTAGCCCTTTTGCGCAAAAGCTTTTGCACAAAAGGACTTTTGCCCGAATGGGAGCAGCATAGTATTTCTGCAAGAAGCACTGATTTCTTACATGAGATCGTCAGTGTTCTTGTGGAAATTCAAGCGGCCAGTGTAGACAGCTGGCAAGTTTTTCCGCAAAAGCACCTGCTTTTGCGGAAAAACTTGCCAGTCTAGACACAGACTACAAAGTTTTTCTGGGATCCTGGAAAAACTCTGTCACGTCCAGGGAACAAGTCTGCTCTTCCAGAATTTTTTTCAGAAGAGCAGATGCACTTTTTTGGCATCCCTGTAAACCTCATTTTATGAGGAAGAAGTGATGTTCTGAAAAAGGGGAGGTTTCTGACATTTGGCCCAGTGTAGATGGGCCAAATGTTAGAAAATCCTCTTCCGAAAAAAGAAGTGGACAAAGCTATGCTTTTTCTGGAAGAACAGTATAGTGTAGACATAGCCAAGCTGATCCCTAGGGCCCCATGATGCACAGGAGGTTATCTCCGGAGCCAGACTCTGTGTCACTAAGCAATGGATGCAAAATCAGACTGCAAAGGCCTGGATCCAGAAAATATATTGAACAATTCTGTAACTTTCTGCCATTCAGGTATTCCCACAGTTACCAAGCCCATGTGTGTCAAAGTGTGAAATACATACCACAAGTATCACCAGCTCTTCTGATTCTGGCATAATTCTGGCAATATTTGGCATTTTTTAAATGTATAAGATGCTGGGTAGTGAAAGCTAAGCAATGAGGTTAATTCTACTTACTGACTTGGAAAAAAGGCAAATAAAAATACCCAAAATGTAACCTTGTGGGGTTGGGAGCAGAGGGTGGCAGCCATGCCTCTCCCATACCACAGTCCTAAAGGTGGAAGAGTGTCCTTAAGGCAGGCAGACCTCTAACTAAGGATGAGATGGAGTTCTTCCTAAAGATGAAGGCTAGATCTAGACTGGCATGATTTTCCGGAAATGCTTTTAACGGAAAAGTTTTTTGTTAAAAGCATTTGCGGAAAAGAGCATCTAGATTGGCACGGATGCTTTTCTGCAAAAGCACTTTTTGCGGAAAAGCGTCCGTGGTCAGTCTAGATGCGCTTTTCTGCAAAAGAGCCCCGATCGTGAAAATGGCGATCGGGTCTTTTTTGTGGAAAAGCGCGTCTAGATTGCCACTGACGCTTTTCTGCAAAAAGTGCTTTTGCAGAAAAGCGTCCGTGCCAATCTAGACGCTCTTTTCCGCAAATGCTTTTAACGGAAAACTTTTCCGTTAAAAGCATTTCCAGAAAATCATGCCAGTCTAGACATAGCCGGAGTGTTGTAGTGGGGAACAACCTTGACACCATCACTGGAGATTTTTAAAGAGAAGATTACACAGTCATCTGTCAGGGATGGCCTAGATCAGGGCTACTCAACTTTGGTAGCCCTGAGGGCCACAACGATACTCACAGCACATGCCCAGGGCTGCAACTTAAATGTGGTTGCATAGACATGCAAATAGCTTCTTTCACACTGATGGGCATGAATACAAAGATTAAAGCCTTAAGCCATGGTGCCAGACCCAAACATGGCTGGTGGGAGCCTGTCAGCACCTCTCATGCTCTGCTCACAAGGCTAAGCAGCCAGCACTTCCTACAACCAGGCACCTCCTCCCTGCGTGCTAGAAATGCTGACACCCTGTACCTGTCTGTTCCAGCTGGCCCTGTCTGCTTGCATCTTTCAGTGCTCACCCCACCTGGGAGACGCCTCGCCTTCGTGAAGCGTGTTCCCAGTGGAGCTCATGTTCAAAGGATCCCACCCACAGGCCGCGTGTTGAGTAGCCCTGGTTTAGGTGGTGCTTGGTCCTCCCATGACGGGAGGGAATTGGACTTGATGACCTCTCAAGGTCCCATCCAGTTCTATGATTCTTTGGTTAGATACAGCTCATAGCAAATGCCATTTATTAAACAGCAATAAATGTAAGAAAATAAGGAAAAACGAGAAAGGTTAAAAGAAAACACACAGCCCTGCTCTGTGGCCGGGGGACATCACACCCATCCAGCTCTGAAATGTTCAGGAAGTTCACAGTCTGTTCCTCACATGTCCCAGGTCTCCTTCCCAGTCCGCAGCTATACTGTGGGTCAGACAACTGCTCTGGCAGTGGCCATAGGCCTTCAGGCTGTAAGTGGTAGGAACCTTTTTCCCAGTGTCAGCTGCCCCCCAATGGGGTAATGATCCCCTCCAAGTGTGGCCTGCCAGGCTGCTGAACCAGTGAGGTCTCCCTGTGCCGGGCCTTCAGCCCAGGGTCCTCCCTCACTCTCGCCAGCTGCTCACAGCACCCAGCACTGAATTGCTTCAGTCCCAGCTCCACTCTGCTGCTTCTCTCCTGGCTCTGGTGGCTGCACTCTGCTCCCAACAAAGATGAGCTATCTGGGCTGCTTCTGCAGCCTTCCTCCCAGCCCCATCCTGCTGCCTGGTCTGCTTTCTGTCTCTCTCTGGGGCTCTGTCTATGCTGCAATGCTATTTCGGGATACTGGAGTATCCCAAAATAACTAGCCCACATCTTAAGAGCAAGCCTGTTATTTCGGGCTCGCCATTCCAATGTCCCTATAAACCATTCTGCAAGGAGTAAGAGACGTTTCAGAAGAACAGCTTATTTCAAAATTTGGTGCTGGCTATGAAATAAGCTATTTCGAAATGAGATTGAAATAAGATAATGCAATTTGTGTAGCTCAAATTGCGTGCCTTATTTTGAGCTACAGTGCAGTGTAGGTGCACTCCGGGGGTACATCTACACAGCAGGGCTAAAGTCAGAATAAGATACTCAACTTCAGCTATATCAATTGCGTAGCTCAAATCAAAATAGCTTATTCTGGCTTTTGGTGCTGTCTACACAACAGGAAGTTGAATGAAGAACATTCTATCTTCGACTTCTCTTACTCCTCGTGAAATGAGGGTTACAGGGGTAGGGGTCAGAAGTCCTCCAGCTCAACATTAATAAAGGCTTGTAGTGTAGACATGCTCTTTGTTATTTTGGAATAACATCAGTTTTTCCAAAATAATACTGCTGTGTAGACATAGCCTGGTTGGTCCCTGCTTTCTCCTTAGCTCAGTCCCACTCTGTCTGACCCAGGCAATTGCAGCTCACATGGGGGACAAGACCCACCCTCATGCATCCTGGCTCCTTCATTAGCCTGCCTGTCTTGTCCATCATGTTGGCCTGCAGCTCTGGCCTCTCCCCATTGACCCCAGGGACTGTCAGTTTCAGGGTCCTGATTCCCATCGACCCTTCCCCTTTCCTGTTAGTACTGGGGGCTATTCCCCTCTTCCCCCCCCCCCCGAGTTTTATTGAGGGGCCAACAGTCCCCTTACACACAATAAAATAGCAATACCATTGGCTGTTCCAGCTATTACACAGCAAAACCCCATTGGTCACATTGAGTTGGGACGGGACCAGATCAGATCATCAGGAGAACAATGAAGTGAGAGGCTACAGCACCATCTAATGGCCGCAGGAGGAATCGCCTGCTTCTGTCCCTGTGTGCACTGGTTGGGGGGGGGGGGGAAGTCTCATGGAAAGTGGCACAACGGAAGGGTGGAAGATCAGGTCTCTACTGCACCCTCCCCCTTGCATCTGTACCGATTCCAGGTGATAGGACACCTCCTATTATAGAAGCCTTGAGGCAGGATGCCTGGCAAGAAGGGAGGGTACAAGAGGAGTCTTGGGGCAGGGTGTCTGGTCAGAAGGGAGGGTACCAGAGAGGAACTGGGGCAGGGTGTTTGGCCAGGAGGGAGGGTAGAACAGGGGACTTGGGGCAGGGTGTCAGAACAAACTGGGAATGTGGGCTCTTGGTGAGGGGAGCAGTGTGAGGGGGATATGGGTGCGGGGTCTGGGCATGAGGGGGGACACTTACTTGGCTTGGCACCTGCTCCAGCAGGGAAAGCCTCCAGGCTTGTTCCTGGGGGAGGGAGGGAGCTCAGTCCCCCTCCTCCCCTTCCCATGCAGCAGGGAACCCAGTGCAGCTGCAGCACCAGGTTATGCTTCCCACTGGCAGGGCGGGGGAGGACGGGGGGATGAGTAGAAACCCCGACCTTCCCCACCAGATCAAACTGCCACTTTTCCAGCAGGCTAGGGAGGGGTGCAGGGGAGAGAGAGCAGCAGCACATGGTGGGCAACAGAGCCCAAGCACACCACGAGGGGGAGCAGCAGAGCCCGAGCGCACCCTGAGGGGGGGCAGAGCCTGAGCATGCCCCAGATGCGGGGGAGAGGCAACAGAGCCTGAGCCGGGTTCCACGCAGGAGGCAGTTTTAAAACACCATGGTCTGAGAGCGGCTCATCAGCTCCAGACATCCTTGCCCCTCCCAGCAGCAGCAGTCGCTATAAAAGCTGCCACCTGCACACGAGGAAGAGGCGGCTATAAGGCACCAGGACAGGGCAGTTCTGCGGGGTGAGGACGGGCCGCGCAGTGCCTGGGGATGGGGCAGCCACAGTGGGTGGTGGAGCGGCCAAGCCGCCTGCCCCTGGAAGCCCGTCCTCCGTGACAAAGCTGCCTATGGGTTCTGCAGGGGGCGGGGGAGCAGAATTTTTTCATGAAACTCAGGGTTCCACGGAGCACCATTTGGGAAACACTGTTCTAAAGGATTGGCACAGTGTGCTCTTTTGAATAAGATCTAAGGGTATGTCCCTATCACTGAAATGTAATAGGTGTAACGGCATCACACAAGAGGGTTTTTCTCGTGCAAGAAGGGGCAGTGTAGATGCTCCTTCTTGCGCAAGAGCCTCTTCTGAAAAAAATGGTGGCTCATTAGGTATGCAAATGAGGCTCGGCGATATTCCACGCTTAGCCTCATTTGCATATTACTCGCACAAGAAGCCACGAGTGTAGACATAGCCTAAGAGTCTTGCTTGTATGTCGTCTTGCTAACCAATGCCGTGAATAGAAGTGCTCTTTGTGACTGGTTTGGTGCTCTTCATACTAGAGGACCTCAAACTTGGGCTATAAGTAACCCTATCTTTAAGCAATTCACCCTTTGACCCTCTCAGCAGTCCCCTACAAACCCTGTTTATTATAGTAGGGTCTCTCTCATCTTTGGTTTGTCCAATGTGATGCAATCTGAGAGCACTAACTAAAGCTTTCTCTGCTCGAACTATAGCTTTTACCTTTCTCTCCTGACAAATGTTCAAGGAGGTATCAACTTTTCTCACTGGGGAGAGAAGACTCCCACCCACTCGCTCCCCGCTAGCTCAGGAGCTGCGGTGAGGAGCAGAGAGAGAGAGGCGCCTCTCCCTGTCATGGCATCCCTCTCCACCACAGCCCTATGTGTTTGCATGTCACTTAATAGCCTTAATACGGCCATGGAGCTTAAAGGGAACTTGGGTTATAGGGTTTCTCTCCTGTGTGGAGTCTCCTATGTCTAAAAAGGTCTGAGCCCTGAATGAATTTTTTCCTGCAGTGAGAAAATGCATTCCTATGTAACTTAACAGGAATGTTGTGAGCAAGACACGAGAAGGAATTCTGCTCTACTCTGCACTGATTAGACCTCAATTGGAGTACTGTGTCCAGTTTGGGCACCATATTTCAAGAAAGATTTGAAGATCCAGAGAAGAGCAGTAACACTGATTAAAGAGCTAGGAGACATGACCTATGAGGGAAGACAGAAAGAATTGGGTTTGTTTAGTTTGGGCGGGAGGGGGAGGGAGAAAAAGATTGAAGACAGACATAATAGCAGTTTTCAAGTCCCAACAAGGGTTTTACAAGGAGGAGGGAAAAAAATTGTTCTCCTTGTGCTCTCATGATAGGAATGAAGCAATGGGCTTAAATTGCAGCAAGGGAGGTTAGTTTGGACATTAGAAAAACTTCCTAACTGTCAGGATGGTTAAACACAGGAATAAATTGCATGGGGAGATTGTGAAATCTCCATCCTTGAAGATATTTAAGAGCAAGTTGGATAGAAATATATCAGGGATGACCTAGATCAGTGGTCTCCAACCTTTTTACACCCAAGATCACTTTTTAAATCTCAGAACAAGCAAAGATCTACCCAATCCTTCCCAAGTCCCCCCTCCCATTCTTCTCCTGTCAATCACTTGCTATCCCAGCCCTTATACACTCTACACTGCCACTTTTTTCCAATTCTTATGTAGGAAGAGGTTTTTCCAACATTTGGCCTGTCTAGATTGGACCAAATGTCAGAAAAACCTCTTCTTTTGGAATCCCCCTTTTTCCTCATGGAACGAAGAATATAGGGGTTACCGAAAGAGCATGTTTGCTCTTCCACTAACAAAAGTGGAAGAACAAATGCATCCCTGGATGTGGAAGAGTTTTTCTGGGACAACTCTGGAATCTTGGAAACTCCTGCAGTCTAGCTGTACCCTCACTGGGTTGAAACAGGATGTGTGGGCTCTCGAGTGGGAATGAGGAATTTGGGTGTGGGAAGGGGTGAGAGGTGCATGATCTGAGAGGAAATCTGGATTCAGGAGGAGGTATAGAAGGGGATGCTGGCTGGGGAGGGGGCTCCAGGCTGGGGAATGTTGGGGTCAGATGGAGAATTGTGGTACTAAGCAAGCCACAGGCTTGTGGCTGTGAGGGTGCAGGAATTTGGACTGGGGTATGTGAGGGGCTCAGGGCAGGGGGTTCCAGTGTATGATAGGCTCAGATCTAGAATCTGGGGGGTGCAGGAGTGTTATAATGCTGTGGCCAGATGGGGGGTTGGCCCCATTTAGGGGTTTGTTGGCCAGGCTTCATTTTTAAATAAAATACTATGTCAAACACAAAACGTTTCTGCATTGTCTTTATTTATGAGAAGGGCAGGGAACCTGTTATGAGTTAGGGGGCCACAGAAAAGTCAGTGGGGGCCACACAAGGGAGATGCAAAAAAAAATCTCCTCCAAACCCCACCCCACCCCCCAAGTCTCACTAATGTGCCCCAACTGTGCTGGTGGGAGCAGGGGACATGATACTGCAGAAGGGAGCTAGGGCAGGGGACAGAGTGCTGGGGTGGGGGCAGGGTTCTGCAGCAGGGGACAGGGTGCCAGTGGGGGCAGGGAGTACCCTGCACCAATCTGTTCCCAGGACTCTCCCCTACCCCCCACCCACAGAAAAGAGAAGCCCCCACGCACACTTCCCCTGGGGCCAACTCCCCCTCCTGCGGCACAAGGAAGCCCCCATGTGCCTCCTCTGGGGACTCACCCCTCTCCCGCCACAAGTTCCCAGCCTGCCACAGACCTGAGGGAGGGGAGCACTCAGCGCACTTCTGGAACCCCCGGAAATTGCGCACAGCTGCAGGACTTCTGTCCACTCCACAGGAAGCCGGCACTACCTCCATTTTCACTGGAGGCAGGTAGTGGAGCTTCTCGGAGGAGGGGGAGGAAAGAGGGGCCAAATGCCTCACGATTGACTGGTCAATCACAATCGACGGGTTGGTGACCACAGACCTAAGACCTAGATGATGGTTGGTCCTGCTGTGAGGGTAGGGAAGAGGGTGAAACTGATGACCTCCCGAATTCCCTTCTAGTTCTAGTGTTCTATGGTTTTATGATTCTTCTGTTGGATTGTATGATGATTGTTAAGATTTGAACAGTTACTCAGTTTTTTCCCCAAAAGGGTTTCTCCCTGGCATGGATTCTCCTATGTTTAACAAGATATGATCTCCTATTGAAACTTTTCCCACAGTCAGAGCAGCTGAAGGGTTTCTCTCCCGTGTGGATTCTCCCATGTCTAACAAGATCTGACCTATAACAGAAGCTTTTCCTGCAGTCAGAGCAATTGAAATGTTTCACTCCTGTGTGGGTTCTCCTATGTTTTAGAAGATGTGAACTCCTACCAAAACTTTTCCCACAGTCAGAGCAGCTAAAGGGTCTCTCCCCTGTGTGGATTCTCCTATGTCTAACTAGGTCTGACCTGTCACGGAAGCTTTTCCCACAGTCAGAGCACTTGAAGCGTTTCTCTCCTGTATGGACTCTGCTATGTCTGTCAAGATCTGACCTCTGATTGAAGCTTTTCCCACAGTCAGAGCAGTAAAAGGGTTTCTCCCCTGTGTGGATTCTCCTATGTTTAATAAGACTTGCGCGCCTACTGAAGCTTTTCCCACAGTTAGAGCATTTGAAAGGCTTCTTTTTTGTGTGGATTCTCTGATGCTCAATAAGAGTTGCACAGTCACTGTAAGCGGAGGGTGCTTCTTGATGAGGGATCATCTGTTGAATGGTTTCTGTGTTTCTTTTCACCCTTCTGCTCCTGCGATGGGATTTATCCCGTCCTTCCACTGGATGGTTTCCCTGCTGCCTGTCTGGGCTATGCTGACTCTTACAGGTTTCTCCCTGCTCAGAACTCTGGGAAACATGTTTTTCAGATCTTCCTAGTAACATCCTATGTGGAGTCACTTGTTCTGGTCCGTCCTGTTGAAGACTCTCCTCATTGTTCTCACTCACCATCCCATCAGCTGCTGGAATAGAGAGAGAATCCAGACAAGAGTCATTCTCTGTGCTGAGCTGAAAGGAAAACTCCGAAAGGGGAACAGAAAAGGGGGAACAGACCCAAATAATGTCTGGAAAGGTTGAATATTCATGAGTGAGTTCATCCTCCTTCCTCATAACCCTTCCCCAGAGGAGACAATCCATCCTCCCCACCCGACTGAAGTTGATCAAGGGCTAAAGGGGCAGTCCAACAATGAAAATGCACAAGTGACACCTGCTACGAGGACACACAAATTGGTTTCTGAGTCCGTTTAACTGATTGCTCACCTATGTGGATGTCTCTGATGATCTCTCCTTCCTCACAGTCCTGGAGATCTGGGATTGGCAGCTCCTCCCCTCGGTCCACCCAGGAGATCACATGAGCTTTGGAGACTGGAAATCCTGCATGGGGGAGCAATTAACCAAGTGCTATTCTTATGCATTAAGGTTCATGCCATTACTACTTCCAGACCCAGGATCGGACTTGCCCAGTCCGAGAGGCCTCTTTCCCATTTTGCAGAGACTGGGCTTTGAATGATACAGGATCTCAGGACACACTCACTTGCAGTAAAGGTGCATCCCCCGCTACCTGGGGGCGCGTAGGAGGGGATTTCCCAAGAGAGCTGAGCACTCTGCTGCACTCTCTAGGGTATAACTAAATCTCCCTCGCAGACCGTTCCATTTCAGGGCAGGACAGGAACACACTGTTCAGAAGGGGAGCTCTAGTGAGGGCTGGCAGGCCTGACACTGAGGTTCACAGGCAGGTGTCAGCTGCAGTCTGAGCCATGGCAGGTCACTGGGACTTGGAGAGAAAGGACCCAGCGGAGCTCTAGTTTCCCAAGGGCTCTGTCCACCAAGTTCCTGGCTGGGGGCCTTGGCTCGCCCTGCTCTTTGACTTGGATGCTCTACTTGATCCAGAAGGAGGCAGAGAAAGTTATCTGAGCTAGGGCTGTGGCTGTACAACATCAACAAGGGGAGTTGTCAACTATACAATTAACAGATCAGGCTTATTGGTTAATCTTGTCAAGTATTTGCATGTTCCCCTGTATCAGAGGCAGTAGCATGGAAGGAGGCTAGGGGAAGCTGCCATCAAGCTGCTTCTGTCCACGGAGGGCTTGAGCTTCCCACGGACACAAGTTGCTATGCATCCCATGGAGCAGCCTCTGTCCATGGGGAGCTGGGACCCCCGGAAGACAAGGGCTGCTGCTGGACAAGCCTCTGTCCGCAGTGGGCACAGGCTCATCTCTGTCTGTGGAAACTTCAGACTCCCTGCGGATGGTCAGGGGCTGCTGCTGGACCAGCCTCTGTCTGCAGCCAACCTGGGTTGCTGCACACAGGGGCTGCTTCATGGGATCCTCCTCTATCGCCTCACTCTCTCCCCTCCCTGCAGCAACTTGGACCTGGTAGCTAAGGCAGCAGTGAGGGGGTGGCAGGCAGTTGGACTGCATGGGGAGCTGGTTTTTAAGCTCTGATACAGAGGCAGCAGCACAAGGTGACAGGGAGTTCCCAGGAGTGGGGCCACGAGCCAAGACAACCTTGCTGCCCCAGAGCCCAACCAGCCTCTAATACCCAAGGGGACAGGAATCCTTACCCAGCCAGCTTGCAGCCTCATAATTCTCCTGCATCACATCCCAGTAGAGGGCTCTCTGACCAGGGTCCAGCAGAGCCCATTCCTCCTCAGAGAAATACACAGCCACCTCCTCAAAGTTCACCCGCTCCGCCACAGCCATTTCCTGTTCCTGGTTTGTCAGGCCATGGGCTGCACTGGAGCAAGACATTGGTGTTCTGCAGCCTGTCAGGGGGAGAAGGGCAATGGGAGACATTTCAGAAGGGGTTTTAATCCTTTCCACACCCCCATTCTCCCCAGACTCTGACACTAGTGACACACATGCTAGATCCTGCAATACTGGGCAAATGGTTGAGTCTCGATATTCCAAAAAGAGCACACACAAGTCAGATCCCAAATCCACATTTCTTTCTTTCAACACCTGGCCTGAGTTACATCATTCCTGCGCCTGTAACAATAGGATTCGATTCTGAGCACCCGGTGTTTCTGATAAACAAGCCTCATATTCACTTGCCTGAACATGGATGGATGTAGGTGTTTATATTTAGGCTGCTGTATTTAAAACGCCCTAGTCTTCATCCATTTACTTGTAGCACAGACTTTGATTCTCTCATCTGAGAGAGACTTATAATTTCTCTTGTGGGGAGGGGTTAAGTGATGTTAATACAACTATTCAGATGCTTATTATTAAACATGTTGCTGAGCGTTTGCAATATGAGACCCTAAAATTCATGGGATCAGAAGATATCCTTAGTCATGCAGTCTGACCTCCTCCGTGGCACAAGCCATTATGCTTAACCCAGGCACAAAGCTCTGTTTCCCCAAAGCATGTTTTCTAGAAAGTCACCGTGTGTTGACTTGAAGACATCAAGAGATGGAGAATCCACCAGTTCTTTGCTCATTTGTTTCAGCAGCTAATCATCTTCCCTATCAAACATTTGTGCCTCCTTTCTAGCCTGAAACTGTCTGGCTTCAGCTTTCAGTTATTGGCTCTCACTGAGCTGTATCCACTAGACCAGGGATGGGCAATAATTTTTGATGGGTAGCCAAAATTTTGGAAAGTGATCAAGGGTGGCACTCTTCCATGACATTAATGGAGGAAATGCAGGGTCAGGGATGGAGGCAGGGTGTAGAAGAGAGCTTGGGGTAAGGGCTTGGATGCAGGAGGGAGAGGAGTCTGGGAGGGAATTTGGGTGAAGGAGGCAGTTGTGACCTGGGGCACTAGTCTGGCCAGCTACTCATTAGATTATTGAAACTAACTTTATTTTAGAGAAGTGGCTGAGTGGACAAATAAGGGACTGGGAGTTTCTGACCACTGAGAGCTCTTGCATATATGGATGCAGGAGGAGGGTAGAGGGTTGGGAGGGGAAGGGAGAGGCTGGGGTTCTAGAGGCAGGCTCTAGCCAGGACACCTACCTGAGTAACTCTCAGCCAGCAGCCAAGCACGTCTCTCAGGCAGGCAGGCAGGGAGACTGCCCCGCCCTGGCACAGGCTGCAGGGCCGCACATGTGTGAATAACTATGAGCCGGAGAGGAGGGGGATGTGGTGCTTCGTTTCTGGCCAGAACCCGGCCAATAGCATGGATTCACAAGGGGCAAGTTATGCCTGACCAATCTGATTAGCTTCTATGATGAGGTAACCGGCTCTGTGGACGTGGGAAAGTCAGCGGATGTGATATACCTTGACTTTAGCAAGGCTTTTGATACAGTCTCCCACAATACTCTTGCCAGCAAGTTAAGGGAATGTGGATTGGATAAATGGACGGTAAGATGGATAGAAAGCTGGCTAGAAGGCCGGGCCCAGCGGGTAGTGATCAATGGCTCGATGTCAGGATGGCGGTCGGTTTCCAGCAGAGTGCCCCAAGGTTTGGTTCTAGGACCGGTTTTGTTCAATATCTTTATTAATGACCTGGATGAGGGGATGGATTGCACCCTCAGCAAGTTTGCAGATGACACTAAGCTAGAGGGAGAGGTAGATATGCTTGAGGGCAGAGATGGGGTCCAGAGTGACTTAGACAAATTGGAGGATTAGGCCACAAGAAATCTGATGAGGTTCAACAAGGACAAATGCAGAGTCCTGCACTTTGGACGGAAGAATCCCAAGCATAGTTACAAGCTGGGGACCAACCAGTTAAGTAGTTCTGTAGAAAAGGACCTGGGGGTTAGAGTGGATGAGAAGCTGGATATCAGTCAACAATGTGCCCTTGTAGCCAATGGCATGTTAGGTTGCATTAAGAGGAGCATTGCCAGCAGATCCAGAGATGTCATTATTCCCCTTTATTCGGTTCTGGTCAGGCCACATCTGGAGTATTGTGTCCAGTTCTGGGGCCCCCACTTAAAAAAGGTTGTGGATACATTGGCGAGGGTCCAGCAGAGAACAACCAAAATGATTAGGGGGCTGGAGCATATGACTTATGAGGAGAGGCTGAGGGAGTTGGGTCTGTTTAGTCCGCAGAAGTGAAGAGTGAGGGGGGATTTGATAGCAGCCTTCAACTTCCTGAAGGGAGGTTTCAAAGAGGATGGAGAGAGGCTGTTCTCAATAGTGACGGATGGCAGAACAAGGAGCAATGGTCTCAGGTTGTGGTGGGAGAGGTCCAGGTTGGATATTAGGAAAAACTATTTCACTAGGAGGGTAGTGGGTTACCTAGGGAAGTAGTGGAGTCTCTATCCCTAGAGGTGTTTAAGTCTCGGCTTGACAAAGCCCTGGCCAGGTTGATTTAGTTGGGATTGGTCCTGCCTAGAGCAGGGGGCTGGAGTTGATGATTTTCTGAGGTCTCTTCCAGCTCTATGGTTCTATGATTCTATTAATAGGATTGTGCTGGGGCTGGTAACAGCACCTGAAGTCTTCTCCCCTCCACTCCGGGCTCACAGTTTAAGAGAAATGGCCTGGCAGATGCTTTCCGAGTGACATCTGGATGAGGCGCAGTAAGCAGGGAGCCCGCCTGGGGCTCCCCCAGCATCTGCAGTTCGGATCTGGTGGTTTGGCAGGCTGGATCTGGCCCATGGGCCGTGTCATGATTATGAGGGTTAGCCAGCAGCCTGGGGATTAAGGGGTTAACTACACCTAGCCAGGTGGAGTGACCAGTAGGAATGTAGGAGGGAGTTTCAACCTGGGACAAAGGAATTTGGGTTTTTTCCTTTCTCCTTTTTTGTCTCTCTGAGTGAGTTCTCTACAGCTACAGAGAGGGACAAGCATGTCTCTCTCTCTCTCCAAGGCACCATTCTCATTTTCTGTAAGTAGGGTAAAGTTTAGGCAGTTTCGTTAGGTTTTATTGTTTTAAGGATTGGGTATGGGATCTGAGATCTGACACTGTTTAAAAGATGTTTTGGCTTTTCTTTGTAACTAAGTTCTAGGCCCATGGAGTTTCTCCATGAGTATATTTTGTTACCTCCCTATCTAGTCATTATGGTTGCAACAGGAATATTGTTGTAATAATAAAAGTTCTTTCTTTTCTTTTTATTAACCTGGCAGTGGTTAATTGTGTGCCTTGATTTTTATTTTAGGGGTAAGATTTCCCAAATGATCTTTCCCCTGATTTCTTTATCAACATTTGGGTGGTGGCAGCGGAAGTTTTATTCCCAAGATCTAGGTTTTTAAGATCTTGGGGGAATTTTTATACCAAAGCCTGGTAGATAAGGCTTTGGGGTACACTTGCTGGCCCCCACTTCTGCATTTATCATGCCAGAGTGGGGAAGGAGCCATGACAGGCCGTATTTTGCCCAGGCCTGCACTACTGAAGAGCCCTTGGGGATCCCGAGTTTCTCACCATGAACAGACTGATATAGCGGAAGCCAGTCAGCTCTCAGCCTATTTATTGTTTGAAACCAACTCCATATTGAAACTGAACTGAGCAGTGAAATCTGAGACTGACGGAGCTGTCTCTGTGCTTTAACTTCACACCTTTAGCATCACGTCCCACAGTCCAGTGCTTCTCAAAGTGGTTTGCAGGTCCCCTAACCCTGGGCCTCCTCACTGATCAACTGATCAGTTGGTTAGATTTAGGGCTGTGAGTGCCGTGGTCACTGTGGGTTTGGCTGGTAACTTTAAATACAATCCCATGAAGATGTTTTAATGGGAATTTTCTTATCATTTAAAGACCATCTCCACCTGCGAACCCACCCTGTCTGAAAGCTCCCAGGGATTTTTCTCTTGCTCTCTCCAGTGCAGAGGGTGGAGTGTCTGGTGGGGGAAGGGATAAGAGAGGTGAGATTCCAGGCTCTCATCTTTATAACAATTTCCCCACTCTGACCCTGCATTTCAATTATATCAGAAACCAGACAGAGACACTTAGCTGTTTAATATGAAAAAATCTGAAACCTTCTATTTCCTCTCACTCAGGCATTTCCCAGCAATGGAACCAACATCCCTGCAGCCTCACACCCGTCCCAGGAGAGACAAGCTGTAAGTGAGATTTTCTTTTCCCTCCTCATCCCCTCCCATTTGGTTTCTCTCATTCACTTACTGCCACTTGTCATAACCTAGACCTGCACTCAGGGAAGATGTTGCCATGACAATAACTTTACCCATTTTGATCCCATGACACTAACAGGAGGTTCAGAGTTTGCAAACTCCTGGCTCCAGTTGCAAGCAGTTGAGTCTGTTCGCTCAGCATCTCTAAGGAGAGCAGCACGATGGGGCCGTCATTCTCCATGTGGGAATTGAGGCAGGGGAAGGTTGGCTCCATCAGCCAGATTCAATAGTCTCAGATTCTTAAACCACTTTCCCCTCCTCCATCCCTTCTAGGTACCTTTGAACTTCCTCAGAGTCTCCAACAGCTCAATCATTTTCTGGGAGAAATCACTGACTTGTTCTTCCAGTTCAGGAGAAACCTCCTCTGACTGCTGGAACTGACCTGTTTCACACCTGCACAGAAACAATTTCATGTGATTGTGTTTCATTGACTGATTATAAGTTCTGGCTTATGAGTCTCAGCTCTGCCAGGCCTGCAGGTTATAATTCCTCGAATTCTCCCAGCCTGAGAGCAAGGGCAACACAGTCCATGGCTGTGCAATGTTACCCTGAAACGTCCCATTACTGTTCTTTACCTCTGGCTTGAAAAGACCAGCTGGGGGACAAAAGGGGAATGGAGTCTCCATGCCCAACTCATTCCTTGGCCTCCAGGTGCTGAGGGACAGGAGGTTCCCAAGATGAAGGGCCGTAGAAATCTGCCCACTAGGAACTAGATTGAGATACCAACTCTCCTCTCCCCCCCCCCCCCCCCCCCAGCTTGTTCTATACCAATCTCTAAACAGACCTTGGGGGGAAAGACTCTTGATCCCTGCTACCCTGGCTGAATGGTGCCCAATAGTGACAGGCCCATGTTCCATCCCCACAGACCTGAGGCAGCCAGTCCCCAGGGAGGTGACAGCTCTAGGAATCACTTGAGACTGTGCCTCTGAACGGGGAATTTCAGAGTCTTCTGTGTGAGGGTGAAACCCTCAGAATTAAATAACTCAGAGATGTGTATCCAACATCTGGCTGTAGAGCCCTGGGGAGATGTGGTGCTAACATCAGCTCCAAGCTCTTTCCCTGTGTTGTGCAACATGAGAGGAGTGAGAGCCACGTACCTCAAGGTGCTTCTGACATCCTAGAGAAAAGAGACAGAAAAGAATCTCAGCTCCATTGGACACACACAGAGGGGATCCCAGGGAAGAAATTTTGCAAAATGGGGAAGAGAAACATTGCCCTGGCCCCAGGGCCCCCTGAGCAAATGGGGCTTTGCCATCTCTAATATCTCTGTAACTGTGCAGAGCTCAAGTATCACTCACATATCAGCAATGCACACGCCGAGTTACACCCAGATCTGACTACTGGATCCCAGAGCTTGGGATTCAGGAGCCTCTCTTCCCTGTGTGGAGAGCTGGGATGTTTCTCCCAGAGTCTCACCTGGAGGAATTCACTTGCTGGCTTCTGACACTTCCCCTCCAGCTCCCCGATCAGCTCACTGAGATGGGAAATCTGTGCGGAGAGTTTCCTGATAGTGTCAGTCTGAAGCCTCACAATTTCCTCCTCCTGCTTTTTCATTTGGGCCAGCAGGAGTCGCTCTTGTTCTCCCAGGAACTGCAACAGCTGCTGAAACTCGGCCACAATCTTCTGCCTCTTGCTTTGTGTCTGTTTCTGTATGAAAACAGGGAAAGGGCTGGTCAGGGACATAGATGGAGCTGGGGCCCTTTCATGGGGAGCTGAGTCCGCAGCAGGCAGAACTTTTTGGAAAACCCTACAATTTGTGAAATTTGATTCTACTCTGTGGGTACAAGCCCTTTGGCAGCTGTGACCCTCTGAAAAGGATGTTTCCAGGACAGCATGTTCTGTTATTGATAGGTACTAGGTGTTCAGACCCAGAGCACAGGAGGCAGGACTCAGTCCCACATGGACAGAGATATCCAGGGAGGAAAAAGAAACAAACATGTTAATGCACAAAGCGACCAGACACCGCAGACAGCCCTTCACTGGGGCATTCAGCAGCCTTGGGGAGGATTTCTGGGAAAGTCCCTGTCCCTAGAACATTAACTTATCCACAGGCTCAGGGCCTGTCTACACATGGATCTAACCAACAATCCATGATCCAGGAGAAATACAAACAAGCCCTACCTCACCAAGCCACATAGGAGTCTGCCTCCTAACACAATCCTCCCACTGCCAGTCCCTGCCAGTTCATACCCACAGGCACTTACCATACACTCCTGGCTTTTCCCCTCTCCCGTTGCTTTCCATTGCAGCAGCTTTTCTCTGTCTTCTCTCAGAGTCTTCAAAAGGGTTTCAATTTTTTCCTGAAGAAACAGAAATGAGCACCAGGGCAAACCCCATGAGATATTGGGAACCCATCTGTCTGCCTTTAAGCTGCAAAGTCCCAGTTTTGTGGAGCTGTTCCTGACCAGGAGGGACTCAGCCCTGGATGGGGCTTTGTCCATTGAAAAAGAGACAGGAATAGACTGCAGATGCAGCAGGACACCTGCGAGGGTGAGCGATGGATCACTGGTGGCAACTTCGTAAAGAATGATGCAGGTGGGGATTAAGACAGTAAATAGGGTTAAAAATACTAATCGTGTAACTGATTACAATTTAGTCAGTTACATTGTTTTTAACTTGCTGACAGACAGGGCCAGTAGCAGATGTGGGCTCTTCTGGGGCGGGGCTCCCTTACAGCGACTGCAGGGGTGGCCACAAGGACCGCTGGCAGGTGGAGACTCCCAACAGTTGCAGACTGACATTAGCTGCCTGAGGCAAGTGGGCACTGCCAAGGCAGCAGGGAGTTTAACCGGTAACTGGCACCGATAAGCATTCTCTCATCAGGTAACCAGTTTGAACTCTTGCTACAACCCAATCGAGTCCCAGTGGTGCCTGGCATGGACTCGCGCTGCCTGGAGCCTTGCTGTGGGTGAACTCAAGGGTCCCACACAGCATCCAGCCCAGCGACCTCCTCTAGTGCCAGCTGCAATGCCTGAGTTTAACCCCTCATGGAGCAGATCAGGAATTCAGCATCCCAGTGGGAAACCTCCTCTCCCTGCTGGGCCTGGCGTCTTTCCCTCCTAAGGGCCACACTTCATCACTGTTCAGTGATGCTAAGGGGCAGGAGGGAGTGGAGCCTAGTGGTTATGGCCTTGGACAGACTGGAAAGACCAGGGTTCTGGACTAAACTCGATCACTGACGTGCTTAGTGATTAAGAGCAACTTGCTGCCCCACTTCCCCTTCCCACCATTTGTCTAACTAGACTATTACCTACTCAGGGCAGGGATTGTCCCTTGCTGGGTGTTGTGCAGGGCCCAGATATCACTGCGGGCCTATAATGCAAATGACAGATTATTACTGCTGTTCATCCAATCAATAACAGCTTGTAACCGCCTCTTCTCCAGTTCCAAGGCAGCTCACTCCCATAGAGTGGCTGGCAGCTCCTGTGATCTAAACCTCTCTGACTGTTAGCATCTTGTGTAAAAATCCCTCCTGCCACCAGTAAGGACTGGGTTTCAAGATTTAGACTCTCAGAGAAAAAATTCCCACATCAGGTATGTGTAACGACTTGACATAAGTTGCCACACAGCCAGAGCATTTATTTTTTACATTTCTCATACCATGAAGGCTTTAGAAAGCTGTATCACACCTGTGCCAGGTAGCAATCAGTGAAATTAGCCTGTAATTAAAACCCAAAGTTATTTCCCATTACACTCGACAGCAACTCTGTACCTTGTACTCCTGGGCAGACTCCTCTATAGGCACGACTGAGAGAGCCCGAGATCTGTCACACACTGCACAGATGGGAGTTTGATCCTCTTCATAAAACAGCTTCAGAGCCTCCTGATGCTCCCCACACATCCTGCCCCATCTTGATCTCTTTGGTGCCTGGAAACTCAGCCACTTGGCTAGTTCTACCACATTTGCCGGCTGTCTTTTGGGCCGGAGTGGTCTCTGTTGCACAGTATCTCTGCACCGAGGACAGGAGGCGAGAGGGTCAGGTGCCTCCCAGCACTGGCTGAGGCAGGCCTGGCAGAAATTGTGCCCACACTTCAGAGTGACAGGGGCTGTGAAATCCTCCAGCGAGACAGGACGCGTCGCTTCCCCCCAAAGCCTTTCCATGGGGCTCTCTGCAGCCATGGCTGCCTTTGGTCTAGGGAACAGGAGTAGTTTCACTTTCCTGAGCTCAGCAATGTAGGGGCAGGTCCAGACGGCACTGATGATTTAAAAAAAAATCCAAATTAAAAACCAAAAAATCCAAAAGCTTTGCTCACCCATAGCCCATGCTAGAGCCTCCATTGTGCACCCTCAACCACCTGCCCCAGCCAGAAACGCCCCCATCTCTGCGCCACTAATGCCAGGGCCCCTTCCTCATGCTGTGTTCAAATCCTTCCCCCTGCACACTCTGCAGTCCCCTCTCACAGCATCTCTGTATGCCCCCCTCTGCCAGCACCCAGCTCCCCTCTCAGCCGCCACCACCACCCTCAGCCCAGTGTGAGCATTAGGAAGCACCAAGGCAAGGAGCAACACGCATTGATCTGAATTTTTATAATTCAACAATAGAGAAGAAACGAGGCAGCACCAGGCCGGCCCAAGGCATGGCCACTGCACAGCTGGAGCAGCTCCCCCTAGATTCTGCCTCCAGCTGGTGCACCCTGATACCCAAAGCCTGACCAATAAGCAGCACAGAATGGTGGGTCACAACCCCTCCCCAGCCTGGCCAATCCCCCCAACTCCCTCACGCTGTGTTGCAGCCTCCCCAGCTTTGCTGCCTCCTGTCCCCTCCCCCAGCTGAGCTGTGCCAATTCCCCCCCAACTCCCACAAGCCAAGCTGCAGCCCCCCCCGTTCCCTCCCCCACAGCCTGCGTGTGCTCCACTGACAGACTCCGCCCCCGCCACACGAATTCCCTGCAAGTGCCAAGTAAGCAAGGCAAGGGCAGGTAAACGGATGCTGCACTGCTGCAGTTACTGCTGCCGCCCCTCAAAACCCAACACCCCCCCAGTCCTCTGCCCCTCAAAACCACCTTCCTGCCACGAGCCAGGCATAGCCACGCACCCAGCAGCTGCCACCCCACAAACAAGGTTTCCCTGGACCTGAGCCTGGCTCCACAGCCACAGCCACAGCGGGGCAAAGCAGAAGTCAGGGGCAGGACCAGCAGCTGCCACTGGGCCCGAAAGCCAAATCCATGCCTGCCCACTTCTAAAAGCTTTGTGGGAGGGACCACTGGACCTGGGACTCAACTGATTACTTGGGGCAACTAATAAAAAACAGGGTCAAGGAGTGCAGGTCAAAGGTTTAGAACAAGGGAACTGGACAGGGACACTTAGCGGAGAACTCTGGATCGCGCCCACTGCTTCTCAAAGCTGTGGATGGAGCCGGTGGATGCCGCCCAGAGGAACTCTGCCCAAATACATGATATAAGGGAGGAACAGAAGTAGACCCCACAGTTGCAGAGCACCTCACCTAGCATCCTCCTCCTGGTATTATATATAGTAGCTTTCGCCAGGACCAGGAGGAGGTTGATGAAGAGGTTAAGCAACTTTGTGGGGCCACGAACGGGGTGTGCAGAAATAAAAAGGTGTGGGGAAAAGTGCAGCCAGCACGTCAATAACAGGTTCTGGAGGAGCTGGAATAGGGGCTGCAACGTGGCACATTCCAGATAGGCGTGCTCTAGGTTGTCCCTCATGCTGCAGAAGGGCCAGGTGTCTGAGACAGGGGGTGAACCATGCCAAGAGCCCATGGCTCCGTGAAGGAGCCGCCAATTGATGTCCCCGATGGATCGCGGGACCAGGGTGGAACACAGGCTGGCCCCTTGGGGTTGCCCACTCTCTACGGCTGTGTCTACACTGACCACTTATTCCGGAAAGGTGGCTGATTTTCCAGGATAATTTGCCAGCTGTCTACACTGGCCCCTTGAATTTCCGGAAAAGCACTGACGATCTACTGTAAAATTGTCAAGTGTTTTTCCGGAAAAACTATGCTGCTCCCATTCGGGCAAAAGTCCTTTTCCGGAAAAGGGCCAGTGTAGACAGCACAGTAGTCTTTTCCGCAAAAAAGCCCCGATCGCGAAAATGACGATCGGGGCTTTTTTGCGGAAAAGCGCGTCTACATTGGCCACGGACGCTTTTCCGGAAAAAGTGCTTTTCCGGAAAAGCATCCTCTCAACGTAGACGCGCTTTTTCCGAAAATGCTTATAACGGAAAACCGTTCCGTTTTAAGCATTTCCGGAAAAAGGTGCCAGTGTAGACGTAGCCTAGCGGGCTTAGACAGTCCCACCACCTGGTGCCAGGGCGGGACACGCGGGGGGAGGAAACGTATCGCACGAGCGCGTGCAGGCGATCTCTTGGCGCGGTTCGAAAACAGACCGGCTGCAAATTTGGCAGCCATCTTGGGGGAGAGAGGGGGGCGTGGAAGAGGGGCCCAAGAAAAATGGAGGGAGGCTCTGGAGGGGCGGGGCGGACCCTCTCGCAGGGGTCGCTGCAGGAAACCGCCTGGGGGGGGCGCGGAGCCGCCCCAGGGAAGGTTCCAGCCCCCAGGGCGCTGGGCCCATGTGCCCCGCGGGCCCCTCTGCAGGAGCGTGTCCCCCGATCGGGAGGCTCCCTAAGGGCAGAGTCTGCGGCTCCGCAGGGCGGGATTCACCTCACCACACCCCCCGCCCCCCGCCCCCCGCCTTGCCGGAACCGGAAGTAGCCGCGCGGCGAGTAACGGCACCAACCGCTCGCTCAGAATTCAGGCCGCGCGGCAGCGTCGGGAGGGAGAAGGGGGTTGCCGCCTCCCCTCTGTCTGCGGCGCGGGAGTGGGGGGGAATCACACTGGCTGGGGCCAATCGCAGCCGGGTGGGCGGGGCCTGAGCAGGGACAGGGAGTGACGTGAGGCTGCGCGTGCGCACAGCGGGTCAAGCGAGTCCGCTCGCGGCCCGGCTCCGGGGCGCTACGCAAATCAGGCTTCTTCCCGCTGCGCCCCGGACACTCTCTCCCCGCGCAGAAGCCCAGCCCCGCCCCCAGGCAGCGCCCACCCCTTCCCGGGGGAGACAGTGAGCCCCGCCCCCAGCGCTTGCAGGGGCGGGGCAGCCACGTGGTGAGCCATGCGGGGGGAGGGAGCTGAAAGGGGCGGGGCTATGGGAGCCAGAGGGCGGGGACTCACAGGAATGGGGGGGAGCTGAAAGGGGCGTGGCTATGGGAGCCAGAGGGCGGGGACTCACAGGAATCGGGGGGGGGAGCTGAAAGGGGCGGGGCTATGGGAGCCAGAGGGCGGGGACTCACAGGAATGGGGGGGAGCTGAAAGGGGCGGGGCTATGGGAGCCGGGGGGGAGCTGAAAGGGGCGGGGCTATGGGAGCCAGAGGGCAGGGATTCACAGGAATGGGGGGCTGGAGAATTCTGGGGCTGGGGGGGCAGAGCTGGGACAGGGGGATACTCTGAGTGGGGGGGGGTGAAGGGAAGCAAAGTGCCTGGGGGGGGGGAACGTGGGAAATGTGCAGCCTAGCTGGGGAGGGCACTGGCAGCTCCCCCAGGCTGTGGGGTAGGGAAGGGGGCCCAGCAAGGGGGGGGGGTGTTGGGATCTTCCCCCTCCCCCAGAGCTGGTGACCCAAGCAGGGGGCAGGTGACTTAGGGGGCTCAGAATTTACAAGGCAAATGTCTCCATCCTGTCCCCCACCCTGCGCCCTGTTGCTGCCCAGGACCCAGATTTCCCTGCGAGAGGGGCGTGTGTCTGGGCAGGGTGGGGGTGAATGTGGGTATCAGGCGGTGCTGGGAGGCAGCTGGGGGCCCTTTCAGTGGGGAAGGGAGCTTGGAGCATGAGCCATGTCTCAAGGGGGGGGGGGGTAAATGGAGGGAGGAGCTGCCTGGGAGAGCTGGGCAGCGGCTTGTCTAAAGGGTGAAGGTTGGGGGGGCTGTTACCTTTGCCCTTGGACTTGCAGATTTATTATGGACTTCAGGGTCCCGGGAGCGTCCCAGATCTCCTCTCCCCAAGGGGGCGCCTCAGAGGTGGCTCCTGTACCGCTGGGCCCCGGCTACCTCCCAAAGTCTGTGGCAGCTCCCAAGCTCCCTCCTCTGGCCCTGAGCTTGTGGGCTGGCCCCTTTGGTTCTCATTCCCATCTCTCTACCCTGGGCAGGCTGCTCTGGGGCCATCCCCAGGCTTTGGTTATTTTGTTGTCTGCTCTTACCCAAGTCTCTGGGATTTGTTTTTCAATAATGAGATTTAAAACGGACAATCTTTATTTTAACTGGTGCCCTCCCCCTCTCCCCCGACTTTTGGATTCAGCTCCATGGAGGTTCATTCAGTAAAACAAATGCCTGGCTCTGGTTCCTGCATGAAATCCCAGGCCGCACACTGGGTCTCTGGCTCCACACCGACTGCAGAGGGCCAATAAGTTGAGCATGAGCCGGGTTGGCCTGGGGGCTGCAGGGGCAGCACAGGGAGACATCTACACAGCTTCTTTTTGTGCAAAAACTCCCTCTCGTGCAAGTGCCATTCTTCCTGAAAAAAATGAGGAAGAACGGCTCTTGCGCAAGGTGGGTTTTTTGGAGCAAAAAGGAGCCGACTACACGGCTTTTTTGCGCAAAAGCCTTTTGCGCAAAAACGGCTGCTCATTAATTATGCAAATGAAGTATGGCAATATGCTAATACATGCTGCATTTGCATAGGCCTCTGTGGAAGAGGGAAGCTGTGTAGACATAGCCCGAGTGTCCTCTTGAAAACTTTCTTTAATGGAAACATTTGCTTCTCCAGTTCCATCTCATTCTGGATTTATGTTGTTTGGGGAATTCTTTAAATGACTACGAACCCTTAATGCTTTCCTGTGCCAATGCACGGAAACCTGTCCCTCAGCTGAAACCAGTTCAAAACCCAGTATGTGTCTGGTTTCTATTTCCATCGATTAAAAAAGGGTGTAATGTGAATGCCCATTGGCAGTTCCTTAGGATGGGCTGTGCAGAAGAACAATAAATACATCCAGCTGGGGGAAACCACCCCACCCCTCACTGCCTGGTTTCCACCCCCCACAGCAAGGCAGCTGGGGGAGAGGAGCTTCAGGGCTGCTCCTCACACTGGGCATCTGTTGCATGGCTGGTGCCTCCTTCCCCAAGCAGAACCCAAGGGCATAAAAGTTCCCCCTGAGAACAGTGGTGAGGAGCCTGTGGTGCATGCCGCCCATCAGGGCAATGTGAGTGCAGCCGCCAGGCCTTATGCTAGTGTTGTCACTCCGCAGGCACCGCCCCTGCAGCTCCCAGTGGCCGTGGTTCCCTGTTCCTGGCCAATGGGCTGTGGGAAGTGGAGCCCAGCACAGCCCTGGACCCCTTTGCTTTCCATAGTTACATCTATCTATGGCTGTAAAGCTTTGTGAGTGACAGTATCACTGCCAGTAAATCATTATTCGTTGCTCCCCCTTGTCTGACACCCTCCAACCCCCACTAATTCCGTACAACTGCAAACATCTGAATAGAGAAAAATTGTAACAAACCTACCACTAGAGGAAATCGTTTAAATCAATCGACATTTACAAAATGCTTCACAACAAACATCTGTCCAGCCTGCAAGTCTCTGGGAGAGATTTCTGCCAAGTTCAGTGGTCAGAGCTCCCCCGAGAGACGGGAGACTCTCGTTCAGAGCCGTGTCCCCACCCGAGAGAGGAAGGGGAAATGAGCCCCGGGAGGCTGCTCTGTAGGCAAGCAGACGAGTGGGGCTGAATGTTCTGAGGGACACCACAGAACCACCCCTGCTTCCCATTGGAGGGGGTTTCCTGTGTGGAACAGCACAAGCCCCAGCCTCCAGGAAAAGGGCTCTTAGCTGGGGATCCCCAGCAGCAGCCATGTGGTAGTGGGAGCCAGTTAATTAAAAACAAACACCACCACAAGTGGGAGAAACTAAAAATCTGCTTCATTTGCAAAGGAGGAATAAAGACAGACTCCTGTCCGCACCCCGCTCAGCCTGGCACCTGCTAGAGAGCAGCATTCACACATGGGTGGCTGAAAAGTGGAGAGAACCCCTGAGGGGCCAATACAAAAGGAAACTCTGCGGGTGAGTCTGCACTGAGATAATAGCCCTTTGGCAAGGCTGCAGCTGGCCCAGCTCAGCAGTATACGGCCTGCAGGGCTTGGGTTAGGAGATTAGAAAACTGCAGCCAGAGCAATCCCTCCGGGGTGGTGGTGGTGCAGTGTCAGGGCAGCTCCCCTACCCCATAACTTCCCCTGCTCACCCCACTCAGAGATACTGACCACTGTCATTGCTCAAATCACACAAAGAGCTTGTGGCAAAGGCACCAAAGAACATGGTGAAAATACAATTAAAATTTTGGCAAATGATCATTTGAGTTGTGACGTCTGCACATCTAACTAACCGGATATCAAAGTGTGTGACCCAACAGCCTTCACAAGGAAAGAAAACCCCATGATACAGGGTGGGCCGTTAATCACTTTCACATCCATAGAGTGAAACATCAAGGAATCTTTTAAGTCTCAGAATCAAGGAAATAAATACAATTTACCCATTTTCTTCAGAAATGGCTAAACCTGCTTTACTTCTCATTACTTGACTGTATTAGTTACAAAAGTTCTATATGTCATTATACTAAAATAAAAAAAAGCCCTCAAGTTCCCATGAACACATGAGCTACAGTTGCCCAGAAAAGTCCAGCAGCAACTGTACCCAGAGATGGAACCAGGGCTGTGAAACAGGATGGGACCTTTGGAAAGGTTGCCGACCCCTGATCCAGTGAGTTCTAGCCCATCAGGCAGGAAAAGGACAAATACAAAACACATTTCAGCATAGTCTGGGGTCATATGAGAGTGTCTGGGAATGAGCTAATCTGCCCTCACAGGGCACTAGGGGACTAGCAATCACTCCGCTTAAGGGGGGGCAGAATCCCAGTGCCCCCTCTGGGATTTGGGGAGAGGAGGATTTAGCAGCCTTTCTGCACGTGCCCCTTCCAGGGAACAGCTCTAGGGCAGTGGGGGAGCCCAGCCAAGCGGGGAGATGTATGATGGGGGTGGGAAATGGGTGTTCAGAGAGAAAGTGGGGCCTTGCCCAAGTGTTCTTCTCATAATGTCCATGGCAGGAGGATCCCAGCCGGGTCAGGAAGGGAGAGGGAGAACTTGAGGCAGGCTCGGGGAGCATCTGGAGGAGTTTGTGTCCCATCAGATCAGCAGCCAGGGCTGCAGCTGGCACGAGGGGTGATTGGGGTCCCCTGCTTGAGGTTTGCTCAGACCAGGCAGAGCCAGCGGGTCACTGACCAGTTGATTGTTGGGTGCTGCTGTCTCCTCACTCCAGCACTGGACAGCTGGATCCCTGGGAGCCAAGTGCCACTCATCTGCGTGGAAATTAGGCAGGGTGCTTGGAGAATTTCCCTCATATGTAGAGCAGTCTCAGGCGCCCAGGCTCTAACAGAAGTGTTTTACATGCCAGCTAATGAAATCTGCAGTTTCTTCGCTGGGGGATTTGCTGATTCAGGAGCTGTGTGGATTCTCTGATGCCTACTAAGGTGTGAGGTGTGCCGGAAGCTTTTCCCACAGTCAACGCATTTATATGGTCTCTCCCCTGTGTGGGTTCGCTCATGGACAGTAAGGGCTGATTGCTCAGTGAAACCTTTCCCACATTCAGTACATTTATACGGTCTCTCTCCAGTGTGGGTTCTCTCATGGACAGTAAGGGCTGACTGACGAGTGAAACCTTTCCCACACTCACGGCATTTATATGGTCTCTCTCCTGTATGCACTCTCTGATGGCTAATAAGATATGAAGTCTGACTGAAGCTTTTCCCACAGTCGAAGCACTGATATGGTCTCTCTCCTGTGTGGGTTCTCTCATGTCTAATGAGGGCTGATCGCATAGTGAAACCTTTTGCACACTCAAGGCATTTGTATGGTCTCTCTCCTGTGTGGCTTCTCTCATGGACAGTAAGGGCTGATCGTGTTGTGAAACCTTTCCCACATACATGGCATTTATATGGTCTCTCTCCCGTGTGGATTCTCTCATGGACAATAAGGGCCGATCGCTCAGTGAATCCTTTCCCACACACATGGCATTTATATGGTCTCTCTCCTGTGTGGATTCTCTCATGTACAGTAAGGGCTGATTGCTCAGTGAAATCTTTCTCACACTTGTGGCATTTAAACGGTCTCTCTCCCGTGTGGATTCGCTCATGGACAATAAGGGCTGAGCGCTCAGTAAAATCTTTCCCACATTCATGACATTTGTATGGTCTCTCTCCTGTGTGTACTCTCTGATGAAGAGTAAGGTTTGAACTCTGACTGAAGCTTTTCCCACACTCATGGCACTTGTATGGTCTCTCTCCCGTGTGGGTTCTCACATGTTTAGTGAGGGTTGATCGGTCAGTGAATCCTTTCCCACACTCATGGCATTTATATGGTTTCTCTCCTGTGTGAATTCTCTGATGTACACTGAGGTGTGACCTCTTAATGAAGTTTCTCCCACATTCCAAACATCTATATGGCCTCTCACCTGTGTGGGTTTGCTGATGTATACTAAGGTGTGATCTCAAAGTGAAGCTCTTCCCACACTCAAAGCACGTATGGGATTTTCCTCCCATGTGGATAATCTCATGTTCAATACAGGATGACAGTTCAATCAAACATTTTCGACAGTCAAGGCACTTGCAGAGTCTCTCTCCTGTGTGCCCTCTCTGGGGCAAAATAAGGCCTGACTTCTCACTGATTTTGTTCCCAGTGTCTGAGCATTCACAAGGTTTCTTTTGATTGTGATTTGACTCCTGGACTGGAGTTTCCTTGGGATCCTTGGATCCTCCCCCACATTCAATGGATTCCTCTGCTTTCCTGCTTGGATTGTTCTCCAGCTGCCTCTCTCCCCTGTGTCGATTTTCCCAGGCTTCCCCCTGTTCTACACACTGGGAAAAATCCCCTTTAGCTCCTTCCACAAACGTTCCCTGAGATTCTACTGATTCAGGAGCTTCCTGCTGTCGATTCTTCTTATTGTTCTCCCTCGCTGTTCTATCACCTGCTGGGAGAGAGAGAGAGAGAGAATCCAGGCTATAGTTACTGTCTGTGCTGAGGAGAAGGGACTGACAGGAAAATGGCAAAGACAGAAAGCACCACACAATAATAGTTAAGGAGACTGAGACATTGAATTCTATCTCCACATCCCACTCAAGCATTCCCAGGGAAGAAAACGTAGGGAGGAAACTCTTGACAGATGACAGGATGGCTGGGGAGTTGTGACAGGTATTTGCCAGGATGACACCTGCATTCCTACCTGGGAGATATGGGGCAGAAGTGAGGGCTCTCACTCACTGCTCATTTTTGGTTGTCCCAGCTTTTTCCTGCACTCAACAGAAGGTTTCTGTGTCAGTTTCCCTGACTCCTCACCTGTGCAGGTGCCTCTCAGGATCTCTATTTCTTTGGTAGCCTGGAGATCTGGGACCCACAGCTCTTTCCCTCGTTCTAGCCAGGTGATTAGGTCAGGTTTTGGAATGGAGAATCCTGCACAGGGGTGAAATCAGGCAAGGTGAAGGCACACAGAATCTGGGCAGAGTATATGTCACAAGGAACATTCCCCGAGTTCAATCTGATCCAACATGGGACTATGGTAACTCAGACAACTTGAGCAGCCGCAAACTTCTGGGTCAGAATGGGGTGGGGGATATGACAAAGTCAGAATTGTATTCACTCAGTTATGTTGCATGTGATTTCTACACCATTTAATACTACAGTTTAGCGAATATAACATGCACCCATGTATAACCTGCGGTTTTTCTTTTTTGTATAAAAAAAAAAAACTTGATTACCCGGGGACGTATATAGCCTGTGGGTCCTGCATTCATCCATTCACCACACTCACACCCAGGTCCTGCACAGCCACAGTCAGGCACAACCCACCCTCCTCTGGGTGGGGGAGCAGAGAACGCAGCGCAGGCAAGCTGGCCAGCCTGCGGGAAGGGAGCCCAGGCCCTGTGCAGCCACAGCCAGGTACAACCCACCCTCCTCCAGGCGGGGGAGCTGCTTGTGAGTAAAAATAAACTTGTATACCCCACGGACATGTATACCACATGGGGGGGGGTTGTAAAAACGTGTATAACCCACAGGTTATATACACTAATTTACGGTAACCCTGTGTATGTGCCTATTTCCCTGGGCACTGACCCCTATCTAGATGGAGATGAGAACATGGGGGTGCCTCACTGTTGGAGAATGCCTAGTCCAGCACGTCCACAATGGCCCAGGCTCATGGTAATTTGAGCCTGGAGGGGTGTGTGATCAGGTGACACTTTTTGCCCTGGAGGCAGGACAAAGACTTGAGATGGGGCTGGCTGTAGCCAGGGATGAGCTGAGGAGAGTGGAAGTGAGTCTTGATGGCTATGGGGCAGAGATGAGGGGTGGGGGAAGCAGGGCCTTTGGCTCTGGGCCCCCATCTCCTCATGATGGAGTGTACTGACGGCTCCTGGTTCCTGTGCTAACAAGTCTGTTCTAGGGATGTTAAGAAGTGGGTATTTAACTAATCGTGTAGTCAATAACATTTTTATCAACTACACCAGGGTGTTGAATAGCCCTGGACTACATGATCAGTTGATAAGGGAAGAAGTTATGTTACAGATGCATTGTAGAGGATTATCTGGCCCTCTGACTACTACCCCATGCTACATATCCGTATGGGCACTAATGATACTGCAAGGTGTGATACCGAGTAGATCAAGAGTGACCACAGGGCACTGGGAGTACGGGTGAAGGAGTCTGGAGTGCAGGGAGTGTTCTCTTCAGTCCTTCCTGTCAAAGGTAGGGACCCAGGCAGAGACAGGTGCATCCTGGAGGTGAATTCCTGGCTGCGAAGATGGCATCGCGGGGAGGGCTTTGGCTACCTTAGCCACAGGATGCTATTTCAAGGAGGACTGCTAAACAGGGATGAGGTTCACCTTTTGAGGAAGGGGAAGATTGTATTTGGATGCAGACTGTCTAACCTAGTGAGGAGGGCTTTAAACTAGGATCGACAGGGGCAGGTGACCAAAGCACACAGGCAAGCAAAGAACATGGAGACCTGGGTGTTGGGTCACAAATGGGCTATAATAGCAGAGAAAAAGGGACAAAGCAGCAGAATTAGGAAGCAAGATCAAATCAGTATCTTAGATGCCTCTGAGGAAGTGGGTCTGGCCCACGAAAGCTCATCACCTAATAAACCATCTTGTTAGTCTTTAAAGTGCTACATAGTCCTGTTTTTTATATACAAATACAAGAAGTATGGGTAATAAGCAGGAAGAACTGGAAGTGCTAATAAATAAACATAACTACGACATCATTGGAATCAGAGACTTGATGGAATAATACACACGATTGGAATATTGATATGGAGGGGTAAAGCTTACTGTCACATTATTGGATTTTAAGGGGAGAAGCCAGATCACTGCTGCGCCTCCAATGGGGTGTTTGCCCCAAAATCTATACAAAGGGGGCCATGTGAGGTGTCAAATGAAAGCTTATGTTCTACTGATTCTATGTATGCTATTCATGTACTTATGTTATATCTGTATGTGGAATTATAAATATGTACTCTGTGCTTATGCTGAAAGGTTCTCTGTCTGAGACAGAGCAATAGGCCAGGAACATCCAGTGAATGACTGTACTATTTAGCACAGTTCCAGGGACAATGGCTCTCAAGGTGCCCAAAACATACCTGAGGAATGCGTCTGGAATCTGCAAATCAGTCAGTATCTAATGGCTGCTGACATGGGACACAGGGATAGGTCACTTGGCCATGTGACCTGCGCCTGCTTGGAAGATACCAGGGATGATTATAAAGTGCCATGAAGCAAACTCCGTCATATCTTCAATTCTGCCACTGACCCCAGATGCAGCCTTGCGAGGGACAGCAAGCCGGGAAGGATTGTCACCCGTCCTGACATAGGATGTACACCAGAGACTTTTAAGCTAGAAGTTTGTAACATCTCTGCTGAGAGCCTGCATCAAGAACTTGGTGATTGGTGCATGTCATGTATTTTCTTTAACAACCTTACTCTCCATCTTGTCTTTTTTTAATAAACCTTTAGATTTTTTTATTCTAAAGGATTGGCCCAGCATGATCTTGTGGGTAAATTGACTGGGAACTGTGGCTGGTCTTTTGGGATCAGGAGAACCCATTCAGGGCAGGTGAGATTGGGTTCTATAACCCCTCATCTGTGTTTCGGCCCAGGGCTGATTGTGGCACAGGGAGAGCTGATTGTGGCACAGGGAGAGCTGGGGTATCACAGAGGTTTTGCTTGTGAGGCTTCCTGCTGGCTGGATTAGCAGATGAAGTGCTCGGTGTGACTGGTTTGTGGCCTATTTGGGAAAGGCCTCCAGTCAGGGGCTGTGAGAAGCCCTGATTTTGAGTAATTTGCCCTGAGCAGACACCCTCAGTAGTGCCCAGGCTCGGCCCGGTCCGTCACACTCAGGAAGGATAGGTGGGGAAAAAAGGGTAGAGGTGCTGCCTTATATACTAAAAATGTATACAGTTGGACTGAGGTGTAGATGAACGTAGGAGACAGATGTGTTGAGAGTTTCTGGGTTAGGTTAAAAGGGATAAAAAAACAGGGATGATGTCATGCTAGGGGTCTACTACAGACCACCTACCCAGGTGGAAGAGGTGGATGAGACATTTTAAACAACTAACAAAATCATCCAAAGCACAGGATTTGGTGGTGATGGGGGACTTCAACTATCCAGACATGTGCTGGGAAACTAAAATAGCAGGGCACAGACTATCCAATAAGTTATTGGACTGCATTGAAGACAACTGTTTATTTCAGATGGTTGAAAAAGCTACTGGGGGGGAAGCTGTTCTAGATTTGATTTTAACAAATAGGAAGAAACTGGTAGAGAATTTGAAAGTAGAAGGCAGCTTCAGTGAAAGTGATCATGAAATCACAGAGTTCATGATTCTAAGGAATGGTAAAAGGGAGAACAGAAAAATAGAGATAATGGTTTTCAGGAAGACAGATTTTGGTAAGCTAAGAGCAGGTAAGTAAGGGTCCCATGGGAAGCAAGACTAAGGGGGAAAACAACTGACGAAAGTTGGCAGTTTTTCAAAGGGACATTATTAAGGGCCCAAAAGCAAGATATTCCACTGCGGAGGAAAAAATAGAAAATGTGGCAAAAAAATGACTTGGCTTAACCAGGAGATCTTGCATGATCTAAAAATCAAAAAGGAGTAATGTAAAAAGTGAAAACTAGGATAAAGTACAAAGGATGAATATAAGCAAACAACACTGGTATGCAAGGGCAAGATTAGAAAGGCAAAGGTATAAAATGAGCTCAAACTAGACAGACAAAAAGGGTATCAAGAAGACTTTCTATAAATATATTAGAAGCAAGAGGAAGACCAAGGACAAGATAGGCCCATTACTCAGTGAGGAGGGAGAAACAGTAACCGGAAACTTGGAAATGGCAGAGGTGCTTAATGACTTTTGTTTCAGTTTTCACCAAGAAGTCTGATGATGAAGGAATGCCTAACATAGTGAATGCTATTGGGAATGGGGTAGGTTTAAAAGATCAAATAAAAAAAAGGAACAAGTTAAAAATCATTTAGAAAAGTTATATTTCTGCAAGTCATTAGTGTCTGATGAAATGCATCCTAGAATACTCAAGGAGCTGATAGAGGAAGTATCTGAGCCTTTAGCTATCATCTTTGAAAAATCATGGAGCGATTCCAGAATATTGGAAAAGGGCACATATAGTGTCCATCTAGAAAAATGGAAATAAGAACAACCCAGGAAACTACAGGCCAGTCAGTTTAACTTCTATGCCAGGAAAGATAATGGAGCAAGTACTGTATTTTCTGGCGTATAAGACTACTTTTTATACTAAAAAACATCCCCCAAAAATCGGGGGTCGTCTTATACGCCGGGTATAAACATACTGTAGCTTCGGCTACATACAGAACATCCCTGTGCTGATACTGTATGTACCGCACTGAGCCAATCACGGCAAGCGGTGTCATCTATTAATGCATACAAAGCCTGCTCGGATTGGCTGAGTCAGAGAGGCGGGCTATTACAACCTTTGCCAATCCGAGCAGGCTTTGTATGCATTCATAGAATACACCGCTTGCCGGGATTGGCTCAGCGCGGTACATACAGTATCAGCACAGGGACGTTCTGTATGTAGCCAAAGCTACAGTACTGTATTAGGGCACATCCAGCGGGCTGGTGTTTTTAAATGGTATTGCCTCAGAAGTGGGGGGTAGTCTTATACGGCGAGTATAGGCCAAAACCTATGTTTTAACTGGAAAATTAGGGGGTCGTCTTATACGCCCAGTCGCCTTATACGCCGGAAAATACGGTAATCAAGGAATTCATCTGCAAACACCGGGAAGATAAGAAGATAATAGATAACAGTCAGCATGGATTTGTAAAGAACAAAACATGTCAAACCAATCTGGCCTCAAAGATAAATCATCTAATAAAAGGCATGGTAAAAACCCACTTGTAAGAGACTTTATGATAATGTTACTGTTTAATCCTGGGATAAATTTAAGGTTCATAAGTAACCCTGTAAGAATGTATATGATTATCTTTTGGAAAAGGAAGAGCCTTTAAGCATGCTGGAATAGTAGTTGGAAACACACCTGGTCTGCAGCATAAGAAGAAAACTGAAGTACATCACCTAATTAATTTAACAGTGGGATAATTCATCCTAGACCAGGTGTGGGCAATAATTTTTTTTTTTTTTAAACAAGGGGCCACTCTAGAAGGGGCAGGGCCAGGATACTTCTCTGCTTCCCCACACACAGACCATGATTGGTCTGATGGTGGGGGAGCACATGAAGTCTTTGCCCCCTCCCCCCTCAGCCCATGCCCCAGCAGTGGGAGGAGACTTCGCGTGCTCCCACTTCTGCCTCCAGGACAATCAGGGCTTAGGAAGCCTCCCCCGCCTGCTACTTCCACCTTAACCACAAGACTCCTTATCCCTAGCAAAGAAAGCTAGTGGATTGGTTTCACATGATTTGTTCTTTACAAATCCATGCTGGCTGTTACCTATCTCCTTCTTAACTTCCAAGTGTTTGCAGATGAATTCCTTTAATTACTTGCTTTATTATCTTTCCTGGCACAGACATTAAACTGAGTGGCTTGTACTTTCCTGGGTTGTTCTTATTTCCCTTTTTATAGATGGGCACTATATTTGCCCTTTTCCAGTCTTCTGGAATCTGTCCTGTCTTCCATGATTTTTCAAAGATAATAACTACAGGCTCAGATACCTCCTCTATCAGCTCCTTGAGTAGTCTAGGATGCATTTAATCAGGCACACGTGACTTGCAGACATCTAACTTTTCTAAGTGATTTTTAACTTTTTCTTTTTTCTTTTATCTTATAAACCCATCCCTTTCTCTCTAACATTCACTATGTTAGACATTCCTTGGTGAAGACCGAAACAAAGAAGTCATTAAGTACCTCTGCCATTTCCAAGTTTCCTGTTATTGTTTCTCCCTCCTCACTGACCAGTGGGCTTATGGAAAGTAGTGATAGTTGTGTAAATTTACATACTAAAATAGATAAAGGAGTGTAACTGCTGCCAAATCACTGTCACTCAGAACATTGTGTTGGGGGTCTGAGATAAACATGAGGGGGTGATAAAGTGGTCCCACTTACTCCATCCTCTCGAGTTTCCTTCTTCCAACAGGACACACTCACCTGCAGTAAAGGTGTATCCCCCGCCCCGCCAGGGGAATGGCCCAGCTGATTCCCCAGGGAAGCTGAGCACTCTGCTGCACTGTGTACAGTATAACCAAGTCTCCCTCATGGCCCGTTCCATCCCTCCCGTCCCAGGGCAGGTCAGGAACACACTTCTCAGAAGGGGAGCTCCAGTGAGGGCTGGCAGGTCTGACATCGAGGCCCACAGGCAGGGCTCAGACTGCAGCTGCCACATGGCAGGTCACTAGAACTTGGAGAGAAAGGACCCAGCAGAGCTCTAGCTCCTCATGGGCTCTGTCCACAAAACTCCTGGCTGGGGGCTCGGCTCGCCCTGCTCTTTGGCTTGGATGCTCTACTTGAACCAGAAATAGGAGGAGGAAGTAGTCAGATCAGCTAAGTGAGTCCTTGGCTGGCTGCTTCAGACCCTGCTAGGGGGTACCTTGTGGGCACTAACAGCAGCTGGATCAAGCCCCGACAAACCTGGAGCCGTTCTTGCTTGGGCTCTTCCACTGACACCTTCACCAAGACAGAAAATGTGCAAGATGGAGGGAAAGCACATTGGCTGTGGGAAGAGCAGCACCATTGTTATGATCCTGAACCTGCTTCCCCTGGGAGGGACCATGGAGGGGACAGTCTCTCACACAGGAGCCAGGATCACTGGGGCTCATACTCCTGATATTGGCAGGGAAGAGAACATTGAGGGGCCTGAACCAAACCTAACCCAGCTGCTCCAGAGCCCACCCAGCTTCTGATACCTGAGGGGACAGGAATCCTTACCCAGCCAGCTCACGGCCTCATAATTCTCCTGCATCACATCCCAATAGAGGGCTCTCTGACCTGGGTCCAGCAGAGCCCATTCCTCCTCAGAGAAATACACAGCCACCTCCTCGAAGGTCACTGGTTCCACCACAGCCATTTCTTTTCCCTGGCTTTGCAGGCCATGGGCTGAGCTGGAGACAAATATAGCTGTTCTGTAGCCTGTCAGGGGGAGAAGGGCAATTGGAGACATTTCAGAAGGGGCTTTAATCCTTTCCATACCACCATTCTCCCCAGAATCTGTCCCTGGTGACAGGCATACTAGTACTGGACATTTTGGGCAAATGTTTGAGTCTAGATATTCCATAAACAGCGCATACAAGTTAGATCCCAAAACCACATTCATTTATCTCAATACCTGGCTTGAATTATAACATTACTGCACCTGCAACAATGGGATTCAGTTTGGTGTATCCAGTGTTTCTTATAAACAAGCTGCACATTCACATGTCTGTGTTGTAGTTGTTTAAATTTAGGCTGCTGTATTTAAAACCCCTAATATTCATCCATTTATTTGCAGCACAGAGCTTGGTTCTTTCATCTGACAGGCAAATTATAAATCCTCTCCCCAACAGAAATTAAGTGACGATAATAAGACTATGCAGATGCTTATTTTTAAACATGTGCACTGAGGCTGTGTCCAGACTCAGGGGTTTTTTCGAAAAAAGTAGCCTTTTTTCGAAAAAACTTCCCCTGCGTCGACTCAAGCCGCGTTCTTTCGAAATTAAATCGAAAGAACGTGGCTTTTCTTTCGATGGCGGTAAACCTCATTTCACGAGGAAGAACGCCTTCTTTTGAAAGTTCCTCTTTCGAAAGAAGGCGTTCTTCAATGTAAATAGGGCTTCTTCAAAAGAGAGCATCCAGACTCACTGGATGCTTTCTTTCGAAAAAGCAAGCCGCTTTTTCGAAAGTTCAACGTGCAGTCTAGACGCTCTCTTTCGAAAGAGGCTCTTTCGAAAGTATCTTTCGAAAGAGCCTCTTTCGAAAGAGGCTTGCAGTCTAGACATAGCCTAAGAGTTTGCAGGCTGAGATCCTAAAATTCATGGATTCATGGGATCAGAAGATATCCTTAGTCATGCAGTCTGACCTCCTCTGTGGCACAAGCCATTAAACTTAACCCAGCTATCTAGGCACAAATCTCTGTTTCCCCAAAGAATGTTTTCTAAAGAGTCGTCCAGTGTTGATTTGAAGACATCAAGAGATGGAGAATCCACAATATCCTGTGACCATTTGTTTCAGTGACTAATCCTCTTCCCCATCAAACATTTGTGCCTCCTTTCTAACCTGAAATTGTCTGGCTTCAGCTTTCAGTTATTGGTTCTCGCTGAGCTGTCTTCATTAGACTCAGGAGCCCTTGGGGATCCAGCAGTTTCTCTCCATGAACAGACTGATACAGTGGAAGCCAGTCAGCTCTCAGCCTATTTATTGTTTTAAATTAAACTAACCCCATATTGAAACTGAACTGACAGAGCAGTGAAATAGCCAAGACTGAAGGTGCTTTACATTGTGTGCTTTACCTTCACACCTTTAGCATTATACCCCATATACCAGTGTTTCTCAAAGTGGTTCAGGGACTCACTCTGAGAAACTCACTAATGGGTCGCTCCAGGTTGTTTACTTACTGGCTCCACAGCCATGGAGTCTCACAGCTCCCATTGGCTGCGGTTAGCTGTTTACAGCCAAGGGGGAACAGGGGAAGCATTGTGACCTGGGCCACTGCTAAGCTGTGTGTTTTACAAACATAGGTGAACATGCATTAGCTGTTCCCCTGCAGAGAACCAGGGGGGAGATACCTCTGGTGAGGTCAGCACAGTATCCTGGACCCTTTCAAAAAAGATAATTTATTTTAAAAACCCTGGAATTTGGTAACACAGAACAGTAGGGCTGTCAGAGTGAAGAGCACCATTGGAATGTATTGTTACAATAGATGTAGCACACAGAAGAACTATGAAACTGAAATATGTGGTTTGAAGTACAAGTATATGAGTATAAATCCAAATATTTATATATGCAATAAAAAAAGTAATAGAAAATGTAAGTGTGTACTTCAGTGTTTGTAGGATGGGGAATTACTTATAGAAATATAGAAGTTTTCAAGTACAAAATTATTTTCAACAATATCTCAGTGGTTTGACATTTAATCATCTAACCTGTAGTAAATATTCAGAAAGCAAAACCTACCCAAGTGGCAAGTGATGTGAAAAAGCACTAGGGTTACAGTGACCATATTTCCCTTTGTTGAATACTGGACACCTGATAAAACTGTTTATATTCAAGAGAGCTCAACGGAAATCAATCAGAACCAAGCAGTACACAGATTCAAATTAACAGCAAATCCCTGTTAAACATAATGGCTACGTCTACACTGGCCCCTTTTCCGAAAGGGGCATGTTAATTTCACAGATCGTAATAGGGAAATCTGCGGGGGATTTAAATATCCCCCGCGGCATTTAAATAAAAATGTCCGCCGCTTTTTTCCGGCTTTTAGAAAAGCCGGAAAAGAGCGTCTACACTGGCCCCGATCCTCCGGAAAAAAAGCCCTTTTCCGGAGGATCTTCAAAGTAGGAATAAGATCCTCCGGAAAAGGGCTTTTTTTCCGGAGGATCGGGGCCAGTGTAGACGCTCTTTTCCGGCTTTTCTAAAAGCCGGAAAAAAGCGGCGGACATTTTCATTTAAATGCCGCGGGGGATATTTAAATCCCCCGCGGATTTCCCTATTACGATCTGTGAAATTAACATGCCCCTTTCGGAAAAGGGGCCGGTGTAGATGAGCCCAATTACTGTTTAGCTGGAGCCTTCTTATCTTTAAGGCTTTAGGGTTCAAAAGGGAGTGGGGGACACCCCCTACTTACACCTCTCTCACACGACCGAGGTGTCTGATAGAACTGACCCTGGAGCTCTCCTCTGAGCCAAGTCTGGCAAGGAGGGAGGACACACTCCCCTCTCCTGGTACCTGGAATCACATCTCCCTGAGGTAATACATGGGCAGGGCCATACTCCACAGGGGGAGATGAAGGAACAGGGGGGCTATGAGGCATGAAGGGGCCAAGCAGGGAGAAGGCAGCAAGAGGGGGAGAATGGAAAGGACCAATGGGTGGGCAGCTGCCGTCTGGTTCCTGGTCACACTGACCAGCCATTGCAGCTGGCAGTGCAGTTAGCACACAACAGGAAGGGGATGTGGAGGGGCCCTCCTGCTGGCTGATGCTGACATGAAGCACAGGCTGCGCTGATGGACCAACTGGGGGAGCAGCCACTGGACCCCCTACTCCCTGTTGATGGGTGGGCAGCTGGTGAGTGGCCATGTGGCGGCGGCAGCAGGACCCGCAAGCACTGATGAGGAGGGAGACAGAAAATACAGGACAATTTGCCCATTTTTAAGAAAGAGTCAACATGCTGCAGCAGGGCTTTAATCTGGGGCATCTGCTCATCCTCACTAGGGTGTTGGGCACATGGCAAAACAGCAGCTAGCACAGGCAGCCCTTAGCCACTGAATCTCACCCCCTGTTGCAGAGTCCTGCCTCTCGGGTAGGGAAAAGGCACCTTCTCCAGGTACTGGCCACCCACACAGCCCTGGCAAGTGGGCACTGCCACCCCCTATCCTGGCAGGGAGGGAAAAAACCCTCTCCCTCCCCCCATCCATATTTTTACAAACACTGCAAATGCTGCCCCCACTGGGGTACTTTTTTGGAAGTGCCCAGATTCTGTTCTTAACTCCACTGCCTGTCCCAATTTTGCCCTGTGGCCCCTGTCTTGGCCCTGCAGCCAGTTGTGTGATCTGCCCCCCCATACAGTCAGTTTGGCCCCTGCATAGAGTTTGCCTCCCCTGCAATTTCATGCATCAATTTCCTTCAATAAACTTATGGGTGGGGAACCTTTTTTTGGGTTGGGGGCCAATGACCCACAGAAAAATCAGTCAGGGGTTGCACACAAGTGAGAAACAAATGAATAAATAACCCCTCACTGATGTGGCCCCTGACTTGAAAAGCAGACACTCCCCATTTTCCCCTCACACACCAGAGCTTAGGGGGGCCCAACCTGGTAGATTTTGTGTGTTCCAGCCCCACGGGGAGTGGCGGGGGGCTAGAAAGTCAGTGCAGGCTCCCCAATGCTGAGGGGAAGGGTCCCTGAGCTTCGGTGGCTAGATCCAGGCAAGCTGGGGACACCTCCAGCCCCCAGGCCGGAAGTTACCCACCTCTGCTTTATAGTGTGAGACAGGCAGCTTTACGCAGACACAGAAGCGGATCCAGGATTCTTTAGATCCTAAAACCAGGTCTAGCTATGGCCATGTGTGGAAGGGGCTGTTATCTAAAACATTTCCCTGCATTCACCCCTTTAGCAGGCTGTCATGATTATGAGGGTTAGCCAGAAGCCTGGGGATTAAGGGGTTAACTACACCTAGCCAGGTGGAGTGGCCAATAGGAATGTAGGTAGGACTTTCAAACTGGGACAAAGGAACTTGGATTTTTTCCTCTTTTGTCTCTTGGGGAGAGTCCTCTGCAGCTATAGGGAGGGACAAGCATGTCTCTCTCTCTCCAAGAAACAATTCTTCACTTTCTGTAAGTAGGGTAAAGTTTAGGTAGTTTCGTTGGGTATGGGATCTGATATCTGGCACTGCTTAAGAGATGCTTGGCTTTTCTTTTTAACTAAGTTCTAGCCCATGGTGTAATTCCTTCATGAGTATATTTTGTTACCTTTCCATCTGATCCTTATGCTTGCAACAGGAATATTGTTGTAATAATAAAAGTTTTCTCTTTTCTTTTCATTAACCTGGCTTTGGTTACTTGTGTGTCCTGATTTTTATAATAGGGGTGAGATTTCCCAAATGATCTTTCCCCTAATCTCGTTATTAATATTTGGGTGGTGGCAGCAGAAGTTTTATTCCAAAAATCTAGGTTTTTAAGATTTTGGGGGAAGTTTTATACCAAAGCCTGGTAGATAAGGCTTTGGGGTACACTTGCTGACCCCCACTTCTGCATTTATCATGCCAGAGTGGGGAAGGAGCCATGACACAGGCAAATCCACCTTATGCAGCAGGGAAGCCAGTACCTGGGGGACATTGTGCCATTCAGATCACAGCCCTGGGAAGAGGCCCTGAGATACCCTAGAAATGGGAAACACTCCACACCTGCCCCACTTGCTGGTTTTGCAAACACTGCAGATGGCTCCTCCCCCTACCCTGTCACTTCCATCCCCTCTGCCCCATTTGACCCCTGAACAGCCCTCCCTCCTACCATTGCCCCTCACATACAGGGCTGTAGTGACATGAGCTTCTGGTCTCAGATTTCACTCCTTAAGGCTGCTGGGGGGGGGGGGGGGGGAGAAGTAGCAGGTAAACTCCGCTGCTGCAGCAAAACAGAGGGCAAAGCACCAGTACACGTAGAGCAGAAGGGGTAAAAACAATAACCCTAGTGGGAATGAGGCACCAAAGTGTGACTGTGGCAGAGGGGCTTTTTAAATTTGTTTAAACCCGATTTTGTTTTAATTTACAAAAAATAAAAAATAAAATAAAAAAAACAGCAACTGAGCATGCTCAGTAGCTCTGCTGAAGCCACTGCCCTTTGCCCTACTATGGATAAGTTTCTGCTAACTACATTTTACAGGGGGTTAAAAATGGAAAAAAGGGGGCTAAAGAGAGAACATGAAGTCTCATAACATTTCACAGATTTGTCTTTTCTGCTGTCCATGAATCACTGAACCACACTCCCATCACTGTATCCCATTTGAATTGTACCTAAGCTTTGCTCCTTTGCAAATGTTATTTCTATTACTTTTATTACTCTGTGCAATGCTTGTCATGTACTATTTGTTTTTGTTTTAATAGCTAATGCTCAGAAACACATAAGTACATAGTAGTTACAGATTTTAGCAATTTTTTCTGTGATTCTCTTATAGCGTTTGCAACCTTTTATTTTTTATTGTTATAGCCCTGCCTTCTTGAGGGCAAAATATCCAGCCATGCACGCTAATGAAAAACCTTCCCACTATCCTCCCTCCCAGTGTCTGCTTGAATCAAAGCCAATCATCAGAGAAGGGGGAAGGCACACCTACCCCCTACCCCTAAAAAAAGCTCTCAGAGCCTCATGTGCATCATTCTATTCATATACAGAATGAAGAACACAAAGTCCAACACAAGAACTGCACTGAACTCTGGGACACAGAAAGCAGGGTAGCATGGCCTGATGGGAAATCCCTGCTCCAGATGGTAATGACCCCTTGCCTACTCGCATCCAAATCACTATCAGGCTAATTCTAGGGAAAAAATCCTCTACCATATCCAAAATACTAAAGCTGTCTAATTGAATTATGAGGTCTCTCTAAGGCAGTGATGGAGAACCTACGACCCACAGGCTGGGCTGCTTTGGACTCCCTCCCGCCCCCTGCAACAGGGCAACTTGGCACCGGTGCTCAAGCCATGCTGGGGAGGGGCTCTGAGGCTTGTTGCCGTCTCTACCCCTTGTGGCTGGAGCACCAGCACATCTTGTCCTGCTGCAGGGGGCCAAGGACCCTGAGCTTCATGGGCTGGATCCTGTGCTGCATGCTGTTGTATATAGCTCATACTGCAGAGCCCGCCGCCAACCAGCATCAGGAGCGGGTCCCACAGTTAGGAGCTGGTGCGCACTTAGAGAGCACTCTCAGCGTGCACCGGCTTGCAGCTCCCAACCCTGCTCCAGGGCAGCCCAACGTGCTGCAGGCTCCGCAGTACAAAGCTGCACAATCTGCAGTGCATGTAGCTGTGTAACTGGTAGGATTTTTAACAGTCACATGCTTACATTTTATCCGGAGTTTATCTCCCTAATATACATCCATTTGCACACCTCTGGGAGGTGTCCCAGGTAATCAGTCCCCTATCCCATGCTGACCAGACCTTGCAGACCCACACCCTCCCAGACCCTGCACCTCCACCCGCAGCCCGCTCTTGAACCCCAATTCCTGCCCAGACCGCCCACCTTCACCCTGATCCTGTACCCTATGCCCCAGCCAGATCCTGAATCTCCACTACCCCAAGCCCGCTCCTGCACCGACATCCTGCCTAGATCCAACCCCTGCACATCCCCACCCCAGCCTGCTCTCCAATGGCTGCTTACAGCTCACCGAACCCTTTAGTTTTTATCAAGCCCCAGAGCCGAATGTACCACAACATCTGTTATCAGCCCTGAGCCCCAGAAGAGTGAACCTGGACGTTTGGGGAAGCCCTTAGCCAGGGGTGGGGCACCTCCGGCCCAGGGTGCAGCCCAGATCGCCTGGATGCGCCCTTAGGCAGGTGCATGGTCTGATGGATTGGAAAGAGCATCCCAGCTGTGGCAAAAACTTCGGGAGCCCCCCCCAGCAAACGTCATCGCCCTCCCCCCCTCAGCAAACGTCATCGCCCCGCCCACCGCGTCACCAGGCTGGAGACGGTGTCACGTGATCTCTGACACACACACACACACACACACGTGTGACAAGGAGCCCCCCCCCATACCCTCACACGCAGCCAGTGATTTGGGTCCCAGGGCAAAACCTCCCTTCCCCCATTACCCTCCCCCAGCGATTTATCAACCCCCCCCAAGTCCCCACAGCCCCTTATCGCCCCCCCCCCGTCTGACACTTCACCTGCCCTGCCCCCCCGTCTCACCTCGGCTCCTCCGATTTCTCCCCACCCCCGGCGCTGACGGGGACCGGAAGCCGCAGCGCGGCGAGTAACGACACTAACGGCTCCCTCCGAATTCTCGTCTCGGGGCGCGCGCGGCGCTAGCGCGGGGGGGGGGAGGGGAGAGAGCTGCTACCTCCCTCTGCCCGCGCGCAGAGTCAGACGCTACGGCGGGCTCGGCCCTAGTGGGCGGGGCCTGAGGAGGGGCAGGAAGTGACTAGTGCGGGAGGGTGACGCACTGAAAACCCGGCCGGGGCGAAGCGGAATGGCGGAGGGGGGGGTCAGACTGCGCGTGCGCAGTGACTCCGGTCCGGGGTCAGCTCCAGGGCGTAGCTCAGACCGGGAGCTGCCTGGCCACGCCCCAGCCCAGCGGGGTTGGGCTCCCCGGGGCAGGGACTCGCGCTACAGGCTGCAGGTGCGGGGCGCGCCCCGGGCAAAGGGCCGGGCCGGGCAGCAGCTGCTGGGGGCGGGGCCGGAGCATCCCCTGCAAACCGGGCCTGATGGGGGGTTCGCAGCCCGGGTATCTCGCAGGGGGGTCTGTGCAACCCCCCCCCCCTTCGGGCTCTGGCGCGTGGAGCTTGTGGGGCGGGACATTGATGCATGAAATTGCAGGGGGGCAAAGTCTGCGCAGGGGCCCAAGCGGCCGCCTGGGCGGGGAGATCACGCAGCTGGTTGCGGGGCCCAGGGGCAAAGCCAGGGCAGGCAGCGGGGTCGAGAACAGAGTCTGGGCACGGCGCAAACAAAACTACCCCCGTGGGGGGAGCGTTTGCACGGTAGGGGGGCAGAGCAGTTTCCCCGCGTTTGCACGGTAGGGGGGGCGGAGCAGTTTCCCCGCGTTTGCACGGTAGAGGGGGCAGAGCAGTTTCCCCGCGTTTGCACAGTAGAGGGGGCAGAGCAGTTTCCACACTGCCAGGATGGGGGTGCAGCAGCGCCCACTTCCTAGGGCTGGGCCGGTGCCTGCAGCAGGTACCGCTGGGAGCCGGGAGGCGCTGCCAAAGCAGAGGAGAGTCAGTGGCTGGGGAGCTGCTGTTTTCCTCCTGCCCAGCACCTCGGCCAGGGCGAGCAGCGCCCCGGGCGGAAGGGACAGGGCTGGGTTTAAGCCCTGCTGCAGGATCCTGCCTTGTTCTTAAAAGCAGGCAAGTTGTCCCGTGTTTTCTGTCTCCATCAGTGCTGGGGGGGTCCGGCTGCTTCCAGATCCCTGTTTGCCAGCAGGGAGTGGAGTGTCATAAGAACATAAGAACGGCCGTACTGGGTCAGACCAAAGGTCCATCTAGCCCAGTATCCTGTCTACCGACAGTGGCCAGCACCAGGTACCCCAGAGAGGGTTGACCGAAGACAATGATCAAGCGATTTGTCTCCTGCCATCCCTCTCCAGCCTCTGACAAACAGAGGCCAAGGACACCATTTTATCCCCTGGCTAATAGCCTTTTATGGACCTAACCTCCATGAATTTATCCAGCTTCTCTTTAAACTCTATTATAGTCCTAGCCTTCACCGCCTCCTCTGGCAAGGAGTTCCACAGGTTGACAACACGCTGTGTGAAGAAGAACTTCCTTTTATTAGTTTTAAACCTGCTACCCAGGTAGCAGTGTCCAGTGGCCCCCTGCTCCTTCTATATCCCCCTTGACACTGCTGCTTTGCTGTGACAGGTATTTGCATTTGTATGCCTGCAGCTCCCTGTCTGCAGTAAGGGGTTGTCTCTGGGGTGTGAAGTTAAAGCACACAATGTAAAGCACCTTCAATCTTGTCTATTTCACTGCTCTGTCAGTTCAGTTTCAATGTGGGGTTGGTTTAAACCAATAAATAGGCTGAGAGCTGACTGGCTTCCACTGTATCAGTCTGCTCATGGAGAGAAACTGCTGGATCCCCAAGGGCTCTTCAGTCTAGTGGATACAGCTCAGTGAGAACCACCAATGTGAAGCCGGACAATTTCAGGCTAGAAAGGAGGCACAAATGTTCCATAGGGAAGAGGATTAGCCACTGAAACAAATGGCCAGAGGAGATGATGGATTCACCATCTCTTGGGCTACGTCTAGACTGGCATGATTTTCCGCAAATGCTTTTAACCGAAAAGTTTTCCATTAAAAGCATTTGAGGAAAAGAGCATCTAGATTGGCACAGGTGCTTTTCCGCAAACGCACTTTTGCGCAAAAGCATCCGTGGCCAATCTAGACGCGCTTTTGCGCAAAAAAGCCCCAATCGCCATTTTCACAATTGGGCTTTTTTGCGCAAAACAAATCTAAGCTGTCTACACTGGCCCTTTTGCGCAAAAGCTTTTGCACAAAAGGACTTTTGCCCGAATGGGAGCAGCATAGTATTTCCGCACGAAGCACTGATTTCTTACATTAGATTGTCAGTGTTCTTGCAGAAATTCAAGTGGCCAGTGTAGACAGCTGGCAAGTCTTTCCTCAAAAGCAGGTGCTTTTGTGGAAAAACTTGCCAGTCTAGACACAGCCTTGATGTCTTCATATCAACACTGTGTGACTCTCTAGAAAACATGCTCTGGGGAAACAGAGCTTTGTGCGTGGGTAACTGGGCTAAGTGTAATGGCCTGTGCCGCAGAGGGGATATGACTGCGTGATATCTTCTGAATCCATGAATTTTAGGATCTCATCCTGCAAACACTCAGCACGTGTGTTTAATAATAAGCATCTGCATAGTCGTATTCACTTCACTTAATTTCTGTTGTGGAGAGGGATTATAAAATCTCTGTCAGATTAGTCCTGATGAGAATGCCTAGGTCTGTGCTACAAATAAAATCATGAAGACTAGGGGGCTTTAAAGACGGGTGCCTGAATTTAGACACCTACATCCAGGTGAATAAATGTCTTGTTCATCAGAAACACTGGATACACAGGAGTGACTCCCATCGTTGCAGGTGCAGTAATGTTATAACTCAAGCCAGGTATTCAGAGAAATGAATATAGATTTGGGATCTAACTGGTGTGTGCTGTTTATGGAATATCTAGACTCAAGCATTTGCCCCAAATGCCAGAGTCTAGCATGTGTGTCACTAAGGACAGAGTCTGAGGAGAATGGGGGTGTGGAAAGGATTAAAGCTCCTTCTGAAATGTCTCCAATTGCCCTTCTCCCCCTGACAGGCTGCAGAACACCCAGGTCTTACTCCAGCGCAGCCCATGGCCTGCAGAACCAGGGAAAGGAAATGGCTGTGGCAGAGACGGTGACCTTCGAGGAGGTAGCTGTGTATTTCTCTGAGGAGGAATGGGCTCTACTGGACCCGGGCCAGAGAGCCCTCTACTGGGATGTGATGCAAGAGAATTATGAGGCTGTGAGCTGGCTGGGTAAGGATTCCTGTTCCTGTGGGTATCAGAGGCTAGGTGGGCTCTAGAGCAGCTGAGGTGGGTTTGGTTCAGAGTCCCTCCTTTCCCTCTGTACGCTAGTGTCAGGAGTATCAGCCCCAATAATCCTGGCTCCCATGTGAGAGACTGTCCCCTCCACGCCCCCTCCCAGGGGAAGCAGGTTCAGAGACATGACATAATGGTGCAGCTCTTCCTACAGCCAAGGTCTCAATGTGCTTCCCCACCATCTTGCCCATGTTGTACCTTGGCCGGAGGTGTCAGTGGAAGGGTCCAGACAGGAACAGAAGGTACCAGAGTTCTGGGTCTGAGTGCAGCTGCTGTTAGTGCCTACGGGGTCCTCCTTGTGCCACTGGGCTGAGCCACTTGGAAGGAGGGTGCGGTTCCTGGAGTCCTTGCTTGCCTGTGGCTGATCTCTGTGACATGCTGGTTCCTGCCCGTGAGAGGGGCTGGATTCTGGGGCTGAGGGAGGATGGATGAGGCAGTTCACGCTCTGTGGTGGGGGTGGTGGAGTAGCTCTGTAGTAGATAAACATGCTTTGCATGCACAGGGCCTGTGTTCTTTGAAAAGTCCAGCTTTATTCTATCTGGGGCTCACTTGCCTCTGTGTGCAATGGAGATAATCACGTCAACTGTCTTGTCGTCTGACTAGAGTGAAATATATTTGGATACGGACTTTTTCTTCCTATGTGAGTGTCTGGCTTCAGGAGACTTGCATTCAATTTCCTGCTCTGCTGTGATATTGGTAAAGTCTCTTAGACTGTGTCCAGTCCCCGGTCTCTGCAATAGCTATTATAGTATCTTCCTGTTTCACAGGGTTGGAGAAGGATAAATACATTAAATAGGAGAGATGCTCAGCTCCATATAAGCACCCCTATAGCCCAGTGGGGTCTTGATTGATACCGGAGATCCCAGGTACTGCTGTAACTGATAATCTTTGCTTCCCATAGCAGCTGCAGTGCCATGTGAATTGCTGCTAGTGTCACAGAGAGTCATTACAGCTACTCAGGGTGTCTCTTTCTGGAGTTAGAGCATCCGGCTTGCCCATGTAGCACAGTTCAGGGTCGTAGCCAAAGAATGACCCAGGCTGCATTTGGGGGCTAAGGCGCTCAGCCAGATTTATTGTGTTGTTACCCCCTATCTTTGTACCTGCTCATTTGAAAAAAATATCCATATCTATTATACCCTCATCTCCCCTGGTTTGCACAGGGCGTCAGTGAGTTCCTCTGCCATCTCTTAGGAGTGTGTGTTTGTAGTTACTGCAGAGATCGGTGTGTTTTCTGTCCTCTTTCCCCATCTGGAATGTGCTTACATGGTTAGCTGGGACCTAGTGTGCTACCATTCTGCCAAGGCCCGGCCTGTTCTGGTTCCCAGCCATTGATCAGTACTGTTATACCAAGGGCCTCCCTTCCCCTTCTTGTTTTTACTGGAGGGTTTTTACTTGTCATCCTGGAAAAGCATGAACTGAAAATACGCACCAGGATAAACATTGCTTCTTGGGCATTTTGCTTCATCCCTCCGGACATTCATGCCCCCTGTGTCCGGTGATTTCCACGTTGCCTCATGCTGCCTGTGGACAGTTATTTCTGCCGCTGTTTTCAGTTATCCAATGTTGCTTTGTCGGGACTGAGTGTTGGTGACTGGACACTGAGCAGGATGGTTTGGGGGTAACATGGGCCTCAAGATACAGTCGTACTGACCCAAATCACAGAACACACCCCTGCCATGCCCTTGTCCTGCAGTGACGTGTGGCTGCCTTTACCGGTGGCCAACGAGGAGGCCTGAAGACTTGTGGGGCCTTATGTGGGCAGTGAGTCAATACAAATGTGAAGACAAAAGTGCAGGAAGAGTCTCAGCAAGGGGTTCCAGAGGAGACAGAAAAGGGGCTGTAACCCTGCCACACTCTAGATACAGACAGGCCTGGGCCTCCCTGTCACCCAGAACAAACGAAGCACCAGGGAAGGCTGAAAATGGAGTCCGCAACATGCCCGTGCTCCATGGCAGAGCCCAGCCAACTCTAATTCCTGCTGGGCCGTGGGATGAAGGCAGAACACAGGCTGGCCCCCGAGAGTGCCTCATCCTGAAGAGGAGGCTGCACGTCCAGCCAGTGTGTGTCTGGGCAGGACACGAGTCCAAGGGGATGACTAGGGCAATGTGAGTGTGCAGAGCTTCTCTGGGGATGACACAGAGATTCTCAATATGAGTCAGCTGAAATGAGAGGTTCTGAGCGATGGGTGGGAGCTGATGTGCAGGGGCCTATCCGGCGCCAGCGAGCTGGGTGACACGGGCAGGTGGGGAACACCTTGCCTGAGAAGAGCCACAGTGGCAGGGGCAAGGCAGGCTTTACTTCTTGGAGCACAGAGTGGAGGACGTCGGGTCGGCAGCGCTATGTACTGGGCAATCATAGTGGGGTCCACCATCCACCCAGTGGGGCTGCCAACCATCGTCCAGGAGGTCATTGACTTTGGTGACACCAGCCAAGACCAGCCTCTGTGGCAACTGAGGAACCTCCACAAAATGGGAGCTGTGCAAGAGGAGTTCGGACAGGAGGGCTCCACGCTTGGGTCATGGGGCAGATCTGGTTGCAGAGATCAGCTTTCAGGAGCTGAGGAGATCTCTGCAGCTCTGAGTGATTTCAGAGGAAACACCTCAGAGGGAGCACAGCAAGCTGCTAGTGGTATCAGAAAACTGGCAGGCAGTGGAGGCAGGTGTAAGACCACAAGACTATGGAAGTGGCCCTGGAGGATTCCTCTACTTGCCCCTCTCCATTCTGCCACTGCCCATTTATTCCTCATCAGTGGCGTGGTGAGCTCTCGACAAACCACCTCCAGGAGGGGAGCAGCTCACAGCACCAGGGGCGCTGGTGCATCACAGCTCTGTGACTGGCTGCGCCCATAGAGTCCATGCTGAGTAGCGACGCTGAGCACCAATTCCTCAGGGCATGGAGGTCCCGCTTCTCCAGCAGCAGGGTGCACAGGGCCCCTCTGTGAGAGGAGGAGTCACACACTGCCATGGGGCTCTGCCCAGTTCATGGCAAGGCCCGGGGCCAGGACATCCCAGAACGTGAGGTAGAGCTGCAGGATCAGCCGTTGGTGCCTGCAGATTGGTTCGTGGGCATCGCACAGAGCCCTTCTGAGAACTTGGCCAGAGCTTGGGCTCCCATGCTCTCCATTAGGGCCACTCAGAGATTGGTCAGTGTGGAGAGAAAAGGCTGCTATAGAAAACTCTCGCCCTTTATCTCATCTGCTCTAGGGCCAGAAGAGCGGTGCTGTCCTCTGCTAGGAGACAGGTGACTTTTCTCTTCCTAGTCTCCAAAGCTCACAAGAAGCAGGAGCCACACCGCATCCCCTCAGGTGGTTCATCCATCACTTGACAAAAGCAACATGGGCTCAGGGTTTGTGCAGGACCCCAAGGTACTTCCCATTTCTCGCAGCACTTGCTGTGGAGACAGAGACGTTCAGGATCGGGAGCCACGAATCTTTCAACCCCCATGACTTGATTAGGCAATGAGGCAGCCAGGCCATGGCCACGTGCACTCAGCTACTATTGCTACTGGGCTTAAAAACTGGCAGGGCAGCAGGCAGCCTGGCCCACTGGTTAGGGGGCAGGAGTGCTGGGCAGGAGCAGCTGCAGGGCTGGGGTAGGTGCAGGAGTACTGTGTGGCACACGCCTTCTCTGTCCGTCCCCATCTCTGAGCCGAGGGAAGATGTGCCTCTCCTCGCCAGCCCAGCCCACCACCCGAAGGACTCCACAAAGCCAACATCCTCCTACAGGGCATTCTTACAACGCAAGCAAGCCGGCCTGAGCTGCTCAGCTCGCAGGGATGTCACTGTGCCTCAGTGGGTCACATCTGGGAATACCACGCTCAGGACAGTTTGCTGAGAAATCGGGCAGACATACCACAAACCTGGTGGTGGTTCTCCCATAAGATGCATTCTGCCAGCAACAAATATATTCTTCTGTCTCACCACACTGGCTAACCACGAGTCAGGAATGCAGCCTCCTTAATATTCCAGGCCTTGTTTCAGTGCCCAGACACTCGACTTAATGAGGAGCGGTGTTTTAAAACAAGTTTCATTAACCAAAGGCTTCTCCTGATGCCAAAGGACCAGCCACACACCCAGGCCAATAAATAACTCAGATCTGAACCCCAGAGTCACACGGTTACCAATTCTTTCACGGTTTGTATGGAAGTGAAGAGAAAGAGGTAGGAGTTACAAGTGGGGAAAGAAATCAAATACGGATGGAGATCAAAGCAGGGAAGAGGCCAAATGGCGTATAGCTCTCTGGCATGTGGATGGCAGGGTTCCCTTCATTTTTTCCGCCCATGTGTAGGAAACATGTTGTTGTGGCCACTGGCACGTGCTCTTGTGCACCACCAGTAGAAACAAAACACCCTAGGATTAATACCTATTTTTAAAAAGTCGTGACTGTGTGTGTGACACAGAAACAGTGTTGTGTATGTGTGGCATCATAGCTGTGTTTGTCAGTGACTCAGATCAGTTGTGTGTGTGTGTGAGAGGGAAGGGGGGCAAAGTCTGTGTGTGTGATGGCTCCTGTGGGGCCAGTTTCTGGGAAACCCCATGCGCTGTCTCTTTAAGGCACAGCAAGCTGTCCTGCCCTGTCCCTGACCCCTGTGCAGATGTGGCACACGAGCGAGGGGGGGGGGAAGGTGTGTGTATGACACAGGGTGTGTGTTTTTGTGTGTCACTCACTGTGTGTGTGTGTGTGTGTGTGTGTGTGTGTGATAGGCCGTTGGAAGTGGCTGCTGGGGACATTGCACACGCAGAGCACTGCCTCTGTCAGAGAGGCAGCCTGTCACCGTTCAGTGGTCTCTGGAGCCAGGCTGTGTCCCCTCTGCCCTGCTCTGCGGAGTTGGGGTACAGGGGGACATCCTGACGTCAGCGCTGCCATTCCCCCCCCTCCAGCTAGCAGGAGGGTCCCTCCTAGGAGCAGCGGCAGGATAGTGCAAGATGGGGGAGGGGCCCCTGCTGCCAGCTGTGCACGCGGTGCTGATCTGCTGGGCGAGGTGTGAATCTCTCCTGTGCAGCCGCTCGTCTGCACAGCTTACAGGGAGCTCATTGTTCCAAGCAAAGTCTCCAGCACTGTGAGCTGAAAAGCACAGGGGCGAGATGGAGTTTTGTGTCACATGAGCTGGTCACATGCCCTTGCCTGCTCTGATGAGCCCTGGCATTGCCCACTGTCTGGCTGAAAGTCCATAGGAAAGTCCGGTTGGTGGGATGAGATTTCCATGGGCCGTGGGTTTTGTTGTTGGACCATCACTCTGAATGCTCCATTCGCAATGTGCTGGCTGGCCTGGATGGAAACTACCTTGTGGGTGTTTCCACAGCAGCAGCCATATTTGAAATTCAGGTGTATGGTCCATATTCATAACGTGAGGTACAAAAATGATGTCCACATACAGACAGGGATGATCACAGTCGCCACATCAGAACATTCCCACTGACATCGCGTGTGATACACTTTGCACAAGGTTTATTGCAGTTGTGTAACTGTGGTAGCACAATGACCTACATGGTCATATTTTAATCTTATAACATCACAGAGGGATCTTCCCAGCACTAAATGTCGGTCCCAGCAGGGGTCTGGCTGTAGATGTCAGGAATGCGCCCACAAGATGGGAAAATGTGAATGGCAGATTCTGTGCAGCCGAGCTGGGGAGGAAGGAGGGAGAATATACGGGAGGCCAGGCTGGCCACAAGAGGAAGGTGGGGAAACCACACAAAGCAGCTGCTGCTGCTGGCAGAGTAGAACCAAGGCAGCAGACAGAGCGCTCAGGTGCAGTATTGACCACACACCCTGAAAAAGCAGCACAGCCCAACACCACCAGGGCCAGCCTCAGGAGCAGCAGTTATTGTGGGCAACTGGCAGGACCCACCAAAGAACAGGCAGTTGGTGTCAGGGGTGTGGAACGTAGGCAGAGTCTGAAACAGCCACCAAGGATTCACTTAGTTCAGAGCTACTCAACTTTGAAAGTCCCGGGGGCCACAGTGATACTCTCAGCACTTGGCGAGGGCCTCAACTTAAGTGTGTTTGCATATATATGCAAATATATGCAAATAGCTTCTGTCACACTGATAGGCATGAATACACAGATTAAGGCAAGACTACACAACATGCAAGCCCCATTTAAGTCAGTTCTGCTGATATTAATAAAAATCAATATTTACCCGATTTCCACCCATATGACAGCACTTTTAATGAGCAATGACAGGGCAGGAATTTAACTACTAAAATGCATATCAACAGAAGACCGTTATATTGACGGCTTTTTTTTTTTGGCTCCAATTCACGGGCCGTGTGTTGAGTAGCCCTAACTTAGCTGCTTAGACAACTTCCTCTGCCTCCTTCTGGTTCAAACAGAGCAGTGTTTCTTAAACTGTTCCATGGCACACCACTGTGCCGTGAGACAGTCGAAGGTGTGCTGCAGAGAACAATAGAGTTCAAAATGGCTGCCCTTAAAGGGGCAGGCAACATTTTGGTTTTGGGTTTGATTTTTTTTTTTCCTCAAAACAAAAAAAAATAGTGTTTCTCATTAAAAAAAAATATTTTTTGGTGTGTTTGGTGTTCCTTGGTCTTAAAAAGTTTAAGAAACACTGAAGAAGAGCACCTGAGCCAAAGAGCAGGGCGAGCCGAGCCCCCGAGCCAGGAGTTTTGTGGACAGAACCCTTGGGAAGCCAGAGCTCTGCTGGGTCCTTTCTCTCCAAGTTCTAGTGACCTGCCATGTGGCTGCTGCCATCTGAGCCCTGCCTGAGGGCCTCACTGTCAGACCTGCCAGCCCTCACTAGAGCTCCTCTTCTGAGCAGTGTGATCCTGTCTGGCCCTGGGATGGGGGGATGGAATGGGTCATGAAGGAGACTGAGTTGTACCCTAGAGAGCTCAGCAGAGTGTTCAGCTCCCCTGATAAATCACCTGGGCCATTCCTGATGCAGGGGGGATGCACCTTTACTGCAGGTGGGTGTGTCCTGGGATCTTCTACCAGCCAGAGCCCAGTCTGTGCAAGGTGGGGAAGGATCCTCTTTGGGTGGGCAACTCAGATCCTGGCTCTGGAAGCAGTAATGGCACAGACCGTAAGGGGGGTTCATCAGTGACACCCACACAGCTGAGCATTCGACTAGCCTGACTCAGAAACTAATTTCTGTGTCCTCATAGCAAGTGTCACTTGTGCAGTTTCATCAAGTCTGACTCTTCAACTCCAGTCACAAGGTGGACGGGGGAGGCTGGATATGTCACCTTGGGAAGGGTTGTGAGGAAAGAGGATGAACTCAGCTCATGATTATTCAACCTTTTCAGCCAGTATTGGATGTGTTCCCCCTTTTCTGTTCCTCTTTCAGAGTTTTCCTTTTAGCTCAGCAGAGAGAATGACTCCTGTCTTGATTTTCTCTCTGCTCCAGTAGGTGATGGGACGCTGAGTGAGAACAATGAGAAGAGTCTTCTGCAGGAGCAAGTGCCTCCACGTGGGCTGTTATTGGAAAGATCTGAAGGGCAAGTTTCCCAGAGACCTGAGCAGGGCAAGACCTGTGAGAATCAGTGTAGCCCAGAAAGGCAGCAGGGAAACTGTTCAGTGGAGGGACAAGGTAAATCCAGTCTCAGAAGCAGGGGAGTGAAAAGAAACACAGAAACTGTTCAACAGAAAATCTCCCATCCAGAGACACCCTACACTTGCAGTGACTGTGGGAAAGTCTTCCAACGGAGACAGGCCTTTAATTTACACCAGAGAATCCACACAGGAGAGAAGCCGTTTAACTGCTCTGACTGTGGGAAAAGTTTCTGTCATCATTCAAACCTGGTTACACATCAGAGAATCCACACAGGAGAGAAACCCTTTAACTGCTCTGACTGTGGGAAGAACTTCAGTCAGAGGACAGACTTTGTTAGACATAGGAGAATCCACACTGGAGAGAAGCCGTTCAACTGCTCTGACTGTGGGAAAAGCTTCTCTCGTCGCTCAAACCTGGTTACACATAGGAGAATTCACACAGGGGAGAAACCCTTTAATTGTTCTGACTGTGGGAGAAGCTTCAGTCAGAGGACAGACTTTGTTAGACATGGGAGAATCCACACAAGAGAGAAACCTTTCAACTGCTCTCACTGTGGGAAAAGCTTCAGTGGGAATGGATACTTGGTTATACATCAGAGAACCCACACAGGAGAGAAACCCTTTCACTGTTCTGATTGTGGGAAAAGCTTCTCTATGAATGCACACCTGGTTATACATCAGAGAACCCACACAGGGGAGAAACCCTTTTACTGCTCTGACTGTGGGAAAAGCTTCAGTGGGCGCTCAAGTCTTATTAATCATCAGAGAACCCACACAGGAGAGAAGCCCTACATCTGCTCTGAGTGTGGGAAAAGCTTCTGTCAACGCGCAAACCTAATTAAACATCAGAGAATCCATACAGGGGAGAAACCCTTTGACTGCTCTGACTGTGGGAAAAGCTTCAATCAGCGTTCACATCTGATTAGTCATCAGAGAATTCACACCGGAGAGAAACCCTACATCTGCTCTCGCTGTGGCAAAAGCTTCAGTCAGAACGCACACTTGATTAAACATCAGAGAATCCACATTGACGAGACCCTCTTCAACGGCTCTGACTATGGACAAAACCCTCATTGAACATCAAATAATTAATGTGGGGAGAAATCCTATGACCTAAGTTCCCTTTAAGTTGTGTGGTCATGTGGCCATGCAGCAGCCTATTAAATGCCATACAGGAGCTTAGGGCTATGGTCGGGGGGGAGATACCTGTACACACTATCTCAGTGCTGGCTCAGACTTGCCATGGCTGGGGGACAGTCCTGCAGCCCCAACCCCAAAGCTGCTATGGCAGGGAGAGATGCCTTTCCCCCCTATTCCCAGCAGCACTTGAGCTGGGGAAGAGAGAACTCATGGGAGTCTTCTCCCCTTGCTTCAGTCCTTGAGTGGCCTGCACCTAAAGCCCATTTTGCCACCTGAGGGCCCACACTCCCAACTTGACCCCTGCTATCCAACACTTTGCCCCACCCTTGAGCTCCCTTCCCACAATCCAAACCTCTGAGCCCCACCCCTACCACATGATTTTTGTTCTGTGCACCAATATGGAGATGATGTGTGTCACATTCCCTCCCTCTTGGTGCCCATAACAAAATTCATTCTGCACCTGTGTGGGAAAAATTGTATGGAACACTGTGTATAGCTGCTCTGTGAGACGCTTCAGTGAACACTCACACTCTATTGTACATCAGACAGTTCACACAAGACAAAACCCCTGTAACTGCACTGATGGCGGGCTTAAGATCACTTGGAGCTGACACCTCATTCAACATCTGTCAGGAGAGAAACGTGACACATGCAGTGCAATAAAAAAAAAATTAGTCAGTGGTCACACATTCTATCACATTAGAGAACCCAAAGATGAGAAAGAGACTATGATTTTCTAAGGACAGGAAAGGCCTCTGTTGGAGGTCAATCCTTGTTGTCCACTAGAGAATCCACACAGGAAAGAATCCTTTAAATGCACCATATTCAGTGAGAGCACAGCTCTTAATAAACAGAGAATCTACAGAGATGGAAAGTGTGCTGGAAAGCCTTCTAGCGCTGCTTATCCCTCCTGAGATGTAAGCACATCCACTCAAGACACACACAGGAGAAATGTGCTGGCTAGGTATGGGCCAAGAGAATATAATTCTTCCTTCTTCCAACAAATCTAAGAGTCCAGCACGCCTACTTTGGCTGTGTAGTGAGGACATGCAGCATTATTAAACTGGAGATGAAATGTTCTTCCAAGAACAGAGCCATGCAGAGCAAGAGGCTGAGATAAGATTCCCACATTATGACAGGACTTGAGTATAAGTTGTTGGGAAATCTGAATGTTTTGTGTTCGGTCACTTTACTTACATTTGATGTAACACACCTAAGCCCATCTTTTTCTTGTCTGCCATGACTTCTCATTCCTCTCTGATAGTGGTTTTGTGACACTGACATGCCCCATGCTTTTGTTCATACAATATCAGGAAAATGGCAGTGGATCAATAAAGACTGAATAATGTGACAATGTTCCTTATTAAATGAATGAGGAGGGACAGGTGCCTTAACTTGGATCTCTAAATCTCCACATTACATGGGGAACCATGTAAAATAGCTACTGTGGCATGTCCTAAGCCCTGCCCCTTTTATGGAAATAGGTGCATAATTCTTCCAACTCATGAATCATGGAAGCGAAATGATCCTCTGACAACAGGGCCCAGTCCAGTAGATGTTCTTAGAGCCTGCCGAACTCTGCAGTGTGGGGCTCTTTATAACCTTTTGGCCAGTCATCAGGATACTCACCCAGGATGTGGGAGACTATTTTATGTCTGCCCTTCCTCTCCCTTTAATGAAGCTAAGGGTTTAGAACAGACTTCTACCACTCCTCAGGAGAGTACCTGAGCCTCACAGCTATCAGCTGATCTGATGTGGGTTCCTCAGTCTGCTAGTGAAACAGTTCCACTGTGTATAAATCCTAAGTCATTCGGTGAGGACAGAGAGGGAAAGACCCACAGTTAGGGCACCCATGTAGGAGGTGGCTATCCCTGAATCCAGTCTTTTTGCTCTGAAGACTCTTATATTTCCCTAGAGACAAAACCCTAACTCCTGTCACGAAGAAGATTCTAGAAATTCCAGCTGCTAAAAAGTTCACAGTGGATTAGAAAAACAATGGTTATTGCTAAAATTTCACGTAGGGAATCTCTGTGCTGTAGGGACATTGGAATATCACCAGGAGGCTCCTTGGACAATCCCTGGCTCAGATCACTCAGAGCCGCCCTGCGTGTGAATAGAGCTGTAAAGAAAGGCTGCTCAGTTCTCTCCTCTGGCCACTATTGTCTTAACATGCCTCACCCCCTCCAGGAACGTTCTTCCCCTGAGGCCCCGCCCGCACTGTGGCTCTTACTGCTGCCTACCCTGAGGCCTCACCCATCAGCTGTGTCTAGACTGGCAAGTTTTTCTGCAAAATCATCTGCTTTTGCGGAAAAACTTGCCAGCTGTCTACACTGGCTGCTTGAATTTCCGGAAAAGCACTGATGACCTCATGTAAGATTGTCAGTGCTTTTCCGGAAATACTATGCTGCTCCCGTTCGGGCAAAAGTCTTTTTCCGAAATACTTTTGCACAAAAGGGCCAGTGTAGACAGCACAGTACTGTTTTCCGCAAAAAAGCCCCGATCGTGAAAATGGCGATCGGGGCTTTTTTGCAGAAAAGCATGTCTAGATTGGCCACGGACGCTTTTCCGCAAAAAGTGCTTTTGCGGAAAAGCGTCCTGCCAATCTAGATGCTCTTTTCCGAAAATGCTTTTAACGGAAAAATTTTCCGAAAATGCTTTTAACGGAAAACTTTTCCGTTAAAAGCATTTCCGGAAAATCATGCCAGTGTAGACGTAGCCAGCTTGTATTTCCTTTGCCCTCCAAAAGTTCCCCGCCTGCCCCTTGTTCCTCTCTGGTTCTTCTTCGCCCCCTTCCCCCCAGATTGTCCTTGCTGCTGGCTCCTCTCCACCCCTGCATGAAGGGCCTCTTGCTCAGCTTCTGTCCCACTTTAAAATGGAACAGCCCCAGGGGTAGGGCTGAGCCATAGGGTGCTGGGTGAGTGGCAGGTGCTGAGACCTGAATGACCCAGCGTGAGGGATCATCTCAGGCATCTCTCTGAAAGGAGCAGAAGGGGATTTACAGAGATGGGTGGGTGGAGAGTGTCTCAGGGGTTATGTAGCTGTGTTGCCGGAGCTTGGTGGGAGAGGGGAAAAACACAGGCCTCCTTGTGAGCAGCATTTGAACCTGCACAGGGAACCCCATATTGAATGTTCAAATCCACTCCCTTCACCATTTGGCCATCACAGCTGTGAGTGCAACAGTGCTCCAGGGCTAGGGAAATCGGTCAATTATCCCAGGCCTGACGTTAACTGCTTCACAGAATTCAAACAGCAAACCTGGCTCCCAGAGCACAGGGGGAATTTGGGGGGCTCGTTGCTGAGCCGTGGGGTTAAGCATCAAGCCAGCATCCACCTGTGAGCCGTGTAAGTGTTGTGGGAGGGCAACGGCAAACAAAAGTTCTGGGGGGCCACACAGAGACCCCCGATGGGCTGCCTGGGCCTAGGCCATGAAGCAGGAAGCGGCTGAGGCTGGCCAGGGAGCTCCCTGTCACCTGTGATTACCGGCATGAAAGTAAAGGGAAAGTATGTGAGAGATGAGGCCTCTTGTCTCCTCTCCCATCCTCAGGCAACCTGTCTCCAGTGCTCCTGCCACTGCCAGGCACAGGAGGGCTGGCTTTTGGGCAGAGTAAGTAGGGAAGAGGGAGAGGCAACTGGAGGCCCTTAGCCCCCTGGCTGGTTCTGCCTGTGAAAAGAAAAACAGGGTCTCCCCAATTACTGGAGAATGTGGGTATTGATCCCATTGCCTCTTGCATGCTAAGTGAGCACTCTGCCACTTGAGCTAATTCCCCCATTTGTGACTAGCTCTCCTGAGCCACCCACCTTGTTCCAGAGGCCACAACCTCCCTGCACCTGCCCAAACCTCCTTTCTGAAAGAGCCACTTGTGAGGCTGTTTCCTGTGGGCTGGCTAGCTCTGTGGGTGGAGGGAAGGGAATGGGCAGTGAGCCCCAGCTGGCAAGAGAGTCCAGCTGTCTGGGAGAGTTTTGCTGCCGTAGCTGAGGGAGAAAAGTCCCTCCTCCAACCAGGTAGTTCACAGTCCGGAGTCCCTGGCTGGGTGGGGCTGCCACACAGTTAGAAAGAACTTGGGCTCTGGGTTGGGAGTGAGGGGCACTGTGGTGCTGGGAGATACACAGACAGGTAGCAGGTGCTGTAACCTGGAAGTAAGGGGCACCACAGGGCCAAGCTGGCAGGAGCTGCACAGCAGGAGTCAGAGCACCATTGACCTGAGAGGTGCCTAGACATGAAGCAGGGGGCTGCAGGTGGGGAGTGAGGGGCTCCAAGGGGCTTGGATGGCAGAGAAGCAAGCAGCACCATGACTCTTGCCACCAGGGTCTTGGGCTACATCTACACTGGCCCCTTTTTTGAAAGGGGGGCATGCTAATTTTAAACTTCAGAATAGGGAATTCCTTTGAAGTAGGAATAAGAGATCCTCCGGAAAAGGGCTTTATTCTGGAGGATCGGGCCAGTCTAGACGCTTTTTTCCGGCTTTTCCCCAAGCCGGAAAAAAGCGACGGACATCTTTATTTAAATCCTGCGGGGGATATTTAAATCCCCCACGGATTTCCCTATTCCGAAGTTTAAAATTAGCATGCCCCTTTCGGAAAAGGGGCCAGTGTAGATGTAGCCTTGCTGTCCAGCTTCCTCCCCATGATGCTGGGCCTCCATCTAGTTCAGCCACTAAGTCAACCCATGAGCTAAGGCAGGAATGGGGGGAGGAAGCAAGCCAAAATGTGACTGGCAGGAAACACTAGTTTTGCCTTCCTAGGCAGTGCACAACAACATCCTTTTTGTGGCACAGCTGCCAACATTCTCGGGCAAAGAATTATAGGACAAGAAAAGCTCTTTGGTGCAGCAGGAGTAGCTTGGTTGGAAGATGATGGGACTGATGCTCTAAAGGTTCCTGGTTCAAGCCCAGGCTTTGGTATGTGACTAGGTAAAGCAGGCTCCTGCCTGCTCCCCTTGAGATGTTTGTCTTCCTTAGACACTGTGAATGCCAGTGTAAGCAGGGGCTGAACTGTTGCTTGCTATCAGCCAGCTAAAAGGAGGGGTGGGAGAGAATCCAAGGTGTGGCTATGTAAATCCCATTCAGCCAGGGCTGATGGAGGGTCAGTGTTGGAATGGAATGTGGAGAATTGTATATAATTTGGGACTGTTGTGGGGGTCACTAATCATGCTACCCCTAAATGTGGGAACTGTAAAACAGGCCACCAGTGCTTGCAGGAAAGACACCACCATCATGGGAAGAGGTCTCGGAAGAACAAGCCTCCCCCCTTCCAGAGTTGAGTGAACTGAGCTGGGGGGAAGGGCTAAAGGGCTTGAGTCAGCCTGCTTCACACCTGCCAGGTGTGAGCTCTAAGATTGGCTTGGCTTGGCTTGGCTTGCACCTTTTCCCCTTTGTTTTAAGGACAGCCCTAAAGTAGACTCCCTGAGGAGTCTTTTCTTTTGCTAGTCCAGTGAAAGCTGGATTCATTTGCCAGTCCAGTTGGTGGCTAAAGAGTTGAAATCACTGAGAGCTGAAATCACTGGTTTGGCTGAGAGCCAGGCCTATTGCAGCCAGTGAAGAGGTGGTGCCACAGTGTGGCGTGGAGTGGTGGCAGGCGAGGAACGGCCATCGGCAGCGTGGCGTGGAGCGGTGGCAGGTGGGGAGTGGTGACCAGAGGTGGCAGCAGACAAGGAGCGTCCAGTGGCATGGGACGAGACAGCTGGTGGAGCGTGGCAGAGTTTTGTATAAGGTGCCCCCTATCTATCCCCCCATTTCTACCCAGGTTGGGAGGCGAAACCCTTCAGGTGAACTTTGGGACTCTGGGTGGCACAGACCAGGGACAGAGACTTTTGGGGTGTCAGACTCTTTGGACTTCAGGCGATTCTTGGCTGGGGGGGGCTTGGCTCATGTTTGGGTTATGAACTCTGTTTGTGGTATTTTCCCCAAGTTAATGCCGTATGACTTCTCTCTCTGTTTCATTAAATGTTTCTTTCCTACACTCAGACTCAGTGCTTGCGAGTGGGGAAGCATTGCCTCTCAGAGGCGCCCAGGGGTGCATGAATTTCCCAGATTACTGGGTGGGGGCTCAAGCCAGTTCTATGTGAGATGGACCCCAAGATATTGAACCCAGCCCTGGTTACTGCCAGGCCTACCCGGCAGAAGGGTTACATCAGATTAACCACCAGCTCTTCCTCAGAGTTACTGCTTCCTTGGCTAAAGTCCGCCTCTCTCTAGTTGGCTGTCATTGCTAGATAGATCTATGTATATCTAGCTTTGTTAACCCTCTCATTTGCTTGCACCCAGGTTAGTCCGTGTCACTGACTCAGAGGTTTCTTTCTTTGGTGCCCTGCAGAGAAAGCCCCTGTTTGTTAAAGGCCTCAGGGAGCCCAGAGCAGAGGAGGCTCGGATTCTAGAGCCATTGACCCCACAACACACATACAACCCCAGGGCCATGCCCCCACCCTCCAGAATCCCATGCCCTGACTTCTGTACCCACCCACATCCTGACCCCCTACCCTGAGCCTCCCACACACCACTCCACACTTTAATTTCTTACAAGTACTGTCCTATCACAATCCCCCTCCATGCCCAAACTCCTGCTTTGAGCCTCTCCCCTGCCCAAGGAGTGGTGCCCAATATGACAGTACCTGTAAGAAATGTGTTATTTTCACCCCTGGGAGCAGCAACCATTCAAAAGGGGCTGCCAGGGGCAGGGCAGGGGTGTGTGTAGCAGTGACATCACAAAGCCTTTTGCAGTGCCTCAGCTTATTGGCTAATGGAGGATGAGAGACAGTGACCTCATAGAGAGTCCATGACAATGGCCAGGTGGCAGAGCAGAGGCCGTCTCAGAGCCCCTGTGGCTTTGTCACAGGGAGTTTCCTTCTTGAAATCTGCCCTTGAGGCCAGAGAGAGAGAATTCAGGGGCATGTACGTGAGCATGAGGTGGAGCTTTCTCCTTTCCCATGACTAATTGAGCTAGAAGATAGTTGTCCTTGGGGAGAAGGTAGGAGCCTCCAAGAGCTTTGGTGCCAACAAAGACTGACCCACCTGGGGCAGGCCAAATGCAAGGCCTGGGAAACACTAAACTAGATTGGGAGTTTTATTTTCCCACCTAGACCTTTGTCCCTTATTCTCATTAGGGACATTGGGATTTGTCTCTTTGGTTTCCCTTTTTCATGCTTCACACTAGAGGAGAGAAGGCTGCACAAGGAGATGGGACAGGCAGATGCTCTGAGAGTGACCCCCAGTGGTGACCTGAACCATCCTTGGGCCATATTTGTGTATGGGGGGGGGGGGGGGAACCTACAGCAGCCTGCTCCTCAGAGTGCTGATTGGCTGAACTTAGGGGCCAATCACAGGGAGGAGACTCAGGACTTTGTTGTTCTCTTTAAGGCCCAGCAAATGAGCCAGAATCAAATGTCTGCTTGGGGAATTGTTCTGCTTCTCGCCATTGGTTGTCTCTGAGCAGTCCCTGAGTCTCTCTACTGCTCTAGTGCTTCTAAACTACTGGCTGAGCAATCCCTAGGCAGGGCTGTGGGTCTGTAGCTCATTTGAGACACTTTATTCTGATCAGTGAGGTTGTGAAACTCCAGACTGATGGGCTGTGTCTAGACTGGCAAGTTTTTCCGCAAAATCATCTGCTTTTCCGGAATAACTTGCCAGCTGTCTACACTGGCTGCTTGAATTTCCGGAAAAGCACTGACGATCTCCTGTAAAATCATCAGTGCTTTTCCGGAAATACTATGCTGCTCCCGTTCGGGCAAAAGTTTTTTTCCGAAAGACTTTTGCGCAAAAGGGCCAGTGTAGACAGCATAGTACAGTTTTCTGCAAAAAAGCCCCAATCGCGAAAATGGCAATCGGGGCTTTTTTGCGGAAAAGTGCGTCTAGATTGGCCACGGACGCTTTTCCACAAAAAGTGCTTTTGCGGAAAAGCATCCTGCCAATCTAGACGTGCTTTTCCAAAAATGCTTTTAATGGAAAACTTTTCCGTTAAAAGCATTTTCGGAAAATCATGCCAGTCTAGACGTAGCCATGGTGAGTTTGAACGTCAGGCCAAGGGCCTTGGCGAACCTTCCTGTTGTGCAGAGACTTGTAGCTCCTGGTGGCCAGCTCTGTCTTTCTTCCCTTATGTTGAGCCCATGTGGCCACAATCAAAGGGTTGCCTCTTTTGTAAAAGCTGCCCTGGTAATTGGTGATTAGCTAAAGTGACTCTGGTGGAATGTGAACCCACAACTTTTGAATGGCACCGAAAAGGTGAAGAATGTGCATTTGGAAGAAGGAATTTCTGTGTCTGGGCTGGCTCTTGTGTACCCTAGTAAGGTTTAGGCTGAACGTGCAGGGCAGCATTTGCTCCAGAAGGCCCAGGAGGGCATCAGACAGAGCGAGTGAGGCGGCTAGGACAGAGCAGGATCTGTCTGGAGGCAAAGCCGAGCATGAGAATGGACATCCCATGAGAAGCAGAGGTTCCAGAGGAGTGAGGGGTGAATTATTTTCATCTGGCAATTTACAGAAAGCACCAAGGCCCTGAGTGGACATGGGAAAGTCGGTGGATGTGATATACCTTGACTTTAGCAAGGCTTTTGATTCTATCTCCCACAATATTCTTGCCAGCAAGTTAAGGGAATATGGATTGGATAAATGGATGGTAAGATGGATAGAAAGCTGGCTAGAAGGCCAAGCCCAGCGGGTAGTGATCAACGGCTCAATGTTAGGATGGCGGTTGGTTTCTAGCGAAGTGCCCCAAGGTTCGGTTCTAGGACCGGTTTTGTTCAATATCTTTATTAAGGACCTGGATGAGGGGATGGATTGCACCCTCAGCAAGTTTGCAGATGGCACTAAGCTAGGGGGAGAGGTAGATATGCTTGAGGGCAGAGATAGGCTCCAGAGTGACTTAGACAAATTGGAGGATTGGGCCACAAGAAATCTGATGAGGTTCAACAAGGAAAAATGCAGAGTCCTGCACTTGGGACGGAAGAATCCCAAGCATTGTTACAGGCTGGGGACCAACCAGCTAAGTAGTAGTTCTGTAGAAAAGGACCTGGGGGTTACAGTGGATGAGAAGCTGGATATGAGTCAACAGTGTGCCCTTGTAGCCAACTAATGGCCTATTAGGTTGCATTAAGAGGACCATTGCCAGCAGATCCAGAGAAGTGATTATTCCCCTTTATTCAGCTCTGGTGAGGCCATATCTGGAGTATTGTGTCCAGTTCTGGGCCCCCCACTACAAAAGGGAGGTGGATGCATTGGAGAGGGTCCAGCAGAGGGCAACCAAAATGATTAGGGGAAAACTATTTCACTAGGAGGGTGGTGAAGCACTGGAATGGGTTACCTAGGGAAGTGGTGGAGTCTCCATCCCTAGAGGTGTTTAAGTCTCGGCTTGACAAAGCCCTGGCTGGGTTGATTTAGATGGGATTGGTCCTGCTTAGGTCAGGGGGCTGGACTTGATGACCTTCTGAGGTCTCTTCCAGCTCTGTGGTTCTATGGTTCTATGATAAGCCTCATGGCAGGAAGTTGGCAGGGAGCAGGTGCCTTCACCTTGTGGTTCTGCTTCTGCCACAAATGGCATCCCAGCGAGCTACCTGAGACCCCCCCTGACCCTTCCAGGGAGCAGCCCCAGGGGTCCCAGGACCATTGCAGGGGGATAAAAATGTGTCCCCCCACCTGGAGTGGCCCTGGAATCATGACCCTTTTCGAGTTGTGGTGCGTGGAGGAGTCGCTGCAGGGTCCCCGGGCCAAGCACCACAATGTGGAGATCTTCTCTCACATGGCCGTGTCCCTGGCGGAGCAAGGTCACCCTGCCTAGACCATGGGGCAAGTCTGGGCAAAGGGGAAGGAACTCCGTCAGGGGTATGACAGGGCCACCGAGCACAGTGCGTGCTCAGAGGCAGGACCCCACACCTGGCCTTACTACAGCAAGTTCCACCACATCTTGCGGGGTGGGGAAAATTCCCCCCCCCCCCCCGTCGTGGTGGACTAAGGGCTAGAAACTCCGGTGGTCGTCTGCCCAGAGGTCACCCCTGAGGAGGAGCTGGAGGGACAGGTCCAGCCCCAGACAGAGGAGAAGGAGGAGCAGGATCCAGGGACCATCACCCTGTCCCTTGAGCCATTCCCCGCCATCCAGGAAATCTCCCAGGCCTCCTCGGAGGCCTGCGAGGGATCTCCAGGTGAGTGGTCTTGCTTTCTCACACACACAGGGCAGGGGAGTCAGGCGCACAGGGAGCAGGGGGCACATTGTAGCTTGGACACCTCGGCCAGCACATGATGCTGCAGTCTGTGCACATGCAACCACGTGCAGCGGGAGGGTGCGGCACACGGGCACAGCAGGGAGCCCCTGAACATGGCCAGGATCCTGCTGCCAGCCTCATGCCTGGGCACACACGTTCTGCCCCCAGGGGAGAAGGGGGCGCATCCAGCTGTAAGCAGGCTAACTGCAAGGGTGCAGGCACAATCCCCCCACCCTCCCCCACACACACACTGGGGCACTGCGCACAGCACACGGGCCTGCCTGCATGTGTGAGGCAGCAGCCACTCCCACAGATAGCCCAGTGAGCCGCAGCTGTGTGTGCAGATCCCAGGGAGGGCCAGGCTGCTCATGGCTCCTCTGCCGCCCATGAGGGGATCCCACTGTGGCGGCACACTTCTCTTGCCTGCTTGGCTGTGGTGTGTGTATGGGGGGAAAAGGAGGGAAAAGAGGGCACCACAGTCCTCTGGCCACATCAGGGCCCCTGTGACAGAGGGTGTGAAGTACAGGCCACACATGGCCTTGCACCTGGGACATCCCCCTCCTGTGGACCGCGGATTGGTGCAGTCTCCACTCACAGACGATGGCATGGCCTCAGGGAATGTGTGTGCAGAGATGACTGATGGCCTCTCCCTCTAGTGTGTTGTCCACAGCCGGAACAGCCAGGAGGAAGGGTCCAGCCACACCACCTGCCAGAGTCTGGGGGACCCGCAGACGAGCCAGCGTGCCGGAGGACCTCATGTGGCAACACATCAGCATCCTGCGCAACATCCACGAGACCCTGTCGCACAGGCTGAATATCGCCCTGAAATAGCGGGAATGTGCCTGGACCGACATGATGGTGCGGTGTGCTACCATGTGCAACATCCTGTCCCTTGTGGGGGAACATTCGCCTGATGCCACTGGTCCTGCCTTCCACCCTCCTGCCCCCACTCCTATGGCCATTGCCCATTTGTCCACCCACCCTGCTATGCCTCTGCCCCCTCCCCAAGTGATGCCCATGGCCCCTCCTCCTGTCCCCTCTGCTAACTATGACCCTGCTTCAGTGCCCCTCCTGCCTGCCCCAGACACATCCAACCCCCAAGAGGTCCCTTCACCTGAGGTGTAGCTCCAGCTCCATAAAAAGTCTGATTGTGGCCTCTGTGGACTGTTTGGCCTGCTGTTCCATTGGAGCTACTCTCAGGCAATCATCCAGGTAAGGGACGATTACTATTCCTGATTTTCTTAGGGGTGCTACTGGCATGGCCAGAATGTTCTAAATGCCGTCTTTTTGGAGGGCTTGTCCCTCCGTGCCGGATCCTGGTCTGATTCCGCCGTTGCAGATGTACAAAGCGGCGATGTAGTTGAAGGCGGTTCTGACATTGGTCTTCCAGTCTTTTCCACAGAAAGCAGCTTAAGCCGGAGCTCTCTTGCTTTGAAGCAACTTGGCTAGTGGTGGCAGGATTTTGGTGAATGGTCATTACCCAGGCATCCGATGCACTGGGCCTGTCCATCCGAGATAATAGGAATGGACATCCTGCAGCTGAGGCATCTGTTGAAGCCTGGTGAACCTGGCATATCTAAACTCTTAGAACGATTGAATAAAAAAGGTTTTTTTTTTTAAACTAACACTAGTGGGGAGGGGGAACGTGAATAAACTACGCTAATAACTAACAGCCAACACAAATCTATCAACTCTAGCTGTTCTATCACGGAGCGCTGCTCTGTTCTGACCGAACCAGGAGCAGGTGAGAAGGAACTGAGGTGATGGTTGACAGCGTGCATGCGTCAGCACACTCGCTACATCGTGAGTGGTGCCACGTGTGTGTGTCAGTACCCTTGGGGAATATCGCTGCCAAAAAGTTCCAGTTAGAAGTGCAAGGGAGCCGAAACACCTACAGTGGATGATTTCCCTCCAGCTTCCTAGGCTACGTCTAGACTACATCCCTTTTCCGGAAAAGGGATGTAAATTAGACGTATCGCAATTGCTAATGAAGCGGGGATTTAAATCTCATTAGCATAAAAATGGCTGCCGCTTTTTTTCGGCACGGAGCTTTGCCGGAGAAAAGCGCCAATCTAAATGCTGATCTTTCGAAAAATAAAGCCTTTTCAGAAAGATCCCTTATCCCTTATATCAAGAGGGATAAGGGATCTTTCGGAAAAGGCTTTATTTTTCGAAAGATCAGCGTCTAGACTGGCACTTTTCTCCGGCAAAGCTCCATGCTGAAAAAAAGCGGCAGCCATTTTTATGCTAATGAAGCGGGGGAGATTTAAATCCCCGCTTCATTAGCAATTGCGATACGTCTAATTTACATCCCTTTTCTGAAAAAGGGATGTAGTCTAGACGCAGCTGTAGAGTGTTACCAGCCATGCCTTCCTAGGTAGGCCGGGCAGCCATTTGGTCCTGGGCTTTTCCTGCTGGGGCCTTATGGTGCAGACTCTCCTTAGTGAGCGGCTGTGGGTGTGAGAGACGCTGATGGGCCCTGGGAAAGGCACGCATGACTTCAAAGTTTCTTTCTGGGGTTCAACAGGGAGGGCAGCTCTGAGTCAGGAGCTGGAAAAGCACGTCTAGATTGGCAGCACGCTTTTTCGGAAAAGCAGAAGCCCGGAACCATTTTGAAGCAGGGCAAAGGCCACCAAACTTTTCCGGGGGCGGGGGCGGGGGCCCGTTCAGACACGTGCTTAAAGGGGTTTCGCTGGACAGCCATTTGTCTCGTGCTCCCGTGTGTTGGGACCTCTGGCAGGGACTGACACCCTTAGCAGGTTTGGTGGTTGCCCTCTGACTTTTGGGGACACTGCCCTTTGGCCCCCAACTGCTTTTTCCTGCGTTTTGTTTCTTCTGCCCTGCCCTGTCTGCCATGGAGCCGTGGGTGGCCATGTGCCTGCTCGGGCCCCTGTTGGAGATGTGCAAGTGCCTGCAGCTCGTGCTGCAGGCCAGTGGCCTGCTGTTCATGGACCAGGAGGCAGAGATCGCATTGGACTCCCTCACCAGGGAGGCCATGGTGGCCCTCCTCCCTGCATGGATGGCAGCCGAGGCACAGACGTTCGACCAGCCCCACACAGCTGCCTTCTGCCAGGCGTGCCAGGATGGGGTGCGCATCAGAGAGGCCCTGGTGGACATGTTTGCCCAAGCCCCGTAGTAGGGTCACCTGGGTCTCCCCAGACTACTCCCTCCCATCCCCTACCCTTCCCCACCCCCTACCCTTACCTCCCCCCAATTGTAAAGCACATCGGCCGTCATCGTGACTGTTCATCGGGTGCGTCGGATGTAGTTAGGGTTTTCTTTTTAGTTTAGGCTAGGGTTTAGGCCACCATCACCTGTCCCGAAGAACAGGGAAGAGGATTCGGGGTTCGTGTGGAAGGCTCAAGTCAGCGTACCTGATTCCAGTCGAGGGATCTCCTGGCTGTTCCTCTCCCAAGGCCCGGAAGGACCAAAGGATTGAGGTTGCCAGCTTCGCCGTCATCTTCCGTCGAGGGATCTCCTGGCTGTTCCTCTCCCGAGGCCCGGAAGGACCAAAGGATTGAGGTTGCCAGCAACACTAACAATCGTCCTCCCTGCGCCTAGACTATGTTACATAATCTTTAGTGTGTGTCTTTTAACCGTTCTTGCTTGTTTGTTAGCTATGTTAAATATAGTTTGTGGTTTCAATTTTACTGAAAAGTCTCAGTATTTATTTATGCGCCACAAACCAATGACCACTTAAAAAGGGACCCCCGGTGATAAGAATACAGAATTTGGTGTCCACAGTTTGTAACCCTTTTAAATTTAGGTGGCTAATTGGCATCTCAAATCATTTCTTACAGTTTCCTCGAGTAACACAATAACCAACACAAGAATCAACTGAAAAATAGACTTTTTATTTACAAGGGGGAGGGGGAGGAGACCTTCAACTGGGACGGGGAGGGCAGGGGAGACCTTCAACTGGGACGGGGAGAGGGGGGGGGAGACCTTCAACTGGGACAGGGAGTGGGGGGAGCTACTGGGATGGGTGGCCCCTGCAAGTGCTCCTTTGGGGGCGGACCTGCACATGCGGGGCAGGCCGCATCAGGGCAGGCCGCACGGGGAGGTGGGCAGGAGCTGGGGGCACAGGAGCAGGGGTGGCAGGAGCAGGGGCAGGAGCTGGGGGCATAGGAGCAGGGGCGGCAGGGGCAGGAGCTGGGGGCATAGCAGCAGGGGCGGCAGGAGCAGGGGCAGGAGCTGGGATAGGAGGGGGCCTGGGCTGTGCTACAGGAGGGATGGCGGGGACATGGGGTCCGGCCATGCCATAATGGATGGCGTGCACTAAATGTGCCGTGAGGATGTCCATTGAGCTGCGCATCCCTCGGCACTCTGTGAGGAAGGCAGCCCAGCCCTCCTGCCGCCACTGTAGGTCCCCCTGCACCCGCTTGGCAATGGAGGCCTGGATTGCCTCCACGGCGTTGACATGGCGGCGCAGAAGCTGGTCCCTCTGTCGCAGCCTGCGCCTCCGGGGTTGGCCAGCTGGGGGTGCCGCTGCTGCCGGAGTGGGGGGTCTGGTGCTCGGTCCCGCTGCAGGGAAGAGAAGAAAGGACGGGTCAGTCAGGCAGGCCGTCCACTGTCCCCACACCTCATGCCCTCCACCCCTGAGCCCAGGTGACCCCACAGTTGTGTGGCTTGGGCCCACTCGGTTCCCGCCCTGCCCCCCGTGTTGTATGTTTGCAAGGAGGACTGCCCCTGGAGTAGGGTCCCCCCTCCAGTATTGTAAGCACTGGTCTGTGTCCTGGCCCCGTGGAGTTTTTCCGGAAAAAGGACTTTTGCCCGAATGGGAGCGGCAAAGCTTTTCCGGAAAAGCGGCTGATTTCGTACAGTAGATCGTCATTGCTTTTCCGGAAAATCAAGCAGCCAGTGTAGACAGCTGGCAAGTTATTCCGGAAAAGCGGCTGATTTTCCAGAATAAGTGGCCAGTGTAGACACAGCCCAGGCGTCCAAACTGCTTTTTTCCATTTCTTCTGCTTTTGTGGAAAAGCGTTAGCTAGCTGTCTACACTGGCCCTTTTCCAGAACAGTTTTTCTGGAAAAAGGACTTTTGCCCGAACGGGAGCGGCAAAGCTTTTCCGGAAAAGCGGCTGATTTCGTACAGGAGATCGTCAGTGCTTTTCCGGAAAATCAAGCGGCCAGTGTAGACAGCTGGCAAGTTATTCCGGAAAAGCGGCTGATTTTCCGGAATAAGTGGCCAGTGTAGACATAGCCGCAGGTTCTTGCGCAAGAACATCTTGCACAAGGGTTCTTGTGCAAAAACTCTTGCGCAAGAACACATCCACACTTGCCATGTGCTTTTACACAAGAGCGCCCATGGCAGTGTGGACGCTCGCTTGTGCAAGAAAGTTCTGATGGCCATTTTAGTTCTGAGAGCCACGCATCCACATTGCCTTCTTGCGCAAGAGCTCCTGTGCAAGAGGGCTTACACCTGTCAAAAGAGCATTGCTCTTGCGCAAGAAGTCCTCTCTTCCTACGCCCTACTGTAAACCTTCTTGCGCAAGAGCGGGTGGGGAGTGTGGACACTCTGTGGAAGAACGGCCGCTAGTGTACACGTAGCCTGGGAGTGTTCACTCACTTGGTAATAGACCCAGCTGTGGAACAATCATTGCTACTGGTCATAAGTGGAAAGCACATGACACCACCAGGGCATTAAAGATGACCTTGGTACTCACTCCCCCACAGATACTGACCCAGATTCAGGAAAGGATCTAATCAGCTCACGAGGTACAGGGCGATGGGTGCTGTCCAGGAAGTGTAAGAGGGTGGTAACCTGTGTAACTTGTTTGTACCTGTATATAAAGTGATGTCTTGGGGGGGCAGTGGGGGTTTCCCACTGGTTGAGCTGAGGCCATTGTTGTAAATACATGTGCATAGTGGTTCAACAGAGTCTATGACTGTACTTCATGTAACAATAAACCTGGCTGGGCGCCTTCGATTCTCATCTGACATGTGGTCTTTGGAGGCCCTCTCAGGGTCTGTGGTGGTCATTGGGCCCACATCACTGAGCACACACGCAAGCAGCTTTCTGCTTATCATCACTGACGGAGCCAGAGACCTGTGAGGACACCACGGCAGTAAATCCTCCTGACTACACAGACCACCCAGCCTCTGAGAACATTAACAGCCAGGGGTATTTCTCCAAGGGGCTGCCGGCGCTTGGAGATCACCATGGGTGTGTCTAGACTACATGCCGGTTTACCTGTGCCGATCAAGAAAGGCTTCTTTGTCGACGCGGCGCGTCCAGACTGCCCCGATCTGCCGACAAACAGCTGATCGGCAGAGCGGGGCAGCCATTTAAATTTAAATGAAGCCGCGATTATTTTAATCGCGGCTTCATTTCCCTCTGCCGATCTGTCTAATCTACATGCCTCCGTCGACGGAGGCATGTAGTTTAGACGTACCCCATGGGCGTTTCATGGCCATTAACACAGGCTGCTCTGGAGAGGTGCACGATGCCTGGCCTGTTCAGGGAACTGTGAGTGGGGACTTTCTTCCAGGACTAAAAGCTCACCCCCAGGGAGGGAAATGGAAGCGCCCATTGTGATCCTTGGAGGTCCTCCATGCACCTGGTACTGTCTGGTGAGCAAACATACGTGAACCCCACAATGGTGAGTTCACCACTCAGGGAAACCCTAGATGCAGCGGCCCGGGGGAAAAGGTGAGAAAACACTTGGTGTGGTGGCATGTTTGGGGGGTGCCCCTTTGTGCAGTCCGGCAGGGGAACCCCTTGCTGCAGAACCATGCCGGAGAGCAGGGATTATCATTTGTGCATGGCCATACTGCGTTCTGGGCAGGGGAGAACTGGGAAGGGAAGCCAAAGTGCTATTGATGGCCACTCACTTCCACAGGCTAAGTGCTCCCTGGGAGACATTTCACTGCTTCGGGTGAGCAGGGAAGCCAAGAAGGGTCTTTTACTAGACTGCAGATTCCACCTGGGACTATACACAGCGGCTGTGTCTAGACTGGCAAGTTTTTCCGCAAAATCATCTGCTTCTGCAGAAAAACTTGCCAGCTGTCTACACTGGCCGCTTGAATTTCTGCAAAATCACTGACGATCTCATGTAAGATTGTCAGTGCTTTTGCGGAAATACTATGCTGCTCTCATTCGGGCAAAAGTCTTTTTCCGAAAAACTTTTGCGCAAAAGGGCCAGTGTAGACAGCAGAGATTTGTTTTCCGCAAAAAAGCCCCGATCGCGAAAATGGCGATCGGGGCTTTTTTGTGGAAAAGTGCGTCTAGATTGGCCATGGGCGCTTTTCCGCAAAAAGTGCTTTTGCGGAAAAGCGTCCTGCCAATCTAGACGAGCTTTTCCGAAAATGCTTTTAACGGAAAACTTTTCTGTTAAAAGCATTTCCAGAAAATCATGCCAGTGTAGACGTAGCCAGCTTGTCTTTGTGCAGCCATGGTCCCCCCACCACCCCTAGGATGGCACAAAGGGGAGGGAATGTCCATCTTCAGGGGCCAAATACCACGTTTGCGCTGCCAGATCATCTGAGGAGAAAGGTGGCAGAGCATCTGCATGAAGCTTTTGATGAGAGCTGAGAGGCAGATGACTGAGACGCAAGAGATTACATCTCAGACTTGGCAGCGGCCACTCTGTATCTGCCGGGTATTTAATGCAAAACAAACCACACCTGGCGTGTGAGAAACTAAATTCTACTTTATTGTTCCAAAGCACGAACACAGACTCTGCCCCCCCACCCCCAGCCCAAGGCTGGACCCAAATTCCCCAAGCACCAGCCACAGAGCAACATTTACCCACTGGTAGGGAAATGGAGAGTGCCTGTGGGAGATGCTGAGGCCAGGCACAAAGCAAACCCAGAGGGCAGGGAATCCAAGGAGCTGAGACCAGAGGGGGACAGGGTGGGGTGAACAGGGCAGTCTCTGTCATCCCCCAAAGACAACACGGATCCATGGGGAGGGGTGGCCAGCTGGGCTGTCAGGCTCTTCATCTCCCTCTCACGTTTATGATGGGGTCAGACTGGTTTCAAGGCAGGCCGGTTGACTTCCTCTGTTTCCCTCATCTCTGCTGTCAGCTCCCTTCTGCATTCCTCTCAGAGCATCATTTGTAGCCGTTCAGACTCCAGGGGTGGCTTCCCCCAGCACTCACAGGGAAATTCCTGCCTCTCTCCGGCTCTGGGGCAGCAAGTTCACAGCTCTCAGCCCCAGCTCTCAAGAGAAAGCCCTGTGGTTTCCCCGCTCTGATTCCCCATCCTCTCCCTCATCTGACATCTCTGCAAGGACCAGGCAGGAATTCCATGTCCCACGTCGTCTCAGTGCACAAATCTAGCTCCCACCCTCTGTGTTCATACAGAGAGATACTGATAATTTGTCATTGTGCAAACATACCAAAAAAAAAAATCTCATGATGAAGGGATAAAGAAAGATGTTACCTGCACAATATCCTGTGTCACTCGCATACTTTAGTGCAGTGTTTCTTAAACTGTGTTCCCAGGAACACCGGTGTGCCGTGGAGAACAGAGTTCAAAATGGCGACCCTTAAAGGGGCAGGTGACTTTTTTTTTTGCACTCAAAAATCCTTGGTGTTCCTCATAAAAAAAATTATTGTTTGGTGTTCCTTGGTCTTAAAAAGTTTAAGTAACACTGCTTTAGTGGCACCCAACCTTACCCGTTCCTAGGGCCCAGGCGTAAGCTTACGCTCTGCAAGTCTGTGGGGTGTTTTACCAGTCAAAAAAACCTTTTGTGGCAATGTCTTTCTTGCCTTCTATTTATTAACAATCACCCAAAGCAGAGCACCCACGCCAGGGTGTTCACCACTCCCAATGAGACAGCTGAACTTGTCTTGCTGGCCTGTCAGGATCAGGTCCCTCTGGGGGTCTCCAGTTTCAGCACAGTGTCATTGGCACAAGCTTGAAGTCTGGCAGCTCTGATCCTGGAGCTGTATCCTGGAATGGGTTCCCAAAGCACTTCCTTTTGGGCCCCAGTTTATATAGTGAAACGGAAGTCCTGCTTTAGCTCTACCTTTGCCAAGTATTTTACTAACAAATCCTAACATACCGTAACAGAATTATCTAGCCAATCAAACCCCACCACCTTAATTGATTTAAACCTAACAAAAATTAATCAAACTGCAGACAAGCAATTAAAGAATCAGACAGCGATCATACAGACAAAATAAGGAAGTGGTGACCATAATGATAAAACAGTAAAGAAATGAGGATTTCACAATCCCAATTCTTGATAAGTAGTTTCTTGCCAGACAAAATGCTGACCAACCAAGTTTTCTTAACCATCTTAAGATCTATTTCTTCATATGGTGATAGCAGGTGCCACTAGGATATTACAGCCTGATATAACACTACATTAATGTAATTTAGATAAAATGTGAGGAAAGGATGAGACTTTCTGCATCCAGTTTGAAAGAGCAGCTGCCATGTAGCGGAGAAGCAGATGATGGCCACAGAAAAAGCTATTATCCACAATTACAGTTAAAATGAAATTTAAAAAAGGATTCTTATACTCTTCAGAGAGAAAAGGCAACACTAACTACAAGATGAGCTATAAACCGCTTCCAGGTTCATAGTGAAACCCCACAGAATCATAACTTCAAAAAGAAAGAAAACTCATGGACCATTTGCTTCTGAACCGGCTAAACCTGATGTACTCAGCACCTCCTCGTTACTTGGTTGGGTCATATACAAAAAACAAACCAACAAAGAAAACCTGCCCTCATTGTCCTACTGCAAAAAAGAAAAAAAAACAAACCAAAGGTAACATCTACCAAGTTACAAATGATCTGGATTTGGCTGGAAAAAATTCTAAAGCCGTTTTATCAACAGATGGGAATAGAGATTTAGGCTCACACAACTCAGAGGTTTGGGCTTCATTTCAATTCCCTCTCCTGCTCTGGGACACATTTATCTCTAGCCCTCAGGAGTTTGAATCAGGATCAGAGAGATTCCTAAGCATGGAGAGCAAGGAACATTGTGGCAAGACCCAGGTGTTGTGGGGAGGGGAAGAAGGGAGAGAGGATAAACTCTCCTACGCTCTGGCAGAGGCTGCTATGTGGGGGTGGAGTGTGACAGTGAAAGGACAGGAGGGAATCCCTCCAACTCACCCCTTCACCCTCAAATCACACAGGCCCCAAACCCCACATTTTCATAGGCCTGCTCCAGCATGTTTAGAATCTATGTAATTCCCGTCTCTAAGGGCGTCAATGCACAACAAATAAATGATTGTGGCATAACCCGGAGCAGGTGAGACTCTGTGGGAATGAGAGAATCTCTCCCCAAAGGGGAACTCAGGGACTCTCACAATCACTCTGCTACAGGGGAGGCGGGCGGGGGGATGGAGCAGCATCGATAAGATGGTTGGGGTCAGTCTAGACTAGGAAAAGTGGGCGAGGGTGAGAGGAGATTTGCTGGCTAATCTCAGCCACTTTTCCCACCATACACGGCCCCTGGAGGCTGATGCTGCAGGGGCAGAGATGGGAGCCGAGGTCTTTGGGCCTCCCACATGACGCCCAGCAGCGTGTGCTGTCTGGATGCAGAGGAAGTGAGCGATAAGAGGCAGCACCTCTCTCTCTGTGCTTCCCTCCCTCATCCCATGGCCATTAGCACTTGATTTCCACAGCAGCACCTCCTGCTTCCACCATACCCAGCCAGTCAATCCCCCAGTGTCCTCCTTAAACCCACCCCTCCTGGGCCCCTCACACTCACTCCCCCAAGCCTGGCAGCTCATGGATTTGGAGAATGGAGGAGCTGCTAGCTCCAGCGACACTCAGCCTGAAGGGCCTAGCACGGGGGCGAGGGGAGCAGGGGGGAGATCCCAGCCCATGGGCAGCTGGAACATGGAGGACCGGTTCAGGTGTCCAAAGTGAATGGGGTGCCTGGCCCAAGGATCCCTCTTCTGGTCCCATGGCAGGAGGATCCCACCTGGGAAGGGAAGGGCGATGGGAGAACTACATCCAGGCAGGGGGGGTTTCTGCAGCAATTTCTCTCTCCCTCCTCCAGCAGGTGAAGAGAGGGCTGGCAGCCCATCAGTTCAGCAGCCAGGGCTGCAGGAGAGGGAGGGGCTGATGGGAACTTCTCCTCTGCAAGGGGTTTGCTTAGGCCAAGGGTTCTCAAACCCCTTCTGATGCCCGCTTGAACCCACTGCCGCAGGTCTGGGGGCCAAAGCCCAAGGACATCAGCCCCAGGCAGGGGGCCTGTAACCTGAGCTCTGTCAACAAGGGCTGAAGTGGCTCTGCCACCTTTGGCCACGGGCTCCAGTAGGTCTAACGCCAGCCCTGGAATTCCATTAACATGGGGTCATGGTGAATCTCTTTGGGAACTCCTACTGCTGGAATCCTGCTCCAGCCATAGACAGCGGGAGATCTAGGAGCGAAATGCTACCAGTGTGTGTGGGAATTGAGAAACTGAGTTTTTGCTACGGCCAGCCCTAGCCAGGGCACCGAGAGCTTTACTCTCCTGCATGGAGTAATCTCCAATGGAAAATGTGGTGTTAGCACCAACTGAAGCATTTTCCATGCTGAGGACGTGTGGATTTGCTGGTGCTTGATGCCACACGAGCAGCAAATGGAGATACCCCCCACGTTCAAGCTCTTTCTTGTGTGAATCACTGGACTGGGAGTCATGTGTGAGCTCAGACTGTATCTCTTCCTGCGGTGATTGAAGCTTTTCCCGCAACTCAAGCATTTACGGGCTCTCTACTTTGTATAGTTTGCCTGATGCAAATCAAGTTTTGATCTTTGAATGAAACTTTTTCCACCGTGAAAGCATCTACAGATACTGTCCGACGTTTAGAAAGATGTGAGCTGGAACTTAAGTTTTTCCCATCATCCAGGTAGTTATGGGTTTGATCCATCACTGAAGTTTTTCCCCACATACAAGACACTTCTAGGCTCTCTCTCCCTTGTGCAGTCTCCAATGTTTATTCAGACTTGAGCTTTGACTGAAGCTTTTCCCACACTGAAGGCATTTATATGGTCTCTCTCCCGTGTGCACTCTCCGGTGTTTAGTAAGATGTGAGCTATGATTGAAGCTTTTCCCACAGTCCAAGCATTTATATGGTCTCTCTCCTGTGTGCACTCTCCGATGGGTAATAAGTTGTGAGCTCACGCTAAAGCTTTTTCCACAATCCAGGCATTTATAGGGTCTCTCCCCTGTGTGGATTCTCCCATGGTTAATAAGGACTGACTGCTGACTGAAGCTTTTCCCACAGTCCAAGCATTTGTAGGGTCTCTCCCCTGTGTGCTGTCTCCGATGTGTAGTAAGATGTGAGCTTCGACTAAAGATTTTCCCACAGTCCAAGCATTTATACGGTCTCTCTCCTGTGTGCACTCTCCGGTGCGTAGTAAGATGTGAGCTCACACTAAAGTTCTTCCCACACTCAAGGCATTTGTAGGGTCTCTCCCCCGTGTGGATTCTCCTATGGGTAATAAGGGCTGAACGCTGACTGAAGCTTTTTCCACAGTCCAAACATTTATATGGTCTCTCTCCTGTGTGCACACTCTGATGTGCAATAAGGTGTGAGCTCCGATGGTAGCTTTTCCCACAGTCAAGGCATTTATAAGGTCTCTCCCCCGTGTGGATTTTCTCATGGGTAACAAGAGCTGAGCGCTGAGTGAAGCTCTTTCCACAGTCCAAACATTTATAGGGTCTCACTCCTGTGTGCACTCTCTGATGTGCAATAAGGTGTGAGCTCCGATGGTAGCTTTTCCCACAGTCAAGGCATTTATAAGGTCTCTCCCCTGTGTGGATTTTCTCATGGGTAATAAGGGCTGAGCGCTGAGTGAAGCTTTTCCCGCAGTCCAAACATTTATATGGTTTCTCTCCTGTGTGCACAGTTCGATGTGTAATAAGATGGGAGCTCTGACGGTAGCTTTTCCCACACTCAAGGCATTTATATGGCTTGTCTCCTGTGTGGATTCTCCCATGGTTAACGAGGGCTGAGGGGTACCTGAAGCTCTTCCCACAGTCCAAGCATTTGTAGGGTTTCTTTTTATTATGATTTGCCTGCTGGGCTTTGGTTTCTTTAGGATCCTTGTCTCCTCCACTACATTCAATTGATTCATCTGCTTTCTTCCTTGTGCGGTTTCCCAGCTTCATCTCTGACCTATGCCCATCACTCCAGGTTTTTTCCTGTTCCAAGCAATGGCGATAAAACAATTCAGCTCTTCTCAAACAAGCCCCCTGCAGTTCCACTTGTTCAGCACCTCCCTTCCGTAGATTAATCTCCTCGCTCTCGTGCGTGGTGTCCTGACCTGCTGGAGGAGGGAGAGAATCCAGGCAGGAATCATGGTCTGGACTGGTACAAAGGACCGAAAGGGGAATCGCAAAGAGGGAAAACACAACACAGACACTTTGGGGAGACTGAGAAAGTGAATTCTGTCCCCACATTCCACCCAGACACTCCCTGGGAAGTGAAGTTGGGGAGAAAAATCCTGACAGCAAACAAGGAGGGTGAGAAGCCGTAAGTGATCCCTGCCATGATGACATGGCACCTGCTGCCCACAGTCTGTCCAGGGTGAGAGGAGGCAGAGCTCAGGGGTCTCACACCACACGTCGGGGATTTTAAACTTTTTTCCTCCGTTTGCTGGATACTTTCTGTGTCAGTGTCACTGACCCCTCACCTGCTTCACTGGAGCCTCTTGGGATCTTCCTTTCCTCGGAGGACTGGAGATCCGTGACCCACGGCTCTTCCCCTGCATCCAGCCGGACGATCAGGGCAGGTTTGGGAATGGGGAGTCCTGCTGGAAGGTGAAATCAGGCCTGAGCTGAGGGCACTGAGGCTGGGGGCTCTATTTCTCACAAAGGGCACAGCTGCAGTTTAAACTCACTCTTGTGACTTTCCTCAGATATGAACAAATGAGAATATGGTCACTGAGCCCTCTCGGGAGAGGCTGGTGTCTGGGGAAGGGAAACCTGTCACATGATCACTAGGCGCGTCCAGGATCTATAGCAGGGGTAGGCAATCATTTTTTGCCAGGAGGCACTTCAAAAATGTTTGAAGTGGCCCCGGGCCGCACTGGAAAGGGGCGGGCCCAGGATGCTTCCCTGCTTTCCCATCCACAGACCATGATTAGTCTGGGGGTGCGGGAGCATGTTAAGTCTTTGCCCCCCACTGAGGTTCCCCCTAGGCGCCCATGCCCCTGGGGTGGGAGGAGACTTTGCATGCTCCCCCTTCACCCCCGGGCCAATCAGAATCTGGGGGCAGGGGGAGGGCACAAAGTTTCCTTTGCCCTGCAAGGAGCACACGGTGCTTAGAAGTGCCATGCACTCCTGGCAGGGTGGGAGGAGACTTTGCAAGGCTCCCGGGCCCTTTTGCCCACCCCCATCTGTAGGCTCTGGGGGTTTTTAGGCGCACACAGGTCTGGGGTTCAACCCTTCCCTATGTCTAAGCCTCAAGAGCCCCGAGCCCTCCCCACAGATGGAGCTAGTCCAAGGAAGGGAGGTGCACAGAGCTCTTGTGTGTGTGCATGAGTATTAATGCAGAGAGGGTCACACGCTGCCCCTGCCCCAGTAACAGCTGGAGGGACTGGGTTGAATTAGCACATCCATCATGTTCATAGCCCCCCTCGCCTGCTGAAGACGGTATGGAGGTTAGCGGCTCAAACACTGGAGCTGTGGGCTGTGAGATCCACTCTCCTGTTATCTCAGTGACCAGGGAAAAACCTGATCCAATACAGAAATGCTGGCCCCAGGGCTTTGTTAGCTGAGGGGACAGGAATCCTTACCCAGCGAGGCCACAGTCTCGTAGTTCTCCTGCATGACGTCCCTGTAGAGGGCTCTCTGAGCGGGGTCCAGCATCGCCCCCTGCCCCGCGGTGAAATACACAGCTACCTCCTCGAAGGTCACCCGCATCTGAAACAACAGGGGTCCCCCATTCAGTGCCTGCCGCCCCAGCCACAACCCCCCCTAGTCATGGGGGAAGCACCATAAAAACAGGGCAGCTCTGGGAGGAGCGGAGGAGCAGAATCCCACCCCCCACCCTCCTCAGAGCGGCCAGAAGGCTCCAGGGAGCAGAGGGAAGGGGAGAGCTCCTCGTGCCTCCCAGCAGACAGAGCCGGGCAGGGTCTTCTCAGTCACCCACCTGCCAGCCACAGGCTGATATGGGAAGCAGAGCTCTGGGCAGGCAACAGGGACAGGCATCCCAGCACCTCCCCTTTGTATCTCAGCCCAGCCTCTGGTGGGAGGTTCAGGCCCCTGCATTCTGGTCTGTTTGCCCAGGGGGCTGTTTCCAGTTTCAGAAACAAGGGAATGTTCACCACACCCCCTTCATACACCTGCACCAATGTACCTGTTCATAAAACAGCCCCTAGGCTGAGCGTACCCCAGAAGGTTTAACACAACCCATCCCTGGCTCATCCTCGTGTATTTCTTTTTGGGACCAGCTCTGTCTGATATCTTCTTCAACGATTTAGATCTCGGCATAGAGAGGGCACTTATTAAGTTTGCAGATGATACCAAGCTGAGAGAGGTTGCAACTGCTCTGGGTCATAATTCAAAATGATCTGGACAAACTGGAGAAATGGTCTGAGGTAACAGGATGAAGTTTAATAAGGACAAATAAAAAGTACTCCACTTAGAAAGGAACAATCCATGTCACACATACAGAATGGGAAGTAACTGTCTAGGAAGGAGTACGGGCAGTCCCCGGGTTACATGGATCCGACTTACATCGAATCCCTACTTACAAACGGGGTGAGGCAGCCCCGCACTAGCTGCTTCCCCCCAGCAGACCAGGGAGACGTGAAGCTAGCGCCCCCTCCCCCCCTCCCAGCAGACCAGGGAAACACGGAGCGGCTTTTCTCAGCAGACACCTCAGCTTGAGAATAAAGGACTGAGGGAAGTGAGGTGTGGGAGAATAAAACTGAGCTCTGGAGAAATGTTTGGCTAGAGTTTCCCCTACAATATGTACCAGTTCCAACTTACATACAAATTCAACTTAAAAACAAACCTACAGTCCCTATCTTGTACGTAACCCGGGGACTGCCTGTAATGCAGAAAGGGATCTAAGGTTTGTAGTGGACCACAAGCTAAATATGAGCCAACAGTGTGATGCTGTAGGAAAAAAAGCAAACATGATTCCGGGATGCATTAACAGGAGTGTTGTGAGCAAGTGTGGCCAGACAGCCCGCCTCCATCACATCCATCTTATTTGCCTCTCTGAAGCATACAGGACAGAGAAGGAGCAATAAAATCAGCATAGTCTATGCTGGCTCATCTGATCCTGAGAACTGAAACATAGATATGAGGAGAGATCAGGATATGCGAGACTGCCACCGGCTGGCACCTATGTTGATTCGAACACACACACAGTCCCTGGAAGAGGAATTTCCCACTGAGAAAAGAATCCCCAGTAATTCCAATTTAGTTATCTCTCTTACAAGAGTAAATTAAGTTCACAACTCCCTTGTAAGAACTGGTCTCACAGCAGACAGACCAGCATCAATTGGCATTACAGATAAGAAAGAGAAATACATGACCCCATGAGTATAAAAGATGGGCCCAGCACACACTCACTTTGACTGTCATTCTACCCTGTACCTGCTGGTCGGGTTAGGTGTTTGACCTCCCGAGGTTCTATGGGGACGCCCACCTCGTATTTTCGTCTTTCCTAGGAATTGAAGGACCGGCCCTGGCCTGACATGCTGGAGTCGAGAGGCACAGAAGGGGGTAAAAATTGTACCTGGATGTGGTCCTCTGTCTTAAGTGTACACATAGAAAGAGTAAGCTGTTACTTGGTACCATTATTTCTATTTTTCTAGCTTTATCTTCTTTGTAACCGTTTTTAAGATCTATATTTTGCTAATAATTAAGAAATAGAACAATAGACATTGCAACCATATGATTTATAAGCTTCTTTAATAAACCTGTAACGGTTTAAGTTTTAACCTGACTCCTTCAGTTGCTGTAATAGAACCAAGCACAATTTAAAAGAACTTCAGCCGGTCTTAAGGGACAGATATAGGGAGCCCTGACCGTCGGCTGACAGCAAGACACGAGAAATCGTTCTTCCACTCTACTCTGTGCTGATTAGGCCTCAATTGGAGTATTGTATCCAGTCCTGGGCACCGCATTTCAAGAAAGATGTGGAGAAATTGGAGGTCTAGAGAAGAGCAACAAGAATCATTGAAGGTCTAAAGAACATGACCTACGAAGGAAAACTGAAAGAATTGGGCTTGTTTAGTTTGGAAAAGGGAAGACTGAGAGGGGACATGATAGCAGTTTTCAGGTATCTAAAAGGGTGTCACAAGAAGGAGGAAAAAAATTGTTCTCCTTGGTCTCTGAGGATAGAACAAGAAGCAAGGGCCTTAAACTGCAGCAAGGTAAGTTTAGGTTGGACATTAGGAAAAACTTCCTAACTGTCTGAGTGGTTAAACACTGGAATAAATTGCCTAGGGAGGTTGTGGAATCTCCATCTCTGGAGATATTTAAGAATAGGTTAGACAGACATCCATCAGGGATGATCTAGACAGTACTGAGTCCTGCCGTGAAGGCAGGGGTCTGGACTCGATGACCTCTCAAGGTCCCTTCCAGTTCTAGTGGTCTATGATTCTTGCACCTGCCACTTCTAGACAATTATTTTTTGTTATTTTTCATTTTCTGATGTTTATATTATGTGTGATGGTTATAATATACAGCTTAACACTCTAAACCAGGACTCTCTGGTCTGGAAAAATCCATGGATGTTGCAGGACCAGGAAGTCCTGGTGGAGCGCCAGCAGCAGGGAGCTGCTGGCAGGGCTGCTGAGCATGCAGTAGCTGTGCTGCCCAGCAGGGCTGGGAGCCACAGCAGCAGAGGTCCACTGGGGTCGAGAGCCCAGGTGTGTAGCAGTTGCCCAGCAGGCAGGCTGGGCTAGGGCTGGGGAGGGGGTGGTGGCAGGGGGGCCAGAAATTACCAGCCCTGGTCTGGCAAAATTCCCCATCCAGGACCGACCAGGTCCCAAGGGTGCCAGCCCAGGGAAGTCCAATCTGTATATACACTGTGGCTACGTCTACACTGGCATGATTTTCCGAAAATGCTTTTAACGGAAAAGTTTTCTGTCACTATGTAAAACGAGTTAATTTGTGGGATTAAAAAAGTATAAAGTAGTTCCTCTAAATACCACACATGCATTAGTTGTAAGTAACAAAAGCTGAAACATAAGAACCCCCAGGTTAAGACCTCAAGACTAGCTTAGTTATTTTTAGGTCTTGAAGACAAGAAATAATGACATAAGTGACTGGAAATTACCCAGTGCCCTAAAATTATGGGACAAGAAGTACAAAGTAATAATATTGCAAAATATTATCCAGAAAGTTAATATTAAGTTATAAAAAGAGGCACTTTAACAGTATGTCTCAGGCCTTGTGTACACTGGCTTTTTACAGAGCTGAAACTTTCTTGTTCGGGGGTGTGAAAAAACACCTGAGTGATACAGGTTTCAGCATCCTGAAGTGCCAATGCACGGTTAGCGACACCCTTCACAGGACCGCTCTGACCTTGCACATGTAAACAAAGCTTCACACAGGAGTCTCAATCATGATATCAATGCTAATAAGGGGACGTACTCACCCTATAAAAAATTGGGGTCCCTTAAGTTTCCAGGGACACAATCCAGTAAGAGAAAAGTCGCGGATATTTTTATGGACACATGCAGAGTAGGGATGAGAATGGTTAACCACAAGTATTATACTCTTACTGGGTGATGGTTATGGTTAACCAGCCACGGGTAGGGGGCTGCTGTAGCCTTGCAGGGCCCACTGTACCATGGGCAGGGAGATCTTCAGCCCCTCTCCCACTCCCATTTAATTAACTGGGATCTCCCATCCCTAGTGTAGAATGTAGGTATAGACAGAATTAAGGTATGAAAAGGGGCGAGGAGTCCTGTGGCAGTGGGTCTTTGCCAGTGGGTCTTTGCCCACGAAAGCTTATGCTCCAATAAATCTGTTAGTCTATAAGGTGCCACGGAACTCCTTGTCGTTTTTGTAGATCCAGACTAACACGGCTACCCCTCTGATACTTGGTATGAAAAGGGGGTGCCCAGTGTGGGAAAACTGGGTTCCCTCTGTGAGACTCCAGTGAGAAGCGCTGATGATCAGCCCAGGAGAGACCCATCAGCTGCTGACACAAACATCAGGAATGTGAGTACAACTACATTTGTAACCTGGGCCTAGGGAATTTTTACAGGCTTGGATAATCAGGACTTTAATGAAACATAAAATAGACTAACCCTTGCACTGGTGAACCTCTGCGTGGCCACTCCCTTTGCTCTTTATGTCTTCCTAGAGACTCTAAAAAAATGAGTAGTTCTGTAGCACCCTAGAGACTAACTACTCTTTTTTTTTTTTTAAGTTACAGAGTAACACAGCTACCCCTCTGAGATACTCTAAATTGGAAGCAAGTAACAAAACTTTCACTCTGCTTGAACCTGTCGCTTCCCACGGTGTAGAGCCCACAGTGATGTAACACTCCTTTACACAATTTACTTTACATATAAAAAGGGCTGCAGCCTCTCCCACAGCCTTCCCCAGAAGCTCCCCAAACAACCCTACCTGAGCTGGCTCCAGCACAGCCATTTCCCTGCCCGGCCCCCTGGGGAGATGGGCTGATCTGGAACACAACGGTCTGCACGTTGGTGATCTGGAACAAAACGGGTGAGAAGGGCAATTGGGGAAGTTTCTGATTTAGCGGTCGTCCATGTCATACCCGATTCCCCACAGGCTCTTTCCCTGCAGACAGGTGCTCTAGCCTCCCCCATGCTGGGAAACCCTCAGGGACCATTATACATCACAGACTTGCCCCCTGGCTTTGGGACTAAACACACAAGACAATCCCTCCCAGCAACAGAGCCTCTGAGCCGAATGCCAGAAAGGAGCACAACTGAAGGAGTCGCTTTTCTGGACCACCCTTGCTCCCAGGGCCGCACATTCCCCCAGTGATGCAGGGGACAAGGCAGAGACAGAAACTGGCTTTTCCTCTCCCTGCCCCTCCCCTTCTCCCCAGGACCCTCAATCTGCCGGCACTGTGCCCTGGAGACTGCAGGGAATGGAGCTGCAGGGAGGACAGCCAGCTGGGAACCTCCCTCACCACTGACTGCTCCTGCTGCTCCAAGCAGCCTCCCCTGTCTGCTTCTGCCTGAACGAACTGGTTACTGTCCTGGAGGCATTTCCTCCCCATTGTGGGAGCCTGCCTATGGGGGAGGGAGCAGCTCTAAGACTCCTGGGAGCAGAGATGGGGTCTGGCCCCAGCACTTTCCCCAAGTTCTAGCTCTCATCACCGGCAGCCTGCCTGCGGCTGACCCAGCATCCTGACTCCAGACACAACAGAAAGCCACCTCCCTCCCCCAGCTGGGGACAGAATTAGTGATGGTTTGTCCCAGCACAGACCCAGCTGGGCAGCAGCTGCTCAGCCGTGGCCCCCAGACCACAATGGAGGCAGCAGCCTCTGCCCCAGGCGCCCAGCTGGCTCTTGGGCTTCAGTGCCCTGAGCACAGAGACTGACACTGGTCCCCTCAGCCTTAGCAATGACCAGAGCCCTCTGCCGGGAGCAGCCAGTGACCCAGCTGCCCTGTGCAGCCCCTGGCCCATGCTGAGCTCACTTACTCGCTGCACTCGGTGTGGACCTAGAGACCCAGTTCACACAGGGTTTTGTACTTGAACCAGAACCAAACCTGAGCCGTAAATCCGCGCCAGCTGAGCCCACACAGGGAAAAATGCCCCCTCAAACTAAACATCGGTTGTACCCCTTCCCTGCTGCTCTCCATGGCCCTGGCTGGATGCAGAATCCCCCGCACAAGAATAAGGCAGGACCCTCCTCAGCCCCAGACACTGAACATCCCTGGGTCTGTCTTAAGTAAGTCACAGACTGAATTAAGTCCTGTGGCACCTTATAGACTAACTGAAGATAACTTAGATGACTACATGCATCTGATGAAGTGGGTCTTTGCCCACGAAAGCGTATGCTCCCACACTTCAGTTAGTCTATAAGGTGCCACAGGACTCCTCGCCGCTTTTGCAGATTCAGACTAACACGGCTACCCCTCTGATAAAGACTGAATTGTGAGCACGGAACAGGATGTATGTGTGAGAGTGGGTGTGTGGGGGGGGGGGGAGATTTTTGCCTTGTAAATTCAGAGCCCTCAGAAGTCCCCTGCCAATGGCCACCATCGGCAGCACCCTCCTCTCTTACCCCACAGCCTGGGGGAGGGGCCAGTGTCTCTCTCCCCATCTCCCTCGCCTGCCCCCTGGTTCCCCCTCCCCCACAGGCTGCACTTGTCCCATGTTCCTCTTCCAGACTCTCCCCCCCCCCCAGCCTCTTTGCTTCTCTTCATCCCTCCCACTCAGAGTGTCCCCCAGCGTGTTCCCCACAGCCCCGATCCCCACTACCTGCCCCCTGGCTCCCACAGCCCCGCCCCCTACGGTCTCCCCACACGTGGCTGCCCCACCCCCTGCAAGTCCTGGGGCTGCAGCCGCTTCCCTCCGCCCCGGGCAGGGGCTGGCCGCAGCCCCGCGGGGAGCAGCCGGGGGGCTCCCTGGGGCCGGGTCTCACCTTCTCCCCGCGGGGGCGGGGGGCGTCTCTGGGGCGCAGCGGGAAGGGCCCCGCGCTGGGAGCCTGTCCCGCTCGGAGCGCAGCGGAGCCCGGGGGGCAGCGAGGGGCGCCCCGGCCCGTGTCCCTGCAGCGCTCGCGTTTCACTCACTTCCTGCAGCCGGGCTGCGGGAGCGGGGCTGGCTCCGCTGGGTCCTAGCGCGGGCCGCGCCTGGCCCGGGTCCGCCCGCCCGGCGCCTGCTGCTGCTGTCCCGTTCCAGGCCCGCCTGCCGGGCTCCGCGCCCCTCGCTGTGGCCGCCGCGCGAAGCTGCGCGCCCCGGCCGGGCCCCCGCCTGAGCGTTCGCTCTGCCTTCCTGCGGGGGGGTCCGTGAAATAAACACTCGCGGGCTGCAGCCCCTGGCCTGGGGTTGCCAGCGGATTTCAACACAAATAGGGGACACACTCGCCGTGACATCACAATCTCCCTTACAGCCTATTTAGAACGTTCAGAACATTTCCATTGTCTGGTTTCCATTGTCTCCCTTTGTTTCCCCAACAGAAAGCTGGACTCCTGGACTGTCCTGTTCAAAACCGGACCCCTGGCAACCCTACGCCTTGCCCCAGGCGCTCCGCCAGGCCTGGCCTTAGGGCGAGGCGGTGGCCTTGGGCCCCACACTTTGCAGGATGTTGCTGTGAATTCCCCAGCCTAGCACTGGCTGTACCCGCAAGCAGTTAGGGAGGCCTAACCAGCTGCCAGTGACACTTTGGGGGGAGCAGAGCAGCCCCTAGGACCCGCGCCCATCCAGCGGGGGAATTAGTTCAATCCTACCAGCTGCTGGGAAGTGGCACAGCCTGCCTAGGGCTCTGATCTGGCCCTTCCTTCAAATCGAAGTACAAGTATGTGTGGGCGGGGGGGGGGAAGCCTGGGTTGACCTGGCCTCAACCCTACCCAATGGCGGAGGGGTGGGGTGGGGGGAGCTGGAGCTGCCTATCCCCAAATCTCCTTTCCCTCGGTCATGAGCCTGTGTTCGACTAATGAAAACAATCAGTATCTCCCAGCAAGAACCCCGTGGGAGGGTGTGTCATGACTTACAGGCCGTGCCCCCACGTGCCCCGTGGGTCCCTGGGCAGGATCCCCCTCTCCGTTGCAGCAGCCCCTTCCTGGGTAGCCCACTCCAGTCCAGCGGCAGTGAGACAGCCCTTTCTCGGAGGGCCCACCCTCTCTTGGGGTGCCTTCTCTCACCTGGGGGAGTTTGCCCTTCCGCCTCCGCTGTGAGCCCCTTCGGGGGTCCACTCCCTCTTGACCCTCGGGGCCTCCGCTCCTGGGCTACGTCTACACTGGCCCCTTTTCCGGAAGGGGCATGTTAATTTCAGAAGCCGTAATAGGGAAATCCGCGGGGGATTTAAATATCCTCCGCGGCATTTAAATAAAAATGTCCGCCGCTTTTTTCCGGCTTTTAAAAAAGCCGGAAAAGAGCGTCTACACTGGCCCCGATCCTCCGGAAAAAAAGCCCTTTTCCGGAGGATCTTATTCCTACTTTGAAGGGCTTTTTTTCTGGAGGATCGGGGCCAGTGTAGACGCTCTTTTCCGGCTTTTTTAAAAGCCGGAAAAAAGCGGCGGACATTTTTATTTAAATGCCGCGGGGGATATTTAAATCCCCCGCGGATTTCCCTATTACGGCTTCTGAAATTAACATGCCCCTTCCGGAAAAGGGGCCAGTGTAGATGTAGCCCTGGAGGGAAAAGTGCCTCCCTGTTCTCTAGACCAGAGCCGGTCTAGACTATCAGCTGGTTCCAAACAGGAGGGTTTCCGCTTTGAACGCAGCAAAGGATCTCTCAGGCCTGGGCCCTCACGTCTGAGTTTCCCCTGCAGCCCAATGGGCTTTGCCTGCTCTGCTCCAGATCAGAAGCTCTGTCTTCCAGCAGCACTTCCAATATCACCAGCAACAGCCCATCACCGTCCATTGTCTTCTCTCCAGGTAACCAGGTCGCCTGGGCCCCTCTCTTCTCCGCCTCTCGGCTCTTCCATCCAGTGTTCCCTGCTGGCTGGAACCAGCTGGGCAGGGCACGGGGCTCTCCTCTCCGTCCTCCGACCAGAACCAGTTGTGTTCTCTGAGCGGGTCTGCCGGTCACCAGGGCACCAGATGCCGGGGCGTCAGTTCTCTGCTGTTCCCTGCAATAACAAACTCTCTCTCCCCTTGTCACATTAAACCAGTAACATCCTGGGGCACTGAGTGCCCCCCCTTTGAGCCCCCCAAAACTCCCCACTTCCTCACACATACACCCCCCCAGTCTGACCCTGGGAGTGTCTTCCCAGTTTCCTGCCCTAACCTGGCCCTGGGAGTATGTCCCCAGCCCTCCCCGCCCTCTCTCCCACCTAGCCTGGCCCTGGGAGTGTGTTCCCTAGCCCCCACCTGGCCCTGGTTGTGTGTTTCCCAGCCCAGCTCCCCTTCCCCCCTAGCCCCACCTGGCCCTGGGGGGTATGTTCCCAGTCTCCCGCCCGACCCTTGGAGTGTGTTCCTAGCCCCCTGCCACACACACACCTGGCCCTGGGAGTGTGTTCCCCAGGCCCTCTCTGGCTGTGTCTAGACTGGCAAGTTTTTCTGCAACGGAAAAACTTGCCAGCTGTCTACACTGGCCACTTGAATTTCCGCAAGAACACTGATGATCTCATGAAAGAAATCAGTGCTTCTTGCGGAAATACTATGCTGCTCCGGGCAAAAGTCTTTTTGCGCAAAAGGGCCAGTGTAGACAGCTCAGATTTGTTTTGCGCAAAAGCGCGTCTAGATTGGCACGGACGCTTTTCCGCAAAGTGCTTTTGCGGAAAAGCATCCGTGCTAATCTAGACGCTCTTTTCCGCAAATGCTTTTAACGGAAAACTTTTCCGTTAAAATCATTTGCAGAAAATCATGCCTGTCTAGATGTAGCCCCTGTATACAGCTCTATATTAATCATAAATCTCTGCATTAATCATTTTTAATTGAAGTTTTTAATTTTGTATCAAGTCCTTTTATGTGTCATATATATATATATATATATATATATATATGCCTTTTTACATAGAAACTTTGTATCTTGAATAGTTCCTAAAACTAAATAAGGTAAAGAGAATGTCTTTGTACCCCCTTTTTGCTTGCTGAATGAATGAGGTGTATGTAAATGGGTAAGGCATGGAAAACAAGCACCTCCAGGGATGGAAGCCAGATCCAAGAACAGTGGGACCTGTGAAGTGGGCTCATTGAAAGAAGACTGGGCGTATGGACGCCTTGGGGCTCAGCAGCAAGTGCCTGCTTTTGGAAGCCCCCTCTTTGAAGGTGAATGTGGCAGCATTGAGACACCCCCAGAAGAAGGCGCCACAGATGTCTAACTGCATATGCAGAAAATGGCTCTCACAGATGATGCATGTGATGACTAACTGGTGCAGCTCTGCATGAGAGGGAAGGGACTATAAATCTAAGGCATTTTGCAGGGGGACCCCGGGTTTCGTCTTCTCAACATGGGAGCATTGATCCGGATCAGCAGAAGCCCGACTCTACCACTCCCCTACCTAACTCACCTGGCCAATGCAGTTAGGGGGAGCAACTATTGGTAACAAGATGGAGCGTGCGTGTACGTGATCTATCACATGCAGGGCTCGCCAAGCGGCAGCGAGCCCCGCTCGCCAGCCACGCGGTTCTGCACGCTGCGCATGCAGACCACACTGTGCCAGCTTGTAATCTACTCACCATGGGCAAGTAGATTACATTATTGTCGAGCCCTGATCATATGCGTATGATAAGCGCTGATTAATATAGGTATTACCAATAAATGTGGCGTTTTGCCTTTTGCCCCTGAAAAGATCCCGTGTAGGACTTTTAAGTACACCACCTGCCTGGCCCTGGGAATGTGTTCCTAAGTCCCCTGGCTGTGGAAGTCTCTTCCCTAGCTTTAAGAGTGTTCCCAGCTCTCCCCTCCTCCCTCCCCCCAGGCCTGGAGTGTGTTCCCTAGCCCCCTACTGGCCCCTCCCCCACAGCCTGACCATGGGAGTGTGTTTCCAGCCCCTCCCCCCCCATCCTGGCCCTGGGAGTGGTTCTCCACCCTCCCCCCTGCATCTGGCCCTGGGACGGACTATGTTCCTGAGCTGCCCTTCCCACCCGGGCCCTGAGTGCATTTCCACCACCCACCTGGCCCTGGGAGTGTTGCAGGAGTGTGCTCCTCCCCCACCGGCTCTGGGAGTGGGTTCCCCAGCCACACACTCCACCCGGCCTTTGGAGTGTGTTCCCTAGCTCCTCATCCAGCCAGGCCCTTGGAGTGTGTTCCCCAGTCCCCTCCCCACCCCCACCCGGCTCTAGGAGAGTGTTCCCCAGCTCCCCTGTTCTGCCTGGCCCTGGGAGTAAGTTTCCCACCCGCACCCTGGCCCTGGGAGGGTGTCCCTAGCTGTCACGGAGTGCAGGGGAGTCACCGGGCCCCGCACCCACATCCACAGTCACACGTGATTCTCAGCCGGCAGGTAGAACAGACGTTTATTGGTTCACAGGGACACAGCGTAGCCCAGATTTCTTGTTACAGGAACTAGGACCAGTCAGCACAATCCATCTTGAAGAAAAGGGTGAGGGTGGGGGGGCGCTAGCCCGCAGACCAACTGGGCTCCCTTCGCCCCCAGGCAGCCAACAACTACACAGCACTTCTGTTATTTCAAAACAGATCCAAAATAACGGATGGCTTATTCCAACTTCTGGACACCTCATTCCCCGAGGAGTAAGACCTCTTCTGAAATAGCTATTTTGAAATAGAAGCAGTGGAGCATCCATACTACTGCTATTTCAGAATAGCTCTTCCTAAGGGCCATTCACAGTAATTACTCTCTAATGCTTCCTGGGGCTCTACATCGAGGTAGCAAGTCCACATGAGGGGAGCCAGCCTTGCACTAATTTCGAGGCTTCCCTGTAGTGTAGATGTGCTATTTCGAAATATGCTATTTCAGAGTATTTCTTCTGGAATAGCTTATTTTGAATTAAGCGTGCAGTGTAGACGTACCCATCGGGATCTCTGACTGTGTCTCTTCCAGCAGTTACTGAAGTCTTTCCCACAATCCAAGCAGGTCTGGGCTCTCTCCAGTCTGTAGCTTGTCTCTTCTGAACCAAGATTTGATCATTGCATGGAACTTGTTCCAGTCTCAAGGCATTTAAAAATCCATAAATGTATACTTTTATTTCTCTAGTGTCTAGATTCTTTGAGGTGTAGTGAGCTTTCATCTCACACGCTCAGCATTTCTAGGCTCTCTCTTCCATGTGCAATATCCGATGTCTATTAAGACTTGAGCGCCGACTGAAGCTTTTCCCACAGTCAAGGCATGTATACGGTCTCTTTCCCGTGTGCTCTCTCTGATGCCTGTTAAGATTTGTGCTCACACTGAAGGTTTTCCCACACTCCAAGCATTTATAGGGTCTCTCTCCCGTGTGCACTCTCTGATGTGTAGAAAGATATGAACTTCGTCTGTAACTTTTCCCACACTCTAGGCATTTATAAGGTCTCTCCCCTGTATGGATTCTCCTGTGCTTAAGAAAGACTGAACGGTAACTGAAGCTAATCCCACAGTCCAAACATTTATAGGGTCTCTCCCCTGTGTGCACTTTCTGGTGGGTAATAAGATTTGAGTTGTGATTGAAGCTTTTCCCGCACTCAAGGCATTTAAAAGGTCTCTCCCCTGTATGGATTCTCCTATGATTATTGAGGACTGAGGGGTAACTGAAGAGACTGCCACAGTCAAAGCATTTATAAGATTTCTTTTCCTTGGGATTTGCCTGCTGAGCTGTGGATTCTTTGGGATCCTTGCCTCTTCCACTACATTCAGTTGATTGGGCCACTTTCTTCCATGCACACTTTCCCAGTTTCCTCTCTGACCTGTGTTTTTTAGCACCTTCCTGCTGTGGATTATTCTCCTTATTCTCACTCATGGTCTCATCACCTGCTGGGGGAAAGAATTAATCCAAGCAAGGTGTCATTGTCTGGGTTGGTACAAAGGACAGAAAGGGGAATAGCAAAGGGGGAAGCACAACAGTCACTGTAGGGGAAACTGAGATATTCAATTCTGCCTTCACATCCCATCCAAACCCTCCCAAGAAAGTGAAGACAAGGAGAAAACTCCTGACAGTAAACAGGGGGCTAGGAAGCAAGGATTGGCCCCTGCTGCTCACAACCTGACCTGGGCAAGAGGAGGTCAGAGCTCAGGGGATTCACACCACGCGTGGGGGAATTTCAGCTTTTTCCTCCATTTGTCGGATACTTTTTGTGTCAGTGTCACTGACCCCTCACCTGCCTCACTGGAGCCTCTTGGGATCTTCCTTTCCTCGGAGGTCTGGAGATCCGGGACCCACAGCTCTTCCCCTGCTTCCAGCCGGGCGATCAGGGCAGGTTTGGGAACGGGGAGTCCTGCTCGGGGATGAAATCAGGCCTGAGCTGAGGGGACTGAAGCCTGGGGCTCTATTTCTCAAAGGGCATAGCTGGAGTTTAAACTCACCCCGTGACTTTCCTGAGGGTTGTGGGAGAGGGGATGTCTGTGGGGGGGGGGGGGGGGGGGAATTGTCAGGATCTGCATGTGCAGGGGACTGGCTGAGGTACGCACAACTCTTCAGTTAAAACTCTGCCTATGCCAGAACCCCCAGAGCTCTCCCCACAGATGGAGCCAGTCCCAGGAAGGAAGATGCACCAAGATCTTGTGTGTGTGCGCATGACAATTAACAGCAGAGAGGGTCATATACTGCTCCTGCCCCAGGAACAGATGGAGGGGAGGGAAGGGGATGAATTAACATGTCTATTAGGTCCATGACTCTCCTATCCTGCTGAAGGAGGCATGGAGGTGAATGGCTCTCACACACTGGGGCTGTAGACTGTGACCCACCCTCCCTCTCATGTAACTGACCAGGAAAGAACCTGACCAGATACAGAAATGCCGGCCCCAGGGCTTTGCTAGCTGAGGGGACAGGAATCCTTACCCAGTGAGGCCACAGTCTCGTAGTTCTCCTGCATGACGTCCCTGTAGAGGGCTCTCTGAGCGGGGTCCAGCAGAGCCCCCTGCCCCACGGTGAAATACACAGCCACCTCCTCGAAGGTCACCCGCATCTGAAACAACAAGGACCCCCACTCAGTACCTGTCCCCCCAGCCACAACCCCCAGTCATGGGGGAAGCAGCACAAAGATAGGGCAGCTCTAGGAGGTCAGAAGAGCCAGCCCCACCTTGCTCAGAGAGCCCAGGGGACTGCAGGGAACAAAGAAAAGGGAGAGCTCCTTGTCCCACCCAGCAGCCGGAGCTAATCCTATTTGCCACCAATACTAGCTGTGGGAAGCAGAGCTCTGGGCAGGGGAGAGGGATCCCAGCATCTCCTCATTCCAGGTAGTGGGTTCAAGCTCCAGTGCTCTGGTCCGTTTTCCCTGCTCTACCCAGTGTCGGTGTTTCTCGATTGGGAAATGGGGGGGGGGGAGGATGTTCACTCCTCCCTCCCCTCCCCCTTTGGATCTGTTCATAAATCAGGCCCTGGGCCAGTGGTTCTCAACTTGTTTCAGTCCACGGATCACCAGGCCAATCAAAAAATGTTCGTGGACCACCTTCTTTTTGAGACATGATAAAAAAGAGCAGACAATAAACATTTTGGTTTGAAATTTATTTCTTACTAAGAGATTTTTGGATTCTCTTCTCGCTGACAAGCTTTTCAGTGTTTGGAGTGGTACCGCTTTCCACTGCAAGCCGATTCCTCTCTTTGGACTGAATGTGCAACAGACACGGAAATCCAGTGTTTGCATAAGCTGATGCAAATGGCAAAAGAAATCTGTCTGCGTGTGCTGACAGATTTGGGTAACTCCCGCTCGGTCATGCTGACCCAAAATTTCTCTATGGTAGACTGCTGGTACACGTCTTGAGCCACAAAATCATTTTTCAGGTCTAAGAATTCTTCTTGCAGGTGACGCTAAGGAGGACGTGCCACGTGCTTGTGAACACGGCGTAAAGCAGATTAATGGTGGCGCCTGCTCACGCCGTGTGACTTTGGACAATGTTCCTGGGGACCACCGAAAAAGTCACCATGGACCACCAGTTGAGAACCACAGCCCTAGGCTGAGCATGTCTCCGCAGGTTTATCACTCCCTGTCCCCTCCCTGGGTATTTTCTGCCCCTCCCCCTCTACAGCAACCCTCCCCAGAAGATCCCTCCAGAACCCCCCTACCTGAGTCAGCTCCAGCACAGCCATTTCCCTGGGGAGATGGGAAGATCTGGAATAAAATGGGGTCGTTATTCTTCTGGTCGTTATTCTTCTGGAGTAAAATGGGGTCGTAATTAGCCTGAGTCCATGTCACACTCCAGGTCCCCCCAGGCGCTTTCCCTGAAGACAGACACTCTAGCCTCCGCCATGCTGGGAAACCCTCAGTTATTCAGAACAACCAAGACCGGTCTCCTCCTGCTGGGAATACTCTCAGGAGACGTTTTCAAACCCTGCCAGGAACAATCTCTGAACCACACCCTAGAAAGGGGCAGAACCAATGGAGCCACTTTGGGGGATCCCCTGACAGTTCCTTGCCAGAGCACCCCATTCCCCAGCGCAACAGGAACTGGATTTTCCTCTCTTCTTCTTCCCAGGACAGTCAATCTGCTCGAGGAAAGGGGCTGCAGGGAATGGAGCTGGGTGGAGTGGGTAGAACTGGGAACCTCTCTTCCTACTTCTTATGCCTGCTGCCAAATGAAATTTGGCAGGTCACCATATGAAATGAATAGGCAACAGGTTTAAAACAAACAAAATGAAGATTTTCTTCACTCAGTGCACCGTCAACCTGTGGAACTCCTTGCCAAAGGATGTGGTGAAGACTAAAACTTTAACAGGGTTCAAAAGAGCTAGATAGATTTATGGAGGTCCATCAGTGCCTATTAGCCAGGATGGGTAGAAAAGGTGTCCCTAGCCTCTGTTTCTCTGGAAATGGATGACAGGAGAGGGAACAGGTGATGATTATCCAGCAGACAGGATACTGGGCGAGATGGACCTTTGGTCTGGCTGTTCTCAAGTCCTGCCCTTGCCAGGCTCTCCCCTTCTCACTCCTGCAGGGAAGATCTGGTTACTGCCCTGTCATTCCTGGGGCATTTCCCCTCCTCTAGCAACTGTCCCAGCTCACAGGAGTGAGAGACAGGATGCACCCAGGCCAGTAGCTCTGGGACTCGCAGACATCTGGGAAAAGAGCCGGGGCAAGGAGGTTTGTGCAGAGTGCCTTCCCTGCCCTGCCCCAGCACTTACCCCCAGCTCTCTCTCCTCACTTGGGAGTCCATGGCAGAGCTGGGGCTTGCCCAGAGTGGCTCCCAACACAAACCCTGCTGGGCAGCAGATGCTCAGCCCAGGCCCCCTGATCACAAAGGGGCCTTGCGTGTTGGCTCTAAGGTGCCAGTGTCCTGAGCACAGAGACTGACACCGGCCCCCTCGGCCTTAGCAATGACCAGAGCCCTCTGCCGGGGGCAGCCAGTCACCCACCCCCCCTGTGCTGCCCCTCCAGCCCTCAGTCAGCCCAGCCCATGCTGAGCTCATTGGCCCTCTGCACTCGGTGTGGAGCTGGACCCGTTTCATAACGTTGTTTAACTGACCAAAGCCGAACTGAACGGAACCAATGAATAATACACACGGGCCCGCTCGATTCCTTCCCTGCTGCTGCTCCCAGTGACTCTGGTGTGACACCGAATCCTGCCCAGGAACCAGGGCAGGCCCCTGTTCAGCCCCATGCACTGAACAGAGGGGTCAGAGCCTAAAAGCAGGAGACTGTAAATCACAGAGTGAATTGTGAGGGCTGGGCAGTGTTTGGGGGGAGGGGGAGGGCAGAGGCTATAAGGGAGTGGGAGGGGGAACGGGGAGGGAGGGGGGTGGAATTTGCCTTGTAATTTCTGAGCCCCAGGGCAGAATTCCCCTGACACTGTCCCCCCCACCCCCATGCTTGTTTGGCCAGTTGTAGGGAAGATTGGGTGGAGCAGCCCCCTCCCCGTCTCCTCCTGCCACTGGATCCCTCCCCCTTCCCCTGCCTCCTCTCCCCAGCCAGGTTGCCCTTGTCCCATGTTACCCCTCCAGCCTCCCCACAGCCCCTCCGCTTCTCCCCCCCCTCAGTGTCCCAGCTCTGCCCCCCCCAGCCCCAGAATTCTCCCCCCGCTCTGGCTCACCACGTGGCTGCCCCGCCCCCTGCAGATCCTGGGGCTGCAGCTCCCCTCTGCCCCGCGCACCGGCTGCAGGGAGCAGCGCCTTGGGGGCGGGGCTCACCAGCTCCGGGGCTGCCTGGGGGCGGAGCCCTGCGGCCAGGCTGCGGGAACAGGGCTGCTCCGCCCGGCGCCCCCTGGGTCCTAGCGCCTGCGTCGTATCTGGGGCTCTTTGCCCCCCACGCGTGTCCCTGCTGCGAGCCCCGCCCTGAGCTGCGCGGGCTGCTCCCCTCCTGCGGGCCACGCAGCTGCCAGGGCGATGGCTCCAGCTCCTCTGGATATTTGTGGGGGCTGTAGGGAAAACCCTCCAGTTCTCCCCCCTTCACCCTTCTGCCGTTTGCTGCTGGGAGCTGCTCTCACACCTGCCTCCTCCTTGGCTGCCTCCCCAGGGCAGTGATCTGGGCGGGCTGGGACAGTCCTATCCCGGTTTGGCACCTCTCCCCGGATTGTCTGGCCCAGGGCTACCAGGCTGGGGGGGGGAGAGGGTTCTTCTGTTGTTTCCCCACCTCAGCCTTTGCTCCAGGGCTGACAAGTAGTGGTGTGTGGGGTAGATAGATAGCTGTGCCGGATACAGGGGACCGTAGCCCATAGTAGGGCTATTTCTTTATGTTTCACTGTTTGTTTTGTTGCAATAGGTTCTAAAAGGTTTGTAAATGTGTATTAGAGCAGTTCTGGCTGTAATGCCAGGGACATGTTGGCCACATTCTGTACCCTGAGCTAAGGCAAAGTTTGCATGCAGACGTTTGGGGTCTTACACCCGGAAAGGGGGTGATGAGTCTAAGGTCCATATAAGGTCGAGACCTTTAATACAGTTACATAAAGGATGCTTTGACACAAGGTGGTTGGGGGGGTGGGGTAGCTAAGTGCAGACCCTCTTTACAGGGGATACCACATCTGGGAACTTGAAATACCAAAGGTGAGAAGGAACTAATGTCATTCATGTGTGTGTGTGTGTGTCAGTTTTCCCCTATCCCAGTTCTGCTCCCCCAGCCCCGATTCTTGTGTGTTCCCGCTTCCCTCTAGCACCCCACAGCCCCTCCCATCCCCTGCTCCCCCTTCACTGCCCTCTGGCTCTCACAGCCCTGCCCTCTTCAGTCCCCTGCTAGCTCCCTGCTCTGCTCCCCACACGTGGCTGTCCCACACCCTGCAAACCCTGGGGCTGCAGCGGCTTCCCTCTGGCCCAGGCAAACACACCAGCCTATGGAGTAAGAGCATCCAACATTCCTGTGGGTGAGGGAGCTATGGTTGGACATAGAAGGGAAGTGCAGGTGCTCAAGCTCTGAGAGAGGTGACATCTGGAGTATTGTGTCCAGTTTTGGGCCCCTCACTACAAAAAGGATGCGGACGCATTGGAGAGGGTCCAGCGAAGGGCAACCAAAATGATTAGGGGGCTGGAGCATATGACGTATGAGGAGAGGCTGAGGGAGTTGGGTCTGTTTAGTCTGCAGAAGCGAAGAGTGGGGAGGGATTTGATAGCAGCCTTCAACTTCCCGAAGGGAGGTTCCAAAGAGGATGGAGAGAGGCTGTTCTCAGTAGTGACAGATGGCAGAACGAGGAGCAATGGTCTCAGGTTGTGGTGGAAGAGGTCTAGGTTGGATATTAGGAAAAACTATTTTACTAGGAGAGTAGTGAAGCACTGGAATGGGTTACCTAGGGAAGTAGTGGAGTCTCCATCCCTAGAGGTGTTTAAGTCTCCTCTTGACAAAGCCCTGGCCGGGTTGATTTAGTTGGGATCAGTCCTGCCTAGAGCAGGGGGCTGGACTTGATGACCTTCTGAGGTCTCTTCCAGCTCTATGGTTCTATGACCCTCTTATGTTATGCTCCTATGATCCACCATGCCAAAGAGGCTTCTTCATTCTTCTTCAATTACCCTTTGCTTTATCTGTCTATCAGGGTGTAGATAAATCTATGTATTAAATATATTATTTCATATGACTTGACATTGTGCCTCTCCATATAACCGTGTAACTTTGTGTTAGAAGCTGAATCCATATAACCTTGTAACTTTGTTTTCTATTTAGAAAACTTGTAGAAAACTGAGTATATAGTTAAAGTGGTAAAAATGTCTTTTGCTAGGAGTAGAATAAGATCTTCCCGCTACTCTCTTCCCCCCCACTCTGTAATCAATTGCCCTGTTGAATGAATGAGATGTGAATGAGTAAGACGTGGGAGCCAGCAAAAATAGAGTCTTGGACTAGCTAGCTAAATGCAATCCCTCCTGGTGCCCTGCATGTGTACTGTGAAGACGCACCCTTAGATGACATTTTTCATAGAATCATACACTATAATCATAGCACACTAGGGGAGGTCACACCACAAAGCTATTTCGGGATACCAGAGGTATCCCAAAATAGCTACCCCATGTCTGTTGAACACGTCTGCTATTGCAAAATGTAGCGGACACGCTATTTCGGCATCCTTGTAAACCTTGTTGCACGAGAGATAAGGGGTGTCTAGAAATGGTGTTTTATTTCAAAATGTGATGCTGTGTAGACACACCAAATTTTGAAATAGCTTATTTATAAAAAGAATTGAAATAGCGCAAATTGCATATCTTATTTTGCAGATGCACCCTTAAAACAGGAAGGGACCTCAAGAGGTCATCAAGTCCAGTCCCTTATCCTCACAGCAGGACCAAACACCATCTAGCTCATCCCTGACAAGTGTCTGTCTAACCTGCTATTAAATATCTTTAGTGCTGGAGATTCCACAACTGCTCTAGGTAATTTATTCCAGTGTTTAACCACCCTGACAGGTATGAAAAGACTGGGGTAGCTGGTGCATATTAGCAATTAGATTGTCCTAATGACACTGCACAGGGCAGGACATTTTTCACAACCCTGAGTGATGTAACGCTGAGCGTGTGTTTGTTTCCTCCCCTTTATCTTTCTTTTCCTTTCTGCTTCTTCCAACCCCTCTGCTCCAGTTCTTTACCTATGTGGTTTCTGCATACTTCTTCCCTTATCTTCTCTTGCTCCTCCTCCCAGGCTCTCTGTTTACTTCACCTCATCTGTTCCTGAGTGCAATTGGTATCAGGTGGGACAGGAAGTTCCCATGATCAGGAAAACTATTTCTGATGCAGAGCAGGAGGAACGGAGAACAAAGCCCAGAAAGTTCCCAGCAGCCATGGCCTCAGCACCTCCTGTACTGGAAATGCAAGAGGAAACTAAGTGCCTCATCTGCTTGGAACATCTGACAGACCCAGTGTCCATAGACTCTGGGCATAACTTCTGTCGAGGCTGCATCACTCAGTACTGTGAGATGTGGGCAGAGGGGGACTATGACCCCTTGTGCTGCCCCAGCTGCAGAGCCCTGATCTGGAAGGGGACTCTCTGGCCCAACTATCAGTTGGCAAATATTGTGGAAAAACTCAAACAACTGGATTTCAAACCAGGAACAGTGACACTGTGTGAGAGACATGGCAAAGCCCTGGATCTGTTCTGTGAGGAGGACGGGGAAGCCGGGTGTATGGTTTGCTGGAGATCCCAAGCACAGATCTCACCCGGTGCTGCTCCTGGATGAGGCTAGCCAGACACACAAGGTAGGACACACTCTAGATCCAGGTTAATTCCATCCTTCCCTGTTCACACTCAGTCTTTCAAATCTATAAAATCTCCCATTCCCCCAGATGTTCTCCCTTGATTTCTGGTTCTGCCTAGGTCTCTCCCTTGCAGGGCCCTTTCTCCAGAAAGGTGCAGGGAGCCCTGGCTAGTGCTGCTCCAGGGAACTTGCACTGGTGTACAAACATCTTAGCTGATTCTGTTTGGCTTCACCTGGATTCCTCACCCAGTTAGATCTGGGTATTCTATTACCAGTATCACCTACCTGACTGTTAGCTCCACTGGTGTCCATCCTCCTACTCACTAATGTGCCTTTCTCCATTGCTGTATTCTCTCTTGATTTTCTTCCCAGTCTATATTCGACTCATGCATGGAGATTGCACGAGTATCTTACAACTATCTCCGAGGAGTTCCTTGTTTAAACTCTTTTAATCGGTTGCGCCAATCTATTTGCCATTAGGCGTAGGAGCAGCACGGGTGCAGTACAGCCCAGCCGTAGGCTGTCTGGTGAGTTGGGTTCCCCTGTAGTGCAGTGGTTCCTGCTCTAGGGTATAACAAGATGATTCAGCCTTTGAATGCGCTTTCCAGTGAGTGCCATGTCTGCACTACAATCAATTAAAGGACAGGGTTGCGCTTGAATGAGGGAACATACATAAACTCACAATCCGGGTCAAGTAATATGGGGTTATGTTTTATCTTTTGTCCATGCTGTAACAAACCGTTTGCCAGATCAACAGAAGCTGAGGTTTGCAGACTTCTGCGGTTGGGACACCGTCTCACCCAGATACCGGTCATATCTTATTTACAGTTTCCCGGGCCTGAGAAAGGGGAACTTAGGTCTGGACCTCTCACCCACACAGGATGCGGGGTAAATACCCTCCGACTCAGCAAATGTATTATTAAATATAAGTCCCAAATAATTGGTTCAGGCTGAGTTGAGCAATTAGGACACAGATTGCGATAGAGATCTACAAAGACCCATGGCAACGAATTGACGTATATGATAATAAGTTAAGAGCAATGATATATTGACCAATAGGAAAAGAACACTTCAGCATTAGAAACACCTCCTATTGAATATGCATAAAACATGTTATTGTCAGCGTCACTTAGTATAAAAGTGGGACCCCAGCCCCAGGGATGATGGGGAGGAGAAGATGTAGTCCTTGGAAGGGCCTTGTGACGATGGGGAAGGTGAAGGTAATGAGAAAGATGATGGGCTAACACCTAAGATTGTTCTAGAAGGAATGATGGTAAGGAAATATGAATGGACATTCCCTGTCTTATGAAATTGAGGTGTTTGTGACTGTGCTAACCTTATGAATAAACTGTAAATATTGTAAATATACGAGGGTTTCTATATTGTGCGCGTTGCAACTGTGCACATCAGGGTTCCCAATCATTGTATAATTGAATACTGGGCCTGATCCTGGGCAGAGAACCTGTTAGCCCTAAAGGTGGGTAATTAGAATTTAACATAATCTTCACTCAGGCTACATTTTATATTAGTGAAGGAATGAATACCATTTCCTTATTCTATTTATTCACACCATTCATGATTTTCTAGACCTCTAAAATTTCCCCCTACCCTTTAGTCATTTATTTTCCAAGCTGAAAAGTCCTAGTCTTGTTAATCTCTCCTCACAGGGAAGCTGTTCCTTACCCCTGATCATTTCTATTGCTCTTTCAGTACCTTTTCCAAATCCAATATAACTTTTTTAGATGGGGCAAAGAGATCTGCACACAGTATTCAAGAAGTGGGGGTGTACAATGACTTTATGTAGAGGCAATATGGTATTTTCTTTCTTCTTATCTATTCCTTTCCAAGGATATGTCTAGACTACAGGCTTTTGTCAACAGAAGTTTTGTCGACAGATACTGTCAACAAAGCTTCTGTCGACAAAGAGCAGCTAGACTACATCCAGTTCTGTCGACAAAGCAAGCTACATGACAGTGTAGGCACAAAGGACAGAGTAGATGCAGAGTAGATACAGAACTCTGTCGACAAAAGGCGTTATTCCTCGTAGAATGAGGTTTACAGCCATCGACAAAACTGCTGAGTTCTGTCGACGTTGTGTCGACAGAACTTGGCGGTAGTGTAGACGCAGGCATAGTTTTGTCAACAAAAGTCCACTTTTGTCGACAAAACCCTGTAGTCTAGACAGACCCCTAATGATTCTGTTAGTTTTTTAGTTTTTAGACTGCCATTGCACAGTGAAAAGATGTTTTCAGGGAACAATCCACAAGGATTCCAAGATCACTTCCTTGAGTGGTAACAGCTCTTTTAGACCCCATCCTTTTTGTGTGTATAATTTTTCCATGTGCATCATTTTGCATTTATCAGCACAGAATTCCATCTGCCCTAGTGCTGCCCAATCATGCGGGATTTTTTGTGAGATCCCTTTGAAACTCTTTGCATTCGGCTCTAGACTTATTTATGTTACAAATTAATTTGTATTATGTGCACATTTTTCCACCTCACTGTTTACTCCCTTTCAAAGAACATTGATAAGTTTAACAGTACTGGTCCAAATGTACATCCCAGCAGCACAACCCTCATTCCTTCTCTTTTTTCCCTCTGACTTTTAAGTGGAGTACCCGGCAATGTTTCCATGATGATCTAATGATCCTTCAGTGACTTGATGCTAAGCCTTTTGTTATCTTAATCACCTTGTCTCCCTCTGTTTAGGAGAGCTCCTTGTCCCACAGACAAGGCTGCAGGCAGCTCAAACTCTGTTGCAGTTAAGAACTAACTGCCTCTGCAGCCAGGGCATGGGCTTTAAGCAGATCTCCTGTATGAAATCCAGGGGAGTCCTAGTGAGGACGTTCTCAGATCCCTCCTCTGGTGGGAGGGAAGGAGAGAGGAGAAACGAGACACAAGCTGCACCAGGGCTGGGGCATCAGGGACTCAAAAAAGGTCTCTGGGAAGGGCTGGCAAGCCATGGTCAGCGTAGCAAAATAATGCAGCAGAGCGGGGGCAGGGAAGACAAGCCCCCTTTTTGTGTTACGGGCTGGTTTCTTTTTGTGGGTGGCTGGAGAGTGCTGCTTGGACTGCGCCTGCAGCCACCTCGTGGCTATTCCAAAACAGAACCCGAGTGAGGAAAACGAATTGGCCTGGTGTGGGACTGATTTACTCCAGGTCCCTCACAGCCGGGGTGTGGGGGGGAAATGCTCATCCCTGTGAGGTGCAGCAGGTGCATAGAGTCTGGGTGAACCCCTGGTTTGGGGAGGCAGCCTATGGCTAGCCCCCCAGCCCCACCCCTTCTGTGCCCACCGGCCCCAGACCCAACCACTGGCCCTGGGCCTAGGGTTGCTGGGCAACATGGCCAGTGGTTGCCAGAGCATGCAATAACCCTATGGGTGGCACAGCCCCAGCCTCAGCCAGCTCTGGGACCTGCTGAAGCCACCCCCCCCCCCCACACACACACAGCTGAGCCTCTCACCCAGCCCCATTGCTGGGTTGCTGGAGTGGCCCCAGGAGTGCACCGTGGGGCCCCCTTCCTGCCCCAGCCACTGGGGGCCGACTAGAGGCAGCGCACGGTGAAACCTCATCCAGCAGTTTGGAAAGGCAATGCCTTCCCCTGCCTAGAATACCCATCACCCAGGAGCAGGTGCCTGTGCACACTGCAGAAGTAGCACTTACTGCCCAGGCTGAGGGACTGTATTCCCAGTCCCTGAGGGGCAGAGGCAGCTCCCTGGGACCCAGGCCTGTGCCAGCCAGAACAGAGCTGCTGGGGAGGGTGAGAATTGGCCCCAACCGTCCCCAGGGCTGAGCTCTGCCTCTCACACTTCGGCTCCCTCTCCCCTGCGACGGTGACTCTGGACCCAGACACGGCTCATCCTGTTCTCCTCTTGTCGGAGGATGGGAAACGTGTGAGACATGGCTACACGCGGCAGCCACTGCCCGGCACCCCGGAGAGATTTGACACTGTGCTCTGTGTGCTGGGTTGCGAGGGGTTCACCACAGGGACATATTGCTGGGAGGTGGATGTCGGGGGGTGAGCGATGCTGGGCTGTGGGGGTAGCCAGAGAGTCTGAGCAGGAAGGGATGGATCAGCTGTGATCCCAAGGGGGGGATCTGGGCTGTGCAGTAGTTCTGGGATCAGTTCCAGGCTCTCACTGACCCGGTGACCCCCCTGCCTCTGAGCCAGGCCCCCCAGCAGGATCCAGGTTTGTCTAGACCGTGACCAGGAGCAGGTGACATTTATCAATGCTGCAGTCGAGGCCTTGATCTTCACTTTCCCGCCGGGCTCCCTCCCTGGGGAGAGAATCCGACCCTGGCTCTGGGTGGGAGGATTCCGGCTCAGCCTGTGCCCCTGAGACCCGGAGCTAAACCTCCCAATTAGGACAATTAAATGAGCATCTCCAGCCTCCGGCATCCCAGTCTCTGCGACCCTGCAGGACTCCGGAGCGCCTGCTTGCTGCTGACATTCTAGCATGCAGCCCGTCTGGCTCCGACGGCTCTGGGGAATCTCTGGGTTCTCAAGCCGGAGATGATGCAGGGGGTGATGCAGGTGGGGGAGCCCGTCTCTTTCTACCCATGGGCTCTGATGCCTGCTTGTCACTGTTCACTATTATTCACGACGGCAGCGGGAGCCAGAATGACCTGGCATCCTGCTTGGCTCGGCCGCTCTCTCCCAGCCCCCCTGCGCCCCACTTTGCCATGGCGGTGGAAAGTGGAGAACCCTGGGAGGACAGAGGGAGTGCGGCTTTGTGGAGCAGGCTACCTAGCCACTCCAGCTCCCGCTGCCGTGCTGGGTCAGTTCTCGCTCCAGCTGTGTGCATCATCCGTGCAAGTGAAGTGATGGGATTGTGGTGCAGGACTGTCACTAAAACGTGCTGGAAGTTGGGGAATCAGAGGAATTAGCTTCCCAGGGACAAGCGCCAATACCCAGGCAGGGTGTCAAACAGCTGCTAACAGCCAATGCCCAGCCAGGGCGCTACAATGCAATGGACTTTCCTGCACAAGGCCGCACCAGGGGAATTTCTCAGCCTGGCTTGGAAACCCAGTGATGCTGGGGTTTGAGCTGTCCCAAGCACATGGACTGGGTCTAAATGCCAAACACAGGGGCCCCAGCCAGGCCTGACTCCGGCCCCAAGGTGCTGCAAGCAACACAGACAGTATAGGGTTACCTGGTTTTGAACCAGACAGTCCAGTATTTGAGCTTTTCGTTCGGGAAACAAATTGAGAAAATATCAATGAGACAATAGAAATGTCCGGTATTTTCTGAATACGATGTAACGTAGATTGGGATGGAATGTCAAGTGTGTCCGGTATTTTTGTTGAAACCATCCTGCAACCCTAAGTCTGAAGACTCCAGCCAAGGGGACTGGCCCAGATCCCAAGGGTGAAATCCATGTACTCTGGACTGCAGCATCCGGGGAGGGAGAAAAACGTCGTTGGCCAGTCTAAGAGCAAGGAGAGGTTCGACTGCGGGTCTGCGCTTTCTTTTTCCTTTGGTAACTAACTGACTTTTTGCCTAACACTCGCACTCACAGATATTCTATCTCGGCAGTCAATAAACTTCATTTACAGTTTATTTTTACCCATGAGTTTGCGAGCAGGATGTGGCAAATCTACTCCAGTATCACAGAGGCTGGTGGACAACCTTTTTCTATGGATACTGTGGTGAACAAATTAACGAAGGAGACAGTATATTTCTGAGATGCAGTGTTGGGAATCGGGGGGGATCTGGCTGGGATCTGTCTATATGGCTGTGTCCAGACTCCATGCCTCCGTCGACGGAGGCATGTAGATTAGCCAGATCGGAAGAGGGAAATGAAGCCGCGATTAAAATAATCGCGGCTTCATTTAAATTTAAATGGCTGCCCCGATCTGCCGATCAGCTGTTTGTCGGCAGATCGGGAGAGTCTGGACGCGATGCCCCGACAAAGAAGCCTTTCTTCATCGACACAGGTAAGCCTCGTGAAACCAGGTTTACCTGTGTCGATGAAGAAAGGCTTCTTTGTCGGGGCATCGCGTCCAGACTCTCCCGATCTGCCGACAAACAGCTGATCGGCAGATCGGGGCAGCCATTTAAATTTAAATGAAGCCGCGATTATTTTAATCGCGGCTTCATTTCCCTCTTCCGATCTGGCTAATCTACATGCCTCCGTCGACGGAGGCATGGAGTCTGGACACAGCCTATGTGATTAGCTGGAGTGGGCAGGGAGGACACCCCTGAGCCTCTGTTTGTGTCAGAGGCTGGGAATGGGCGGCAGGGGAGAGATTGCTTGGTTCATTCCCTCTGGGGCACCTGCATTGGCCGCTGTGGGCAGGCAGGCCACTGGGCTGGCTGGGTCTTTGGTCTGACCCAGCCTGGTTCTTTATGGTCTTATGAGTGATTCCGGGAGCCTCTGTGCAATCTGGCTGGGTGTGGGGCGCCATTGCTTTCTCCAACACATCTTCCATGCGCTGGACCGATGGGAGAAACAGGGACAATCCGAGCAACCTTTAAAATTGCTTTTGCAACTGAGGTATGTCTACACTACAGCGCTATTTTGAATTAACTTAATTCGAAATAGTTAATTCAAATTAAGCTAATTCAAAATGACGCATCTGGACACACAAACTAATTCAAAATAGCGTTCTTCTAATTCGAAATAGCACGTCCACATTGAGTGGACCCTGAACTGAAGTTAAAGCTGGCTGGAACCAGTGCCGGCAGGGCATCAGGTTAGGACTTAGTGCGTGGGGCTGCTGCTTCAGGCTAACTGAGCTCCGTGCTTAAAGCGCCCCTGATGGCCCTGGCGTACGTCTGCCACAACTCTTTAATTTTGAGGCGCACTGCTCCTGGGTGCGCCTGTGGCCTTTTCTGGCCATGGTGGCCACTATGCATTCCTCCGCCTAGTGTGGAGATTGTGGACACTGGGGGCCTCCCCCTAAACCTCATGGAGGTCCATGATCTCCGCACTAGTCCACGAGGGCGTGCGCCGTCTATGGGCCCTGGCTGGCCCCTGGGTGCTGGGGGACTGGGCGGGAGATGGCTGGCTGCCACTGGCTGGCATTGTGCGGCCACTGGGTGAGGGTTTGCAGCTGCTGGCAGGCCTGGCTCTTGCACGTGCCCAGTGGCCAGACTCTACCCCTTTAAGGGCCCTGGGGCTGGGGAAGAGGAGAAGAGTTTTCCTGGTTGTGCCCAGAGAGGCCACCGAGGGAAACTGGGAAGGGCTGGAGGCCCCCTAATTCGAAATAAGTGTCTACACAGCGCTTATTTCAAATTAGCTATTTCGAATTTGGTGTTATTCCTCGTAGAATGAGGTTTACCAAATTCGAAATAAATGCTCCACTATTTCGAATGTATTTCAAAATAGTGGTTTGCAGGGCTCAACAAATAATGCAATCTACTTGCCCGTGACGAGTAGATTGCAACCTGGAAGAGCCGGGTTCAGGTGATCTGCGCATGCACAGAATGATCTGCGCATGTGCAGATCGCTGGACAGCGCTGCAACGGTTCGGCGAGCCCTGGTGGTTTGGCTGTGTAGACGCTATTGAAGTTAATTTGAAATAACAGCTATTATTTTGCATTAACTTTGCAGTGTAGACATACCCTGAGTGAACAAAATAAGTGGGCTTGTGAGCAACCCAAAAAGATCCTTCTCGAGTGGAAAACTGCAAACGGACTTCTCTGCAACATGGCAGGAAGGTTTCTCACGGGGAAAACTACACGCTGTTTGGAAAGGGATGCACCATCCAGGGATGGATGATGACTGGGGGGCTTGCCACCAACCTGTGGCTCCCTGCCCTGTCCTGCTTTGTGGATTGGTCCTGCTTCGGATAGGGGTCTGGACTCGATGACTCCTGAGGTCTCTTCTAGCCCTGGGATTCTGTGATTAGAATCATAGAACTATAGAGCTGGAAGAGACCTCAGAAGGTCGTCAAGTCCAGCCCCCTGCTGTAGGCAGGACCAATCCCAACTAAATCAACCCGGCCAGGGCTTTGTCAAGCCGAGACTTAAACACCTCTAGGGATGGAGATTCCACCCCCTCCCTAGGGAACCCAGCCCAGTGCTTCCCCACCCTCCTAGGGAAATAGTTTTTCCTAACATCCAACCTGGACCTGTAACTTGAGACCATTACTCCTTGTTCTGCCACCCGTCACTATTGAGAACAGCCTCTCTCCGTCCTCTGTGGATCCTCCCGTCGGGAAGTTGATTCTCTGATTCTATGATCCCTGCCAGAGGTAATGCCAGACAGCTCTGGTGCCACCCGCTACGGCTCCCAGTTCAGGCAGGGTTAGTACGGGCGGGGAGGGGGAGCCCTGAGGCAGCAGGCAGAGTTGCTGGGCCTTCACTGAGACTCTGCAGCATGGCAGGGATGCTGGGGATGGGGGAGGGAGCCACTTGTGAGTGCTGCCCCCCGATGCGATCATGCCCCATGATAAGAAATGGGAAGCCCTGTGCTTTTGGGCCTCCACATTTTTACCAGTGTGTCCGTGTATGGACACGGCACTGACGACCGCTTCCTCCACCCAGGGTGTGTGCAGCAAATAGGGTGGCCAGGGGTCCGGTTTGGAACCAGACAGTCCAGTATTTGCACTTTCTGTCCGGGAAGCGAATGGAGACAGGAGAAATGTCCGGTATTTTCTAAAGAAGACATAATGTAGCTCGGGGTGGAATGTCAAGTGTGACCGGTATTTTTGTTGAAACCGTCTGGCAACCCTCGGCGGCAAAGCCGGTGCCTAACTCCATGGGGGAGGGGTAGCACCTGCCCCCCTCACGGTCTCTCCCGCGGGCCAGTTTAGGATGGTTTTCCAGCTAGCTTGCTGTGTTTGTGGATGCAGCCATTGGGGCAATGCGTGGTGGGGGGAGAAGTGGGGGCACACGCCCCCCCAAATGCCATGGGCGAGAGGGGCAACGGGCCAGCAGCTGATGAGGGCGGAGTCTTTGGGGCAGCCAGGGGGACTAGTCGGGGGGCTGGCATGAGCACGAGGGCCCCAGCCCCAGCACTTATGCGCAGTGAGGGGGAGGGGGGAACAGAGCAACCCATCCCCCAGCCTGCTCCACTCCCCTGGCTCCTGGCCACATTGCACAGGGAAGGGGATGAGACTGCCCCCCTCCCCCCACCCTCGCCAGCAGGAAGCAGAGTGACATGGTCAGGGGCTGGGGCTGGGTTGCTCTGCTTCTACTCGCCACTGCTGGGGAGTGTGTGTGTGTGGGGGGGGGGACCCAGCCTCCTCTGCCAGCACCCGGCTGCCCCCCACAAGTCCCCTGGGTCACAGAACTTGGGGGTGGGGCCTTGGGATTCAGGTAGGGATGTTGACTATCAGGTACTTGAATAGTCAAGTAACCTCATGAATTCTTATCAATTAGCCGACTATTCTGTAGCCTCGGGGGTGGGGTCTGCAGCCAGTGTGCTCTGGCCCCAATTGCAAGGAGCCCCCTGCCATGCCGCGCCACTGCCTGTGTCTACACAGCGCCACATTTTGAAATAAACCGCGATTCCAAGACGTCCCTTAATCCTCATGGAATGAGATTTACAGGGACGTCGGAAGAGCGAGCCCGTTACGTTTCGAAATAGTGGGTTTATTTCAAAGAGGCAGATCAGCGATTTCGGGACACCCGATCCACTCGCCTCCTGCCCGCAGTGCAGAGACCCTGTGCAGCAGAGAAACCTCCGGCCCAACAAGCAGCTGGCAAATGTCATAGAAATAGCCAAGCGGCTGAGTCTGCAGGCAGCGCGAGCAGCAGGGGGGAAGGGGATGTGCGGGGCACACCAGGAGCCTCTCAAACTATTCTGCGAAGAGGACCGAAGCCCCATCTGTGTGGTCTGCCATCTCTCCCAGGCTCACCGGGCGCACACGGCGGTGCCCATAGAGGAAGCTGCTCAGGAGTACAAGGTAGGGGACTGCTTCCAGGTGCTTTGGAAGTTAACGACAGGGCAAGCTGCCTGTGCCAGGCGGGCCTGCCTGGTTCAGCTCTGAAAAGCCTGAGCGGTCTGGAAAATGACACACAAGGTAAATGCTACGGATGTGGCAAGAGCAGCGAAACATGGCATGGCTGGGTGGCAGGAAGGGCTGACCATGGAGACTTGGAAAGCTTTCTAACACGAGAAACTTTTCCTCGAGAAAAAAAACAGGACTATGTAGCACTTTAAAGACTAACAAGATGGTTTATTAGGTGATGTATCCCCGGAATAGCGCTGCCGTGGAGACGTTCCTTTACTGTCCCCTCTCTATGTGGAGTTTTACAAAATGGAAAACTTAAAATGGGTTGGTCAGGCATTTTGAGGGATGGGGCCGGACTGTAAACTTTAGACTGCAAAGTCATAAAGTTTAGCATATTTATCACAATGTCGCCCTTCTGTGCCAGGGTTTGCTCCTGATTAGAGAGTTCCTGACGTTTTTATGACTTATCAGCAGGAACTGCCTCTGACCTTAATCCAGAGAGCCCAGTAGCCCAGCTGGTCCCAGGTGAGTGGCTAGAGCCGGGTGACTCAACTTGGGTAGCCCCGGAGGCCACAATGACACTCACAGCACATGCCGAGGGCTGCAACTTAAGTGTGGTTGCATAGACATGCAAATATGCAGGCAAATAGCTTCTTTCACACTGTCGGGCATGAATACAAAGATTAAGGCAAAACTACACAACAGACAGGCCCCATTTAAGTCAGTTCTGTTGATATTAATAACATGCAACATTTACCCAATTTCCACCCATAGGACAGCACTTTTACGGAGCAATGACAGTCCAGGTATTTAACCACTGAAACGCGCCTCAACAGACGACCTTTATATTGACTACTTTTTGGTTTTAGCTCCCACCTGTGGGCCACAAACAAATGGGCCGCGGACCGCACGTGGCCCATAGGTCGTGTGTTGAGTAGCCCTCGACTAGATGTTCAACAAGCTATAAACCTGCAATAAAATCACACGGGGGCTGTCTCGGCAAACTTGCTGAGTCAACCTGGACTATTTCAACTGCTGGTACTTCTCTTAACACCCCAAACCTTAGATTCCTGCTCCTGCAAGCTCATGGGCCCCCGGCAGATCCTGATGCATCTAGGAAGCCCTAGAGCAGTGGTCACCGACCAGTAGATAGGGATCTATGGAGGAGACCATGGCACCTTTGACAGGGGATCCTGACAGGCTTGGCCTGGAAGCTGTCAAGTGCCGGCACTTCATCTGCCCCTCTCAGCACTTCTGTGCTGCTCCTGCCCTCTGCCTTGGAGCTGACACTCACCCCTGGGAGCTCCTGTTTGCTGTGCAGGGCACGGGAAGAAGAGGAAGAGGGGTGCTGATGTCAGGGTGCCCCTCCCCCCACCTTGTACCCCATCTCCACAGGTAGGGGGCAGAGATGGAGGGAGTTTTCTGGCTGCTTTAGGGAGTAGGGGTGAACCTGCCTTAGTCCCCTGCATCACCACCCAGAAGCCACCGGTGGGAAGCAGTGCCCAGCTGGAGCCAGCATTCCAAACCCTGGCCCCAGACCTGAACCCCTCCTGCACCCCAAACTCCTGCCCTAGCCCCGAGTCCCCCTGCACCCTGAACTCCTTTGCTGCTCAGCTAGCGCAGTTCAGAACCCCTCCCACACTCCAGATCCTTTAGCTCAAGATCAAAGTCTATATTCCCCTCCCCGGCACCTCAGCCCTCTGCCCCCAGCCTGATAAAAGTGAGTGAGGATGGGGGATGGAGTGAGCAGGGGCAAGCATGTTTTGGTTTGAAGTGGATCCTGGATTGCCCTTACATTCAAAAAGTGATCTCATGCTTAAAAAGGTGGGAGACCCCTGCCCTAGTGCCTCTCCACGTAGCACTGGGGGCTGGTTGCAGGGCCAGAGCTCAGCCTCGTGGTACGGTTTTCACAGAAGCCCAGGGCTGTGATGTGAACAAACAAACAAACGGCATGAGCCAAAGTCCCAGGAAGGGAAACACCCAGGTGCTGCTAGAGGTGGGGCTTTTTTCCGAGCTCAGGGAAGTGACACCAATCCAGGGACACTGCCTGGAGGCAGCCATGGGTTCAGGGACCTCTGCAGAAAGTCTCCAGAATGAAGCGACCTGTCCCATCTGTCTGGAGTACTTCAGAGAACCTGTCACTCTGGAGTGCGGGCACAATTTCTGCCAGGCCTGCCTCAGCCGGTGCTGGGAGGCACCCGATCCACTCGCCTCCTGCCCGCAGTGCAGAGACCCTGTGCAGCAGAGAAACTTCCGGCCCAACAAGCAGCTGGCAAATGTCATAGAAATAGCCAAGCGGCTGAGTCTGCAGGCAGCACGGGCAGCAGGGGGGAAGGGGATGTGCGGGGCACACCAGGAGCCTCTCAAACTATTCTGCGAAGAGGACCGAAGCCCCATCTGTGTGGTCTGCCATCTCTCCCAGGCTCACCGGGCGCACACGGCGGTGCCCATAGAGGAAGCTGCTCAGGAGTACAAGGTAGGGGACTGCTTCCAGGTGCTTTGGAAGTTAACGACAGGGCAAGCTGCCTGTGCCAGGCGGGCCTGCCTGGTTCGGCTCTGAAAAGCCTGAGCGGTCTGGAAAATGACTCACAAGGTAAATGCTACGGATGTGGCAAGATCAGCGAAACATGGCATGGCTGGGTGGCAGGAAGGGCTGACCATGGAGACTTGGAAAGCTTTCTAACACGAGAAACTTTTCCCCGAGAGGCTGAGTCCTTTTGAAACCCAGTTCCCTCTGGCGAAACGGGGGGACTCTGCGGAGCAGGTGCTATGACACATTAAATCACAGCGCCAGCAGGCCAGTCTGTGTCTCAGTCACCATCCAGCTGGAGAACGCGGGGGTCCAAAGCTGGTGAGGGCATTGCTGATTGTATCACGGCCTGTTGTTCACGGCATCTCAGTAGCCGCTACCATGCCCAGATGAGATCTGACCTAGATTCGGCTGGACCCTACCCAAAATAGTGTGAGGGACAGTTCCAGCCCTGAGCAAGGCTCATCAGCCAAGTAAAATGCAGGGTGAGAAGGGAAACTGAGGCCCAGAGAGAGGAAGTTAATTGGCTGAGATTGCCTTGAGCATGGGTTCCCAAACTGGGGGAGGCATGTGAAGAAATTCTGGGGGGGGGGGAGGCTACCCAGCCACACACACCTCCCAGCAATCCCACGGTTTTGCTGCTATTTTTTTGGGATGGAGGGCGTGAGGGTTTCTCAAAAATCAAAAAGGGGGGCAAGATGCCGAAAAGTTTGGGAACCACTGACCTTGAGGGACATGGCAGGGCAGGAAAGAGCACCCAAGCCTCTGTGTCCTAGATCAGCCCCTGAGGCCGTGCTGTTGTGGCCCTAGCTGCAGTGACAAAGTTGGTCAGAAGGGAAAGTCTCCTTGAGAAAGGCTCAGCCAGGAGCGGCAGGTTCTGAATTCCCAGGATGCTTCATGAGGGGGCTGAAACCCAAATGCGGGTCTGCGCTTGATTTTTAACCAACATTGGCATGTTTAAGGGGGTGTGTCCTAGTGCTCAGGCCAGTCCTGTCCCCCGGGCTTCAGGGCTGACATTCAGAGGAAGTTGAGCCCCACGGAGAATCCCAGCCCAGATTTCTAACCTGGGACGGCTTCTGGGATTTCAATCAGTTTGGGAGTTAAACCTTTTCAGAGAGGGATTATTTCACACGGAGAAAGAAAAATCCAAGGGTGTGACCCCAGCTTCATGCTGCCGTAAATCAGCGGCGTCACGGGGTCAAGTAATTTCAGAGGCTGAATGCAACCCACTCCCAGTCTCCATTCGTAGGCGTCCACTTCCCTCGTATCTGGCATCACGACGCTCCTCCGGTCATCAGTGAGGTTTGCTTTTGTCTTTTCGATTGGCAAAGATGCTCCTCTCCCTCACTCTTCCCCCCCCCCCAAAAACGGAAACCACCCAAATCGTTTCTGTTAATGCAGGAAAAAATTCAGGCCCATCTGAAGATTTTGAGGGACGAGAGAGAGAAGCTGTTGGGATTGAAGCTGAGCAGAGAGGAGAGCAGGCAGGAGTATCTGGTAGGTGCCTGTGGTTATTCACCTGCATTGACGTGGGGGGTGAGGCCTGTCTGTAGGCAGCTTCCTTTGGAGCCTTGGGGAGTGTCGGCTTTTGTCACGGACGTGCTGTGCGTCTGGGTGGAGATGGATTTCTGCCCAGGCTAATTTGGGACCTCTGGAAAAATCTCCGTCTGCCACGACTGGGGTTGGAGATCTTGCTGCCTGCCAGAGCACGGGCTTGGGAGCTAGAGGCTGGCCTCAGCGGCAGCCTGGGTAAAAGGGGGCCCTTGCCACACATGTTGTCAGGAGTGGGGTGTTGCTGTGAGTCCTTACAGCGATCCTAAATCTGGCCAACTTCACCCCTCTTAAGAAGGACACATGGAGGTTGTGGTGAAGGTGCTGGTGCAGGCCTCGGCTGCCCAGCAGGAGGCTACCCGGGTGCAAGTGGCTGCCCAGCAGGAGTCGGTGCAGCTCCAACAGGAAACAAACCAGCTGCTGATGAGCCAGGCAGCCCAAGACCGAGCCACCCTGCAGGAGGTGGTGAACCAGCTGCAAGCCCTGGTCATCCAGATGTGTAGTCAAGATGGGACCCGACCATTATGGGCCAATTGATATTTACAGGCGATCACTGGTATGCGTACGGGGTGTGCCGGGTGTGCCCAGGCACACCCTAATGTCTTAGGGTTGCCAGATGTCCGTTTTTTTTGTGGCTCTGTCCGGTAAAAAAAATCCAGAAAATCCTGGACATGTGCAATGGTATTTTCTGGTTTTCTGACTGGGTGCCCAGAAGCCTGGCGGAGGGCGTGACTGGGAGGCCGGGCGCGATCAGTGCTGGGAGCCCTGGTTGCATGTGAGGAGAAGGGGCAGCCCGGTTCGTGCTCCTGCGCGCTGGTCAAGTGCGTGATGGAGCTGCAGCCGGACTGACTCGCGCTTCGCCTGGACCGTGCAGGGGGGTGGGAGCGCCCTGGGATTGGCACTGCCCGGGTCAGTCCCACTCCTCACTGGCTGATACACTCCTCCCTCTCTCCCCTGGCCAGCTGGTTGTTTCTCCCCCACTTCTCCTCCGGATCTTCCCCGGCCAGACCCGCTACACCCTCCACCAGCACTGCTTCCGGCGGCCAGTTCTCTCCTCCTCCTGAGCTGTCCTGGCCAGCCCCGCTCCTGCTGACCATCCCTTCTTCCCCCAGATCTCCCTCAGCCAGCCTCACTCCGCCCGACCTCTGGCCCCCACTGACCAGTTATGCTTCTCATCGGCCACCCCCCCTGATCTCCCCCAGCCAGCCCCAGACCCCACACCACCACTCTGCTTCACGTCCCCCCCCTTCCTCCTGGCCAGCCCCACTCATGAAGTGTGTCCAGTATTTTTTTTAGGACTACCTGGTAACCCTATAATCACCAAAAAAAAGTAGCTTTGCATTTTAATTTAATTGCTTGATACGCTGTTTTCGTTTTAAAGTACAGATTGCTGTATTATGCAATAAGGGCCGAATTGTATAATACAGATGTTGTAGAAATGTATAGAAAGCCTGCGTTACCTCGCAGCACGCATCCCCACTACTGCGGCGCCACATTACCATCGGTCCTCCCCTCCCCCTCCGACTACTATTCTAGAAAATTCTTTGACCTTTATAAGCTACTGCCTCAGGTGTGCCCAGAGCAGTGTCCACAGTGTTTGTAATCTTTGTCGCGTGTACTCTACTGAACTCGCATAACAAGCCCATGACTTTACGTTTTAATTCAATCACATGATACCCCTTTTTAATTTTAAAATATGGATCGGTTCCTTGTTAAGAAAAGGAGCAGACAAACTGAATTATAATGAATGTGCCGATAGTACTGCAAATACCTTGCACTCATCGGTTAAGAACTTACATGAAGATAATGCTGCCACCAGTTCCAGTGTGTGCAATAAACTGAGTAATAACCAACAGAAACAGACTTTGTCTCTTACGTCAGGTCAGCATAGTTCCTATTCAAAGCCATCAAACATTCCATCTGATGACCCGGTCTGTGATATTCCTAAAAATAGATTAGAACTGTCTCGTTTATCTAGAGGTCCTTATCAGCTTAGATCGAGCATGTTTCCTAGAAATAAAATAGGGAATAAACAAAGACGTTTTTAGTCCAATTGGTATGAAAAGTATAGGTGGTTAGAATATAGCCCATCGAAGGACGCAGCATTTTGCTTTTACTGCTGTTTCTTCTGCTCTAATGATGCAGCAAACAAAGATCACACGGATCCAGCATTTATTGATAAGGGATTCAGAAACTGGCTAACAAATGTTTTAAAAACCACCAACTGTCAAAATTTCATGTGTTGAGCTGTTCTTCATGGTCAAGTTTTAATGAAGGGAAACCTATTGATGTATTGTTGGATGAGGACAAGCAGGCTTATCTGTCTAAACAAGAAGAACGGTGCCATAACCAAAGTGTAATGGAGCGACTGATTGACATTGTTCTGTGTTTGGCGAAAGGTGGAGACCATTCAGGGGTCACAGTGAAAAAGCTGACAGTTTTGAGACAGGTTTATTTCTAAATCTTGTCAATATGCTCCAAAAATATGATCCCGTAATGGTAAAGCATGTGCAACAATCTCCTTGAAACGCTACCTGGCTGAGTAATCGCATCCAAAATGATTGAATTGTGGCCTTGCACAAGATTGTGCAACACAAGATTGTGTCTTCACTAAATGGAAAAATGGTCTCTATAATTGCCGACGACACTACTGACTGTGGACACCATGAACAGATATCCATTGTGGTGCAGTATTTTGACAATGAAAAACATAGTCCAGTTGAACATTTTGCGTCTGTCTGTTCAGAGACTATTAACAGTTGATGCTCAGTCTATTTTTGACCAGTTAAATGTCATCCTTGGCATTCTTAAAATTAACTGGTCATCAGTGATGTCTGTCTGTTTTGATGGCGCATCTACTATGTCTGGATGTACTGCGGGAGTTCAAATGAAATGTAAAGAAAGAAACAGTGAAATACTCTATGTACACTGCTATGCGCATTGTTTGAACCCCGTCCTAGTAGATGCATGCACTTCAAGTAAACAAAACAGAACTGTCTTTGATTTTTTTGGTGTTATTCAGACTCTTTATGCCTTTGTGGAAGGGAGTCCTGTGCAACATGCAGTAATGGAGAAGATTTCACAAGAAGCAGGATCCCAGTTGCAGACTTTGAAGTCACTGTCAAACACAAGATGGGCATACAAAGCAGAAGCAGTGGCTGCTGTAAAACAAAACTACTCCATCATTTTACAAGCTTTACAAGATATTATGGAAACAACTCGCCTTGCTGACGCTAAAATAAAAGCCAGGGGCCTTATCCATGAACTAAATTCATTCAAGTTCATCTCTGCCCTTCACATGATGCATCCTATTCTCCAGATGGTGGTAAAAGTGAGTAAGGCTCTTCAAGCTCCAGATCTCAACTTACTGCAATGACAGGGGTGAAAAGCTTGCGTAACTCTTTGGCTGTGATGAGAAGTGGCCCAGAATATTTTCAATCTATTTTCAATGACAGTGTGAAAATGTGCGTAGAGAATGATATATCGATTCTCCCAGTTAAGAAGAGAAAAATGTCCACTCGTATTGATGACGCGTTTGAGTCCCAGCATCACTTTGATACAAAAGAGGAGCAGGAGAGAATAACTTCATTTTACCCGCTCCTAGACTCAATGATTACCGGCATTGACCAGCGATTTGAACAGGAGCCTTGTAAAATGGTGACTGCAATGGGAAAACTGCTGAGCTTAGACATTGGCAGGGACAATATGAGAATCACTGCCAACAAATTTAAAGAATCCTTAGATGAGTTGGAAGCTGAAGTCAGATTGCTTCAGGGTTATGACGGATCTGTTCCTAAAGGTAGCACTACAAACACCACCAACAGAGAGTGGCTTGATTGGCTAAAGGAATTGGATCGATCTTCCATGTTCTAGGCCTTTTACAAATCTATTCAATGCTTTGCAGTCTTACCTGTTACAAGCTGTTCATGTGAAAGAGGCTTTTTGAAACTAGCACATGTAAAAAACAAACTAAGAAGTACAATGTCCCAAGAGCACCTCGACTCACTCATGATTTTGTACACTGGACAAGAATTGGCTTCGTCAGTTTACAATGGTGTGATTGAGGAATTTAAGACCATAACACCTGGTGAGCGACATCTCATTCTCTAGGACAGGAAGATGAAGAAACCTTAATCTGTTTTGGTCACTTTGGGTTAGCTCATTATCTGGTTAAAGATAAAGATCATGAAAATTGACTGTATCTTTGTATACGCCTGGTTATCACTACAGCAAACATTTGGTTTTTTGTGTCTCATTTTTTAAGTTTATATTTTTTAAGTAAAGTTCCATTGTTAATTTTTTTTAAATTAAAGTTTAGTTAAGTTTTAGTTTCTTTAGTTTGTTTGATGAATAGAAATAATGTCCTTTATGATTGAGTATTCAATAAATGTTCGCCTTTAAAAAAAAATTCCCTGGGTGCACACCCTAATGAAATGTGTTGCGCATGCCTATGCAGGAGACGATGATGCGGAGGCCGATCTTTTGGCCTTTGAAAGGACAGCTTTGTGGGAAGCCTAGCCCCAAGCCCATTGGGCCACCATTTTAGTCCGTTTCCTGAGTAACGTTCGTTTGAACCTAGCAGATTGATTTGAACTAACTAAGTGGAGCGCACTTCCTGGTTCAAATCAGCTGGTGATCAGAATAGTGCATGGGCAAGATTATGTTAATGAAGTGCAGGATATTTAAATCCCTGCTTCATTAGCAATTTCAGTTGGCTACATTTGCATACCTATCTCGAGATAGGGAGCAAGTATAGACATACCCTAAGGGATCAAGTGGGGATGTGCGAGAAAATTCTCTTTCTCATAACCCCAGATAAGGGGCAAATGTTAGATGTCTTAAACTGTGCGAAGATCCCTCCCTGCTACACCCCCAACCAGCCCTTTCCCTGTTTTCACACAGAAACAGACACAAGCTGAGCGGCAGAAGGTTGTGGCCGAGTTTCAGCAGCTGCGGCAGTTCCTGGAGGAACAAGAGCGACTCTTGCTGGCCCAGCTGCAGAAGCTGGACCAGGAGATACAAAACGAAACTGTCACCAGACTCTCGGAGGAGATTTCCCGCCTCAGCGAGCAGATCGGGGAGCTGGAGGGGACATGCCACAAGCCAGCCAGTGAATTCCTGCAGGTGAGACTGATTTAGAAACAGCCCAGCCCCCACCCCGGGGACAGTTCAGCTCGGGGGTCTAGCAGTCAGGAAAGCTCAGTGTGTGAATTTCTGAAATGTGCAAGGCAATTCTATGAAGAATTAGGAGACCTATAGCTAGGAGAGGTGGAACAGCCCCCTTAGCTGAACTAGTCCTTGGTCCTGGGGCCCGGTGAGAGCCAAGTTTTCCCAAGAGTTGCACAATCCCTTCCCTGGGATCCCCAGTGTGTCCAGGGCCAGATTAAGACATGCCGAGGCCCTAAGTCAGGGCTACTCAGCTTTGGAAGCCCCGGGGGGCCACAGTGATACTCACAGCACATGCCGAGGGCTGCAACTTAACTGTGATTGCATAGACATGCCCATATATATGCAAATATATGCAAACAGCTTCTTTCACACTGACAGGCATGAATACTAAGCCATATCGTGGACAGTTCTCTGAAAACTTCCACGCAGTGTGCAGCGGCGGTCAAAAAGGCAAATAGGATACTAGGAATTATTAAGAAAGGGATAGAAAATAAGACCCAGAATATCTTACTGCCCCTGTATAAAACTATGGTACACCCACATCTGGAATACTGTGTACAGATGTGGTCTCCTCACCTCAAAAAAGATATTTTGTCCTTGGAAAGGGTTCAGAAAAGGGCAACTAAAATGATGAGGGGTTTGGAACAGGTCCCATATGAGGAGAGGTTAAAGAGACTGGGACTTTTCAGTTTAGAAAAGAGGAGACTGAGGGGGGATAGGATAGAGGTCTATAAAATCATGAGTGGTGTGGAGAGGGCCGATAAAGAAAAGTTCTTCATTAGTTCCCTAAATAGAAGAACTAGAGGACACCAAATGAAATTAATGGGTAGCAGGTTTAAAACTAATAAAAGAAAGTTCTTCTTCACACAGCGTGTAGTCAACCTGTGGAACTCCTTGCCAGAGGAGGCTGTGAAGGCTAGGACTATAATAGAGTTTAAAGAGAAGCTAGATAATTTCATGGAGGTTAGGTCCATAAAAGGCCATTAGCCAGGGGATAAAATGGTGTCCTTGGCCTCTGTTTGTCAGAAGCTGGAGAGGGATGGAAGGAGGCAAATCGCTTGATCATTGTCTTCGGTCCACCCTCTCTGGGGCACCTGGTGCTGGCCACTGTCGGCAGACAGGCTACTGGGCTAGATGGACCTTTGGTCTGACCCAGTACGGCCGTTCTTATGTTCCCACAATGCCCCGGCACTCCCAGCACCTCCTCCCTGGGGGCTGGAAACGCCGACACCCTGTACCTGTCTAGTCCAGCCAGCCCCGTCTGCTTGCATCTTTCAATGCTCACCCTGCCTGGAAGATGCCTCACTGTTGTGGAGCATGTTCCCAAAGCAGCCATTCTCAAAGGATCCCATCTGTTGAGCCCCACGTAAACCCAAACCACACTGTGGGCCGCAAATGAACCGCGTGTTGAGTAGCCCTGCCCTAAGCTATGTCAAGTTTAAGACGCCCCATAGTCATTTATTAGTAATTATTTCGAGGTCCCTCATTTGAAGCCCCCAGCTGCATCTTACTTAGTTTGTGCATAAACCTGGCACCTCGCGTGTCCTGAGATTCTCCTTCTCTTTCCTCCCCTCTAGGATGTGAGATGCCTCTTCAGCAGGTACGTGGGCCTTCGCACTTCCCTCCCTCCGCACGTCACAGGCAGGAAAGAGCGTGGAAACCACATTAGCTGCACTCTCCCCCAGGGCTACACAGCACAACGAAGGGGGCAGGGTCCCTCTGATTAGCTTACTCCCAAGGCTTCTCACCCTGATAGAGAAGACTCCAGAATTCTCCATTCATCGGGAGAGACCGAGCTCCAGGGTTTCCTGGAGCTGCCACCTCCCTGGGGACAGGCTGCCTCAGGACTGTGGGCGTGGGACATGGGCCTGTCACTGCTGGAACATTGTGGTTCCAGCTCGGGCCAGCAGAGCTCAAGAGACTTTCCCGCCCGAGGGCTGTTTGGAGACCTGTGTGGGATGAGCGGGGAGCTGGTGTCTCAGTCTAGTTCCTAGTGGGCAGATTTCTACAGCCCTGGGAACTTCCCATCCTTCGGAGCACAGAGGTCAAGATGTGGACTGGCTGTGGAGACTGAGTTCCCCCTTTATCCCCAGAGCAGGTCTCTGCAGGCCAGCTGAAAATTATGACTGAGACCTTCAGAGGTAAGGTTGCCTGGTCTTGGCCCGTGTGGCACCCGCCCGGAGGCTGGGAGAAACAGAGGAATTCTCTCTCCAGGCCCATGAGAGCAGCGACTTCCACCCACAACACTGCAGAGTTTTGGCACAAAACCAGCTGTTTTTGCGCCAAAACTCATGCAGCGTCCTCACCTTAAGGGTGTTTTTGCGCAAGAAAATGTACAGTGAATCAACAGAACAGAAGGGCTGTGTCTAGATCGTACCCCTTTTCCGTAAAAGGGATGCAAATTAGACACAGGGCAATTGCAAATGAAGCGGGGATTTAATTTCTCCCGCTTCATTTGCATAAACATAGCTGCCGCTTTTTTCCGGCTCGGGTCTCTTAAAAAAAGGAATAAGGGATCTTTCGGAAAAGGCTTTATTTTCCGAAAGATCCCCGTCTAGACTGGCGCTTTTTGCCGGCAAAGCCCCGAGCCGGAAAAAAGTGGCAGCCATGTTTATGCAAATGAAGCGGGGGAGATTTAAATCCCCGCTTCATTTGCAATTGCGCTGTATCTAATTTGCATCCCTTTTACGGAAAAGGGGTGCAGTCTAGACACAGCCAAGGGGTTTTGCAGTGTAGGGGAAGGGTATGCATGTGTTCATTTTAAACAAAACGTGGTTTGGAAAGTAGATATGCATAAAGAAGCATGCTGTGGCTCACCACCCTAGGAACAGTCTAAAAAAGGCCAAGAGGAGAGGGGGAGAACTACACATGTGGAGTGGAGAAGTACAAGCATGTGACAAACAAAGCCATATATGGAAAGATTGAATATGATTGGTTTAGAAATGTATTATATATAACTTGTTATGTAACCTGTTATGTAACTGCCATGTGCTATAAAACAGCAAGGGGAGGGGCTCCTTGCTCGAGGGGCTCTGGCTGATTTTAGTACCAGGGGGCTCTCCCTTTGTGCACATTGAATAAAGTCTTGTTGAATTGAATTGAAGACCCTTGATTCTGCCCAGCACCTGACTCTCTGGGAACCACAAAATCCCAACAGTAGGTATTCCTCTTTCTACAAGGAATAACTCTTTTTACACAAAAAGTAGGTATGGATGGCAAACGGGGGTTTTTTTGTGTGTGCAAAAACAGCCTATCAAAAGAAGCACAGGTGCACTGGTGGCCATACTATTAATGGCAAGCAGAGCTTTCTTGCGACTGTGTCCATGCAGTCTGGCTGCTTTTTCCGGGCACTTTTGCAGTGTGGACGCGCTCTTGCTCAAGAAGCCTCCAGTGTAGACGTAGCCTCATAGAAATAATCTAAACCGGCACTCTCTCTCTGCAGCTATGAGAAGGGGTGGTCCCAGCCGCTGCCGGAGATTTCTCCTGCGATGGAGAAGAGGATCTTCGATTTTCCCCAGAAAACTGCTGCTCTAAGGGAGACTCTGCGGAAGTTCAAAGGTGCTGCAATAGGAGCTCGGAGGGGAAACCGGGCTGGGCCTCTAGGCCTGGGAGGAGACGGGCAGTGGCCGATGGCATCCAATGAGACGGCGTGTCTATTGAATGGGAGGTGGAAAGCAGTGTAAATGAGCTGCTGTGATGGGGCCCAGGTCTCCATACGTCTCACATGGATTCGCAGTTTGGGAAAGGCCTGCGTGGAAGTGAATGTGAGGACTTAACTGGGGCACCCAGGGCTGTGGGGGGCAGCTCTGGGCCTCAGAAGGGGCAGGGTTGGGGTCAGGCTTCGGCGAGGATTTGAAGGGTCTTTTCAAAATTATTATTTGATATCACCCACCCTCAGGGCAGCTGCCCCTTTTGTTCCTCCCCCGTCGCTTTAATATCGGCTGGCACCAGCCCAGTTTTAATCTCTGAGGAACAGTAAGGCCCAAATTCAACAAAATGGCCTAATTTGGGACCCCCATTTTCTCTCCCAACTGGCAGTGATGGGGGCAGAGAAGTGTCCTCCGCCGGCTGCGGGTGCAAGAAGCAAGCGCTGGGCATGGAGAAGAGGTGGGGGAGGGGTGACGCAGGAACAGAGGCCCTGCTATGGCTGGATCTTAGGCCTTCGCCTGCCTGTGCCAAGGTCTGCTTAGGGCTCGGCAGCCACTGAATGTGGGGGGGAGGGGGTCACACACTGCCCCGTGTCCCTTTGCCAGCTCAGGGGATCTGAGCCGTTCAGCCAATAGTACGCCAGCTCGAATCGCCAGACTTGGAACGTGATTTTGCTCGTTGCATGTCAGTCTGTGAGGACAAGGGCTCCGAGGAGATGCTGCGTAAAGAGATGTGGGGCACAATTAGGAGCCTTCGCCTGGTAAACACCTCTCACCCCTTTAATGCCAAAGGGGATGGAAGAGTGTATAGTTCTGCGCATGCTAATGCCTTTGCAGCATGTAGGGGTGCGTCTACACTGCCCGGCTATTTCATAAGAATGGCCCATACTGGGTTAGGCCAAAGGTCCATCTAGCTCAGTATCCTGTCTGCCCACAGCGGCCAATGCCAGATGCCCCAGAGGGAAGGATCACAACAGGGAATCCCTCACATGATCCCCCCCATGTCACCCACTTCCAGACAAACAGAGGCTAGGGATACCATTCCTACCCATCCTGGCTAATAGCCATTGATGGATCTAACCTCCATGAATATATTTAGCTCTTTTTTTAATCCTGTTAAAGTTCTAGCCTTCACTGCATCCTCTGGCAAGGAGTTCCAGAGGTTGACAGTGCGCTCAATGAAGAAAAACTTCCTTTTGTTTGTTTTAAACCTGCTGTCTATTCATTTCATTTGGTGACCCCTAGTTCTTATATTGTGGGAATAAGTAAATAATGTTTCCTTATTCACTTTTTCCGTACCAGTCATGATTTTATAGACCTCATTTTAGACCCTGAATTGTATAGATTCCAGAATAGTTATTTCGAAATAACACGTCTACACTGAAGGGAAGCCACAAAATTAGTTGGAGGCAGGCTTCCCTAATGTAGATGTGCTATCTCGATTTAGGGCCCCAGGAGGCACTGGGGAGAAATAATGTAGAATGGCCCTGATGAGGGGCTATTTCGACATAGCAGCAGTGGAGCATCCACACACACCTTATTTTGAAATAGCTATTTCAGAATAGGTGTTATTCTTTGTAGAATGAGGTTTACAGATTTCGGAATAAACCGTCCGTTATTTTGAAATTATTTTCGAATGGCTGTGTAGATGCTCGCATTGTTATTTTGAAATAACACTAGTCATCTCGAAATAATGGTGCAGTATAGACACATCCTGGATGTGGGGACTGACCCAGGACTAGGTGAATGGGATGCTGAGGGAAAAGTAAATATTTCTGACAGGTTGTATGTCCGAGGGGGTTGGAGACCTCTTGGCTCCTTTGCTGGGAGAGGCTTGAATGAAAGAGGAAAACGATGGTTTCAGAGCCATGGATTTACTAAACAGCCCTAAACGTGTCTTATGTCTACACTGCTCAGAAGAGCTGGAAAAAGACTTTTCTGCTTTTTTTCTGAAAGAGGCTTTTCCAAAATTTGGTCCGTCTACATTGAGGTCAAATTTCGGAAAAAACTCCTCTTTTGGAACATCCCTTATTCCTCTCACCAAGAGGAATACAGAGATGCCGAAAACATGTCCGCTTTTTCGGAACATAGCCTTTGTATCTCTGCTAGTTTCCTGTCACAATTCAAACCAAGTTAGCTCAGCTCAGATGCTGTTATCAGTCTGAGAGCAGGAAATCTCATCTCTTTTCTCTTTCCCTGCCAGACAGTCTACCATATGAGCTGGAAATAAAAGGATGGGAACCCCCAGGAGCATACGGCCAGGATGAGATTACAGGTGAAGATGATCTTTCATTATGAGAAATTCCCCTGGACACATTTTCATAACATTGTACCTGACATGGCCAACCAAACGCATCCCGGCCACCAACACCCTCAGCCCCAACCATGAAGTACGGAGGCGATCCCGAGCAGAAGTCCCACAAACACCCCTGATGCTAGCCTCGGTGCTGTGCCCCAGTTGTGTGGGCCCCTGCGCTCCTGGGAGAGCTGGACCCAGGGACCTGGCTCAACCCATGTTCCGGACCAGGTCTTCCCTCCCGCACCCACTGCACTCATGCGTCTCCCCTAGAAGTGGCAGGCTGGGAAAGTTGGACTCTTCCCCTTACCCCAAGAAAATGCCTCCTGTGCAGCGAACAGAACCAGACCCACATAGGTAGGGCTCCATGGGGCCCGGAGGGCAGGGACTTCGCGAGCAGTAGCTTGGAGGCGGGGTTGGGTGAGAGCTGTGCCAGTGCGGAGTTCAGGGGGCCTCCTTTCTTGTTGCAGGGCTGCTGGGGAGGGTGAGAAATGGCCCCAGGTGCCTCCAGGGCTGAGCTCTGCCCCTCACACTCTGATTCTCTCTCCCCAGCGAATGTGACTCTAGATCCAGACACGGCCCATCCCCTGCTCCTCCTGTCTGAGGATCGGAAACGTGTGAGCTGGGCAGACCCACAGCAGCCTCAGCCCAGGCAGTTTTGATACTTACGTCTGTGTGCTGGGCCGTGAGGGATTCACCTCGGGGAGACACTGCTGGGAGGTGGAGGTGGGGAATGGGGGGCTCTGGGCTGTGGGGGTGGCCAGAGAGTCTGTCAGCAGGAAGGGACGGATCAGCCTTAGTCCTGAGGGGGGGATCTGGGCTGTGCAGTACTTCAATCAGTTCCAGGCTCTCACCTCCCCTGTGACCCCCCTGCTCCTAAGCCGGGACCCCCGCAGGATCCGGGTCTCTCTGGACTGTGACCGGGGGCAGGTGACATTTATCGATGCTGGTGCCAAGGCCCCGTTCTTCACTTTCCCGCCGGGCTCCCTCCTGCCTGGGGAGAGAATCCGACCCTGGTTCTGGCTGGGGTTGGGATCCTGCCTCAACCTCTGCCCCTGAAGATCAGGGTGGAATGTCTTAGAAGATTAGAGTTGGAAGAGAGCTCAACAGGTCATCCAGTCAACCCCCGGCTCACAGCAGGGCCAGCCAACCAGGACCTTGCCAAGCCTGGTCTTGAAATTCCACCTCCTCCTAGGGAACCCATCGCAGTCAGGGCTGGCTCGAGGCACCAGCAAATCAAGCACATGCTTGGGGCAGCCCATTTGCAGGAGCGGCATTTCCAAGTAAGCAGCCACTGTCAGCAGTGCCCGGCTCCGCCCCGCCGATTTTAAAGAGCCGCGGGAGACACCACTACCCGCTGTGCAGCGCTGGCACCGTGCACGCCCGGAGACTGCTGGCCCCCCTCTGCCTTCTGCTGCTGCCCGGCTCCGTCGCCTTTTTCATGTCAGCCCTGCCCATGGGGGGCTGGGGCGGGTTCAAGGGGGGGATGGCCCCAGTGCAGGAAGTAAGTGTGTTATGAGACTTATGATGATCCTATTCTTGATCCAAAAGAAAGGTTTAAAGTGGAATGTTTCTATTGTATTTTGGATGTAGCTATAACTTCCATTGATGAAAGATTTTGTCAGTTGCATGGTCTTTGTGAAAGTTTATACGATATTGGAAATATTAAAAATCAGTTTTCTAAAGAAGACCTCATAAAGCACTTCCAGGACCTACATGTAGTGCTCAGTACTGATAACGCTGCTGACATTGATGGAGTAGAATTGTATGATGAATACATAGCTTTATCTGAGCAAATAAGTCCTAAAATTTCTTCTTTAAAAGTATTCGAATTTATAGCAAGAAAGGATTTTTTCACTCCAAACACTGCTATAGCATTATGCATTCTTTTAACGTTAGCAGTATCAGTGGCTTCTAGGGAGCGCAGTTTCTCAAAACTGAAATTACTAAAAAATTATTTGCGGTCCACTATCTCTCAATCGTTTGTCAATACTCGCATAAATTTCAGTTGAAAGGACCATTGCAGAAAGTTTAGATTTTACTGAATTATTAAAAGGCTACGCAAGAATAAAAACCAAAAAATTCAGTTAATATAAATTATTTTAATTTGAGAAACTGGGCACACCAGAAGACGTAAACATTTTTCATTCCAGTGTATAGTTGAACCCAAGTTGTTTGTAATGGTGATTTTGTTAAAATTAAATGAGTGCACCGGTAGAAATTTGTTTTATTTCACTGACTACAAATTTTCTGTTTTCATTTTTTTTAAATTTTAAATAGTCAAAACAAAATTGCAAAGTGCACACGTGTAAAAGCCAACAAAAAAAGGGGGGGGGGGGGGGGAGATGGCCAAAAATTTTTTTGCTTGGGGTGGCAAAAAACCTAAAGCTGGCCGTGAGCCCTCTGCTAGACCTCCCCGAATGCAGCTTGAGACCATTGCTCCTCGTTCTCCCATCTGCTGCCACTGGGAACAGCCTCTCTCCATCCTCTTTAGAACTTCCCCTCCAGGCGGTGGAAGGAGGCTCTCAAATCCCCCCTCACTCTTCTGCAGACTGACTAAGCCCAAATCTCTCAGGCTCTCCTCATAGGTCGCGTGCCCCAGGGCCAAGGTCATTTTTGTTGTTCTCCGCTGCATTCTTTCCAATCCTTTCTGCAATGCGCCCCTTCCCCAAAGCTGGATGCAATACTAAAGATGTGGGCTCACTAGTTGCCCAATAACGGGGAAAAATAAATCACTTCCCTGGTCCTTTTCTGTAGACTAGTTGCCTACTCTTTTTCCACTCCACCTGTCATTATGTTGCCTTCTCCCTTCTGTAAGGGGTGGACGCCCCCAGTGTGCCTCAGTGCCCCTTGACTGTCCTCATATAGACTCTCTCAGGGTAAGTTACAGTCTGTATGGGTTGCTCATCATAGGCACACAGTAGTATATAACTGGCCCTTTAAGCAAGGCCGAGTCCACAAAGCAGTTTCTAACTGTTGTAACGGGGCGCACCCCAGGTAGGGGGACCCGGGCCCACCCTACTCCACCGGGTCCAAGCCCAGGGCCCTGTGAGCAACCAGGTAACGGGTCGCTCCCTCGGCGGGGCCATCCAGCCGAAACGCACCGAGGTTCTCGGGCCAGCTCCCACTCCTGCCCTGGGCCACTTCCTACCTGGATCCCCGGGCTTCCTTCCCCTGGACTTGTCCAGCTGGCTGCAATCTCCAGGCCAGCATCCCCTCGGCCGGCAGTCTCCGGGTGGCACCAACTCGCCTCCACCCAGACCCTCCTGGAGTCCCTGGCAACCGCTGGGTAAGAGCTCCCTGCTCCAGTCCCTCTCCTTCGGCTGTCTCCCTCCAAGGAGATCCTGCTCACTCTGCAATCAGCCCTCCACTGGCCTTCCTTAAGCAACCTGTGCTTCTCTATATATACCTGCCAGCTGGGCTCTCACTCCCCTAATGGGTTCAGCTGGTTTCCCCAAGCCAATTGTGCTGCCCTAGATAGTTGCTGCCAGCTGGGCTCTCCCCAGCCCCAAATAGCTCCAGCTGGCCTCTTTCTTTCTAGCCCCGGCTCCGGGCCTGAGTCCTGGTCTTAAAGGGCCAGTGCAGGGCAGGCGCCCTGTCACAGGGTCACACACTTTGCCTCTCTTGTTGTTGCTAGAAACTCTTCTTGTTGTCCCTAACAGACAAATTGCTGCAACTCCAATTGCACTTTGGTTTTCCTAAATACACCCCTGATGCGGGGACCATGTTTTTATCCTCCCCCCCCCCCCCCCTCCAGTCATCTGTCCAAATTTCCACTTCTTGGAAGCTTCCTCTTTGTGTTTAAGAAGCTCAAGGAGATTTCTCTGTTAAGCCAAGCAGGTTGCCTACTGTCTTTGCTAATCTTTCTGCACATCGGGAGGGTCTGTTCCTGTGCCCTCACTAAGACTTTTTAAAATACTGCCCTCTCTCCTGGACTCCTTTCCCCCTTCTATTAGTCTCCCAGGGGATCATAGAATCCCAGGGCTGGCAGAGACCTCAGGAGTCATCGAGTCCAGTCCCTGGCCCAAAGCAGGATCAACCCCAACTCAACCATCCCAGCCAGGGAGGCGATCCCGAGCAGAAGTCCCACCCCTGACACCAGCCTCGGTGCCACTTGCATGGGTCCATGGGCTGCAGGGAGAGCTGGACCCAGGGGCCTGGCTCCACCAACGTTCCAGACCAGGTCTGCCCCCCGCACCTGCTGTACCCATGCGTCTCCCCTAGAAGTGGCAGGCTGGGAAAGATGAACTCTGCTCCCTGCCCCCAAGGAAACACCTCCTGTGCCACGGATAGCACCAGCCCCACGAGTGTAGGGGTGCATGGGGCCCTGAGGGTTGGAGGTGCCGGACCTTCTGAGCAGTAGCTTGGTGGCGGGGTTGGGTGAGAGCTGAGCCTCCTTTCTTGTTGCTTATGATGCCTGCAGGGAGAGGCTGGGGCTGGGAGTCCTCTTCTCTGGCCCCCAGCCTCAGGACAGCCGGCCTTCTGCAACTCAAACACCTCCCCTGTGGCCCAGCCCCATGCCCCACACTCAACCTCCTGCCCCGGCCCAGAGCTTGCACCCCAAGTCTCCTCCTGCACTCAACTCCTCCCCCACAGCCTTAGGGGAAGTGCGGGTGTGGGGAGAGGGGGAGGAGGGGGCAGGACTTGGACCTGTTCCAGGCACCGCATAAAACTAGACAAACCTGTCGGACAGGAACACGGTCACTGAGCAGCATCCCGGCATGAACGCTGACCCGGCTTTTCAGACGTTCGCAGGAGTTTGACAGTGCAATGGACAGGCGCGAGCAGAGGGCATTGTCTGCTGAGGGCTGACACATCCCTCTCCATTAACCCCGCAGAGTGGCAGCGGGGGGCGTGGAGGGGTGTCTACTGCATCGCTCCGCTTAGCCATCGCACGTTTCCTTGGGCAAGGGCCGGCCTCTCCCATTGGAGCTGCTTCCTGCTCCCTGCCTTGGGGAGATGCTCTCCCTGTGATGCCAGCCTCTGCTCTTCTCCCTGGGCTGGTAACAGGGCTCCCCTCCTACTTTCGAATCTTAAATGGCTCTTTCCCCGCCCTGCAGCTTCCTCACTGTGCCCTGGCCTGGGAATGAGGCTGCAGTAGGGGAGGGAGTTTTCCTCTGGGGTTTGAAGCTGGTACCTGCCTCCTGCCCCCGCCTCACTAAAACCTTCTGACACCTTCCTTGTGGAGTCTGTCCTGCTGGGAAGGGAGCAGCCCCAGCAGGGGAAGCCGGGAGCTGAAGCTTCCGCAAACGTGAGAAACAGGCTGAGGCGCTGCAGCGACAGCTCAGCCCAGTCACAGGGCTGAGGACAGAGGCAGCTCCCTGGGACCCAGACCTGTCCCAGCCAGAGCAGGGCAGCTGGGGAGGGTGAGAAATGGCCCCAGGCGCCCCCAGGGCTGAGCTCTGCCCCTCATGCTCTGATTCTCTCTCCCCAGCGAATGTGACTCTGGATCCAGACACGGCCCATCCCCGGCTCCTCCTGTCTGAGGATCGGAAACGTGTGAGCTGGGCAGACCCACAGCAGCCTCAGCCCAGCAGCCCAGGCAGTTTTGATACTTACGTCTGTGTGCTGGGCCGTGAGGGATTCACCTCGGGGAGACATTGCTGGGAGGTGGAGGTGGGGGATGGGGGGTTCTGGGCTGTGGGGGTGGCCAGAGAGTCTGTCAGCAGGAAGGGACGGATCAGAGTGGCAGTGGGGGGCGGGGAAGAGGTGTCTACTTAATCTCTCTTCTCAGCCATCCTACCTTTCCTTTGGCAAGGGTTGTAGGGGAGGGTGTTTCCCTCTGGGGTTTAAAGCTGTGACCTGCCTCTTCTACCCCCTCCGCACTAAAAGCTCCTGACTCCCTCCTTGTGGCATCGTTCCTGCTGGGAACGGAGCAGCCCCAGCAAGGGGAGCACGGAGCAGGCATCTCTGTCAATATGAGAAGCAAAGTGAGGAAGGCTGGTGGCAGCTCAGCTCAGTCTCAGGACTGGAGCGGCTCCCTGGGACCCAGACCTGTCCCCGCCAGAGCAGGGCGGCTGGGGAGGGTGAGAAATGGCCTCAGCCACCCCCAGGGCCTAGCTTTGCCCCTGACGCTCTGATTCTCTCTCCCCAGCGAATGTGACTCTGGATCCAGACACGGCTCATCCCCTGCTCCTCCTGTCGGATGATGGGATGGGCAGCCATGTGGACGCCACTGCCTGACAACCCGGAGAGATTTGATGCTCTGTGCCGCTTGTATGGGCCCATGAATCCTGGGCTGCAGGGAGAGTTGGAGCCTGGGGCCTGGCTCCACCCATGTTCCGGACCAGGTCTGCCCCCTGCACCCACTGCACCCATGCGTCTCCCCCAGAAGTGGCAGGCTGGGAAAGTTGGACTCTTCCCCCTGCCTCCAAGGAAACACCATCTGTGCCGCAAACAGCACCAGCCCCACGTGGGTAGGGCTGCATGGGGCTCTGAGGGCCGGGGGGGGCTGGACCTCCTGAGTAGTAGCTTGGGGGTGGGGTTGGGTGAGAGCTGTGCCAGTGGGGAGTTCAGGGGGCCTCCTCTCTTGCAGCTTGGTGATGCCTGCAGGAAGAGGCTGGGGGTGAGAGTCCTCCTCTCTGGCCCCCAGCCTCAGGACAGCCTGTGTTCTGCAGCTGAAACACCTTCCCCCGGCTCAGTTCCATGCCCCACACCCCAACCTCCTGCCCGAACCCAGAGCTTGCACCCCAAGCGCCGTCCTGCACCCAACCCCTCCCCCAGAGTCTCAGGCAGGTGGGGGCAGGACTTGGACCATTCTAGGTGTAACCCTTTCCCCAGGTAGCTCTGGTAGCAGCCAGGGCTGGGTTCAATATCCAGGGGTCTCTTTTCATCCATCTCACCCACAACTGGCTCGAACCTCCACCCAGTAGCCTGGGAAATTCACACACTCCTGGGCGCCTCTGAGAGGCCATGCTTCCCCACTCACAAGCACAGAGTCTGAGCATGGAAAAGAAACTTTTAACGAAAGAGAGAGAGAGAAGTGACACGGCATTAGCTTGGGAAAATACCACAACCAGAGTCCATAACCAACCCGCGACTAACCGTCCCAGCTCAAGTGGATTGAGCAACGTCCTTTGCCTCTCAGGCTCACCAGTCCTGAGTCTAGTCCTGAGAAGTGGGTCTGGCCCATGAAAGTTCATCACCTAATAAACCATCTTATTAATTTTTAAAGTGCTACATATTTTTTCCTTTTGTTTTACCAGGATCAGACTAACACGGCTACTTCTCCATTGTTAGCCCAACAAGGTAAGGGTCCCATTCACCTACTCAAACTTTCTCTGTACCCCACTTCAAACGCCCCCCCCCTTCCAGCTCCGTCCAGTCAGCATGGACCCTGACACATCACCCTGGTGACCCCACTCATTGAACCCAAGCCCCTGCCACTTTTGTGCTGCTTTGCAGTCCACTTGCTCCACCAGCTGCAATGGGTCTTGCTACAGACAAAGCCAGTGACTTCAACTCTTTAGCCACCACCTGGGCTGCCAAAAATATTCCACCTTTCATTGGAATAACCAAAACAATCCTGATGGAGTCTGCTTTAGGTCCAGCCTTAGAACAGGGGGGGAACAGACCAGCTGGACCAGGGGAGAAACAGGGGGGGAACAGACCAGCTGGACCAGGGGGGGAACGGGGGGAACAGACCAGCTGATAGATCACACCTGACAAGCATGAAGCAGGCTAGCTCAAACACTTTCCCCCAAACTCAGTGGCTATGTTTAGACTAGCATGATTTTCCGGAAATGCTTTTAACGGAAAAGTTTTCCGTTAAAAGCATTTTCGGAAAAGCGCGTCTAGATTGGCAGGACGCTTTTCCGCAAAAGCACTTTTTGCGGAAAAGCATCCGTGCCAATCTAGACGCGCTTTTCCGCAAAAAAGCCCCGACTGCCATTTTCGCGATCGGGGCTTTTTTGCGGAAAATAAATCTCTGCTGTCTACACTGGCCCTTATGCGCAAAAGGAAAAAGACTTTTGCCCGAACGGGAGCAGCATAATATTTCCGCAAAAGCAGTGACAATCTTACATGAGATCGTCAGTGCTTTTAGGGAAATTCAAGCGGCCAGTGTAGACAGCTGGCAAGTTTTTCCAGAAAAGCGACTGCTTTTCTGGAAAAAGTGGCCGGTCTAGACACAGCCAGTTTGCTCAGCTCTGGAAGGGGGAGGCTTGTTTATCCGAGACCCCTTACAACGATGGTGTCTCTCCTGCACGTACTGGAGTCATACTTTACAGTTTCTACCTTTAGGGGTAGCATGGTTTGTGAGCCCACAATAGCCACATTAATTACAATACATCACATACCATTCTAACAACCAATCATCCATCAGCCACCATGTAGGGAATAATATCCAGATACACTGGGTGCAGGTGAAAACAAGCAGAGGATTTATTGAACACACAGCGCTGGTGGAGTGCGCCCTGGGCTAAACACCTGGTCCGCACTCCACCAGCTGTGTGTTCAATAAATCCTCTGCTTGTTTTCACCTGCACCCAGTGCAGTGACGTGGTATCTGCATTCAGCAAGATACCATGGGCTGCCTCAATTTACCCTACACACCACACCCATTTCCTTCCCCATCCCGGCATGAGCTGTATTTACATATCAACAGTGAATTATCTTGCAGGGCTGCTCTCTCCTTTGAGCGGGCTCACTGCGAGCAGTAGTAAAGACCCTGCTTACACAGGCACCACATAAAACTAGACAAGTCTGTGGGACAGAAACATTGTCACTGAGCAGCATCTCAGCATGAACGCTGACAGGGCTTTTCAGATGCTCGCAGGAGTTGGACTGTGCAATGGAGAGGTACGAGCAGAGGGCATTTTCTGCTCCGGGGTGATGCATCCCTCTCCTCTACCCCAGCAGCGTGGGGAGGGTGGATAGGGAAGGGGTATCTACTGAATCTCTCTTCTCAGGCATCCCTCATTTCCTTTGTCAAAGGCTGTAGGGGAGGATGTTTCCCTCTGGGGTTTAAAGCTGGCACCTGCCTCTTCTGCCCCCTTCTCACTAAAGGCTTCTGACCCCCTCCTTGTGGCATCGTTCCTGCTGGGAAGGGAGCAGCCCCAGCAAGGGGAGCCAGGAGCTGGCACCTCTGTAAACAGAAGAAGCAGAGTGAGGAAGGGCAGTGGCAGCTGGGTTCAGTCTCAGGGCCCAGGACAGAGGCAGCTCCCTGGGACCCAGGCCTGTCCCAGCCAGAACGGGGCTGCTGGGGAACCCGGCCGCCCCCAGGGCTGAGCTCTGCCCCTCAGGCTCAGATTCTTTCTCCCTAGCGAACATGACTCTGGATCCAGACACGGCCCATCCCCAGCTCGACCTGTCTGAGGATCGGAAACATGTGAGATGGGAAAGCACTTGGCAGCCACGGCCCGACACCCCGGAGAGATCTGACACTCATGTCTGTGTGCTGGGAGACTTTTGCGCAAAAGAGCCTGTGTAGACAGCATAGTACTGTTTTCCGCAAAAAAGCCCCGATCGCGAAAATGGTGATCGGGGCTTTTTTGCGGAAAACCGCTTCTAGATTGGCCACGGACGCTTTTCCGCAAAAAGTGCTTTTGCGGAAAAGCATCCTGACAATCTAGACGTGCTTTTCCGAAAATGCTTTTAACGGAAAACGTTTCCGTTAAAAGCATTTTCAGAAAATCATGCCAGTGTAGACGTAGCCAGGGTGTTTAGCTCTTGACAACCTTTGGGGTCACGTGGTATCTGGCTGAGTAGAATGTACCAACCCAGGTGTCGCTTGCTTATATATCTCGTCCTTATGACATATAGGTAAGGAGTCCAATTTACATACCGAGCCAAGAAGGACTGATTGCACCGGAGTATTCAGTCATATGCGCATATTAGACTTCCCTTGGTGTAACAGTATGGTTACAGCCATTAACTGTAAAGTCTGCTATCCCATACTCACATTCCATCTAAATTGCATTAAAATAGTGCCACACCAGGCTGTAAGAAGGGGAGGCGGCCTTCCTAATAGCTCCCCATTGTCACCAGAGAAAGAAACAGATCTCAAGATGGGTTAAGAAAAGTAACACCCATTCTGTCTGGCAAGAAACTGCTCATCAATAGTTGTGGTTCTGGAATCCTCATTCTATGATTATTGTCATCACACTTTCCTATTGTTTGACCGTGTGATCTCTGCCTGGTTTGTAATTGTTTTTGTCCGCTGTATAATTAATTTTGCTAAGTGTAAAACAATTAAGGTGTTGGGGTATGATTGGTTAGGTAATTCTGTTATGATTGGTTAGGAAAATTATATTAAAATAATTGGTTACGGGATAGCTAAGATGGACTCAAGCTTCATTATATAAACTGGGGTCCAAAAAGTGATAGAAGCAGAAGGAAGGAAGGAAACCAGCTAGAAGAAGAGCAACAGGGAAACACGCACAGAAAGGAACAAGAAGAAGAAGGAGGAAGACCTGGAAGAACTCACCTCCAAGGCCCAGCCTGAGACCAGAGCTGCCAGGACCCCTCTCTGCAATGCACAGGGGCAAGTGGAGGGCATTTTCTGCTGAGGGCTGACGCATCCCTCTCCTTTACCCTAGAGAGTGGCAGTGGGGTGTGGGGAAGGGGCTTCTATTGCATCATGGCAAGGATTGGGGTCTCCATTTGGAGCTGCTTCCTCCTCCCTGCCTTGGGGAGACGCTTTCCCTGTGATGTCGGCCTCTGCTCTTCTCCCTGGACTGGTAATGGGGCTCCCCTCCCACTTTTGGATCTGAAATGGCTCTTCCCCAGTCTGCAGGTTCTTCACTGTGCCCAGGCCTGGGAGCGGAGGGTGCAATAGGGGAGGGAGTTTTCCTCTGGGGTTTAAAGCTGGTACCTGCCTCCTGCGCCCGCCTCTCTAAAACCTTCTGACACCTTCCTTGTGGAGTCTGTCCTGCTGGGAAGGGAGCAGCCCCAGCAAGGGGAGGAGGGAGCTGAAGTTTCTGCAAACCTGAGAAACAGGCTGAGGCGCTGCAGCGAAAGCTCAGTTCAGTCTGGACAGAGGACAGAGGCAGCTCCCTGGGACCAAGGCCTGTCCCAGCCAGAGCAGCGCGGCTGGGGTGGGTGAGAAATGGCCCTGGCTGCCCACAGGGCTGAGCTCTGCCCCTCATGCTCTGATTCGCTTTACGCAGCGAATGTGACTCTGGGTCCAGACACGACCCACTCCCCGGCTTGTCCTGTCTGAGGATGGGAAACGTGTGATCTGGGCAGATCCACAGCAGCCACTGCCCGACACCCCGGAGAGATTTGACACTGAGCCCTGTGTGCTGGGCTGGGAGGGATTCACCTCGGGGAGACACTGCTGGGAGATGGAGGTAGGGAATGGGCGAAACTGGGCTGTGGGGGTGGCCAGCGAGTATGTGATCTGGAAGAGAGAGATCAGACTCAGACCTGAGGTGGGGATCTGGGCTGACTCTCACTGACCCTGTGACCAACCCCATCCCTGAGCCCCTCCATGAAGGATCCGGGTCTGTCTGGACTGTGACCGGGGGCAGGTGACATTTATCGATAAATGTATCGATTTATCGATGCAGCATCAACCCCAACTCAACCATCCCAGCCAGGGAGGAGAACACAAGCAGAAGTCCCACAAACACCCCTGACACCAGCCTCGGTGCTGTGTGCCAGTTGTATGGGTCCATGGGCCCTGGGATGCAGGGAGAGTTGGACCCAGGGGCCTGGCTCCACCCGTGTTCCGGACCAGATCTGCCCCCTGCACCCGCTGCACCCATGTGTCTCCCCCAGAAGTGGCAGGCTGGGAAAGTTGGACTCTGCTCCCTGCCCCCAAGGAAACACCATCTGTGCTGCAAACAGCATCAGCCCCACGTGCGTAGGGCTGCATGGGGCCCTGAGGGCTGCAGGGCTGGACTTCCTGAGCAGTAGGGAGATCCTGGAGGGAGATCCTGGGGGTGGGAGTCCTCCTCTCCGGCCCCCAGCCTCAGGACAGCCGGCCTTCTGCAGCTCAGCTCAGTCTCAGGACCCAGGAGGACGGAGGCAGCTCCCTGGGACCCCGGCCTGTCTCAGCCAGAGCAGGGCTGCTGGGGAGGGTGAGAAATGGCCCCAGCCACCCTCAGGGCTGAGCTCTGCCCCTGACAGTCTGATTCCCTCTCCCCAGTGACTGTGAGTCTGGATCCAGACACGACCCATCCCCTGCTTGTCCTGTCTAAGGACTGGAAAAGTGTGAGATAGGGAGCCACACGGCAGCCACTGCCCGACACCCCGGAGAGATCTGACACTCAGTCCTGTGTGCTGGGCCGTGAGGGATTCACCTCGGGGAGACATTGCTGGGAGGTGAAGGTGGGGGATGGGCGATTCTGGGTTGTGGGGTGGCCAGAGAGTTTGTGAGCAGGAAGGGAGAGATCAGCCTTAGCCCTGGGTGGAGGAGAGGGGGTTCTTGGCTGTGCAGTGGTGTTAGGTTCAGTTCTAGGGTTGCTTTCACTGACACTGTGACCCTCCTGCCTCTGAGGCCCCCTCCAAAGGATCCAGGTCTGGCTGGACTGTGACCGGGGGCTGGTGACATTTCTCGATACTGGTGCCAAGGCCCCGATCTTCACTTTCCCACTGGGCTCCCGCTCCGGGGAGAGAATCCGCCCCTGGCTCTGGGTGGGGTGGGGATCTGGGCTCAGACTCTGCCCCGAGATCAGGGTGGAATATCAGAGAAGATTAGAGTTGAAAGAGATTTCAATAGGTCATCTAGTCAACCCCCTGCTCAAAACAGGGCCACCCAACCAGAAGCTTGACAAACCTGGTTTTGAAATTCTACCTCCTCCCTAGGGAACCCATCCCAGTGCTTCCCCACCCTCCTAGGGAAATAGTTTTTCCTAATATACAACCTAGACCTTCCCCTAATGCAGCTTGAGACCACTGCTCCTTGTTCTGCCATCTGCTGCCACTGGGAACAGCCTCTCTCCATCCTCTTAGGAATCTTCCCCTTCAGGGAGTTGAAGGCTGCTCTTAAATCCCCCCTCACACTTCTGCAGAGTGACTAAATCTAAATTCCTTAGGCGCTCCTCATTGGTCATATGCTCCAATCCCCATATCAGTCAAAAAAGCAAACAGAATGTTAGGAATCATTTAAAAAATGGATACAGAATAAAACTCATCTTACTGCCTCTATATAAAACCATGGTACGCCCACATCTTGAATACTGTGTACTGATGTGGTTGCCTCATCTCAAAAGAGATTTACTGGCATTCAGAAAAAGATTCAGAAAATGAAAACAAAAATGATTAGGGGTTTGGATCATATCTCATATGAAGAGAGATTAAAAAGATTTGGACTTTTCAGCTTAGAGAAGAAAAGACTAAGAAGGCATATGATAGGGGTGTATAAAATCATGACGGGTGTGAAAAAAGTGAACAAGGAAACGTTACTTACTTATTCCCACAATATAAGAACTAGGGATCGCCAAATGAAATGAATAGGCAGCAGATTTAAAAGAAACAAAAGGAAGTTTTTCTTCATTGAGCGCACAGTCAACCTGTGGAACTCCTTGCCAGAGGAAGTGGTGAAGACTAGGACTTTAACAGGGTTCAAAAAGGAGCTAGATAGATTCATGGAGGTTAGGTCCATCAATGGCTATTAGCAAGGATGGGTAGGAATGATGTCCTTAGCCTCTGTTTTCCTGTTGTGATCCCGCCCTCCGGGGAATCTGGTATTGACTACTGTCAGCAGACAGAATACTGGGCTAGATGGACCGTTGGTCTGATCCAGTATGGCCATTTTTATGTAAGAACCTTTCTATTTGCTGAGATGTGTTTTCAGAACCTCTCATCTCTGCAAATCTTGTTTCCTCACCCAGATAAAGCTTCAGGTGCATTTAATTCAACATACTATGACACATACTATGTACATTCATACATGTGTATGTTGAGTATCTCATCCTAAAAGCAGTACCTTAGACATTAGCCATAACTTCTATGCTGCTTCCTTCTCAGAGGCTGATGCTGCTAAAGCAGAAGTGGGAAACCTTAGCTTGGTGGCCAGAAGGAGGTCGCGTGGGCATGCTGAGGGGGCAGGGATATAGGGCAGAGGAGATGAGTCAGGAGAAGCAGCATCTCTCTATGCCTTTGCTCTCCCTCGCCTTTTATCTCATGTGCGCCAAACACTCGATAACCCCAGCTCTCTGCTCTTCCTAGCTCCCGCTGCCCCCACCATGCAATCCCCAGTGTCCTCCCAGAACCCATCAACCTGGTCCTTAATGTGTGATGCCCCAGAGCCGAGCATCCTGAGGGATTCTGGGAGGAGAGGAGTTAGCAGCCCCAGGGAGGGGAACAGGTGTCTAGAGTGAAGGGGGAGGGCTGGCCCCAGTGTCCTTCCTCTCCTCCCCATGGCAGCAGGATCCTGGCTGGGAAAGGAAAGGAAATGAGGGGGGGGAACTTCACCCAGGCAGAGGGAATAGCTGGAGGAATTGCTCTCTCTCCCTTCCCTCCCCCCACTTTCTCCCAGCCTATCAGCTCAGCAGTCAGGGCTGCAGCAGGGCAGAGGGGCTGCTGGGGGCTTCTCCTTTGCTTGGGGCTTACTTAGATCAGGGCTGGCCCACAACATTTTGGCTCCTGTGGGAAGTGCTGGCTGGCTCACATTGGCTACGTTTGGGTCCGGCGCTGTGGCTTAAGGTTTAATCTTTGTATTCATGTCCGTCAGTGTGAAAGAAGCTATTTGCATATATTGTTCTAGGACAAGTCCGTTCTTTGCTATCAAATGACTTCAAGTATCTTCAAGTAGCTTCAGGAGCTGAGATACTATGTGGTTGTCTAGATAATGCATCAGCATCTATGTTCTTGCTTCCTGGGCGGTACTTTAGGCTGAAGTTGTATGTGGACAATGCTGCTAACCACCGGTAGCATCCAATTTGGCTGATGTCAAAATATATGTTAATGGATTGTTATCCGTGCGAACCTCAAATCGTGCTCCACACAGATAATCATGCAACTTATCTACTACAGCCCATTTTAAAGCCAGAAATTCAAGTTTGTGCACAGGGTAGTTTCTTTCAGAGGGTGACAAACTTCGACTGATGAAAGCTACTGGCCTCAATCCCTCAGGGTATTCTTGATATAATATCCCTCCTAAGCCATCCATACTGGCATCCACATGCAGAACATACGGCTTTTGAGGATCAGCAAATGCTAATACAGAAGCTTTGGAGAAGCATTCCTTAATATTCTGAAAAGCCTTTTCACAGTGTTCATTCCATCGGTCCCCAAAGGGCTCAGAAGGTTGGAAATAGGTTTTATCTGTTGGAATATCTTTAGGTCTTGAGCCATTTTTGTGAGGTGGTGGAGGGTAGCCTTGCAACAACTCATTCAGTGGTCTTATCAATCTGGAGTATCCCTTCACAAAACGCCTATAATAGCCACAGAATCCCCAAAATGAACGTAGGGCAGTTAAATTCTGAGGCCTGGGCCAACTGGAAACAGCCTCAATTTTTGATGGGTCCGTGGCAATACCTTGCTCTGACACTATGTGTCCCACATAAGAGACTGAAGGGCAGCAGAATTTACCCTTATCCAAGGATAGTTTCAAGCCTCTTCCCTGATATCCCGTACCGGTTTGGAGGAGGGAGGATTTTGGTGTGAGTCAGAAAGCTGCAGCTTCAGGGCTATTAGGTTGCCAGAACAAGCACCTTTCAGTATTTGTTCCATTCTCACCTGATCCACGCAGCTGGCAAGTATCCCCTTCTTTACCAGTACCTTATGTAGGAGCTTCTCTAGACGGCATACGTACTGTGACCGTTTCTCACCCTCTTCTTGACAGGTGGTGTGAAAACGCAGATACAAATCTTCTCCACTCGCAGTAGTCCCATAAATATCATCCAAAGCGTGGAGATACTCCATAGCACCAGCAGAAGGTTTACTCATCCGTAAGGATCTAATGACATCAGAGGCTGGTCCTCTCAGACTTTCAGCTAGTCGTTGCCGTTTCACAGTATTGGAGCATTGCCATTCCTCCATCATCTGGAGAGCTTGGTCCATCCAAGATTCAAAGTCATCCTCTCCAACAGGGGTAGGATGAATGCCAGGGAAAAATCTCAGCTTCCGATATCCAACTCCTTCATAGGAGGGAAGGGTATATTGTTCCATCATTTTTCCTAAAGCAGCTATCAGACCTTCATTTGTGACAGCTGAGGACATAGATGCTGGAGTAACAATGGTCCTCACATCTTCCACTGACTTTCCCTCTTTTTGCAGAAAAACATTCAATTTAGCTGCAAAGTCAGAGCTCACAGCTTCAGTGGTCTCCTCCTCTGGGACATTCCCAGGCAGAAACACAGGCCAGGGGCCAACTTCACCCACAATACCAATTTCCGGGGGTACACACTGTGGGTCAAGATCAGCAGCTGCTCTCACCAGTACTGACACAGTCTGGGTGTTAGAGTCACCTCGGCGACCACAGATTGTGGTTTTTCCAAAGATTTTTACAGTTTCTAATGCCTGGTAGATAATAGCATCCTCAGTATCTATGGGCACTTCCACCCAGCATAAGCGCTCGACTGGGAGGTGTGGGAGAAAAATCAAATAACTCCAATTGTGTCTAAAGGGGGGGACTGTGAAGGAAATCAAAACTCTCTAAAAGAAAACTGCTGTAAGGGTTAAAAGTTTTCCAGGCCTCTCTCGCTGTATCAGAGAGAAATCAAATTAACTCTAATCAAGACCCTTACAATGCCTATCTCAAGTTCATGGATACTCCTAGTCTGTCACAATTTGTCATGTAAATCCTTATCTTTGTCACAGTTTGCCTTGTAGACTCCTCCACTCAAGTTCTCATGTGGCTTTGTGTACTGTAAAAACTTACTTCTAGCACTCCTGGTGTGACCAGAAACATCTCAGAGTACTTCTGCTGAGACTTTGATATGTTAAAGAAAACAATCAACAACTAAACTGTCTGAGCATACTGTATACAGGATCCCTGAAACTGTCTCTCAAGGCTGGCTGCTACTGCTCTCTGGTAGCTGTCAGCCTGCATGCATGCATAATAAAGTTTTTCCTTCTAGGTTTCTCTCCTGCCTCACTGCTTTGACGTCCAGCCTCGGACCCTTCTGGGGGCTCTGTACCCCAGGGGAGCGAGATTTCCCCCACAATTTGGTGTCAGAAGTGGGATGGCTTGGAACTCCAGCTGGAAAGGTTGATGACGGGGAATGGGAACAGACTACAGCGCGCATCTGGAGGGTAAGGAATCCATTTAAAATCCCCCAGTCTGCCTCCCTGTTCTCGTCACCAGCTGGACCGGCTGGCGGTAAGAGTCATCTTTTGCTTAAAAATTTTTGTTAAGAGGCTTGAGGGAGATTTAAAACGAAAACACTGGGTGTAGCCAAATAGGGGTTGGATTTTGTTGTTGTTGTGTTGCTGACTGATTGGTGGCGAGTCCAAGCGCTTGGTTTTGAGTGAGTGAAGTCCGGAATGGGACCGTAGCCGCACCAGTGCTGTCAGTATCACTGAACAGCTGCTGAAAGCAAGGGCGGTTTCCCCCGGCACATAAGGAGTGTGAGTGAAGCTGACAGTTTGTGTGGACTCCCACACTATCCTTAGAGAGGGTAGTGTTGCTGGACGCCTGTGCTATCCTTGGAGAGGGTAGTACTGTTGGGCTCCTGCGCTGTCCTTGGATTGGACAGTGCTAACATGGATAAGATTGCTCCCTCAAGTCTGTCTCCGACTGAGGGGAAAGGTTTCTCACAGCCTGGGACTCCCTTGTCTCAGATGATAAAAATTTACAGTCAGCTAGGTATTGCCTGCAGGTTTGAAACTAAGGAGACTTAAGACATTATTGAGCATTTGGAATGGCTATACTCAGGGGAATTCCCAGAATAAATGGCAATTAGAGCTTTGTCTTACAAAAGCTTGCTTATCATAGAGTTTTCCTCGAGGAAAAACATCCTAACCAGATGGAATATTGGTGCCTCTGGGAGGATATGGCAGTAAAAAAAAAAGAATCAGAGCATAATGGCTAGCCAAAAAGATTCTATTGAAAACCCCCACCCCCTTTGGACCCTTGTCAGCTGAACATTCTTTCCTGTTATCTCCCTTTTCTCTTGTAAACTTTATGGGATGTGACTTGTTGTATAAATTGGGTGCAAACCTTCTCTGTAGAGAGGAAGGGATATTTGTTGACCTTCCTCCCATCAGACTCCAAATTTGATGGCATTACTACTCTCAGAGGAATCTGATGAGACCTCAGGACATACACCCCTCCTGGACATACACCCCAGGACATACACCCCTCTCAGATGTCCCAGAGACATTGTGGGCAGCCCATGTGAATGAAGTGGGGTTGCTAGCCTCTGCAACACCAGTGCAAATAACATATAGACACAACAAGCCTTTCCCAATAGGTACCCCTGTATCTATTGTCTAGGGAGGCACAAGAGGGCATTAAGCCTGTAATCTCTTCCCTCCTAGAACAAGGGATACTTGTTTATACAACTTCACCATGTAATACACGTATACTACCTGTGAAAAAGCAAATCTATAGATTTGTACAAGACCTAAGAGCCATTAATAAGTTTGTAATCCCTAGATTTCCAGTAGTACCTAACCCTGTTACTATTCTTTCCTCTATTCCACCCACTTCTAAATGGTTTTCTGTAATAGATTTATGTTCTGCCTTCTTTTCTATTCCAGTGCATAAGAATTCCCAATTTCTCTTTGCCTTTTCCTTTCAGGGTCATCACTTAACCTGGTCATGTTTTCCCCAAAGTTATTGTAAAAGCCCTACTCTGTTTTCTCAGTTTTTTTTTTTTTTTAAAGCTGACCTTAATTCTATCTCTCTTCCCTGCAGTTCTGTGTTGGTTCAGTATGTTGATAATGTGTTAATTGCTAGTAAAACTGAGGGAGGATGTAAGACTGATACCTTGTATGTATTAAAGTGTCTTGCTAAAAAGGGTCACAAGGCTTCCAAAGCCAAATTGCATTTTGTAAAACAGAGTTCAGTACTTGGGACATTTACTTTCAGGAGATGGCCGCCAGTTAACACCTAAGTAAATCTCACAAGTTCTTTCCATTCCTCACCCTTTCACCAAACATCAGGTACGCAAATTTCTGGGTGCTGCAGGATATTGCAGACAATGGATTCCTAACTTTAGACTTAGCTCCTGACCCAGTGACCTGGTCCCCAGACTGTGAATCTGCTTTCCTTTCCCTTAAAACTCTTCTCTCACAGCCACCCGCTCTGGGCTTATCTAATTATAGCAAGACCTTTACTCTGTTTTGTCATGTACAGGATGGAATTGCAGCTGGAGTTCTGTCAACCCTTTGGACCCACACCTCGTCCAGTAGCTTATTTTTCTGCAACACTGGACTCAGTAGCCTGTGGGTTCCCACCTTGCCTGAGGGCAGTTGCAGCTGCTGCTGAATTACTTGAAAAAGGCCCAACCTGTCACATTAGGCCACAGCGTTAGCTTACAGGTCCCTCATGCTGTCTCTGCTCTCTTACAGCGACACTGCACCCAGCACCTGTCTGTTCAGAGACAAACCCGGTATGAAAATGTTATCCTCTCTTCCCCAAATGTGGTAGCTCTCTTACAGCGACACTGCACCCAGCACCTGTCTGTTCAGAGACAAACCCGGTATGAAAATGTTATCCTCTCTTCCCCAAATGTGGTAATTCAAAGATGTAATGTACTTAACCCAGCTACTCTTTTTCCTTTACCCTCTCATGGTGAACCACACACCCATAATTGTAAAGAATTGCTTGAGCACTGTGTAAAGCCTCCCCAAGATTTGTCTGATCAACTGCTGGAAAATGCAGATCTTGTATTGTATACTGATGGCTCATGTAAAAGAAATTCAGTTGGTAAACTAAAGGCTGGATATGCAGTGGTCTCAGATAATGATGTTTTAGAGGCCTTTTCTCTTCCAGGAATCAAAATCAGCTCAGTCTGCTGAGCTCATCGCTTTAATTCATGCTTGCCTTTCAGCTTCCGGACAGTCTGCTGCCATTTATACTAATTCAAAGTATGCTTTCTCTGTCATGCCACAGGACAAATTTGGAAACAACGAGGTTTCCTTACCTCTTCTGGTTCTGCTATCTCTCATGGTCCCCTTATCTCCCAACTCCTTGATGCTATTCAGCTACCCACATCCCTCTCTATTACCCATTGCCCGGCCCACACAGGTGCCACTGATCCTGTTTCTCTGGGTAATGGGAATACTGATGCAGCAGCCAGACATGCAGCAGCACATGGACCTCTGGCTCCCTTTCAGATTCTGGTCTCTCTTTCTCTCCCTGTTTCTTTGCAGGACCTGATAGAACTACAGCAAGCTGCTCAACCTGCAGAGAAAAATCTTTGGGAGAAAGCAGGCTGCTCCTTATCCCCAGCTGGGATAATGGTTGCACCTGATGGCTGCCCAGTCGCCCCAAAAATCTCTCACATGGCAGCTTGCTCAGGTGTCTCATCAAATGACACACATGAGCAAAAGGGGGATGGCCTCACAGATCCCAAAACAATGGTACGCCCCAGGCGTGCACCTAGAAGCTGCAAGGGTATTTAATTCATGTGTGATTTGTAAGCAGTTTAATGTTGCAGGAGGCCCACAGGCTAGCAGCCACACAGAAAGAAGAAACCTAGACATAAAATGACGGTTAGGAGAGCTTGCACCTGCGGGTAAAGGAAGCCCTCCCAGTACCTACTGATGTGCCGTGCCACAACATCCAACCAGGCAACTACGTGTTCGTGAAGGAACATCGCAGAAAGAATTCCCTGACAGCCCGGTGGAAAGGACCGTTCCAATTGCTGCTCATCACCCACACAGCAGTAAAGGTGAAGGAGCGCCCCTCGTGGATCCTGTACGCTGAACTGCAGATCCAACAGAGCTGATTGACCCTGTCACCCAAGACGCCTCCCCGGAGGAATCACCTGAGGACGAGGTTCAGCGGACCGAGGCAGCAGACTCTCAAACCAGACTGTCACCAAACCGGCCTCCACCAGGAGCTTCGAGGTACAACCTGAGAGGTAGGACTGTACCAGCAAAGACCTACAGGTGAGCCTGGCGCCCTGTAGCTCTCAAGAAGGGGAATCCATTCCAGTATTGAGTGAACTAAGAGACTACGAAATCTCGAAGAGTGCCTGCAGAGGCAAGCCAAACAATACTAACTGATTAAGCTTAGTTAAAGAGACTGCTTTGCTAGGTGCTAGCTAATTACTATATTATTATTATCCTTTCTACTTTAGAAATTTAAGATACTATAATAGGATGAGGATTGTTTTCCCTCTTTAGTAGTCAGAGTAGCTTTAGTATATAACTTTCCCCACCCTTATTGGGAAGCCCTGCAGAAGGTTGTGTCCCTCACCAATACAAGTGACTGTTGGATATGTGAACAGCTTATCAAAGGTTCTGAAAGCCTTTTACACTGTGCCAGGAGTACATAGTCATGGGGGGAACAGGCAGATTTGGCATAAAAATCTGATTGCCTCAGGGATTCCCCTTACTCAAGCATTACATCCATCAGGGACTATGTTTCCATTGTGTTTTGAAAGCAAAATTGGCACTGGTAAAAGATCTGGGGTGAATCCCAGAAAATACCTGCTATTGTAGAGTATGGTTAAATCCAGGAAATGAGCAGTGGGTCATTTACCCAACTGATAAAGAAAACCTCCCTCTAAGATGAGAATTCATCCTAGCAAAAGAAGAATACCTAAGAATGTCCAGAATAAACTTTGAGTAATACTCCAACAAGAGTATTAAAGGGGGGAATTGTGGGAGAAAAATCAAATAACTCCAATTGTGTCTAAAGGGGGGGACTGTGAAGGAAATCAAAACTCTCTAAAAGAAAACTGCTGTAAGGGTTAAAAGTTTTCCAGGCCTCTCTCGCTGTATTAGAGAGAAATCAAATTAACTCTAATCAAGACCCTTACAATGCCTATCTCAAGTTCATGGATACTCCTAGTCTGTCACAATTTGTCATGTAAACCCTTATCTTTGTCACAGTTTGCCTTGTAGACTCCTCCACTCAAGTTCTCATGTGGCTTTGTGTACTGTGAAACTTACTTCTAGCACTCCTGGTGTGACCAGAAACATCTTAGAGTACTTCTGCTGAGACTTTGATATGTTAAAGAAAACAATCAACAACTAAACTGTCTGAGCATACTGTATACAGGATCCCTGAAACTGTCTCTCAAGGCTGGCTGCTACTGCTCTCTGGTAGCTGTCAGACTGCATGCATGCATAATAAAGTTTTTCCTTCTAGGTTTCTCTCCTGCCTCACTGCTTTGACGTCCAGCCTTGGACCCTTCTGGGGGCTCTGTACCCCAGGACAGTGGCACTCCTACATCTCTACACCAGGACAGTAACTTAAGGGGCTCCATGATGTACCCAATAACAGAATTAGCAACACAAACCAAGGTTTTAAATACTAGCAGATCTCAGAAAACAATCATAACTCCAACACTATTAAAGAAAGCAAGGACAATTTTTCTTGCAGCAAAATTAGAGGTGGTAAAGGGGATCCCAGCGGTGCCTCCAAAATGTAACCCCCTTTTTCCTCCCTGGGTTACTGGGGAGCAGGTCACACTCACAGGTGTGCCTGGGCGCCTGGTGTTGTAACCCAAAAGAGATCCTGAGTACCCCAGTGGTGATGGTGTTTAGCTGGGGAAAGCCCTATCCACCCCCTTGCTGCAGTCCCTTGCTGGCAATGAATGTAAAGTGGCAGTGCCTCCACCTGGCTGGCCTTGTACACACACTGGTGCCTTGAGAGCCTCCAGGAATATACTCATTCCAACATAAAGCTGGATCTAATTCCAGAACAGCTACAAATCATAGACATCTAATAGAACACTTTAAAATAAACAATCTTTACTTAACTAAACAGGGATTAACAGATTAGCAAGGAGTAGCATTAACAAAACACATAACAATAACTGAAGCTTATATAGCTAGACAACAGTGACCCCACCCCAGAGTGTGCACACCCCTAGACTCAGTCCCAGACACTTGCTTGCTTTGGCGCGCTGATGTTGCAGCTGTAGTGAGGGTTTGGTCCAGGCTAAACAGCAGCTCTGTCCCAGGCAGCATTTTTCCAACAAGGCCCAAACTTACTGCCTCATGCTGTGCCTATCGGAAGCAGCCTGCTAACTCCCCGTTCCAACAGGCATGTAGTAGCTGCATCCAACAGCCCCTGCACTGGGTCAATGTCCTTGGCAGCAGCCTGGCTCCCCCTTTGGTTCCAAACTGCAAGGCAGAGTCCCAGACTGCTAGGCCTCATTCCTCAAGCACATGGGGAGAGCCTCTTCTCTCTCACAAGAGTCCCTCCTTCCTCTTTGTTCATGGGAATTGTAGTCTGGATTGTAGCACACAGGGTCTTTTTAAAATAAAACAGAGGCCCCTTTAGTAAGGGGACGACACCTACAGACAACGTTAACATACTTTTCTTCTTCCTGTTCAGAGACAAACAGTATTCCTTCAACTTATTCAGTTATTCCAGCATAATTCATCTTTCTGTTAGGCTGTGTCTACACTGGGCCACTTATTCCGGAAAATCAGCCGCTTTTCCGGAATAAGCTGCGAGCTGTCTACACTGGCCCTTGAATTTCCGGAAAAGCAACGACGCTCTACTGTACAAAATCAGCCGCTATTCCGGAAAAGCTACGCTGCTCCCGCTCGGGCATAAGTCCTTATTCCGGAACACTGTTCCGGAAAAGGCCAGTGTAGACAGCCCAGTAGTCTTTTCCGGAAAAAAGCCCCAATTGCGAAAATGACAATCGGGGCTCTTTTCCGGAAAAGCGCGTCTACATTGGCCACAGATGCTTTTCCGGAAAAAGGGCTTTTCCGGAAAAGCAGCCTGCCAATGTAGACACTCTTTTTCCGGAAATACCTATAACGAAAACTATGGGCTACGTCTACACTGGCCCCTTTTCCGGAAGGGGCATGTAAATTTCACTAGTCGTCGTAGGGAAATCCGCGGGGGATTTAAATATCCCCCGCGGCATTTAAATAAAAATGTCCGCCGCTTTTTTCCGGCTTTTAAAAAAGCCGGAAAAGAGCGTCTAGACTGGCCCCGATCCTCCGGAAAAAGTGCCCTTTTCCGGAGGCTCTTATTCTTACTTCAAAGTAAGAATAAGAGCCTCCGGAAAAGGGCACTTTTTCCGGAGGATCGGGGCCAGTCTAGACGCTCTTTTCCGGCTTTTTTAAAAGCCGGAAAAAAGCGGCGGACATTTTTATTTAAATGCCGCGGGGGATATTTAAATCCCCCGCGGATTTCCCTACGACGACTAGTGAAATTTACATGCCCCTTCCGGAAAAGGGGCCAGTGTAGACGTAGCCATTCTGTTTTAAGCATTTCCGGAAATTCATGCCAGTGTAGACACAGCCTTACAGTATAATTCTTTCTACTTTCACAACCATGTGGAGACTCTTATTCCAGCATAAAAAAGTTCTGTGAATGACACCTAGGATGGGTGAGGGGGGGGAGGACTTACCAGTGTAACTACATCTGGTTAACCACACACTTTAAAGTGATACGTTAGCTTAGAGCAGTGTAAAACAGGAGCTTAGGCCCAGACCCACCAAGGGACTTAGGTGCTCAGTGTTGTAACCCCTAACTTCTGGGCACCTAGAAAATCCCTGGAACAGCAAATGGAGCCACAAGGCCTAAGCTAAGTGTCAAGATTTGTTTCATATTGAATGGGGAGAGACATGTGCCTCGGAATGGGATCTACAAAATCATTCTTCTTTCCATGCCAGATTCTATAGGATGGGCAAGCGCAACCACCCTGGGCCCTCTGATTTCAGAGGGAAATGTGGTCTAGGTCTGCCTGGGAAGGGAGGTCTAGATCCCAAGGCAGGTTGTACCCTGGCTCCTTTGGCCTCAGCTGCCAGCCAGGACCTGGGACCTCTCTTGGTTTTTACCACTGACAGGAGACGCTGATTGTAGGAGTCCGGGGTTTCTTTGGTGTAAGAAGGAAAATGTATGTTGTTGAAAGGAACAATGTTGAAGTGTGTATGTAGCTGACCAAATGTGACCTTGCATTGTGTGAGAGATAGTGAACCTACTGAAACCAGCCTGATCTAGCTTTTCTGCTTCAAGGATGAGACTAACACTCATGTCACGAAGTTTATCTATGCATATTGAGATAGGGGGGCTCCGAGCATTAAGCCAATCATAACGCTGTTACTAGCTTATGTAATGTCTATTCCTTTTTGTGTGTAATCATGGATATATAAGGTTGCTGTGGACATTTGATTTCTGAAGTCTGCCTTTTGAAACTTCCCACAGCTGTGTCTTAATAAAAGTGTTTCTCTCCTTTCAACCCTGAGTCTGGATTTCTGTGACAGGTGCAAATGTTATTTTTTACAAACAACATGGGCACATTCCTGTGCCCTGAGCACAAGGCACAAACGGTAGAAACAAACATCAGCCGACAGCTTCAGCCAGCAGCTTCCTTACTCCGAGCCCCACGTCCGTGTGGGCCGGGAACCCTGGGCCTGAAGCCAGCTCTGGGGGCCTGTGTCCTGCTAGGCTCACCCTCATGGCTGCTTCTGCTGCAGACCATGTGCTCTGTGAGCAAGAGCCTGAGGAGAGGGCAGATTGGCGCTTTGAGCACTGCCTGTTCTTGAAACAGGCAGCTCCCATTGGCCAGAAAGCAGGATTGTGCAGTTTAGGATGGTGCTGGGGGCCAATGGGATTGTGCTGGGGGCGGGAGCAGCCATGAGGCACCCCTCCCCTGTTCACAGTGAGTGAAAAACAAGAGGCCCTGCAGTTGCTACATTGTCCTGCATTTTGCTTCTGCAGGGCTGGAGCAAGCAGGGGGGGCCTGCCAGGGACTCCCTGCAGTGTCTGGGGCCTGATTGTTTTGCCCAGGCCTGCTGTAGCACCAGCGGGGGCTCCCTGATGTGAGGGGAGTAAGGGGGGGCCCTGGAGTCAAGCTTCAAAAGTCTGGCTCCCATATTTGGCTTATGAACCACGTAGGTTACCATCCCCTGATCTAGAAGGCTGGAAAAACCACTTCCAGTAATGTAGGAAGCGTCTGCACTATGTAGTTGAGTTGCATTAGCGACCGTAGCGCACACACGGCCTTATTCTGCCTGAGGCCTGTCCACACCTGAAAGTTGGGTTGGCCTCCCTGCGTGGCTCGGAGCTGTGAAAGGTGTCACCCTCTGTGAGGGAGCTAGGTTGATCTGAGCCCTGGTGCCGAGGCAGGCGGGTCAATGCAAGAATCCTTCTGTAGATCTAACCACAGCCTCTCCCAGAGGTGGATTCACTGCGCTGCTGGAAAACTCCTTCGATGGGTGTAGGAAGTGCCTTTGGCTAGCCGCTCATTTCCACTGGTATTGGGGTGAATGAACGCTCCCTGGTCCCCTGCGTCTTCCTCTGCGGGTGCAGAGCCTCCAGCTTCTCCCCAAAATCCCAATTCATTAATGGTGTCCCTGTTACCCTACATCTGCCTGTTCCCAGCCCGGCTGTTAATTCTGCTCTCTGCCCAGCCCCTACATTTGGGTCTCTGCTCTTTCTGCAGCTCCAGGGTCCTTCAGCTCGCCAATGCTAGGCTGACTGTGGCTTGAGAAGCCCATTTTCCATTCCCAGTGGCCTGATTTCCCCCCATGTCTCAGTGGCACTGTCTGGCCCAGGGTCCCCAGAGCTTTCCTGGGCCACAGGCAAACAGCGGCAAACAAGCTGCATAAACCCTGGGGCCATGAGATTGGCATCTCTGCTTTGCTCACTCAGTGCTCTCTGCGGTTGGACAGGCCAAAGGCTGCACAGAGCTGAGACCTGCAGCAGCCTCCAGGGTCACAGCGAATTAAGTTAGTTCGAACTAAGTTAGTTCGAATTAGCACTGTAGTGTAGACGTACCCTCAGTTAAAATAATGAGATTGTGAATGTGTGCATGTAAATACAGTTCAGTCAGTTTGCTTAGGCCTGATAGATATTCACCTGTTTTTGTGCAAGAAAATCTACAGTCAATTGACAGAACAGAGGGCTTTTTTGCCATGTAGGTATGCCTCCTTCTATGAGACATAACACCTTTTTGTGCTACAGCACTTGCACAAAAAGGCATGTGTGGATGCACTGCAGGGGTTTCTTGCCCAAAAAGAGCCTATCCGAAAAAGCACAGGTTCTCTAGAGCTTTCTTGGTGAGAGTATCCAGGCAGTGTGAATGCTCTCTTGTGCAAAAGCGCATCACAAAAGCATCCCTGAAAAAAGGGATAGAGAATAAGACGGAGAATATCTTATTACCCTTATATAAATCCATGGAACGCCCACATCTTGAATACTGTCCACAGATGTGGTCTCCTCATCTCAAAAAAGATATTCTGGCATTAGAAAAGGTTCAGTGAAGGGCAGCTAAAATGCTTAGGGGTTTGCAATGGGTCCCATTGGAGGAGAGATTAAAGAGACTAGGACTTTTCAGCTTGGAAAAGAGGAGACTAAGGGGGGATATGACAGAGGTCTATAAAATCATGAGTGGGGTGGAGAAAGTGAATAAGGAAAAGCTATTTACTTGTTCCCATAATATAAGAACTAGGGGGGTCACCAAATGAAATTAATGGGTAGCAGGTTTAAAACAAATAAAAGGAAGCTCTTCTTCACACAGCGCATAGTCAACCTGTGGAACTCCTTGCCAGAGGAGGTTGTGAAGGCTAGGACTATAACAGTGTTTAAAAGAGAACTAGATAAATTCATAGAGGTTAAGTCCATTAATGTCTATTAGCCAGGATGGGTAAGGAATGGTGTCCCCAGCCTCTGTTTGTCAGAGGGTGGAGATGGATGGCAGGAGAGAGATTGCTTGATCATTTCCTGTTTGGTTCACTCCCTCTGGGGCACCTGGCAATGGCCGCTGTGGGCAGACAGGATACGGGGCTAGATGGACCTTTGGTCTGACCTGGTATGGCCGTTCTGATGTTCTTAAGTTTTTGTGCAAGAACTCTTCCGCAAAAGTCTTCTTGTGCAAAAACCGTGCAGTGTCGACGTAGCCTAAATGCAGGAATTGTGAGATATGATCAGCGATGCTTGCAGTTATTTGTGGGGATTCAGGACAGGCAGACTGTGTTTAACTCAGTTCAAAAGGAGAGTGTCAGTGTAAAGAAGCTCAGATGGACAAGGGCTCCCCTGCCAAAACTCTGTGAAGTTAAATGTCAGGGCTCTAAATCAGCAGGCTGCACGTCCTCCAGGTGTGAGCTGTAAGACTGGTCTCTTCCCCCACCCCACCTCAAATGCTAAAACTAGAGCAGTCTCCACGAGGAGGCTCTTTTATTATTTTAAATTTACTCTTGTGGCTGGACTGTGCTTTGGGGTGAAATCGCTAGGTTTGCCCCAGAGCCAAATCCACCGCAAGCCAGCAGAACATGCAACGAGCAGCATGATGAGCAGCCGGCAGGGGGCGAAGGAGAGGCGTGAGGAGCGGCCCACAGAGCGGCCGCGGCGAGGGATGACAAATGACGAGCAGGGAGCAGGCAGATGGCGGGTGACCAGCGGGCTGAGTAAGATGCCTCTTTACCTCCCCTGCACTCGGGATGGGAAGTGAACTCTGCAACTGCACCTCTGAACTCTGGACCTGCCCTGAGTTCTCAGCAGCTGGGAGTGGGGTGCAGAGAAGGGTGGGGCATGTGAAGGGGACGTTTACATTGCTGGACGTAAGAACCGGAGAGGCAAAGGACGCTGCCGAGCCTGCTTGGGGTGGGACGTTTACTCGCGGGTTTGGGTATGAACTCTGTTTGTGGCGGTTTCTGAAATTAATGCCACGTTACTCCCCTTCATCTATTAAAGGTTTCTTTTCCTCTCAAACTCTGTGCTTGCGAGCGGGGGAAGCGTCACCCCTCAGAGGCGCCCAGGGCTGTTGTGTGAATTTCCCAGGTCACTGGGAGCTGGAGACAGAGGGATGGATGGAGAGGAACCCCTAAATATCGAACCCAGCCCTGGCTGCTGCTGGTGCAACCTGGCAGAATGGTTACATCGGGAAAGGGCTGGTCAGGGATATGGATGGAGCCTGGGCATCTATCCCCAGCCTTCTCCTTCCCCCGGAGCCCTGTCCCCCGACAGCCTCTTCCCCTCCCTGCCCCTGCCCTGCAGGGAGGAATGGGCCGGAGGGGATGGTGCTGGGGTACAGCTGTGTTTACACTAGGACTGACAGGAGCAGCACTGACCCCAGCACAGAGCAGCTGCCGCAGTGACCCCAGAGTAGAACTGATGTCCTGGCATCCCACCCTAGCCCGCCGAGAAAACTGAGCTGAAGTGACAGGCCTGGACCAGGGGCTGCTCCCTGGGGCGGGGCGGAGCAAGGGCCCCAGGACTGGAGCAGCCCAGCAGAGGAGGGAGACCCCTTCGCTGCCACGAACACTGGCTGCAGGTGCGCGAGGGGCTGCTGGTGTGTGGGGCTTGTGGGGCGCTGGAGCTCTGGGCTTTGCAGCAGCTGCATGTTTCTTAGAGGTGACTGGGCGGGGCCGGGCAACTCCTTGCGCTTTTATTTGGGGGTTTTCAAGCTCTTCTCCAAAGACGCACGCTGGGACTTCCCTGGTCCTTTTGGCTCTGTCATGGCTCCTTCCCCACTCTGGCATGATGAATGCAGAAGTGGGGGCCAGCAAGTGTACCCCAAAGCCCTATCTACCAGGCTTTGGTATAAAAATTCCCCCCAAATCTTAAAAACTAGATCTTGGGAATAAAACTTCCGCTGCCACCACCCAAATGTTGATAAAGAAATCAGGGAAAAGATCATTTGGGAAATCTCACCCCTAAAATAAAAATCAGGGCACACAATTAACCACTGCCAGGTTAATAAAAGAAAAGAAAGAACTTTTATTATTACAACAATATTCCTGTTGCAACCATAATGACTAGGTAGGGAGGTAACAAAATATACTCATGGAGAAACTCCATGGGCCTGGAACTTAGTTACAAAGAAAAGCCAAAACATCTTTTAAGCATCCCGTACCCAATCCTTAAAACAATAAAACCTAACGAAACTGCCTAAACTTTACCCTACTTACAGAAAATGAAGAATGGTGTCTTGGAGAGAGAGAGAGAGACATGCTTGTCCCTCTCCTTGGCTGCAGAGAACTCTCTCCCAGAGACAAAAGGGAGAAAAGAGAGAAACCCAAATTCCTTTGTCCCAGTTTGAAAAATCCCACCTACATTCCTATTGGTCACTCCACCTGGCTAGGTGTAGTTAACCCCTTAATCCCCAGGCTGCTGGCTAACCCTCATAATCATGACAGGCTCCTTTTCTCTCCCCCCGCCAAACAGAGACCCCCACGTTCCATGTTCCCATAGGACCATGTTCCCTGGCTGCCCAGGGCTGTGTCTGTCCCTTGGTTCCCCAGAGATTTCATTAGCTCTGGCCTGGCTCTAGTCTCTGTTTGCCAGAAGCTGGGAATGAGCGATAGGCGGTGGATGACTTGGTGGTTTCCTGTTCTGTTCACTCCCTCTGGGGCACCTGCATTGGCCACTGTGGGCCGACAGGACACAGTGTTCTAATGTCCTGCCCCGGCTTAGGCTGGGGGTCACTGGGTCTGCGCTGTGGATGCTACAGCCCGGCTCAGAGTCGGACCCCCGGAGCAGCTTCTGCTTCAGCTGTGAGGATGGCTGGCTCAGGCCCTAGGGGATGGGCTGCAGTGGGACCATCACACTTGCAGGTGGGAAAAACCTCCTGCAAGGCTCAGAACGGAAGCGTTGGTTTTATTTTCGCATTTCCCAGAGCCAACCGTTGGAGCACAGCTCTGCGCGGAGGTTCAATGGGCTCCTAATACATTGACCCCGCCCTTCTTGCTCCCACAGGCTGTCCTGGAGTGTGGGGGCATCCCCGGGCCCTGCGCCCCCCATCCGCAGTCACATGTGCCTCTCAGTCAGCAAGTAGAACAGGTTTATTGGTTCACAGGGACATCGCGTAACTTAGACTTCTTGTTACGGGAACCAGGAGCATTCAGTACAGCCCATCTTGGGGAAAAGGGGGGCCTCAGCTCTGGGACCCTGCCCCAGCCCCCCAGGCCAGCTAGGCTCCCTTCTCCTCCCGCCAGCCAAACTAACTCACAGCCCCTGCTCACAGCCCCCTAGGCCTCCGGCTTTGTCCTGCTTTCAGGCCCAAGGGGTTACTTGCTGTCACCAGGCCCTCAGGATGGGAGAGACTGAAGATACTTCCACAGTGAGTCATGCCCACCCTCCCGCTTCTCATCCAGATAGTTCTGCAGTGCCCGGGGAAACTGAGGCGCGCATGTGCACGCACACACACACACACACATACACACACACAGAGGCTACGTCTACACTGGCATGATTTTCCGGAAATGCTTTTAACGGAAAAGTTTCCCGTTAAAAGTATTTTAGAAAAAAGTGCGTCTAGATTGGCAGGATGCTTTTCCGGAAAAGCACTTTTTGTGGAAAAGCGTCCATGCCAATCTAGACGCGCTTTTCCACAAAAAAGCCCCGATCGTCATTTTCGCGATCGGGGCTGTTTTGCGGAAAAGAAATCTCTGCTGTCTACACTGGCCCTTTTCCGGAACAGTTTTCCAGAAAAAGACTCTTGCCCGAACGGGAGCAGCATAGTTTTTCCAGAAAAGCACTGATGATTTTACAGGAGATTGTCAGTGCTTTTCCGGAAATTCAAGCGGCCAGTGTAGACAGCTGGCGAGTTTTTCCAGAAAAGTGGCTGATTTTCCAGAATAACTTGCCAGTGTAGACACAGCCCCAGAGTGTGACTCCAGAACAGCACAGGGCAATAGGAATCACATAGAACACAACAAAGCAACCGGAACGAATACAAATCAGAGTGAATACTGTGACTAGAGGAGCCCACACAGCCCCTACTACGTCCCACAGGCACCTGGAGCACGGGGCTTTGTGGTGGCCCAGGAGATGGTGGAGTCTTGGAGGCCAGGGTCTGAGGGGACCGAGGTGGTTCTGCTGGAGCGAGAGGAGCGTCTCCGTAGGCTGCAGTGATGCGGAGGCCAGAGATGAGGGAGAAGCAGCTGACGGCCCCCAGTGGGACATTCCCCCAGTGTCTCAGGGACACAGGCTGAGCTGGGAGCCTTTTCCCCAGAGCCAGAGCCAGGGGCGGATTCTCTCGCCTTCGAAAGAGGCTGGCGGGAAAGTGAAGATCGGGGCCTCGTTCGCAGCATCAAAAAACGCCACATTCCCCCCTGCGCAGTCCAGAGAAACCCGGATCCGCTCAGGGACCCACGTCAGGGGCAGGGGGGTGAGAGGGGAGGTGAGAGCCTGGTACTGGCCCCCATCACACTCCACAGCCCAGATCCCTTCCCCGGGGAAATGCCGGATCCAGTCCTTCCGCTGCACAGACTCCCTGGCCACCCCCACGGCCCAGCGCTCCCCACCCCCCACCTCCACCTCCCAGTAATGCCGCCCCGAGGAGAACCCCTCGCAGCCCAGCACACAGGCCCGGGACTCAAATCTCTCCGGACTGACGGGCAGATCTCGCCAGGTGTGTCCCCGTCTCACACGTTTCCCATCCTCGGACAGGACGAGCTGGGGATGCGCCGTGTCTGGGTCCAGAGTCACCGTCACTGCAGGGAGGAGAGAGAAGCCGAGTGCTGGAGGCGGGGGTCAGCCCTCGGGGGGGGAAAGGGCGGGCGGGGGTCTGGGATTATGTCTCACACTCCCTGGCAGCCCAGATCTGGCTGGGATACGCCCCCATTTCCCACCTGTGTTCTGGGCCCCTGGATGCTGTAGCTGAGCCGGGATTTCCCTGCTGGGATTTCACTCCCCAGGGGTGTTTCTGGGGCTGTCAGGGTGGCTGCAGAGGCTGCCTCGCTGGCTGTGGCTGAGCTGCTGTCCAGAGCCGGTCTTTGGGGCGGGCGAGCTGGCCACTTTCCACCCTCCCCACTGATTACTCCCTGCCCCCCCCCCTTTTTTTTGGCTTGACAAAAAATGGCGACCCCCGGACGTAGGAGACAACCCGGGGCCACCAATTGGTTAGGACCAGCCCTGCTGCCAGATCCCCGGGGCTGGCCTGTCCCCGCTGGCTGAGGCTGCTTCATGGCAGTGCAGACTTCCCGGCTTGGTCTGGAGCCGGAGCTCTGGGACCGCCCGCGTCCTCCCATCCCCCGGCTGCGAGAGACATGAGGAGAGGGCCCTGCTGGCCCCCGCCCCTGCAAACGCCAGAGGGGGCACAGCCTAGGCTGCGTCATGTCCATAGGGGGCCACCAGCGGCCAGGCTTCCATCCAAGTGCCCAGGCCCCCATGCAGGGAAGCGCTGAACGGGCTCCGGGCTTGGGGCTGCAGGGTTGGTCCCAGGGGAAAGAGAGACGCGCCGTCCGCTGCCCAGCACTCGCCCTCGGGGCCGTGTCTCTCCCCAGCACAAATGGGCCCAATAAACCAGCGGTTTTCAACAGAGGGGTCACGCCCAGGACTGGGGCGCGGCACGTCGGGGCCTGGGTCTCGTTGCTGCAGGGGAAGCGACGGGGGGGCTAAGGCGGGTCCCTGCCTGTCCTGGCGCCGCAGACTGCGCTGTGCCCCAGAAGCGGCCGGCAGCAGGCCCGGCTCCTAGGTGGAGGGATGGGGAAGAGCGCACAGGGCTCCGCACACGGCTTCTGCCCCCAGTGCTAACTCTGCGCTCCCACTGGCTGAGCCCCCTCCCAGACCCCAAAGCCCTCCTCTTCCACCCCACCCCAGAGCCTGCACTCTAGTCAAATTATGCTGGGGCGCAGGCCGCAACAATTTTCTTCATTTGGGGGCAGGAGGAAAAAAATTTGAAAACCAGCTGCTACGCGAGCGACGTGCCCTCCCCCGCCGTGGCCCAGCGGGCTCTCTGCTCACACGGGTGCAGCCGGGAGGGGCCACAGGGCCCAGGGAGTGAGAACAGCACCACTGAAGACAGGAGGCGGAACACACCTCACCATCAGTGCAGGTCTGTCCGGCTGCCCCGACGTCCGTCAGTGTCACTGGGCAGGGCCAGTCAGTCTGTGTGTGTTGCAAAGGCTCCCTGGGCAGTGGGTTGGTCTGCTCCCTGAAGGGATTTTGGGGCCCAGTTTTCTCCTATGTTGAGGCTAGCCCCGTGAAAACTCACCCTTCTTGTGTGTCCTCTTCACGCTCTCTGCCAGAGAGGCCCCCCGTTCTTTCTCCAGCTCAGACGGCAGCCACGCTAGAGCGAGGAGAGGGGGAGAGAGCTGAGATGTCAGCCTGTGGCGGTTATGCTAGTCAGAAACGGTCACACTGAGGGACAAACAGGGGAATGGGCAGAGATACCGAGTCGAGTAGAGACAGGGAAGGGGCGGGGGGAAAAAACCAAGAAAGAATTTCTAGCAAGGGCAAAGTGTCCTTAAACATTCTCCACAATCTTCCTTGCACACCTCATATGACGCTAAGGGTACATCTAGACTACCGCATTTTGTCAACGGAAGTTTTGTCGACAGATACTGTCGACAAAACTTCCGTCGACAAAGAGTGTCCAGACACATTGAGTTCTGTCGACAAAGCAAGCTGCTTTGTCGACAGAACTCCGTAGTCTGGACGCAATGTTACAGGCAATAACACCTTCTGTCGACAGAGTTCTGTCGACAGAAGGTGTTATGCCTCGTAAAATGAGGTATACCAGCGTCGACAAAACTGCTGAGTTCTGTCGATGTTATGTCGACAGAACTCAGCGGTAGTGTAGACGCTGGTATAGTTTTGTCGACAAAAGTCCACTTTTGTCGACAAAACTAGGTAGTCTAGACACACCCTAAGGCTGAACCTTACCTGCTCTGCTGGCCCTGTCTCTGGGAGGATCTAGAGGGGCTTGCGCCCCTGTAGGGCCACTTTCAGGTGCGACTACACTGCACCGTTATTTCGGAATAATGGCCGTTATTCCGAAATAACAACACGAGCGTCTACACAACAATTCCGTCATTTCAAAATAAATTTGAAATAGCGGGCAGCTTATTCCGGCTTGTATAAACCTCATTCCACGAGGAAGAAAGCCTCTTCCAAAATAGCTATTTGGAAATAGCTCCGCCCCAGGGCCATTCAAACTAATTACACCCCAGTGCCTCCTGGGGCTCTACATCGAGGTAGCGCGTCCACATTAGGGGAGCCTGCCTCGGACTCATTTTGAGGCGTCCCTTCTATTTCAAAATAAGCTATTTCGGAGCATTTCTTCTGCAACAGCTTATTTTGAAATACGCGTGCAGTGGAGACGTACCCTTTTCACTGCCGGAACGGTAAAGGCGTTATGCAGACACTTTCCTCCTGGGTTTCAGATGATTTTTCTGAGCACCCGCGGCTCTAACTGAAGCCAGCAGGACTGGTCGGTGTCCAGAACCTCTGAAAATCTAGGGCAAGCTCCATCCGGGACCTGGCAGCATTTAACACACTCAGAGGCCCAGGCAGCCCGTACATCGGGGATGCTCACATACAAGTGCCAGAAGCTCCCTAAAAGGCGTGGGGGGGGGGGGCGCGTCAATACCTAGACCACGCCCCCTGCCAACAAGGCCCCGCCCCCAGCCATCCTCTTCCCCTGAGTCCCTGCCCTCATGCTGGCTGTTACTGTCCCCTACCAAGGCTCCACTTCCCCACTGTTCACTCCCTGTCTCCCAAGGCCCCTCTACCTGCCCTCACGCCTTTCCTATTCTCCCCCAAGACAGCACTCCCGTCACCCAGTGCTTGCGCCTCTCCACCCCTTTCCCACGGCTGTGGGGGGGCCACGGGGCAATGTTTTCATGACTTTTTTCTGCCTTAAGTGAGTGGGGGTGAGGCGAAGGCCTTGCAGGAAGAGGCAGAGTGGGGAGGGGCAGAGGCTGAGCAGGGCACTGGGTTAAGAGATAGAGCCGAGCAGGACAGGACACAGGCAGTCCCCTCCCCCCCGCAGCATCAGTCCCACCACTCGAAAGATGCCTCTGGATCCTAGTCACATCCCAGCATTTCCCCGCTCTTGGACAGCCTTTCTGGCTCCCTGGCCCCTCATCCATGCTGAGCTCCATTCACACTCTAGACAGGAGCAGTATCTAGGGCCCCTTCTGAAAGGACCAAGGGACAGGGAGTGTGTTGCACTGCTTAGGGGTGTGGCCAAAACACAGGCCTCGCTGTGAGCAGGATTCGAACCTCCGCAGGGGAACCATATTGGATTTCAAGTCCAACACCTTAACCACTGGGCCATCACAGCACTGTTAAGAGATTTAGTAAATAATCCTAGTACCCAGGTCTGACATCACCTGACAGAATTCAAACAGCAAACCTGGCTCCCACAGCCCAGGGGGGCTCGTTGCTGGGCCGTGGGGTGAAGCATCAAACCAGCTCCCACCTGTGGGGCCTGTAAGCGTTGTCATCCCCACTGTACAGACAGCGACATGGAGCCGGTACCTGACCCGGCCAAGGTAAAGCCGTGACTTAGGGTATGTCTACACTACAGCGCTAATTCGAACTAACTTAGTTTGAATTAGTTAATTCGAACTAAGCTAATTCGAACTAACGCGTCTAGAACTAAAAACTAGCTCGAATTACCGTTTTGCTAATTCGAACTAGCATGTCCACATTAAGTGGACCCTGAACCGGGGTTAAGGATGGCCGGAAGCAGTGCTGGCAGGGCATCAGATGAGGACTTAGAGCGTGGAGATGCTGTCTCAGGCTAGCCGAGGGCTGTGCTTAAAGGGACCCGACCCCCACCCCGGACAGACAGTTCTCAGGGGTGCCCCGCTTGCAAAGCAGTTCTGGCTTGGAGTGCCCTGAGTGCCCACACTGGGCACATCACAGCACTCGGCCATCAGACCAGCTGCACTTGCCGCAGGCTGCCATCTGAGGAGAGGGGGCAATTGGGGGGCTGCAGGAGAGCTTCCACCCCCAGAAGCCCGCAGAGCAAGCCCAGTCCTGCCCATCGGGGGCTCGTACCCCATTCCTCCCTCACCTCCTTCCACTTACCCTTCCCTAGCCCCCCTTCCTGATGTACAAAATAAAGAAAACGTGTGGTCAAAAATAGAATCTCTCTTTATTGAACAAAACTCGGGAAGACTGGGAAAAGGAGGTGGGAGAGGGGAAGAGAGAGGGTGGGAGAGGGGAGGGCAACTAAAATGATCAGAGGTTTGGAAGAGGTCCCATATGAAGAGAGGCTAAAGAGACTGGGACTTTTCAGTTTAGAAAAGAGGAGACTGAGGGGGGATAGGATAGAGGTCTATAAAAGCGTGAGTGGGGTGGAGAGGGTGCATAAAGAAAAGTTCTTCATTAGTTCCCATAATAGAAGGACTAGAGGACACCAAAGGAAAGGAATGGGTAGCAGGCTTCAAACTAGTAAGAGAAAGTTGTTCTTCACAAAGCAAAGAGTCAACCTGTGGAACTCCTTGCTGCAGGAGGCTGTGAAGGCTACAACTAGAACAGAGTTTAAAGAGAAGTGAGATCAAGTCATGGAGGTTGGGTCCATGGAGTGGTATTAGCCAGGGGGTAGGAGTGGTGTCCCTGCCCAAAGTTTGTGGAAGGCTGGAGTGGGATGGCACGAGACAAATGGCTTGGTCACTGTCTTCGGTCCATGCCCTCCAGGGTCCCTAGGGTTGGCCGCTGTCGGCAGACAGGCTACTGGGTTAGATGGACCTTTGGTCTGACCCAGGACGGCCATTGTAAGCTCAGGGCTCAGGGTCGGGGGTCTCAGTGGACCACCTTGATTTTCATGCAAACCTGCGCCTGGGCCGACCAGGTTGGCAGCTCTCCTGCCCTAGACGGCCACTTTCCTGTGCCTAGTGCGGAGGTCGTGGACGAGGTCCACGATGTCCGCACTAGACCAGGCGGGTGCCCGATTCTTGCGTTCCCGGGCAAGCTCCCGAGATCCGCCAGCCTGGTCCCGGGAAGAGGGGGAGGGCTGGGGGGCATCGGGTGGCTGGCTCGAGCCGTGCCAGGTGCAGGGTCTGCTGGCTGGGTGCTGGCAGGCTTGCACCTGGCATGGGCATCGTAGCCAGCCCGTGCCCCTTTAAGGGGTCCGGGGCTGGGAGGGGGGCATACGAGTTTCCCTGGTGTTGGCCAGAGTGGCCACCAGGGAAAGCTGGGGAGGGCTAACCTCCCACTAGTTCGAATTAAGGGGCTACACACCCCTTAATTCGAACTAGTAAGTTCGAACTAGGCTTAATCCTCGTAGAATGAGGTTTACCTAGTTCAAACTAAGCGCTCCGCTAGTTCGAATTAAGTTCGAACTAGCGGAGCGCTAGTGTAGCGCCTATCAAAGTTAATTCGAACTAACGTCCGTTAGTTCGAATTAACTTTGTAGTGCAGACATACCCTTAGAGCCCAGCTCTTACTAAACTGCTTTGAATGGACTCTTGTCTCCATTTACAAACAGGTGTGAGACTGTCAGACGGGGCAATGGGACCCGGCTCCCTTTGCCTGAACCCTGCCTTTCTCCTCCCTTCAGAGACACTTGTTTAAGGGAAAGTGAATCTCATTCAAATGACTATAGTTTAGGAGCCTTTTATTGTTGCTGTTGCCTTGGAAACGCCCTCACCCATTTCCCCTGAGTCAGGAATGATCATTTATTGGTTCCCTCTGATTGGTTTTAGTTTTATGTTAGCACTAGAAGCCTTACCCAGCGTTCCCAGGGTCCATCCCGCGGTGGGAGGTGGCCGCATATCCTGGATGTTGGCTTCATCCCTGGACCAGCCCAAGACCATGGGGGCGGCGGGTACTGTCTATTGGCACTCCCTGGGCTGGCCCAGAAGCAGTTGGGGCTGTGCAGCAGCTGGCAGCTGCCCCTTGGGGCAGGCTGGGGTGTCAGTTGCTGCAGGCCAGTGGTATCCTGCTGGGGCACTTACTGCCCGCCTGTGGTCATTCTTCATATAATTTCCTTCTACCAGACCCCTCCCTTTCCTTTTGATGAGAAACATTGATGGCAGACCGCAGTGCTCTGGCACAACCAAACCCCAACCTTGCTTTAAGGTAGGATAAGAGGACCCTGAATACCAAATTTGGTGGTCTTTGGTCTTATCGTTTATGAGGAGTTCTCAAACAAATGGACTCGCAGACAGACAGGCAGACAGACAGAAGCACATTTCTAAGCTATATAGTCCGATCTATTGCAACATGTTGCTCAAAGCCCGTCACTCCCGAAAAGCCCAGACTCGTGCCTCAGTTTCCCCACCCAGCTCCCGTCTTGGTACCTTTGATTTTCCTCATAGTCTCCTTCAGCGCATGGGTTTGCTGGCCCCAGTAACCGAGTCTGATTTCCAGTTCAGGGGAGGCGTCCTCTGGCTGTGGCCACGCCCCCTTTTCACATCTAGAAACAGTTTTTCCACGTCAATCATTGTTGATTTGACTGGCGCGTTGTTCTCTCCGTTTCTCGCCAGTGACAGTGCTGAAGGCAGGGGCCTGGGGAAGGAATCTCTGTGCCCAGCCGCAGAATAGCTCCGGCCCCAGCAATGGCTGGGCAAGCTCCCCCGAGGCGTCCCACCCATGTGCTTCCACCCGGAGGCCCCGAGACCAGCACTGGGGAGAGGAAGGGAGCCCAGCAGGCCCCAGGCACAATTCACTCCTCGGTCTCCATGTTCCAGTGTCCGATAGAATCCAAGGACCCTGCTGCTCCTTGGGCATCTGCCCCCCTGCAAGTGGGAACGAGATCAGCTCCCCCCCCCCGAGCAGCCTGTTGCCCCCCAGCCTCCGAATGGGCCTCGTGTAGGTCAGACAGGCTTTGCTTGCTCCGGCCCTGGGCAGCAGAGAGCCCCCATGCCCTGGGGGTGACGGGTCCGGACTGTATGCCTGGAGCTCAGGGCATCGTCTCTGCCCTCAGGCTGTGGCTGCTTTGCAGAGCTCATAGTGGCAGGGCTGCACAGATGCAACTGCCCCCCCTCCCTCCTCCGCACCATGGGCTCTCCAGTGTAGCTGCTGGAAGCCGACAGGAAGGAGCTCCCTGCCCCCAGTGAGCAGCTGGAGCTGTGCTGGCTGGAGAAGCGTTCCCCCCGACATAGCACTGTCCACACTGGTGCTTAGGTCAGTGTCGCTTATGCCTCTCAGAGGGGTGGCTCCTTCACACCCCTGAGCGAGGTAAGTGTCACCGAGGGACAGGGCAGCGCAGGCACGGCCTCAGAGGATAAGTGATTTAGAAACCAACTTTACAGTCTAGGAACAGCAGGATCCCCAGGTTTATGATAATCCCACGGAGATTCCGTCCCCGTGATAATCCCACGGAGATTCCATCCCCGTGATAATCCCACAGAGATTCCGTCCCCGTGATAATCCCACAGAGATTCCATCCCCGTGATAATCCCACGGAGATTCCGTCCCCGTGATAATCCCACAGAGATTCCATCCCCGTGATAATCCCACAGAGATTCCGTCCCCGTGATAATCCCACGGAGATTCCGTCCCCGTGATAATCCCACAGAGATTCCATCCCTGTGATAATCCCACGGAGATTCCATCCCCGTGATAATCCCACGGAGATTCTGTCCCCGTGACAATCCCACAGAGATTCCATCCCTGTGATAATCCCACGGAGATTCCGTCCCCATGATAATCCCACAGAGATTCCATCCCTGTGATAATCCCACGGAGATTCAGTCCCCGTGACAATCCCACGGAGATTCCATCCCCGTGATAATCCCACGGAGATTCCATCCCCGTGATAATCCCACGGAGATTCTGTCCCCGTGACAATCCCACAGAGATTCCATCCCTGTGATAATCCCACAGAGATTCCGTCCCTGTGATAATCCCACAGAGGTTCCATCCCCGTGTGTCACCTTCACCACAGAGCAGCGGTGTCCTGGGATACTTGTTTTCTCAGCCTGGGGCCAGAACAATGACACGGGAAGAAGCCACTTACCTATCTGTGGTGGTTCTGCCATCCTAGAGGGGAGATAGGAAAAAAGACGCTCAGTCCTGCACGCCACTACCCCCGGGGAGGGGGGTCAGTTGTGTTAACTTCAGTAGAATCAAGGGGCTCCAAAGGAGACAAAGGTGCGAATTGGACCCTGTCACAGTCCAACATGAAGCGAGTTAAACAAGGTTTAAACAAGGTTCGCAGGTTGGGATATAAACATTTCAGCCTGCTGAGTCCCATGGCAAACACACCTTTAAATCCTTGCTCGTGTTTTATTAAAATACTGAGGAAAAGAACCGGAGAGAGCTAGAATAGAAATGCAAAGCGTTCCTTGTGCCTTTTCCCAATAGCTAGAGAGGTTTTAGATGGAAATTTCCTTGTGCGACAGGCTCTTAGGTTATATCTACACTGCACGCTTATTTTGAAATAAGCTCTTCCAGAATAGTTATTCTGAAATAACTTATTTCAAAATAGCACATCTACGCTGCAGGGAAGCCTCAGGATTAGTCCGAGGCAGCAGAGGCGGATATAGGGCAGGGCGAATGGGGCGGCCGCTCCGGGCCCCGCGCTTCAGAAAGCCCCGCGCATGCGCAGTGGCAAAGCGGGGGCTCCGCGGAATTATGCTGCCCGGGGCCCCGCAAAACGGTCATCTGCCCCTGCGAGGCAGGCTTCCCTAATGTAGACCCACTATCTTGATTTAGGGTGTGTCTAGACTACATGGCTCCATCGACGGAGCCATATAGATGAGTTTACTAGACATAGGAAAATGGAGTGGTGATTTAAATAATCGCCGCTTCATTTACATCAAAATGGCCGCCGTGCTATGCCGATCAGCTCTTAGGTGGCACAGCGGGGCAGTCTGGACGCCCCACGGTCAACAACGGAAGCCTTTCTCGACCACTCCGTTATGCCTTGTGGAATAAGGTTTACTGGAGCGGTCGACAAAGGCTTCCAGACCTGGCAAACTTGTACCGGCATCTGGCTGCTCAAGCCATGGCACTTAAGTGTTTGGCTGGCCACAGGTTTGCAGCAGTGTCTTGGACAGCTAAGGGTATGTCTAGACTGCGTTGCTATTGCGGGATACCGGAAGTCTGCCGAAATAGCAACGCTGCACCTTTAAAAGCACCCGCTACTTCCCGAGATAGCAGGCACGCTATTCCGGTGTCCCTGTAAGCCTCGTTCCACAAGGGTTAAGGGATTTGTTGGAATAGTGCCTTAGTTTGAAATTTGGCACTGTCTACACAGCGCCAAATTTCAAAATAAGCTCTTTCGATTTAGACATAGCACCAATTGCCTAGCTTATTCCAACAGAAGGGTGCTGTCTAGGCGCACCCTAAGTCAGATTTTGACTGAACGGCAGCAGAAGTGTGAGAGTGGGGAGGGGAAAGAGAAAACCAGGGAAGGAAGGTAAAAAGATGCCCTGGGAGTGGAGGTGTGTTACTTAGGCCTGGTTGCCCTCAAATATTAGGTTGTTATAGCTACATCGCACAAGGGGGAGAATCATACTCCTGAGCTGCCTAGTTGAGCCAAACTAAGTCCCCCCCTGCGGTAGGTAGTGCTAGGCCAAAATAAGAACTCTTCCATCCACCTGCCTATTGCTGCTGGGAAAGGCCATCACCTGTTCCTCTAGGTGGCCCTCCCTGCGCCCCCTCCCTCCACAGGCACCAGTCACCTATATCCTCCCTGTCCCTCAGACCCTTTTGCTGGTCACCGGACCTTTTTCTACATCCTGGCACACCAGCTCTAGCAAAATCTGGCTGTTCTTTTCTGTATTATATCACTAAGGTTTGTTCTCTCCTGTTACAACCCCCGGCTAACCTCCCCAAGGTTCTTCTCACCTCACTCCAGTTTCGCCACCTTGAGAAAAGGGACCTTGTCTTGACACAAACACGAATTTCTCTCTTTCCTGACCTACCAGGGGTAATCCAGCTAGCTCAGTTGGTTGAACACAAGCTTCTTGGTTTCAGGATTGTGGGTTCAAGCCCTGTGTTGGGTGAGATGCTTTTGCCAGAGGATATTGTGAAGACATGGACTTTCGGGGCTACACGGCAGGGCTAAACTGGAAATAATTTATTTTTGAAATAGCTTGTTTGGCTTTTGGCTGTGTCTACACAGCAGTTATTCCACGTTAGAGGCCTCTTCCCCTGACTTCCCTTACAACGAGGATTACAGAAGTTGGAGCGAGCAGTCCTCCAGTGTGACCGTATATTGACATTATGTCACAATCACTGCTTGTGTGTAGACGCAGACTTTGTCATTTCAGAATAACGTCCGTTATTTTGAAATAATGCTGCTGTGTAGACATAGCCTGACCGGGTTCAAAGAACTAGATACATTCCTGGAGAATAGGTTCATCAATACTTATTAGCCAGGATAGGCCGGGAGGGTGTCCCTGAGTCTCTGTTTGGCAGAAGCTGTGAATGGGCGACAGGGGGGAATCACTTGGTGATTCCTTGTTGTGTCCACTCCCTCTGGGGCATCTGGCATTGGCCACTGTGGGCAGACAGGACACTAGGCTAGATGGATCTTTGGTCTGACCCAGCCTGGCCGTTCTTGTGATTAAGGTGCTAGTCAGCAATTCTGGAGACTGGGGTTCACTTCTTAATCTCCTCAGCCACCCACAGAGTCATTGTGTCCCTCAGCTCCTCTGTTGGGCTTGTCCGTGCGTTGCCAGCTTTCCAGAGCAGGGATGTGTCACCCGCCTTGCTTGTGTTCAAAGGCAGTTTAACTCTCAGCACCCCACCTTTACACATGCATTCATTCCATCAGCGCAACCTCGGGGACCGGCTCTCTCCCTTCCAGTTAAACTAGGTAGATACTGACTCAGTTTCAGCCGATCTCCTACCCAATTAAATTAAACTTGCAACAGTCTGTGGAAAAAGGAAGCCAAAGGGTTTTCTCTTGTGCAGGTCAAACCGAATCAGCGCAGATGGAACAAAAGCCAAACAATGCGTCAAGGTACAGCTCCTAGCACGAGTGCTCCCAAGTCAGCTGTGTCCTCTAGATCAGGGTTTCTCAACCATTTGGTGCGAGTGCCCTTAGGGGTACTTGAGAGAAGTCTAGTAATAGAGATGTAGCCGTGTTAGTCTGGTCTTGCTGAAACAAAAGACAGGACTATGCAGCATTTTAAAGACTAACAAGATGGTTTATTAGGTGATGAGCTTTCGTGGGCCAGACCCACTTCCTCAGATCAAATTGTGGAAGAAAATTGACACGACCATATATACCAAAGGATACAATCAAAAAAGTGAACCCCAATATCATTATCTCATAGATACTAACCTCCCCCCTCACCCTCCCTCTGCTCTAAAATCTGATTTGTCAGTTTTATATGTGTTCACTTTTTTTGATTGTATCCCTTCGGTATATATGGTTGTGCCAATTTTCTTCCACAATTTGATCTGAGGAAGTGGGTCTGGCCCACGAAAGCTCAACACCTAATAAACCATCTTGTTAGTCTTTAAAGTGCTACATAGTCCTGTCTTTTGTTTCAGAGAAGCCTGGGAGGGTACGTCAATACAACTGAAATTGGGAGAAAACTGAAGTTTTGTTTGACGTTTTACAGCATTTTATTATTTTGTACTTTTTACACCCAAAAATTTCATCGCCTGCCCAGCTATGATGAAGTTATTTAAACAAATGTGTTGCCATGGTAGAAGAAAAATGTTGTGTGTCTGAAAACTGGGGGTATGTATAATTTTTTTTAAAAGGGGTACTTTGTAAAAAAAAATGTTGAGAAACACTGCTCTAGATGCTATGATGGTAATAAATAGGATTAATTATTAATTATTATTAACAGATCTTGGGACTAATTGTGTCACTGCTGTTCTGTTCAGTAGCAGCTCAGCTGGTCTGTGAGGAATTTCTGCCTGTACAGATGCCTTGGAGAGCTGTGGAGAAGGGCGTGAGACCTGGCCACACCCCAATGTCTCCTTAGGGCAAGGAATGGGTCTCCCTGGGGCCCCATGCAGGGAGTGTCAGGAGCCCTTCCTTTCCCTGGGCTGGGAGCTGGGATGTCTCCGGCTCAGTCTCACCTGCAGGAATTCACTGGCTGGCTGCTGGCACTTCCCCTCCAGCTCCCCGATCTGCTCGCTGAGCTGGAAAATCTTCACGGAGAGTTTCCTGACAGCATCAGTCTGGAGCCCCACGATCTCCTCGTTCAGCTTCTCCAACTGAGCCAGCAGGAGTCGCTCTTGTTCCTCCAGGAATCCGCGCAGCTGCTCAAATTCAGACACAATATTCCGCCTCTCCTGTTCTGTCCTTTCCTGCGGTGCACAGACACGGAGAGGGGAGGGGAAGGGAAGGGCAGGGACCGGGAGTGAGAAACAGCTCCCAGAGAGTGACACTGTGTGCGCAGTAAATAAACACACACAGAGACATTCACCAGGGGTGAGCATAGAGGAGCAGGAATGCAGAGAGAGGAGAAGAGGGCGCAGGAGAAGGGGGAGAAGGAAAGGAAGGATACCCTCGGCCCCAACCCTGCAGTGACACACACAGAAAATAAAGACTCCTCCCAAATAACTTCTGGTTAATGACAATAGGCCCTACCAGGTACTCCTGGATTTTCCTCTCTTCGGTCACTTTAAATCCCAGCAGCTTTTCTCTCTCCCTCTCCAGAGTCTTCAGCTGGGCGAGGATTTGTTCCTGAATGAAGAAAGCCAAGGTCAGTCCCTACCGTGAGGGTGAATGCTATCCGTGGATGAGAACACGGGGATTGCACGTAGGGGTAGGGAATTTATTTCATCTTGGCCTTGCTGCTACTGCTGGTGCTGCACTATGTCTAAATCCAGTGTCCACCTTTCAAGAAGGGAGCTAATAAATTGGAGGGTTCAGAGAAGAACCAGGAGACTGGTTGAAAACCTGCCGAATAGGGACAGACCGAAAGATCTCAGGCTCTTCCTCCAACCACAGAGAGAGTTAAGGGCGGATGTGGTCTACTTCGGAGTTAGACAGCACTCCGTAAGTGCGGGTAGTGAACCCCAGGCACAACGTACCAGGAGTGAGGGTGCATTCTGCCTCACCGACCATTTTACCATCAGGATTTGATTTTTTTTCCCCCTCCAGAAAGACCTGCTGTGGTTAACACAGGAATTCATTCAGGGCATTGGAATCCATGACCGTGAACCCTCCGCCCTCTCTTCCCCCCCGCACGGAGCTCTCTGCTGGGTGTTAACACCACATTTCAGTGTGTGAGGCAGCTGTCCCCTCCCAGCGCGCGCTCTTGTCCCAGGCTCTCTGCAGACTCAGGCAGAGGCTGTGCTCATTCTGCCGGAGTCATGATTTCAGGGTTTTCTTCTGTCTTGCATCTTGTTGCTAAGGAAAACTCAGGCTCTGATGGAATCAGAGGCTGGGACCTAGGCAGGGTCCAAACTGCCTGAGCCTTAATCTAGCCCTGTAAACACTCTCCGACTTAAGGCCTCCAGGGTCCCCTAGGATTGTGGGTGCCCTGCTGGCCGTGCCTGAACATAAGAACGGCCATATAGGGTCAGACCAACGGTCCATCCAGCCCAGTGCCCTGTCTGCCAACAGTGGCCAATACCAGATGCCCCAGCCTTCAGCACATCCTCTGGCAAGGAGTTCCACAGGTTGACTGTGCACTGAGTGAAGAAAACCTTCCTTTTGTTTCTTTTAAACCTGCTGCCTATTCATTTCATTTGGTGACCCCTAGTTCTTATATTGTGGGTATAAGTAAATAACTTTTCCTTATTCACTTTTTCTACACCAGTCATGATTTTATAGACTTCAATCCTATCCCCCCTCAGTCTCCTCTTTTCTAAGGTGAAAAGTCCCAGTCTTTTTAATCCCTCTTCATATGGGACCCATTCCAAAGCCCTGCTCATTTTTGCTGCCCTTCTCTGAACCTATTCCAATGCCAGTATATCTTTTTTGAGATGAGGCAACCACATCTGTATGCAGTATTCAAGATATAGGCATCCCATGGATTTATATAGAGGCAATAAGATATTCTCTGTTTTATTCTGTATCCCATTTTTGCAACTGATCCTTCCATCCCTGGCCTGGCAGTAGCATGGACACATCTTGTTTCAAGCCTGGCACTCGGCTCTAGAGACCTCATCTCCCTAAGTAACTGTGCAGGGCTGCTTGGCGGGGGCACCAGGGGCCTGGCGTTCTTGTCCCTGCCATGTGGAGAAATTGGAGAAGGTCCAGAGAAGAGCAACAAGAATGATTAAAGGTCTAGAGAACATGAGCTATGAGGGAAGACTGAAAGAACTGGGTTTGTTTAGTTTGGCAAAAAGAAGATTGAGGGGGGACATGATAGCAGTTTTCAGGTATCTAAAAGGGTGTCATAAGGAGGAGGGAGAAAACTTGTTCATCTTGGCCTCTGAGGCTAGAACAAGAAGCACTGGGCTTAAACTGCAGCAAGGGAGGCTTAGGTTGGATGTTAGGAAAAAGTTCCTAACTGTCAGGGTGGTTAAACACTGGAATAAATTGCCCAGGGAGGTTGTGGAATCTCCGTCTCTGGAGATATTTAAGAGCAGGTTAGATAAATGTCTATCAGGGATGGTCTAGACAGTATTGGGTCCTGCCATGGGGGCAGGGGACTGGACTTGATGACCTCTCGAGGTCCCTTCCAGTCCTAGTATTCTATGATTGTATGGGAGTGGGGGAGAGGGGGCTTTGATGGAGCTGCAGATCCAGAAATAGCAGGAAATTGGGGGGGAGGGGGCTCTGTGGGTGGGAGAGGCTAAAACCCAACCAACCACCCAATAGACCCGCCCGCTCGCTCCCCACCGGGGAGATTGGCCGTCAAGCTGCAAAGGAAAGAGGGGAATTAAGCAGGGTCTGGAGCGTTTCCTACCTTGTGTTTCTGGGCAGGCTCCCCTGTGAGCAGCATCATGTGAGATCTGTGCTCGGGACGGAGGGGGCGGGGGGTCTCCATCAAACCCCGCCCAGGGCTCCCTCCTCACGGAGCTGGTCCCCAGGTGTCCCCAGTCTCACCTACGCATCCCCTCCCCCCACTTTCGCACTCAGGGGTTTGCTTTTCCCTGCCAGGTCCCAGCAGAGTGTGTGTGTGGGGGGGTCCCTTCCTGGATCTGGCCCTGGCCTATGGGGCAGCCCACAGGGCAGAGCTCCCCACCCCAGACCAGTTCTCACGGTGCTGAGGGAGCAGCCTGCACAGAGTGTGGGCCGGCTTCCTACACTCACCGGCTCGGCCGAAGGGTCCTGGCAGGCGGGGCGTGTGGGCTGCGCTTGGGGGGCCCGTTCAGGAGGAAGGGAAGCCATGGCCGTGTGCCTCCAGCGCCGGCTCTCCCTGCCTGCTGCTCTGCCGCTGGTTTTATTGCCAGCTCCCGCCCTCCTGTCCGGAGGACAAAGGAGGGGCTAAGAGGAGGAGGAGTCAAGGGGTGTCTCTGTGTCCAGACATGAATGGCTTGGCTTGGCCCCACCCTCTGCCTTGCCCATGTGGAGACGAAGGGGACGTCTACACTACAGGGCAAAGTCCGACTAAGACACACAACTTCAGCTGCGTTGATTGCGTTGCTGAAGCCAAAGGGAGAACACTCTCCCCTCGACTTCCCTGACTCCTCGTGGAAGCAGGGGGACCGGCATTGACCGGAGCGCCCGTCTCGCTCCGCATTAGCGTGTCTTCGCTAGACTGGAAGGCGAGGCCTAGGCGACAGTCTTTTATCGGAAAAAGCTACGCAACTTCCTTCTGCATTCAGTGGAGAGCCCCAGTGCCGCACGTCCCTGCCCCCCCATTCCAGGGGACATTGGGGACACACTCCTGCCCCACACTCCACACCGGGAGCAATGAGCTTGGCATACACTGGCCAGGGAGTAGGGCACCCTGGGGTGCTGCTCCGGTAAAAGCTGGCTGGGATGCTCCCAGCTGGGGTCCCCGGGGCTCTCCCACAGGCTGCCACGCTAAGCAGCAGGCAGGAAAAAGGGGCTGGTTGGGGCTCTCCACACTGGCCAGAACTGCCCCATCCCTGACCCCGCCTTGGGGGCCTTAGGGGAGGGAGGGGGCTGAATCGCCCCCCTCCCGATTAATACCAACGCGGCTGGTTGCTTGCGGTTCCCCTCCCGTCACTATCCGGGAACAAACAGCCACCCTGCCCTGTGGTGCGGGAAGGGGGCAGAGCCGTGGGCTTCCCGCGGCTCCCTGGTAGTGACAGGAGGGGACCAACAAGCAGCAAGCTATGTCGGCAGGAATTGGGGGAGGGGGCTACAGCCTCCCCCGGCCTCCCTAAAGGAACCTCTTGTGCCCCCTGCATTTCCACCACACCCCAACCCTCTGCCCCTCACCCCTGACCCCCCAGCCCTGACTCCTGCACCCCTCAACCCTCTGCCCCTCACCCCCCACCCCTGACTCCTGCACCCCCACATTCCTGCCCCCTGCTGAGTCCTCCCTGCCCCCCTCACATCCGTGCCCTGAGCCCTCCGCACTCCCTCCCCCCCACACTTAAGTTTTGTACAGGTATTGTCATATTGCATCCTCCCCCCCCACACACACCTCCTTCCCCTGACCTCCCCCGGGGCAGCAGTACAACAGTACCTGTCAGGAATGTCAGTTATTGTCTCCCTTGCCTGGGAAAGCCACCGCTGCTGAGTGTGGAGCCAGACTGGGCGGGAATGGCCTGGAATGGCCCTTCCCCTTGCTGGGTTTGTTCCTTTCGTTTCTTTCAGCAGTTTTTATTGCATGTGCCTGTTAGGAGCGTGTGTGTGCTGGCTGGGTAGGCAGTAACAATCTCTCCTTGGGAACACAATGTACCTTTCCTGTGTCGCTACAGCGGAGCGAATGCCCAGTGCTGGGGAGAGCCCCTGCTGCTAGTTCCTGGGCAGGGGCAACCGCAGGCTACTGATGAGAGAGGTCCAGCAAGCAGCCCACAATCCATATGTACCTTAAAAAGAGTGTTCTCATAAATGTACCCCCCTGCATCACAGTGCGATACCATGGCGGGCTTGTGGGGAGAAATGTGCCTGATGGGAACACGACCCTTTGCTCCCACTCACCCCCAGATGACTCGTTTTTCCCCCTCCACGCATTGCCGACATTTCCCAGAAGGCAGTGTGCCGGAGGGTGGGGAGTTGCACCGTGGCCGTGCGTTGTCACAAGCACTCTGGGTGAGTGTGCGCGGTGTCAATGCACGGCATCCAGTGTGCCTGTGTATGCACAAGAAGGACAACCTCATGCCGACGTAACGTACGTCCACCGGAGTCTGCGGCACGGATGTCGCTGCAGGCGGACGAGCGCTTCACCCGCTGCTCTCTGAAGAGCGGTCGTCTCCAGCCTTTTGAAGCACGAGATCACTTTTAGAATTGAAGTGCAATCCAGGATCTACCTCAAGCCCAAACACCCCGGCCCCTCCTCCTTCCTGCCCCTTCTCCAAGGCCCCGCTCACTCCATCCTCCCTCCCTCCCCCATCCTCACGCACTTTTATCAGGCTGGGGGCAGAGGGCTGAGGTTTGGGGAAGGGGAAGCGGACTCTGATCTTCAGCTAAAGGATTTGGAGTGTGGGAGGGGTTCTGAGCTGAGCCTGGGGGGGAGTTGAAGCATAGGAGGGAGTTTAGGGTGCAGGCCCTGGGAGTGATTTTGGGTGCAGGGCGACTCAGGGCTAGGGCAGGGGGTTGGGGTTCAGCCTCCTGTGATATTCCATCTCGGCAAATGAATGTACATTGGGAAAACATCCCCTATTTGGACACAACATAGTTTTTTTGCTGAAGAAGTCTCTTATCCATCAACACATCCCTCCTATAATATCCCCCCCCCCCCTTTAGCCCGGCAAGAGGATTTTTCAGTGCCTTTAATTGGACTCAGGTGTCCATAATTAACCTGAGGTGACCCATTTCAGGGTCCCAGAATCAAGCCCTTTCCCCTGCACCAAAACAATTAATGGGGGCAATTCATACCAGATAAGTTAGTTCATTGAACATGCACATGGATCAGACCTGGCTTGGCTGTTGTTAGAGTCACAGTCACTCGCCGGGTGAAGGTCAGAGGCAGCCTGTCTCTGGGTGACAAGTTGTGCCCTGTTTGTACTTGGCTGCCTCTGGGCTAGGGCTGATCTGTCTGCATCCAGACTTCCCAGTGGCTTTGTATTCAGAGTGTCACAAGTTGCTGTGGTGCTGAGAACTGGGATGCCCACGCAACGAGGAGTCTGATCTGACCCGCTAGGGGAGAGTCTTTAAGAACATAGACTCCTCCCAGAGCAGGTCTCAAGAAGAGAGAGCGTAGTAGAAAAATCCTGTTATAGGTTATATATGAGTTAAAACTGGACCCCTTAAACTCCAGTCATCTGAAGAAGTGGGCTGTGCCCATGAAAACTCATGATACCATCTACATGTTCAATTAGTCTCTAAGATGCTGCAAGACTATTCGTTGTTTTTTAAGTTTTTCCAGTTACAGGCTAACACAGCTCCCCCTCGGAAACCGTCATGTTTTAAGTGTCAAATGTATTGTGTGTTTTATGATTACGATTATGTTTCACATCCTGCCAGCCACCCTTTCTGAAAGCAGAAAGGACCTTTACCTTACCATTTGTAAAGGCGCACCAGGCAGAAGTTTGTGTCTGAAGCTGATTCCAAGGCAGGAATAAATTCTTATGATTTTCTATTTAAGTTTTAAAATGAGTATTGAGAAAATAAGTAAAAGGGTATGATGATTGTTTTCTCTCTCTCTCTCTCTCTCTCTCTCTCTCTTTTTTTTTTTTTTTTTGTAATTTGATGTTCCTGTTTCAATATTCATATTGTGTCTGTGTAACCAGGAAATCAGTTCTGTTTTGTGTGCATGAATGAGGAATGTATGTCAGATGATAAGTGTGAAGGCCATCACTGGACCAGATGTTTTAGTGAGAAGCCGAAACTGACGCATCAGCAAGAGACTGCTGTACACCCCTATTGAGATGCGGATAAAGGTCAGACTGACCACTCTAAAAGATAAGGCAAGTACCTACCAACAGGGACAGGACAGCTGCGGTAGGAGAAGAACAATTTAACAAAACAGGAACTCTTCAAACACGATTGATCACAGCATGATGGTGTGAAACTCACAGATCCCAATGAAGGAAAACGACTTTAACAAGGAGCTCTTTTGCCATAATTTTGGGGTTCATCCTGCCACTGTACTGGTGCCTCAGTCGCCAACTGGCAGCAGGGCACGTGTGTGTGTGTGTGTGTGTTTGTGTGTGTGTGTCAGCTTTTATATTGTATTCTCAATAGACATGGTGTTTTGCCTTTTCACATAACAAGAGGCAGGAGAAATCCTTGTCAGAGCCCTTTTACTATTTCACTCTGCTGCCCAGTCTCATTTCAAGCTGAGATCCTCTGCCCGGCCAGAAAGAAGGGAGAATTCTCTCTCCATTAAAATAAAATGGCGTGAAAGTGGAAGGTGGAATTTTGCAGCATCAAAACATGTTGCTTGCCCCATTCTTAGTCCGGCCATAGTCTGCAGTGCAAGCGAGTAGCTAATTTCTCCCTGCCTTGCTTATCACAATACCCTCAGCACTCCTCAAGCCGTGAAGTCCCCCCAGGGGAATCCCTCACTGCCCAGCACAGGGTGAATATACTACAGCTGTTCACAGCAGCCCAAGGTTTCAATGGAGGGCTCAGATCCAGTGAACGTCCAGATGCTTTGTTGAGTTAGCATCTAATAAAAAGGCACAAAGTCGACAGCATGCAAACGTTGGGCCCAATTTGACCTTGTCATGGTGGTTTGATGACTAATGGGCTGATAGCTAATGAATAAAAGCAGTTCCCAAAGCCCCCCCTTTGGCAGCTGTTACATCGAACAGCTTAATCTGTAGTCATTTCCCCTTCACAGCCCTCTGGAATGCGCTGAGAGCTCGGTGCTTGGGGTCACCTTAGAATCATAGAGCTGGAAGAGATCTCAAGAGATCATCAAGTCCAGCCCCCTGCCCTAGGCAGGACCAATCCCAATTAAATCAACCCAGCCAGGGCTTTGTCAAGCCGAGACTTAAACACCTCTAGGGACGGAGATTCCACCCCCTCCCTAGGGAACCCATTCCAGTGCTTCACCACCCTCCTAGTGAAATAGTTTTTCCTAATATCCAACCTAGACCTCTCCCACTGTAACTTGAGACCATTGCTCCTTGTTCTGCCATCCCTCACTACTGTGAACAGCCTTTCTCCAGCCTCTTTGGAACCCCCCTTCAGGAAGTTGAAGGCTGCTATCAAATCCCCCCTCACTCTTCTGTTCTGAAGACTAAACAAACCCAAATCCCTCAGCCTCTCCTCATAGGTCATGCACTCCTGCCCCCTTATCATTTGGTCACCCTCCACTGGACCCTCTCCAATGCGTCCATATCCTTCCTATAGTTGGGGGACCAGAACTGAACACAATAGCCCAGATGTGGCCTCACCAGAGCCAAATTAAGGGGATTAATCCCTTCTCTAGATCTGCTGGCAATGCTCCTCCTAATGCAACCTAATATGCTGTTAACCTTCTTGGCTACAAGGGCACACTGTTAACTCATACCCAGCTTCTCATCCACTGTAATCCCCAGGTCCTTTTCTGCAGAACTACTCTTTAGCCAATCGGTCCCCAGCCTGTAACTATGCTTGGGATTCTTCCGTCCCATGTGCAGGACTCTACACTTGTCCTTTTTGAACCTCATCAGATTTCTTCTGGCCCAATCCTCTAATGTGTCCAGGTCACTGTGGCCTCTATCCCTGTCCTCCCGCGTATCTATCTCTCCCCCTAGCTTAGTATCACCTTATTGCTCCGGTTTTGTGGAGTCCACCACCATCACGTCCACGCAGCCCGTGTTCGTTTTTACACCATTTCACCTCTCAGACACAACCGCAACAACCGTCAATGGGGACACTTTTTGAGGCCTGCGGTTGTTTCTTAAAAACTGAATGACATACGGGCCCCCCATGTCCATCACAACACCTGGAAATGTTGCCACGTGTCCGTCGCGCAACACGGTGGAGCCAAGACGGGGTCAAGACAAGAGCTGCATTTAGCGGTACTGGTGTAACAGGTGCCGTGAGCCTCTGCCAGCAGTGACTCAATTCTGGAAACCCTGCAGACAGAGTCTCCCCCCTGGGAAGTTCCCTAAGCTGCTCAAAAGTCTCAAGTGCCCAAAGGCATTGATTTCCATGTAAGTTAGGAGCCTAAATACCCTCCCAAATCCTCCCCCCGGGTTTCTCCCAAACCACCACCCCCCCTTTTTTTTGCTTGACAAATTTTGGTCCGGTATTTTTTTTTTAAACCATCTGGCAACCCTTTGGGCAAGTCAGGCGATCACCCAGGGCCGCCAATGGTTTAGTAACGGCCCTGTTTATACCCCTGTGTAAGTCACTAGCCGCGTTACCTGCCAGCGTGCTGAGGGCCTGGCAAATGTCAAGTTCAAGGTGCTGCATGAGCTGACGGCTCCCCCATTCATCAAATAAGGGAGAGGAGCAGGAATGCAGCTGGCGGGGGCTCCGACGGGCAAACAGGCTGCAGAACGGGGCCTTTGCATCGCCGCGGAAAAAGGGCAACGGAGAGTCTCCTGTAGAGCAGAGTTTGATGGCCTGCACGTTTGAAACCACACAGGAAGTCGTGTCCCACATGAGGGCACCGAGACGTTCCATCCTGGCTATTCTTGGCCACATGGGCTACGGCAGGCCAGGGTTGTTTTCCACCACGCCCTCCTTTATGGCAGCTTGTGATCTCGTTAACCTGACCACGAGCAGGATTAAAGACTATGACTCTTTATGCCCTTTGTGCTTCCCCGTAGGGGCTATAAACCAGAATTTAAAGCAAAGGTGAAGCTCTAGTTTGGAGCAGCATTGTCCTGGGGGACATGCACCATCCTGGGAAACAGCTGTGCTGTAGATCCTCCCAGTTTGCCTTCTGTCTGTCTGAAGAGGCCCCAAATCTGCCTTGGAAGGACACACCCCAGGGTAACATCCCCCAGTGGGTACCCATCCACCACCCTCACCTCTCTCATGCTGGAGCATTATGATGAGGCAGAAATGTCTTTCCAATGCCAAGTGCCTGGGAATGGAATCACACGTCTACTCAAGCGATTTCATCACTGGGCCCAACCACATCAGAGGCTCATGTAACTGCACATCCACTAATGCAGGGCAACTCAACTTTGGAAGCCCCGAGGGCCACAATGATACAGCACATGCCGGGGGCCGCAACTTAAGTGAGGTTACATGTACATGCAAATATATATGCAAATATATGCAAATAGCTTCTTTCACACTGATGGGTATGAATACAAAGGCAAGATTACACAACACACAGGCCCCATTTAAGTCAGTTCTACTGATATTTATAAAATGAAACAGTTACCTGATTTCCACCCATATGACAGCACTTTTCATGAGCAATGACAGTCCAGGAATTTAACTACTAAAACGCATCTCAGCAGAAGACGATTACATTGACTCGCCGTCGTGAAGCGTGTTCCCACTGGAGGCCACGTTCAAAGGATCCCACCTGCAGGCCGCATGTTGAGTAGCCCTGGATTAATGTGATCTTTGCCATCAAATGCCAGCAATGCTTCTCTGCCATGTACATTGGCCAAACTGGACAGTCTCTATGGGGCTATATCTAGACTGCATCCCTCTGTCAACAGAGAGATGTAGATTAGGCACATTGAAATTGCTAATGAAGCCGGGATTTAAATATCCCGTGCTTCATTAGCATAAACATGGCCGCCGCTTTTTTCGAAACAGAGTTTTTGCAAAAGAAAAATGGCAGTCTAGATACCAAGGTGTTTCTTCATGAGGTGTTCTGTTACCACCTCTCTGGCTTGTGCTCATGGCCTGTGCCTAGGTCCTCTTCGGCAGGAGCGTTTCTGTAATATCCGTCCTGTTCTTGCCAACTTCTGTCAGCAGGGCCTGCCTCTTGCTCACAGCTTCACTCTGCTTTCTACTAGTAAAGTCTTGCCCATTTCTGTTGAGGCCTCAGGCCTCACACCGGGCTGGTGATACATGGGCATCTGTTTCAGGCCTTCATTGTACTACCTGGTGCCACAGAACTCAACAGCCTGTTCATTGTGCCTGATTTTGAGACACGTTCAGTCTCCAAAGGCAGAGACATTGGGATGTCGGAGGCCTCATTTAATGGCTGATCTGCCATCTACCACCCAACTCAGGCGCCCAGCCTGAGCTCCGAGTCAGTGTCCCACAGCCAAAGTAAGGGGAAGACTCTCTCCCCATTGAAAGAGGCCTTTGGGAAAGTGAAGATCAGGGCCTCCTTATCCGCATCAAAAAAGGTCACCTGCCCCCGTTCATAGTCCAGATAAATCCCAAGCTTCCGGAGGGCCTCACTCAAAGGCAAGCAAGTCCTAGGAGAGGTTAGAGCCCGGAACTGGCCCCCCCAGTCGTAATCCACAGCCCAGATCCCCTCCTCAGGATTACGCTTGACCCATCCCGTCCTCTTCACAGACTCTTTGGCCACCCCCACAGCCCAGCCCTTCCCACCCCCCACCGCCACCTCCCAGTAATGGCTCCCGGAGGTGAATCCCTCACAGCTTAGCACACAGGGCCGAGAGTCAAATCGCTTGGGATTGTCGAGCAGCCGCTGCCGTGTATCTCCCCATCTCACACGTTTCCCATCCTCAGACAGGATGAGCTGGGGATGAGCCGTGTCTGGGTCCAGGGTCACAGGCGCTGGGGAGAGAGAATCAGAGCGTGAGCCTGAGGCTGGACGGAGGTCAGAGGGTGCATCTTCATTGCACCATTATTTCGAGATAACTAGCGTTATTCTGAAATAACAATGCAAGTGTCTACGCAGCCATTCTGTTACTGAAAATTTATGGATGGCTTATTCCGACTTCTGTAAACCTCACTCCATTAGGAATAATGTCTCTTCTGAAATATCTATTTTGAAATAGGGTGTGTATAGACGTTCCACTGCTGCTATTTCGAAATAGCCCCTCCTCCGGGCCATTCTAAGGATATGTCTACACTGCAACTCTATTTAGCGTTATTCTGAAATAACAATCTGTGTCTACACAGCAGGCAGTTATTTCAAAATAGTGTCAAATTCCTGTCAAGCTGGAGGACTTCTTACTCCGACTCCTGTAACCTTCATTGTACGAGGAGTGAGGGAAGTCGGAAGAAGAGTGCTTTGTTTCGAAATAAATGCTGTGCAGATGCTCCCAGTTCCAAAATACGATATTTTGAAATAAAATATGCAATTGACATAGCTCAATTTGCGTAGCTTATTTCGAGTTAAGCCCTGCAGTGTAGACGCATCCTTATACTTGGAGGCTGTGTCTAGACTGGCCAGTTTTTCCGGAAAATCAGCCACTTTTCTGGAAAAACTTGCCAGCTGTTTACACTGGCCGCTTGAATTTCCGCAAAAGCACTGACTTCCTACTGTAAGAAATCAGTGCTTCTTGCGGAAATACTATTCTGCTCCTGTTCAGGCAAAAGTCCCTTTTGCGCAATGCTTTTGCGCAAAAGGGTCAGTGTAGACAGCTCAGATTTGTTTTCCGCAAAAAAGCCCCGATGGCGAAAATGGCGATCGGGGCTTTTTTGCGGAAAAGCGCGTCTAGATTGGCAGGGACGCTTTTCCACAAAAAATGCTTTTGCGGAAAAGCGTCCGTGCCAATCTAGATACTCTGTTCTGAAAATGTTTTTAACGGAAAACTTTTCCGTTAAAAGCATTTCTGGAAAATCATGCCAATCTAGATGCAGACGGAAAGTTTTCCCTAATAGCTAATCTAAATCTACATTCTTGCAGATTAACCTTGTTATTTTTTGTCTTATTTAAAAGAGAAAATTGACCCCGGTTCTTTTCATCACAGCCCTTAACAAATCTGAAGACTTATCAGATCCCTCCTCAGTCTTCTTTTCTTAAGGCTATACATGCCCTATTTTTTTAACCTTTCCTCATCAGTCCAATTTTTCTAAATCTTTCGCCAGGTTTATAGCTCTCCTCTAGGCTCTTTCCAATTTGTCCACAGCTTTCTTAAAGTATAGTGCCCAGAACTAGACTCAGGAGTCAGGACTTCAGCTGAGGCCTCACCAATGTCAAGTAGATGAGGACAATTACCACCCACATCTTACGTGCAACATCCTTGACAGGACACCACCATTATTATACACTTCTTTGCAACAGTATTACACTGCTGACTCAGATATAATTTGTGATCCACTCTAACCCCCAGATCCTTTTCTGCTGCTTGGCCAGTTAGTCCCCATTTTGTAGCTGTGTGGTCAACCTTTCTTTCCTAGGCGTAGTAGTTTGCACTTGTTTTTATTGACTTTCTTCTTTCTGGTTTTAGACCAGTTTGCCACGGTCCTAAGCCCGTCTTCTAAAATGCTCACAACTTGGTGTCATCCACAGATTTTGTAAGCAGGCCCTCTACTCCCTCTACTTGATAAAGATATTAATAGCAATGAGCACTGGGCAGACCCCCATGGGACCCCACTAGATCTGTCCCCCAGTTTTTCACTGAGCCTTCGAGAGCTACTTTTGGAATATAACCTTTCAAACCAGTTTTGTACCCACATTATAGTAATTTCATCTAGACCAAATTTTCCTAGTTTGCTTATGAGAATGCCCAGTAGGACTGTCTCAACTCACTAAAAGCAAGATACATCACATCCGCTGCATCCTCCATGCCTATTAGCCCAGTAATCCTGTCAAAGAAAGTAGTTGCTTTGGGATGATTTGCTCTTCACAAATCCATGTTGGCTATTACTTATCAACCTATTATCCTCTAGGTCAGGGGTGGGCAATAATATTTGATGGGGGGGGGCACTCCAAGAATTTGGAATGTGGTTGAGGGCCACACTCTTCCATGATATCAATGGAGGAAATGTGGGGGTCTGGGATGGAGGTTGGGTGCAGAAGGGAGCTTGGGGTAAGGGAGAGAGTTTGGGTGAAGGAAGTAGTTGTGACCTGGGGCACTGGAGTGGGGTGCAGAGAGTTGGATTGTGATATAGGGCAGGGAACTGGAGTACAGGAGGGGGGCACAGGTATTTAGGTTGTGAGCTAGGACAGGAGGGGACTGTGATCTGGGACAGGGGATTGGGGTGCCAGATCTGGGATGGGATATGGGGGCAGAGGATTGGGTATGTGGAGGAGGGGGCAAGAGTGGGGGGCAGAGGGTTGGTGAAGGGAGGGTCTGGGATGCCAGAGGCAGGGTCTGGCCTGGAGACTTACCAGTCAGCAGCCCATTCCTGAATCAGCCTCTCTGCCTGCTCCCTCTGCACTGCATGCCAGCCCAGCTTCACGGGTGATTAATCAGCCCTGCCCCGTCAGTCAGCTCCGTGCATAAAGCCCTGAGCCTATGACTGGGCGGGGCTGAAGCTCTGCTTAGAGGGAGCACTGCTGCCTGCCCCTCCCCCACCCAGGCTGCAGCCATGTGCTCTGGAGCCCCTTGTGCTTTGTGGCTGCCTGTTATTGAAACAGGCAGCTCCCAGAAACCAGCCAATGGGATTATGCTGGGGGTGGGAGCAGTTCCTAAAGCTCCCTCCCCCCTCAGTTTTTAAAGTGAAACTGCCCTGCAGCCATGTTTCTGAGTGGCATGCAGGTGGGGTGAGGCAAGTGGGGAGCCTGTGTGGGGCGCCCCACAGTGTCTGCTCTAAATGTTGATTGTTTAATAATTTGTTCCAGTATCTTTCCAGGTATCAAAGTTGGGCTGAGTGGTCTTCAGTCCCCTGGGTTCTCTTTGTTTCCCCTTTTAAAGATACGTGTCCTGTTCGCCCTTCTCCAGCCCTTTGAGACGTTACCCCTTCTCCGTGAGTTCTCACAGGTGGTTCTGAGATTGCTTCAGCTAGTTCCCTAAGGACTTGGGAGGAATTTCATCAGGTCATGCTGACTTGAATACATTTAAGTGACCAAAATATTCTTTAACCTGATCGCTCTCTATTTTGGCTCGGACCAGAGGCGTAGCAAGGGTGTTATGCACCCTGGGGCAAAGGCAAAATTTGCGGCCCCCCCCCCACCTCCCTTGCCATGCAGCAGGGCCCCAAACCTAGTGCACAGCTGACCCCAACCCTGGGAGGAGGGCGGAGGAGCTTGTACCACATCTTCCCCTGCCCCCTCCAATTTGGGGCTGGGCCCCCTCATGCACCAACCTGCCAACGGAGATGGAGGAGGGCCGGGCTGGGGGCAGAAAGGCGGGGAGAAGGTGGCTCCAGCTGGTGGCAGTGGGTGGAGGAGGAGCAGGCGAGCCGAGGGATGACAGGGGGAGAAGAGGGGGACTAAATTGGTGCCCCCCTAGCATGGCACCCAGGGGCAGCTACTTCCCCCCCCTACCGCCCACCCCTCACTATGCCACTGACCTGGACTGCATTAGGAGCCTCTGAGCGAAGAGACAAGGAAGGATTAGGGTTGCTAACTCTCCCAGACCAGATGCCATTGCCTCAAATAGCATCCAGTCAGTCCAGACAGGAGAGTGGCAACCCAGGAAGGCTAATAGCTTTTAGGAAGAACACAAAGCATCTACTCTGGATGTAGGTGCTGAAGTGACATTTTTTTGTGCCACTTTCATGCACAAAACTCCACCTTGCCTGCTGCCTAGCCATGTAGGTGACTAAATTTATTCGGCAGCCCCTACAGTGCTACCCCGGGCAGGCAGACTGCGGCCCCTCTCCCACCTACACCCCACCACAGTCCACGCCGCAGGCTGAGAAATCCCTTTCTCATCTGTGTGGCCGGTAGGTTGGGTGCAAGGGAAGGTGTTTCCTTACAGCAGGGGCCTCCAACCCTTTGAACCACAAGATCCGTTTTTCAGCTGAAGAGCGATGTAAGATCTACCTCCAACCCTTCCCCCGCCTCCTTCCCGCCCCTTCTCCGAGGCCTCACCCTGCTCACTCCATCCCCCTTCCTCACTCACTGGCACCAGGCTGGGGTAGGGGGTTGGGTGCAGGCTCTGGACTTGGGCCAAGGGTTTCGGTGTGTGGGCGGGGCTCTGGGTTTAACCCAGGGTGGGATAATGGCATCCAGGAGGGGTTTCAGGGTGCAAGCTCTGGGAAGGAGTTTGGCTGCAGGGGGACTCATGGCTGGGCCGGTAGGTTGGGTGCAGGAGGAGGTTCAGGGCTGGGGCAGGGGTTCAGGAAGCAGACTCTGGCTGGGCACTGCTTAACTCAGATGGCTTCTGGGTGGTGGAACTGTGTAGATAAGGCAGCTCACTCCTGCTCTGGCCCTGCACCCCTCTTGGAAGCAGCTGGCTTGTACAGCAATGGCTCTGTGGGGCCGTGTGCCGCCCCTCATCTACAGGCACTGAGCCCACAGCTTCTACTGGCTACGGCTCCCCGTTACTGATCCATGGGAGCTGCAGGAGCGGTGTCTGCAGGCAAGGGCGGCATGTGGAGACCCCCTGCTCTGTCATTCTCAGGGGCTGCAGGGACATGCCAGCCACTTCCAGGAGCAGCAGTTCCCACCGGGATAATGACTCCAGCCATGAGAGGCTCGGCATTTTAGAACTCACTCCTCAAAGAATAAAATTGAAGCGCAAGAGAGAAATGAAAATGATGAAATGCACAGACCAGTCACCAACCAAACTAACCCACTTTTCAAGCAGCAGCAGAAGTAACAACAACCCCCCCTCCCCCCCCTCCATGTATGTGTTGAATCAGCAGATAAGAGTGCAGGACAGTTTGTGTGTGTGTGAGAACGAGAGACACACACAGCGCGAGAGAGTGACAGATTCACATGGCCAAGCTCCCTCCAGCCCCTTCTCTCTGTGTGGAGACAGGGTACAGGAGTGGAGGGAGGAGGGACACCCTAACATCAGCACCCCTCTTTTCCCTCCCCCACACCCTGTACCACAAGCAGGAGGTTCCCGGGGGGGGGGGGGGGCAGTTGCAAGGCAGAGGGCAGGAGCAGCAGGACAGTGGGTGGAGAGGCAACTGAAATGCCAGCGCTTGAGAGCTTCCCGGCCAAACCAGTCAGGATCACCTGTCAGAGGCTCCAAGATCCACCGGTAGATCCCGATCGACTGGTTGGTGACCACTGCCTTAGAGCCTTTACAGCCTTTGGCCCAGTGATTAGGTACTCCCCAGGATACAGGAGGTGTCTGGTTCAAGTCCCCCTTCTACCTCATGAGGGGAAGGATTTGAATGGAGATCTCCGACCTCTCGGGTGAGGGCTCCAACCACTGAAATACGGGACATTCTAACAGGTGGGCATCTGTCCTGCTGGACATGTTCAATTGCAATTGAATAACTGACTCCCCCTGTTCGAATGTCCCATATTGGGCCCGGGAAGGAGTGAAGCTCCCTGTGTAGTTCAGTGGTTCAGGCACTCCCCTGACAGATGGGAAACACCTGTTCAGATCCCTTCTCCACACTAGATAGCTGCCTCTTGCCCACCCCTGCGCTAACAGGCCGGCATTCTCACGGCACAGCAGCTCAGGCCGCTTTAAACAGCCCATTGCTAATTCCTCTGGATGCTGGGGAGGCTTCACGCACTGTCTCCACCCCCTACCAAAATCCCTCCGCTCCCATTGGCCAGTTTTGGGCCAATAGGCGCTGAGAAATTTTGCTAGAGGCAGGGGTAGCCAACGAATCCTCCTCCCTCCCTCATTCCCGCTCCTCGTGCTGGAGCAGAGCCACGTGAAGCAGCCAGCCAGAAGAGGCAGCCAGCCTGTCTCCGGTTCCTGCAGGGCTGCTGGCTGGGAGGTGCCTTGGTAAGCACCTCCCAGCCAGAGGCTGCCCTATCACACACACCCCTCTGCCCCCAACGACCCGCCCCTGGTCACTACCAAACCCTCTGTATCCCCTCCCCTTACCTCCTCCAGGTCACAACTCCCTCCCAGACCCTGCACCCCCTCCTACACCCATCCCCCATCCCAGAATCCTCTCCTGCACCCATCCTCCCTCCTGCACCCCAAGCCTCTGCCCCGGGTCGCAACCCCATCCTTCACCCAAACGCCTTCTCAGACCCCATACCGTCTCCCGCACCCCAGCCCTTTATCCCAAGCTCTCTTCTGCACCCCACCTGCCATCCCAGACCACACACACCCTACATAGAATTGCAGCCCTTGATCACTTGCCAAAATCTTGGAGTGCCCCCCCCCCCGTTAAAAATTATTGCCCACCCCTGAGATAGAGGGTAGGCTTCCAATCTTTCTGAAAGTACCATGCCTAGACCTATCCGGGGGACTTGAATAATATCTCACCCATGGGGCTAAAAGTTTCAAGGAGCAGCTTCTCCCTCCGGCTGTTTGATACGGGGCAGAGCAGGCGCCCAGCTCTGGCTCACAAGAAGTGGTTTAGGTAACCTGACTGCAGGAGAGGCCCTCCAGGCTGAAGCTCAAAAGCAGACTGAGGCACCTCACTGCCGCTGGGCCTGGTGCCCATCTCCCCAGTCACGGTCCAGGGAGCCTGGGCCCATAACTCTGTGGTTTCCTGCAATAGTCTGGGTACCTAAAGCTGGGCGTTGTGATCAGAGCTGGCCCACAACATTTTGGCACCTGAAGCGGGGAGCTCAAACGACGCCCTCATGTCCCCTCGATGCACCAGCAGAAGACACAATTTTCTACACTCTGGGTCCTAGGGGAGCCCTCCCCCCACAGTCGGGCACCTGAGGTGGCTGCCTCAGTTTGCCTCATGGTAAAGCCAGCCCTGGTTGTGATGTGGGCATGGCTGTGGGCCGAAATAGGGCAACGCCAGCCAGATGGGTGAAGAAAGGAGGAAGAGTTGCTGTGACATCTAGGCCAGTGGCTTTTCAAACTTTATTTCTGGTGACCCAATTTTAGAAAATGGTTGGTACCTGAAACCCAGCAGAGCTGGGGAGAAGGGCTTTGGAGTGCAGGAGGGGGCTGAGGGCTGGGGCAGAGGGTTGGGGTGCAGAGGTGAGGGCTGTCGGGTGGGGATGGGCGTACGAGGGTCGCTGGGCTTTGGGGTGCAGGATGGGGTCAGGGCTGGTGATGCAGGCTATGAGATGGAGCTATGGGTGAGGGATTTAGGGTGCAGAAGACTCTGGGTTTGGGGAGGTTCAGGGCTGAGGTTTGAAGGCAGCTTCTTGCCTGTCTTGGAACCATGGTCCACTCTGCACCCCAGAAACAGCCAGCAACAGGTCTGGATCGTAGATGGAGGCATGGAAGCAGCTACACACGGCTCTCACCTGCCGGCACTGACCCACCCCAGTGCTCATGGCCTGGTTTCTGGTGTGGAGGCGGTGCTCAGGGCAGGGGCTGTGCGGGGAACCCTGTGCCCATGATGCCTAGGAGCCGGGCCTGCTGCTGGCCACTTCCAGGGTGCAGCACAGTGTCAGAAGAAGCAGGGATTGGCCAGGGGTTTTCAAAGCATGGGTTTTGGCCCAGCCTTAGCTGGCCAGCTGGGTCCCTGGGTGCCGAGCAAGGCGACCTAGCACCTTACAATCCGTGACCTAGGACTGGGTCAGGACCCGCACTTTGACAACCAAGGTTCTAGACATATTGGTTACGTCTAGACTGGCATGATTTTCCGGAAATGCTTTTAACGGAAAAGTTTTCCGTTAAAAGCATTTTCGGAAAAGAGCATCTAGATTGGCACGGACGCTTTTCCACAAAAGCACTTTTTGTGGAAAAGCGTCTGTGGCCAATCAAGACGTGATTTTCCACAAAAAAGCACCGATTGCCATTTTCGTGATCGGGGCTTTTTTGTGCAAAACAAATCTCAGCTGTCTACACTGGCCCTTTTGTGCAAAAGTTTTGCGCAAAAGGGACTTTTGCTCAAACGGGAGCAGCATAGTATTTCCGCAAAAAGCACTGATTTCAGACAGTAGGAAGTCAGTGCTTTTGCGGAAATTCAAGCGGCCAGTGTAGACAGCTGGCAAGTTTTTCCAGAAAAGCGGCTGATTTTCCGGAAAAACTGGCCAGTCTAGACACAGCAACTGAGCTACAACATCTGCCTCTCCCCAGTGCCCTGTGAAACACAGATTAGGAGTGAGCTCTGCCCTAAACTCTCAAGCCCCTGCTCCATTCACATGTCCGAGGAAAAGAAGTTGCATTGCCTCATGGATGATGGGATTTGGACAATGGTAGTAAATGACCCTCATTTACCTGGATGTGTGAGGGCTCTTCTCCATCCTGAAAGCAACCACAGAACAAGAGGTGAGAAACTGAACAAATACTGTATAAACAGGACTCAACGTTATACAAAACTGTGGCGTGGAAGGGAATTGAGTTCTTAACCCTAGTAAACTGTTACCACAGTATGAAGAGCTGAGCCGATTTTTAAAACAGAATGTAGTTCATGAGGGAAGTTCTGCTTTTTCGTCCTTTTTATTGTCCTGAATCAGAGCAAAATGTTGAAATATCAGCACTTCTTGCAGGACAAAAGAGATTAAAATTCCAGACTCAAAATGAAATGTTTGACCCTGACAGGAAACATGCCGTTTTGGGCTGGGCTGACATGAATCTGAGCCTGCAAGACATACTGTGCTTGTCAATGGGAGAGGATATTGTGTGTTACGTCTGCCCACACGCAGATGGGGGAAAAAAGATAAAGTGTTTCAGGACAGAGTAGGAGTTTAATGTATGAGTCGACACTTGAAGGACAATCCTGCCTCAACTGCTCTCTCAATATGAGGTGAAGTGTCAGTCGGGAAGGGGGAGGGAGCTGAGGAGGAAGGGAAAAGAAACACTAAAAGGTCTCTGACCAAAGCACAACTTCACTCCTTCTCCCCACCATGAGATACAAAAGAGGTGGTATGGATTTTTTTCCAACTGCAACTTCCAGTGAGTATGGTGATGGCTCAGGCGGTCATAGGTTAATATTGACCCAACCCAAAACAAAACATTTCAATTTGGGGAAAAAAATAAATATTGGCATAATTGACATACGTCTGTGAGATTTTCTCATTTTTTTTTCGGCATCCAGTCGGCTCTCAGAGGCTATATTGACGCTGACAGGTTTCATTATACAACTTCATGCGGAGCATATGAATAGGTGTTAAATTATAACCCTGCTGATGCACTGAAATTCTACGGCAAAACTCTTAACAGAAGCTAGATCCTAGTCTGTTTGAAGTCACAGGTAATAACATTATATCCTTCATATCACAGGTGGCATCTCCTACCTTTATTAGATCACATTGTTGGTACTAAAGTTGGGGCTAACTGGGCATTTCTACTCAAAGAACTGAAGCATTTTAAAAATTACTCTCAGTGTAAAATGTTCTCATGCTTAATATTAATCCACGTTAAAATATAGTTAAATTAAACAATACTATTCTAAACAAGCAAACAAACACACCTGTGAGTATACACATTTATGGGCAATATACTATTTTAGAAGGAAAGGGTATGAGACTTACTAAGTTCTGCTGCAAGTTTCTCTGAAAAAGAAACAGAAATAAATATGCATCATTATATGCACCTCGGACACGGGGCAGGAAGGGTCCCTGTGCTGACTGCACAGAGGCTAGTGCAGTCTCTCTCAACCTTTTTTTATAAAGTACCCCTTTAAAAAAAAAATAAGTACCTCCAGTACTTCCAGTTTTCTACCATTGCAATACGTTTGTTTAAACAAAAGCAGGCGATGAAATTTTTGGGTGTAAAAAGTACAAAAATAATAAACCGCTGTAAAATTTAAATCAAAAATTCTATTTTGTCCAAATTTCAGTTGTGTTGATATACCCGCCCCCCCCAACTTCTCTCGAGTACCCCTAAGGGTTCTTGTACCACTGGTTGAGAAACACTGGGCTAGTGCACATGGCTGTCTGGGACAGGATGGGTGCAGACCCTCTCCCGCCACCGGCTTGCCAATCCAGTGGAGCCCGTCCCTGACGCAACGAGGGCACAGCTAGGGTGGCCCGAATCCCAGAACATGGTGTGCATCTGGGGAGGAGACGGGGGTGGGGAGGAAGTCTTCTGCACAACAGTCTCCCAAACTGACGCTCCACTGGGTTTCATCTCCCCCTCTGCCCCACCTCTGCAATGAATGTTACGGGACCTCAGAGGCTTAAAATGGAAACTGAGCTGCCTCTTAAGTATGGAGGGAAGCGGGCCCATGGGCAGGGATCACGCTAAGCTGGGGGGGAAGGGGCAGAACAAATTCTCAGGGCTCAGTGCTGGGAGCTGACTGACTGGGTGGGGCTGATTAATCACCGGTGAAGCTGGGCGGCCCTGCAGCGTAGAGGGACGCTGCCCAGAGAAGTTACATAGAATCCTAGACTCCGAGGGCTGGAGGAGCCCTCAGGAGTCACCGAGTCCCCCTGCCCACAGCAGGACCAACCCCAACTCAGTCATCCCAGCCAGGGCTTTGTCAAGCTGGGACTTCAAAACCTCTAGGCTGTGTCTACACTGGCATGAATTTCCGGAAATGCTTAAAACAGAATAGTTTTCGTTATAAGTATTTCCGGAAAAATTGGCAGGCTGCTTTTCCGGAAAAGCCCTTTTTCTGGAAAAGCATCTGTGGCCAATGTAGGCACGCTTTTCTGGAAAAGAGCCCCGATCGTCATTTTCGCGATCGGGGCTTTTTTCCGGAAAAGACTACTGGGCTGTCTACACTGGCCCTTTTCCGGAACAGTGTTCCGGAATAAGGACTTATGCCCGAGCGGGAGCAACGTAACTTTTCCGGAATAGCGGCTGATTTTGTACAGTAGAGCATCGTTGCTTTTCCAGAAATTCAAGGGCCAGTGTAGACAGCTCGCAGCTTATTCCAGAAAAGCGGCTGATTTTCTGGAATAAGTGGCCCAGTGTAGACACAGCCCTAGGGATGGAGATTCCACCCCCTCCCTAGGGAACCCATCCCCGTGCTTCCCCACCCTCCTAAGGACATAGTTTTTCCTAACATCCAACCTAGATTTTGCCATGGCATCTGGGTGCCTCACAACACCCTGGTGAGGGACTGACATTAATAGACGGAGGCTGAGGCGCAGGGAGATTAGGGCCCAGACCCACAAACGGCCTTAGTACCGAACTCCCAATGTAGATTCCAAAAGCCAAACCTGAGGCCCCACTGAGATCCTTAACCCCCTGCGAAGCTGCAGGCTAACCCAGGAGGCACATACACCATGCACTGTGTAGGCCGGGAGACAGGGATTCCTCAGGGTGGCTCAGCAGTATCTAACTCCCATTGTGCTTTGCGGCTTAAATGACTGGAGAAGCAAAGAACTGAACCCTGGTCTAACAAGCCCCACTCCAGGGCCCTCCCTAGTCGGTACAACTTCCTTCTAGTCTCAGGCAACAATATTGAGCTGTCTTTTTTTTTTTTTTTTATTACTCTGTATTTTATTGTTTAATGAGTTACCTTTCATTCTGAAGAGATGAGCAAGGAGGCCAATGCAAACAAACGAAACCAGCAGGATCATACACAGAGTCACGACCCACATGGAGAATTTTGGGAAAAAAGCACCTGCAAAAACAAAAACACTTGCGTTACTTGGCCCCTCCTTCCAAAGTCAAATGATTCGATAACAAAGAAATACCTCAGAATTCCACAGGGATTTCAGCAATATCCACCCCATCATCAACCTCAGCCTGGACCCGTCCACACAAGAGACCCACTTCCTGGACACTGCAGTTCAATTATACGATGGCCACATTAACGCCATCCTACCACAGAAACCTACCGATGGCTTTTCTTACCTCCATGACCCTAACTTCCATCTAGGACACATGACACGATCCATTGTTTACAGATAGGCCTGAAGATACAACCCAATTTGCTCCCACAGATAGAGACACGCACCTACCGGACATTTATGAGGCATTCTTAAAATTGAAATTCCCCGCCCCGAAATAAGGAAACAGATTGACAGAGCCAGAAATCTGCTTCTTCAAGACAGGCCCAACAAGGAAAATAATAGAACACCACTGGTCATCACCTATAGCCCCCCACTCAAACCCCTCCAATGCATCATTGACAATCTACAGCCTATCGTGGAAAACAAGCCCTCCTTCTCACAGGCCAATCCTTGCCTACAGACAGCCCACCAACCTGAAGCGAATCTTTTCGTGCAACCGCACCTCAAACCTCAGACACACTCACCCAGGAACCTACCCCTGCAACAAACCCCATTGTCAACTCTGTTCACACATCTATTCCAGCGACACCGTCACAGGGCCTAACCACTACCTCAGAGGCTCATCCACCCGCACATCCACTAATGTGATCTATGCCAGCAGTGACCCACTGCCATGTATATTGGCCAAACTGGACAGTCTCTGCAACAAAAGATAAGCGGACACGAGTCAGACATCAGGAATGGTAACACAGAGAATCCTGTGTAGGGGAACATTTTAAACCTGCCTGGGCACTCAAAGATGGATTTAAAAGAAGTCATTCTACATAGGAATTTCACTAACCAATTACAGAGAGAGTCTGGAATTGACCTTCATATGCAAATTTTACACTGTTTCCCTGGGCTTGACCATAGACGTTAATTGGCTGTCCCATTATAAAGCCAGCCTTCCATACATTTAACACTTCATTGACACCAAAAGCTAAGTATGGGACACTTCCAGCACACTCAGGGCATGTCTACATTAGGGCTGTGTTTACACTGGGCCACTTATTCTGGAAAATCAGCCGCTTTTCCGGAATAAGCTGTGAGCTGTCTACACTGGCCCTTGAATTTCCAGAAAAGCAACGATGCTCTACTGTACAAAATCAGCCGCTATTCCGGAAAAACTATTCTGCTCCCGCTCGGGCATAATTCCTTATTCCGGAACAGTGTTCCGGAAAAGGGCCAGTGTAGACAGCCCAGTAGTCTTTTCCGGAAAAAAGCCCCGATCGCGAAAATGGCGATCGGGGCTCTTTTCTGGAAAAGCGCGTCTACATTGGCCATAGACACTTTTCCGGGAAAAGGGCTTTTCCGGAAAAGCAGCCTGCCAATGTAGACGCTCCTTTTCCGGAAAAACTGAAAACGGAATAGTATTCCATTTTAAGCAGTCCTGGAAATTCATGCCAGTGTAGACACAGCCTAGGAAATTATTTCAAAATAATAATTCCCAAAATAATAATTTTGTAATAGTGTGTCCACACTATGGGGAAGCCTTGAAATTAGTCAGAGGGAGGCTCCCTTCATGTGGACGTGCTACTTCCTAGGAAGAGCCCCAGGAAACACTGGGGAGTAATTACTTTGAATTATTCGGGGGAGTAGTTATTTCAAAATAGCAGCACCGGAGCGTCCACACTACTGCTATTTAGAAATAACCATTTCAAAATAAACGTTATTCCTCGAGAAAAGCAGGAGTACAGATTTTGAAATAAGCAGCCTGTTATTTCAAAATAACAGTGCAGCGTACTATTATATGCATGCAGTGCAGACGTACCCTAACTGGTGAACACAACTTGATCAAAAGTATTTACAAGAGAAGTAACACCAAAGATTCTTATCACACCATAAAGCCTATGGGTAAACTGAGCCCAGCCCTCTGTCCTTGGCCCAGAAAAGCCTCCAGGAAAAAACACGTGTCATTGGAAATGTTTTAAACCTCTGGGGCTAGAGTCACATAAGGACACAGGTATCTAACTGCCACTTTAGGTGCCTACATCTCATAAGCAGGCCTTTCTGAAGTTCACAAAATCGCTGCTCAGCTACTGCTAAACTCCATGGGTACCTACACTCACTCAGGGTATGTCTACACTACCCCGCTAATTCGAACAAGCGGGGTAATGTAGGCATACCGCACTTGCAAATGAAGCCCGGGATTTGAATTTCCCAGGCTTCATTTGCATAAGCCGGGCGCCGCCATTTTTAAATCCCGGCTAATTCGAACCCCGGGCCGCGCGGCTACACGCGGCACGGAGTAGCTAGTTCGGATTAGGTTTCCTAATCCGAACTAGCTGTACTCCTCATTCCACGAGGAGTACAGCTAGTTCGGATTAGAAGCCTAATCCGAACTAGCTACTCCGTGCCACGTGTAGCCGCGCGGCACGGGGTTCGAACTAGCCGGGATTTAAAAATGGCGGCGCCCGGCTTATGCAAATGAAGCCCGGGAAATTCAAATCCCGGGCTTCATTTGCAATTTCGGTATGCATACATTACCCTCCTAGTTCGAATTAGGAGGGTAGTGTAGACATACCCTCAGGGATTAAATGTTTGCAATAAAAATTCTCTAGACACGGATTAGTCTGCTTCTGAGCATGCACCCTGCAACTCATGCATCAGTCTGGGGCTCAGGCATCTGTACACCTAGAATCAAAGAATAATAGGACTGGAAGGAACCTCGAGAGGTCATCAGCTCCGGTCCCTTGTGCTCACGGCAGGACCAAGAACCATCCCTGACAGGTGTTTGTCTAACCCGCTCTTAAATATCTGCAGTGATAGAGATTCCACAACCTCACCAGGCAATTTATTCCAGTGTTTAACCACCCTGACAGTTAGGAAGTTTTTCCTAATGTACAACTTGAGCCCATTGTTTGTTGTTCTGTTGTCACAAGTTAAGGAGAAATGTTTTTTCTCCCTCCTCCTTATAACAAACGTTTATGTTCTTAAAAATGTCTTGACAAAGGTCATGGAGGGTGTTTCTAGCAAAACTGGAACCTGAACGCAGGTCGTAGTCCAATTTCTTCATTGCATTTGCATATCTACTCTTTTCATTGTTACCTAGTTTTGTGTATGTGTGTGTGTGTGTGTGTGTGTGTGTGTGTGTGTGTGTGTGTGTGTTGATAACTAGTTTGTGGCTTTGGTTGTAACTGACCTGATATAGACAGTGTTGATCCCTTTTCTTGGTTGAGGAGGTTGTTCCAGACACAACAAGACAACTTCTGGTTTGAGTTTTCGGTGACAACAATTGTCGTTTTTGCTTCAAACAGGCCGTTACCCGCTCGGGATGTTTCAGAGAGTGATGGTAGCTGCTGCCCACTGGAATCTCTCCAGAGCACCTGGGGCTCCGGGTACCAACCAGCGGACTGACAAACCACCTGTATTTCTCCATTCTGGTAACTCTCAACAGAGAGCTGCAGCTCAGACCCTAAAGCTGGAAGGGAATGGACACAGCTGTTACTGTGGTCTGCTCCTCACGTATATGAATATTCAACACAGAGGTACGCTACGTCTACACTGGCGCGTTCTCCTGCAAAAACTCTTTTGCGGAAGAGTTCTTCTGCAAAAACTCTTCCAGAAGAGAGCGTCTACACTGGCATGTGCTTTTGCGCAAGAGATGTGCTTTTCCACAAGAGCATCCATGCCAGTGTAGACGCTCTCTTGCACAAGAAAGCTCTGATGGCCATTTTAACCATCGGGCTTTCTTGTGCAAGAAATTCATGTTGCCTGTCTACACTGGCCTCTTGCACAAGAGCAGTTGCACAAAAGGGCTTATACCTGAGCGGGAACGTCAGAGTTCTGGCGCAAGAAGCCCTGATTTTATACATTAGAACGTCAGTTTACTTGTGCAAGAACATGTGGCCAGTGTAGACAGGCAGCAAGTTTTTGTGCAAGAGCAGCCGCTTTTGCACAAGATCGCGCCAGTGTAGACACAGCCATCATGTTTTAGGCCATGGAGAGAGGCGATAAATGGCTGCTGAGCAGGGTTCCCTTTAAGATTTGCCATCCACAAGCGGAGTGAGTTTTGCCTTGTGCACCAATGTTGAGGTCGTGTGCGCCTGTTTGGACGTGTGCCGCCATGGCACTCAAGTTATTGATAAATACATATTAACAATTAACAATGGTTAATTAACAAGTATTGTTACTAATGGTTAATTCAGCATTAACAAATATATATTAAAATGTTATGGAAGAATGAACACTAAAACCAGGGATACTTCACAGGGTGCGGGACTTGACAGCCTTGTTTAATATGAAGTCAAATAACAAGAACATTAATACTGCAAAGTTTTCAGTCAGATGAGCCTCAAGGCTGCTCCAAACCTGCATTGTCCACAGTTCCATAGAAGTCACAGAAGGCCAAGGATAAGCACACACTAGTTTTCCTCCAAAATGCCCCTATTCCAAGAGCTTTAACAGGGGAGGGAGTCCTACCGGCACTGTGAATAAGACCCATGTAGGGAAGTGAGATCCCTGCCTTTAGGGTGCCTTTGGGCCACTGGAGGGTGAAATGGTTGAAGGGTACAAGAGACTCAAGCCTGTTATTCATTGTTTTATCAGTAAATGAATTAATGGAGATGCCTATCTCCTAGAACTGGAAGGGATCATGAAAGGTTATTGAGTCCAGTCCCCTGCCTTCACAGCAGGACCAAGTACCATCCCTGACAAATTTTTGCCCCATCTCCCTAAATGGCCTTCACAAGGATTGATCTCACAACCCTGGGTTTAGCAGGCCAACACTCAAACCACTGAGCTACCCCTTCCTGGTTTAGTAAGGCTTCTAAGGATATAGACACTGTCACATAATAAACTGTAAAAACTAGAAAAACAACGAATACTTGAAAGACTAACAAAACATGGAGATGGGATCATGAGCTTTCATGGGCACAGCCCACTTCCTCAGATGACAGGAGTTTAATGAGTCCAGATCCAAGAATAAATAAGGGAAAGGGGGGGAGGGGAGAAAAAAGGGAGGGGAGTAAGAAAAAGAGAGACAGTGAGTAGATAAAACTTAAAAAACAACTAGTCTAGTAGCACTTGAAAGACTAACAAAACATGTAGATGATGAGTAGATAGTTCAAATAGTTACAAGAGTCTGTTAAGAACCATTAGCACCTCCATTGTTTGGTTGGGTGGTTAAGTTATTAAAAGGTGGAAGATAGTGTGCGAGCCATCCAATATCCTGGTTTAGACCATTAGCATAAGAATTAAACTTGTGAATAAAGTTAAGTTCCAATCTCTGTATTTAGCATGTGGAACTGGTCTGAAACAAAACGGCAACTTGGAAATCCATTAATGAGTGTCTAGGAAGATTAAAGTATTCTCCAACAGGTTTTTGTGTGTTGCCTTTTCGGATATCTGATACGTGTGCATTAATTCTTTCCTATAGAGATTGTTCAGTTTGGCCAATATACATTGCAGTGGGGCATTGCTGGCATTTGACTTGGCTACCCCACTGAAGATAATAAACAGTGTTTGTCAATGTTGTTTTACAAACATTAGCCCGTAGTGCCTGACTCTGGAGAATCTCTTTAAATAGTAGAATGCTGGGAAGGGAATATCAGGGAGGTGATAATGTTTAAATGGTGGGTGTGGCAGAATGTAATAATTTAAATGACACATTTAGGCTTGTGGGCCCCCTACAACCTCAGTTAGTCTTAACTATGGTGAATTCTGAACAACAGGCGCTTTGCCTATTGCGGTGAAGAGTTTTTAATGTTGTGGGGCTGTTCGTGGGGCTACAGGCTGGGTAACATATAGTGATAGACTGAGCCATGGGCTCCCTAACCCAGCCATCTGATCCGTGTTTGCAGACCCTGCCCCTATGTGGCATTCTAAAGGCCCCTCCATGTGATGCAGGTATCTGTAAAATGCCGTGCAGAACCGTGTGTCTGACGAACGAAACCAACCACCCAGTTGTGAAAAATGTTGTCTGTGCATTTGGCCAATTAAGTGTATAATCAGTGTTGTGCAGTTGGGCACACTTTACCAGTGCCTTGCTGGAGGAGGGGGCTATCCAGTTTCCGTCTCCCCCCTCCCCTACCCAGTGTCTGAGCTAGGCAGACCTAGCCCCTAGAACAGCCCTCTGCCCCCCTGCCACTGCTTCAACCCGTGGCTGCAGCAACCCGCCTGCCTGCCACACGGCCTCTGGCTCAAACCCCAACAGCAGCCGCCCACCTGTGGCCCCAAAACCCAGCAGCAGCGGTTCATGCGGCCTCAGCCCCGGTGGCAGCCAGAGCAGCTGGCCCCCAACACAGCCTTGGCCACCAGAGGAGCCGCCCGAGCAGCCTCCCCCCAATGTGGCCCCGCCCCTGCCCACCACACAGCTCTGGCCGTGGGAGCAGCCACGCCACTCACCTTCCAGGTCTAGCAGGAAGGTGAGGGCTGCTGCACAGCTCTGCAAAGAAAGTGGGTAGGCCTAGAAACTTTTGTGCGCAGCTGCGCGGGTGCGCACCTTACAGAAAACACTGATTCTGAGTCTGAATTCCCCGCGCTCATGAACCCAGTACATGATAGAACCACAGAACACTAGAACTGGAAGGGCCCTTGAGTCTGGACCCTCACAGCAGGACCATCTAGATCATCCCTGATAGATGTCTGTCCAATCTGCTCTATAGAATCATGGGGGGGGGGGGGAACAAAGGAGAAAACAGAAAGTGAGGCCAAATCAAGGAGCCAAAAGAGGACACCAAACAGAGAATCCCGGACACTGCTCACTCTCCTCAAGGCACCCATCAGAACAGGAGGGGGATGCAGGGGGGGGGGAGGAAGGAAGGTAAGTGTCTGTGAATTGATGATATTAGAGGTAGGGAGAGTGGGATGTTTGTGAGTTAATGGTATTAGAGGTGATAACTGGGAAAGCTATCTTGATAATGTGTAATATAGTTCAAGTGTTTGTTCAATCCTCTTTGGAGAGTGTCGAATTTTAACATGAATGACAGTTCAGAGGATTCCCTTTCAAGTGCAGATGTAAAAGGTCTTTGTAGCAGAATGCAGGTGGTTAAGTCATTGAGACATCTCAGACACTTCGCCAAAGGATTAATGCCCACAAAACAGATATCAGACAAGATCACAAAGAAAAAACAGTTTCTTGCCATTTTAACCAGAAAGGACACTCTCTCAAAGAGGATTGAACAAACACTTGAACTATCTCACCCATTACCAAGATAGCTTTCCCAATTATCACCTCTAATACCATTAACTCACAAACATCCCACTCTCCCCACCTCTAATATCGTCAATTCACCTTCCTTCCTCCCACTCCCCCCCCCCGAATCCCTCTCCTGTTCTGAAATGTGATTTGTCCTTTTCATATTTGTTCATTTTTTTAATTGTATCCTTTGGTATATATGGTTGTGACTATTTTCTTCCACTATTTGATCTGAGAAAGTGGATCTGGCCCACGAAAGCTCATCATCTAATAAACCATCTTGTTAGTCTTTAAAGTGCTACATTGTCCTCAAGGGTGTCCTAGAAAGCCGTGGACACTGTCCGGAAGAACTCATGACCAAACAAGGGATCAGAAATAGGCCCCACAACTGCAGAGCACACTTGGTCCAGCTTTCTCCCCACCTGGTATGATAGATGGGTGCCTAGACCAGTGCGAGGAAGAGGCTGACCAGGAAGTCCTGGTGTTTTATGGGGAAAGAATGAGGCATTGCAGGATCGGAGGTGTGGGGAAAATTGCAGCCAGAAACCCAGTAGGAGGCTCTAAAGGAGCTGGAAGAGGGGCGGTTCCCTGACACACCCTAGGTAGATACGTGCCAGTGTCTCCTTCTTGGAAGGTGAGTGCCCATTGTGGCACCGGAGGAATGGCTGTAGCTAAAGGCCTGCCTCTCCTCCAACGGGGAGGGATAGCAGAGATGAGTGACAAATGAATACTGGTGACAACAGATGAAAAAAAGCAGGGTCACAGAGCACACTGCCCCCATCCAGCTTCCTCCACATGGTGTGACAAGCGGCTGTCTTGGCCAGTGCCAGGGGAGGCTGCTGAAGCCAACGGTTCTGGAGGAACCGGGAGAGGGGTTGCAGCCTGATGCACCTGATGTGGAGGCGCGCCGGGGTCTGTCTCTTGGACGGTACGTAGTGAAGGAGGCACATGTTTGTTTTCACCATCCCCTGGCGGGGAGGGATGGTATTATCTCTTCTGACAGTTAGGGACCAGAGACACAGAAAGGTAAGGGGTGGTTGCCTCCCTCTGCCACAGCGTTCTTGCATGGTCCTAGTCAAGTCACTTCATCCAAACCTTTCACAGGTGGCTACGACTTTTGTGTTGCTCCTTTTCTGGGTGTCTGACGTGAGCCCCTGAGGTCTGATTTGCAGCAGCTGGGCAGTCACAGCTGCAGTGCGGTCAATGGGAGCTGTGCACTGAACAGGCAGAGTTCTATGTAATGCTAAGGGTGCGTCTACACAGCACCCTAAACTCGAAATAAGAGACGCAATTTGCACTATGCAAATTGCGTATCTTATCTTGAATCCATTTCGAAATAGCTTATTTTGAAATTTGGCATGTCCACACAGCGCCAAAATAACACATTATTTCAAGCTGTCCCTTAACCCTCGTGCAACAAAGATTACCAGGATGGCGAAATAGCATGCCCACTATTTCGAAAAATATTTCAAAATAATGGGTGGCTTGTGTAGACGTGGGGTGGCTATTTTAGGATACTGGAGATATCCTGAAATATCCATGCAGTGTAGATGTACCCTAAATGCTCTGGAAAATCATCTCCTTTGTATCTTGAACTGGGCACCCCACATTAGCAAGCATTTTGAATTCTCGGTGCCTCCCTTCCCTAATCGTGAGAAGAGCTAATACTGTCCATCCCCAGGCGGCTTCCTGGGGTTCTGAGTCCGAGGTAGCACATCCACATTAACAGAGCCTGCCTCGGACTCCATTCAATTCTTCCCTGTAGTGAGGACATGGAAGTTCGAATTTGTAAAATTGGGTGCCCAGAAGTCAAATTTAGTAAATTCAAAATAATCTTCTAGGGTAGACATGGCCTAACTAAAGTCAAAGGCTGGAATTTTAGATTACCCTGCAGAGACATGATATCAAGACCTGGAGCCATGGATCCTGTGTTCTTACTCCTTAAGCCACCAGGCTACGTCTACACTGGCCCCTTTTTCGGAAGGGGCATGCTAATTTTGAAAGTGGGAATAGGGAAATCCGTGGGGGATTTAAATATCCCCCGCGGATTTAAATAAACATGTCTGCCGCTTTTTTTCCGGCTTGGGGAAAAGCCGGAAAAAAAGCATCTAGACTGGCCCGATCCTCCGGAATAAAGCCCTATTCCGGAGGATCTCTTATTCCTACTTTGAAGTAGGAATAAGAGATCCTCCGGAATCTAGACTGGCCCGATCCTCTGGAATAAAGCCCTATTCCGGAGGATCTCTTATTCCTACTTTGAAGTAGGAATAAGAGATCCTCCGGAATAGGACTTTATTCCGGAGGATCGGGCCAGTCTAGACGCTTTTTTTCCGGCTTTTCCCCAAGCCGGAAAAAAAGCGGCGGCCATGTTTATTTAAATCTGCGGGGGATATTTAAATCCCCCGCGGATTTCCCTATTCCCACTTTCAAAATTAGCATGCCCCTTCCGAAAAAGGGGCCAGTGTAGACGTAGCCCCTGTGTGTGCCACACTGTCAGTTACAATTAGCAGAGCTGCTAGAGTTGAAGCCCAAATTATATTAGTGAGATCACTCCCAGATGTGGAACTTGCTCACCTCATGATGTGCTACAAGGGTCCTTTCTTCCTCTGGACTTAATTTGCTGTTGGGTTATTGTCGGTAGTCATTGATACACTGAGGGTATGTCTACACTACCCCGCTAGTTCGAACTAGCGGGGTAATGTAGGCATACCGCACCTGCAAATGAAGCCCGGGATTTGAATTTGTGGAATGAGGAGTAACGGTAGTTCGGACTAGGAAGCCTAGTCCGAACTACCTAGTTCGTGCCGCGTGTAGCCGCGCGGCACGGGGTTCGAACGAGCAGGGATTTAAAAATGGCGGTGCCCAGTTTATGCAAATGAAGCCCGGGAAATTCAAATCCCGGGCTTCATTTGCAAGTGCGGTATGCCTACATTACCCTCCTAGTTCGAACTAGGAGGGTAGTGTAGACATACCCTGATTTGTGTTTGAAGGCGGATTCTAGAAATAGTCTGCTTTATAGTTGTGTGTGTATGGAATTTTCACAGAGTTCCTAGAGCTAGAGAGAGATGTCCCTTTTAGTGGATATGTGAGAAAGAAAGAAAGAAAGAAAGAAAGAAAGAAAGAAAGAAAGAAAGAAAGAAAGAAAGAAAGAAAGAGAACAATATTTCTAGAATGCAACATGCAAATGAGACCCTCTATCTGCCATCGCAAAAAAAAATACAAACATACCCTACTGACCTGCTACTTTCAGCTCCAATGTGGCTTCATTATAAAATGTCAAGGACTGAACAAAACACCGATATTGCCCCTCATCAGAGGGCCTGATGTTGCGTATCCTCAGTGACACATTTCCCTCAGTGAGGCTGTCTCTCAGAAACTCTGTCCTTCCCTGATACTCTGGGTTCTGGTCTTCTGTCTGTTCCTGCCCATCTCTGTACAGGTGCACGGCTGCAGAGTGCTGGGACCGGATCCACCTCACCTCCATGTTCTCAGCGCTCATCTGGGGGGACAGGTGGCAGGGTAACACAGTGGCCTCCCCCACAATGGCTGTGACTGGCTGGTCCGGTCCAATGACACTAAACTGGGCTGTGAGCAGAACACAAAGAAAAGAAACTCAGAGGGAGACAGAGAAACTGCTATAAAAGGCACCCAAAGCAAGTTCTAGTTTATACATGCATGGAGCCATTGCAGTGCTCTGGGAATGAGCCATGTGTGAGGTTACCAGGAGTAACTCATTTGTGCAACCAAACACACACCTCCATTATCTGCACGAGCGGCCCAGACCAGAGATAACGGGCATGTAACTTGTCTGGCAAGCATTTCTCAGTGCCAGTTTTTGGTGCGTTGTTGCAAATTATCACCATTTGTGAGACAAGGGATAAAAATCTCCAAAAGAGCCCTTGAACCCCACTGAAAACAAATGACACGTAGGCCTAGTCTACGCTGCCACAGGCTGCTGGCCTAGGTTACGCAACTTCAGCTAGTTAGATGAATAGTGTTGCTGAAGGGGACACGCGTAGCACTACTTACCACGGCGTATCCACAGTGGTGAATCAAGGGCGGGCACCCTCCTAGCGGCTCTCGTTGTGGGGGAGTACCGGAGTCGGCAAGAGAGTGTTCCGCAGTTGATTTATTAAGTCTGTGCTAGACATGCTAAATCAACCCCTGCTGAATCCATCACTGTCTGTCAGTACAGCCCATAGTGAAGACAGCCTGAGCCTCTTTAGTGCCTTGGGCCACACTCTCAAAGGCTTTTAGGCACCTAAAGGTGCAGGGAGACACCCAGTGGTGCCTGGGATCCTGCGTCCTATTGAAATCAATGGGAGTCAGGGCTCCATACACACATGCTAGGTCTACACTACGAGTTGTCTCGGGAAAAAATATGCAAATGAGCGATTCATTTGCATGTGTCACGATCTCATTTGCATGAGTTGCGATCTCATTTGCATATTTTCTGCCGATCCACTTTTGCGCTGAGGTTTTTGTGCAAAAACAAGCAGTGTGAATGTTTTCTTTTTGTGCAAAAAAAACCCCTTTTTCTACAAGATCAGTATACTTCCTTTTTCAGGTCATAAGGATCTTGTGGAAAAAGAGGGTTTTCTGCGCAAAAACGGATCAGCAGAAAATATGTAAATGAGATTGTGACTCATGCAAATGAGATTGTGACACATGCAAATGAGGCCCTCATTTGCATATTTTCTGCTGAGAAAACTCATCGTGTAGACATAGCCCCAGGGACTTGGGCCAGAGCCCTGAAGGAACGGAAGCTTCTCGCCTCCACGGGAGGGTCTAGCCACCCAAACCCTTTGGAAGGCCTGGACCCAAAGTGCCACATCTGGTGCCTGAAGCTGACGTGTAGGTGCTCACGCAAACCCCCGCTTGCCCTGCCCCCTAACTCTTTAGGGGACCAAATTCCCGCAGCGCCTCCATTCTCACTAGAAAAGTCCCCTGGCTGCAGATGTTTCTGCTGCTGGACGTGCACCCTGCAGGCGCCTGCTCACCTGTCGCCCACCTAACCCCATGCAGGGTCCTCAGGGGGCTGTCGGCAGAGCATGTGAAGCACCAGGGGGCATCTGGGCCTGTCATTTTGTGTCTGTGTTTCAGTGAGGCCAACTGCTCGGCAGAGGAGCTTGGAGATCACCCCCCCCCCCATGGATTGTGTCACTTCCAGGCAGCCCCCAATGGGGCATTCTCTGCTGGTTGTGCCTGGGTGGCCCCATCCAGCTGCAATTCTCTTGCCTTCCCACTGTGCCAGGACTAGGGGGTCATGCAATGAAATGAACAAGCAGCAGGTTTAGAAGTAGGGTTGCCAGGTGTCTGGTTTTTTGCCCGGTCAGTGCGTTATTTCTGGCCCCTGTTTGTTTAAAAAAAAACCCAGAAAATACCGTATTTTCTGTTTTTCTGGGACGGAAGGCCAGTGGGGACATTATTCCCCGGCTGCTTCTGGCAAGGGTGGGGTGGGGGGAAGCGAGGAGTGTGGGGCTTCTTAAAGGCACAGCGACCTTTTTTGTTTTCCCTTTTTTTTTTCTTCCATTCAGTGTGGCTGCTATCGTTTGAAAAAGCAGATCGCTTTTTCGATGTGCTTTTGTGTGTGGACGCTCTCTTTCGGAAGACGTTTTTTCGGAAGACCTCATCCAAAAAAAGGTTCTTCCGAAAGAAGCCTGCAGTCTAGACATAGCTTCAGCCAGCTGGCCCTTGGGAATTCCATTCGAAGGTGCCACCCCACACTGAACAGGGCCCCTAACCCTGCAGTGTGAGCTCAGGGGCGGGCTGGAAGTCAGGTGTTGGGACGCTCAGTTCCTGTGTGAGTCTCGCTCTGGGCGCCTGGCTTGGGGCTGTGGCTTCCACTAGGGCTGTGTCCAGACTCAGGGGTTTTTTCGAAAAAAGTAGCCTTTTTTCGAAAAAACTTCACCTGTGTCTAGACTGCAGCCGCGTTCTTTCGAAATTAAATCGAAAGAACGCGGCTTTTCTTTCGACGGCAGTAAACCTCATTGCACGAGGAAGAACGCCTTCTTTCGAAAGTTCCTCTTTCGAAAGAAGGCGTTCTTGAATGTAAATAGGGCTTCTTCGAAAGAGAGCATCCAGACTCACTGGATGCTTTCTTTCGAAAAAGCAAGCCGCTTTTTCGAAAGTTCCGCGTGCAGTCTAGACGCTCTCTTTCGAAAGAGGCTTGCAGTCTAGACATAGCCTAGGTGACAATGAAGCCATTCCATGGAATCCCAGACTTGGAAGAGCCCTCAGGGGGCCATCAAGTCCCACTCCGTGCCCAAGGCAGGACCCACCCCAACTAAAAAGAAATGAAAGGGGCATTTTAACTCCTCCCTTCCTCACTGGGCTGGAATTCCAAACGCTATAAAAGCCAAACATGGGGGTAAAGCCGTTGGGTTATGGAGAGCCACTGGGTAGTGATCAACGGCTTGATGTCAGGTTGGCAGTCGGTTTCTAGCGGAGCGTCCCAAGGATCCATTCTAGGACCAGTTTTGTTCAACATCTTCATTAATGACCTGGATGAGGACTGCACCCTCAGCAAGTTCGCAGATGACACTAAGCTAGGGGGAGAGGTAGATACACTGGAGGGCAGGGATAGGGTCCAGAGTGACCTAGACAGATTGGAGGATTGGGCCACAAGAAACCTGGTGAATATCAACAAGGGCAAGTGTAGAGTCCTGCACTTGGGACGGAAGAATCCCAAGCATTGTTACAGGCTGGGAACCAACCAGCTAAGTAGTTCTGCAGAAAAGGACCTGGGGGTTACAGTGGATGAGAAGCTGGATATGAGTCAACAGGGCGCCCTTGTAGCCAAGAAGGCTAACGGCATATTAGGTTGCATTGCCAGCAGATCTAGAGAAGTGATTAATCCCCTTTATTCAGCACTGGTGAGGCCACATCTGGAGTATTGTGTCCAGTTCTGGGCCCCCCACTACAGAAACGATGTGGACTCATTGGAGAGGGTCCAGCGGAAGGCAACCAAAATGATTAGGTGCCCCAGGACTCCTCGCTGCTTTTGCAAAATGATGAGGGGGCTGCAGCACATGACCTCTGAGGAGAAAGAGAGGGATTTGGGTTTGTTTAGTCTGCAGAAGAGAAGAGCGAGGGGGGATTTGATAGCAGCCTGCAACTTCCTGAAGGGAGGTTCCAGAGAGGATGGAGAGAGGCAATGGATGGCAGAACAAGGAGCAATGGTCTCAAGTTGCGGTGGGAGAGGTCCAGGTTGGATATTAGGAAAAACTATTTCCCTAGGCGGGTGGTTAAGCACTGGGATGGGTTCCCTAGGGAGATTGTGGAATCTCCATCTCGGGAGCAATGTCAACACTGCCCCCGTTTCGTGCCCAAAATATGCAAATGTGGCAAAGCATGGACTATTGCGTCACTTCATTTGCATAATTAATTAGGCTCCTTTTTGCGCAAAAGCCTCTGGGCAAAAACGGAGCCTCATTAATTATGTGAACAAGGCCTGGCGCTAGTCCATGCTTTGCCTCATTTGCATATTTTGGGCCCAAAATGGGGGCAGTACAGACAGAGCCTAGAGGTTTTTAAATCCCAGCTTGACAAAGCCCTGGCTGGGATGGGTCCTGCTTTGGGCAGAGGGCTGGACTCAGGGACTCCTGAGGTCTCTGCCAGCCCTGGGATCCTATAGCAAGGGCTTCTGGAGAGACTTGAACTCACAACCTCAGCAGAGCATTGAGCACCAACCAGTTGCACCCCCAGAGCAGCCTTTGGTTTCAGGGACCTTTGCCTCAGTCTGCACAGGAGTCTGACCAGAGCTGTTAGCCAGGTTCTCAGCTTGGGCGCATCTTGGGCCCAAAGAAGCTTCTCTCCTCTCTTGATGGTTCCACATCTTGGGGAGTTTGCAGATGCAGACCGTGGCTCCCTATTATCTGGCCTGGCTCCCCACTGGGAGAGCTTCCTCTGGGCTCGGCTCTGCCCCCACTATATTCCTGGGGCTTGGTTTTGATAGATAAAGAAACGCTTGGGTTGGTCCTGGCTAATTTGCAGAACCCTCCCCTCAGTGTTCCCTGACAGCCAAGGGCAGCAGGAGGGTGTGAATTAATAGCCCCCACGAGAGGGAGATGGTGGCAGGGCACTTTCCCAGCAAAGTCCTGGAGGGCAGCACTCAGTTACCCTCCTCGGGTCACCGTGTTGCCAGGCCTGGCGGCTCCCTAAACCCTTCAGAAAGGGGTGAGAGATGATGAGTGTGTCTGTCAGGGATGGAGAGTTACGTGCAGTAAGTCCTGGCACGGTTCAGAGGGTCTCTGTCTGCAGATCCAGTTTCCAATCGATGGCTGGTTTTAGTAGGGAATTAGCCAGTTTCATAAATCAAACCAAACATACCCTATCCATGCAAAATAAACAGAGAGGTAGCCATGTTAGTCTGATCTTGGTTAAAAAAAAAAAAAGCAGTCATATAGCACTTTAATGATTAACAAGATAGTTTATTACAGGGGTGGCCAACCCATTATAGGCAAAGAGCCAGAATAGTTATGAATATAGCAGAAAGAGCCGGGGGGAAAAGTTGTCAAGCCAAAAAAAAAAAACCCACCCCAAAACCTGTCCCTTTAAAAGGAGCCCCCAGCCATGTTTGGTCGAGCATGCAGTGGGTGTTGCAGGGGATTCCTACCTGAGACCAGCTGGTGAATGTGGAAATCCAAAAAGAAAATGATAAATCCGGGCAGAGAGGCAGTGGCTATGCAGCGGCAGCGGAATGAGGAAACCTTCATCTTCATCGTCACTTCAATTGCAAAACGGGAGCGGGGGAGGGAGAAAAAAAAGGCAGGTGAATATTACACTTATCGTGGCAAGCAAACTGGGGGCTATTAAGAGACAGAAGATTATAAACAGGACATATTAGATGTTTAAAGGGTCTCGCAGGCTCAATTTGACATCCTAGAGCAACAAAAGCTGGTGCACAATTAAGACAGATTAGACTGCAAGCCTCTTTCGAAAAAGAGAGTCTAGATTACAACCAGCACTTTCGAAAAAGCAAGCCGCAGCCCCCCACTACATCACAGGGGTCTCTTGCTCTAAGAACTGGCAGGAGGGACGTGAGGTGTCCTGCGTGGGCAGGGGAAAGTACAAACTTAGAGCATGTGCTGCATACAAGTGTGAAGCAGCTGCTAAATGTCATGCGCATGTTATTGCGTCAGGGGAGCAGGCGACGGCTGACCTACACTGAAAAGTCAGGTGGACATAGCCACATCGGGTCAGGTGTGAAGAAACAGCCGCTGTAGCATTCCAGGTGTAGACTCTCTAGACCTCTGTCTATGCTCCGTGGTTATGCTGGCATAGCTCCAGCAACATGGTGGCATCGGATGTAGACGTTGCCTGTGTTTGAGCCCTGATCTGCACTACAGGCTTGTGTTGGTTTTCCTTGCCCCTGAACAGCAGAGTTCCTGCAGCTCAGCTCCCAGCGCAGGCAGGGCTAGGACGATGCGAGGGCTTCTTCAGACAACATCTGGGGCAGGTAGAGCAGCTCGCCCTTTGACGTAGGCAGCCTCTTCACTAACCACTACAGTGACACAGACACTAGGGCTGTGTCTACACTGGGCCACTTATTCCGGAAAAGCAGCCACTTTTCCGGAATAACTTGCCAGCTGTCTACACTGGCCACTTGCTTTTCCGGAAAAGCAATGACGATCTACTGTAAAATTGTCAGTGTTTTTCCGGAAAAACTATGCTGCTCCCATTCGGGCAAAAGTCCTTTTCCGGAAAACTGTTCCGGGAAAGGGCCAGTGTAGACAGCCCAGATTTCTTTTCCGCAAAAAAGCCCCGATCGTGAAAATGGCGATCGGGGCTTTTTTGCGGAAAAGCGTGTCTACATTGGCACGGACACTTTTCCACAAAAAGTGCTTTTCCAGAAAAGCATCCTGCCAATGTAGACGCGTTTTTTCAAAAAATGCTTATAACGGAAAAGTTTTCAGTTTTAAGCATTTCCGGAAAAGGGCGCCAGTGTAGACGTAGCCTGGGAGTGAATGCAGGGAGTGAAAAGACAGCACGAGGCCTAGTCCACACTCAGATAGGCCTACGCTTCCATGGCATATGGTCAAATTAAGATATGCAACTACAGCCAGAGCTGGCCTTAGGGGCTGCCATTTTCAAGGGGCCACCGACAGAGCTGGTCTTAGGGGTGGGCCATGACCGCATTTTGGCCTGACCTCCTGAATACTCCCCTACTCCCTGACTACCCTTTTTTGTTTGTTTGCTCAACAAATTTTTGTCTGGTATTTTTTTGAAACCATCTGGCAACACTACGGGTGAGCCTCGCAGTTGCCCGGGGCCACCAATTTGTTAGGACCGGCCCTGATGACAGCTATGTTAATTGCGTAGCTGAAGTCGAAGTAGCTTAACTCGACTTTTGGCGCTGGCTGCACTGCAGGAAGTCGAAAGGAGAACACTCTCCTTTCGACGTCCCTTACTTCCTGTGGATGTGGGATGACCGGCATCGACTGGACTGCCCCTCTCCCTTCGAATTAGTGTTCCTTCACTAGACCCGCTAATTCGAACCTGGGAAGCAGGGCCGGCCCACAACATTTTGGCACCTGAGGCCAAATGACGCCCCCAAACCACCTTTTCTCCTGCTTGCCTGTTACGTCTCTTGTGCCCTCCTTCCTCCAGCACAGCACTCCACCATCTCTGTGCATCTGCAGCAGAGAGATTACACACGCACCAGCAGCAGACACAATTTTCTACACTCTGGGTCCTAGTGGCACCCCCCTACAGTCGGGCACCTGAGGCGGCTGCCTCAGTTTGCCTCATGGTAAGGCCAGCCCAGCTAGGAAGATCCACAGCGGCAGCTCCGCTCTTCTCTGCAGCGTAGCCGTACCCTCACAGGGCTACCCTTCCAGTGCCACTCTGTGGTGCTTCCATGTAGATGCTCCCTGCATAGACAGAAGGTCCCACCTTGGGTGCCGGTGACCCTCCTTGCCCTGCATTGGTAGCTGAGTCAATGGGAAATTATTCTGTGGCCCTTATGCTGTCTCCACTCGGGGGTGAGGTCCGTCTGTCTCCCAGGGAAGGGAGCTTTCACATCCTGGACCTCGGGCGTTACGCCCCAGCTCTACGTTAACTGAGCTTTCCGCTGTTTCACCAGAGCCATCCCGCCCATAGGGCGAGTCTGGGAGGCTGCCAAAGGCCTGGTGCTTTGGGGTGCTCTGCAGTGGCTGCCTCAACCGTCGTATGGATAGGAGGGACCCGGGGAATTGTGGGGGCCTGGCGCGAGGCGGCAGCAGAGGCTGAGGCAGCCATGGTGGGAGGCGGCGGGCTGGGGGGAGGCCGGCGGGACAGGGCGGAGCAGCCTGCTGGGCCGCTCTGGCTCTCATCACCGTGATTAATGCAGGCGGGGGAGCTTGATGCCTGCTGATGCCCCATAACCCCCCGGCTCATGTTACTTGGGGGCAGGGGCCAAGGAGGAGTGGGGCAGGCCTGGGGAAGGAGTGGAGGAGGAATGGGGTGGAAAAGAGGCAGGGCAGGAGTGGGGCCTGCGACAGGCAGGGGGGCTGCTCTGGGCCCCATGCCTAGGGCATTTAGGGTGGGGAGAGGCTCACACAGACTCTGCGCCTCCTAGGGACGGTCCTGCATTTAATTAGCAAGTTGTTAGTGGGCTTCAGGAGTTACTCAGGCAACTGTAGACAGCCAATAGCCCGGTTGAATGCCACAGGTCGAGTCAAACATGAAGGGTGCAGGGAAGGTGGGGAGGGGCAGGGCAGGGTGAATCCCAGATGTATGGATAAATTCCTGTTCCTGGGCTGGGTTTCTATAGACCAGTGTTTCTCAACCAGTGGTACGAGGACCCTTTGGGACACTCGAGAGAAGTCTGGGGGGTACGTCAACACAACTGAAATTTGGAGAAAACTGAATTTTTGTTTTAAGTTTTACAGCGCTTTATTCTTTTTTGTACTTTTTACACCCCAAAATTTCATCGTGTGGAGAAATCCCTGTAATATTATATTTTGTATTAAGATCTTGTCCTTTTAGATCTATCTTTGTTAAGTGTTCTTATAGAATCTCTGTAACATTTCTCCTATAACTTTGTATTAAGATATATAGATCTTGTAAGAAAAAAATCTTTTGAGCTTTTCTCTTTCCTTGATTGTCCTGTTGAAATGAATGAGGTGTGAATTGAGACTGAAAGGTGAGCACCTATGGCAGCAGTTGCAAGGGTGGAGAAGGTCTGGGAGCCAGATCTAAGACAATAGGGCTACGTCTACACTGGCCCCTTTTCCGAAAGGGGCATGTTAATTTCACAGGTCGTAATAGGGAAATCCGCGGAGGATTTAAATATCCCCCGCGGCATTTAAATAAAAATGCCTGCCGCTTTTTTCCGGCTTTTAGAAAAGCCGGAAAAGAGCGTCTACACTGGCCCCGATCCTCCGGAAAAAAAGCCCTTTGAATAAGATCCTCCGGAAAAGGGCTTTTTTTCCGGAGGATCGGGGCCAGTGTAGACGCTCTTTTCCGGCTTTTCTAAAAGCCGGAAAAAAGCGGCGGACATTTTTATTTAAATGCCGCGGGGGATATTTAAATCCTCCGCGGATTTCCCTATTACGACCTGTGAAATTAACATGCCCCTTTCGGAAAAGGGGCCAGTGTAGACGAGCCCTAGCTGTAAAGTGAGCTCATTAAGAAGATTGGACACACAGACTCCTTGGAAGTCAAGCAGCAAGTGCCTGCCCTTGAAAGAGGTCTCTCTGAAGCATTAAGAAAGGCGAGGTGATGACTAATTGGCTGCATGAGAGGGATAAATAGGAGGCATCTTGCAGAGGGACCCCGGGTTTTCGTCTTGTTAACATGGGCGCATCGATCCGGATCGACAGAAGCCCGGCTCCACTCCCTCCCCCATCTAACTCACCTGGCCAGTGCAGTTAGGGGGAGCAACTTTTGGTAACAACAAGATGAAGTGTGCCTGTGTGTGTGTGAGAGTGCATGAGTGTGATGTATCATATGCATATGATAAGTATTGATTATTCTATGTATGATCAATAAATGTGGCATGTTGCCTTATCCCTCTGAAAAAGATCCCGAGTACTTCTTTTAAGTACTACAATCGCCCGCCCGGCTACGATTAAGTTGTTTAAACAAACGTGCTGCAATGGTAGAAAAAAAAATTGTGTGTCTGAAAACTGTCGGTACGGGGGGTGCTTATAAATTTTTTTAAAGGGGTACTTTATAAAAAAAAAGGTTGAGAAACACTGCTCTAGAAGCTGTGGACCAAACCAGGCCCCGGCATTCTGCCAATCGGGTGCTGCTGTCAGGGTTCAGCTCTGCCCTTACCCCACCCCGCAGGTCACTGGGCAGTAGGTTGGTACACCCAGCGGAGGGGAATGGCCCCTGTTCCCATCCCCACTGTCCCTCCTCTCCCATCCGCCTCATCCCCCCCCCCCCCCCCGTGGCAGGAACCCCGCCCTCTCCTTATAACTGCACCTGCCCTTGCTGCACGCACCCCGCCGGGTTCCCCTCACATCTCCCACCGCCGGTCACCCACCAGGGAGCGTCTTCATGTCTGAAAAGAACCACAGTGCTGCCCTCAGACCCCGCCCTGCCAAGGGCTCCTAGGGCTGGGTGCTAACTGCGTTTCCCCCCAAGGGCCAGTGGCTGCCCCACACTCTGGGGGGGAGGGGAAGGGGACACTCCAGTTTGTCTGAGCCCCTGGTGTGATGGCCCCAGCTCGTAACTTCCCTTTCTCCGGGGAGAAGGTCGCAGTCACTGCCCCATGATGTGGCCGAACCGCTTGGATTTAACCCTTGCTCAGCATGTAACAGCTGTTGCGGCGTGGGCAGGATCCTTGTTTCACGAATAGGAACAGACCCGGGAACAGGTTCTGCTTCCCAAAGCAGCGGTTTCCACCGCCGGCATCTTTACAGGCTCCATTTTTTTTTTTTTTTGCCCTTCTTGCCACGCTGCCCCGGAGCTTACTCCTCATAGAAACAACTTAAAAACAACCAATGGCCTTGAAACGTTCATAGAATCATAGAATCACAGAGCTGGAAGAGACCTCAGGAGTCATCAAGTCCAGCCCCCTGCTCTAGGCAGGACCAATCCCAACTAAATCAACCCGGCCAGGGCTTTGTCAAGCCGGATGAACTTCGTCACGTTCCTCCAGGGAAGGCTGGGCAGGGTTGAACAATGACGTGAGCCCTGGGCCAGGCACCTGGCAATGAATTAACCTGGGATTAAAATCCAAAGCTCTCACCTGTTAAAGCGGACAGCAGTCCCCTGCCTTGGGCTCCGGCGAAGTGTCACTGGCAGCCTGAGCTCTGCCATACACCCGGCTGACGGAGCTTTGCTTGGCCCTCTTCACAGGACACTTTGTGGGGCTCCCCACACAGCCCCATCCCCTCCAGCTCCCTTCCTTGCCTGCAAACTCAGCTGCCGGGCTAGTTCTAGGCCCTTTGCCAGCTGCCTGGTGGGCCGGAGCAGATTTTCTGCACCAAGGCCAAAACCTTTTTCCAGTCTGTCTCAGCCCTGGCTGCTGCAGACTCGGCAGAAGTTGTGTCCACAGTCCATGGTCACTGGGTCTGTGAACTACTCCAGACAGACGGGGCAACTTGCTTCATCCGAGAGGTTTATCCCCGGGGTTCTTTGCAGCCCGGGTTCCCGGGGGACAGTGTAACAGGTTTTAGTTTTACTTTCCTGAGCTGTGAAATTTGTCCCGCCTGCAGCAGTGAGCGCCTGGGTGTGTTTCCCTTCCTGGAAACTGACTCTGCAGTTTGCTAAGGAAGAACAGTCCCCCTGGCAACCTGCCAGTCCTGGAGGCTTTTGTGAAAAAAAAAAACCCCAAACAAACATTCCAGTAAAGCTGTAATCGGCAGTCAGCCCCTGGGCTGGGCCCCTGGGGCTTGACTTGGATATCAGCGCCCAGCTGGGAGGAGGCCCTTGCAGGGTGAGGGTCTGTGGCTGGTCTGGTGCCTCCCAACTGTTCTGGGCCCTTTCAGGAATCAGGCTTGTGTTGCATAAAGTTTCACCTCGCTTGAAAACAGCTTGCTTCCAAAATCAGACATAGAAAAGCGTCACAGCTGGGGTGGCTGACTTTCCCCTTTTACCATATTCTTATAAAAGAAACCAATGGGGCTATAAATTGTGTACTAACATTGCAGTGTATAGTATATAGAGGAGTCTAAACAAGTCATTTATGGAATTTCAGTTTCTTTTGTCTTGGTTGGAGCTTGCTGGGTTGCCTGTTATAAAAGGAGGCAAATATCTAGGGGTATGTCTACATTACAAAGTTAATTTGAACTAACAGACGTTAGTTCGAATTAACTTTGATAGGCGCTACACAGGCAAACCGCTAGTTCGAACTTAATTCGAACTAGCGGGGCGCTTAATTCAAACTAGGTAAACCTCATTGCACGAGGACTAACGCCTAGTTCAAATTAAGTAATTCGAATTAAGGGCTGTGTAGCCACTTAATTCGAACTAGTGGGAGGCTAGCCCTCCCCAGCTTGCCCTGGTGGCCACTCTGGGCAACACCAGGGAAACTTGTCTGCCCCCCTCCCAGCCCCGGAGCCCTTAAAGGGGCACGGTCTGGCTACGGTGCCCGTGCCAGGTGCAAACTTGTCAGCACCCAGTCAGCAGACCCTGCACCTGGCACGGCACGAACCAGCCACCTGCTGCCACCCAGCCCTCCGCCTCTTCCTGGGACCAGGCTGGCGGCTCCCAGGAGCCTGCCCAGGGCTGCAGGAGGCGGGCGCCTGCCTGGTCTAGTGCGGACATCGTGGACCTCATCGAGGTTTGGGGGAAGCCTCCAACATCCACGACCGCCACACTAGGCACAGGAAAGTGGCCGCCTAGGGCAGGATAGCTGCCAGCCTGGCCACCCAGGAGCAGGTTTGCATGAAAATCAAGGTGATCGAGTGAGACCCCAACCCTGAGCCCTGACCTTAGAACATAAAAACATAAGAATGGCTGTACTGGGTCAGACCAAAGGTCCATCTAGCCCAGTAGCCTGTCTGCTGACAGCGGCCAACCCTAGGGACCCTGGAGGGGATGGACCGAAGACAATGACCAAGCCATTCCACAAACAGAGGCCAGGGACACCATTTCTACCCCCTGGATAATACTACTCCATGGACCCAACCTCCATGAATTTATCTAAATTCTCTTTAAACTCTGTTCTAGTTCTAGCCTTCACAGCCTCCTGCAGCAAGGAGTTCCACAGGTTGACTCTTTGCTTTGTGAAGAAGAACTTTCTGTTATTAGTTTGAAGCCTGCTACCCATTCATTTCATTTGGTGTCCTCTAGTCCTTCTATTATGGGAACTAATGAAGAACTTTTCTTTATGCACCCTCTCCATACCACTCATGCTTTTATAGACCTCTATTATATCCCCCCTCAGTCTCCTCTTTTCTAAGCTGAAAAGTCCCAGTCTCTTTAGCCTCTCTTCATATGGGACCTGTTCCAAATCCCTGATCATTTCTGTTGGCCCTCCCCTCTCCCACCCTCTCTCTTCCCCTCTCCCACCTCCTTTTCCCAGTCTCCCCGAGTTTTGTTGAATAAAAAGAGTTTCTATTTTTGAACACACGTGTCCTTTATTTTGTACATCAGGAAGGGGGGCTAGGGAGGGGTAAGTGGAAGGAGGTGAGGAAGGAATGGGGTACGAGCCCCCGATGGGGAGGACTGGGGTGGCTCTGCAGGCTCCTCGGGGTGGAAGCTCTCCTGCAGCCCCCCGATTGTCCCTCCCCTGGATGGCAGCCTACGGCAAGTGCAGCTGGTCTGATGGCCGAGTGCTGTGATGTGCCCAGTGTGGGCATTCAGGGCACTCCAAGCCAGGACTGCTTTGCTGTCCCTCACTGAGTTAGACAAGCAAGCAGGGAATCCCTGAGAACTGTCTGTCCGGGGTTGTGGTCGGATCCGTTTAAGCATAGCCCTCGGCTAGTCTGAGACAGCAGCTCCACGCTCTAAGTCCTAACCTGATGCCCTGCCGGCACTGCTTCCGGCCAGCCTTAACCCCGGTTCAGGGTCCACTCAGTGTGGACATGCTAGTTCGAATTAGCAAAACGCTAATTCAAACTAGTTTTTAGGTCTAGATGCACTAGTTCGAATTAGCTTAGTTCGAATTAACTAATTCGAATTAAGTTAGTTCGAATTAGTGCTGTAGTGTAGACATACCCTAGATGAGTTGATGCATCCCAGAAGATCTCTGTGTAACCCAGGGGCATGTGTACCCCTGTGTGACGGGGCGAGGCAGCCCCTCACTGAACCTACAGGGCCCAGCCAGGGTTACCTGGCTGTAGAGGCTCCTCCCCCACAGCCCTACCGAGCACGCCCGGGCTGCAGCGGGGCTATAAAAGCCTGGGGAAGGACTCAGTTGAGAGAGACAGCCAGAGGAGAAGGACCGGGGCAGGGAGGTCCCACTCAGCTGTTGCCGGGGACACCAGGAGAGGCCGAAAGGGACGCGGAGGCGAGTTGGGGTAATCCCGGGACTACCTACCGAGGGGACGCCGGCACGGAGCTCGCAGCCAGCTGGGCAGGTACAGGGGAAGGCACCCCCGGGAACTGGGTAGGAAGTTGCCCAGGGCAGGAGCGGGAGTCGCCTCTCCCGCCCAGGGAACCTCGGTGCGTTTCGGCCGGACTGCCCCGCCGAGGGAGTGACCCGTTACCCGGTCGCTCACAGGGCCCTGGGCTGGGACCTGGTGGAGTAGGGTGGGCCCAGGTCCTCCTACCCGGGGGTGTGCCCCGCTATAACCCTGAACTACATTGTGGACTCAGGCCGGAGGGCCTAGGCCTTGCTTAAGGGGCCAGCTATAGACTGCGCTATGGACTCAGGCCAGAGGGCCTTGGCCATGCTTAAAGGGCCAGCTATAGATGGTGTTGGGGGGACAGGCGGGAAGGGCCCGCCACACCCTGGCTGAGAACCAGCTGGAGGGCAGGCAACTCTTTGTGTGCGGGGGGGGGGGTCAGGCCAGTGGGTGGGTGACTCCTTGCCGGAGGTGGGGGGGGAGGCAGGGCTTCTGGCTGGAGGTCTGTTGGCGAATGAGGCTCCCCTCTGTGGCCGAGGGCTGGGGAGAGAGGTTTGGTGGGAGGGGACTACTTACCTGCCTCCTAATTCGCTCTGGGTTCGAATTCTCTCTGTTCCCCAGTGCCTGCCCCATAGCTCATCCTCCCCAACAGTATGGAGAGCCCTGCCCCTAGTTGGTCACTCTCTTCCAGGTGCTTGTATTGTCCAGGACAAGTTGGGTGGTACAATACACACATTTCTGGGGATCATAGACTCCTCGGATTGGAAGAGACCTCAGGAATCATCGAGTCCAGGCCCCTGACCAAAGCAGGATCAACCCCCACTCAATCAACCCAGCCAGGGCTTTGTCAAGCTGAGACTTAAAAATCTCTAGAGATGGAGATTCCACCCCCTCTCTAGGGAACCCATTCCAGTGCTTCACCACTCTCCTAGTGAAATAGTTTTTCCTAATATCCAACCTAGACCTCCCCCACTGAAACTTGAGACCATTGCTCCTTGTTCTGCCATCACTAGCTACTGTGAACAGCCTCTCTCCATCCTCTTTGGAACCTCCCTTCAGGAAGTTGAAGGCTGCTATCAAATCCCCCCTCACTCTTCTCTTCTGCAGACTAAATAAGCCTGAATCCCTGAGCCTCCCCTCGTAGGTCATGTGCTCCAGCCCCTTCATTATTTTCATTGCCCTCTGCTGGACCCTCTCCAATGCATCCACATCCTTTCTGGACAAACCAGCTCCTCAGAGACAAAAGGCAAACCGATCCCTCAGCCAGGTGTCCACATAATAAAATGGATTACCATTCTGGGGGGCCGGAACTGGATGCAATACTCCAGACGTGGCCTCACCAGTGCCAAAAAAAGGAGATCTTATTTTGCGCAAAAGGGCCAGTGTAGACAGCACAGTAGTGTTTTCCGCAAAAAAGCCCCGATCGCACCCGGAAAAGCACCCTGCCAATGTAGACGCGCTTTTCCGAAAATGCTTTTAACGGAAAACTTTTCCATTAAAAGCATTTTTGGAAAATCATGGCAGTGTAGACGTAACCTAGATGTAGTGTAAGAGCCCAGCAAGCAGTGGAAGTACTGTTAATGCTGTGACCTGGCAAATTCTCTGGTTCTGCACCAGTCAGATCCAAGGGTGGCAAACTAGAGAGGTTTAACCTGTACAATCAACTTTTATTTACTAATATTAATAAAATCACTGCTACGATGATGTATTGCAAAAACTGAAGTGACAAAATGGCATCCATCTGGACAGGCCTAATGGAGGGAAATGAAGGAGTGCTAAGAACCAAAGCAGGAGTGAAATAAGTTTTAAACACAAGCCATTACAAAGGGAGAAAGGACAGGGACTGTAGGGGTACTTCTACACAGCAGGGCTAAAGTCGAATTAAGCTACGCAACTTCAGCTTCGTCAATTGCGTAGCTTAAGTCGAAATAGCTTAACTTGGCTTTAGGCACTGTGCACACAGGGGCTGTGTCTACACTGGCCGCTTATTCCGGAAAATCAGCTGCTTTTCCGGAATAACTTGCCAGCTGTCTACACTGGCCCCTTGAATTTCCAGAAAAGCACTGACGATCTAATGTAAAACCGTCAGTGTTTTTCCGGAAAAACAACTATTCTTGCACAAGAGGCCAGTGTAGACAACATAAATTTCTTGCGCAAGAAAGCCCTATAGTTAAAATGGCCATTGGAGCTTTCTTGGGCGAGAGCGTCTACACTGGGGCGGTGTCTAGACTGGCAAGTTTTTCCGCAAAATCATCTGCTTTTGCGGAAAAACTTGCCAGCTGTCTACACTGGCCGCTTGAATTTCCGCAAGAACACTGAGGATCTCATGTAAGATTGTCAGTGTTCTTGCGGAAATACTATGCTGCTCCCATTCGGGCAAAAGCCCTCTTGCGCAAATCATTTTCGCAAGAGGGCTAGTGTAGACAGCACAGGACTGTTTTGCGCAGAAACGCCCCGATGGCTAAAATGGCGATCGGGGCTTTTTTGCGCAAAAGCGCGTCTAGATTGGCATGGACGCTTTTCCGCAAAAAAGCACTTTGTGCGGAAAAGCGTCCGTGCCAATCTAGACGCTCTTTTCCGCAAATGCTTTTAACGGAAAAACTTTTTCCGTGAAAAGCATTTGCGGAAAATCATGCCAGTCTAGACGTAGCCTGGCATGGCTGCTCTTGCGCAAAAGCACATGCCAGTGTCCACGCTCTCTTGCACAACTACTTTAACGCAAGAACTCCGGCGCTGAAGAGTTTTTTGCGCAAGATCGTGCCAGTGCAGACATAGCCTTGCCGTGTAGACGTACCCTTGGCTCAAGCTGCCTACCTGGGCTTTAGCCAGGCTGTGTAGACGTGCCCGGGAGTGGGCAGGGGCTACTGACACCGAACCATTCAGACAGGGGGCGCTGCGGGGCACCCTCCTGCCTGGACCCCAGCCCCGCAGCCTGGCTTGCATCTCCCCCCAATGTCACACCCCGGGGGCAGCCTGGTCGCGTCCCGCTCCCCCCTCCGCTTTCGGTGCCGGCCCCGCAAGGGGGCGGGCGGCGGCTTCAGCCGCTGCCACTGCTCAGCCGCCGGGGGCTGGACTTCCCGGGTCAGCCCCAGGCTGCGGCTGCCTCTGCGGGGGGAGCCGGGGAGGGCTGATCGGCGGCTGCAGAGCCCGCCCCAATCACCGCCCCGGAGCCGCAGGTGAGCAGCGAGCCCCGGGCAGCGCTGCTCCGGGGGGGCGAGTCCTAGCGCGGCTGCACCGGCGTGCAGGAGCCGAGCCAGCCCCGGGAGAGCCAGGGCTCGAGTCTCCCAGCCCGAGGGGGAAGGGGCAGGAGGGAGCCACCCGTGGGGGGGTTCCGGCTCCCAGCCCCCCCTGCCTGCAGCCCCTGGGCCGTGACTGTGCAGGGTGCATGAGAAAGCGGTGAGCCCCCCCCCCCCCCCCTGCACACCCCTGGCTCCTTTTGCCAGTCGGTTCTCCTGCTTCAAGAATAGGGGGAGAAGGGGGGTGTTTAGACTGGCAGATAATCCCCCCGCCCTCGGGCAGACCCTCCCTCGCTGCAGAGCATGCAGGAAACAGCCCCCAACAGGCTGCCTGGGTGGGAGAAAAATCCTTCCGGGGAGAAACAGGGAGGCGCTCAGCCTGGTCTGTTTTTGGCTAAAAAAAAATGTAATGGATTGAGGGGGGGGGGAGGGTGACCTGCTGACCCGGCCTGTGTCCTCAGGGGCAAACCCGGTGGGGAGCAAGAAAGGTTCTTTGTGCAGGCTGCAGCCAGACGGTGACGGTTCCAGGCTCTTTCCGTGTGTAGGTTCTGGAGCGTCTGAAGGCCCAAGTGTGACAGGCGCATATTGGGCAGGCCGAGCCCTGGGTGAGTGTTTTGGTGGCCAGAGCAGGAGTGGGCAGCTAACAGTCCGGTATCTCTGCCCCTTCCGAGGCTTGGAGAGCTCTGGGTGCTGCCAGGCTGATGTAGGGGATGCAGCCGGCTTGAGATCCCCACCCCCCATCTCTGTGCTTGGTTCTGTCCTGTGCTATCTGGGTCTCCCCAAGTCCCATGTCCCTGGACCAGTTGTCGGTGGAAATGCTTCTGGGGAGTCGCTAGCCAAGCATTTCACTGACGGGGAGGGCGGATTGTTTCTCTTGTGGCGAAAGGCCTAAAATGAGCTGGGCTGTGTCTAGACTGGCCACTTTTTCCGGAGAAGCAGCCGCGTTTCTGGAAAAACTTGCCAGCTGTCTATACTGGCCGCTTGAATTTCCGCAAAAGCACTGACGATCTCATGTAAGATTGTCAGTGCTTTTGCGGAAATACTATGCTGCTCCCATTCGGGCAAAAGTCTTTTTCCGAAAAACTTTTGCGCAAAAGGGCCAGTGTAGACAGCAGAGATTTGTTTTCCGCAAAAAAGCCCCGATTGCGAAAATGGCGATCGGGGCTTTTTTGCGGAAAAGCGCGTGTAGATTGGCCACAGATGCTTTTCTGCAAAAAGTGCTTTTGCAGAAAAGCGTCCTGCCAATCTAGACGCGCTTTTCCGAAAATGCTTTTAACGGAAAACTTTTCCGTTAAAAGCATTTCCGGAAAATCATGCCAGTGTAGACATAGCCCTGGTGTCTGGAAGCTGAAGGCAGATAAATGTGATTAGAAGGAGGCATTAAGATGAATCGTGAAAGTGATTAAGCACAGGAAGAAATGATCAAGATGTGGAGAATCCACCACTTTGGTCTCTTCAGATCCTCGCTGGATAACTTCTAGATCATATGTTTTGGACAAAGATGTCTTTGGGGTTGATGCAGGTTAACTGGGTTATAGTGGATGGTCTCAGAAGGAACGTCTACATAGCAACATTATTTCGGAATAGCTTAGTCCACGTCTACGCAGCAGGCAGTTATTTTGAAATAATGTCAAAATACTGTCAAGCTGGAGGACTTCTGACTCTGACTCCTGTAATCCTCATTGTCTAAGGCAGGGGTGGGCAATAAATTTTGGCTGGGGGCCACTTCAAAAATTTTTGAAGTGGCCCCGGGTCGCCCTGGAAGTGGCAGGGCCAGGATGCTTCTCGGATACCCCACCCACAGGCCATGATTGATGTGGGGGTGGGTGAGCCCTTTTATCCCCCCTTCCCACTAGGCACTCATGCCCCTGGCAGGGTGGGAAGAGGGCTGGCACGCTTCCCCACCTCCAGGCCAAACAAAACCTCCTCCCGCCCTGCGAGGCGCACGTCACACTTTGAAGTGCCGCACACGTCTCGCAGGGCCAGGGCAGGGCGAAGGAAGTTTTGTGCAGCTTCCCCGCCCCCAGGCCCTGATTGGCCTGGGGGCGGGAGGAGTGCGTGAAGCCTCCTCCCACCCTTCCCCCGCCCTGCGAGGAGTGCATGGCGCTTCAACGCGCTGTGTGGTCTTGCCAGGGCGGGAGGAAATTTCACGCTCCCCTGCCTCCAGGCCCTAATTGGCCTGGGGGCGGGGGAGCAAAAGGGCCCACCCCTGGTCTAAGGAGTAAGGGAAGTCGGAGGAAGAGAGCTCTGTTTCGAAATAAGTGCTGTGTAGACACTCCCTATTTCGAAATAAGCTCTGCCAGTGGTCTCCAGCCTTTTTAAGCAAGAGATCACTTCTAGAATGTAAGTGCAATCCAGGATCCCCCTCTAACCCAACACTCCAGCCCCGCCTCCCTCCTGCCCCGTCTCCAAAGGCACCACCCTTGCTCACTCCATCCTCCTCCCTCCGCCACCCTCTCTCACTTTTATCAGGCTGGGGGCAGAGAGCTGGGGTGCGAGGGAGGGGGATGCAGTCTCTGATCTAGAGCTAAAAGCTGTGGAGTGTGGGAGGGGTTCTGAGCTGAGCCTGGGGCAGGGAGTTGAGGTGCAGGAGGGGGTTCAGGGCGCAGGTTCTGAGGGGGAGTTTGGGTGCAGGGGGACTCCGGGCTTTTGGGTGCAGGAGGGGGTTCAGGACTTGGGCTGGGGTTTGGAATGCTGGCTCCAGCTGGGCACCGCTTACCACAGGTGGCTTCTGGTGGTGGTGCAGTGGGGCCAAGGCCCTGCTGGCCCTGCACCACTCCCAAAAGCAGCCAGCAAACTCCCTCCATCCCTGCCCCCCTCTGCTCTGTGGAGATGGGATACAGGGTGGAGGGAGGGGCACCCTCACATCAGCACTCCTGCCCCTTCCTCTTCTTCCCGTGCCCTGCACAGCAAGAGGCTCCCAGGGCTGGAGGGCAGCTCCAAGGCAGAGGGCAGGAGCAGCATGGCAGTGCTGAGAGGGGCAGCTGAAGTGCCGGCACTTGACAGCCTCTTGGCCAAACCTGTCAGGATCCCCTGTCAAAGGCTCCAGGATCTACCAGTAGATCCCGATCTACTGGCAGGCGACCACAGAGCTACACAACTGACATAGCTCACTGCATAGCTGATTTCAAGTTAAGTGCACCCTGACAGACAGTCAGGCTGGAAGAGTCAGGGATCCCTTCATGTTAAACTATGTTAACATGGGGGGAGGGATAGCTCAGTGGTTTGAGCATTGGCTTGCTAAACCCAGGGTTGTGAATTCAATCCTTGTAGAGGCCATTTAGAAATTGGGGGCAACAATTTGTCAGGGATAATACTTGGTCCTGCTGTGAAGGCAGGGGACTGGACTCAATAACCTTTCAAGGTCCTTTCCAGTTTTAGGAGATAGGCAATCTCCATGAATTTTATTTAATTTAACCTTGGGATCTCGTTCCATAAACAGCCAAGTGTTTAATGTCAAACTTCCCTGTGGGCCCCTTGATTTCACTTCATCCCTGTGGCGGAGAGGATTGAAGAAAGCTCTCTGTGGGTTTCGTTCTGGTCAGAGGTCTGGGCTGTAAATAAAGGGACGAAGGCCAGGATCTTTCAGTACAGGCGCATGATTTAGACACCTACATCCGAACTCCAGCTACTGATTTAGCATTGCCCTAGGATGACAGAGAAAGTCTGGGGGAATCAGGGTCTGACTAAATCCCTTCCGAACCCTCCCCAGGCACGCGTCTTGCCCTGACCAGCGGCAGAACCACAGACACTTTTTGCTCCAGGTCATCCGGTCCCTGGAGAGACAAGGAAAGGAAATGGCTGTGGCAGAGCCGGTGACCTTCGAGGAGGTAGCTGTGTATTTCTCTGAAGAGGAATGGGCGCTGCTGGACCCGGGTCAGAGAGCCCTCTACAGGGACGTGATGTGGGAGAATTATGAGACCGTGGCCTCACTGGGTAAGGATTCCTGTCCTCTCTGGTATCAGGAGCTGGGTGTAGGAGCCTTAAAAGTACCTGGAGGCTACGTCTAGATTGCATCTTTTTCGTAAAAGGGATGCAAATTAGACACATTGCAATTGCTAATGAAGCAGGGATTTAAATCTCCCCCGCTTCATTAGCATAAACATGGCTGCTGCTTTTTTCGGCACGGAGCTTTGCCGGAGAAAAGCGCCAGTCTAGACGTGGATCTTTCGGAAAATAAAGCCTTTTCCGAAAGATCCCTTATCCCTCTTAAAATAAGGTTATTTCCGTCCTTGGAGCAGGTTGTAATCTCAGGGCTGGACCGGTGTCTCACGACTCAGCTGTGCCTACCTGTCCAGATTCTCACAGAAGCTTGATTTGCACTTTGCCCGTGATCTGTCTCAGGCTGTTGTCTTAGCAGGAGGCACCAAAGTGTTCTTCATTCTCCTACCAGCCTGCTGGGGCCAGTTTCTCCTACGGCTTCTTTCTCCCACCAGTAGCTTGAGTTCTCTGAAAGAGGCTGTTGCTCCTGGGGGCTGGGGTTGGTTTCAGTGACATTAGGGTTTCTCTACATGGCTATGTCTATACTGCACAGTTGTTTCTGAATAAGCTATTCTGGAATAGTGATTCTGAAATAGCTTATTCTGAAATAGCACGTCTACACTGCAGGGAAACCTCAAAATTAGTCTGAGGCAGGCTCCTCTGGTGTAGACACGTTACCTCGATTTAGAGCCCCAGGAGGAATAACTTAGAATAGCCCTAGGCTATTTTGAAATAGCAGCAGTGGAGCGTCTACACATGCCTTATTTCGAAATAGCTATTTCGGAATCGAGTGTTATTTTTCGTAGAATCAAGTTTACAGAAGTCGGAATAATGGCTGTATAGGTGCTCTCTGAGGGTATGTCTACACTAGCCCCCTAGTTCGAACTAAAGAGGCTAATGAGGGCGACCAAAATTGCAAATGAAGCGTGGGATTTAAATATCCTGCACTTCATTAGCATGTTCCCGGGCGGTCACCATTTTGGAAATTGACTAGCCTGGAAGAACTGTCCATGTCTACATGCGGCAGTGCAACGGGAGTTCAAAGTAAAGCCCTCTCTCAAATTAGCGGTTATTCCTCCTGGAATGAGGTTTAACAGCTAATTCGAATTAAGGGCTTTACTTCAACTCCCATTTCACTTCCACGTGTAGATGCGGGCAGTTCTTCCAGGCTGAAGGAGCAAGGGAAGGAGACATGGCAGCAGATGGTGGGGATGGGGAGTGTAAGATTTAAAGGTGCCATGATTTTTTTTTGGGGGGGGGGTGCTTCTTTGCTCAAAATTTGGACATCCCCCCTTTTTATGAATGCAGAATTTTGTTTAAAAATGAATTACAATATCATTAAAATAAAAATTATCCAACGAAATTGTTTCTATCAAATTTACCCAATTCACATTTAATATGAAAATAGCCTTCAGTTTGCACATGTGACGCCTTTTTTCTATTTTTCTCCAAGGGGGGAGGGGGGGGCTGAATAAATTGCCAAATAATTTAATAGCTTTTACATGTAAAATTACCTTTTTTATCTTATGGATTCATGTATTATGTAATATTAAATATGATGCTTTTCGTATTATTTAATGTAAAATACAAAATAAGCCTTGAAAAATTGTTGGCACCCGCCACACGCTTCTGAAAACATGCATGTGCTATTGGTCACAAAAAGATTGGGGACCACTGGCTTAGGAGGTCAGACAAGATGTTCATAATACTCCCTACTAGCCTTTACACCGAAATAGCTACCTTATGTCTACACAAGCTGCCCATTATTTTGAAAATTTTTTTTAAATAACGTGCCCACTATTTCGCCAGCCCAGTAAACCTCATTGCACAAGGAGTAAGGGATAGCTCGAAATAGTGCTTTATTTTGAAATTGGGTGCTGTGTGGATGCGCCAAATTTCAAAATAAGCTATTTCGCACTAAGTAGTGCAAATTGCATATCTTATTTCAAGTTTAGGATGCCATGTAGATGCACCGTAAGAATGTATGTTTGCAGATCTGTATGTTAGGTGGAAAATCATTCGTGTCTTTGGACTCAAGGCAGAATTCATCAAACCACCACGAATCACAAGGTATGCCTTGTGAAACCAGGTTTACCTGCACCGGTCGACAAAGGCTTCCTTGTCAACTGCGGCACGTCTAGACTGCCCTGATCTGCCAACAAACAGCTGATCATCAGCTGGTCGGCAGAGTGTGGCAGCCATTTAAATTTAAATGAAGCTGCAATTATTTAAATCGCGGCTTCATTTCCTTAAGCCGGGTAGCCTAATCTACATGCCTCTGACGACAGAGGCATGTAGTCTAGACATACCCTCAGAGAGCTACTAAGTGCGATCCCATGGGAAGCAAATCTAAGGCTATGTCTCCACTAGAGGGTTTTGCTGGCAGAGAGTATGCTAATGAAGCGCTGATTAGCATTTGTCGCACTATCATTAGCGTATTCTCTGCCCGAGGTTTTTTGCGCAAGAGGTTTTTGCGCAAAAACAAGCAGTGTAGGTGGATCCGTTTTGTGCAAGATCCGTATACCTACTTTTGTGAGGCATAAGGATCTTGCACAAAAGGGTTTTGGGGTTTTTTTTGTGCAAAACGGATCCGTCTACACTGCTTGTTTTTGTGCAAAAACAACTTGCGCAAAAAGCATTGGGCAGAGAATATGCTAATGACAGCACGACAAATGCTAATGAGTGCTTCATTAGCATACTCTCTGTCAGCAAAGCCCTCTAGTGTAGACGTAGCCTACAAGAAACAGGGCTTCAGGAGAGCTGGCACTTTCTCACAGAGACAGTATTTGGGGCACAGCAGCAAACTGTCCCAAGGTGAAGGAAAGGTCGGAAGAATAATGAGGCCAATATGGCTTTAGCTGGCACTTGGTCACTGAAGGTCCCTGCGGCCCTACGTGTGCAAGGTGTTTAGCTGTAGTGGGAGGGGAATAGGTGTCCCTGGGTGTTTGGTGCTTGTTGCAGGCTGAGGCACAGGGAGAGTCAGCCAGCCCAGTGCCTGCAGGGGTAGAGAATGGATGACTGGCCAGTGATTGGCATGAGGATAGGGCCTTAGGGCGAGTCCATTCTGATGCCATGGGGGGAGGATCTTTGTTCTCTGCCCTGGAGGCGAGGATGTGATGCCCTTCTTCCCGGGGCTAGAGTTGTTTTCCTCTGTTTGTTTCCTGACAATGCGTTTTAGGGCTCAAGAGGCCGTGGTCAGTGCCAAGCCCTGCACAGAGACACAATGAGACAACCCGCAGCCCAACAAGGTCCCAAGGTCCCAATGGGAAGGAGCGATAGGCACGTGCCGTGGGAGGGAGTGTAATTGACAGTGATGGAAGTTTTATGGTCCCCGTGTCTAGAAAGCAGCAGCATCTGCTCAGCTCCTAGGGTACGTCTAGACTACCGGCTTTTGTTGACAGATACTTTCGACAAAGCTTCTGTCGACAAAGCGTCTAGACGACATCCAGTTCTGTCGACAAAGCAAGCCGCTTTGTTAACATGACAGTGTAGACGCAAAGGACAGTGTAGATACGATAACACCTGTCGACAGAACTTTGTCGACAAAAGGTGTTATTCCTCGTAAAATGAGGTTTACCGCCGTTGACAAAACTGCCGCGTTCAGTCGATGTTATGTAGAACTCGGTGGTAGTGTAGACGCAGGTATAGTTTTGTCGACAGAAGCCCACTTTTGTCAACAAAACCCTGTAGTCTAGATACACCCCTAGAGAACTACATGTTGGTAATTCGCTAGGCAGAGGGGTCTGGACCAGCCTATCAGGGGCTGATCAAAGGTGCATCTACACAGCAAGGCTTAACTTGAAATAAGTGATGCAAAACTGAGCTACGTCAATTGCGTGGCTTATTTCAAAACTGGGAGCATCTACATGGCACTTATTTTGAAATAAAGCGCTCTTCCCCCGACTTCCCTTACTCCTCGTACAATGAGGGCTACGGGAGTTGGCGTGAGAAGTCCTCCAGCGTGACTGTATTTTGACACTATTTCGGAAGAACTGCCTGTTGTGTAGACGCGGACTAAGTTATTCCGAAATAATGTCGCTGAGTAGACGTACCGTGTGTGACAGCCCAGTTCCTGCAGTGTGGGGATGGGGAGAGGCAGGAGCCTTTCTGGGCTGGTTATTTAGCTCCTGGGGCTCAACGCAGTAATTGCACTGAGCTGGCTGCACAAGATCAACACTTATTTCCTTGTCGTCCCCCTCCCCACAGGGTTTCCAGTTTCCAAACCCAGTGTCACCTCCTGGTTGGAACGAGGGGGGAAGCTCCAGGAATGGGAGATCCTGAGAGTTCCCAGCACAGGTGAGGAATCAGCTACACTGCTTTGAAAACCAGTGATTGTATCTTCATGACAAGACGTCACTTAGGCATGTCGGACCCTTCAGCCCTTGCCTCGGTCTCTGTTTGAATGCTAGGTCCCCTCCTCTCTCTCTGCTGGGGCAGGGGTTGTAGGTGCGCAGGGTTCCACTCCGATTTCAGTCTCCCCTGCATTGCCCTGGATTTGTTCTGCCCTTCGCTGTTCCCCTTTCTCCCCCACATAGGGACTGACTGGATTCTGTCTGTCGTAGCAGGTGATGGAATGGTGAATGAAAACAAGGAGGAGAATCAGGTACATCCTGAGCCATCGGAGCCACACAGAACAACATCAGGACGATCCGAAGGGGCGGTTTCTCAGACTCCTGTGCAGCGAGATGCATGCGAGAGTCAGTGCAGGCCAGTGAGGCAGCAGGAAGACCAGCAGGGGCAGAGACAGTGTAAATCCTCCCTCAAGAAAACACTGGTTCAGGAAAGCAAAAACCCAGTTCAGCAGAGGGTCCCCGCTGGGAAGACACCCTCCACGTGCGGTGACTGTGGGAAAAGTTTCCGGTGCAGATCACAACTTACCACACACCAGAGAACCCACACAGGGGAGAGACCCTACACGTGTCTGGACTGCGGGAAAGGATTCAAACAACGCTCAGCCCTAATTACACACCAGACAGTCCACGAACGAAAGAAGATCTATAACTGCTCTGACTGTGGGAAAAGCTTCACTCGGAGCTCAACCCTCATTCAGCATCGAAGAATCCACATAGGTGAGAAACCTTATGAATGCAGGGAATGTGGGAGAAACTTCCGGGTAAGCTCATCTCTTCTGTCACATCAGCGAACCCACACAGGGGAGAAACCTTATAAATGCCCTACTTGTGGGAAAAGCTTCATTCAGAGCTCAAACCTTCTGTCACATCAGAGAACCCACACAGGAGAGAGACCCTACCAGTGCACTGAGTGTGGGAAAAGCTTCAGCCAAAGTTCATCCCTTGTTAAGCATCAGAGAATTCACACAGGAGAGAAACCCTATAACTGCTTGGACTGTGGGAAAAGCTTTGGTTACAGTGAGGAACTGAATTATCATCAAAGAACCCACACAGGGGAGAGACCCTACAAATGCAATGAGTGTGGGAAAAGCTTTAGTTACCTCTCAAACCTTCGTTCGCATCAAGCAACCCACACAGGAGAGAAACCATATAACTGCTCTGACTGTGGGAAAAGCTTCACTCGCAGAACTACACTTACCGCTCACCAGAGGATCCACACAGGGGAGAAACCCTATAAATGCTCGGACTGTGGAAAAACCTTCCGTGCAAGCTCCTCCCTTTCCGAACATCAGAAAATCCATAGAGGAGAAAGATCCTACAAATGTCTTCACTGTGGGAAAAGTTTCTATAACAACTCATCCCTTTCTCTTCATCAGAGATCCCACACAGATGAGAGACCTTACACGTGCAATGAGTGTGGGAAAAGTTTTAGAGGCAGCTCGCACCTTCTGTCACACAAAAGACTCCACAGTGGTGAGAAACCCTACAAGTGCACTGACTGTGGGAAGAACTTCCGACACAGCTCAACTCTTAGTACACATAAGAAAATCCACAGAGGGCATAAACCGTAGAAATGTCCTGGCTAGGTCTGGGCCAAGTGCAAGACACCTTTTCCAATTCCCATGAATTCCAAAGGGTCAGGCCAGGCTGGAGTGGCCATATAACTAAGATGTGAAATATTTATTAAAGCAGAAAATGAAATCGTCTTCCTGGGACAGAGCCATGCAGAGCAAGAGGCTGAGATAAGAGTCGTACATGGTGACTGCATTTGATTGTGATTTTTCGAGAAATGGTGAACATCCTCCATCTCCTACTACTTTTACTTCTGATGTTATCAATTATTTTTGGTTCAAGATACAAAGATTTGGAAATCCAGCCAAAAGTATTTGGTGATCTGGATTTGGCACATGGTCCATCTATTGACTACCCCAACCTAGAACTATCTTCATCTTATAGAATGTGACTTCTGGTTTATACCTGATAGTGGTTTAGACCTGAATGCTCCAAGGGACTGTGACACTGAGAATTGAAATGCTTAACTTTTAGGCACCTAGAAAAATCACAGGTTCCCCAAAGCCTGAGTTAGCAGCCTATGCTCTCTATATATAAGGGATTGGGGGAGAAAGGTATGTAGACTGTGATTCACAAATGCCAATGGTTCATGCCAATGAGAATGGTGTGATCTCAGCCCCATTGCTTACTAATACCATCATATCTGAGCTAATCCTCTCTGTTTGGTACTGTTGCATTGTCCCCTGGGATCATTCTTGTACCCCTAGATTTTGTATGTTTCATTGCAACCATTTCTAGCTAGGAACGTGTTTAAACAATGCTGAGTTTTGAGCTATAGTGATTAGGTACATTTGAATTTACCTTCAGAATAATGCTTAGCTTCACAAAGTTATCTTCTTAATACAGAAGTAAAAGAAGTCATTGTTTCATTAGCTTTTGTTAAAATTACATGATTTTCAATTTGTCCTATCCAATTTCTCATTTTGTCCAAATATGTTTTAGTTGAAAAGATTTAATATCAAATTAAGTAGTTTCTTTTAATCTAGTTAGTCTCTGAGTTCATACTTGGTCATCTGATACTATTTCTCTGTCTTATTGAATTGTGTTAATAATGCTTAACTACCAGTGAAGTTTAATTAAATTAATATCATTAAATGTAATGTCTATAGATTTTAGTTTTATACTCAGTCGTATAACACTATATAGTTAACCAAAGTTTTGGGGGGGAGGGTTTGTTGTTGGTTTTTTTTTAAAGAATTTCAAGTTTAGTTGAGAGGTTATTTTAACAATTGCTACATTTTATCACCCATTTCTTTGACCTGTCTTAAGGCAAATATCATTCACATTGTCCTTATTGATTCAGTTACTTTATCCTTTTCTGATTTTTGCTTTCTTTAATAAATATTTCTTTATTTAAAGTCAATTTCAGTTGTTTATTTTGGGATGTCCCTTAGGGTACATTTAGGCAGTGGTGCTGTTTCGTGATAGTTCCAGTATCCCGAAATAGCATTTTCCATGTCTTAAAAGCGCACCCATTATTTCAAAATAGCTTACAAAATAATGGGCACACTATTCCAACGTCCTTGTAAACCTTGTTCCAAGAGGATTAAGGGACATTTTGGAATAGTGCTCTATTTAGAAATTAACTCGAAATAAGCTTCTCAATTTGTATAGCTCAAATTGCGAAGCTTATTTCAAAAGAAGGGTGCAGTATAGACATACCCTTAAGCTATGTCTACACTGCAGGCTTCTTGCACAAGAACTGTTTTGCACAAGAGTTCTTGTGCAAAAAGTCTTCCACAAGAGCGTGTCCACACGGCCATGTGCTTTTGCGCAAGAGCATCCATGGCAGTGTAGATGCTCTCTTGCGCAAGAAAGCTCTGATGGCCATTTTAGCCATAGGGGTTTCTTGCAGAAGAAAATCAAGTTTCCTGTCTACACTGCCTTCTTGTGGAAGAGCTCTTGTGCAAGAGGGCTTATTCCTCGTGGGGAGAGGAATAACTCTTCCAGAAGAAGCCCTGTTTTCTGACGCTGTACTGTAAATTTACTTGCGCAAGAACGTGCGTGCAGTGTAGACACCCAGCAAGTTTTTGCACAAGATAAGCAAATGCTTATCGGATAGTCGATAGGTTAGTTGACTAGTTGCTTCTCCCCTCCCCCTTGCTGACTCTATCACAAAGAGGCAGCAAGTGGGGGGAGGAAGAAGGGGGGGCGCTTAAAAGCGGCAACATCACATAGAGCCCAGGGCCAGTCCCAGGGGACTCCACACGGTGCTGCCGCTTTGAAATGCCACGTGGAGCCTGACACCGGGCTCCCTGCGGTGTGGAGCCTCAGGTCAGCAGCTGACCCCGGGCTCCCTGCGGCGCTGCTGCTTTTAAACGCCGCAGGGAGCACGGGGCCCGCAGGGGACTGCTTGATTCCCCCACTGGCCCTGTGCTCCCCCTGGGGCTTTCGCCTTTGAAATGTAGCAGCAGCCCTGGGGATGTTGCTACATTTGAAAGGCAGAGACGCCCCTTATCGACTCATTGAATAGTCTCAGCTTGACAAAGCCCTGGCTGGGATGATTGAGTTGGGGTTGGTCCTGCCTTGGGCAGGGGGCTGGACTTGACGACCTTCTGAGGTCTCTGCCGGCTCTGTGATTCTATGAGCCAGTTAACCAAAAATTGACATCCTTGCCCCAGGCTCTGCCCCGGCTCCCTCCTGCCCCTTTGCCCCCCCCCCCTTGGACGGGGAGACTCGGGCCTGGCTGGGTGGCTCTCCCGAGGATGGATCGGCTCCTGTACGTGGTGTTGGGGAGCAGCAGCACTAGGCTCGCCCCCTCACCCCCAAGCAGCGCTGGGGGGTGGAGGGGCCGAGCGGGGGGAGCAGAGTCGCTTCCCGGCTCAGCCCTTTGCCCGGGGCTCGCCCCTCACCTGCTGCCTGCGGCTCCGGGACTAGGGCGGGCAGGGAGCCGGGCCGGTTCCGTGGGGAGCAGCTGATCAGCCGGTTCCTGGAGCTACAGCAGCGTCTGACCTGGGAAGTCCAACCCCGGCGGCGGGAGGAGAGGGGCGGGCTCGGGGCAGTGTCTGGCTGATTTTCCCCAGCATCTGCCTGCTCTTGGCAGGGCCAAAAGCGCAGCCAGGGGCAGGGGCAGGAGGGGGGGGGCTGAAGGACAGAGTCAGGGTGCCGGGGAGCTGGGTGAAGGGCAGGGGAGGCACTGTTGGGGCAAAACCCCAGGGGAAGGGGCTGCCTGGGGAAGGGGGGGTAGGAGTTACCCCTGCGGAATAAGGGGTATGCAAAAATAGGTTGGGGAGGGGGGTTATTTTCCCTCTCCCAGGGCGGATGGCACCATGCAGGCTGCGAAGAGCTGGAAATCCCAGTGCCCGCTCATACAGAGGGTCCCAGACTTCATAGCACAGGGGGGAGGGGTGCCCACCCCCTTCTGGAAGTGAGTCACTACCCAGCCCTCTGGGGAGGGTCCGAGTCCAACTCCGCCACCCCAGGCGAGGGACCCAAAGCCCTAGGGTGGAGCTTGGGTTTCAGGGTAATCTGGGTCCCCATGTCTAATGCTGACCCTGGTGACCCCCTTAAAATGGGCTGCCCACCCTCCTTGGGGTCCCTATCCAGTTTGAGACCTGCTCTGGTACAGCCTATTGGGGCGTTCCATTAACTATTTACACACGCCCCTCAACATGGTCACACATTTGGAATGTTTAAAAGACCCCTTTTTCCATCTTCAAGTCTACATACAGTCTCCTAGTCCTTCACAAAGAAAATGTCTTATCTGCTGTTGCGTTCCCTGAGTTGCTCTCCCTTTCGTGTAGGCCATTGGAAGGATACTTTGGCTCCGAATTGTTTATATTTGAAAATGCTGTTTTTATAATTCTTCGCACTTCATCATTTCCCTTTCTTGTTATTCGGCAGGTGCATGTCACTCTACTATTTCATGTATGTTTTAATAGTAAATACTGATTGAAAATGTTTACAAATAAATAGTTATTAACAGGGCTGACAAACAGTTGTGATTAAAGTATTAATTGCACTATAAATGATGCTGGCAGCCATAATAGATCACCATTTATTTCAATATTTTTGGATGTTTTCTAAACTGTCAAAAATGTCAGTTACAACACAGACTACAAAGTGGACGGCACTCGGTTTTATTTTGATTACAAATAATTGCACTGTAAAAAATTGTATTTTTTCAAGTCACCTAATATCAATTTATCATGAAAGTTTAACTTACAAATGTAGAACTGCAAGAAACAAACAAACAAACAAACAAACAAACAAACAAACAAACAAACCTGCACTCAAAAATAAAACAACATGCAACTTCAGAGCCTGCAAGTTCACTCAATTCTATGTAAATATCTTGCAGCGTCTGCTACAAAAGTGACATGCAAACACCTGTTCTCACTTTCAGGGGACATTGCAAACCGGAAGCAGGCAGCATGATCACCTGCAAAGTGTAATGGTGCTCTGGTTTAGCTGAGAGAATGGCTGAACCAAGGAGGAGGAGTGAGGGGAAATGTTGGTGCTAAAGTTTTGTTGTTTTGGTTTTGAGTGCAACTATACAACCAAAAAATCTCGGTTTGTAAGCAATGCTTTCACCATACAGAGATTGCACTGCAGCACCTGTATGAAACTGAATTGCAAAATGCTATTTGTTTTATCATTTTCACAGTGCAATGCATGGGTATTTTGGGAACTGTTGGTAACTCATGCTGGGGCCTAAATGGGTCATGGGATCGACTTCCCATAATTCAATGTTCATCATTCCCTCATTTTATGCAGTATCATTATGGTCACGGGCATAAAAAATATTAAAAGCACAGTATTTACGCATACAATCAATATATTTGAAAACGTAGAAAAACATGCAAAATAGTCAATGTTATTGGTATTCTATTGCTTAGCAGTGTGATTAATCTTAGTGACTTACTGGCATGCAATTAATCAACAGTGCTAGTTGCTAGTACATAAGAACATTAAGAACAAAAGTAATAGTTTTAGGAGTGACTTTTTTTTCTAGTATAGCACTTGCTAGGTTTTTTACTGTAATTTTTAATTCTAACTTTTTTCTCTTATTTTTTTAGAACTTTATTCTGTTGGATCATGTAACTTCCAGGCTAACTAATTACCTGGGCTGGTGTCAACATTTTCTTTTCGTTTAATCCACCAATGGGGATTGTTAACAGTCCAGTGAAGGGTTTATGGCACCATTTATTTTTTTAGTCTAATCTAGATATTTGCCAAAACATGAGAATTGAACAAAGCTTCATCTGCTCATATCACCCACAAACCAATGGACTGTCTGAAAACACTAAGAAATCCCTCAAAAGGTAATTTTTGGAGAGGGCAGATTTTAATGACAAAGACAAGTAGAGTGCGCCATGCCGGGCGCTGCAAATCTTCCAAGTCCATGTACTACATTGTCACATGTGAGATGAAAAACAATCATAGCAATGTACTGTAATGGGCTCCTCCTTACGCCTTTTGCATTCTCTATTATCTGTCTCAGGTTTTGTCTATCTTGGCAAGGTTTGTTGAGGAAAAGTGCCTCCGGTGACAAAACGGCATAAGTGTTCACACTGCTATGTGACTTCTGTTGGGGAAAAATCCTAGCTCCACACGGGACTTTTATCTTTTCCCCTCCCTGTGTTGTTGATAAAGATGCAGCTTGAGACAATTTGTTGCTGATTTTGGCCTCCAGGAAGTGGCCCATAATTCCCAATCTGTCACTCTGGTCAGCCATTTGAACTTCACTGCTCTGCATCCAGGTAACCGGCTACCCAGCCCTCCCACTTGCAAGTCCTGCAAAATTTAACTTAGCGGGCTGGCTTTTCTGTGTGAGCTCAGCAGAGAGGAGAGCGACTGTCTGGATTCAGAGACACAGTTGTGGAGGCACAGGGCTTACTGTACAGATAGATTGTGGTGCCCTATGCAGCCTGAGCGCTTGAACCCCCTCCCACGAGGCAGCTCCGTGTGTAGTATGGCCAAGGAATGTAGTGGCGTAATTAATTTCCAGTATAAACAATACCACTGAGAAATGAAGCCTTTATAACTGCCTTAGACGGACTGCCAAATTTGGAAGAGAGTTGACTGAGACAGTGGGATATAAACATATGGGCTACGTCTACACTGGCATGATTTTCCGGAAATGCTTAAAACGGAACAGTTTTCCGTTATAAGTATTTCCGGAAAAAGCGCGTCTACATTGGCAGGATGCTTTTCTGGAAAAGCACTTTTTCTGGAAAAGCGTCCGTGCCAATGTAGACGTGCTTTTCCGCAAAAAAGCCTGATCGTCATTTTCGCGATCGGGGCTTTTTTGCAGAAAAGAAATCTGTGCTGTCCACACTGGCCTTTTTCCGGAACAGTTTTCCGGAAAAGGACTCTTGCCCGAATGGGAGCAGCATAGTTTTTCCGGAAAAGCACTGATGATTTTACAGTAGATCGTCAGTGCGTTTCCGGAAATTCAAGGGGCCAGTGTAGACAGCTGGCAAGTTATTCCGGAAAAGCGGCTGATTTTCCGGAATAAGTGGCCAGTGTAGACACAGCCTATAAGAGAGTGTAATTTGCGGGCTGCACTCCAGAGGGGGTGTGCACAGGTGGGCTGGCCACTCCCCAGGCTGAGTCCTCCCACAGAGGTGATCAGCTTGTGTGTAATTTTACAGTTGGGGGGTTTCCTACTGGTGCGCGTGCCGGAAAGGGGCTTAAGAGCCAGTCACAGCATCACACAGTGATGTAAACCCAGGTGGAGAGACCGGTGGGTTCAGTGTGAGCCCAGCACATCCAGTGGCACCCAAAATGGGGGGCCATCCCATCACACTCTGAAACGGAAAGTCCCTGTTCCGGAAAAGGGCCAGTGTAGACAGCAGAGATTTCTTTTCCGCAAAAAAAGCCCCGATCGCGAAAATGACGATCGGGGCTTTTTTGCGGAAAAGCGCATCTAGATTGGCACAGACGCTTTTCCGCAAAAAGTGCTTTTCCGGAAAAGCATCCTGCCAATCTAGACGCGCTTTTTCCAAAAATGCTTTTAACGGAAAACTTTTCCGTTATAAGCATTTCCGGAAAATCATGCCAGTGTCGACGTAGCCATACTGTATAGAAATCCATATAGCACAAGCTCATGAAATGTGCCTCTCCTTCATGTGGACGAAGATATACACAGCTTAACCCCCCCCCTTATCCCTCCCCCGTTATGAATTGCACACATTGGGTTTTGATATAAAGAAGTACATTTATTAACTACAAAAGGGAAATGTTAAGTAATTTTAAGGGATAGCAAACAGGAGAAAGCAGATTACTGAGCAAATAAAACACACAAACTAAGCTTCACACACCAAGAAATGGGATAACCATTTATCCTAAATGTTGTTTTAGACAGTGTGACCTTACTCCAGTGGGTCCCATGCTTACTGGTGGGTCCCAGAGGCTCACTGTGACCCTCAGCTTCAGAGGGATAGCCGTATTAGTCTGTAATTGAAGAAACTTTAAAAACAATGAATAGTCCTGCAGCACCTTAGAGATTAACAAAAATGTAGATGTGTAGTCTTTCCCTCTCTAGAGTCATTTCCATCACAGGGTAACAAGGGGCTTAGTTGGAGAATTCAGTCTCTGTTGCCCCCTCAGGTTTAATAAGACCAATCTGGCCTCCTTTCTTAACACTGGCTCCCCTCTCCGGAGGTATCACAGTATTGGATCAGGGTAGGGATGTAATCGTGTAGTCGATTAACCGATAAGCAGAAGCTTATAGGTTAATACTACAGACTACTTGCATTCCCCCGCCCCTCCGCATTGCCAATAAAATTTTTAGTAGACTGCCCAGCAGCCCGGTACAGTCCTGGCTTGCGATGGCGCTGGGACTTACCCCGCTGCGGCTCTGCATTTAAAGTGTATTAAGAGCTGGGCAGCCTGACTCAGTTCCGGCTCGCACCGGCTCCGGGAGCTCAGACGCCCCCTGAAAAAGGGTTGCTGCCACCCCGTGCTGCTGCTTCTTTATCAGAGGCAGCAGCAGCACAGGGCAAAAGGCAGCCGGTCTGCGAGGGGAGCTGGTTTTTAAACTGGCTCCTCTCACAGACCAGCTCCCTCCTGGCACCCTGTGCTGCTGCCTCTGATACAGAGGCAGCAGCACGGAGTAGCAGGGGCCTCCTTGGGAGTGTGGCCAGATCACACAGGCTGCCGGCCCCGCCCCCAGGGACAACAGAATTGTCGACTAACCAATAAGAATTCATGAGGTTACAAGGCTATTCAATTAACCGATATCCCTGGATCAGGGATGGTTGGGGGAGGGGATTCAGGCCCGCCTTCTACTCCAGGTTCCAAATCAAGGATCCTGGTGGTGGCAGCTACTGGCAGCTTCAGTTCCGCCACTGCTGGCAGCTAGGTTTTTTGGTTTCCACTGGGCCACGGCCACTTCCCCTGGGCTGCCCTCTCCCTCAATGCTGCCTTCACTCTTACCTCAGGGCTCCCTGCCCTGTGGCTGTTTGGCGTTTGATGCGCCAAAGCCCCAGGGAATTCGGGGAGGAGAGGAGTTAGCAGCCCCATGTTAGTGGGGAAGCCCTGCCTCTCATCTCCACAGCAGGGGGATCCTGGCTGAGAAAGGAGATGCGGGGGAACCTCAGCCAGGCAGAGGGAGAGTCTGGAGGAGTTTCTCTCTCCCCTCCCCGGCCGGTGGCCCATCAGCTCAGCAGTCAGGGAAGAAGGGCTGATGGAGGCTTCTTCTCCTCGGCCTGGTGTTTGCTGTTCGGCTGCTGCTGAATCCTCACCTCAGCCACGGACACCAGGAGCCAAAAGCCCCAGCTGGGGGTGGGAATGAAGGGGTGGGCTTGTCGCCCTAGTCACAGCCCTGAGAGAGTTTCCCTGCTGTGGGGAGGAGTCCAACATGGTGTGAGCTCCCCTTGGAACATTTTCCACACTGAAAACATCACAGAGATCACCTCCCTGTGTGGATTTGCAGATGCCTGATACTCTGGGAGTATTAAATGATACTCCCCACCTCTATTCTATGTCTCTCTGTTGCAATGTTCCTTCCAATCTTTTCTAGCCACGTGCGGACTAACTTTATGTGCACCAAGGCATTTGTGTGTGTGCACCATAAGTGGAAAGAAAAAACCTAGCCATGGGCCCTCTGCGAATCAGCTGGGCAGCTTTTGCATCTCTTGTGCATGTGTGTGGCCACTCACAACTTATAGACACTTTGTTGTGTGAATCACGGATGTGTGAAGTCAGATTGAATCTTTTCGTAGACAGACTATTCCTAGTGTCTCTCACCCTTGCGGATGTTTTGCAGCATGGAAAGCTCAGATCTCTTACTGAAGCTTCTTTCACTCTAGGCATTTAAAAGGCCTCTTCCCCATGTGGATTTTCCCATGTTTTGTAAGGTGTGAGCGCTGACTGAATTTTTTCCCACACTCAAGACATCCATAGGGCCTTTCTCCTGCATGGGTTCGCTGATGTTTAGCAAGACTGGAGCTCTCACTAAAGCTTTTCCCACACTCATGGCATTTATAAGGTCTCTCTCCTGTGTGGGTTCTCTGATGACGAGTAAGATATGTTCTGTCAAAGAAACTTTTCCCACAGTCAAGGCACTGGTAGGGTTTGTAGCCTGTGTGGATCTTCTCGTGGTTAATAAGGTGTGAGTGCTGAACGAAATCTTTCCCGCACTGAAGGCATTTATAGGGTCTTTCTCCTGTGTGGATTCGCTCATGTTTAGTAAGGGCTGAATTTTGTATAAAACATTTCCCACAGTCGAGACACTGATATGGTCTCTCGGCTGTGTGGATTCTCCCATGTTGAGTAAAGGCTTTTCTTTCCATAAAACTTTTCCCACACTCATGGCATTTAAAGGGTCTCTCTCCTGCATGCATTCTCTGGTGCACCATAAGTCGTGACTTTTGTATGAAGCTTGTCCCACAGTTTAAACATTTATAGGTCTTCTCTCCTGTGGGGGTTATCCAGTTTGTAATAAGGTTTGCACTGAAACGGAATATTTTCCCACAGTCCAGGCATTTGAGGGATTTCTCTTCCTTATGACTTGTCTGCTGGACTGCGCTTTCCTGGAGATTCCGGCATCCTCCGGCACACTGAATTGATCCATCCAGATTTCTCCTACTATAGTTTGCCAGCTGCCTCTCTGACCTGTGTCCATCTCCCCCGGCATTTTGCTGTTCCAAGCACTGGGAAAAATTCCCTTCAGCTCCTCTCAAAAACATCTCCCGAGGGTCCACTTTCCCAGAACCTTTCTGCTGCTGATTCTCCTCCACTGTTGTGTCACCTGCTGGGAGAGAGAACCAGGCAGGAGTCATTCTTTGTGCTGGGGAGAAAGGACTGAAAAGAGACACAACTCAGGCTACATCTATACTGCTTCCTTCTTGCGCAAAAGCCTATGCAAATGGAGTGCAGATTAGCATATTGCCATACTTCATTTGCATAATTAATTAAGGTCCGTTTTTTCACGACAGGCTTTTGTGCAAAAAGAAGTTGGGGGAGGGGGAGGAATAGTTCAGTGGTTTGAGCACTCACCCGCTAAACCCAAAGTTGTGAGTTCAAACCTTGAAGGGGCCATTTAGGGAGCTGGGCCAAATCTGTCAAGGATAGCACTTGGTCCTGCCATGAGGGCAGAAGACTGGACTCAATGCCCTCCCAAGGTTCCTTCCACCTCCATGAGATAGGTATATCTCCACTGCATCAGACAGCTCCTTTTTGTGCAAGAGCCGTTCTTCCTCATTTTTTCAGGAAGAATGGCTCTCGCATAAGAGGAAGTTTTTGTGCAAAAAAGAACTGTCTACACAACTCCTTTCTGCGTAAAAGCCTCTTGCGCAAAAACAGACCCTAATTAATTATGCAAATGATGCATGGCAATATGCTAAACTGCACTTCATTTGCATAGGCTTTTGTGCAAGAAAGAAACAGTATAGACATAGCCAAAGAGAGAAAATACCGCACAGTAAGGCTGTGTCTAGACTGGCCAGTTTTTCCGGAAAATCAGCCACTTTTCCGGAAAAACTTGCCAGCTGTCTACACCGGCTGCTTGAATTTCCGCAAAAGCACTGGTGATCTCATGTAAGATTGTCAGTGTTCTTGCAGAAATACTATGCTGCTCCTGTTCAGGCAAAAGTCCTTTTGCGCAAAACTTTTGCACAAACGGGCCAGTGTAGACAGCTCAGATTTGTTTTCCGCAAAAAAGCCCCGATCGCGAAAATGGCGATTTGGGCTTTTTTGCGGAAAAGCGCGTCTAGATTGGCACGGACACTTTTCTGCAAAAAGTGCTTTTGTGGAAAAGCGTCCATGCCAATCTAGACGCTCTGTTCCGAAAATGCTTTTAACGGAAAACTTTTCCGTTAAAAGCATTTCCGGAAAATCATGCCAGTCTAGACATAGCCTAACTGTTGGAGCTGGAGAACTTGGATTCTGCCCCCACATCCCACCCAAACACTCCCAGGGAAGTGAAGACAGGGAGGAAATTCCCAACCACTAACAGGCTGGGTGGGAAGCTGGGACTGATCTTTTCCTTTCTCATATGAAGCTTGCTGGCTGAAGCCCTGATGTGGGCGAGATGGGGCAGAACGGAGGCGTGTTGCTCACAGCACATTTTGGGAGTCCTAGCTTTTTCCTTCAGTCGCCAAATGGTCCTTTCTGTTTCTTTGCCCCCCTCACCTGCCTGGGTGCCCCTTGGACTCTCCCTTTTCCGGGCAACCTGGAGATTCAGCACCCACGGCTCCTCCCCTCGCTCCAGCCGGGTGATCAACTCAGGTTTGGGAACGGGGAATCCTGTGAAGAGGGTGAAATCAGGCAAGGTGAAGGTACACGGAGTCTGGGTAGAGTATGTGTCACAAGGAATATTTCGGCTACGTCTACACTGGCCCCTTTTCCGGAAGGGGCATGTAAATTTCACCAGTCGTAGTAGGGAAATGCGCGGGGGATTTAAATATCCCCCGCGGCATTTAAATAAAAATGTCCGCCGCTTTTTTCCGGCTTTTAAAAAAGCCGGAAAAGAGCGTCTACACTGGCCCCGATCCTCTGGAAAAAGCGCCCTTTTCCGGAGGCTCTTATTCCTACTTTGAAGTAGGAATAAGAGCCTCCGGAAAAGGGCACTTTTTCCGGAGGATCGGGGCCAGTGTAGACGCTCTTTTCCGGCTTTTTTAAAAGCCGGAAAAAAGCGGCGGACATTTTTATTTAAATGCCGCGGGGGATATTTAAATCCCCCGCGCATTTCCCTACTACGACTGGTGAAATTTACATGCCCCTTCCGGAAAAGGGGCCAGTGTAGACGTAGCCTTCCTGAGTTTAGCCTGAGCCTGGGAAGCAGCAGACGGGGGAGCAGTTGTTCTCCAACCTCACTAGGAAGGCTCAGGGTAGATGGCTCTGGAGACTTGCTGACACACACACACAGCCAGGCTATGGCTACACTGCAGTCTTCTTGCACAAGAACACCTGTTCTTGCACAAAAACTAGCCGAGCATCTACACTGCACACACGTTCTTGCGGAAGTAAATTGACAGTAAAGCATCAGAACAGAAGGTTTCTTGCACAAGAGTTATTCCTCTCCCCACAAGGAATAAGCCCTCCTGTGCAAGAGCTCTTGCGCAAGATGGCAGTGTGGACAGGCAACCAGGGTTTCTTGTGCACGAAACCCCTATGGCTAAAATGGCCATCAGAGCTTTCTTGCACAAGAGAGTGTTCACACCGCCATGGATGCCCTTGTGCAAAAGCACATGGCAGTGTGGACGCACTCTTGTGCAAGACCTTTTGCACAAGAACTCTTGTGCAAAACAGTTCTTGCGTAAGAAGCCTGCAGTGTAGACGTAGCCCAAGTGTTAAACTCCTGCTTATTTTCCAGGCTGTAGAACCCAGAACCCAGGGATGAAGCTGTTCCCGGAAGGAAGGTGAACAGTGTGAAGGAGAAATTATACAGGCAGGGCCGTACCCTGCCTGTGGCCCCGAGGGCAGGAGAGAACGGGGATGAATTAGCATGTCCCTGAGGTTTCTGACTCCCCTGGAGATTAAAGTCTGTCTCACACAGGAGCTGTCGGCTAGGTATCCCAGCCCTGCTAATCCACCTGAGCAGGGAAGAACCTGACTGGGACTCACAGACCCCACAACTCCTAATAGCTGAAGATGCAGGACTCCCTTACCTAGTGAGGCCACAGTCTCGTAGTTCTCCAGCATGACCTCCCTGTAGAGGGCTCTCTGAGCGGGGTCCAGCAGCACCCCCTGCCCCGCAGTGAAATACACAGCTACCTCCTCGAAGGTCACCGGCATCTGAAACAACAGGGCCCCCCCACACTCAGCGCCTGCCACCTCAGCCACAACCCCACTAGTCACAACGGAGGAGGTTTCAGGAGCAGAATCCCACCCCGCCCTGCCCAAAGAAGCCAGAAGGCTGTAGGGGGAGGGAAAAGGGGAGAGCACTTTGTCCCACAACAGACAAGAGCAGGGCAAGGTCTCCTCATTCCCCACACGCCTGCCTGCCACAGGCTGACGTGGGAAGCACAGCTCTGGGCCAGGGACAGAGGGGAGAGGTAGCTATGCTGGAAGGCAGGGATAGGGTCCAGAGTGACCTAGACAGACTAGAGGATTGGGCCAAAAGAAATCTCATGAGGTTCAACAAGGACCTGTACAGAGTCTACACTTGGGACTGAAGAATCCCAAACATTGTTACAGGCTGGGGACTGACTGGCTGGGTAGCAGTTCAGCAGAAAAGGACCTGGGGATAACGGGATGAGAAGCTGGATAGGAGTCAACAGGGCACCCTTGTGGCCAAGCAGGCTAATGGCATATTAAATAGTAATAGAGATGTAGCCGTGTTAGTCTGGTCTTGCTGAAACAAAAGACAGGACTATGCAGCGCTTTAAAGACTAACAAGATGGTTTATTAGGTGATGAGTGGGGTCTGGCCCACGAAAGCTCATCACCTAATAAACCATCTTGTTAGTCTTTAAAGTGCTGCATAGTCCTGTCTTTTGTAATGGCATATTAGGGTGCATTAGGAGGGGCATTGCCAGCAGATCTAGAGAAAGATTATTCCCCTTTAGTCAGCACTGGTGAGGCCTCATCTGGAGTGTTGCGTCCAGTTCTGGGCCCCCCACGACAGAAAGGATGTGGACTCACTGGAGAGGGTCCAGCGGAGGGCAACCCAAATGATGAGGGGGCTGGAGCACATGGCCTACGAGGAGAGGCTGAGGGATTTGGGCTTATTTAGTCTGCAGAAGAGAAGAGTGAGGGGGTATTTGATAGCAGCCCTCAAGTTCCTGATGGGAGGTTCCAAAGAGGATGGAGAGAGGCTGTTCTCAGTGGTGACAGATGGCAGAACAAGGAGCAATGGTCTCAAGTTTCAGTGGGGGAGGTCTAGGTTGTATATTAGGAAAAACTATTTCCCTAGGAGGGTGGTGAAGCACTGGGATCCCTAGGGCTACGTCCATCCCTAGGGCTACGTCTACACTGGCATGATTTTCCGAAAATGCTTTTAACAGAAAACTTTTCCATTAAAAGCATTTTCGGAAAAGCGTGTCTAGATTGGCAGGATGCTTTTCCGCAAAAGCACTAGATTGGCAGGATGCTTTTCCACAAAAAAGCCCCGATGGCCATTTTCACAATCGAGGATTTTTTTGTGGAAAACACTACTGTGCTGTCTACACTGGCCCTTTCGTGCAAAAGTCTTTCGGAAAAAGACTTTTGCCCGAACGGGAGCAGCATAATATTTCCGCAAAAGCACTGACGATCTTACATGACAGCTGGCAAGTTTTTCCGGAAAAGCGGCTGATTTTCCGGAAAAACTGGCCAGTCTAGACACAGAATAGAAGTTTTTAAGTTCTTGCTTGACAAAGCCCTGGCTGGGATGATTGAGTGGGGGTTGGTCCTGCTTTGGGCAGGGGGCTGGACTCGATGACTCCTGAGGTCTCTTCTATGATCCAGACGGCCTCCCTTCGTATTTCACAGCAGCCTCTGCCCCGTGGGGTCAGGATCTGGGCCTGGGAGTCCGGGAAGTTTTCCCACCCTGCCTGAGGGGTGGGAGCGGGGGTTGTTCCTGGTTCAGAAATAGGAGAATGTCCCCACCTCTGCCGATGGGCCTGTCCCAACTGGGTTGTCCCACCCTGTCCCCTCCCTGCCTCCTCTTGTGTGTTTCCGGCTCTGCCCCCTCCATAGCCAATCCCCTCAGCAGCTCCCTGGAAATCCCCTACCTGAGCGGGCTCCATCACAGCCGTTTCTCTGCCTGGTCTCCTAGAAGCAGGGCCAGTCTGGAGCGACTCATGGAGGTGATTTCTCAGCCTGTCAGGGAGGGGGAACAGAAGTGGGGGTCTCCCCGGTCAATCGTCTGCATGAGAGAGGCCCCTTCCTATCCATCCCCACCCCGCAGGGGCAGCTCCTGCCTCCAACTGCCCCACCTGAGATGGTTCCCACGCCCCCACATTCAGTTCTGCACCGAAGCCAGTCTCCCGGCTCGCTCCCAACCCCCGGCCCTTTTTGGCCGGGCCTGGTGACCGGCTCATTGTGAGGCATCTCCGAGCAGAGCCGAAGACAGTGATGGCCACTGGACGGAATCCAGCCTCGGCGCCGCCCCTCGCGGCCGGGCGGTGACTCCTGCGCAGACATCAGAGCAGCCCCTGGTCCCGCCTGGCAGCCCAGGAGCCAGGCCCCAAACTCTGAGATGCATTCAGCACCAGTGGGAAATGGGGAGCAAGGAGCGGGGGCAGTGGGGCTCTGAGAGGACACTTGCAGCGCTTTGGGGAAAGTCTCCTGGCTGGTGCCTTACCCCCTGGAGTGACCACCTTTTGAAAGGACCCATGCAGGAGCCTCACCCGCTGACCTGCCCCCTGCTCCTCCTCTCCCCCTGAAGCCCTGCCCAGGCTGCAGTAAGAGCTGCCCAAGGAAGCCTGGTCACTGCAGGGGGTCCCAGACCCTGCACCTGCCCTAGGAAGCGGGCTGGAGAGGAGCCACAGGCCCCTGCGTGCGCGGTGTTCTCATCCTGCTCTTACTACGGCCCAGATCGCGCTCCTGGCCTGGTGGTGAGACCACCGTGCAAAAAGGGCTAAGGCCTCCTCAGCCCTGCCCACCGGGACAGGCTGGCGCAGCCCCTGAGCCTTAGGCAGGTGCAGGGCCCAGCCACAGGGAGCCGGGGACAAGCGCTGTCCTGGCGTCACCGGGCCCGGGACATGGACTCTGCATTTCAGGATGGTCAGGAGGGATCCGCCCATCCCCCACTGCTGCTGGGACCATCGCTAGGGGAACAAATACCCGCAGGTGGCGGGGCAGGGCAGCGCCTAACCCCCTGGGGTGGGAGAACTGCCTTGTGTCTCCCCAGCCCCCTGCTCCCTCCCTGCCCCGGTCTCCCTTCCCCTGCCAGCTCTGGCTCTCACAATCGCCCCCGTCCTCCCCCGACCATTCCCCTTCTCCCTCCCCGGGACCCCCGCATCTTCCCTCCAGTCCAGCCTCATTCCCTCAGCCCCATCCTCCCCCTGCATCGCCCCATCTTCCTTCTTCCCCCTGCATCGCCCCCCCTCCCCTGGATCACCCCACCCACCCCTTTCCCCCTGCATCGCCCCACCCTCCCCTGGATCGCCCCACCCACCCCTTTCCCCCTGCATCGCCCCACCCTCCCCTTGCATCGCCCCATCCTTCGTGGCTTCCCCACATCGCCCCATCCTCCCCCTCCCCCTGCATCGCCCCATCCTTCCCGGCTTCCCCACATCGCCCCATCCTCTCCCTCCCCTTACATCGCCCCATCTTCCTTCTTCCCCCTGCATCGCCCCCCCCGCCCTGGATCACCCCACCCATCCCTTTCCCCCTGCATCGCCCCACCCTCCCCTTGCATCGCCCCATCCTTCCCAGCTTCCCCACATCGCCCCATCCTCCCCCTCCCCTTGCATCGCCCCATCCTTCCCGGCTTCCCCACATCGCCCCATCCTCTCCCTCCCCCTGCATCGCCCCATCTTCCTTCTTCCCCCTGCATCGCCCCCCCTGTCCCGGATCGCCCCACCCACCCCTTTCCCCCTGCATCGCCCCCCCTCCCCTGCATCGCCCCATCCTTCCCGGCTTCCCCACATCGCCCCATCCTCTCCCTCCCTCTGCATCGCCCCATCCTTCCCGGCTTCCCCACATCGCCCCATCCTCCCCCTCCCTCTGCATCGCCCCATCCTTCCCGGATTCCCCACATCGCCCCATCCTCTCCCTCCCCTTGCATCGCCCCATCTTCCTTCTTCCCCCTGCATCGCCCCCCCTGCCCCGGATCACCCCACCCACCCCTTTCCCCCTGCATCGCCCCACCCTCCCCTTGCATCGCCCCATCTTCCTTCTTCCCCACATCGCCCCCCCTGCCCCGGATCGCCCCACCCACCCCTTTCCCCCTGCATCACCCCCCCTCCCCTTGCATCGCCCCATCCTTCCCGGCTTCCCCACATCGCCCCATCCTCTCCCTCCCCCTGCATCGCCCCATCTTCCTTCTTCCCCCTGCATCGCCCCCCCCCCCCCCGCCCCGGATCATCCCACCCATCCCTTTCCCCCTGCATCGCCCCACCCTCCCTTTCCATCGCCCCACCCTTCCCGGCTTCCCCACATCGCCCCACCCTCCCCCTCCCCCTGCATCGCCCCATCCTTCCCCCTCTGCCCCACATCTTCCCCTCCTCTCCCCAGTGCAATCCCCGGCCCCATCCCCTCCCCTCCCCCCGCTCCTGGCCTCACAGCTCCCTGCTCCCCTCCATCCAGACCCGCCCCCGCACACGCTGGGAGCAGCCCGGGGGCACCGGGGCGCCGCTCCCGGGGGGTCTCTCTTACCTGCCCCCCAAGCGCTGCCCGCCCTGGGGCAGGGGCTGGGCCGGGCTGGGGGCGCTGCCCGGGGAGAGGCTCCTGGGGAGGGAGCAGCGGGACTGGCCCGGCCGGAGATTCCCCCTCCCGGCTGCAGCCCGGGCTCCGGGGCCCCGCAGCAGCCCCCGCCGGGGCTCGGGGATCCGGCCCGGAGCCTGGCCCCAGAGTCCCCGCGAGCAGCGATCGCTCCCCCCGCGCCTGCTGCTGCTGCTGCTGGGTCCTAGCGAGACACCCGCCGCGCTGCGGATTAAACCCCCCTCCCCCCAGCCCCCAGCATCCTCCAGCACATGGAGGGGCCAGAGCCGGAGCAGCCGGGGACCAATTCCCTGGGGACAGGGACTGCACGAGACACCTCCTCCCGACAAAGGCTTTGTCCTGTTTCCAGAGCTTCATTTGTGCCACCAGGCCGTCTGGGGGGGGGGGGGGGGGGTGACCCGCGGACACCACCGCTGGGCCTGGCTGCTCAGAGCCCCAGGCCCTCTCTTATGGTTGTGAAAAATTGCTGGAGCCCCAGGCAGTGCTGGGGACAGACCCAGACCTCACCTTGGGCCCCCAGAAGAGAAGGGGGGGGGGGCTCTGGAGGAAGGGGCAGGGATGGGGCCAGGCTCCCCCCAGACAGCCCCTCAGCACCACTGGGGACTGTGGTGGTTACTGAAATCAGAGCTTCCCAACTGCGGACGGGCAAATCCAGTCCCAAACTTTTGGCGGAACCCGTAGCATTATATTTGCATATTCATTATGCAGATAATATGGAAATATGGAAACAAAATGTTACCTGTCTGCCAACCCAGTCACCCGCTGACCCCGTCTGGTCACGGCACACCCCACTACTAGATCCAACCCCAGAACCTTCTGGCCCTCTCCAGCCAGCCCTGGTACTCTGCGGCTACGTCTACACTGGCCCCTTTTCCGGAAGGGGCATGTAAATTTCAGCAGTCGTCGTAGGGAAATCCGCGGGGGATTTAAATATCCCCCGCAGCATTTAAATAAAAATGTCCGCCGCTTTTTTCCAGCTTTTAAAAAAGTAGGCACTTTTTCCGGAGGATCGGGGCCAGTCTAGACGCTCTTTTCCGGCTTTTTTAAAAGCCGGAAAAAAGCGGCGGACATTTTTATTTAAATGCCGCGGGGGATATTTAAATCCCCCGCGGATTTCCCTACGACGACTGCTGAAATTTACATGCCCCTTCCGGAAAAGGGGCCAGTGTAGACGTAGCCTGGGACTCTGAGTAGCACGGACCAGGGACAGAGACTTTTGGGGTGTCGGACTTTTTGGACTTGGGCGATTCTTGGCTGGGGGGGGGCTTGGCTCATGTTTGGGGTTATGAACTCTGTTGTGGTGTTTTCCCCAAGTTAATGCCATATGACTTCTCTCTCTGTTTCATTAAGGCTGTGTCTACACTGGCCACTTATTCCAGAAAATCAGCCGCTTTTCCGGAATAACTTGCCAGCTGTCTACACTGGCCCCTTGAATTTCCGGAAAAGCACTGATGATCTGCTGTAAGGCTGTGTCTACATCCGGAATAAGAGCCTCCGGAAAAGGGCACTTTTTCCGGAGGATCGGGGCCAGTCTCGACGCTCTTTTCCGGCTTTTTTAAAAGCCGGAAAAAAGCGGCGGACATTTTTATTTAAATGCCGCGGGGGATATTTAAATCCCCCGCGGATTTCCCTACGACGACTAGTGAAATTTACATGCCCCTTCCGGAAAAGGGGCCAGTGTAGACGTAGCCCCAATGTTCACCCGCAGGGTTTCACCTCCCAACCTGGGTAGAAATGGGAGTGGCAGGGCTAGACAGGGGGCACTTTATACGAAACTACACCACGCTCCACCAGCTGTCTCGTTCCACGCTTCTGGATGGTCCGCTGGGCACCTGCCGCTGCTCCATGCCACACCTCTGGTAATCACTCCTTGCCTGCCGCCGCTCCACGCCACGGATGGCTGTTTCTCATCCGCCACCGCTCCACGGCTGGTCGCTGCTCCTTGCTTGCCGCTGCTCCATGCCACACCACTGATGACTGCTCCTCATCTGCCACCACTTTACTGGCTGCGATATAGATCTGGTGCTCAGCCAAATCAGTGATTTTAACTCATTAATTTTAATTCTTTAAGCCACCAGTTGGATTGGCAAATTAATCCAACTTTCACTAAGTTAGCAAAAGAAAAGACTCCTCAGGGAGTCTGCTTTAGGTCTGCCTTTAAAACAAAGGAGGAAAGGTGCAGGCTAGGCTATTCTTATAGCTCATACCTGGCAGGTGTGCAGTAGACTGACTCACACCCTTTAACCCTTTCCCCTAGTTCTGTTCACTCAACTCTGGAAGGGGGGAGGCTTGTTCTTCCGAGACCTCTTCCCATGATGGTGGTGTCTCTCCTGCAAGCACTGGTGGCATGTTTGACAGTTCCCACATTTAGGGGTAGCATGATTAGTCACCCCCACAACAGTCCCAAATTATATACAATTCTCCACATTCCATTCCAACACTGACCCTCCATCAGCCCTGGCTGAATGGGATTTACATAGCCACACCTCGGATTCCCTCCTGAGCTGTATTTACATGTCAATAGTTAACAGTTAATTACCTTGCAGAGCTAAACAACTGGGGCTCGTCTACACTGGCCCCTTTTCCGGAAGGGGCATGTAAATTTCAGCAGTCGTCGTAGGGAAATCCGCGGGGGATTTAAATATCCCCCGCGGCATTTAAATAAAAATGTCCGCCGCTTTTTTCCGGCTTTTAAAAAAGCCGGAAAAGAGCGTCTACACTGGCCCTGATCCTCCGGAAAAAGTGCCCTTTTCCGGAGGCTCTTATTCCTACTTCAAAGTAGGAATAAGAGCCTCTGGAAAAGGGCGCTTTTTCCGGAGTATCGGGGCCAGTGTAGACGCTCTTTTCCGGCTTTTTTAAAAGCCGGAAAAAAGCGGCGGACATTTTTATTTAAATGCCGCGGGGATATTTAAATCCCCCGCGGATTTCCCTACGACGACTGGTGAAATTTACATGCCCCTTCCGGAAAAGGGGCCAGTGTAGACGTAGCCCTGTAGTGGGCACACCCACCCCTCCTTTTAGCTGGCTGACAACAAGCAGCAGTTCAGCCCCTGCTTACACCAGGAAAAGCTATTTCACTGGGAGGGTGGGGTGTAAACTAGTTCATCCCTCGGAGTCCACTAACTGCTGATCTGACCACAGAAGGCTAAGCCTGGGTAGCCGCCATCTAGGCCGATGGCCCTTTTTATTACGCGAGATCGCGTTTACACCCGAGCCGGATCGGCCTGCCGGCGGAGTAGGGGGGTTCGGGCCCGCCCCCTCTCCGAACCCCGGCCCAGGGCCCTAAAGGCAGGGACCCGCGGTCCCTCCCTAGCGGATGGGGGAATGCCCCAAAACACACCCGCTCACGGGCTCCACGACCCTGCCCTGGGCCGCTTCCTACTCCACCAGGCCTCCCGGCCCACTTCTCTTGACCTCTCCTGCCTCACCTCTCCCTCCGTTTCTCCTCCCCTTGCTCCATCCACCGTCCTCCCCCGTGCCGTGCCAGCCCCGAGTTTAAATCTCCCGCCGGCTCCTTTCCCCGTCTCCTGCGTCACTTCCTGGGCGACTCCCCCTGGCCACCCTTCCCCCGCGACGTCATCCCCCTGCGCCTCCCCGGCCCCTCCTTCTAGGGCCCTGCTGGGCGGCGCCTGCTGCCTCCCGACGCTCCCCGCGCCGGCTGCCGGCGCGTTCCGGGAGTCCACCGCGGCGGGCTGGGCCGTGTTCTCCGCCCCCCTGTGTGGCTGTTCGGCGCCTCCCGGCGCGTTCTCCGTGCGGGGCGCGAGTGCTCCGTCACCCCGCCCGGCGCCTCCCGGCAGGCTCCCAGTGCGGGGCCCGCGTGCCCCGTCACACCACTCCCCCCTCAGCTCCTTGCTTATACTCGCCCCCTCCCCTGCGGCTCCCTCCGACCTTCTCGATAGGCAGTCCGCGTTCTGATGGGCACTCCCCGGTCGATGCACGATTTTGAACTTGTATGGCTGCAGACTCAGGTACCACCGAAGTATTCTTGGGTTGGTGTCCTTCATGGTATTGAGCCATTTCAGAGGAGCGTGGTCCGTTACCAGGGTAAAGCAGGCCCCTGCAAGAAAATATCGTAGAGCATCTACCGCCCACTTAATAGCTAGTGCCTCTTTCTCGATAGTGGCGTATCCCTTCTCTCTGTCGAACAGTTTCCGGCTTAGATACAGTATCGGGTGCTCGGCCCCCCCTATCTCCTGCGTTAACACGGCCCCTAACCCCGTTTCCGACGCGTCAGTTTGGAGGGTAAAGGGTTTTGCAAAGTCAGGCTGGGCGAGCACCGGCGCCTGAGTCAGTCTCTCTTTTAGGGCCTGAAAAGCCCTCTGACATTGCTCTGTCCATTGGACTCTCTGAGGCTTCCCCTTGCGGGTCACGTCCGTTAGCGGGGTGGCTAACGATGCGAAGTGTGCCACGAATCGGCGATAATACCCCGCCAACCCCAGAAACTGTCTTACTTGTCTTTTTGTGGTGGGGATAGGGTAGTCCCGTACTGCTTGAATTTTATCTACCAGGGGTCTCACCGTCCCCCGACCCACCGTGTACCCCAGATACGTCACCTCCTTCTTCCCAAACTGGCATTTCTTGGGATTGGCCGTGAGGCCAGCTTGTCTCAGGGCCTCCAGGACTGCTGCCACGTGTCCTAGATGTTGCTCCCACGTCTCGCTGAATACTATGATGTCATCAATATACGCGGCCGCGTAGGGCTGGTGTTCTCTCAAGACCCGGTTCATGAGGCGTTGGAAGGTCGCGGCTGCCCCATGCAGGCCGAACGGCATGGTCCGGAACTGGTAAAGGCCGAAGGGGGTCGAGAAGGCCGTCTTTTCTCGGGCCGCTGGCGACAGCGGGATCTGCCAGTAGCCTTTCGTTAAGTCGATCGTGGAGAGATACCGGGCCTTCCCCAACTGGTCCAGCAGCTCATCGATGCGAGGCATCGGGTATGCATCGAACTGGGAGATCGCATTCACCTTCCGGAAGTCAATACAAAACCGGAGGGCCCCCTCTGCCTTGGGGACCAGCACAATCGAGCTCCGCCACCCGCTGTGCGACTCCTCGATCACCCCCCAGTCCAGCATGTCCCCCAGTTCCTTTTTTACGACGTCCCACATCTTACGAGGGAGGGGTCTCACCTGGTCCAATACTCGCTTCCCTGGTTCGGTGACGATCTCATGCTGGGCCAGATGCGTCCGTCCCGGTCTGTTCGTCAGCACCTCCCGATGTCTCTCTAGTAAGTCCCGGAGCTCCTGTCGTTGTTGTTCCGTGAGTTCGGCCCCAAGCGTGGCTTCCTTGACCGTCACCTCCGGGTCTCCCCATGGTCCGAATTCCACATCCTTCATCTGTGTCTCTACCAGGAAAGCTTCCCGGGGCACCCACCGCTTCAACAGGTTAATGTGGTAGATCTGGGTAGCCCGCCGCGGCCCATCCAGCTGGATCTCATAGTCCACCTCCCCAACCTTCCTTAACACCCTGAAGGGCCCCTGCCAGCGTGCCAGTAACTTGGACTCTCTGTCTGGTAAGAGGAGCAACACCTGGTCCCCTGGCGCGAACTCTCGGACCTGGGCTCTTTGGTTATATTGCTGGCACTGCCCTTCCTGGGCTTTCTGTAAGTTCTCCCGTGCCCAGCCGGCCAGGGAGCCTAGTCTCTGCTGGAGCTGTGTTACGTAGTGGACCACCCCCAGGGCCGGGGTAACCTGAGCTTCCCATCCTTCCCTCACTAAGTCGAGGACCCCCCGGGGCTTCCGCCCATAAAGCAGTTCAAAAGGCGAGTAACCCACCGAGGCCTGTGGCACCTCCCGGATGGCGAACATCAGAGCAGGGAGCAGCTTATCCCACCCCCGGGGTTCCTCCTGTACAAATTTCCTAAGCATACCTTTCAATGTCCTATTGAACCTCTCCACAAGGCCATCAGTTTGGGGGTGGTAGACAGAGGTGCGGATCTTGCGGATTCGTAGAAACTTACACAACTCGGTCATCACCCTCGCCGTCAGGTTAGTGCCTTGGTCTGTCAGTAGCTCTTTCGGCAGGCCTACCCTTGAAAACACCTTGACCAGTTCCTCCGCTATCACGTTAGCGGTGGCCTTCCGCAGCGGGATAGCCTCGGGGTAGCGGGTCGCGTAATCCACGATTACCAAGATGTAGACATGCCCTCTCCCCGACTTATCCAAGGGCCCCACCAAATCCATGGCTATCCGTTCGAATGGGACGCCCACGATGGGTAGGGGAACCAGCGGGGCGGGGGCCACTTTCTTGCTAGAGGTCCTTTGGCATTGGGGACAAGACATGCAGAAATTCTTGACCTCTTGGTATACCCCGGGCCAGTAAAACCGCTGCAGGATTCGCTGCTGGGTCTTCTCGCTGCCCAGGTGTCCCGCCCAAGGGTGATTGTGCGCTAGCTCCAGTACCTTCCATCGGTATGGGCGTGGCACTAGTAATTGGGGGTTTTCCTGTCCGTCCGCCCCCACCGCCACTCGGTAGAGTCGCTCTCCCCGTACCTCAAACCGCGGTCCCAGCTGCTGCCGTCCTTCTCCCTCTGGCACTTCCTCTGCTTCCGCCCGCACCTGGGTCCACGCTGTCTGGAGCGTCGGGTCCTCCCTCTGGTGTGTCAGGAAGTCCCCCTCTTCCACTTCCAGGCGTAGCGGGGGGTTCGGCCCCCCGGCCGCAGATTCTCCTGAGGTGGGGACCTCTTCCCCTTGGGCTGCCAGAACGGGTTTCTCTTGTCCCGGCCCCGGGCCCTCGTGACCCGTCCCCCATTCCTTTAGCAGGGCGGCCAGCCCGGGCCAGTTTCTCCCTAGCAGCGCTGGGTAGGGGAGTTTGGGGGATATAGCTGCCTGGCAGCGCGCCCGGATCTGCCCATCATCGATCCATACGTGGGCGGTAAGGTACGGATGTACGTCCCCGTGCACGCACCTCATCCAGATCTGGGGCCCCCGGGCCTGGGAACCGGGGACTAGGTCCTCCCGCACCATGGTTTGACCGCATCCCGAGTCTACCACCGCCCTTACCCGCTTCCCGTTCAGGCTTATCCACCTGGTTACCTGGGCTCTTGACGAAGTGGTCCCGGCCGCCCCGTCCCGCCGTCTCTGCCCGAAGGTGCAATCCATCAAGGGGCAATCTTTTTTGAAGTGCCCCTCCTCACCACACTGGAAGCAGGCTCCCCTCGGGCTAGGGTCTGCCCTGGGGCTGGGTGTCCCGGGATCCCCGCTCGCTCCGGGTTGGTTCTCGCTCCTCCTCGGCGGGTTCCAGACTGGGGCCAGTTTTCGCTCTGCCCCCGGGCCCCACGATGGTCTGCGGGCCGGTGGGTCTGCCCGGTGTGAGGTGTCCGCTCCTCCGCTACTGGCCGGGCTGCGTCGCGGCCCCGAGGGAGTGGGGGGGGGGTGCCTTCCCCCCGTTTCCTCCGCTGCCGAAAAGCGCTCCATGAGCGTGACCGCTTCTTCCAGCGACTCCGGCCAGTGCCGGCGAACCCATTTTTGCCCCTCGGCGGGCAGGATCCGGAGGTACTGTTCCAACACCACCTGTTCCGCTACCTGCAGCCCGGACTTGTTGGCGGGTTCCAGCCATCGCATGCCCGCTTCCCTAACCCGCTGCCCCAGCGCCCGCGGTCGCTCCTTCGGGTCATAGCGGGTATCTCGGAATCGCTGTCGATACGTCTCCGGGGATATGCCTAGCTGGTCCAACACGGCCTCCTTAACCTTGTAGTAACACAAAGCGTCCTTGTCGGCCATACTTCTATAGGCCAACTGGGCCGGACCTGTTAGGAAGGGGGCTAGCAAGGTGGCCCAGTGTTCCTGCGGCCACTTCGCGGCGGTAGCCACCCGCTCAAAGGTGACCAAAAATGCTTCTGGATCATCTTCGGGTCCCAGCTTTGTCAATCGCAGCGGCAGCTGGGCGCCCGGGATGGCGCCGCCTTCCCCGTCTCCTGGGGGGCCTGGCTCTGCTCCAGGCGCGGTTCCTCGGGCCGTCACCCCTTCTCTGATTTCTTTCAGCATTTGCCGCTGCTGGTCCTGGAATTGGGTCATCATATCCCGCAACACTTGATTCTGGTGCTGCTGTTGCTGCTTCTGGTTGTCCACCAGCCATTCTATAATCTTGTTAACCTCCATCCTGCGTTCGGGGGGGGGTCAATTGTAATACGCGGGCGGTCAACCCCTGCCCCTCTCCCTACCAACACCCCAAACGGACCAGTAGTCCTACTTCCCTTATTTTATGCCCACCACCTTTTTTTTTTTTTTTTTTTTTTTTTTTGTGGGTTACCCTACTTCCTAGAGCCCCTTCTCACTCCCGGGGCCCAGGGACCCTACCCACATTCTCCACCACGTGTAAACTTGTTCATCCCTCGGAGTCCACTAACTGCTGATCTGACCACAGAAGGCTAAGCCTGGGTAGCCGCCATCTAGGCCGATGGCCCTTTTTATTACGCGAGATCGCGTTTACACCCGAGCCGGATCGGCCTGCCGGCGGAGTAGGGGGGTTCGGGCCCGCCCCCTCTCCGAACCCCGGCCCAGGGCCCTAAAGGCAGGGACCCGCGGTCCCTCCCTAGCGGATGGGGGAATGCCCCAAAACACACCCGCTCACGGGCTCCACGACCCTGCCCTGGGCCGCTTCCTACTCCACCAGGCCTCCCGGCCCACTTCTCTTGACCTCTCCTGCCTCACCTCTCCCTCCGTTTCTCCTCCCCTTGCTCCATCCACCGTCCTCCCCCGTGCCGTGCCAGCCCCGAGTTTAAATCTCCCGCCGGCTCCTTTCCCCGTCTCCTGCGTCACTTCCTGGGCGACTCCCCCTGGCCACCCTTCCCCCGCGACGTCATCCCCCTGCGCCTCCCCGGCCCCTCCTTCTAGGGCCCTGCTGGGCGGCGCCTGCTGCCTCCCGACGCTCCCCGCGCCGGCTGCCGGCGCGTTCCGGGAGTCCACCGCGGCGGGCTGGGCCGTGTTCTCCGCCCCCCTGTGTGGCTGTTCGGCGCCTCCCGGCGCGTTCTCCGTGCGGGGCGCGAGTGCTCCGTCACCCCGCCCGGCGCCTCCCGGCAGGCTCCCAGTGCGGGGCCCGCGTGCCCCGTCACATGGGGAAGCACTGGAATGGGTTCCCTAGGGCAGTGAGAAGCAAGTGGGTTGTGGGAGGGGACAGCCCTGCCACCAGCTGAGAGCAGCTCCTCACATACACAGCACACACGGCTGCATAGGGACCCCAACTCCCTAGGCCAAGAAGAAGGACAAAGAGTCCTTCCCTGGCTTGGTCTGGTCAGCACATGTCTCTGGATCTGGGACATGAAAGCCCACTAGTATAACGAAGGATTCAGAGGTCCTAATGGATGGTGGGGGTGGTAGCTACCTGTAATTTGTGCCCACCTGTAATTTCTCCCCCAAACCCTCTTTTAGAGGATCTTGAAGGGAGTGGCAGGGGAATAACCCGTCCTCTCCTTATTTTGTTCACTAGCTTGGCCTAATTTCAGACACTCCCACTGGGGCCCATTGATTTCCCATCCCCACACTTCATGGCTGTGTCTAGACTGGCAAGTTTTTCCGCAAAATCATCTGCTTTTGTGGAAAAACTTGCCAGCTGTCTACACTGGCCGCTTGAATTTCCGCAAAAGCACTGACGATCTCATGTAAGATTGTCAGTGCTTTTGCGGAAAAACTATGCTGCTCCCGTTCGGGCAAAAGTCTTTTCCTGAAAGACTTTTGCGCGAAAGGGCCAGTGTAGACAGCAGAGATTTCTTTTCCGCAAAAAAGCCCCGATCGCGAAAATGGCGATCGGGGCTTTTTTGCGCAAAACCGCGTCTAGATTGGCCACAGACGCTTTTCCGCAAAAAGTGCTTTTGCGGAAAAGCATCCTGCCAATCTAGACGTGATTTTCCGAAACTGCTTTTAACGGAAAACGTTTCCATTAAAAGCATTTCCGGAAAATCATGCTAGTGTAGACATAGCCCATTTGGTTACTACGCATGATCGTAAAACAAGTTCTGGAATTAAGCTGGGAGTCTGCCTGTTGGGACTGATTTAGTCCGCCTGACTCCCACTAGGGCCAGGGCCAGGTATAAGCAGTTACATAAGTACTGGAGCAGCAGAGGGGCCCCCAGTTTGTGGAAACAATGCAGCTGGATTTCTCGGGTTGGTAAGAGCCATCTTCACCTCTCTTGCTTAGGGCCCCCAATGGGCTAATATTGGCTCTTTTTGCCGTTTTTCTATCCTCATTTATTGCTATACACCATTGTGAGGTTTTATCGACTTTCCCTCATGCCTCACAGCCCCTCTCACAAGTCGGATAGATTTGTAGCCAACACTACACCGTGAGAGAATTTATTATTTTCCAAGACCCCACGGAATTCAGTAGGTTTCTAGCATGCAGCTAGGCACCATCTTAGGCTACGTCTAGACTACAAAGAAAAGTCGGAAAAAGATACGCAAATTGCGAACCGTATCTTTTTCCAATTTTCTTTCGAAAGAGGCTTTTCCGGAAATTTGGCATGTCTACACAGTGCCAAATTTTGGAAAAACCTGCTCTTTTGAGCCATCCCTTCTTTCTCGATGAAACGAGGTTTACAGCAATGGCGAAAGAATGCCTCTGCTTTTCCGAATTTTTTTTTGAAAAGCAGATGCATTCCTTAGATTGCTTTTCCAGATTTCCTTTGGGTATTCCGGAAAAGCGCTTCAGTTTAGACGGAGCCTTATTTTTGTCCCCCTGCTCTGCTAGGACCTGTTTCAAGGAGAAAAGCTCAACATTCAGGAAAGAGAATCTGGGCCAGGCTGTCTCCACACCATGTCGGGCCTGTGGGGTTGCCAAGTGTCCGGTATTGAACCAGACAGCCTGGTATTTGGGCCTTCTGTCTGGTAAAAAAAATTCAGAAAATACCGGACATGTGAAATGTCTGGTATTTTCTGTTTTTCCCGGCTCGGGCGTCTGCCGGAACATGCACAGCTTGGCTGGCTGAGGCGTGGGGTGGCTGGAGCATCCTGGGCAGATTTAAAATGGCACCTTAAAAGGCAATGTCTGCTCTGCTCTTAAAAGAGCAAACTGGGTGGGGTGGGGGTGTTTTTGGTCAACAACTTTTCCCGTGGGCCGCGTCTAGATTGGCATGATTTTCCGGAAATGCTTTTAACGGAAAAGTTTTCCGTTAAAAGCATTTTCGGAACAGAGCGTCTAGATTGGCATGGACGCTTTTCCGCAAAAGCACTTTTTTGCGGAAAAGTGTCCAAGCCAATCTAGACGCACTTTTCCGCAAAAAAGCCCCGATCACCATTTTCGCGATCGGGGCTTTTTTGCGGAAAACAAATCTGAGCTGTCTACACTGGCCCTTTTGTGCAAAAGCTTTGCGCAGAAGGGACTTTTGCCTGAACGGGAGCAGAATAGTATTTCCGCAAGAAACACTGATTTCTTACAGTAGGAAGTCAGTGCTTTTGCGGAAATTCAAGCAGCCAGTGTAGACAGCTGGCAAGTTTTTCCGGAAAAGCGGCTGATTTTCCGGAAAAACTGGCCAGTCTAGACACAGCTCTGGAGTACTGGCTCCGGTCAGTTCCTTTTTCTTTTCTCAACAGAATTTTTCTGGTTGTGTTTTTTTTTTTTGTGGGGGGAGGGGTGTTCGGTATTTTTTGTTAAACCATCTGGCAACCCTACGGCCTCGGAGGCCCAGGGAGCAGGGCTCAGACACTGGAGAGCACAGACCAAAACCCCCACCCCCAACCTAAACACTGGTTAATGTTACCTCAGGGAAGTGAAGTGAATTAACCTGGCCACTGAGGCTAGCAGCTGATGCAGGAGGATTTGGTCCCATTCTTACACAGGATTCGCTGTGTCACCTGTGGAACTGAAACCCGAGTCTGCTGCCCTCCCAGCTTCCGTCTCACGGCACCGTGGGTGTGTCACAGGAATTTGATCATTGTGCCTCACAATCACATTCCAGCCCCTTGTCTACTTTCAGTTTTGAAGCCGGAGGGATGTGTCCTGAGAGGACGGCCCTGCCACTTAGCTCAGCAGCAGGCTGGAGTGGCCCCTGCCCCCGTGGCTCTCTGACCCCTGCAGCGGGATGGATGTGACAGCCTGGGATAGGGAAGCCGTGCCTGGGAGCCGGAGCTCTGCCTAAGGCGAATGGCTCTGGGTGCCAGGCAAGCAGGGAGCCCTCGGGAGAGACTGGAACGGTGCAGACATCACGCCGTAGGACACCGCAGGTAGGAGTCACTCACGGCAAGCCCCCGGCCCTGGGAGGTGGGGATACAGTGTCACTGTCCCACTGGGATCTCAGTGGTGGCTGTGGAAATGCTCTCACGGATTCAGACCTGCCTGGTCCCGTCTCTCCTGCCTGGTTCCCCTTTGCTGCTCTGCCCCTAGTCACTGGCAGGCGGGGGGGCCAAGTGCCAGTTGCACTGCACCTGTGGGGCACTTTTGGGAGGGTGAGGGTCTGTTCCTCGTCCGCTCACGGCCGTGACAGTGCAGAGCGAGAGGGTAAAAGATGGAAGGGAAACACCAGGGACCAGCTCAGGTGCCACAGAGGCACGGAGGGGGAGATTTTCTAAAGCGCCTAAGGGATTCAGGAGCACAAGCCCATTTGACCCTGACTCCCCTGGGTTTGTGAAAATCTACCCCTCCGCGTGTAAATTATCCTTGTCTGTGCCCATGAGGCCCTCGGCATCCCAGGGAAGGCAGGGGAGGCTGCTGCTGGCCTCCAGGGGTTTTTGGAAGGGCAGGGATAGCTTTTCCTCTCACTGGAATGCTGTCTGTGGCCACCACTGCATGCAGGTGCTCAACAAGCCACTCGCTTGCCTACTCCATCCCCAGCACGGCAGCTTTCCTGGATCTAGGCTGGTTCCTGCCACTGCACCCTGACACCACCCAGACCCAGCCAGAGCGTCCATCAGTGTAACAGGGCATGAGCCGGGAGTTATATCCGCCCTTCTCAAACCCCCGCTGCCCTTTCCAGCCTCACGGCCCCGGGCTACGTTTCCAAAAGAGCTCAGCTCCGACCGGCCCCCAGCAGGCACCTGTGTGAAATGGGCAGGTTTCCGGGGCCTCGGAGCTGCTCCCCTTGTTCTAAAAGGGAGAGGCAGGAGCAGGGGGGAGTCTCCGCTGGTTTCAGCTGCTGCGCTCCCAATGCCACCTGCAGCCGAATCCATCGCTGACGTCACGCTGAGCCTAGCGACGCTGAGGCTGGGCCTCAGGCACAGAAAGGGAGTTCATGGAGAGGGGGAGCCGTGGAGAACCCTCCCCTGCGATCAGCACACCTGGGCCATGGGTCACCATCTCCGACCAATGCTTATGTTGTTGCTAGGGATGCTAACGGGTAACTGGTTAACTGATACCTGGGAGCAGCTCCCCGCCTGTGGTCTGCTGCAGGCAACGGGCTGCGCCAGCCCACGTGGGCTGCTGATTCCCGGCCCATGCGGGCTGCTGGACAAGGGTTGGAAGGGTTGGAAGGGGAAGGGCTATTCCCAGCCTACTCCCGGCCTGCTGCCACACCAGCCTTTGCTGGCAGAGGGTCTGGACCACACTAGCCGTGCTGTGCTCACCGAGCCTGGGCAGGGCTCCCAGCGGACTCTTCCAGGGGCTAGGCAGGGCTAGGCAGGGTTTTGAAGCCTGTCGATACCCAGAGCTGTCCCAATCATGGGACGATTCAGAGAAGCCACCCTAAGCCCCAAGCTTGGGGGAGCCCCGCGGGAGCTTCTTCCTCCAGGCTGTGGACGGGAGGCATCTGGAGGATGACGGGGGCCTAGCAGGGGGCAGCAGCAGAGGTCTCCCCCTCCGCCCCCCGTGCTGCCCCACACTCAGCATGGTGGGGAGACCCAGAGGGGGCCAGGCAGCCTGCTCTGCTCTGCTTCAGCACGGCCGCAGGAAGGAGAATGCCCCGGCTGCGGCCCCAGGCTACTCCGCTTCCCGCCACCGCAGAGACTCTGAGGACAGCAGCCCAGGAAAGGGGGCGCAGTGGAATGGAGCTGGCTGCCTGGCCACTCCGGATCCTCCTGCACGGCTCAAACCCTGCTGCCTCCCTGTGCCAGGCCCCCAGAAATGCCCCGGCTTGTGTTGTTTGGAGGAGAGGGGGAAAGAGTGGAGCAGAGGCAGGGAATGGGCAGAACAGGGGCTGGGGTCTTGGGAAAGGGTTGGAGTAGGGGCAGGGTGGGGCAGAGCAGAGGCTGGGTGGGGGCGGGAAATGCACCACTCCCCTTCCAGACAAATCCCTGAACCCAAACAAATGATATTTGGAAGAAAACCTTGACTTTTCTGCCATTTCGTTCTCAACAAAATGGAGCATGTTTTCACCTGTGTGCCTGACAGTCTTTGGGAGGACTGACAAGCAGAAGTTACCTTTTACATGCATCTGACGAAGTGGGTCTTTGCCCACGAAAGCTGATGCTCCTACACTTCAGTTAGTCTATAAGGTGCCACAGGACTCCTTGTCGCTTTTGCAGATTCAGACTAACACGGCGACCCCTCTGATATTTAATATAGCCTGTTAGCTAACATGGAGGCAGCCTGCAAGTGCCCGGAGCCCCTTCTCACTGATCCTGGGGAACACAGAATGGCAAGCCCCTGCTGAGGCTAGTTGAGACATCGCCGTCCTTCCTTCACACTAGCAAACAAGGTGTCAGGCAGGAATCAGAGGGCTAAATGTGCCACCTCATCTTCACACAAACACACTCGAGGGCTCCCTGTGCCGATTGTTTTAACAGCAGGAACCACCTCAGCCATAGCATAAAAACGGCCCAGAGGACATGAATCCTGGCGGTAAAACACAGGCTGGCTGCTGTTTAGACACAATGCCACTTGCTCAGCTCACAGGACCAAGCAAGCCAATCATCCCACTGAGGCAGCATGGTGCTGCCACTGCCAGCTATATGTGAAACTCTTTTGCCAGGTAGCGCCAGCAGCAGCCAGGGCCAGGTTCAATATCCAGGGGTTCCTCTCCATCCATCCCACCCAGAACCAGCCTGGCTAGACCAGCTCCTGTCTGCGGCCCCCCGGGCCCACCACGGACTGGGGCTGCTCCAGACGCCCAGATCTGTCCCCACCTGCGACATGCCAGGGCCTGCTGCTGGGCTGGAGCAGACCCCTGCCAGCAGCTTCAGCACCCACTGGTGGACTGCTTAACCTTTCACATCCTAATCCCGTCCTCAAGGGTGTGACATGTCCGGTGCAGGAACTGGGGGAGCTGTGAAAAATAACAAGGAGTTGCTGGTCTGAATTGGTCCCCAAAGCACCCTTGCCTTGAGCATGGCGAGGTTGGGGTGGGGTGGGGGAAACAGTTGGTCATTTCCTGCGAGCCCAGGTGTACCAAACCTTGCTTTAAACCCAGGGTGCCCCACGGAGGCCGCCCTGAGATGGGAGCCCTGCGCCCGGCTGCTCGGAGCCTGCGCCTGGCCCCGGGGCGCTGGGAGCTCTGCGTGGGCAGCCCTGAGGCGCGGCCCTTTCCTGGAGGGAGGCATGGGGTGTCCATGGCCGGTGAGGCTGAACCCACCAGCCTCTTCTTCACCTACATGAGTGCGCCCCCCCGCCTAGCAACCCCCCCTCCCATGCACCCTCCTCACAGCTCCCCCAGCCCCCCTCTGCCTGTGTTCTCTCCCCCGCAACTCCCCTGCCTGTGAACCCCCCTTGCCCAGCTTTCCCCCCCCAGCCTGTGTGCCCCTGCACACCATTCCGTGACCCCCCCCCCCCCCCCCGCTACCTCCCTCCTCTCTTCTCCTCCCCTGGCTTGGCCTCAGCCCAGCAACCTCACTCCTGGCCCACTGCAACCTTGCTGGGACCCTGTCTCCTCTTCTCCCCCCCCCCCCCTCCCATCCCTATCTCCTGTCTGGCTCTCTAAACAATCCTCCCTCCCCTTACTCTCTGGGCCCTGAACCCTCCCCCCCCCCCCCCCCCCCCACACACCAGCCCCCTTGTGCTGTGTCTTGACAACCTCACCCCTGCCTGGGACCCAGGTGAGTCTCCCTCCCCCGTTGTCTAAGGAAGAGGAATTCTGGTGTTCCCAGTGCCCGTGTCCCCAGGTCCCTTCCTGTCTGGAGCAGGAGATATTTATTAAAATTGGAATTGAGATCCCATTTAAATAGGCTTTGTTTTAAATAATATACCTTTAAAATTAAATTAAAAATTGTTATGGCCTAAATTTATCATCACCTATTTAAATAACGTATGAATTAAATTTAAAAATTAAATAGAACATGTCTCCTGTCAACTTTTTGAAGAAATTCTACCAGTTCACTAGTGTAAGTATCCAGAATGAGTGTTTATATCAGCAGTAGCTTCTTCTGCAGGTGAAGAGAGAATGTTTTTATCACTTTGGTTTATTCAGCTAGTTCAATTCAATGATTAGTTCATTCACCTTTGCAAAACTGAGAGTTGACGAACCAGAAAAACTTGTTTTCCTCTTCTCTCAGTAAAAAACAGGTTATGAGAGCGTTCTAACATCTTGAAGAACATGATAACTAGAGTCGATCTGCTAAATTCACTATGGATATTTCCTTTGTTTATTAAATGAATTTTAGATGCAAAATGTGTTTGGATACTTTTCTGTTATGTGTCCTTCACATTTAAGGTAGTTTTATTTCATACAAAAATTAAATGCTGGTTTTGTTTATTTTAAATAGAATTTCCGTCCAGACGGAAGTAGATGCAAATTATATGTTTTTAAAAAAGTAGGCACCACTTAGCAAATAATAAATGGGGTAAAACCTGTCTCTTAAGTGTTCCTATTAAAAATTAAGAATCTGCTTACATGTAAGTTACACAATTATTTGGGCATTTATTTAGTTGGTAGCTGTACTGATTGTATTCTCCTGGGGGTATGTCTACACTACAACGTTAATTCGAACTAACTTAGTTTGAATTAGTTAATTCGAACTAAGCTAATTCGAACTAACGGATCCAGACTAAAAAACTAGTTCGAATTAGCGTTTTGCTAATTCGAACTAGCATGTCCACATTAAGTGGACCCTGAACCGGGGTTAAGGATGGCCGGAAGCAGTGCCGGCAGGGCATCAGAGGAGGACTTAGAGCGTGGAGCTGCTGTCTCAGGCTAGCCGAGGGCTGTGCTTAAAGCGACCCGACCCCCACCCCGGACAGACAGTTCTCAGGGGTGCCCCGCTTGCAAAGCAGTCCTGGCTTGGATTGCCCGGAGTACCCACACTGGGCACATCACAGCACGCGGCCATCAGCCCGGCTGCACTTGCTGCAGGCTGCCATCTGGGGAGAGAGGGCAATTGGGGGGCTGCAGGAGAGCTTCCACCCCAAAAGCCCACAGAGCCAGCCCAGTCCTGCCCATCGGGGGCTCGTACCCCATTCCTCCCTCACCTCCTTCCACTTACCCTTCCCTAGCCCCTCTTCTTGATGTACAAAATAAAGGACAATTGTGTTCAAAAATAGAATCTCTCTTTATTGAACAAAACTGGGGGAGACTGGGAAAAGGAGGTGGGAGAGGGGAAGAGAGAGGCTGGGAGAGGGAAGGGCAACTAAAATGATCAGAGGTTTGGAACAGGTCCATATGAAGAGAGGCTAAAGAGACTGGGACTTTTCAGTTTAGAAAAGAGGAGACTGAGGGGAGATAGGATAGAGGTCTATAAAAGCAAGAGTGGGGTGGAGAGGGTGCATCAAGAAAAGTTCTCCATTAGTTCCCATAATAGAAGGACTAGAGGACACCAAAGGAAAGGAATGGGTAGCAGGCTTCAAACTACTAACAGAAAGTTGTTCTTCACAAAGCAAATAGTCAACCTGTGGAACTCCTTGCTGCAGGAGGCTGTGAAGGCTACAACTAGAACAGAGTTTAAAGAGAAGTGAGATCAATTCATGGAGGCTGGGTCCATGGAGTGGTGGTATTAGCCAGGGGGTAGGAGTGGTGTCCCTGCCCAAAGTTTGTGGAAGGCTGGAGAGGGATGGCACGAGACAAATGTCTTGGTCATTGTCTTCGCTCCATCCCCTCCAGGGTCCCTAGGGTTGGCCGCTGTCGGCAGACAGGCTACTGGGCTAGATGGACCTTTGGTCTGACCCAGGACGGCCATTGTAAGCTCAGGGCTCAGGGTCGGGGGTCTCAGTGGACCCCCCTGATTTTCATGCACACCTGCTCCTGGGTGGCCAGGCTGGCAGCTCTCCTGCCCAAGCCGGCCACTTTCCTGTGCCTAGTGCGGAGATCGTGGACGAGGTCCACGATGTCCGCACTAGCCCAGGCGGGTGCCCGCCTCTTGCGGTCCTGGGCAAGCTCCCGGGAGCTGCCAGCTTGGTCCCGGGAAGAGGGGGAGGGCTGGGGGGCATCGGGTGGGTGGCTCGATCCGTGCCAGGTGCAGGGTCTGCTGGCTGGGTGCTGGCAGGCTTGCACCTGGCACAGGCATCGTAGCCAGCCCGTGCCCCTTTAAGGGGTCCGGGGCCGGGAGGGGGGCAGACGAGTTTCCCTGGTGTTGGTCAGAGTGGCCACCAGGGAAACCTGGGGAGGGCTAGCCTCCCACTAGTTCGAATTAAGGGGCTACACACCCCTTAATTCGAACTAGCTAGTTCGAACTAGGCTTAATCCTCGTAAAATGAGGTTTTCCTAATTCGAACTAAGCTCTCCGCTAGTTCAAATTAAATTCGAACTAGCGGAGCACTAGTGTAGCGCCTATGAAAATTAGTTCGAACTAACATCCGTTAGTTCGAACTAACTTTGTAGTGTAGACATACCCCTGGTTAGTTAATAGAAGCACCAGATTTTGCATAAAGGTTATATTTAGTTGCAAATCAACATGTTTTAAAGGTTGCTAATAAATAAGACTCAATCATTTTTTAGGAAAATATTTTAAAAGTATAATTTAAATTATTAATTGCTCATTTAAACCAAGGTTTTCTGCTTGCCAGTTTAAATCATGATTAAAATTAGAGATTTAAATCAAAGCTATTTAAATCAATCCACCCTGCTTCAGAGGCTGTTTGGTCCATCCCTGAAGGAAAAAGCAGAGGGCTGTGCTCATGGAATAGGTCTTAGGCTAGTTGGGTTTTGTAGTCTGTTGCCTGTCTTGTTCTAGACAGTTGAGCTGGAGAGTTGAAACAAAAGTTCTCTTAATCCCTTTGAACTATCTCATTGTATAGTGAGGCTGATTCTTGTCCATGGACACCAAGAGTTGGACAGCTTATGTGTTGGGGTTAGAGTCTGAGGGTATGTCTACACTACCCTCCTAGTTCGAACTAGGAGGGTAATGTAGGCATACTGCACTTGCAAATGAAGCCCGGGATTTGAATTTCCCGGGCTTCATTTGCATAAACTGGGCGCCGCCATTTTTAAATCCCTGCTCGTTCGAACCCCCTGCCGTGTGGCTACACGCGGCACGAACTAGGTAGTTCGGACTAGGCTTCCTAGTCCGAACTACCGTTACTCCTCGTGGAATGAGCTCTGCAGCTCATTAAGTTGCCCTTACTCTGGATGACGTCAGGGTGATGCCCTGGAGAGTTTCTAACAGTCTAATTAGACCAGACAGCTCCACATACACCGGCGGCTCTGGGGTGTTACCACGGTGACCGCTAACCCTGCTCAGAGCCAGGGCAGACCAGGGCTGCTGGGGGATCCCTTCCCTTTGGGGTAGGCCAGGCAGCAACAAAGGTTGTTAGCTCCTGCGGGGCCATTACTGCCTGCCACTCCCTCGCCCTCCGGCTCCTTCTTTCTCCTGTTCCCAGGCCCAGCGACAATGACGGGGAAGGTTCCCTCGTGCTCCCGCCGCTCCTCGGTGAGCCCCGCTCTGCCCGGCTACCTCGTGCTCTGCCTCGCTCTGCAGGCTCCCAGGCTGGGGTCAGGTAGGTGCTCCGGCCTCCTTGATGGGTGGACGCTGCCTCTGTCCTGCAGCCCTGACTGGTCCCCAGCAGCTTCCAAAACACACAATACAGCAAGGGCCATGGCAGGGCTCTCAAGCCATTTAAAGCGACACGACCCAGCTCCGGGTCATTGCGCCAACAGCCCGTACGTGACACCCACTGGCCTCGTCAGCCGTGAAAGATCCCTGAATCCTGGACTCTCTGGTTACAAAGAAATAGCCCACTTAGTCGCCCAGGCTGCACTTGGGACCGTGCTGATTCGGGCTCAGAGCCGGGTCTCAGCCAGTTTCCTCATTCCTCAGGGAAGGGGTGGAGAACCTTTTCTCTGTCAGGGGCCATTGACCCATAGCGGGGCTCAGAGGCTCAGGGCTTCCCCCTTCAGTGGTGTGAGCTGGAGGAGAGGGTTGCCAGGTGAGAGGGGGCTCCGGTTTGTGCGGTGCTTATCTCAGGGGGCTGTCAGGCAGGGTTGCAGAAGGTCTATGTCAGGCTCCCTGCCTGCCCTGCCTCCATGTTGCTCCCAAAACCAGCTGGAAAGTCTGGCCTGTAGGCGGAGTTGCCTGGCAGCTCTGCATGGTGCACGCTTCCGGCTCCCATGGGTGCCCCAGTCCCCCACCTCCCATTGGCTGGGGTTCCCAGGCAACAGGAGCTGCAAAGGTGGTGCTGGAGGTTCCTTGGTCTGCCTAGGGTCCCCAGGAGCATGCTGGTGAGCCAAGCTAGGCGGGAGTAAGCTCAGGGGGGGAGGGGAGAGGTTGCCATGACTCTTGGTTTCTGGTCTGCAGAAGGGAGGCTTGCCATGGGCTGGATGAAATGAGACCGTGGGCTGGATCTGTAGGTTCCCCACTTCCCCACCACTGCCCTTTCATGTCCTGCTCCTCTCCCCTTCCCCTGCCTCCCCAGGACTGGCTTCACAGCGACTCAGACATTTCCATTCCCTCCTATTGTGGTTTTCATCCTGTTAATTTAACCAGCCCTCTCTTAATACTGAATCTTTGCATTGAGACCCCTCCCATCCCCATGCTGTGCAATTCAGTGACCGGTTCTCTGTTTACTTCATTTTTCTAGCTGCTTCCTTCTCTCTCTCTCTCTCTTTCTCTATCTCATCTGACCTCTGACTTTAGCTTTAAAGCCATCACCTGCATGGTGGTGATCTGCTTTCATCTCTTTACACCCTGTCAGCTTTACACAGGGGTGAGCGACCTTCCTAGGGTTAGGGGCCACTCACACGCAATAAAAATCAGTCACAGGTCACACACAAGGGAGAAGAAAAAAAACCACATCCCTGACCTGGCCCCCAGCTGAAACGCAGTAAAAAAGAGACACTCGCCTCGTTCATGCCGCTCAGGGTGCCAGAATTCCTCTCGCACTCCAGCCCCATGAGCGGGGAGGCTTTGGGATTTCTCCCCTGGGCCAGATTAAGTCTTCTGGGGGTCTGGAGCTAGTAAATTTATTGGGCCCTCCCTAGGCTCTGGGGTGGAGTCAAAAATGAGGTGGGGAGGCAGGCTCTGAGTGGGAGGTAGGGTGCAGGAGCAGGCTTGAGGTGGGGGTCGGGCAGGAGGGAGGGTGCAGGAGCAGGATGAGGGTGGGAGTGTGGGGTTTGGGAGGGAGAGAGGTGCAGGAGGACACACACTGACTTTCACATGCACATATGTGCCCCCAATGCATATTTTGTAACCCTCTCTAACACACAAACACACACACACACACACACACACACACACACAAACACACACCTCAATGCATATGTGTATTGCATCCAATTTTGGGACCCCCATTACATTGGGATGTGGATGCACTGGAGAAAGTCCAACGGAGGGCAACAACAATGATGAGGGGGCTGGAACACATGGGATTTGGGTGGAGAGATTTGGGTCTATTTAGTCTGCAGAAGAGTAGAGTGAGGGTAGATTTCATAGCAGCCTTCAACTTCCTGAAGGGAGGTTCCAAAGAGGATGGAGAGAGGCTGTTCTCAGTAGTGACGGATGGTCGAACAAGGAGCCATGATCTCAAGTTGCAGTGGGGGAGGTCTAGGTTGTATATTAGGAAAAACTATTTCCCTAGGAGGGTGAGGAAGCACTGGGATGGGTTCCCTAAGGAGGAGGTGGAATCTCCATCCCTAGAGGTTTTGAAGCCAAAGCCCTGGCTGGGATGATTTATTGGGATTGGTCCTGCTTTGGGCAGGGGCTGGACTCGATGACTCCTGAGGTCTCTTCCAGCCCTGGGATTCTATGATTCTATGACTTGGGGCCCTACCACCAGTGAGTCACGTGTGCCAGAGGAGAATCCTTTGGATAATGTGTAACGTCTTCAGACCTCTTATTGGTTTATGGTAACTGTTCTCTGCCAGGCTTTTGTCCTTCAGTGTTCTCTGCTTTGGAAGAGCCTGTTGGTCACCGGTAGCTGCTGGCACAGCCTGCTCATAGTGCTGGGAAGGAAAGCAAAGTACAGGTGCTGGTTTTTGCTTGGGCCTCCTGGGGGAACTCCAATGAACTGCATTGAGGCTGCAAGCCTGAAATCCCAGTGTGGAGGGCCATGGATCCCTGCCCAGAGAGAGGGGATGGCTGGAGGCCTGAGATCAAAGGGAGCGTTCCTTGAGCAGACCACAGAGGAGGTCCAAGGCTCCCCTCCCCCAAGTCTGTGACTCTCTGCACTCCTAGACTTGTCCAGGGCACTGCATGGGGCTGGGGTGTTCAGTTCTCACACAGGGCTCTCTCTTGCTGGGTGTCCAACTGCTGAGTTAATGCTGCCGTCCAGCCCCTCACCGATTTCACTTTCGGTTTGCATTGTACATTTCACAGCACAGTTCAGAGTGACGGGACCTGACCGCCCAGTCACTGCCCCCCTAGGTGGGGAGGCCGTCCTGCCCTGCCACCTCTCCCCCCGGATGAGCGCTGAGAACATGGAGGTGAGATGGTCCCGGTCCCAGTTCTCTGCAGTCGTGCACCTGTACCGCGACGGGCAGGATCAGTACGGGGATCAGATCCCGGAATATCGGGGAAGGACTGAGCTCTTGAAAGACGACATGGCCAGTGGGAGAGTTTCCCTCAGGATACGCGACATCCGACCCTCCAACGATGGGAAGTACAATTGTCTTTTTGAGTCCCAGGTCTTTTTTGAGGAAGCTTTATTGGAACTACAGGTGGCAGGTCAGTAACGTGTTCTGATGCTTTGATGCCTTCAATGGGATAATTGGAGTGAGATGCCAACCCACAGGAGGTAACTATTGTCTAGCCACATTGCCAGCATCGCTGCTTAATGAGCTCTTTGGGTATGTCTACACAGCAAAGTTATTTTGAAATAACAGCCATTATTTCGAAATAACTTTACACAAGCCAACTGCTATTTCAAAATTAATTCAAAATAGTGGAGGGCTTATTTCAAAATTGGTGATCCTCATTCCATGAGGAATAGTGCCAATTTTGAAATTCCTATTTCGAAATAAACACTGTGTAGACACTTATTTTGAAATAAGGGGTCTCCAGCCCTTTCCAGGGTGTTCTGGTGGCCGCCCTGGCCACAAGGTAACTTCTGACCCGATGCCCTGCCGGAACCTGTTCTGGCTGGCCTTAAATGCTATTCAGTGGCCAATCAGTGGGGGAGGGATAGCTCAGTGGTTTGAGTATTGGCCTGCTAAACCCAGGGTTGTGAGTTCAATCCTTATGGAGGCCATTTAGGGATTTGGGGCAAAAATTCATCAGGGAGGGTCCTGTTGTGAAGGCAGGGGACTGGACTCCTGATCTTTCAAGGTCCCTTCCAGTTCTAGGAGATAGGCAATCTCCAATATAAACATAAACAGTGTGGATGTGCTATTTGAAATACCAATAAGCTATTTCAAAATGCATTTTGTGTGTAGACACATTATTTTGAAATAAGATATTTCGAAATAACTATTTCTAAATTAGATATTTCAGAATAATGCTGTAGTGTAGACATACCCTTAGAGACATTTAGGGGCAAATTAGAGCTAAGTAACAGCACAGAACCCTGAGAGTTGGACTGGTGGCTGCAAACAAACTTTATGGGACCATGGGAAACTTGGCCACACCCATGATAAGTGGGCATCTGACTAACTGAAATCATGACGGACCATGGACGTTGCCACACTAAAGCGTGCCAGACTGGAGAGGTTCAACCCTATAGTAATTTATTCAGAAATGGCTTTTGCTGACAGTGTAATAAAGACTTTGGCTCATCACTGGGCACTGTAGGATTTTCACACGTTCATTTATTTCATCTGTAGGTCTGGGCTCTGCTCCTGACATCTCTGTGGAGGGACGTCAGGACGGAGGGATCCGGGTGGTGTGTCGATCATCCGGATGGTACCCAGAGCCCCAGGTGCTGTGGAGAGATCTCCAGGGACAGCCCTTACCCACGGCCTCTGAAAAAATAACTCCGGAGGCCGGCGGCCTGTTTCGAGCAGAGATTGCCATGGTTATAACAGAAGAGTCCAACCAGAAAGTGTCCTGCTGTGTTAGGAACCCCCGAGTCAACCAGGAGAGAGAGTCGGCGATTTTCATAACAGGTCAGTGCCCGTCTATGCCACGTGTGGGCAGCCTGAGATGCTGCTGACATGGGCGGAGAGTATTTATCAGTGTGTCTCCTGTTCATTGGCCTGCGCCTTCCAAGAGCTGAGCAGGTCTTGGAAAGTCCCGAGTAGCTTTGGAGAGGTCTACACTATAATTCAAAGCCCTCTGGTGGTGGCCACTGCTGTTAAATTGTGGTGTACCCTTGACTTGGGCTGGAGACCAGGATCTAGGTCCCTCTGAAGTGGGAGGTCTATACCAGGGCAACGCATAAGAGGGCACAAGGAGGCACATGACCCCAAATGCTGAGGGCAGGAGGACCAATGGGCCAGTGCCTCTGCGTGGCCTGAGGGACTAGCAGGAATGTCTGCCACTCACTGGCAGCAGCAGGGGGGATCTGAGCACCATGGTACTATCCCGCTCTGCTCCCGTGGCACCTGGCCGTATTGCTTGGGGGCAGAGGGAAGAACTCTCTTGTGGGAGAGCAGAGCAGGCTGGGATAGTGTCGCTCTACTCCCCCCACCCCATCGCTGCTGGGAGTGCAGGGGTGGGGTGATCCCTGCTGCTGCTGCCAGACCCCAGACCCTGCTAAGTCCCTGGACTGAATTGCTGAGGGGGTGTGACTTGGGGGAAGAGGCAGTGCAGGGAAGAGATGGGGCAGGAGTTGAGCAGGGGCAGAGCAGGGGTGGGGTGGGGCCTGGGACAGAGGAGAGATTGGCTCCGGCTCTCGCCTAAGCTCAGGATAATGTGGGGAGGAGCACATGGGGGGTGGACACATGGCTGGTGCCCCCCTCCCATGTACCTTCTCTACAGTTGTCCCTAATCTACACTGCTCTGAGCCCAGAGATCCCAAGTCAGTTGGCATGAGCCAGGCGCAGCTGTCTGATTGCAAGTAACACGATTAAGTCCTTTGCAGTCGGAATCGCCATTAACTGGATTTTCAGAAGAGCTCCATCCCCAGCAGTCACTGGGCTTTTCAGTGGGTGCAGGGTGGGAATTCTCCTTTGTTCCTGTACTGGAGGGAAGATGCTGTGTTGGAATGGCAAGCTATTGCTTTAAGAGTGGGAGGGGATGGGGATTTCCAGGTCAAGACTGCAGTGAGGAGGCCTCTGTCGCAGAGCTTGTGAGCAGAATTGGGGCTTGTCTCTGAGGGTACGTCTAGACTACAGGGTTTTGTCGACGGAAGTTTTGTCGACAGATACTGTCGACAAAACTTCTGTCGACATAGAGCGTCTAGACACATTCAGTTTTGTCGACAAAGCAAGCTGCTTTGTCGACAAAACCCTGTAGTCTAGACGCAACCCTACAGGCAGTAACACCTTCTGTCTACAGAACTCTGTTGACAGAAGGCGTTATGCCTCGTAGAATGAGGTTTACCAGCGTCGACAAAACTGCTGAGTTCTGTCGATGTTATGTCGACAGAACTCAGCAGTATTGTAGACGCAGGTATAGTTTTGTCGACAAAAGTCCACTTTTGTCGACAAAACTCAGTAATCTAGACACACCCTGAGACCAGTTACCCTGTGGCATACCCAGGGAAGTGTGTGGGGGAAGAGGCAACATGGTTCCAGTAAAGGGAAATCATGCGCCATCAATCTAGTAGAATTATTTGAGAGGGTCACAGAAAGCCTTTGCCAAAGTTCTTCGCCAAAGGCTGTGTCTAGACTGGCCAGTTTTTCCACAAAATCATCTGCTTTTGCGGAAAAACTTGCCAGCTGTCTACACTGGCCGCTTGAATTTCCGCAAGAACACTGACGATCTCATGTAAGATTGTTAGTGTTCTTGCGGAAATACCATGCTGCTCCCGTTCGGGCAAAAGCCCTCTTGCGCAAATCATTTGCGCAAGAGGGCCAGTGTAGACAGCACAGTACTGTTTTGCGCAAAAAATCCCCGAGGGCTAAAATGGCCATCGGTGCTTTTTTGCGCAAAACCGCGTCTAGATTAGCAGTGTCCGTGCCAATCTAGATGCTCTTTTCCGAAAATGTTTTTAACGGAAAACTTTTCCGTTAAAAGCATTTCCGGAAAATCATGCCAGTGTAGACGTAGCCCAAAGGTTCTACGGCAGGGGTGGGGAACCGCAGGCCTGGGGCTCAGATGCGGCCACTGGCTTCCCTGGATCCAGCCCTCGAGGTTCAGGGCTCCCCTGCAACATTGTGAAGCCTGCACTGGTACTCCAGCATGCCCTCACCCCACTGCGGGGCTAGACCACACAAATCTACTAGCCTGGGCCACCCAGGCTCTGATGCGCAAGGGGAATGTACAAAGTGTCTTTTGCCTTCTCAGCTGGGGGCCACAACAGCGAAGCTACGTCTATACAGCTTCTCTCTTCTGCAAAAGCCTATGCAAATGAAGCGTGGATTAGCATATCGCCGTGCTTCATTTGCATCATTAATTAGGAGCCGTTTTTGCACAAGAGGTTTTTGCACAAAAAGGCGCCATCTACCCAGTGACTTTTTGTGCAAACCCCCCTCTCTTGTGCAAGAGCCGTTCTTCCTCATTTTTTCAGGACGAATGGCTCTTGTGCAAGAGGGGGGGTTTGCGCAAAAAGGTGCTGTGTAGACAGTCCCTTTTTGCGTAAAAACGGTTTTCTTTCTCGCTTGTGTGTGGCCCCCAACAGATTTTTCTGTGGGTCAGTGGCCCCCAACCCAAAAAAGTTTCCCCACCCCTGCTCTACAGCAAAGGAAGCTGTCATAGGATTAGAGGGAAGGTCCTTCCATGGATCAGGAACTGATAAAGACAGGAAAGAAAGGGTAGGAATGAATGGTCTGTTTTCAGAATGGAGAGAGGTAGCTAGTGATGTCCTGCAGGGGTCCATACCTGGCCAATCCTTTTCAACCTATTCATAAATGATCTGGAAAAGGGGTAAACACAGAGACCTGGCCCATGGCTGGATCTGGCCGGGGGGCTGTAGATTCCCCACTTCACCCACAGCCTTTCCGTGTGCCGCTTCACTCCCAGGGCTGGTTTCACAGCTACTCAGACATTTTGGTTTCCTTATTGTGTGGGAAGCCTCAGGCCTGGAGGCAGAATCCGGCCCCTGAAGCTCAGGATCCCCGCACACTGGCACTCCATTCTCCTCCCCCCCCCCCACACACACACCTCCTGCAGGGCTGAAACACACAAAATGTTGGTTCTGGTGCGGGAAGGGAATGTGGGGAGAGTCTTTTTCCTTCTCAGTCAGGGGCCACATCAGCGAGGGTTCGTGTTTTGTTTGTTTTTTGCTTCTCACTTGCGTGCGGCCTCTGACTGATTTTTTTTTTCCTGTGGGTCAGTGGCCCCCAACTCAAAAAAGGTTCCCCACCCCTGATTTAAATCCATTGCAGATTGTGAAGAGTTATAAAGGGCTCTCACAAAACTGGCAACAAAATATCAGATGAAATTCAATGTTGCTGCATGTAAGGTAATGCACATTGGAAACCATAATCCCAGCAAAAGCAAGCTATTCCGATGTGTGGGAAAGATAGAAAATATGGCAAAAGACCAGCTTGGCTTAACCACGAGATCTTGCATGATCTAAAAATGAAAAAGGAGTCATATAAAAAATGGAAAATAGGACAAATTACAAAGGATGAATATAGGCAAACAGCACAGGAATGCCGGGACAAGATTAGAAAGGCAAAGGCACAGAATGAGCTCAAACTAGCTATGGGAATAAAGGGAAACAAGAAGACATTTTATAAATACATTAGAAGCAAGAGGAAGACCAAGGAGAGTATAGGCCCACTGGTCAGTGAGGAGGGAGAAACAGTAACAGGAAACTTGGAAATGGCAGAGATGCTCAATGACTTCTTTGTTTTGGTCTTCACCGAGAAGTCTGTAGGAATGCCTAACATAGGGAATGCTAGTGGGAAGGGGGTAGTTTTAGAAGGTAAAATAAAAAAAGAACAAGTTAAAACTCACCTAGAAAAGTTAGATGCCTGCAAGTCACCAGGGCCTGATGAAATGCATCCTAGAATACTCAAGAAGCTGATAGAGGAGGTATCTGAGCCTCTAGCTATCATCTTTGGATAATCATGGGAGACAGGAGAGATTCCAGAAGACTGGAAAAGGGCAAATATAGTGCCCATTTATAAAAAGGGAGATAAGAACAACCCAGGAAACTACAGACCAGTTAGTTTAACTTCTGTGCCAGGGAAGATAATGGAGCAGGTAATTAAGGAAATCATTTGTAAACACGTGGAAAGCGGCAAGGTGATAGGGAACAGCCAGCATGGATTTGTAAAGAACAAATCCTGTGAAACCAATCTAATAGCTTTCTTTGATAGGATAAGGAGTCTTGTGGATAAGGGAGAAGCGGTGGATGTGGTATACCTAGACTTTAGTAAGGCGTTTGATACGGTCTCACATGATATTCTTATCAATAAACTAGACCAGGGGTCTCCAAACTACGGCCCGCGGGCCGGATGCGGCCCGTGAGGCCCTCTCATCCGGCCCGTGGAGACCTTTTTGTCTGGCCCCGCCTTCTTCCGCGTGCCGGCGAGATTATCCCTGAGGCGCTTGAGTCCGAGCATTGGTGTCAGCGGGAGAAACGGATTCGCAGGCGGCTGCGTGAGGCCCCAGCGCGCGCACGGGACAGCAGGAAGCCCAGGTCAGGGACGGCTCCGCGTGCCGCTTGGCCGGGCGGGCGAAAAAGGGGGGTCTCGAAGGCGGGCTCCGGATCAGACCCGGCGGCAGAGGATCGCGGGAGGCTGGACGGAGGGGAGGAAACCCGACGGTGGTTTCTCAGGGGCTAGGAGCGAGGGGCTACTTCTCCGGGGGCGGGGCTGAGGAGCTGGTGCCCATTGCAGGAGGCGGTCTGGTTGCTGTGGCACAGTGATAACGTGTCTGCTTTCAAACCAGCTTTTCCCATTAAAATGCATGCCCCTTGTTCCATGAGGCTATGTTACAAATTGTCACCTCATTCCCTGCATGATAGGAGAGCGATCACATCTCTTCAAGTGTGAGTGTCTTAGGCTGAACATATTAAACCACCCCCAATTTCAAACAGTGATTTCTAAAGCCAGAAATGTCTGCTATTTTGGCATCCAGGAAACAATTTCACCATTCACACTAATACAGGTGTTCATGTGTAGTGTATCAATGTGTTATTAAATAATAACTGAATAAAATAATATTAAATAAATAATTAAAAACAACATCCATTTTTTGATTGGTTTTTATTTGGACCTCAAGTGTGTAGTCGGCCCCCGAACTGCTGTTTGATAGTTAATGAGGCCCTCGGGCTGAAAAGTTTGGAGACCCCTGAACTAGACAAATACAACTTAGATGGGGCTACTATAAGGTGGGTGCATAACTGGCTGGATAACCGTACTCAGAGAGTAGTTATTAACGGTTCACAATCATGCTGGAAAGGCATAACAAGTGAGGTTCCGCAGGGGTCTGTTTTGAGACTGGCTCTGTTCAATATCTTCATCAATGATTTAGATATTGGCATGGAAAGTACGCTTATTAAGTTTGCAGGTGATACCAAGCTGGGAGGGGTTGCGACTAATCTGGAGGATAGGGTCAAATTCAAAATGACCTGGACAAATTGGAGAAATGATCTGAGGTAAATAGGTTGAAGTTTAATAAAGACAAATGCAAAGTGCTCCACTTAGGAAGGAACAATCAGCTTCGTACATACAGAATGGGAAGCGACTGTCTGGGAAGGAGTATGGCAGAAAGCGATCTAGGGGTTATAGTGGACCACAAGTTGAATATGAGTCAGCAGTGTGATGCTGTTGCTAAGAAAGCAAACATGATTCTGGGATGCATTAACAGTTGTGTTTTAAGCAAGACCCGAGAAGTCATTCTTCCACTCTACTCTGCGCTGGTTAGGCCTCAGTTGGAGTATTGTGTCCAGTTCTGGGCACCGCATTTCAAGAAAGATGTGGAGAAATTGGGGAGGGTCCAGAGAAGAGCAACGAGAATGATTAAAGGTCTAGCGAATATGACCTATGAGGGAAGGCTGAAGGAATTGGGTTTGTTTAGTTTAGAGAAGAGAAGATTGAAAGGGGACATGATAGCAGTTTTCAGATATCTAAAAGGGTGTTCATCTTGGCCTCTGAGGATAGAACAAGAAGCAATGGGCTTAAACTGCAGCAAGGGAGGTTTAGGGTGGACATTAGGGAAAAGTTCCTAACTGTCAGGGCAGTCAAACACTGGAATAAATTGCCCAGGGAGGTTGTGGAATCCCCATCTGTGGAGATATCTAAGAGTAGGTTAGATAAAAGTCTATCAGGGATGATCTAGACAGTACTGGGTCCTGCCATGAGGGCAGGGGACTGGACTCGATGACCTTTCGAGGGTCACCTGGTATTGGCCACTGTCGGCAGAGAAGACACTGGGCTGGAAGGACCTTTGGCCTGATCCAGACTGGCTATTCTTAGGTTAGTTGCTGTGGATGAGCCAATGGAAAGCAAGGTGCGGGAAGGTCAGCCCTCTCACTTAGGAAGCAACCCCTTTCCCCAACATGTGGTTCTTATGCGTTAAGGTTCTGGATTCGGAGACATAAAGTCATCTTAAGCTGCCATCTTCTTGCCAGAGCATTTATGTTTGTATCTACTCCGTGCGCTGTAACAATCACAATGTATGGTGGAGTGTGTGTGGGGGGCGAATTCTCTTTCTTCTCACTGAGGGTTGCTGGGGGCTGAGTGTTTATGAAAATCTGGGTAAGAAAGCCTATTTTACCCCCAATAGCACAAGAGAGCCCTGGTCTGAGTGTCTAGACTTACAGGCTACATCTACACTGGCATGATTTTCGGGAAATGCTTTTAACGGAAAAAATTTCTGTTAAAAGCATTTTTGGAAAAAGCACGTCTAGATTGGCAGGATGCTTTTCCGCAAAAGCGTCCGTGCCAATCTAGACGCGGTTTTCCGCAAAAAAGCCCCGATTGCCATTTTCGCGATCAGGGCTTTTTTGCGGAAAACAGTACTGTGCTGTCTACACTGGCCCTTTTGTGCAAAAGTCTTTCGGAAAAAGACTTTTGCCCGAACGGGAGCAGCACAGTATTTCCGCAAGAACACTGACGATCTTACATGAGATCATCAGCGTTCTTGCGGAAATTCAAACGGCCAGTATAGACAGCTGGCAAGTTTTTCCGCCAAATCAGATGATTTTCCGGAAAAACTTGCCAGTCTAGACACAGCCACAGAGTTTTGTGCTGTCAATTTCACGGGTGAACCTGTGAAGAGAAGTGCTAGTTTCTGTCTTCACTTACTTCCCCAGGGCTCAGGGAGCGAGTACATTTGAAATGCTTCCCTCTCTGACGAGAGCAGCACCCTCAGGACAGCTATCCCACCGAGCGGCTCTCCCCATTTTGAGAATACATCTTGTGGGGACTGGAAGGTGGAGGAGGGATCAGGGCGGGGATCTGGGAGGGTCCGCAGCAGCAAGGAGGTCACTGTAGCGACCTGGGTGGAAGGTGGGGCTGTGGTTCCTAGCCCCAGCTGCTGGCTCCTTGGGGAGAGGGGCAGGGCTCCTCTCAGGTTTGGGGGGGCCCAGAGTTCTGGGCTGTTCAGCCCGGGCCCAGCTCCCAATGGTGCTGTTCTGGGGCAGTGGGCTGCTAGCTGGCAGCCTCCTTCCTCCTCCCACATGAGGTACTTTGGCTGAAGGCTGAGGGAGAGTAGTTTGGGGCAGAGGGGCTGCTTCCTAGGGCTGTCTCCTGTAATAATGACTTTGCAGTGTGGCAAAGTAGAGAGAGAGCAAAACCTTTCACCTCCCACTACTCACAGCCCTATTGTGATATCTACCGAGCTCTGGTAAATAGTGTTATCCAAACTCACAGCTTCTTTTCAAAACCTCAGCATGTGACAAATACAGAAACAAACTCATTGGCTACGTCTAGACTGGCATGATTTTCCGCAAATGCTTTTAACGGAAAAGTTTTTCTGTTAAAAGCATTTACGGAAAAGAGCGTCTAGATTGGCACCGACACTTTTGTGCAAAAGCATCCGGTGCCAATCTAGACGCGGTTTTGAGCAAAAAAGCCCCGATCGCCATTTTCACCATCGGCGCTTTTTTGCGCAAAACAATTCTGAGTTGTCTACACTGGCCCTCTTGCGCAAAAGCATTTGCACAAGAGGGCTTTTTCCCGAGCGGGAGAGTGATTGTATTTGCGCAAGAACACTGACGATCATACATGAGATCGTCAGTGTTCTCACGCAAATTCAAGCAGCCAGTCTAGACAACTGGCAAGTTTTTGCGCAAAAGCAGTTGCTTTTGCGCAAAGCTTGCCAGTCTAGACGCAGCCTTTTGGGTTTATTATTAATTTACTTATAGAATCATAGGATCATAGAACACTAGAACGGGAAGGGCCCTCGAGAGGTCATTAAGTCCAGTCCACTGCCCTCATGGCAGGACTAAGCACCATCTCTAGACCATCCCTGACAGGTGTCTGTTGAACCTGCTCTTAAATATCCTCACGGATGGAGATTCCACAACCTCCCTGGGCAATTTATTCCAGCGTTTAACCACCCTGATCGTTAGAAAGTTTTTCCTAATGTCCAATTTAAATCTCCCTTGCTGTAGTTCAAGCCCATTGCTTCTTGTCCTATCCTCAGAGGCCAAGGAGAACTCCTCCCTGTGACACCCTTTTAGATACCTGAAAACCGCTATCACGTCCTCTCTCAGTCTTCTCCTTTCCAAACTAAACAAGCCCAGTTCTTTCAGTCTTCCCTCATAGCTCATGTTCTCTAGACCTTTTACCATTCTTCAAGTATCAGAGGGGTAGCCGTGTTAGTCTGAATCTGCAAAAGCGACGAGGAGTCCTGTGGCACCTTATAGACTAACTGAAGTGTAGGAGCATAAGCTTTCGTGGGCAAAGACCCACTTCGTCAGATGCATGTGACGAAGTGGGTCTTTGCCCACGAAAGCTTATGCTCCTACACTTCAGTTAGTCTATAAGGTGCCACAGGACTCCTCGTCGCTTTTACCATTCTTGTTGCTCTTCTCTGGACTTTCTCCACATCTTTCTTGAAATGTGGTGCCCAGAACTGGACACAATACTCCAGTTGAGGCCTAATCAGCACAGAATTAGAGCGGACAGATGACTTCTCATGTCTTGCTCACAACACTCCTGTTAATGCTAATTTATTCTAAGCTCTAAGTAGGCCTGTGCTACAGAATTAATAACTACACTTCACTTCTGTAGCCTAAATATTCCTGATAGCTTTTAGCATAGGAGGATAGACTAAGCATAGTTCAGCTCCACCTTATGCCCTCCCTCCCTCTATTTAGTCATGCTGAGTAACCAGGCTCAAACCTGGACTTTCATTGGCTTCATAAGAAACAGATAAGCCACAGTTCCCTGTGGCTATGTCTACACTGCACATTGTTGCACAAGAAGATGTGAATATCACCGCGCCTCAGTTGCAAACTTGATGGGTCGCCATTTTTGCTGACGGGGCTTTTGTGCAAGAAGGATTTGTCTACACTGCTCCTTCTTACACAAACCCCCCCCTCTTGCGCAGGTGCCGTTCTGCCTCTTATTTTCAGGAAGCACGACTCCTGCGCGAGAGGGGTTTTTTGCGCAAGAAGGAGCAGTGTAGACAGCTTCTTCTCGTACAAAAGCCCCTTGCGCAAAAATGGCAGCTCATTAGGTATGCAAATGAGGCATGGCGATATTCACCGCTGCGCCTCATTTCCATATCCTTCTTGCGCAACAATGCGTAGTGTAGACGTAGCCTGTGTGTTTCCCCATGAGTCAGTGTCCTGCCTGTAGTCTGCACGGTTGCTCCCAAATCATTAAATTAATAGGCAGCAGGTTTAAAACAAACAAAAGGAAGATTTTCTTCACTCAGCGCACAACCTGTGGAACTCCTTGCCAGAGGTCCATCAATGGCGATTAGCCAGGGTGGGTAGAGATAGTGTCCCTAGCCTCTGTTTGTCTGGAAATGGATTATAGGGGAGGCATCACATGGGGATTACCTGTTGTGTTCCCGCCCTTTAGGGCATCTGGCATAGGCCACTGTGGGCAGACAGGACACTGGACTAGATGGACCTTTGGTCTGACCCCGTATGTTCTCACGTTCAAGCCAATGACGCTTTTCCTTGCAGATCTCTTTTACCCGTGGTTCTCCCCCTGGATGCTGGCTCTGGGCGGGATCCTGGGTGTGATGCTGGGTGTTCTCATGGCCTTGGCCTTCTGCTCCAGGAGGCAATACAGGCTGAAAGGTAAAGTAACCAGAAGGGAGGATGCTGCCGACCGGGGGCGGGGGAGCAGATTTTACTACGAAATGGAGGCGTAGGGCTTGAGGGGCTTGGGTGTCATGGCGGGCAGGGTTTGGAACGGTGGCGACGGGTGAAGAGGGAGCTGAGTGAATTGTGGCTTCATGCTTGAACTGAGAATTGTCCGATGGTTGCCGCCCTTCCAGTCTCATTGGGGAGCCCAGCGGAGTGCTCCTTGAGGATCAGCCCGGCCCCGTGTGAAGGGCTGCGTGCGGCTCAGGCAGCAGGGCCAGGCCATGCGCTGTCCTATGTCCCGTGGCTGCAAGCACCAAAAAACAGAACATGAAGTTGGGGGCGGGTAGAGCCACATTCTGGCCTCCAGTCGGTGCATCTGCCCCTCCTCCCCTCGTGGTACATAGGAGCTGCGGACGGGCGAAGCAGTGACTGCTCAGATGCAAAGAGGAGCCGTTCCTGTGTCTACCCTAGAGTTAGGTCCACAGCGCAACGAGAAACTTGCAGGTGGCCCTGCCGGTGTATAGGCAAAAAGTGAAACCTCTCCGTTTTTGTGACTGTCACACCGGCTCCCTTCAGGCGACGACAGATTTCCCGTTTTCACCCAGAGCAGGAGGTTGCTACCCATTGGTGCCTAGAACGTGCCCTGAAACGGTGTAATTCGTAGTTTTCAAAAGTTATCCCATTGCAGACAGGCAGACACACCATTAAGTAGGGGGGGGAAGGGGCTTGCTTGTCTAAGCCAAAAGGGAAAGAGCCATTTACTCAGCATTTTACCTGCACTGGGCATTGTGTCTTGGTACAGTGTTGGCAGTGGGAGTGGCGAGGCAGGGCCACCAATAGAAATCTTGCCCTGTGTTTGCAATAGTGAAGTCTGCTGCCTTGTAACCCCCTTCTCCTGTTGTTCACTTCCAGCGGCACATCAGGCAGAGAAAGGTGAGGTCCCTTTGTTCCTTGCAAAGGGCTGTGTGGGGTAAGGGGGTGGGGAGTGTCCTAAACTTTACAGCCAGCCTCACAGACCTCTCGGGGGCAGGTATCGAGAGCTCTCCCTCGGAACAGTCTGCCTGGCGCAGTGCACTCAGAAACGCGGCACCTTCCCCCTCGCCCTCAGGACACGGAATGAACAGACACGACTCCGCTCCGCGCACGGGGGGCTTGTTGCTCCCACACGACCAGGGAGGGAGCAGGTTTGGGCTCACTCTGCCGCCGGTGTGGCCAGCACTGGGACCCTGCAGTGAGCTGGCTGCAGGACTTGTCACCCCTCCCAGCGCAACCCTGCCAGGCAGAGGGTGGTCAGGGATCCGGAGAGCGGCCGACTATCCTCATGTTGCTTGCGACAGTGTCATTGTGCCCTGTTTGTGCCGGCTCCAACCTCCTCCCAGTGTCCCCAACTTATCTCGCTCCCCTCCTCCTCCCTGCTCCCCGCCCTTCCATGCAGCTCATCCCCTCCCCCCGCACAGCACAGGGTGACTGTTCAGTGGTGGCACTGACCTGCCATTTGCACCATCCCTTCACCAGCTCCGCTTGTGCGTCCTACCCCAGTGCCTGTCTTGTCTGGTCAGACTGGGAGCTCTTTGGGCAGAGTCTGGCAGCTCCTCTGTGTCTGTGCGATGCCCTCACGGCACTGCCAGAACACAGCAGGGGCAGGTGCAGGGTGCCAGAGCACCCCCCATATTCGCCCATGCTCTGGCCGGTTGGGGCAAGACTGGGGCTGATTTCCCCACTTACTTGAGGGACCATGGGGGGTGCATTAAGACCCTTGTGGTCCACATTTACAAAAAAAAGTATCCCCCACACCCCCGCACAGAAATCCCTGCGCACGGGCCTGCACAGAGAAGGGGACACGCTTGGTTACTCCTCTAGGTGGAGCTCTACCCCCCAAATGAACCCCGAGCCCCACTGCAGTCAGGACCCTCCTTCGCCCCATCCCACCCTCCATTCCGGGCAGGTCCATGTTCAGTCGGGTGAAAACTGGAAAACCACATTCCTCTAAAACCTGCCATTTCCATGCTTCTGATTTTCACCCTGATCAACGGGGCTCTGACCCTGGGGTGTGTAGAGGCTGAAGGGTGGTAGGGTTGGAATGAGCACCCCACTAATCTAACCCTGCCCGAACCCATGAGATCACCGCCCCCCCCCTTCTCTCCGGTATCCGGTAGGATCGTTACCCTGTGATTTGACTGGAAATCGAGGGTTTAAAGTTTTCCAGTTTTCACCAAAATCAGGAGGCTTCTGTTCTGCCCGCCGATGCCTAGAGCATGACCCTGAAACGGGAGCTGCAGGGGACGTGGTTTTCAGAAATGCCCCCCTTGCAGAAAGGCAGGAATCCCACCAAGTGCAGTGTGCAGCCTTGCTCCCCTCAAGCAAGAATCACACTCGGTTTTCATAAACGCTTTAAAATAGCCGTGTTCCAATGCCACTACTCCTTTGCTCCCCGCCCCCATCAGCGGCCTGTATGCTCCTTTCTCCTGGCTCCATCAAGTTAGTATTTTCCATTTGCTGAAGGGTACCTGTTTGGCTCTAATAAACCCTTGCACCAGGCCAAGTGGGGGAGAGGATTCCTGTGTTTCTTCTTTTGCTAGGTCTACACTGCACGGTTAGTTCGAAATAAGCTGTTTCGGAATTTTTTTGGCGAAATAGCTTATTTCGAAATAGCACATCTACACTGCAGGGAAGCCTCAAAATGAGTCCGAGGCAGGTTTCCCTAATGTAGACGCGCTATCTCGATTCAGATCCCCGGGAGCGCTGGGGAGGAGCTATTTCGGCATAGCCGCAGTGGAGCGTCCACACGACCTACCGCTATTTCAAAATAGCTATTTCAGAAGAGGCGTTATCCTTGTGGAGCGAGGCTTACAGAAGTCGGAATAAGCCCCCCGTTATTTCGATTGTATTTTGAGGTAACCGAATGCTTGTGCAGACGCTCGTGTTATTTTGGAATAACGGCCGTTATTCTGAAATAAGGCTGCTGCCTGTAGACGCACCCTTGCTGATTCCAGGTTGTGGCTGCCGACATAGCCACCAGGGCCAGGCTGAGTCTCAAGATTTTACATTTCCTTGATTTACGATCTTTCTGATTCACTCCTCTTCTGCAGGACAGTCATAGAATTGCAGGGCTGGAAGGGACCTTGAGAGGACATTGAGTCCAGAATCTGCTCTCCTGGCAGGACCATGTTTTCTCTAGACCCTCCCTGACAGGTGCCTGCCCAACCTGCTTTTAAATCTTTAACCTGACTGTGATTAGCGCCCATGGCTTCCTATCCTCGCCTCAGAGCTTAACGAGACTCCTCCTTACAATAACCTTACAATGGCCTGAGGCCACAGACAGGGATTCTAGGCCCCAGGACAGTACAATCTATAGGGGAACAGGGGGAAGGATACCTCAGTGTTTTGAGCATTGGCTTGCTAAACCCAGGGTTGTGAGTTCAATATTTGAGAGTGTCACTTAGGCTACGTCTACACTGGCCACAATTTCCAGAAAAGCCATGCAAATCAGGTAAGTCAGGATAGGGAAATCCAGGGGGGATTTAAATATCCCCCGTGGATTTAAATAAAGATGTCCGCCGCTTTTTTTCCGGCTTGGAAAGTAGGAATAAGAGATCCTCCGGAAAAGGGCTTTATTCCGGAGGATCGTGCCAGTCTAAACGCTTTTTTTCCGGCTTTTCCCCAAGCTGGAAAAAAAGCGGCGGACATCTTTATTTAAATCCGCGGGGGATATTTAAATCCCCCCTGGATTTCCCTATCCTGACTTACCTGATTTGCATGGCTTTTCCGGAAATTGTGGCCAGTGTAGACGTAGCCATTGGGATTGGGGATCTGTGATGTGATACTATCCGAGCCTGGCCCCCTCCCTCATACAGAGCCACAAGCCCCTCCCCCACTGAGAGGAACCCCAAGCATCACCAGCCAACCACCTGGATGGCCATAGCCCCATCCCCCACATGTAACAGGGTGCCCCTCTGATGCCCCTGGCCCAGCTTGGCAGTCCTGTCCCCTCCCTTGGTTCCTTTTCCATCTGTCTCTCAGCTCTCTGCCCCCAGTGGTCCTGTGTCCCCACCCCTTCCTTGGTTCCTCTCCTCTGCCACCCCTCCCCCCAGCTCTTTTCCCTTCCCAGCCTGCTTCCTCTGCCCCCCCTGAGCCCTTACTCCCTGCAGTCCTGTTCCTGGTGCTCTGTAGTGAGGTGCTCCCCAGCAGTCCCTCCTTCTCCTCCCCGCCTGGCTCCCGCTCCATTCCCTGCTGGCTCTCCCCTCCCCATTCACCTACATGCTGGCTGGCTCCTCCCACCCCCTGCCCCAGCTCTGCCTCCCCCGCTGCTGGCTTGACTCCCCGTGGGGCTGCCTCCTGCCCCAGCCTGTCTGGTGGGGTGCACGGCCCACCCGGTGGAGCTGCTCAGCAGTGCCTGATGAGCGCTGGGACTCAGGAGGAGCCCTGCAGCCCGCCCGGAGAATTTAAAAGGGCCCAGGTCTCCCAGCCGGTGCTACTGCGGCAGTGGCAGGAAAACACCAGGCCCTTTTAAATCGCCCTGGCCAACTGCCCTCTTTGCCACCCCCCTGTCGGCGGGGGCGTGTGGGCTGGTGGCACTGACTCCTGTCTCTGTGCTTTGCTTTCAGACAAACTCCAGGCGGAGCTCAGTAAGTTCCTTCCTCCCCCCGCACCCTTGTGTGACCCTGTCTCCTGCTCAGCGTGCCTGTGCTCAGGGGAGTCTCACCCCTCTCTGTGTTTGGTTGCAGGGTGGAGACGCGCCCAGCTCTGTGCAGGTACTGTACACCCCGCCGGTATCTTAGCCCTCCCCGGGAGCTCGGCTCCCTTCCCTGCATGGAGCACTCTCCTGTGACAGCCAACAGGCTGGAAACAGCAGTGCCCTGCGGGGAGCGATGGAAAGCGACTGGCGACACCCCAGGTGTGCTGCAGTGCAGGGACCTGTCCCCGCTGGGAAAGGGAGGATGGATGAGGAAATGCTGCCCCCGATGGCACCTTCACCAGATGATTATTCTCCTCTATCCATCACTGGCGGTGGGCAGGTCAACTTGCTCACCCCCGTGGCAGCACCAGGCTCCGGTTGACGTTTTCCCTCTCGTACCTCGTGCCCAGAGATGTGCTGCTCAGGGCCCCAGCTCTGGGGGAGGCGGGCCCTGTCCCCACTGACAGGCAGACAGGCTTTAGCACCAGCTTGGGATGCTCCCCGGAGCTGGGAGGACAGACGGCACCCACAGGGCAGCCGCGTCCCTGCCTCACGGGGCTGGCTGAGCCGTGTGCGCCTTCGCTCCCCGCCTGCTGCCTGGCTGTGGGTGTGCTGGACTGTGCTGGGAGGGGCTGGGCAGCTCTGGGGCAGCGTGCACCCCAGCCCAGGCACGCTGCAGTGTCCGAGGGGGCCTGTTAGGACTGCCACCCTGCTCCACATACACCGTGCGACCCCGCACCCAGGCCACGGTGTCCCCATCCCGCCCCAGGAGAGGCCACCAACCACCACGGGCTCCTACTCCAGAACAAGCAGGACGTCTCACCAAAGCTCCCCCAGCGCTTAGCCCACAGCCGGTCCCGGTGCAGTGTGACTGGGCCCTGCCCTGACTGCGGGGCTCCCAGGCACACTGGAGCCAGAGCTCCCTCGGTCCAGGCACCGCTCTCTCCCTCCCCCCCCCATCCCAGCTCGCCTGCTGCAGCCTCCAACCCACCCGGGGCTTGTCGTGTGCTGGGCAGACTCGCAGATTTCCCGGGCGAGCGACCTGAGCGAAGGGGCCACCCTGGGAAACGTGGGCCAACCCAGATCCTGCCCGCACAGCCCCGTAGCGCCCTGCTCCGCTGGGCACAGGCAGCCGCCTGCCAGCCCGGGCCCTGGCAGGGATGCTGAGCCGCCAGTGTCACTAACAGCTCAGCCCAGCTCTGTGCCAAACACTGCCAAGGCAAAAGCCTCTCAGTGGATCTGGACGCGGCCCGCCGAGGGCTTTGATCCGGCCTGTGAGGCTGTTCCAGGCAGCCCGGGGGAAGGCACGAGCCCTTTCAATAGGAGCAGTTGAAAGGGGCTCGCACCCCAGACAACTCTGGGAAGAGGCTGGCCCCCAGCACCCTCCGCTCTGCTCCAGGTCTCTTCCATTGGCCAGAAGTCAAGGGGCAGGGATCCCCAAGCAAAATTCCCGGTAGGGTAGCTCTGAACCCCGCCCCTTTCCGCCCAAAGCCCCGCCCCTTCCAGGTCAGCCCTCGTTCACTTCTGAAATTTGTGAATTGAACCCCCTTCAAAATCTATTGCCCACCCCTGGCCTAGATCCGCCATGGCCTATGTCCAGCCCCGGAACAGCTGTGACCTAGACTCACTGCAGTGCAGGGCTGGAAGGGACTGGTGTTCCCTGTAAGCTGGGGGCTTGTGCGGCCTCGCAGGACAGATTCCACGGCTGCCCGTTGACTAGCAGGGTGCCCAGAGCTAGGTTAGAATTTGGGGGGTGACAGCCTGTCCCCACGTACATGATGGCTGCTGCATTCTGTAACCTGCACCTGGGAGGGGGTGGGACACCAGGAAGCGGGGCACGGCCGGAGGAGGGGCTGGCTGCAGTGCAGGCGGGGGAGGAGGGGCGGTTTGCAGTGTCTGGATGAGTCTCGCTGGCTTGGGGGGGAGGCACAGATGGGCTATAGGGGCCCATGACTCTGGGCCCCCCTCTCCCCGCGATAAATGGTACTGACCCTTCTCCTGGCTTCTGTGCTGACAAGTCTGTTCTATGCTGTGTTCCAGTTGGCTAATAAACCTCCTCTGCTGCCTGAGTCACCTCTAGATGCAGATGGGGGTACAAGGCCCGGTGGCTCCCCATGCCTTGGTGACCCTTCAGCAGACCCTCTGCCACCCCCCTCCATCCCTGCACCCCACCCCCATTTCTCCCTGTGACTCCCACCCCGGTCACCTACCCCTCCCCCATTTCGTGCACCCTCTACTCCCTGGTGTCCTGCCCCATCCCCCGGCACTCTCCTTTTCTTCCCCCTCTGATTCCTTGGTGATTGCCTCACCCCTCCTGCTGCTGCTGCCTGGACCTCTCCCTTTTTCCTTCCTTTCCACTCCCTCGCCGCACTCTTCCCTTCACCTGACCCTCCCCCAGCCCAGCCCGGCCCCCCAGCATTAGCTGAGCTCCTGACTCCCTTTGGAAGGCAAAGAACATCAAGTCACAGTGATACCTGGTCATGTGAGTTCATTTCCCGTTGGTCCCAGGCTCCTACCCCCGGCCCTGACTCTGTGCCTCTCTCCCCAGCGGACGTGACTCTGGACCCAGACACGGCTCACGCCAACCTCGTCCTGTCTGCAGATGGGAAAACGGTGACCTACGAGGACCGACAACAGGATCGACCCGACAATCCCGAGAGATTCTGTACCTATCCCGTCGTCCTGGGCGCAAGCGTCTTCACAGGCGGGAGGTTCTACTGGGAGGTGGAGATGGGAGACAAAACAAATTGGACCGTGGGGGTTTGCAGAGAACCTGTGATCAGGACGGGGAAGGTCAAACTCACCCCTGGGAATGGATACTGGACAGTGTGGCTGAGGAATGGGAAATATGAGGCCTGCACCTTTCCCCCGACCCCTTTGGACCTGGGTGTCAGGCCCAGGCGGGTGGGGATTTTCCTGGACTACGAGGCGGGCGAGGTCTCATTTTACAGTGTGACTGGCGGGTCCCATCTCTTCACTTTCACTGACACCTTCTCCGGGACGCTCCGCCCTTATTTCTATATTGGTTACAAAGAGGAGGGTAAAAACGCAGCTCCCCTCGTAATCTGTCCGGTCCCAGGTCAGGCTGGAGAGCATCACGGTCCCTGACAGTGACACCTGCATTAGAGACGGTCCCGTCCCAGTGCAGGCCTGTTCCCATGGGGATGGTACAAAGGGTGTCACCGGCCTGCTCCCCTTCAGTTCCCCCAACACCAGGCCTGTGGGCTGGGGCAGAGAAGGGGCTGGAGCAGGAGGCTGTTGGGCTTTGGGGTGAGCAAGGGGAAGGAGGGGTGTGAGTGACTGAACTCTCAGGCCTAGCTCCCATAGAGGAGGGCTAAGTGGGGAGGGGGGTGCAGAAGCCCAGCTCGCAAGAGAATGACTTTGAAGAGGGAGTTGGGGGAATGTAATGCGGTGGGGAGGGAGACCACAAGGAGAAAGCGTCAGGGGCAGAATGACACGGGGGAGGAGACCTCAGTGTGAGGAGGAGCTGGGGGAAAGGAGGGCAACAGGAAGGTAGGAACCGGCAGAAGGGGGGGGGGATCCAAGAGCAGGGAAGTTTGGAGGCTAAGGAGGAAGAGGTTTGAGGGGAGGGATGGGCCTTGCTAACCCTCTGACTCAGGCCCTGCCAGCACTGTTCCTGCAGGAACCATGGCGTGTACGGGGCTGCCAACACCCTCAGAGCACACCTGGGGGCAGCTCGGTCTCACCTGTGCCCTGAGCCAGGCTGCAGAAAGGAACAGAGCTCGGAACCATGTTGTATTGCAAACCCCACCCAGCATTAGCCAGGAGGGTGCAGTGACTAGATTCCAAGACGGGTGGTTTGGTGATGGAGAGGACAGGCCCATGGGGCAGGAGGGTGGATGATGGGACGTTGGAGGGAAAACAGTTGCTGACAGCGGTGGTGAAAAGGCAGCTGCCAGTGGGGTGCGGGGTGGGAAAGAGAGAAGGTGGTGTTGGGGGGTGAGGAATGGTGTTGTACAGAAACACCAGGGGCCAAAATATTCCCAAAGTGTCCCATGAGCCCTTCAATACCAACTGCCAAAGCCATTGTACTATAACTCATCAGGTCTGACACATGCACTACAGTGTCATATGTGAAGTGGTGACATGCTGGTCCCCAAAATCATTGTGTGATCTGTGTGTCAGCTGTGTACAAAGAGTAACACATGAATGCTGGAAATAAATTCTTAAGATGCATGTGAGAGGCAGTGCGCAAACCCAGCCAGCCCTAGCCAAAGGAAAGTCTGACTGGCTTGAACACAGTCAGGGGACAGCAAAAGTACATTTACATATAAGGTAAATAAAGCAATCAAGCCAGCAAACTACAGAGGAAAGAGCTCAGGCTATGTCTAAACTAGCTGGTTATTTCAAAATAAATTATTTCTATATAATAACTCCCCAAATCACTATTTCTAAATAAGCTTATTCCTCTTCGCAAGCAGGCGTTATAATTTCCAAAAAACAGGCTGGGCAGCGTGGATGCTTGTTATGCCAAAATAAGGGGAGCCATTAAAAAAAAACTCCTTAGTGTAGACATGTCCTTAGCGAACATTCTGGGGAACAAAGTCTGCACCCAGAAGAAGTCTTCCTGGCTCTTGAGAAAATCCAATACACTTCCAGGACGCACCCATCATCACTGAGCCCTGATCTACACTAGAGAGTTATTTCAAAATAACCCCCATAATTTCGAATGTATACGCAGAGTGTCCACACGACGATTCTTGTTATTTCAAAATAAGGGGCTGCTTGGTTTGAAATCTGTACCCTTGTTTCCTCGGGGAGGAAAGCTAATTTGAAAATAGTAATTTTGATAAAACAAAGACAATAAGGAAATAGATAACAAAGAGATGAAGAGATAAGGAAATAGGAAAGTAGATCAGTGTAGATGGGTTCAAACTAGAGAATGTAGAGAAGTTCACGTACTTGGGGAACAACAGGATGTATGATCTAGACGGAAATAGCGACTAGAATAGCAAAAGCAAGAGTGAGTTTGAAGGCGATAGATAAGAGCTGGAAAAGTAAAGTGATTAGCTTAGGAATGAAGCTGAGCATCTTGAAAACGTATTTATTTAGCAGCATGTTGTACGGATGAGAGACATGGGCGATAACAAAAGATTTGAAGAGAAGGATATTGGCATTCGAGAGGAGCTGTTATAGGAAGATCCTGAGAATAGGATGGATGCAGAAAGGGACCAGTGAGGAATTATATAGGAAGATACAGCCAAAGAAAACCTAGTGCAGAAGCGGCGAGGAGTCCTGTGGCACCTTATAGACTAACTGAAGTGTGGGAGCATAAGCTTTCGTGGGCAAAGACCCACTTCATCAGATGCATGTAGTCATCTAAGTGCATCTGACGAAGTGGGTCTTTGCCCACGAAAGCTTATGCTCCAACACTTCGGTTGGTCTATAAGGTGCCACAGGACTCCTCGCCGCTTTTGCAGATTCAGACTAACACGGCTACCCCTCTGATACTAGTGCAGAAGGTTATACAATGGGGCTGTGTCTACACTGGGCCACTTATTCCGGAAAAGCATCCTGCCAATGTAGACGCGCTTTTTCCGGAAATGCTTATAACGGAAAACTGTTCCGTTTTAAGCATTTCCGGAAAAGGGTGCCAGTGTAGACGTAGCCTGGAAGTTACAGCTATTGGGAATAGCTGCAGAATGAATGATGAGGGAAAAGTTAAGACCCTGGTATTTGGCATAATGGATGGTCCGAATAGAAGAGGCAGACCCCACTGAGAATGGGGAGACGCTATAGTAGATTGGTGCGGAGCTAGTCTACAGAAATTAGCCACTCCGCACTGAACACATAACTGGTGCTGGTTCCCCCCAGCCCTGCCACGGACATGAGCAGCCCTGGGTGACTCTGCATTGATGGGGCAAAGAGGCAGATGGGGCCGGAGAGTCCCTTGGTGGCTGGAGGGAGCAGCAGTGGGTAAGGGGTGGGTGGCCGGCAGCTCACGAGGGGACCAGGGAGGTTGGGGGGCAGTAACGGGGACTCAGTGGGAGCTGGGCAGTCTCCATGGCAAATGTGGCTTTTCCATTCACCTCCTGTGCCCTAGCTCTGCCCTGTCTGGCACAGAACAGCCACCATGTTCCCCACCCCCTGCCCCCGGGTATGGCTGTGTCTGAGCACTGGGAGAAATGACCCTTCCAGGGGCCATTTGGCCTGAGCTGCTGGTGACGGTGGGGAGGGGAAAGTGAGGGGCTGGGGCAGCTGTTTGTGCCCACTTTGGGACCTGCCAATAGGAGCAGGGCCAGAAAGCAAGAGCAGCCCTTGAGCATCCCACTTTTCTGCCCCATTTGGGGCAGTGAAACGGCCTGTCAGGGTTTGGCCAGCTCTGTGGTTGGCAGCTGGTGTAGCACCCGGTGCCTGGCTCTGATCACGTTCTTCAGGAGCAGGTTGGTGTTACTGGGTGTAAAAGGAGAAACAATTCAGTTCTGAGATGGGGGGGGGAGGGAGTTGTCCACTGGGGGGGAGTTGACCCCCCCCTTTTCCTATACACCTCCTCCCACAAAGCAAATGACTCAGCGCTAACGGCTTCCCTCCAAAAAACAATTTACTGCAACTAAACCATGTGAGGAAATCATTGAAATTAGAGGGGATTGTATATAAAAAGCTGGAAAAGAGCAAAACCTGAGATTTGACATCACTGGTCAATTATTAAAAAGCAAAAGGTGAGGCTGAATGGATATAATGGGGAAAACAATGTGATTCTCCGGCTATGTCTACACAACAATTTGCGTCGCTTTTTCCACTTCTTTTTTTCCAAAGAGGCTTTCCTGACATTTGGCCCATCTACACTGGACACCCCTGCCAAAAAAAACCATCTGCTCTTCTGAAAAACATTTCGGAAGAGCAGTTGTGTTCCTTGGAGGTGGTAGTTTTTGCAGGATGCCGATGTAGACAGACCCTCCGACATGAGGGGAAAGTTGGTGCTTTGAGGATTGAGCGCCACTCCTGCACTGGGGTAACAACTCAGGGCAACATATCCACAGTCGTATCGGCGGATGCAGGTACCCGGGGGTATAAAGCAGATAGCCACGGATCTGCAGGGCTCTGCTCACTGGGATTTTCCTGCCTGATCCCAGATCTGCAACCTTTTCCATCTCCAGCCCTCTGGAGAATATTCAGGATTGGAGAAATCAAACTGGGATCCCTGAGCACAGGGCTCATGGGCTACGTCTACACTTGTGCGGTGTGCACGGTTCAGCGGGAGACTCAAGCAGTCCTCTGCTAGCCCGTGCTCCCCGTGGCATTACAAAGCAGCAGCACCACATGGAGCCCAGGGTCAGCTGGGGACACCGCTTATTGGACAGTCGACTAGTCCTTCACATCCCTACTGGAAATGAGACCATGTGGGGCCACAGCGGGGGGAAGAGGGTGGAGGAATCAGGTCACAGCGTCCGGTAGGAATCAGAGCTTCTCAGTGCTGCTTTCTGAAGGCAGAGGGGGCAGGCAGAAGGCAGAGAAACTCAGACTCATAGACTATCAGGTCAGAAGGGACCATTATGATCATCTAGTCTGACCCCCGGCACGACGCAGGCCACAGAATCTCACCCACCCATTCCTGGAATAATCCTCTCACCTATATCTCAGATATTGAAGTCCTCAAATGATGGTTTGAAGACCCCAAGATGCAGAGAATCCTCCCGCAAGTGAACCGTGCCCCATGCTACAGAGGAAGGCGAAAAACCTCCAGGGCCTCAGCCAATCTACCGTGGAGGAAAATTCCTTCCCGACCCCAAATATGGCGATCAGCTGAACCCTGAGCATGTGGGCAAGACTCACCAGCCAGACACCCAGGAAAAAGTTTTCTCTAGAGAGGCAGCATCCTCCCCCTGCCCCCATACACTCCCTCTTCTCTTATCTCCTTTTCTCATCATCAAACACGATCCCTTAGCCCCAGCACCCAGCTCACTCTGCTTCCTCGTTCCAGCAGCTCCTGCAGCCCCTGCCCAAATGTCCTTCTGCCAAGCTCCATGAAAGGGGCATCATGTCTGCGAAGGGAAGGGAGGGGCTGGAGGAATTTCTCTGCATCCCTCCTCCACCTGTAGCCCAGCAGGCGGGGCTGCAGTAGGGAGGAAGGGCTGCCTGGGGATTGCTTAAAGCAGTGATTCCCAAACTTTTCAAGCGTACAGACCTCTTTTCAATCTATTAAAATTTCATGGACCTCCTCCCCCCCACCCACCCTCAACCTCGGGGGAGAAAGAAAAAAAGAAAAGGAAAAGAAAAAGAAAAGACACTACAGTGGGCCCGATCCTTATTTTTAAACTTTTCACGGACCCCCTGGAGTACCGTCCAATATGGGATTTGTGCTGCTTGGGGCATTTTCCACCCTAGTGACATCTCAGAGGTTTCTTCTCGGAGCAGATTGGCTGATACTTGAGCACCAATGGAGGCTTCCTCCACTGTCAAGGGATTCCTAGGGTCTCACTTGGTGGATTCTCTGATGTTTAGTAAGATCTCACAGTCAAGACATTTATGGGAGGCTCTCTCCAGCTCCCCTAGTGTGGATTCTCTGATGTCTAATAAGGTTTGGTCTCTCAGTGACACTTTCCCCACAGCGGAGGCAAGTATGAGGTTTGTCTCCTCTATGAGTTCTCTGATGCCTAACAAGGTGCGAGCTCTGAACGAAACTTTTCCCACAGTCGTGGCATTGATAGCGTCTCTCCTCCATGTGGGTCCCCCAATGTCTAGTGAGGTATGAGCTGCGGCTGAAGCTTTTCCCACAGTCCAAGCACTTATGGGGTCTCTCTCCAGTGTGGGTTGTCTGGTGTGCCACAAGGCTTGATTTCTGAATGAAACATTTCCCACAGTCCAGGCACTTGTAGGGCCTCTCTCCCGTGTGAATTCGCCGATGTTTAGTGAGGTTTGATTTGTGACTGAAGCCTTTCCCACAGTCCAGGCACACGTAGGGTCTCTCTGCTCAGTGGATTCTCTGATGCACAATAAGGCCTGAGTAGTGTGCAAAGTTTTTCCCGCAGTCCAAGCATTTGTGCGACTTCTCTCCTGTGTGCATTGTCTGATGGGAAAGGAGGTTTGTTCTCTGAATGAAACTTTTCCCACACTCCAGGCACTTATGAGGTCTGTCTCCTGTGTGGATGCGTTGATGTATAACAAGGGCTGATCTCTGTGTGAAACTTTTCCCACACTCCAAGCACGGATGGGGTCGCTCGCCTAAGTGGATTCTCTGGTGTCTAATAAGGTTTGGTCTCTCAATGAAACTTTTCCCATAATGGAGGCATGCATGAAGTTTATCTCCCATATGAATTCTCTGATGTCTAATAAGGTGCGAGCTCCGAATGAAACTTTTCCCACACTCAAGGCATTTATAGGGTCTCTCCTCCGTATGGGTCCCCCAATGTCTAGTGAGGTATGAGGTGTGGCCGAAGCTTTTCCCACAATCCAAACACTTATGGGTTCTCTCTCCGGTGTGGGTTGTCTGGTGTGTCACAAGGGCTGACTTTTGAACAAAACTTTTCCCACAGTCCAGGCACCGATAAGGTCTTTCTCCCGTGTGGATTTGCCGATGTTTAGAGAGGTTTGAGCTGTTACTGAAGCCTTTCCCGCAGTCCAGGCACACGTAGGGTCTCTCTCCTGTGTGGGTCCTCCAATATGTAGCGAGGTCTGAGCTGTGGCTAAAGCTCTTCCCACACTCAGAGCGGCTACGTCTACACTGGCCCCTTTTCCGTAAGGGGCATGTAAATTTCACCTATCGTCGTAGGGAAATCCGCGGGGGATTTAAATATCCCCCGCGGCATTTAAATAAAAATGGCCGCCGCTTTTTTCCGGCTTTTAAAAAAGCCGGAAAAGAGCGTCTAGACTGGCCCCGATCCTCCGGAAAAAGCGCCCTTTTCCGGAGGGTCTTATTCTTACTTTGAAGGGCGCTTTTTCCGGAGGATCGGGGCCAGTCTAGACGCTCTTTTCCGGCTTTTTTAAAAGCCGGAAAAAAGCGGCGGCCATTTTTATTTAAATGCCGCGGGGGATATTTAAATCCCCCGCGGATTTCCCTACGACGATAGGTGAAATTTACATGCCCCTTACGGAAAAGGGGCCAGTGTAGACGTAGCCAGCATGTATAGGGTTTCTCTGTTGTGTGGATTTTCTGGTGCATAATAAGGGTTGTATTCCGACTGACAGAATCCTCAGAGGAAAGGCCTTTAGAAGAGCTCTCTCCCGTGTGGATTCTCCCATGTTTAGCAAGGTCTGAGCTGTTACTGAAGCTTTTCCCACAGTCCAGGCATTTCTGGGGTTCCTGTCCCACACAAAGGGCCTGATGTGTACCGAGGTGTGATCTCCGAATTAACTTTTCCCCACATTTGACACACTGATTGGGCTGCTCTTTCTTGTGGTTTGTCTGCTGGACTGTTGATTCCTCAGGATCCTTGCCTCCTCCATAGTTAATAGAGTCAGACAATTTCTTCTTGGGGTGGTTTCCAGCCAGCCTCTCTGACTTGCCCTGATTTCCACAGGCTTTTCCTTGTTCCAAGCACTGGGAAAAATTCCCTTCAAAGGCCAACTTTGGTTCCACTTTCCCAGGAACTTCCAGAGTTTGAGTCTCCTCCTTACTCTCACTCGTTCTCTTGTCACCTGCAGGGAGACAGAGTCAATCCAGGCAAGTGTCATTGCGCCTGTGCTGGGGAGAAAGAGTAAGAGTGCAAAGGAAAAATCCAACACAATAAAGTTTCAAAGACTGAGCATCTGTATTCTGCCTCCAGATCCTATAACCAGTAGGAAGGAAAACAGGGAAGGAAACTCCTGGGATGGGTGGAAAGCGCGTGTGACATCTGCTGCCCAATAGTCCTGATCTGGGTGAAATAAGAGTTCTCACCTGGGCAGGTGCCTCTCAGAATCTTCCTTTCCTCACAGGCCTGCAGATCAGGCACCCACGGCTCTTCCCCTTGTTCCAGCTGGGAGATCAGGTCAGGTTTGGGAATGGGCGGCCCTGCTCAGGAAGGGAAGTGAGAGAAGTGCTGGGTGCAGGGAAGAATGTGAAATACTTTTTGTCACAAAGGACATTCCGTGAACTGAACCTGTGCCCAGATGGTGCAAGGGGAACATGGACTCCTAGAACCCAGGAACATGGCCACTGAGTCCCCTTGGGAGAGGCAGTGTCCGGGGAGAGAAGGGGAACTGTCACTCTGGGGGCTTTGCTGACACACAGAGCTCTGGAGCTAGTCCCAAAAAGGGGGATGAAGAGTGATGCTGTTTGTGCCTGAGAAACAACACAGACAGGGCAACACACAGCTTCAGACCCCTTGAAAGCTGCGTGGAGGGGGAGAGTTAGAATATCCAATTGGTTTTGACAGCTGTGCTCTACAGAAGGACGTAGCTGTAAGTCATTCTCACACAGCAGCTGTGATGTATAGGACTTGTTCCTCTCTGTAAGAACATAAGACAGGCCATACTGGGTCAGACCAAAACTCCATCTAGCCCAGTATCCTGTCTGCCGACAGTGGCCTATGCCAGATGCCCCAGAGGGAGGGAACACAACAGGGAATCCTCACGTGATCTCTCCCCTGTCACCCATTTCCAGAAAAACAGAGGCTAGAGACACCATTCCTACCCATCCTGGCTAATAGCCATTAATGGACCTAACCTCCATGAATCTATCTAGCTCTTTTTGCCCTCTATATAGCCCTTACCTGAGCGGGCTTCACCTCCGCCATTTCCCGGCGGGAGGGCGATCTGCAAGGGAAGCGACGTTAATATTCAACCGGGCAGTGAGAGAAGGGGAACTGGGGGGCGGGGAGGGGACTGGTTCACTTCACTCCCAGATTAGCCCCTGGTTTTTCCTTTGCAGACAGATGTTCCCTCCAGGACTAAACCCCCAAGACAACTTTAAAGCCTCCCAGGAAGAGGCACTAAAGCAAATGCCAGAGAAGAGCCGGATGAAGAGAGCCGCTCCCGGGGACCCCCCAACACTGTCCCGAAGGCAGCACGTCCCCCTAACGCGTATCTCTCTCTGCACCTCCCCTGGGTCCCAGGGACTCCTCAGGTGACCAGTGAGTTCCTGACCCACCTTCCCCAGAGTGGGACCTCACTAAAGGGCCACAGATGACAATGACAGGGAGACTGGCTGTTGTGAGAACCCCCGAGTGGTCCCCAGATTGCACTACAGGCCAGTGTCTGAGTGGGGGTGGGGAGGCACTCATTGACTTGGGGGGGAGTGGAGTTTTAAGCAGCTAGAGGCAGGGTTAGGATAAGGGCTGGGGGCAAAATCAGGGAAGGAGGGTTCTAGGAGCAGGGGTTAAGCTCAGGAGTGCAGGCAGACAGAAGTGGGTAACAATTGCTATCTGTGTTTGCAAAAATAGAGGGAGGGAGCAGAGGGACTTTTAATTCCCCCCTCTCAATGGACAGTGAGGCTGTGTCTACACTGGTGCGATCTTGCACAAAAGCGGCCGCTCTTGCACAAAGACATGCTGCCTGTCTACACAGGCCGCGTTTTCTTGTGCAAGTAAACTGACGTTCTAATGTATGAAATCAGGGCTTCTTAAGACAGAACTCTGACGCTCCCGCTCAGGAATAAGCCCTTTTGCACAACTGTTCCTGCGCAAGAGGCCAGTGTAGACCGGCAACATGAATTCCTTGCGCAAGAAACCCCTATGGTTAAAATGGCCATCAGAGCTTTCTTGCGCAAGAGAGCGTCTACACTGGCACAGACGCTCTTGTACAAAAGCACATCTCTTGTGCAAAAGCACATGCCAGCGTAGACGCTCTCTTGTGCAATTACTTTAACACAAGAACTCTTGCGCTAAAGAGTTTTTGCGCAAGATCATGCCAGTGTAGACGTAGCCTGAGTGTCAACCTGGGCTTTCCAGGGCTGGGTTCTTAAAGGCACCCCAATGCCTAATCACCCCAACCCCTCTCTAGCCGCTCTAGCCAACTGAGATGTGCGGGAGACTTGAATCAGTGCAATATTTGATATATGCTCCCCAAGAGACAATAAATCCCTTGTCCATTTATGTGACTGCAATAAAGCCTCAGAGCCATTCACAAATGTGCCTCCTCTGCAGCTGAGAGCCCCAGAATCCGGCTCCCTTCCTTGTAATCCCTTTGGAATATACTTTGGCTTCTTTTAATTCCTTTCCTTTCCTTTTTTTTTTTCTTTTGGAATGTCATTTTCATGACTCCTCCTTTCCTTCTTTATTATCATTGTGCAGAGGCTCATCTTTGACCTATTTCATTTACAGCTTGATAACAAATAGGCATTGAAAATGCCTATGGATAGACTATGTCAGAAATGCAGACATTGGTAGGTAAGTACACTAGAGATGTTAAATGTAGGCTAATTGAATAGTTGAGGAGCCTCATGCATTCTTATCGGTTACTCAGTTGTTCTATAATCCATGCAGGCAGGGCTGGCAGCCAGTGCAATCCGGCCCCACTCCCGAAGAGCCCCATGCTACTCCATGCTGCTGCCTCTGATACAGAGGCAGCAGCCCAAGGTGCTAGGCAGGAACTGGTCTGCAAGGGAAGCCAGTTTAAAAGTAGCTGCCCTCACGACGTCTGCCTGTCACCCCATGCTGCTGCCTCTGATACAGGGATGGCATCAACCACTGTCGGGTGGGGGGGAGGGGGGGAAAGGGGAGTGTCGGAGTCTTGGACCTGGGGTAAGCTTGAACTAAGCCAGGCTGCCTGCCCACTACCTCCTAATACACTTTAAATGCAGAGCCGCAGCAGGGCTAGGTCCTGGATCTGTCACAAGCCAGGCTGCTGACCAGCCTGCTAAAAAATGTATTGGGGGTGGGGGAGAATGTGTGTGGCCCATAGCATTCGCTGATGAGCTTTTGCTTATGGGTTAATTGGTTAATCAACTACACTGGCACATCGCTACAAGGCACCAGGCGGGGTTGTCTGGAAAGGAAGGATTTTTGCTCCTGTCCCACATCACAGCCAAGTGTTTTCTGCTTGGGTGGGTAGAAAAACTAGTTAGATGACCAAAGGAGGCCCCCAGGGTTGTACAGTGGGAGAGGTAGCAACTGGCACCAGAGGTGCCCCCCGTTCTCTGCCCCGGAGCACAGGGCAGGCAAGGCGCAATTAGCACATTAGAAGCATCCAGCGAGCAAGGCAGCGGTCACGGCTCCGGGGCACAACTTGCCAGCCCGGGCCGCCGGGGGAATGGGGAAGCAGGTGCGGGGACGAGCCAGCTGAGAGCTTCCCAGGCCAGGGACTGCTGCTGGCAGCAAAGGAGACGAGCCTGTAAATCCCTCCCTCCCCGCGCTCACAGCCCGGTGTATAGGCAAAAAGTGAAACCTCTCCGTTTTTGTGACGGTCACAGTTTCTGTCATACAAACATGACATTCAGTATAACTGCTCAGGAATTGCTACCTTTGCTGGCTGGTTGCAAATTCAGAGGAACTGTGTTTTTTGGTAGAAAAATCTCTCAATTTGCTACCTCCTGTCTAACGGACTCAGGGGATGCTGGTGTTTTGCCTTGGGCGGGGGCCTTTTGCTCCTGGTCCATGGGTCACAAATTCAGAGGAACTGTGTTTTTTGGTAGAAAAATCTCTCAATTTTGCACCCAAAGTAGCAAATTCTGAGAAGTTAGTGTTTCGGTCGCTGCACCGGCCCCTCTCCAGCCCCCCCCGGCGGCCCCATCCCCCTTGTCCCGCACGGTCCCTGGCCCAGCCTTGCTTCCCCTCCCTCCCCGCCCCCGGGGCAGGCGGCAGCTGCCCCGGGCCCGGGCGGGGAGGCCAACCCCTCCCCCTGCAGCCCGGGGGCACCGGGGCGCCGCTCCCGGGGGGGTCTCTCTTACCTGCCCCCCAAGCGCTGCCCGCCCTGGGGCAGGGGCTGGGGGCGCTGCCCGGGGAGCAGCGGGACGGTCCCTGCGGGAGGTTCCCCCCTCCCGGCTGCAGCCTGCCGGGGCTTGGTCTCTGGCCTGGGGCGGGGGCTCCCCACGTGCCCCCCCCCCCCGGGCGCTGCAGAGAGCGAGTCGCTTCCCGCGGCCGGGACGGAGCCAGCCTGGCCGCTGCTGGGTCCTAGCGTCCAGGGGATCTATGGGGACAGGGGGGGCAGTGTCCATAAGAGCACCAGCCACGCAACCCCCGCCCCGAGACACGCCAGGCGCTAGGACCCAGGGGGCGCCGGGCAGAGCAGCCCCGCTCCCGCAGCCTGGTCCTAGGCAGGGTCTTGCAGGAGCTGCCGGGACTCGGACCGGGGCGCCCCTTGCTCCTTGCAGGACCCGAGCCCTGGCGGTGGGGCGGGGGCTTTCCTCTGCGTCCCAGAGACCCAGTCCCGCCCCCTGGCAGCCCCCCACCCCCGCGAGGGAAGGGGCCCTGAGAGCCAACAAACTTTGAGGAGTGAACAAGGATGTGGGAGGGGCAGTGAAGGGGGGGGGAGCAGGGATGCAGGGGGGAAGGGGCTGGGGGAACACGCAGGAATCGGGGGGGGGAGAATTCTGGGGCTGTGGGGGCAGAGCTGGGACAAGGAGACACAGTCTGAGTGGGGGGGATGAAGGGAGCAAAGTGGCTGTGGGGAGGCTGAAGGGGGGAACTTGGGAGCAAGCGCAGCAAGGAGTCAGTAAATGGAAAAGAGACTTTTGATATTTCCAATTGGCATGTAACCGAGTACCAGAATCCATGGTCAGCCACCGTCCCGCTAATCTTTTCCACCCACATGCAGGTTTTTCCATCCATGCATGGAACAAATTTTGTTATGTGCACCAAGGCATATGTGAATGTGCACTACAAGTGGAAACAAAAAACCTAGCTGTGTTCATCAGCTGGGCAGCATTTGAATCCCCCGTTTGCACAAGTGCACAAGGAACACTGCTGATCAGTTGTTCTTCAGGGATGTCATAGTGTAGTTAATTAACCAATTTTGCTTAATTAACCAATAAGCAAAATCTGATAGGTTAATGCCATAGAGTAGACTATACCTGTTCCCTCCCCCTCCCTCCCTACCAGTAAATTTTTTTAGCTGGCTAGCAGCCTGGTTCAGTCCTCACTTGCGACAGGTCTGGCATCTACCCCCGCTGCAGCTCTGAATTTAAAGGGTATTATGAGCCGGGCAAGATGTCAACCTGGCTCATTTCCAGCTCACGCCAGGTCCAAGAGCTCAGACCCGCCTTAGATGGAGGCTGCTGCCACCCCCGCACTGCGGCCTCGTCATCACAGGCAGCAGCAGAGAACGCCAGGCAGCCAGCCCATGAGGGGAGCTGGTTTTAAAACTGGCTCCCCTCATGGACCAGCTCCTGCCTGGCACCCCACACTGCTGCCTCTGACACTGGCTGCCAGCCCCACCTCCGGGGGCTATAGAACAGTCGACTAACCGACAGGAATTCCTGAGGTTACTCGACTATTCGATTAACCGATATTTAACATCCCCGGCTCATATTCAAGAATTCTGTTGTTACTTTAATCACACTTCAGTGCAACTGCGACGCCCTCCGTGGCCCTTCACTCTGCATCCGTGAGGTGACGCCCCTGGCTCAAGGTGGTCACACCCTGGCAGAAATCGCTGAGCTCCTGGAGTCACTGAGGAAGGCTCAGGGCAGAGCTCAGTGCTCACTAGGGCAACAGGGCTGGGCCTGCAGCCCCACCAAGCGCACGCTCTGCTGCCGGTGGACTGGCTGCTTCCCGGGCAGTACTGGGCCTTGAATCGGAGCCTCCCAGGATGGGGGGGAGAAAGGGAACAGCCCAGAAAATGGGGTGGGTGGGGGGGGGGAGTTGGAGGTGGATTATATCAAACAGAGTCCAGGGAGGGGACGGGGGGAGAGGCTTGGAGTGGGTGAAACTGGCTTCAGTATACAAGGGAGTTTGGAGCAGGAACCCTGCCTCAAGTGGGTAACTGAAGGGAGCGGCTGTCACACGGCCTGCCCGCCCCAGCTACAGCGCTACTGAACGCAGCACAGCCGGCTGCCAAGGATAGGGTGTCTCTGTGTGCCCCTGCCCCAAGTCAGAACCGCTTCCTGGACCCAGATTCCCTCCTGGATGCTCCATGCCAATTCCTTATCAATCCTTATGTGCAGCCACTTGTTTTGGAGGGAAATGGTTGCCCTGGGTTGTTACCCCAGTGCAGGGGCGGAGCTAAATCCTCAAAGGACCAACTTTCTCCTCATGTCGGAGGGTCTGTCTGCACTGGCATCCTGCAAAAACTACCACGTCCAGGGAACACGTCTGCTCTTCCGAAAATTTTTTCGGAAGAGCAGATGGGTTTTTTCAGCAGGCCTGTAAACCTCATTTTACAAGAAAGAAGGGATGTTCTGAAAAGGGGGGGGGGTTCTGACATTTGGCCCAGTGTAGATGGGCCAAATGTCAGGAAAACCTCTTTGGAAAAAAAGAAGCGGAAAAAGCGACGCAAATTGCGGTTCACAATTTGTGTCACTTTTTCCTGAAGAACAGTGTTGTGTAGACATAGTTGTGTAGAAAATCACATTGTTTTCCCCGTTATATCCATTCAACCCCACCTTTTTCTTTTTAATAATTGAACAGTGATGTCAAATCTCAGGTTTTGCTCTTTTCCAGCTTTTTATATACAATCCCCTCTAATTTCAATGATTTCCTCACATGGTTTATTTGCAGTAAATTGTTTTTTGGAGGGAAGCCGTTAGCTCTGAGTCATTTGCTTTGTGGGAGGAGGTGTATGGAAAAAGGGAGGGGGGTCAATCTCCCCCCAGTGACCAACTCCCTCCCCCCCCCATCTCAGAACTGAATTGTTTCTCCTTTTACACCCAGCAACACTGGGTGCTCCTGAAGAACGTGATCAGAGCCAGGCACCGGGTGCTACACCAGCTGCCAACCACAGAGCTGGCCAAACCCTGACAGGCCGTTTCACTGCCCCAAATGGGGCAGAAAAGTGGGATGCTCAAGGGCTGCTCTTGCTTTCTGGCTGTGCTCCCGTTGGCAGGTTCCAAAGTGGGCACAAACTGCTGTCCCGGCCCCTCACTTTCCCCTCCCCACTGTCACCAGCAGCTCAGGCCAAATGGCCCCTGGAAGGGTCACTTCTCCCAGTGCTCAGACACAGCCTCACCCGGGGGCAGGGGGTGGGGAACATGGTGGCTGTTTTGTGCCAGACAGGGCAGAGCTAGGGCACAGGAGGTGAATGGAAAAGCCACATTTGCCATGGAGACTGCCCAGCTCCCACTGAGTCCCCGTTGCTGCCCCCCAACCTCCCTGGTCCCCTCGTGAGCTGCCAGCCACCCACCTCTTACCCACTGCTGCTCCCTCCAGCCACCAAGGGACTCTCCGGCTCCATCCACCTCTCTGCCCCGTCAATGCAGAGTCACCCAGGGCTGCTCACGTCGGTGGCAGGGCTGGGGGGAACCAGCACCAGTTATGTGTTCAGTGCTGATTTTACACACTCCTCACGCGCATTTCTGGGCAATGGCGACCTCTCTGTCGCTGCTCTCCCACAGGGGAGGAGACATTTCGAAATAGCAGCGCCGGAACATCCACACTATCACTGTTGCAAAATTCATCAGCATCATTAACAACCATGGGCTCAACGCCCGTTGGTGTCTAATGCCCGTTGGTGACTGATGCCTCCCTCACTATTTCCTGCCATCTTTCCCTGCCCAGTGCAGAGTGGCTAATTTCTGTAGACTAGCTCTGCACCAATCTACTATAGCATCTCCCCATTCTCTGTGGGGTCTGCCTCTTCTATTTGGACCATCTATTATGCCGAATACCAGGGTCTTAACTTTTCGTTCATTGTTCAGTCTGCAGCTATGCCCGAATAGTTGTAACTTCCGTTGTATAACCTTCTGCAGTAGGTTCTCTTTCGGCTGTATCTTCCTATATAATTCCTCACTGGTGACCTTCTACATCCATCCTATTCTCAGGATCTTCCTATAACAGCTCCTCTCGAATGCCAATATCCTTCTCTTCAAATCTTTCATCATCACCCATGTCTCACATCCGTACAACATGCTGCTAAATACACGTTTTCAAGATGCTCAGCTTTCTTCGTAAGCTAATCACTTTAATTTTCCAGATCTTATCCATCACCTTCAAACTCATTCTTGCTTTCAATATTCTAGTTGCTATTTCCTTCTTACAGTCTAGATCATACGTCATGTTGCTCCCCAGATACGTGAACCTCTCTACGTTCTTTAGTTCGATCCTATCTACACTGATCTTCTTTCCTATTTCCTTATCTCATCGTCTCTTTATTATCTATTTCCTTATTGTCTTCTTTTTATCAAAATTACTATTTCAAAATTAGCGTTCTTCCCCCTGGAAGGCAGAGGTACAGATTTCAAACAAAGCAGCCCTTTATTATGAAATAACAAGTATGGTCATGTTGACATTCTGCTTATACGTTCAAAGTGATGGGAGTTTTTTCGAAACAACTCTCTAGCGTAGACCAGGGCTCAGTGATGATGGGTGCATCTTGGAAGTGTATTGGATTTTCTCAAGAGCCAGGAAGACTTCTTCTGGGCGTAGACTTTGTTCCCCAGAATGCTTGCTAAGGACATGTCTACACTAAGGAGTTTTTTTCGAAATGGCTCCCCTTATTTTAAAATGACAAGTGTCCACGCTGCCCAGCCTGTTATTTCGAAATAGTAACACCTGCTTGTGAAGAGGAATAAGCTTATTTCGAAATAGTTATTTTGGGAGTTATTATATAGAAATAACTTATTTTGAAATTACCAGCTAGTTTAGACATAGCCTGAGCTCTTTCCTCTGTAGTTTGCTGGCTTGATTGCTTTATTTACCTTGTTCTCTTTGGATATGTCTAGACGACAGGGTTTTGTTGACAGAAGTTTTGTTGACAGATACTGTCGACAAAGCTTCTGTCGACAAAGAGTGTCTAGACGACATCCAGTTCTGTCGACAAAGCAAGCCGCTTTGTCAACATGACAGTGTGGACGCAAAGGACAGTGTAGATGCAATAATGCCTTCTATCGACAGAACTCTGTTGATAAAAGGCGTTATTCCTTGTAGAATGAGGTGTACATACGTCGACAAAACTGCTGAGTTTTGTTGACGTTATGTCGACATAACTCAAAGGCAGTGTGGATGCAGGTATAGTTTTGTCGACAAAAGTCCACTTTTGTCGACAAAACCCTGCAGTGTAGACACACCCTGACTGTGTTCAAGCCAGTCAGACTTTCCTTCGGCTAGGGCTGGCTGGGTTTACGCACTGCCTCTCACACGCATCTTAAGAATTTATTTCCAGCATTCATGTGTTACTCTTTGTACACAGCTGACACACAGATCACACAATGATTTTGGGGACCAGCATGTCACCACTTCACATATGACACTGTAGTGCATGTGTCAGACCTGATGAGTTATAGTACAATGGCTTTGGCAGTTGGTATTGAAGGGCTCATGGGACACTTTGGGAATATTTTGGCCCCTGGTGTTTCTGTACAACACCATTCCTCACCCCCCAACACCACCTTCTCTCTTTCCCACCCCGCACCCCACTGGCAGCTGCCTTTTCACCACCGCTGTCAGCAACTGTTTTCCCTCCAACGTCCCATCATCCACCCTCCTGCCCCATGGGCCTGTCCTCTCCATCACCAAACCACCCGTCTTGGAATCTAGTCACTGCACCCTCCTGGCTAATGCTGGGTGGGGTTTGCAATACAACATGGTTCTGAGCTCTGTTCCTTTCTGCAGCCTGGCACAGGGCACAGGTGAGACCGAGGTCAGTCCTGTCTCCCCAACAGCGCCCCCAGGTGTGCTCTGAGGGTGTTGGCAGCCCCGTACACGCCATGGTTCCTGCAGGAACAGAGGGCTGGCAGGGCCTGAGTCAGAGGGTTGGCAAGGCCCATCCCTCCCCTCAAACCTCTTCCTCCATAGCCTCCAGACTTCCCTGCTCTTGGATCCCCCCCACTTCTGCCAGTTCTTACCTTCCTGTCAACCCCCTGGCCTGCACTTGGACGGGACCATCTCTGATGCAGGTGTCACTGTCAGGGACCGTGATGCTCTCCAGACTGATCTGGGACCGGACAGATTACGAGGGGAGCTGCGTTTTTACCCCCCACTCTGTAACCAGTATAGAAATAAGGGCGGAGCGTCCCGGAGAAGGTTTCAGTGAAAGTGAAGAGATGGGACCCGCAAGTCACGCTGTAAAACGAGACCTCGCCCGCCTCGTAGTCCAGGAAAATCCCCACCCGCCTGGGCCTGACACCCTGGGGAAAGGGGGTCGGGGGAAAGGTGCAGGCCTCATATTTCCCATGCCTCAGCCACACTGTCCAGTATCCATTCTCAGGGGTGAGTTTGACCTTCCCCGTCCTGATCACAGGTTCCCTGCAGACCCCCACGGTCCAATTTGTTTTGTCTCCCATCTCCACCTCCCAGTAGAACCTCCCGCCTGTGAAGACGCTTGCGCCCAGGACGACGGGATAGGTACGGAATCTCTCGGGATTGTCGGGTCGATCCTGTTGTCGGTCCTCGTAGGTCACCGTTTTCCCATCCGCAGACAGGACGAGGTTGGCGTGAGCCGTGTCTGGGTCCAGAGTCACGTCCACTGGGGAGAGAGGCACAGAGTCAGGGCCGGGGGTAGGAGCCTGGAACCAATAGGAAATGAACTCACATGACAAGGTATCACTGTGACTTGATGTTCTTTGCCTTCCAAAGGGAGTCAGGAGCTCAGCTAATGCTGGGGGGCCGGGCTGGGCTGGGGGAGGGTCAGGTGAAGGGAAGAGTGCGGCGAGGGAGTGGAAAGGAAGAAAAAAGGGAGAGGTCCAGGCAGCAGCAGCAGGAGGGGTGAGGCAATCACCAAGGAATCAGAGGGGGAGGAAAAATAGGGTCCTGGGGATGGGACAGGACACCTAGGGAGTAGAGGGAGCACCAAATGGGGGAGGGGTAGGTGACCGGGGTGGGAGTCATGGGGAGAAATGGGGGTGGGGTGCAGGGATGGAGGGGGGTGGCGGAGGGTCTGCTGAAGGGTCACCAAGGGGTGGGGAGCCACCAGGCCCTGCACCTCCATCCTCAGCCAGAGGTGACTCTCCAGCAGCAGAGGAGGTTTATTAGTCAACTGGGACACACAATAGAACAGACTTGTCAGCACAGAAGCCAGGAGCAGGGTCAGTACCATTCATCCTGGGGAGAGGGGGGGCCCAGAGCTAAGGGCCCCTGTAGCCCATCTCTGCCCTCCCCCCAAGCCAACGAGACTCATTCAGACACTCTGAAGCGCACCCCAGCGCTGTAGCCTTTGCCCCACTTCCTGGTGTCACACCCCTTCCTAGGCACAGGTTACAGAAAGCAGCAGCCATTGTGCCTGTGGGGACAGGCTATCGCCCCCCCAATTCCCACCCCCATCTAGATTGTGGTGCAGTGCAAAGGGAAACTGAGGCACACACACACACACGGGGTTACCACAGGGCAGCAGAAATCCCATGCAACATCAGAAAGAGAACAGAATGAATGCAACCCCCACTTGAGCCAGGGAGGAGGGGCAGATGCCGCGGGGCTGGGAGGAGTGGAGGGCGGTAGGACTGGCCCAGGCAGAAGAAGGGGACGAGCGCTAGGGAGGCAGAGGGGAGGGCAGGCTGCAGGTTGCCAGAGGTTAAGGGAGGAAGAGAGAAGGTGCCAGAGGCATTTCTGTTCTGGCCCAGCTCTCCCTGCCCCTGCGGTGCTGACAGGCTTCACACACTGGGAGACCCGGGTCTGCCCCTCCCAGCGCATGGGGGGCATTGTGTCCATGTCCCCTTCACCCCATTCCTGGGATGGGGAATGGCAGCCCCAGCTCTCCCCCCTTCATTCAGGCCCTTGGGTAATGGAGCCTCCCAGCCCCGATTCCTGAGTCAGCGTGAAAGTCTCCCCCCCCGGAGAGCTCTGTGCCGCAGGCACATATGTAAGGGGACTGTTACCCCTTACTAAAACTCTGTGGGAGTTTTTTGGTTTGCCAGCTTCAGAAGGGGAAGGGTTCATGAGACTGACAGACCCCAGAGACAATGGAAAGCAGTCAACACTCCAGGTCAGCCTGACTGACAGGTTGTAAGTGGGGATTGTTCTGGCTCTCTCTGAGCAAACAGGGAGCTGAAAGAGCAGAGAGAGCTGTGTGCAGGAGAGGACCTGCAAAGACAGCGAGCTGAAAGAGGAGTACAAGAAGAAGTCCTGCAGCGACAGAACCAGACACAGACAGGCCAAGCAGTGCAGACCTTGTGTTGAGCAGCAGACTGGCTGGGCTCAGAGAGCCAAAAGGAACAGAGAAGCAACACAAGGAGCTGGAACTGGCCAAGCAGCACAGCCTGCAGCTGGATGTGGTGAGCACCTGGGACCTGCAAAGTGTGGGGAAAGGCTCTGGACTGGGAGAGGGGTCTGGCCACTTAGAGATTGAGGCTGTGTGGTCACTGCCAGTGCAAGCGTGTCCAGCCTGCAGCCCCTTGCAGCACATCCAGGGCTTCTAAGGAAGAGACTGTGGACTGTCCTTACACTCTGCAGACTGCTGTGTTGATGTCCCTGTGCTACAGAGCAGGGCTGTGTGTTCTCATTTAACCATTCTCATTGTTTCTTATTCTATTCTCTTTAATCAGTTGATGTTTAATAAATTGTATTTGCTTTGAACCTTATGAAGTAATCACTGGGCCAAGAAGGCCTGCAGTGTAAAGAGAGCACCTCGGAGTGGGGACACCCTAACTCCTGCCCCTAGTGACTACAAGGTCGGGGATTAAGCCCCAGGAAACCTGGGCCCAGCCTTGTTGGGGTTTCAAGGGCTCTGCTACTCAGGAGAGTGGAGGGGGAGCCCTCAGGATCAGGGAGCCGTGGGGTAAAGGAAGTGGGAGCGGGGACTCAGATCCTTTCGCTGGTTCATTTCACCGGGGTGTATAGAAGCCAGGAAAGTTCCCCACAATAGCGGGATCATTCCCCCGCTTACACATACACAGCTGAGCCCCCGGGATCCAGAGCCGGACTCACACCCTCCCAGACTCCACGCAGCTCTCGGCCAAGAGATAGGTGCCAGTGTCCCGAGCGGGGGAGGGGTATTTTGGGGTAGCGCTGAAGACTGTGTACACAGCTGGGCTATGGTGGCAGTGATCTCGGTGCGGCTGGCTCGGCGCAGGGCCCAGAGCCATTAGCCTTGCTCCAGGCCAGTCTGACCCTCATGCTGCTCACACGTGGGGACGCTCACAGGTAGGATGAGACCTGTCCAAGGAGCAATGGGCTCACGCTGCAGCTGGGGAGACTGAGGCTGGAGAGGAGGCGACTTTCAGGGCAGCGACGCTCTGGGCCAGGCTCCAGGGTCACTGGGGATTTGTAAGAACAGGACAAACTCCTATGAGGGATAATGTAGGTCCTGTGACAGTGCAGGGGGCTGGAGGGACAACCTGTGGAGATCCCTGCCTCTCTTTTCCATTCAGGTGCAGATTTTTTTTTTCCATTCAGATGTAGAATAAATTTTGTTATGTGCTCCAAGGCCTGTGCAAATGTGCACCAGCAAAAGAAACAACAAACCTAGCTCTGGGCACCCTGCTAGTCAATGGGGCAGCCGTTGAATCTGTCCTGCGAGGCCGCACAAGCCCCCAGCTTACAGGGAACACTGGTCCCTTCCAGCCCTACACGGCAGTGAATCTAGGTCACAGCTGTTCTGGGGCTGGGGATCTAGGCCAGGAGTAGGCAATAGTTTTTGAAGGAGGTTCACTTCACAAATTTTGCAAGTGGACGCGGGCCGACCTGGAAGGGGCGGGGCTTTGGGCAGAAGGGGGCGGGGTTGAGAGCTACCCTACTGGGAGGTTTCCTTGGCCTGGGGTCCCTGCCCCCTGACTTCTGGCCGGGGGTGGGATCTGGAGCAGAGGGGAGGGTGCTGGGGGCCAGTCTCCTCCCTGAGTTGTCTTAGGTGGAGGCTCGGAGTTCACATAACAGGGCTGGCCGCTCCTGGCCCCTGCTGCTAAGCTGTTGCCCGGCAGGCACGAGCCCTGTGAACAGAAGCAGTCGAAAGGACTCGCGCCTCCGGGGCAGCTCCCAGGCCCCCAGCCAGTGGGGCTGAGCGCAGCGAGTCCTTTTCACTGCTTCTATTAAAAGGGCTCGCGTCTTCCAGGCAATGCGCCAGCGGGCGGGGCCAGGACCGGCCTTGCGGGCCGGATCAAAGCCCCGCTGAGGGGCTCTCGCCCACCCCTGGCTTTGGCGCAGTGTTTGGCACAGAGCTGGGCTGAGCTGTTAGTGACGCTGGCGGCTCAGCATCCCTGCCGGGGCCCGGGCTGGTAGGCGGCTGCCTGTGCCCAGCAGAGCAGGGCGCTACGGGGCTGTGCGGGCAGGACCTGGGTTGGCCCACGTTTCCCTGGGTGGCCCCTTTGCTCAGGTCGCTCGCCCGGGAAATCTGCGAGTCTGCCCAGCACACGACAAGCCCCGGGTGGGTCGGGGGCTGCAGCAGGAGAGCTGCAGGGGCAGGGGTGGTGCCTGCACCGCAGAAGCTCTGGCTCCAGCGTGCCTGGGAGCCCCGCAGTCAGGGGAGGGCCCAGTCACACTGCGCCGGGACCGGCTGTGGGCTAAGCCCTGGGGGAGCTTTGGTGAGACGTCCTGCTTGTTCTGGAGCAGGAGCCCGTGGTGGCTGGTGGCCTCTCCTGGGGCGGGAAGGGGACACTGTGGCCTGGGGTGCAGGGTTGCAGGTGTATGTGGAGCAGGGTGGCAGTCCTGACAGTCCCCCTTGGACACTGCAGCGTGCCTGGGCTGGGGTGCACGCAGCCCCGGAGCTGCCCAGCCCCTCCCAGCACAGGCCAGCACGCCCACAGCCAGGCAGCAGGCGGGGAACGAAGGCGCACACGGCTCAGCCAGCCCCGTGAGGCGGGGACGCGGCTGCCCTGTGGGTGCCGTCTGTCCTTGCAGATCCGGGGAGTGTCCCAAGCTGGTGCTAAATCCCATCTACCCGTCGGTAGATACAGGGCCCGCCTCCCCCAGAGCGGGGTCCCTGGACAGCACCTCTCTGGGCAGGAGACGTGAGAGGGCAAGCGACAAGGAGTCCTGTGGCGCCTTATTGACTAACAGATGTATTGGAGCATGACCTTTCGTGGGCAGAGACCCGCTTCGTCAGATGCGCCCTGCTCCACATGCACCATATTCGCCAGATGCATCTGACGAAGCGGGTCTCTGCCCATGAAAGCTCACTCTCCAGTACATCTGTTAGTCGATAAGGCGCCACAGGACTCCTTGCCGCTTTTGCAGATCCAGACTAACATAGCTACGCCTCTGGGAAGGAAAACATTAACGGGGGCCTGATGCTACCGCTGAGCCACCCAATACCAGTGAACGACCGTCCCACAGAGCCCAGGTACCACCCTGCGACGGTGCCATCGGGGGCAGCATTTCCTCACGTCAGGCATCACCCCTTTCCCTGCAGCACATCCGGGGTGGCGCTGGTCGCTTTCCATCGCTCCTCGCAGGGCACTGCTGTTTCCAGCCTGTTGGCTGTCACAGGAGAGTGCTCCATGCAGGGAAGGGAGCCGAGCTCCCGGGGAGGGCTAAGATACCGGCGGGGTGTACAGTACCTGCACAGAGCTGGGCGCGTCTCCACCCTGCAACCAAACACAGAGAGGGGTGAGACTGCCCTGAGCACAGACACGCTGAGCAGGAGACAGGGTCACACTAGGGTGCGGGGGGAGGAAGGAACTTACTGAGCTCCGCCTGGAGTTTGTCTGAAAGCAAAGCACAGAGACAGGAGTCAGTGCCACCAGCCCACACGCCCCCGCCGACAGAGGGTGGCAAAGAGGGCAATTGGCCAGGGGCCCGAGTGATTTAAAAGGGCCTGGTGTTTTCCTCCCACCGGCTGGGAGACCTGGGCCCTTTTAAATTCTCCGGGCGGGCTGCAGGGCTCCTCCTGAGTCTCAGCGCCCATCAGGCACTGCTGAGCAGCTCCACGGGGCGGGCACCTGCCAGACAGACTGGGGGAGGAGGGGCCCAGGGCAGCCCATAGGGAGTCAAGCCAGCAGCCCCAGCGGGTGGGGAGGCAGAGCTGAGGCTGGGGGGTGGGAGGAGCCAGCCAGCATGTGAGTAAGCAGGGAGAGCCAGCAAGGAATGGAGTGGGAGGAGAGGGACTGCTGGGGAGCAGCTCTCTACAGAGCACCAGGAACGGGACTGCAGGGAGCAAGAGCTAAGGGGGGGACAGAGGAACCAGGATGGGAAGGGAAAAGAGCCGGGGGAGGGGGGGAAGGGGTGGTAGAGGAGAGGAGCCAAATAAGGGGTGGGGACACAGGACCACTGGGGGCACATGGGGGCAGAGAGCTGGGAGACAGAACTGGGCTGGGGGGCAGATGGAGAAGGAACTGAGTGGGGGGGGGGACAGGACTGTAGGGAGGCAGAGCTGGGCCAGTGGAATCTGCCATGTGGGAGATGGGGCTATGGCCAGTCAGGTGGTTCTTTGATTGAGGGGTGGCACTTGGGGTTCCTCTCAGTGGGGGAGGGGTTTGTGGCTCTCTCCCAGGGAAGGGGCCAGTTCCCCACTGATTGTGCTGTCCTGGAATCCCTGTCTGTGGCCTCAGGCCATTGTAAAGTTATTGTAAGGAGGAGTCTCGTTAAGCTCTGAGGCGAGAACAGAAAGCCATGGGCTCTAATCACAGTCAGGTTAAAGATTTCAAAGCAGGTTGGGCAGGCACCTGTCAGGGAGGGTCTAGAGAAAACATGGTCCTGCCAGGAGAGCAGATTCTGGATTCAATGTCCTCTCAAGGTCCCTTCCAGCCCTGCAATTCTATGACTGTCCTGCAGAAGAGGAGTGAATCAGAAAGATCGTAAATCAAGGAAGTGTAAAATCTTGAGACTCAGCCTGGCCCTGGAGGCTACGTCGGCAGCCACAACCTGGAATCAGCAAGGGTGCGTCTACAGGCAGCAGCCTTATTTCAGAATAACGGCCGATATTCCAAAATAACACGAGCGTCTGCGCAGCCATTCGGTTACTTCAAAATACATTCGAAATAACGGGGGGCTTATTCCGACTTCTGTAAGCCTCGCTCCACGAGGATAACGCCTCTTCTGAAATAGCTATTTTGAAATAGCGGTAGGTCGTGTGGACGCTCCACTGCGGCTATGCCGAAATAGCTCCTCCCCAGTGCTCCCGGGGATCTGAATCGAGATAGCGCGTCTACATTAGGGAAACCTGCCTCGGACTCATTTTGAGGCTTCCCTGCAGTGTAGATGTGCTATTTCGAAATAAGCTATTTCGCCAAAAAAAATTCCGAAACAGCTTATTTTGAACTAACCGTGCAGTGTAGACCTAGCAAAAGAGAAGAAACACAGGAACCCTCTCCCACACTTGGCCTGGTGCAAGGGTTTATTAGAGCCAAACAGGCACCCTTCAGCAAATGGAAAATACTAACTCGATGGAGCCAGGAGAAAGGAGCATACAGGCCGCTGATGGGGGCGGGGAGCAAAGGGGCAGTGGCATTGGAACACGGCTATTTTAAAGCGTTTATGAAAACCGAGTGTGATTCTTGGTTGAGGGGAGCAAGGCTGCACACTGCACTTGGTGGGATTCCTGCCTTTCTGCAAGGGGGGCATTTCTGAAAACCACGTCCCCTGCAGCTCCCGTTTCAGGGTCATGCTCTAGACATCAGCGGGCAGAACAGAAGCCTCCTGATTTTGGTGAAAACTGGAAAACTTTAAACCCTCGATTTCCAGTCAAATCACAGGGTAACGATCCTACCGGATACCGGAGAGAAGGGGGGGGCGGTGATCTCATGGGTTCGGGCAGGGTTAGATTAGTGGGGTGCTCATTCCAACCCTGCCACCCTTCAGCCTCTACACACCCCAGGGTCAGAGCCCCATTGATCAGGGTGAAAATCAGAAGCATGGAAATGGCAGGTTTTAGAGGAATGTGGTTTTCCAGTTTTCACCCGACTGAACATGGAGCTGCCCGGAATGGAGGGTGGGATGGGGTGAAGGACCGTCCTGACTGCAGTGGGGCTCAGGGTTCATTTGGGGGGTAGAGCTCCACCTAGAGGAGTAACCAAGCGTGTCCCCCTCTCTGTGCAGGCCCGTGCGCAGGGATTTCTGTGCGGAGGTGTGGGGGGTACTTTTTTTTGTAAATATGGACCACAAGGGTCTTAATGCACCCCCCATGGTCCCTCAAGTAAGTGGGGAAATCAGCCCCAGTCTTGCCCCAACCGGCCAGAGCATGGGCGAATATAGGGGGTGCTCTGGCACCCTTCACCTGCCCCTGCTGTGTTCTGGCAGTGCCGTGAGGGCATCGCACAGACACAGAGGAGCTGCCAGACTCTGCCCAAAGAGCTCCCACTCTGACCAGACAAGACAGGCACTGGGGTAGGACGCACAAGCGGAGCTGGTGAAGGGATGGTGCAAATGGCGGGTCAGTGCCACCGCTGAACAGTCACCCTGCGCTGTGCGGGGGGAGGGGATGAGCTGCATGGAAGGGCGGGGAGCAGGGAGGAGGAGGGGAGCGAGATAAGTTGGGGACACTGGGAGGAGGTTGGAGCCGGCACAAACAGGGCACAATGACACTGTCGCAAGCAACATGAGGATAGAGTCGGCCGCTCTCCGGATCCCTGACCACCCTCTGCCTGGCAGGGTTGCGCTGGGAGGGGTGACAAGTCCTGCAGCCAGCTCACTGCAGGGTCCCAATGCTGGCCACACCGGCAGCAGAGTGAGCCCAAACCTGCTCCCTCCCTGGTCGTGTGGGAGCAACAAGCCCCCTGTGCGAGGAGCGGAGTCTTGTCTGTTCATTCCGTGTCCTGAGGGCGAGGGGGAAGGCGCCGCGTTTCTGCGTGCACTGCGCCAGGCAGACTGTTCCTAGGGAGAGCTCTCGATACCTGCCCCCGAGAGGTCTGTGAGGCTGGGTGTAAAGTTTAGGACACTCCCCACCCCCTTACCCCACACAGCCCTTTGCAAGGAACAAAGGGACCTCACCTTTCTCTGCCTGATGTGCCGCTGGAAGTGAACAGCAGGAGAAGGGGGTTACAAGGCAGCAGACTTCACTATTGCAAACACAGGGCAAGATTTCTATTGGTGGCCCTGCCTCGCCACTCCCACTGCCAACACTGTACCGAGACACAATGCCCAGTGCAGGTAAAATGCTGAGTAAATGGCTCTTTCCCTTTTGGCTTAGACAAGCAAGCCCCTTCCCCCCCCTACTTAATGGTGTGTCTGCCTGTCTGCAATGGGATAACTTTTGAAAACTACGAATTACACCGTTTCAGGGCACGTTCTAGGCACCAATGGGTAGCAACCTCCTGCTCTGGGTGAAAACGGGAAATCTGTCATCGCCTGAAGGGAGCCGGCGTGACAGTCACAAAAACGGAGAGGTTTCACTTTTTGCCTATACACCGGCAGGGCCACCTGCAAGTTTCTCGTTGCGCTGTGGACCTAACCCTAGGGTAGACACAGGACCGGCTCCTCTTTGCATCTGAGCAGTCACTGCTTCGCCCGTCCGCAGCTCCTATGTACCACGAGGGGAGGAGGGGCAGATGCACCGACTGGAGCCCAGAATGTGGCTCTATCCACCGGCAACTTCATGTTCTGTGTTTTGGTGCTTGCAGCCACGGGACATAGGACAGCGCATGGCCTGGCCCTGCTGCCTGAGCCGCACGCAGCCCTTCACACGGGGCCGTGCTGATCCTCAAGGAGCACTCCGCTGGGATCCCCAATGAGACTGGAAGGGCGGCAACCATCGGACAATTCTCAGTTCAAGCATGAAGCCACAATTCACTCAGCTCCCTCTTCACCCGTCGCCACCGTTCCAAACCCTGCCCGCCATGACACCCAAGCCCCTCAAGCCCTACGCCTCCATTTCGTTGTAAAATCTGCTCCCCCGCCCCCGGTCGGCAGCATCCTCCCTTCTGGTTACTTTACCTTTCAGCCTGTGTTGCCTCCTGGAGCAGAAGGCCAAGGCAATGAGAACACCCAGCATCACACCCAGGATCCCGCCCAGAGCCAGCATCCAGGGGGAGAACCACGGGTAAAAGAGATCTGCAAGGAAAAGCGTCATTGGCTTGAACGTAAGAACGGCCAGACTGAGTGTCACATTACCGAATTTGAGGGAAGCAGCCAGATCGCTGCTGCACCCAGAAAATGGTATAAAAGGGGGCCATGTGGGTGCTGAATAGAAGCTTATTATCTGATAATCCTATGTAAGCTGTTCATGTGTTCGTATAATGTCTGTGTGTGGAGTTAGGAATCTGTAGTCTGTGTGGATACTGAATATTTCTCTGCATGTGGTTGAGCAGTGGGCAGAGCCCGGCCTATTGACATGCTAATTAGCGAGGCCCTGTGGGACAATGACACTCAATGGGCCAAGGACACACCTAAAGAATGAGGGCTGATACCTAGAGGCTGCCAGCAGGCAACAGAGGAATAAGGTGGACCAGGTGACCTGCTATAGCCAAGAAGAGACCAGGAAGGAGGGATAAATAGGCCATGTGGTGGTCTCCATCTTTGTTCTCAGCTCAGCACTTCATCCCAGAGGCAGCAGTGCAGGGATCGAAGAGCCAGGAAGAACTGTGAACCCATCCTGATCCTAGGATGTGCAACAAGAACTTTTAAACCAGCAGCTGTAACATCTCTGCTAGAGCCTGCATCGAGAACTGGGAGATTCGATGCATGTAATGTATGATTCTTTAGCAACCTGACTCTCATGCTTTTCTTTCTTGTGATAATAAACCTTTAGTTGTTACATGCTAAAGGATTGGCCCAGCATGTGGGTAAGGTCCAGAAGGTAAATTGACCAGGGATCTGTGGCTAGTGTCTTGGAACCGGACAGAACTTGTTCGGGGTAGGTGGGATTGGGTGCTAAGACCCCCCACCTGTGTATGAGGCCCGGGGCCATCTGGGGCACAGATATTGCTGGGGTGTCGGAGGGGTTTTGCTCATGAGGCTTCAGGCAGGCTGCTGAAGCGCTCTGTGGGACTGGTTTGTGGCCTGTTTGGAGAGGTCACCAGTCTGGGGAGTGTAAGGAGCCCCGAAGTTTAAGGGCTCCGGGGCCAGGAGGGGGGCAGAAGAGTTTCCCTGGTGTTGCCCAGAGTGGCCACCAGGGAAAGCTGGGGAGGGCTAGCCTCCCACTAATTCGAATCAATTGGCCACACAGCCCTTAATTCAAACTACTTAATTCGAACTAGGTGTTAGTCCTCGTACAATGAGGTTTACCTAGTTCGAATTAAGCGCTCCGCTAGTTCGAATTAAGTTCGAACTAGCGGTTTGCATGTGTAGCGCCTATCAAAGTTAATTCGAACTAACGTCTGTTAGTTCGAATTAACTTTGTAGTGTAGACATACCCTTCCATTTTATATGCATAGCTGGGATTATGGTTTCCAATGTGCATGTAGCAACATTGGATTTCATCCGATATTTTGTTGCCAGTTTTTGTGAGAGCCCTTTATAACTCTTCACAGTCTGCAATGGATTTAAATCAGGGGTGGGGAACCTTTTTTGAGGCAGGGGCCACTGACTCACAGGAAAAAAAAAATCAGTCAGAGGCCGCACGCAAGTGAGAAGCAAAAAACAAACAAAACACGAACCTTCGCTGATGTGGCCCCTGACTGAGAAGGAGAAAGACTCTCCCCACATTCCCCTCCCGCACCAGAAACTAGGGGGGCCTAGGCTGGTAGAGTCTGTGTGTTCCAGCCCTGCAGGAGGTGGGGGGTGCGTGTGGAGTGTCAGTGTGGGTTTCACAGTGTGTGTGGGGGGGAGGGGTTCTGTGCTTCAGGGGCTAGATCCAGCCTCCGGGACTGAGGTTCCCCACCCCTGACTTAAATAAGGGAACCAAAATGTCTGAGTAGTTGTGAAGCCAGACCGGGAGGGGGGGGTGGTGGTAAAGTGGGACACGAAGAGGCGGGGAATCTACAGCCCCCCCAGCCAGATCCAGCCCATGGGCCAGGTCTCTGTGTTTACCCCTTTTCCAGATCATTTATGAATAGGTTGAATAGGATTGGCCCGGTATGGACCCCTGCAGGACACCACTAGCTACCTCTCTCCATTCTGAAAACTGACCATTCATTCCTACCCTTTCTTTCCTGTCTTTATCAGTTCCTGATCCATGGAAGGACCTTCCCTCTAATCCTATGACAGCTTCCTTTACTGTAGAGCAGGGGTGGGGAAACTTTTTTGGGTCGGAGGCCGCTGACCCACAGAAAAATCAGTTGGGAACCACATACAAGCGAGAAACCGAACCTGCCCACAGCATTTGGGGTCATGTGCCCCCTTGTGCCCTCTTATGCATTGCCCTGGTATAAACCTCCCACTTCAGAGGGACCTAGATCCTGGTCTCCAGCCCAAGTCAAGGGTACACCACAATTTAACAGCAGTGGCCACCACCAGAGGGCTTTGAATTATAGCGTAGACCTCTCCAAAGCTACTCGGGACTTTCCAGGACCTGCTCAGCTCTTGGAAGGCGCAGGCCAATGAACAGGAGACACACTGATAAATACTCTCCGCCCATGTCAGCAGCATCTCAGGCTGCCCACACGTGGCATAGACGGGCACTGACCTGTTATGAAAATCGCCGACTCTCTCTCCTGGTTGACTCGGGGGTTCCTAACACAGCAGGACACTTTCTGGTTGGACTCTTCTGTTATAACCATGGCAATCTCTGCTCGAAACAGGCCGCCGGCCTCCGGAGTTATTTTTTCAGAGGCCGTGGGTAAGGGCTGTCCCTGGAGATCTCTCCACAGCACCTGGGGCTCTGGGTACCATCCGGATGATCGACACACCACCCGGATCCCTCCGTCCTGACGTCCCTCCACAGAGATGTCAGGAGCAGAGCCCAGACCTACAGATGAAATAAATGAACGTGTGAAAATCCTACAGTGCCCAGTGATGAGCCAAAGTCTTTATTACACTGTCAACAAAAGCCATTTCTGAATAAATTACTATAGGGTTGAACCTCTCCAGTCTGGCACTCTTTAGTCTGGCAACATCCATGGCCCTGCATGATTTCAGTTAGTCAGATGCCCACTTGTCATGGGTGTGGCCAAGTTTCCCCGTGGTCCCGTAAAGTTTGTTTGCAGCCACCAGTCCAGCTCTCAGGGTTCTGTGCTGTTACTTAGCTCTAATTTACCCCTAAATGTCTCTAAGAGCTCAGTAAGCAGTGGGAGTGCTGGCAATGCCGCTAGACAATAGTTACCTACTGTGGTTTGGCATCTCACTCCAATTATCCCATTGAAGACGTCAAAGCATCAGAACACGTTACTGACCTGCCACCTGTAGTTCCAATAATGCTTCCTCAAAAAAGACCTGGGACTCAAAAAGACAATTGTACTTCCCATCGTCGGAGGGTCGGACGTCGCGTATCCTGAGGGAAACTCTCCCACTGGCCATGTCATCTTTCAAGAGCTCAGTCCTTCCCCGATATTCCGGGATCTGATCCCCGTACTGATCCTGCCCGTCGCGGTACAGGTGCACGACTGCAGAGAACAGGGACCGGTACCATCTCACCTCCATGTTCTCAGCGCTCATCCGGGGGGAGAGGTGGCAGGGCAGGACGGCCTCCCCACCTAGGGGGGCAGTGACTGGGCGGTCAGGTCCCGTCACTCTGAACTGTGCTGTGAAATGTACAATGCAAACTGAAAGTGAAATCGGTGAGGGGCTGGACGGCAGCATTAACTCACCAGTTGGACACCCAGCAAGAGAGAGCCCTGTGTGAGAACTGAACACCCCAGCCCCATGCAGTGCCCTGGACAAGTCTAGGAGTGCAGAGTCACAGGCTTGGGGGAGGGGAGCCTTGGACCTCCTCTGTGGTCTGCTCCAGGAATGCTCCCTTTGGTCTCAGGCCTCCAGCCACCACCTCTCTCTGGGCAGGGATCCACGGCCCTCTCCCTCCACACTGGGATTTCAGGCTTGGAGCCTCAATGCAATTCACTGGGGTTCCCACAGGAGGCCCGAGCAAAGACCAGCACCTGCACTTTGCTTTCCTTCCCAGCACTATGAGCAGACTGTGCCAGCGGCTACCGGTGACCAACAGGCTCTTCCAAAGCAGAGAACACTGAAGGACAAAAGCCTGGCAGAGGACAGTTACCATAAACCAATAAGAGGTCTGAACACGTTACACATTATCCAAAGGATTCTCCTCTGGCACACGTGACTCACTGGTGGTAGGGCCCCAAGTCATAGAATCATAGAATCCCAGGGCTGGAAGAGACCTCAGGAGTCATCGAGTCCAGCCCCTGCCCAAAGCAGGACCAACCCCAACTCAATCATCCCAGCCAGGGCTTTGGCTTCAAAACCTCTAGGGATGGAGTTTCCATCTCCTCCTTAGGGAACCCATCCCAGTGCTTCCCCACCCTCCTAGGGAAATAGTTTTTCCTAATATACAACCTAGACCTCTCCCAATGCAACTTGAGACCATTGCTCCTTGTTCTGCCATCTGTCACTACTGAGAACAGCCTCTCTCCAGCCTCTTTGGAACCTCCCTTCAGGGAGTTGAAGGCTGCTATCAAATCCCCCCTCACTCTTCTCTTCTGCAGACTAAACAAACCCAAATCCCTCCACCCAAAACTCTGAGTGGCTCTTCATAAGTCATGTGCTCCAGCCCCTTCATCACTGTTACTGCCCTCCGTTGGACTTTCTCCAGTGCATCCATATCCCAATGTAATGGGGGTCCCAAAATTGGATGCAATACACATATGCATTGAGGTGCGTGTGTGTGTGTTAGAGAGGGTTACAAAATGTGTATTGGGGGCACGTATGTGCATGTGAGAGAGAGTCAGTGTGCGTCCTTCTGCACCCTCCCTCTTGCCCAACCCCCACCTCAAGCCTGCTCCCATCAGAGAAAAGGGGACCAGCCAGGGCTGCAGGACAGATGCAGCATCCACGCCTGGGAAGGCCACACAAAGGTAGCAAACGTGGTCACTGGAGACCTCTGCAGTTTCTCCGTGTTGCCTGAAGAGCGAGGACCTGGGCGGAGTGGAGGAGTGGAGGGGACAAGGCAGTGGGGTGGGAGGATGGTAATAGGCAGCCGTAGCAATAGCAGCAAACCCAGCAAGGAGGCCGGAGCACCTACCTGACCCCAGCCTGGGAGCCTGCAGAGCGAGGCAGAGCGTGAGGTAGCCGGGCAGAGCGAGGCTCTCCGAGGAGCGGCGGGAGCATGAGGGAACCTTCCCCGTCATGTCGCTGGGCCTGGGAACAGGAGAAAGAAGGAGTTGGAGGGCGAGGGAGTGGCAGGCAGTAATGGCCCTGCAGGAGCTAACAACCCTCGTTGCTGCCTGGCCTACCCCAAAGGGAAGGGATCCCCCAGCAGCCCTGGTCTGCCCTGGCTCTGAGCAGGGTTAGCGGTTGCCGTGTATGTGGAGCTGTCTGGTTTAATTAGACTGTTAGAAACTCTCAGGGCATCACCCTAACGTCATCCAGAATGAGGGCAACTTACTGAGCTGAAGACACAATGACTAGCCGGCCCTTGGCCCGACCCAGAACATCCCACTACCAACGTTGTTGCCCATCCACTACTCAGTGGAGACCGTGTGATGCAAGTGAACGCACTGCCAGACCCTGCGCCTGCCCGACCCAGCAGCCGCCCGCTTCTCAGAGCGGAGCACTCTGGGTTTACAGCAAGGTTTGGTACACCTGGGCTCACGGGAAAGGTGGGAAATGACCTACTGTTTTTACTGGGGAGGAAACCCCCGCCCCCCCGAAGCAACACAAGCCGGGGCATTTCTGGGGGCCTGGCACAGGGAGGCAGCAGGGTTTGAGCCGTGCAGGAGGATCCGGAGTGGCCAGGCAGCCAGCTCCATTCCACTGCGCCCTCTTTCCTGGGCTGCTTTCCTGGGGCCCCTTATCCTGCCCCAGCAGCAGCGAGGAGGCGTTGCCTTTCCTGGAAGAGCAGGGTCCGGGATCAGGCTGGTTGCGGGGCTGCCAGGCCCAGCTGTGCCAGGTGCTGCTAGACAAGGCGCAGTGGTGGCAGCGGTGGCATCCCTCGCCCACAGCATGAGCCCCCCACCGTGTGATCCACGAGACAGGTGGTTGTGCGTGTGGGGGAGGAAGGGCGGGGGGGTTTCCCTCTGCCTACCCCCCAGTGGGAGGGAGTGACAAAAAGCTGCCCCCAAAATGTCTCCTGCCCCCCCCCCAAACTCTCCGCCCACCACCCTGCCCAGCAATTAATCAGCCCCCGGCCCCGCGACCCACAAGCTGCTGGGGCCCTCCATTTTGCACCCTCCCAGCCTCACCGCTGCTGCTTCCCGGGGGCGCTGCCCAGGGCTCCGCAAGGAGGGGCAGGAACCAGCTGCTGCCCGCGCCCGGCTGGCTGTCAGACTGCGCTATTTCAGGAGCCCCCTGCGCATGCGCACTAGCTCTGCTGCTGACTCTGCGCTCTGCGCAGCCCGGTCCATGGAAAAGTTTTTGCTGCCTGGTTTTAAAGGGGAGGGGGGGGGGGGGAAACAGGGAGGGACGGGGCCACACAGAGCAGGGGGGTGAAAATTAGCCGGGCGAGGGGTGAAGTGGCTGCGGGCTGAGTTAGGATCGGTGCTGCGGCAAATTCAGGGAGGGACAGCTGGTAAATTTCCCAACACACACAGGGGGGGCCGTGGTAGGGGGGGGGGCTTCTTAAATTTGCTTAAACCTGTTTTTTTTTTATAATTCACGCCAATCAGAGGCCTTGAGCATGCTCAGTAGGGCTGCACATGCCCCCTGCGCTGCTCCCTTCCCTTACCAATGTAGAAGTTTTTGCTGAGTACAGTTTACAAGGGGTTAACACCGTGGCAGAAGGGGGCTACAGAGAGGACATGAAGTCTCATCACATTTCTCACCTTCGTGTTGTCTGCTGCCCCTGACTCCCCGACTTGCCCGCCCGCCACTGTCACCCCTTTGCATTGTCGCTTTGCTCCTTTGCAAATGTTCCTTCTGTTACCTGGTTTACTCTGTGCAATGCACGTCATTGAACGATGTGTTTTGTTTTACCAGCTACTGCTCAAAAACACTGGAGTCAATAGCAATTCTTTGCTACCTTTTATTCTTAGTGTTATAGCCCTGCCTTCTGGAGGGGATAATATCCAGGCAGGCAGACTAATTAAAAACCTTCCCCCTGCCCCCCTCCCCACTTGAACCAAAGCAGATCAGCAGACAAGAAGACCAACCTAACCCCTCCCCCTCCCCCTCCCAAAACTCTCCAAGCCTCATGCGCATCACTCCATTCCTATACAGAATGGAGAACAGAAAGTCCAACACCAGAACTGCACTGAACTCTGGGACAGAAAGCAGGGAAGCACGGCCTGATGGGAAATCCCTGCTCCAGATGCTAATGACCCCTCATCTGCCTACGCCCAGATCACTAATTATCAGGCCAATTCTAGGAAAAAGTCCTCTATGGGATCCAAAATACTGAGGCTGCTTAATTGAATTATAAGGCCCCTCTAAGGCAGGGATGTAGAGTGTACGGCCCACAGGCTAGGATGCTCTGAACTCTCTCCCTCCCCTTGCTAGAGCTGTAACAAGGGTGGCGCAAAATTAAATTTTACAGTAAATTTACAGCAAAATTAAAAATTGGAAAGTTAAAATATTATTTCATTTATATCTTTACTATCATTTATATCTTTACTAAAGGGTAGGTCCACTGGTCAGTGAGGAGGGAGAAACAGTAACAGGAAACTTGGAAATGGCAGAGATTCTTAATGACTCCTTTGTTTCGGTCTTCACTGAGAAGTCTGAAGGAATGCCTAACAGAGGGAATGCTAGTGGGAAGGGGCGAGGTTTAGAAGATACAATTAAAAAAGAACAAGTTAAAAATCTAGAAAAGTTAGATGCCTGCAAGTCACCAGGGCCTGATGAAATGCATCCTAGAATACTCAAGGAGCTGATAGAGGAGGTATCTGAGCCTCTAGCTATCATCTTTGGAAAATCATGGGAGACAGGAGAGATTCCAGAAGACTGGAAAAGGGCAAATATAGTGCCCATTTATAAAAAGGGAAATAAGAACAACCCAGGAAACTACAGACCAGTTAGTTTAACTTCTGTGCCAGGGAAGATAATGGAGCAGGTAATTAAGGAAATCATCTGTAAACACTTGGGAGGTGGCAAGGTGATAGGGAAAAGCCAGCATGGATTTGTAAAGAACAAATTGTGTCAAACCAATCTGATAGCTTTCTTTGATAGGATAAGGAGTCTTGTGGATAAGGGAGAAGCGGTTGATGTGGTATTCCTAGACTTTAGTAAGGCGTTTGATATGGTCTCGCATGATATTCATATAAATAAACTAGGCAAATACAACTTAGTTGGGGCTACTATAAGGTGGGTGCATAACTGGCTGGATAATCTTACTCAGAGAGTAGTTATTAATGGTTCACAATCCCGTTGGAAAGGTATAACAAGGGGGGTTCCATGGGGTCTGGTTTGGGACCAGCTCTCACCCTTCTCCTGTACCCTATGTCCCAAAGTGGCCCTGAATCTCCACCACCCCAAGCCCGCTCCTGCACCCTAACATCCTGCCTAGACCCCTCCACACCCACTCCAGCCTGCTCCCCAGTGGTCACCTACAGTTCACTGAACCCCTTGTTTTTTACCAAACCCCAGAGCCGAGGGTACCACAAAATCTGTTATCAACCCTGAGCCCCAGAAGAGTGAATCTGGGAAGCACTTAGCCAGGAGTGGGGAACCTCAGGCCCAGGGTCTGGGTGTAGCCCCGGCTTGCCTAAATCCAGCCCCCAAGGCTCACGGTCTCCCCCCAGCATTGTGGAGCCCATGCTGGCACTCAGGCCACCCCCCTCCCCCAACACCCCACAACAGGGCTGGAGCATACAAAATATTCCCACACTATGGGTGCGCCCTTCTCATCTCTGTCTGACAAAAGCCAAGTTGGCACATTCCATGGGTAATGGAACATAGAACCAAATTGGAATGTATAACGGTAACCTATCCACATTGCCAAACTTGGGCATATCATATGAGTGGGGGAAACCAAACGATGGCTCTGTATCTATGCAGAAGGTGAAATGCTTGTTTTTGAAAACATCTTGGAACCAAAAGCAAACTTTAGACATCAGCTGAAAATAATAAAGATTTTAAAAATAGATAATTTTTTCTGTGTGTCTGTGCCCCGGAAAGTCTCATCTATGCACCTCTCAGCCTTCCTTAGCGCCTCCAATTCAGCCACCCTGGTCTCCAAAGCCCATTCAAGGCCCCTGAAGGCCAGGAGCTCCGTGCACCTGTGTATAGGGCAGGTAATCAGACGTGCTATATTGGCTGCAATGAGTAGGCTAGCCTCCGCTCTTGGTGATGGGCTTCTTCCTGCAGTCTCATTGTATTCCTAGGGCTTATCCTTTTTGAATTTTTTTTTTAATCAGGTTGCTTTGGTTTTATTTTAAAGATGTTTAAATACTGTTAAGTGTTCAGTGTATCTAGCCCCTCTAAGGCTATGGCTACACTGCAGAGTTTTTGTGCAAAAACTTGTGGAGCATCCACACCTCAAGCGCGTTTTTGCGTAAGAACATGTACAGTGAATCGACAGAACAGAGGGGTTTTGCGGTGTAGGTCTTCCTCTTTCTACGAGGAATAAGCCTTTTTACACAAGAGCTTTTGCGCAAAAAGGTGTGTGTGGATGGGAAACAGGGTATTTTGTGCAAAAACAGCCTATCAGAAGAAGCACAGGTGCCCTGGTGGCCATTCTGTTAATGGCAATCAGAGCTTTCTTGTGAGTGAGCATCCATGCAGTCTGGACGCTCTCTTGCGCAAAAGCGCATCACTTTTGCGTAAGAAGTTTTTGCAGAAAATCTACACTACACAGGAGAACTCGGGAGCCTGCTGCAATTGCAAATGTGAATTTCTGACATTTAAAAGGTAGTGTCATAAAATGTAAGTGCGATTGTGTTTGTGTGTGTGATTTAGTTCTTATCATTCCTAATGTGCTGCTGTAGCATCTGCAGCTTGACATAGACAATGAGGCTGTGTCTCGACTGGCAAATTTTTCCACAAAATCATCTGCTTTTGCGGAAAAACTTGCCAGCTGTCTACACTGGCTGCTTGAATTTCTGCAAAAGCACTGACGATCTCATGTAAGATTGTCAGTGCTTTTGCGGAAAAACTATGCTGCTCCCTTTCAGTCAAAAGTCTTTTTCCAAAAGACTTTTGCGCAAAAGGGCAGTGTAGACAGCAGAGATTTCTTTTCCGCAAAAAAGCCCCGATCGCGAAAATGGCAATCGGTGCTTTTTTGCAGAAAAGCGCGTCTAGATTGGCCACAGACGCTTTTCCACAAAAAGTGCTTTTGCGGAAAAGCGTCCTGCCAATCTAGACGCGATTTTCCGAAAATGCTTTTAACGGAAAACTTTTCCGTTAAAAGTATTTCCTGAAAATCATGCCAGTGTAGACGTAGCCTGAGTGTTATGTACTATTTCCAAAACTGGTAAAAATCAAGTTATCTAAAACAAAATCAAAGTTCAGGTAGAACCTCGGGTCCAGGACTCTCACATGATGCTGGACTAGACAGCTCAAGCACAGTGGTTGCCCGTAGCTGGGACCAGAGACAGTTAAGCAGGGGTCTTATACTCAATTTACCTTAGAGCCAGTCCTCAACCCAAATCCCTGAACCCAAAGATAGCAAATTATTTGAGCTAAAGAGGATGTTATTCAATCAGGAGTAATATAAAGTACTCTACTTAGGAAGGAACAATCAGTTTCACACATGATCACAATGAGAGAGGTGATGTTGTCATAAGACGTACATGGCGGCATATTTTATTTTTCATTTCAACAGTTGCGGATCAAGATGCTTACACTTTGCATAAACAGGCAGAATTACATTGAAAAGAAATGAAACCGTTGTGTCTGATGTGAACACGCAATGGCAGGCGGATTTAGTTGACATGGCTCCCTATTCTGAGGACAACAATAACCGTAAATATATTTTAACGATGCAAGATATTCTGTCAAAATACGCCTGGGCAGTATCCCTAAAGAATAAAACCGGAACAGAAGTAGCAAAGGCGTTTAAAGGTGTTTTAAAACGATGTCGCATGCCTCAAAAATTACAGACAGATCGAGGGAAAGAGTTTTTAAACAAGAGTTTGAACGACTTTATGAAAGCAACACGGAGTACACCATTTTGTTACCAATAATGAAGTCAAGGCCGGAGTTGTGGAGAGGTTTAACAGAACTTTAAAATCAAAGGTGTGGAGGTATTTTACAGCTTTCGGAACGTTCACGTGTTGCAAGCCTTCATAGACAAATACAACAGAAGTTATCACAGAACTGTTAGAGGGCACCTGATTGATGTGACCCATGTGGAAAAGAGTGTGGAAAAGAGTCTACGGGGATAGTTTTAAAATAAAGACCCCACAAGTGATTTTTAAGAAAGGAGACCATGTGAGAGTCTCTAAAACAAAGGGGGCTTTTGAAAAGGGGTGTCAGCAGACCTTTACTGATGAAATATTTATTGTGACTGGTGTTTTATTACGAGGACTAAGGCCGGTGTACCCATTAAAAGATTACGGAGAAGAGGAAGTAGCGGGGTCTTTTCATCCCGAAGAATGACGAGTATAAACCCTAACCAGGACCACGTTTACAGGATAGAAAAAATTCTAGTGAAAAAGGGGCAGAGCAGGAATGAGTATTTTTTGGTGAAATGGAAAGACTGGCCTGAAAAATTCAACAGCTGGGTTAAAGTGGCTTATATACAAGACCTCTAATAAAGGAAAAATGGTTGAAGGGAGGTTTTACGTTACCTTACCTGGCAATGCCTCTGCGGCGATTTTTTCTCAAAATACTAGTTCCAATTTCACAATACTTTTGGCCAAGTCTTTAAATGTGAATAGATTGGGAAGTTGCTTTATCGGAAATTCATTATTGTCATTCGTGTAACATAAGCTCTTATGAGACACCGTATATCAGGCATGTCCAAAGTCCGGCCCGCGGGCCAATTGCGACCCGTGTTCCGGTTTAATACGGCCCCACAGGTAATTTGGCAATATCTATCTTTTATGGCCCCCAACGAATCCATATGTATTGAGATGAATACATTGTAAAATCTCAGTTAATGTCAGTTGGTCTAAATCAGTTATAAATATATTTGGACACAACATGTATACTTGGTGTAATGTTCCTGTTCATATTTTTTGAACTTAAAAGTTGACAGACAACCTTTATTACCAATAATATGTAATGTACTTTACAATGTTCCTGACATATATTTCAGCTTCCTGGATTTTTTTTTTCATCTGGCCTTCAGATATGAAAGGCAGAGTGATTTAACACCTGTTTAGATTTGTCATCCATGTGACGAAATGAAAAGTATGCTGTTTGCAATAAACTTTGCATAAAATAGTTAATTTGCATTTAATTTTAATGGTTCAAAGAATGGCAGGCAAAATGGTCGGCCCTCACACATGTTCACTTCATCAAATCTGGCCCTCTTTGATAAAAGTTTGGACATCCCTGCCGTATATGATGTCATCAAAAAAAGAAACACTGTACTGCTACGTACAACCTGGTTATTAGTCATCCATTCAACATTCAGTAGAAGTCTTGCGCAAGAACACGTCCACACTGCCATGTATGAGCTGTGCTTTTGTGCAAGAGCATCCATGGCCGTGTGGACACTCTCTTGTGCAAGAAAGCTCTGAAGGCCATTTTAGCCATAGGGGTTTCTTGTGCAAAAAATCCCTGCCGAGCGTGCACACTGCCCTCTTGCACAAGAGCTCCTGGGCAAGAGAGTTTACACCTGTTAGAAAAGCACATGGCTCTTGCACAAGATGCTCTCTCTTACCACGCTGTACTGTAAGTTTCCTTGCACAAGAGCAGGCGGGCAGTGTGGACGCTCTGCTCATTCTTGCGCAAGAAGCTGTGAGTGTAGACACAGCCCTGGGCACCTCTGAGAGGCAGTGGGTCTTTGCCTACGAAAGCTTATGCTTCAATAAATCTGCTAGTCTATAAGATGCCACAGGACTCCTGGGCTATGTCTACACTGGTGGGTTCTTGCACAAGAACCCACAGAGCATCCCCACTGCCCGCCCGCTCTTGCGCAAGAAGATTTACAGTACGGCGTCAGAAGACAGGGCTTCTTGAGCAAGAGCTACGCTCTTTTCTAACAAGTGTAAGCCCTCTTGCGCCAGAGGGCAGTGTGGACATGGGGCAGGGGTTTCTTCGCATGAAAGCCCTATGGCTAAAATGGCCATCAGAGCTTTTTTGCACAAGAGAGCATCCACACTGCCATGGATGCTCTTGTGCAATAGCATATGGCAGTGTGGATGTGTTCTTGCACAAGAGTTCTTGCACAAGAACCCTTGCACAAGATGTTCTTGTGCAAGAACCTGCCAGTGTAGACATAGCCCGAGGATACGCCTACACTGCAGGCTTCTAGCACAAGAACTGCATCCACACTGCCATGTGCTTTTGTGCAAGAGCGTCAATGGCAGTGTGGATGCTCTCTTGTGCAAAAAAGCTCTCATAGTCATTTTAGCTATAGGGCTTTCTTGCGCAAGAAAACCCTGTTGCCTGTCTACACTGCCTTCTTGTGGAAGAGCTATTGCGCAAGAGGGTTTATTCATTGTGGGGAGAGGAATAACTCTTGCGCAAGAAGCCCTCTGTTCCGACGCTGTACTATAAAGTTACTTGCACAAGAACGTGTGTGCAGTGTAGATGCTCTGCAAGTTTTTGCGCAAGAACTGTAGTGTAGACGTAGCCTTTCAGTTTAATGTCCAGGTTTTTGAAGTGGAAAGTGTGTTGATTTTGTTATCTCAATCTGTGAAACAGATTTAGTGATCAGCGTGTTAGTGAAGTTTTCCTGTTATTGTGGGTGTGCTTTGTGATTTTACGGTGTTTGCTTGGTATTCCTGATTTGCCAAGACAATACTTGCATACTGTAAAAATAATGTGCAGCACTATTTTAAACAGTCATTTTCGTTGTGTAGTGTTTCATTTCCAAACTCAGGATTTAGCACGCTAACTAATCCCCAGGACCTATATGCAGAATTAAGCTCCAGTTGAATATTTTCTGTTATTTGATGGTGCAAAAAGAGAGATGTTATTGGAGAACTCACCATTAATACATTGAGCTCAGATTTTCCTGGCGGACCATCACAGCTGCCATAATGGAATCACATCAGTGTTTGTTCTAGTCTAAATATATTTCCATCAGGGACCCAGCTGTGGACACCGGCCGGCCAGGGACAGGATTGACTAGGGAGGGGATTGACTGCTGCTGCACCAGAGGTAAGGGATCCCCACTGGGCAAGGGGCCCCTCCCCAGAGCAGTGACACCAACAGACACCAGTCCAGGGGAACCTGCAGAAATGACCCCCCCCGAGTCTGCCCCCCCACCCCCCCGGGCAATGGGAGCCCTGTTGAAGCATGCCAAAACCTCTGGGACCAGCCCTGCTGGAGGGCGAGTCTGTCTCTCTCCTCCCCCCTGCTCCATGTGGGACCAACCCCTCCCCAGGCACCAAGGCACCTGGCCATTCTGTGGGGCAGGGATGCAGCCCACTTGGAACCCAGCCCCAGCCAGGGCCCTGGGGCAGTCGGACGCTGCAGGGGAACAGCTGACGCGAGAGTATGGGGGGGTGGCAACAGCTCCTGCACCGATAGGCTGGGAGGGGTCTGGCCCTGGGGACACTAGAGAAGCGCCACGTCCATCCCAGGGTCCAGCTCCCACTGACCCCCCCCGGTTCCCGGGGGTACCCGCATCTCACTGGCCTTTGTTCTCGTGGGACAGGAGGAGTCCAGCCACAGCGATGCACCAGCTCCCCCATCTGACCCTGGCGCCAGGTGCCTGCGGCTCAGCAGGGGCTGTGCCAGAGCAGGCGACGGCTGCTGGGGAGGGAGCTGCCGGTGGGAGTCAGCGCATCGGTCGGAGCTTTTCCCGCTCACACCGGGACTGGAGTCACAGCCACGACCCGGCCCTAGGATGGGTGCTAGGGGAGAGAGAAGGGCTGCCCCCCATGGGGGATGGAAATCCCCCCTGTCTTCTATCCTTGGAGAGGGACCTGCACAGCCCCCTGAGTCGGGGCCAGCTTATTGCCTGTCAACATTTGTCAACTCCCTCAGTACCCTCGGATGCACTAAATCCGGGCCCACGGATTTCTGTAAGTTTAGTTTTTCTAGATAGTTCCTAATTTGTTCTTTCCCCACCAAGAGCTGTCCACCTCCGTCCCATACTGCATTGCCTAGTGCATTTGTCTGGGAGCTGACCCTGTCTGTGAAGACAGAGGCAAAGAAAGTATTAAGTACTTCAGCTTTCCCCACATCATGTCTGTGTCTAGACTGGCCAGTTTTTCTGGAAAATCAGCCGCTTTTCCGGAAAAACTTGCCAGCTGTCTACACTGGCCACTTGAATTTCCACAAAAGCCCTGACGATCTCATGTAAGATGCTGCTCCCGTTCGGGCAAAAGTCTTTTTCCGAAAGACTTCTGCGCAAAAGGGCCAGTGTAGACAGCACAGTACTGTTTTCCGCAAACAAGCCCCGATCGCGAAAATGGCGATTAGGGCTTGTTTGCGGAAAACCGCATCTAGATTGGACACAGATGTTTTTCCACAAAAAGTGCTTTTGCGGAAAAGCGTCCTGCCAATCTAGATGCGCTTTTCCGAAAATGCTTTTAACGGAAAACTTTTCCATTAAAAGCATTTCCAGAAAATCATGCCAGTGTAGATATAGCCCATTTGTCACTAGGTTACCTCCCTCATCCAGTAAGGGCCCCACACCCTCTCTGATCACATTCTTATTGCTAACATGCTTGTAGAAATCTTTCTTGTTACCCTTCACATCCCTTGCCAGCTGCAATTCCAATTGCTTTTGCCTTCCTGATAACTCCCCTGCATTCTCGAGCAATATATTTATACTCTTCCCTAGTCATCTGTCCAAGTTTCCACTTCTTGTAAGCTTCCTTTTTGTGTTTAAGCCCACCAAAAATTTCCCCGGTAAGCCAATCTGGTCGCCTGCCATATTTGCTTTTCTTGCTGTGCATCAGGATAGTTTCTTGCTGTGTCTTTAATAAGGCATCTTTAAAATACTGCCAGCTCTCCTGGACTCCTTTCCCCTTCATGTTAGCATCCCAGGGAATCCTGTCCATCAGTTCTCTGAGGGAGTCAAAGTCTGCTCTTCTGAAGTCCGGGGTGTGTATTTTGCTACTCTCCTTCCTTCCTTTGGTCAGGATTCTGAAATCTACCATCTCATGATCACTGCTTCCCAGGTTGTCACCCACCTCTACTTCCCCTATTAGTTTCTCCCTGTTTGTGCGCAGCAGGTTAGGCTGCGCATGGCCCCTGGTCGATTCCTTCAGCAGTTGTACCAAGAAGTTATCCCCAGCATTCCCGAAAAACTTCCTGGATTGTCTGTGTACTGTTGTATTGGTCTCCCAACAGATGTCAGGGTGATTAAAGTCCCCCATGAGAACCAGGGCCTGTGATCTGGAAGCTTCTGTCAGTTGTCTGAAGAAAGTCTCGTCTCCCTCATCCACCTGATTCGGTGGTCTATAGCAGACACCAAGCACAACATCACCCCTGTTGCTTCCACCTCTAAACTTAACCCATGGACTCTCAACAGTCTTTTCTCCCTCTATATCCTAGAGCTCTGAGCAATCATACTGCTCTCTTACATACAATGCAACTTTCCCTCCTCTTCTACCCCACCTGTTCTTCCTGAAGAGTTTATACCTTCCATGACAATGCTCCAGTCATGCGAGTCATCCCACCAAGTCTCTGTTAGTCCAATCAAATCACAGTTCTTCGATTGGGCCAGGGCTTCTAATTCTTCCTGTTTGTTTCCCAGGCTTCTCGCATTTGTGTACAAACACCTTAGATAACCAGTTGATCACCTTAGACAACCTTCTCCATCCGAATCAGGGGTCCTCCCTTGTTGCTCATTCCCCCTTCTGTTTCTTCCCAGTATCCGACTTCCTCACTTACTTCAGGGCTTTGGTCACCGTCCCCCAACAAACCTAGTTTAAAGCCCTCCTCACTAGGTTTGCGAGCCTGCCCGCGAAGATGCTCTTTCCTCTCTTGGTTAGGTGGATCCCATCTTTTCCTAACAATCCTTGTGCCCAGAAAAGAGTTCCATGGTCGAAGAAACCAAAGCCCTTTCTCCATTGCCACCTGTACAACCATGCATTTACTTCCTCAATTTGACAATCCCTACCCGGACCTTGTCCGTCAACAGGGAGGATGGACGAGAACATCACTTGCGCATCAAATTCCTTGATCCTTCTTCCCAGCGCTACATAATCTGCTGTGACCCACTCAAGGTCATTCTTGGCCGTATTGTTAGTTCCTACATGGAGAAGCAGGAAGGGGTAGCGATCTGAAGGCTTGATCAGTTTTGGAAGAGTCTCGGTCACATCCTGAATGCGAGCTCCTAGTAAGCTCACTTCTTGAGATTCCAGGTCTGGACGGCAGATGGATGGCTCACTCCCTCTTAGGAGGGAGTCCTCAACCACCACCACCCATCTTCTTCTTTTGGGGATGGTGGTAGTGGAACCCCCATCCCTAGGACTATGCATCCCATATCTTCTGGTAGATGGTGTTCCCATATAGGTTACGCATAGCACATTGTAGGAATTATGGGGTTAAATTGTCTCCTTGGCACTAAAAGCCTGTGGCTACGTCTACACTGGCATGAATTTCTGAAAATGCTTTTAACGGAAAAGTTTTCCGTTAAAAGCATTTTCGGAAAAGCGCGTCTAGATTGGCAGGATGCTTTTCCGCAAAAGCACTTTTTGCGGAAAAGCGTCCGTGGCCAATGTAGACGCGTTTTTCCGCAAACAAGCCCCGATCGCCTTTTTCACGATTGGGGCTTTTTTGCGGAAAACAGTTCTATGCTGTCTACACTGGCCCTTTTGGGCAAAAGTCTTTCGGAAAAAGACTTTTGCCCGAACGGGAGCAGCATAGTATTTCCGGAAAAGCACTGATGATTTTACATGAGATCGTCAGTGCTTTTCCGGAAATTCAAGCAGCCAGTGTAGACAGCTGGCAAGTTTTTCCGGAAAAGCTGCTGATTTTCCAGAGAAACTTGGCAGTCTAGACACAGCCACTGTGTATACAGGCTTTCTTGTTACATAACTCCTGCATTTTCTGCATGTGTGAGATATCCTATGTCACCGTTTTTTCATTTTGTTCTGCCACTTTCATTCTCTCCTTCTTTTAGTGGTCATGGACTGTGTTGTATTTTCGTTTCTTCCGTAAAGCCTTTGCTGCTTTATTAAACACATTGCCACCACATGCTCCTTTTAAATCCTTGTTTGGGTTTTTGAAGAATTGCTGCTTGTGTCCATCCTTGAGCGGAGGGGCTGTCTCCGTGTCCTCTAGTACAGGGGTGGGCAATCATTTTTGACGGGGGGGGGGGGCCACTCCATGATTTTGGAAAGTAGTCGAGGGCCACTCTCTTCCATGGAAGAGCTGCGGGGTCTGGGATGGAGGTTGGGTGCAGAGGGGAGCCTGGGGCAAGGGACTGGGGTGCAGGAGGGAGACTGAAGTCTGGGAAGGAGTTGGGATGAAGCAGGCGGTTGTGACCTAGGGCAGGGGCCTGGAGTGCAGGGGGTTGGGATGTGACTTAGGGTAGGAGGGCATTGTGATCTGGGGCAAGAGATTGGGGTGCCAGATCTAGGAGGGGGTATGGGTGTAAGAGGGGGACAGAGGGTTTGGGTATGTTGAGTCGGGGGGAGGCAGGCTGTGGCCAAGAGACTTGACAGCTGCCAAACTAGCCTGCCTGCTTGCCCAGCTTGAAATGTTTCCCAGCCAGCCTGCCTCCCTGGCCATGTGCTCCAAGAACAACTCAGCCAAGGAGAAGGGGCATGATTCTCCTTGGCTGCCTGTCATTCCAACAAGCAGCTCCCATTGGCTGGTTTCTGCCAGAAATCAGCCAATGAGAATGTGCTAGGGGCGGGACAGCTTGTAAAACATCCCCTCCTCCCCTCCAGTTTCAAAGCTAACGGAGCCCGTGTGGCGTGTGGGGCTGCGGGGTGATCTGCGGAGCCTGCCTGGGGCTCCCCGCTGCCTCCGCTGGCTGGATCTGGTGGCTTGGTGGGCTACATCTGACCCGTGGGCCGTATTTTGCCCAGGCCTTCTCTAGCAAGACTGGCTTCCCTTGGGGAGCCCTCTGGGGTCAAAGACAAGCCCCTTGAGCACAGCCTGGCAATTCCTGGAGGGTGGGCCGCTGCCTGGTTCCCCTTTTGTTACGTGCAACGCACTAGGAGAGGCTAAATGAACTGGCATCTGCATTGGAGGGTCCCAGCGGCCCTGTCTGTGGGTGCTTGGTGGCTGCGATTATTGCACTAGCTGCTGCATTTGACTTCTCCATGCAAGGTGCTTAAGGCTCCAGGCTGGGATTTGGGACACCCGGCTCTTCCACCGCCTCCCGGTCTGACATTGGATGAGTCCCTCGGGGCCGAACAGCCCCCCCAACACGGGCAGGTGACAAAACCTGAGCAGGGCAAATCACGTTGAGACCAGGGCAGTGACATGGAGCCATCTGGATCCCTTGGGAAGCTGGACCCAGGCCAACAAACCAGGTTTTCCCAGAGCCAAAGGCAAGGCCCTGCCCCATGCCAAAGGAGGCAGGCCCCACGCCTGGAGTGCGGAGCTGTCCCGGGCAAGCAGAGACTGTGAGAAGGATTTCGGGGTCACGCAGGACAAGCTGCTCAATGGGAGCCCACAGGGCACTGCTTTGGGGAATGCGGCTCCAGCCATCACTAGACACATGGGCACAGGAGTGAGCAGGGCCAGAGTTGGGGACAGCATCCCGGAGATGGAGTTTGGAGGCTGTGGCTGCCTCAGGGGCCATATTGGAACAGATATTAGGAAACTGGAGCTGGGGCATTCTCCATCGCTTGGTGCCCTGCAGTGCAGACGAGCTGCCTATCTGATGGGGGGGCGGGGGTCAGAACGTAGCTGCTGGGGGATAAAGGGGCGCTGGATGTTCAGGGGGATGATGTGATACTTTAATGGGCCCATCTGGCCTTACACTCCGCTAACGACTGACGAGCTGGGTGGGGTCGAGGGAGCAGCCCCTGGGGCTGACAGGACATGTTTAGAATGAACAAAAACATTTATTTTAATTTCAACTTGAAATGTTCAGTTGGCTTTTCCAAAGCAGAACTGTTGCTGCTCCCTGAGCTCTAGGGACTGAACTGCCCTGGCAGCAGGTTCCACCTTGCGGAAGGGAAACAGGCGAGTCCCCAGGCCCGCGGGCGGAGCGCCTCCGTTGTGCAGCGCCAGCAGCGGGTGTCACGCCGGATCCCCATCTGCTCCCGTCCCTGCCCCAAGGGGGTGCACCTGTGTCCCGGCTTGTGACCTCCCACCCCGCAGGCTGGGGGCGCAAGAGCGGGGTGGGCTGTGAGGCTTTGGGGGCTCCGCACCCCGGCTCACTAGCTCTCGTACCAGCCCTGTCTGGCCCCGTTGCCACCAGAGCTCAGAGACTGGGGTACCTCTTCTACGTACTCATGATCCACTGTGTCCCTGGCAAGAGGCAAGAGCTCACGGTTGAACTGGGTCAGAGAAATAGTCTGAAGAACTCTGGGGTGGGAGGAAGATGCTAATCACCCATCCACACAGTCACCAGGAGCTGATCCTCATACTTTTGCCCCGGGAGCAGCTCTGCAGGGCTTCCCTGGGATGCTCTGCTTTCTTCTTAGTTTTCTAAGTTGGCAGCTGCCATTTCGGCCACAGACACCATTTTGGACTGGAAAACAACAACTGGAATCCATCTTAGTGTCTCTTCTTCCCCCTCCTTTTCCTGCGCATTCCACATGGTGGTGGGGAACCCTGGCAGTCACATGGGTATAATCTGCCCAGTGACTGCAATCACATGGGCAGGGACTACACCGCTCACATGAAAATCTGCCCGACAACTGAAGACAGTGGGGCTGCCCACCTGAGTGGCAGAACGTTGCTGCTGCCTCTTAGAGTGGGTCCGGAGGTCTCACGCCGAGGGTAGCTGGGGGGAATAGGCTCACTTGCATGCAAGGAATGGGCGGTTATCCCCCCCTTCTCATTATCATCATTATCAGCCACAACGAGGCAGGGGAGGGGAGGATAAATCCAGGCTTGTCCTTGCCTGTGGTGCTTAGATGCCGCCACCGTTCCACCGTTCCAGCTGCTGCTGTTCCTGGTTGCTGGTCTGACCCCTCCTGACCATCCGCAGCTGTGTGGCAAGAGCGAGGGAGAAAGCTGCCGGACATGGTGCAATGCTGGTGGCTTTCTATCTAGCCACCTTCCTGTCCTTTGGGTCTATTTTGTGTCCCAGTTCAGTGTAGTTCTGTTCAGCTCAGTGCGTTCTGTTTCCTATATTCCTTTGTAACAGTGGGGTCCTTAGAGATCTGTATGGATATTAGTTGTATAGTTAATACTGACCTGTCAGACCGTGTGCCTCTCCCTTTTATTCTTAATAAAATCCCTTTAGTTTACCACTGTGGGTCTGTCTTCTGATCTTCGGAGTGAGCTATTAACAACCCGATGACAGATGCGGGTGTGGGGACGGGCCTGACGGTTGAGATTCCTAGCGGCCAAGGTTTCTCCGTGAACAGCTTTGGAGAGGCAGGCAGGAGCCCATTGGCTTGTTAATAGCAGTACTGGCCCGTCTTTTCCTTCTTGTTTATTATTTCACTGAATTGTGACCGCAACCCAGTGGTTGCATGGTTGGGTTTCCAAGCCGTAGGGCACGCGACGTGGGGATCGGTGGGCAGGCCTTGCGGCCGGCAACAGTGCTGCAGCTGCAGCAGCTAGCCAAAAGGCAGAAGGAACAGGCTGCAGCAGCTACCCGGTCGTCACCAAACTTATGAAGACAAAATCAGGTGCTCCCTGTACCTTGGCAGAAAGCTCTCATCCAGCTGGATGGCTGGGGAAGGCCCACTGTATCAGCCGTAATAGGGACAGCGCATGATAACATTCACCAGCAGCTACTGGTGGATACTGGTGCCTCAGTCTCCCTCCTCAGCCTCGAGGGAGACCCAGCCATCAGGAAAATACCCATGCCCATCCCAAGCGTTAAGCACACAGGCTGGGGGCTGTCGGTGGGACCGCGGGACCGACTTCGCGAGCCACAGTTGTTCGGTTCAAGAGAGCCATGGGTTGGCCACCCCTGGCCTAGCTGGCGTGAGGGCGGGGACTGGACTGGACCTTTCGAGGTCCTTCCAGTTCTGTGGTTCACAGACCAGACCGAATGGTCCCAGGCCAGCAGGTATTGGGGGAGGGAGGCAGGTCGAGCTGTTTCTCTGCAGCTCCTGTCTCGGTGCAGTTCCCGAGTCTCTCTCAGGGGCCAGGGCTGCTCACACGCTTGCTGAGGGTGCCCATGAGCAGTGGTTGGGCTGTGGCTGGTTGCAGAGCTCTGGGCTCTGACTGTCCCTGTGTCCCAAATACTGGCTGGGGGCAGGACACCAGCCATACGGAGGGGCAGGAGGCGGTGACACCGCAAAGGCCTGTGGGGGGGGGGAAGAAGCTGGGGGGGAGGGCTGAGCTCACGGAGATCCCCTGACAGCTGCAAGGCAGGGCAGCCTCAGAGACACCCCCCAGCTCTTTCTTGCTGTGTGGGAGCCCCCCAAAGGGGTGGGGCTGGAATCGCTCTGAGACCGACCCCTCCGGGGGTGACCTGGGCCAGCCCTTGGGACGTCCCCTGAGACCTCCTAGGTGGCTGCCCCTCCTGGTCTCACTGCTGATTGGCTGAGCAGGGGGCTACGGACAGGGAGGAGGTTTCCCAGTTTCCCGGCTGTGACCCCCCAGCCCTGGCCGGGGTCTGGCCTCGGGCCGGCCCTGTGGGGGAATCTGCGGGCAGAGCCCCACACGGGCGCCAGGACAGCTGGGAGGTGAGCATGGGCGGAGGGGGGCAGTTTTCCCTTTGCACTGGGGGAGGGCGGGAAAAGCGAGACTGGAAACCCTTGAGCAAGGCCGGCAGGGCAGGGCTGTGTCGGGCCCTTCCTCCTTCAGGGACAGGGGACGGAGATGGACGTTGAAGTCAGGGCCTGTCTGGCTTCGGGAACGGGGGCCTCAAATCCCACACCCGCTGTGTGGAGGGGGGGGCTCGCTGGCACAGCCTGGGCACGGGTCTATTGAACCTGCCCTGCCTCTCTCCCCCAGAGCGTCACCTCCTGCCTCACGCCCAGAGCGTCCCAGGGGAGAGCCCAGGCCACAGGGAGCAGCAGAGCCTCTTGTAACTAACCCGCCCCGACACTGGACGCGAGTGACCTCCCGGCTCAGGGGAGACTCAGGGTCGTTAAGGGCTCATGTTCCAGCCCTGGATCCAGCCAGGTTCCTGCTCGGCCCCGGGTCCCTCCTTGTCCCCCTGGAGCAGCTGGGGGTGCAAGTCCCCGTGGAGGGCCCTGCCCACCACCCTGTGCCCCCGGAGCTTGGGTTCTCATCTAAATCCTCTCCCCTGTGTCTCCAGCAGAGGGACGTGGGGAGGGAGGCGCCTGGCCCAGGGGGGTTGGGCGCTGGCAGCAGGATGCTGATGGGACCCCATCTTCTCCCTTCCATCCCAGCTCAGCACAACCCCCACTAGGGAGCTTGGGGCCCAGCTAGGACTGTCCCTCGGGCCCAGCTGAGGACACCGGCCTGCCAGCCAGGGAGGGGACTGACCCCTCTCCCCACTGCTGCTGCGCCAGAGGTGAGAGACCCCGCTGGGCAACGGGCCCCTAGAGCAGAGACACTGACAGACGCCAGGCACAGCCCTGCAGAAATGACCTGCCCCCCGAGCCTGTTCCCCCCCTGGCAATGGGACCCCAGTCACAATGCACCAAAGCCTCTTGGGCCAGCCCCATGGGAGGGTGAGTCTGTCTCTCCACCCCCCCTCGGCTCCACGTAGGACCAGCCTCTCCCCAGGAACGAGGGTGCCCAGCTATTCTGTGGGGCAGGGATGCAGCCCACTGAGAGCCCAGCCCCGGCCAGGGCCCTGGGGCACCCAGACACTGCAGGGGAACAGCTGGCATGGGAGGATGGGGGAATGGGCCCAGCTCCTGTGCCGATGGGCCGGGAGGGGTCTGGCCCTGGGGACAATAGAGATTCACCGCGTGCACCCCAGGGCCCAGCTCCCACTGCCCCCCTGGTTCCCAGGCCCCGCGTCTGACAGGCCCTTGCTCTCTTGGGACAGGAGGAGTCCAGGCACAGCGACGCGCCAGCTCCCCCGTCTGAGCCTGGCGCCAGGTACCCGCGGCTCGGCAGGGGCTGCGCCAGGGCAGGCGATGGCTGCTGGGGAGGGAGCCGCCGGCGGGAATTGGCACCTCGGTCAGAGCTTTTTCCCCGCTCACACCGGGACTGGAGCCACAGCTACGACTGGAGACTGAAATGAGAGCCTGGCCAGGCTGGGATGGGACAGGAGTTTGCCCTGCCCCGACACGGCCACGCTTGGTGGGGAGGTCAGAGCCACCCTGAGGGGCAGGGAGAACTGAGGGTGGAACTGCTCTAGCCCTGCCCCACGGGCTGCTCGGAGGTGCAATTTGCACTCTCGGGATGCCCCCCAGTCGCAGTGCAGAAAGGAGGGTGGCCTGGTGCGGCATTGCTTGTGCACCACTGCTGGTGGCCGTGCTGCTTACTAAGGGATTGATGGGCGGAGGGGGAGGGGGCGCGGCAGTGGTCAGGTACCCAACCTGGATGGCAGCCCCACTGCCAGCAGCAGCGCAGGAGGGAGGGGAGCTGGTCTGGCATCACCACCTCCCTTCTGTGCCGCTGCCGGCCCTGCCTCTCACGTCTAAGCTTGGCGGTAGGAGAGCGCAGCCACCATGTGCACAAGGCCGTCTGCCCCCGGCACAGGCACAGACGGTCTGGGACGGCCGCCCTCCCTTCTGTGCCGCTGCTGGGGGCAGCCTGGCTCGGCACCCTGAGGGGCAGGGGAGTGGCAGGTACTGGCAGGACGTCCAGCTCGAAGTCAGCGCCACCGCCAGCAGCAGCGCAGGAGGGAGGGGGCCTGGTCTGGTATCTCCACCCTTCCCCCATGTCGCTGCACACGGTGGAACTGGCCATGCTGGCCATGGCGCTGCTCTCCAGGTTGGGGGCAGAGAGCAGCTGCCCCTCCAGCCACCCCTCTCGGGAGGCCAGGAGAGATCTCGGACATTTCTTCTTATTTCCAAACTCTGCCTGGACAGAGACCTGGAGACTGAAGACCAGGCCATGGCTGGAAAAGCCCAAACGTCCGGTGCCTCTGCAAACGACCCTCCTGCCCTCGCCTTGCCGCCCCCTTCTGGGCCGGGACCCCCAGGGGGAGAAACGCTGCACTAGGGGATTCCTCTACGACCCCGAGGGCCACCACGGCCAGGAGTTCCTGGCAGCCCCTTTCCCACCACTTCCAGGGAGGAGGCAGTAGGTTCTCAGGGGAGGTTTCCCCAACTCAGAGATCTGCCTGGATGGAGAGTGGAGGAGCAAAGGGAGGGCCTGGCCAGGAACGCCCAGGGACACGGCAGGGCTCAAATGTCAGCTCCCTTGCAGGGAGTGGCCAGAGACTCCTGGGAACAGACGGGTGTATAAAGAAACCTGCTACTCAGCCAGACACAAAACACTGTGTCTGCCGGCCACTGGGACCAGCCAGTAGTTATCCAGCCTCCCGCTGACTCTGGAGTCCCTGCTGCTTCCTCCGGCATTGCCTGGAAAAAGTAGGACGTGGCCTCCGCGAGCTGCTCCCTCAATTCCAAAATCTGCACCCATCTCAGGTGTAGCAACAGCAGGAGCCAAATAAAAACGTTGTGAGACTGGCTTAAATTCACGAGATTAAAGCGAAATAAACCAATAATTTATTCGGGGTCTTTCTATGAGCTTTGCTTTCTGGGCCTGGGGCACACGCTCCGGTCGGGTTTCTGCCCTTCCCTGCAAACCGGAGGACTTGAAACACTTTTCCCATGACAGCAGAGGGGGAGGCTACACCCCAGAGCCTGTGGGGACAGAGCGGTGCCAGCAGAGCCCCCTCGCTGGGATGCAGCCCACAGGCACAGAAGGGGTGTTTCTATTGGCTGGACAACCGCCCCTCCCCAAACAAAGCCCTCTCTGAAGCCTGGCTGGAGCAGTCATGCCTAGCAGTCAGAGCGGTGCTGTCAGAGCCGTGGGTCGGAGCTGGGGCCTGGAGTCCCAGAGCAGCCAATTGCAGGTCTCATGGGCTCAGACCTGATGGGAACATCATGAGCATCTGGTCTGAGCTCCTGCACCTTGGAGGCCTCAGAACCTCCCCCAGACCAACCTGTCCCAGCCCCGCTCCCCCTGGCTGAGTTACTGACGCCCTCAAATCGGGACTGAGCAATTTCAAGGGATGGAGAATCCGCCATTGACACGACTTGAACTGCCCCATGCTGCAGAGGGAGGCAGCCTCGTCCACCCAACCCCCACGGACTCTGCACATCTGGGACCTCGAAAATCCCTTCCCACGCCCGACACGGGGTCAGTCAGAGCAGGAGTGTTTTGGCCGGAGCCCCCAGCCAAAGAAAGAATTGTCTGGGAAAGAATTGTCTCAGCTCTGGGGCGCCCACGTTTCCCTCCGCTGAGCGCGCAGCAGATGATAAAATTCCCCCACTCAAGTGAGTTCAGTGGCCGTCGATGGGAGCTGGGCAGCTAATGTGTGGGTGCATGTTGGGCTGGGGCTACTAGGCTGCTGGGCCGCTGTCTAACCTGCTTCCAGAGAAGGGCCGTCTGAGGCCAGAAGGAGCGGGGAGGAACTGGGGGGTGGAGAAAGCAAATGAAGCTGCGGGGGAGGGCTGGTGCCCTTGGGGAGCATTGTCCTGCTGCTCCTTCCCCTGTGAGGTGTGTGGGGCAGTGTGGGATTGGAGACTGGGGGAGAGGCGTTTGCTCTGGGCATCAGGCAGCTGACCTGGCCCAGGCCCACTCTTAAGCCCTTAGCCTGAGGTGGTGACTCTTGAACCTCCGTCTGTGGCTTGGGAGAGCCTTGGGGGAGACGCTGCGGCAGGAGACATTTGAGCCATGAGGTCACCCCAGTGGGATTACGGAGACAAGAGAAGAGTCTTCTGTCCTATTGGGGAAAGCAGGCCTGGCCTGGTCCCTTTGGGGCACTAGGGGTATGTCTAGACTGGCGCAGGTAAACCTGGTTTCACGAGGCAGACCTGCGCCGGTCGACAAAGGCTTCCTTGTCGACCGCGGCACATCTAGACTGCCCTGATCTGCCGACAAACAGCTGATCATCAGCTGGTCGGCAGAGCGTGGCAGCCACTTAAACTTAAATGAAGCCCCAATTATTTAAATCGCGGTTTCATTTCTCTATGCCGGGTAGCCTAATCTACATGCCTCTGATGACAGAGGCTTGTAGTCTAGACATACCCTAGGTGAAGGAGGAAGCTCAGGACATGTCGACACAGCCAAGTTATTTCGAAATAACTTTGCTAGCATCTACACAGCCAACTGCTATTTCGACATATGTAAATCTCATTCTACGAGGAATAGCGCCTCTTCCGAAATAGCTATTTTGTAATCTGCGCGCTGCAGACAGGGAATAGGGGCTAAATTGAAAGAGGGGGCCTCCAGCCATTCCCAGAGTGCCCTGGTGGCCGCTCTGGCCACAAACAGGAAAACTTTTCTCCTTCCTCCCGAGGGTCCTGCCATACGTGCCCGTCTCCAGACCCTGGTGCAGAGCATGCTGCCTCCTGCCGCTCTAGCCTCTGCTGCCTCCCCAGCGATCGCTCCTCCTCCCACTCCCTGTGCCCCTCGTGCTTCTCCCTCCACACCCTCCTGTGATGATGCGTCGGGGTTCCCCCGCCTCTTGCACCCCCGTAGTGGCACGAACAGACTCCATCAGCCAGTAGAACAGAGGGAGTTTATTGCTTCTCCAGGATACAGCACAGCACAGATGGAATCCGGTTATAGGGCTAGGCCTAGGATGCCTCAACCCCCTTGAGATGGGGGAGACTCGGCCCTTAAATCCCAGCCCCCTTGAGATGGGGGAGACTGGGCCCTTAAATCCCTGCCCCTCCATGATTCCAGACAGAAACTGCCCAACTTCCAGCTCTGCCCCCCGGCCAGGGGATGCACGCCGCCTCCCTCCCTTTGTTCCTCTCTCTGGGAGGTGACCGGTAGAACAGGTTAACTATCTGACCCATCAGCTACTCTGCTGGGCCGTGGTACAGACAGCAGCCAGTGGGGGTCACCCACAGCCCAAGCCTAGCAACCAGCAAGGTACCAACACTACATCACACCTCCACATCCCCCCAGGGGCACCGAGGCCCCTGCATCCGTGGTGCTGGGAGCCGGCAGCCCTGGCACTGCTATGACCCTGAGACCTGAGCCTCTCTTCCCCCTTCCTCCCCTTTCTTCCCACTTCAAGCTCCTTCCTCCAAAGTATCCCCCTCCTTTCTGCCACTCTCTCTACTCCTCCCTCCTGCCTTCTTTCCCCAGTCTCACCCGACTTTTATTTGATGTACAAAATAAAGGACAATTGTGTTCAAAAATGGAATCTCTCTTTATTGAACAAAACTGGGGGAGACTGGGAAAAGGAGGTGGGAGAGGGGAAGAGAGAGGGTAAGAGAAGGGAGGGCAACTACAATGATCAGGGGTTGGGAACAGGTCCCATATGAAGAGAGGCTAAAGAGACTGGGGCTTTTCAGCTTAGAAAAGAGGAGACGGAGGGGGGACAGGATAGAGGTCTCTAAAAGCAGGAGTTGGGTGGAGAGGGTGCATACAGAAAAGTTCTTCAGTAGTTCCCATAAAGAAGGACTAGAGGACACCAAAGGAAAGGAATGGGTAGCAGGCTTCAAACTAGTAACAGAAAGTTGTTCTTCACAAAGCAAAGAGTCAACCTGTGGAACTCCTTGCTGCAGGGGGCTGTGAAGGCTACAACTAGAACAGAGTTTAAAGGGACGTGAGATCAAGTCATGGAGGTTGGGTCCATGGAGTGCTATTAGCCAGGGGGTAGGAGTGGTGTCCCTGGCCAAGGTTTGTGGAAGGCTGGAGAGGGATGGCACGAGACAAATGGCTTGGTCACTGTCTTCGTTCCATCCCCTCCAAGGTCCCTAGGGTTGGCCGCTGTCGGCAGACAGGCTACTGAGCTAGATGGACCTTTGGTCTGACTCAGGACGGCCATTGTAAGCTCAGGGTTCGGGGTCAGGGGTCTCAGTGGACCCCCTTGATTTTCATGCACACCTGCTCCTGGGTGGCCAGGCTGGCAGCTGTCCTGCCCTAGACGGCCACTTTCCTGTGCCTAGTGCGGAGATCGTGGACGAGGTCCACGATGTCCGCACTAGCCCAGGCGAGTGCCCGCCTCTTGCGGTCCCGGGCAAGCTCCCGGGAGCCGCCAACCTGGTCCCGGGAAGAGGGGGAGGGCTGGGGGGCATTGGGTGGCTGGCTCGAGCCGTGCCAGGTGCAGGGTCTGCTGGCTGGGTGCTGGCAGGCTTGCACCTGGCACGGGCACCGTAGCCAGCCCGTGCCCTTTTAAGGGGTCCGGGGCCGGGAGGGGGACAATAGAGTTTCCCTGGTGTTGGCCAGAGTGGCCACCAGTGAAACCTGGGAAGCCTTAGCCTCCCACTAGTTCGAATTAAGGGGCTACACACCCCTTAATTCGAACTAGCTAGTTCGAACTAGGCTTAATCCTCGTAAAATGAGGTTTTCCTAGTTTGAACTAAGTGCTCTGCTAGTTCGAATTAAGTTCGAACTAGCGGAGCGCTAGTGTAGCGCCTATGAAAGTTAGTTCGAACTGCTACGGCCCCACCCTGGGCCCGCACTGGCGCTTCAGGGGCTGACTCAGTCAAGGGGTGGGGCTGGTGGGTCACAGCAGTCGAGCGGCTCTGCCGGTCTCTGGGAGAAGCTGTCGGGCGCCGCCCTTCCCCAGACCCTCTTCTGGCCTGGACCGGCCCCTGCAGCGCCCCGACAGCTTCTCCCTCTGCCCAGCCCTGGGGACAGGGAGGGGCTGGCAGGTTGCAGCGGGCAGGGGGCGCTGAAGGAGTCGGGCGAGGGGAAGGGCTGGCGGGCATACGCTGGAGCGAGGCTCAGGGGCCAGGCCGGGCACAGCAGTGCCCCCACCTCTGTGCCAAACTAGCCCCTCCCTGTGCCCAGCCCCTGCACCCGCCCAACCCGTTGTGCTCTGCCGGCCCCTCCCTGTGCCCAGCCCTGGCAGAGCCTCTCACACTGCACCTACCGACCCCTCCTTGTGCCGGCCTCCGCTCCTACAGCGCCTCCTCCAGCTGCGCCCTACCAGTCCCTCCCTGTGCCCAGCCCCGGCAGCGCCCCAGCCTCTGCCTCCCCCGGCCCCTTCTCCGCCGGCAATTCTTCCCCCTAAGATTTCCCATCCATGAGCGCAGGGAGTTTTGTCTCCTGCACCAAGAGCGAGTCGCGTGCGCTTCTTGGGATGTGCCGCCCAGGCCCACCCCCTTCCTGCTCCGGTCGCCGCTGCACCCCCCACCCGCGGCCCCTCCAGCCCGTTCCCAGACCGGGTCCTCGCAGAGATCCATGCCCACTGCATCCTCGCCCCCTCCCCGCACCCAGTCCCAGCCGCGCCCCATGTCCACTGCATCCGCAACCTCTCCCCAGACCTGGTCCCAGCAGCACCCCCTGCCATCTGGCACCCCAACCCCTCCCCGAGTCCCGTCCCAGTAGCACCCCTAGTCTGCCAGGGCCTCGTCCCTTCCCCATGTCCATCTCCAGCCGTGCAGAGCGTCCCGTCTGCTGGACTCCTTCCTCTTCTGGACATCTGCCTGGCCAAGACCTCCACTTCTCGCGCCTCTTCCTTCGGAAAAACCACGTCCTTCCCCTCCTTCGCCAGAGCCCGGTGTTAGTCCTCGTCCTCACCCTCGCCCTCGTCCTTGTCTAGGAGCAGGACCTTCCACTCTCCTTCTCCTGCTCCGCGCTCAGGACTTCTTCTTCGTTCGCGGTGACTAGGCCCTGCTTGTTCTTCCTCCCTTCTTTCTCCTCCTCCGTGGGCAGGTCCCGCGTCTTCTCCTCGGCTCTCCTCCTCCTCCCTGCTCGCTGCATCCCCTTCCTCCGTGGACAGGCTCTCCTCGTAGCTCTCGACCGCCAGGTTCTCCTCTTCTTCCCTCTGCCCCGCTCTGCTCTCGTCCACGTCTGGGGGCAGGTCGCTAGCAGAGTCCTCTGCCTCCTCCTCTGCTCCCTTCTCCTCTGCGTGGTTTTCCCCTTCCTCCTTCCGATCCCTCCGGTCTTCCTGCATCTCTGCTCTGGCCAGGCCCTTGCTGCCACCAGCCTCCTCACTGGGGACCCCTGCATGGGGCAGAGAAGGGAGGACGTGACCTCTCCTGCTGCTGGGGAAGGGGAAAGACAGAGCAGCAGGGACCCTTTTCTCAGACTCCCCCACCCCATATGGACCCATGAGTGTGACTCCCCCGGGTCTCACTGGGGGAGCGGCTCTGGCCAGACTCCCGGGCTGGGATCCCCCCAATGACTGAGGGGCGAGGGATCATGGGGGGTAACAGCCCCCTTCTGCCTCCCGGTGCCCAGGGTCTCCTCACCTGCAGCGGGGCAGCTCTCACAATTCCTGTCCTTGGGAAGTCCTGGGGCATGAGGGTGGCTCCCGACGGTCTCGTCCGGGGGGCTGCGGCCGGGACCAGCAATCTCCGGCTTGGGGCAGGTGGCTTGTTCTCCGGAAAGCTGGCAGGGCGGTGCCTCCTGCTGTGCCGTGGGGCTGGCGGCCTGGGGCCGGGCCTGCCAGCAAAAGGGGCCCCACAGGCATGATGTCTGGCGCTCCTCGGGGGCTGGGTCCCGCCTGGACCGGCAGCGCTTGGGCCACTTGAGTCGCAGGCTTCGTCTGGTCTCTGTCCCCTCGGCCCCAGCCCCGGGAGCAGGTCTCTTCATGAGCGGGGCCAGGCACAGCCAGCTCCTGCGTCGAGGTGGGGACGCTTCTTTCCCAGACGGGGTGGGGGGGCGGCTCTCTGCCTGGGGACGCTAGCAGCTGCCCCCCGCTGGCTGCGGGGCCACCCGCCCGGCCTTTCCCCTTAGGAACCTCCTCAGCAGCTCCATCCTGCAACCAAGCGGGAGGAGCCGTGAGTGTGGGCAGCGCAGCCGCCGGCCCATCGGCTCTCAGCCCCCCAGCTAGGCCGACTCCCCTTCCCACATACCCAGTAGGGCGCCTCTCCTGGGCTCTGCACACGCAGGAGGAGCTGACTGGACAGGCTGCCCCAAAGCTCCCCGGCACCCCCATGGCAGAAACAACCCCCTCTTTGCCCCCATGGCAAGGACTCCAGAGGCAGAGCGAGCTGGGCCAGGGAAGAGGGGATGGGCTCAGGACAGAACAGGAGGCACCGGCATGAAACAGACCAGTGGGACTTTTACTCCTGCCCCTCCAAGGTGAAAGAGGGACCCAGCCCTCGGCCCCAGCTGGCACCAGCCCCTGCCCGGGGCACGTGGAGCCGTGGGTCAGTCTCTAGGGGGGAGGTTGCCCTGTTCCCATTGGGGGCTTGGCATCCACCCGTGAAACTAGCCAATGGGGGCGCTTACCAGGTCTCCATGCTCTGCAGTCCCGGGCGCTGTTGGAGCGGCTCTCGGTAGCCGGACTCCTCCGTCTCCGGGTGCTGCTGTCTGGGTCTGGCAGGCGTGGCCCAGAGGCCTCCGAGAGGCTCGGCGGCTGATTTTGGCCAAGGGTGGGAAGTTCCGTGGGCCCCTCCCGGACGTGCTGCTCTGCCGCCGCCGCGCTGCCCCGACGACCTAAACCAGGCCCTTTGCCGCGTCCTGCCTTCTGATTGGCCGGGGGCAGCGCCTGCGTGTTCCAGCTGCACCCAGCATTCCGGGCAGGGCCGAGCGACACCTGGAGCAAGGGGGCCCGGTCTCAGCGCGTTCCCGCGGGGGACAGAGCGGCTCCGCGCTCCCTTCCGCTGGCCCCGCTTGGGGGTCAGGATTGCTGGGGAAGCCGGTGGGGGATCGGCTAGCGAGTGCGGCCGGGGGAGCAGCAAGAGCGTCCATCTTGTCTTCTCCTGCCTGGTGTTTTCTTTGCTGCTGCCCGGGACTCCTCCCCCTGCTGGTGACGGGCCCCTCGGCGCCCTGGCAGGCCTGTCGCGGCAGCTGGGGCTCGGTGGCAAAGGGACGTGGGGACTAGCACCTCCTGCGGTGCCTCCTCCGGCCCCAGGCACTTGGGAATCCGGGAGTGGAAACAGGGGAGGCCGACTTCTTCCTGCTTAGTGAATTGGGGAGGCCTGGCCGGGATGTACCGAGCCCCCTTCCTCTCCCTGCTCCCCAGGGTCCCACTCCCTCGCCAGGCTGGTGTAGAGCCTGGCCAGGGACCCCGGCAGCTGTGGGGAGTCGCGGTGGGGCCTTCCCCTACTTGAGGTGCCGGGGCCTGAGAGCAGCCCCTGGTCCATGCTCCTGACCTCAGGGCTCTGGGCCCTCTGGGGCAGGAGGAGAGTCCTCGACGGCAGCTTCTCACAGGGCCCTAGGGGAGTCTTCCTGACCCAGCGTGGGCTGGGCACCCCCATCCCGGCCTCAGGGTCAGGCACAGGAGCAGTGAGAGGAGCTGCAGGGTTGTGGACTCTCTACCGGCCCTGGACAAGAGCTCTGGGAGGTGGGGACGTGGGCAGGGGCCTGCTTTCCCCCACCCCCACCCCAAGCAGGAAGACGGGTGAGCTCCCCGCCTCTGGCTCAGGGATATTAAGTGCCTGGGAGGGGCTGGAACATCAGGGGGTTGGGAGCTGCCGCTTTGGAGAGGGGCCCAAGGGGCCCGGTGCTCTCCGTGGGGATGCCTGCGCCTGGCTGGAGCCGTCCCACCCTGAGCCCAAGCTGAGCTGTGAGGACAGGGCCTGTGACTGCAGCACCTCAGCAACTGGGGGAACAGAGACTGGGGGGCGGGGACAGAGATGGGGAGGTCCCTGTAGCCAGGGTACCTGGGGAAATCCTCACTCCCTGTATCCACAGAGCAGCCCCCAGGGAAATGCACCCCCAGCCGTGCGAGCAAGAGGGTCTGTGCTGTGCCGTTCAAGAGGAGAAATCCCCAGCCCATCCCTCCCAAGAACCCTGGCAGGTCCAGCTCCTCTTCCTCGACCCCAGTGCTGAATCCTTTCCCTGCTGGAGGGGGGGGACATTCTCTCCGCTCCTTGGCCGGGCTTCTATCCTGCAATAAATTGGGGAAACACCACAACTCGGATTTACAGACCAAACAGGAGCAAAGGCCCTTCCCCCGCCACAAATCCCCCCAAAGTCCCACACCAAAAGTCTCTGCCCAGTCAGTGCTGCCCCAGGGTTCAAAAGTTCACCCGGCAGAGTTTCACCATCCCAACATCCCAACCTGGAGCGGTGGCACCGTCCAAGTCTGCTGCCACTCCTACCAACCACAGGTCATCCCCATCACCTGCTGCCACTCCTACCAACCACAGGTCATCCCCATCACCGGTCATCCCAGCAAACCACTCTGCTGTCCATAACAGTGATTTCAACTCTCATTAGCAGCACTGCACCAAGTTCTCCTCAGCACACACTGATTTCAGCTCATAACAGAGAAACCTTAGCACTAGTGTTCCACAGTGAAGTTAACACCACAGATCACAACTAGATTCCTATTAGAATCCAAATTAACTCTGAAGTTCCAAAGTAAAGACAGAAAAAGGCACAATCAGTGTTGTTCAGGCCCTTACACAAAACCCACCACCAAATACAAAAACCTCTCCCTAGCTTTTCTCAATTTGACAGGGTTTGGAACCCATGCCCCTTGTCTAGCGAGTGCTACTTAGGTTATGGCGAATCCCTCTGGCATAAACAGTTCCACCATTCCATTGTCCTTTATTCGCATAATCAGGGTAACAACACTTTTATCCCCCCTGCCTCAATAACAGAGAGACGGGAGGATCCCACAGTGGCCAAAGTGACCATTTGGGCTGCTGTGAGCACATACTAGACAAGGTGGGTGTGTCTATGCAAATTGGGCTCAGCCCTGAGGTCTCTTTGCACCACTTGCCACAGTTCACCACCAGATGGCAGGATAGAGTTTACCCTGACCCCGCTTACATTTCCATTGCAGCCGCCCGGCATGGGAGTGAAACCCTGGGGCTACGTCTACACTGGCCCCTCTTCCGGAAGGGGCATGTAAATTTCAAGAGTCGTCGTAGGGAAATCCGCGGGGGATTTAAATATCCCCCGCGGCATTTAAATAAAAATGTCCGCCGCTTTTTTCCGGCTTTTAAAAAAGCCGGAAAAGAGCGTCTAGACTGGCCCCGATCCTCCGGAAAAAGCGCCCTTTTCCGGAGGGTCTTATTCTTACTTCAAAGTAAGAATAAGAGCCTCCGGAAAAGGGCACTTTTTCCGGAGGATCGGGGCCAGTCTAGACGCTCTTTTCCGGCTTTTTTAAAAGCCGGAAAAAAGCGGCGGACATTTTTATTTAAATGCCGCGGGGGATATTTAAATCCCCCGCGGATTTCCCTACGACGACTCTTGAAATTTACATGCCCCTTCCGGAAGAGGGGCCAGTGTAGACGTAGCCTGGGGGTATGTCTACACTGGCAGCTTCTTGTGCAAGAACTCTTCTGCAAGAGAGCGTCTACTCTGCCATGTGCTTTTGCGCAAGAGCATCCATGCCAGTGTAGATGCTCTCTTGCGCAAGAAAGCTCTGATGGCCATTTTAACCATATGGGCTTCTTGCGCAAGAAATTCATGGTGCCTGTCTACACTGGCCTCTTTTGGAAGAGCTCTTGCGCAAGAGGGCTTAATCCTCATGGGCAGAGGAATAATTCTTCCGGAAGAAGCCCTGTTTTCCAACGCTGTACTGTAAATGTACTTCTGGAAGAACACTCGTTCAATGTAGACAGCTGGCAAGGTTTTGCGGAAGAACAATTGTTCTTCCGCAGGAAGCTTCCAGTGTAGACGTAGCCTGGCTGTGTCCGAGTGGGTAGTGTTGGTTCTGGCTTTGCTGAGCTCTGTAAGGGTATGTCTACACTACAGCACTAATTCGAACGAACTTAATTCGAATTAGTTAATTTGAAGCTAATTCGAACTAGTGCATCTAGACCTAAAAACTAGTTCGAATTAGCGTTTTGCTCATTCAAACTAGCATGTCCACATTGAGTGGACCCTGAACCGAGGTTAAGGCTGGCCAGAACAGGTGCTGGCAGGGCATCAGGTTAGGACTTAGAGCGTGGAGCTGCTGCCTCAGGCTAGCCGAGGGCTGTGCTTAAAGGGACTTGACCCCCACCCCGATGAGGGACAGCAAAGCAGTCCTGTCTTGCAGTGCCCTGAGTGCCCGCACTCGGCACATCACAGCACTTGGCCATCAGCCCGGCTGCACTTGTCGCAGGCTGCCACTGGGGGAACGGACACTCAGGGGACTGCAGGAGAGCTTCCACCCCGAGGAGCCGGCAGAGCCACCCCAGTCCTCCCCATTGGGTGCTTGTACCCCATTCCTCCCTCACCTTCTTCCACTTACCCCTCCCTAGCCCCTCTTCCTGATGTAAAAAACAAAGGACACGTGTGTTCAAAAATAGAAACTCTCTTTATTTAACAAAACTGGGGGGGGGGGATTAGCCTATGGGGAGACTGGCAAAAGGAGGTGGGAGAGGGGAGGGGGAAACCTGGGAGGAGGTAGCTGGAAGGGGGAAGCCAGGGGAATAAGGAGGAGGGGAAGTATAAAACTATGGTACGCCATATCTTCAGTACTGTGTACAGATGTGGTCTCCTCACCTCAAAAGAGATGTTTTGGCCTTGGAAAAGATTCAGAAAATGCCGACTAAAATGATTAGGGGTTTGGAACAGGTCCCATATGAAGAGAGGCTAAAGTGACTAGGACTTTTCAGCTTAGAAAAGAGGAGACTGAGGGGGGATATGATAGAGGTCTATAAAATCATGAGTGGTGCGGAGAGGGTGCATACAGAAAAGTTCTTCATTAGTTCCCATAATAGAAGTACTAGAGGACACCAAAGGAAAGGAATGGGTAGCAGGCTTCAAACTAATAACAGAAAGTTCTTCTTCACAAAGCAAATAGCCAACCTGTGGGACTCCTTGCCACAGGAGGCTAGGAAGGCTAGAACTATAACAAAGTTTAAAGAGAAGTTAGATAAAGTCATGGAGGTTGGGTCCATGGAGTGGTATTAGCCAGGGGGTAGAAATGGTGTCCCTGGCCTCTATTTGTGGAAGACTGGAGATGGATGGCATGAGACAAATGGCTTGGTCATGGTCTTCGGTCCATCCCCTCCAGGGTAGCTGGTGTTGGCCGCTGTCGGCAGACAGGCTACTGGGCTAGATGGACCTTTGGTCTGACCCAGTACGGCCGTTCTTATGTTCTTATGTTCTAAGCTCAGGGCCGGGGGTCCCACTGGACCACCTTGATTTTCATGCAAACCTGCTCCTGGGTTTGCATGTGGCCTTTGATGGCCAGGCTGGCAGCTATCCTGCCCTAGACAGCCACTTTCCTGTGCCTAGTGCAGAGGTCATGGACATTGGAGGCCTCCCCCCCAAAACTGGATGAAGTCCACGATCTCCACACTAGCTCAGGTGGGCGCCCGCCTCTTGCAGCCCTGGGCAGGCTCCTGGGAGCCACCAGCCTGGTCTCGGGAAGAGGCGGAGGACTGGGTGGCAGCGGGTGGCTGGCTCGTGCCGTGCCAGGTGCAGGGTCTGCTGGCTGGGTGGTGGCAGGCTTGCACCTGGCACGGGCACCGTAGCCAGACCATGGCCCTTTAAAGGCTCCGGGTCCGGGAGGGGGGCAGAAGACTTTCCCTGGCTTGGCCCAGAGTGGCCACCAGGGCAAGCTGGGGAGGGCTAGCCTCCCACTAGTTTGAATTAAGTGGCTACACAGCCCTTAATTCGAACTACTTAATTAGAACTAGGCGTTAGTCCGCGTAGAATGAGTTTTACCTAGTTCAAATTAAGCGCTCCGCTAGTTCGAATTAAGTTCAAACTAGCGGTTTGTATGTGTAGTGCCTATGAAAGTTAATTCAAACTAACGGCTGTTAGTTCGAATTAACTTTGTAGTGTAGACATACCCTTAGAGAGGCAGGCGATGGAGCAGTATTTTGCTCATTGTAATCAACCTGGTCACAAATTGCGTTCCTGCTAATTGCAATGTCTGTAATTCCTGGGGGGATGCAAAAGGAGAAAGTCTGTGGACAGCCCCTTCTCAGGGAGTCCGGTCTCTCCTGGGGGTCCACCCCTCTGCCTGCTGGACCAATTCCTCTTGGAGCTTTTGTCACGCCTGTCTCTGCCGTGGGCTCCCTTAGGGAGGTCCCCGTTCCCAGAGGCAATAGAGCAACCCTGTTCTCCAGACCCGAGCAACTCTTAGCCAGCATCAAACAGGAAGGTTTGACGGCAGCAAAGGAGCCCTTCCGCACGGCTCGGTCCAGACCATATTGAGGGGCGAGCCCTTCCCGGGAGCTGCCAGGGGGCTAATGTGGGGTACAAACCTCCTGTGGTACCCGCCCTCCCAATGAAAGCCTGGAGCTGCTTCCGAGCCTGGGGAGTGGGAGGAGCCCTGACGGCTTCTGCTCTAGCCGGTTCTGGCTTCAGACGGCCCCTCGCCACCTTGTGGCCCAGCTATGACACTTCCACCATCCCCCCTTGCGCTGCTCAGCGTCTGTGGTCGGTCCAGCAGGCTGGAGGCTCCCCAGCTCCCACTTCACCTGAGATACATGTTCCTCCTGGGTCTGGCTACAGACACGGGGAGCGTCAATATGAGACAGAGCAAAGTTCTCCGTCCTGCTCAGCAAGTGATCTCCCAGGCACTGGAAGGTGGCAGGGCCCCCTTGAGGCCAAAAGGCAGGACCAGGAAGTCGAAGAGCCCTCTTGGGGGGATGAAGGCGACTTTGCCCTGGCTCCTGGGTCCAAAGGTACCTGTCAGTCCCCTTTGGTGAGATCCATAGCAGTGAGGCACTGGGCTCCCCCAACTTGTCTAGGTTCTCGTCCGTCCTGAGCACCAGACACGGTGATGGCGCTGAGCCTGCGATAGTCCATGCAGAACAGAATTTCCCCATCCTTCTTGGGGACCAATACTACTGGGGAGGCCCAGGGGCTGGAGGTGGGTTAATAGCACAAGGGGACTCCAGAGAGATCCATCTGACCTCTTATTTGGTTCTCAACCCTTCCACCCATCTATCAGGGTGCCAAATGAGGAGTCTGCACCCACCTACTATAACAAAACTATACTAGCTCATCTATAGGATAGAGAAGGTAAAAAAAGGAAACTGAGGCACTCACCCAAGAACCAAACACACATGACAGGGAAGGGCAGTGGATGTCGGCCTTCCAGCCTATTCTGCTTCCGGGAAAGCCAACTTCAAGTTTTCTATCCGGATGACAGGGACTGGGAACAATGAAGTAGCTACTGGAGCTCAGGCTGGATCGTAACTCAGAACCCACCCTAGTCTCTTTGTGCTGTCTCATGTGACCCTGTCTAGCCCAGGTGATCCACACCTGCCAGGGCTTTCCCAAGGGTCACACACATCTTCAGAGGTGGCCCTATCTGAATAGCGAGCCAGTGCTCAGCCTGCTGAGGAGTCCTGTCCCTCCGGGAAGCAGTGCCCACGGCACCCCGTTGGCGAGCAGGCTAGAGGGCAAGAGCCCAGGGCGCTTGGAGAACTTTCGTGTGTAGCCCAAAGCCCAGTGGCTACGTCTACACTGGCACCCTTTTCCGGAAATGCTTAAAACGGAAAACTTTTCCGTTATAAGCATTTTCGGAAAAAGCGCGTCTACATTGGCTGGATGCTTTTCTGGAAAAGCACTTTTTGCGGAAAAGCGTCCGTGCCGATGTAGACGCGCTTTTCCACAAAAAAGCCCCGATTGCCATTTTCGCGATCGGGCTTTTTTGCAAAAAAGAAATCTGCGCTGTCTACACTGGCCCTTTTCCGGAACAGTTTTCCGGAAAAGGACTTTTGCCCGAACAGCAGCAGCAGCATAGTTTTTCCGGAAAAACACTGACGATTTTACATTAGATCATCAATGCTTTTCTGGAAATTCAAGGGGCCAGTGTAGACAGCTGGCAAGTTATTCCGGAAAAGCGGCTGATTTTCCGGAATAAGTGGCCAGTGTAGGCACAGCCACTGGTATGTTTCAGCAGCAGCCCTGGGAACAGCACGTTGTGGACTACGAACTGTGGCATGTTGGGAGAACTTCCTGGTTCCTGGCAGGATGCACCCTCTGCCCCCAGCAGGGTCTCAGCAGGGACGTGCTAGAAGCAGCACACGGGCTGCATGCTGAGAGGAGGAGGCTGCTGAACTGTTTTCCTCTTCTATGGTTTTTACAGAATAAAGCTTGTTCCTGGTGCTTTGACTGAGTGGCTCTGGTCTGAGGTGCACATGCACACAATGCACAACGCAGAGCGCACCTAGCAGCCTCAGGCCTCGCCTCCCACAGTGGTGTACGAAGTCACAAGGCTCCCCCTCTGCTGAATAACCTCACACCGGGCTAGCCAACAGCAGGGGTTACCTTTTTTTCGCTATTGGTGCCGTGACTCAGATAGGGGAAGCTTGATTAGTTTGCACAGAGTTGGGAATCTGCCACCCCAGAGCACCAGGACAGCATGGACTCACAGTTTGGAGCCCAGAGGGGTTGATATGACCCAGGGTTGGGATCTGTGAAAGTAGAGACCCCCAATGGGTGTTGTGGCCTAGAGACCCCTATGGCTAAGGATATAGCTGTTCGAGGGGAAATCTGAGGGAGGAGCAAAGTTGTGCCGTACCTCCCTGCACAGCGCCAAATCTGTGGGGTGTCTGTGTTCAGGGGTGGTGCAGATTGCAGGGTAGACATTAAGGACTGGATAAAAGATATAGGCTGTGTCTAGACTGGCAAGTTTTTCCGCAAAATCATCTGCTTTTGCGGAAAAACTTGCCAGCTGTCTACACTGGCCGCTTGAATTTCCGCAAGAACACTGAGGATCTCATGTAAGATTGTCAGTGTTCTTGCAGGAATACTGTGCTGCTCCCGTTCGGGCAAAAGCCCTCTTGTGCAAATCATTTGCGCAAGAGGGCCAGTGTAAACGGCACAGTACTGTTTTGCGCAAAAAAGCCCCGATGGCTAAAATGGCGATCGGGGCTTTTTTGCGCAAAACCGCGTCTAGATTGGCCGCGGGCGCTTTTCCGCAAAAAGTGCTTTTCCAGAAAAGTGTCCTTCCAATCTAGACGTGATTTTCCAAAAGTTTTCCATTCAAAGCATTTCCAGAAAATCATGCCAGTGTAGACGTAGCCAATAGAGTATCTGCCAGCTGCCACTGGCATTCCTGAGACTTTGAAGTTCCCCACCCTTGTCAGATACCTAAGTGGGGGAGCCCATAAATAAGTCCTTAATCTGCCGCCTCAGGAGCAGTTTCCAGTCCGAGCTGTTGAAGCGCTTAGAGCAGAATACAATGACTGTCATTTATCACTGGAGCCATGGAAGGCTTTTATGAGAGTTGCCAACACCCTAGGGAAACAGTCTCAGCCTATGCCATTGAGTTAGAAGCCTTAGGCTACGTCTACATTGGCAAGATTTTGCGCAAATACTCTTTAACGCAAGAGTTTTCACGTTAGAGTATTTGCGCAAGAGAGCGTTTACACTGGCATGTGTGTTTGCGCAAGAGATGTGCTTTTGTGCAAAAGCATCCATGCCAGTGTAGACGCTCTCTTGCACAAGAAAGCTCCGATGGCCATTTTCTTGCACAAGAAATTCATGTTGCCTCTTCTACACTGGCCTCTTGTGCAAGAACAGTTGTGCAAGAGGGCTTATTCCTGCGTCTGCTTTTGCGCAAAACCTGGCCAATGTAGACACAGCCTTACTGTGGAAAGTAGAGGAGAAGCTTCAACAGGGCCAACCCTCCCAGAGCGGGACTATAGACTGACACTGCAGTTCATGCGGGGCATCCGGGACCGAGAAGTGCGGAACAGGTTGGCACCTATGCAGTCTCGCTCCATGACGTTCCGAGAGTTGCAAGAAGAACGGCGTCAGCTGGCCCGGGAGAGGAACGTAGAGGGTAGAACGCATGGGCCAGCCCAGAGGATAGCCTGCAACAAGACGCCCTGTCAGATGATGCTGTGCAGGCTGCTCCTGAGGTACCTCCACCCAGTAGTACCCCGCATCAGGCAATGCTGGAGACAGCAAAGGGCCTAACTGGGCTAGTCCAGGAACTGACTGCCCTCCAGAAACAGAGCCATGTGAGAATGGGACAACTGGAGGCACAGGTATTGCAGCAAGGTGTAGTAGGGAGGGCGGCGCCTCACAATTCTAGATGGGGAAGTGGTGGAAGTACCCCTGACAACAGTGCCCATGGCACCAGCAAAATGCAGGACTATGTAGCACTTTAAAGACTAACAAGATGGTTTATTAGATGATGAGCTTTCGTGGGCCAGACCCACTTCCTCAGATCAAATACTATTTGATCTGAGGAAGTGGGTCTGGCCCACGAAAGCTCATCATCTAATAAACCATCTTGTTAGTCTTTAAAGTGCTACATAGTCCTGCATTTTTCTTCAGCTACCCCAGACTAACACGGCTACATTTCTATTACCATGGCACCAGCGGCCGTTTGGTATGCCACCGTTGTGGACAAGAAGGCCACATAGCCTGTGGCTGCCGTCAACCCCCTCAGGCTCACCTCATGGGGAAAGGGCAAGGCGAGGTTCCCTCTTCTTTAAACTGCTAACGCCTGACCCTGAGGGGCAAGTGAAGGGCACAGAGTTGGAGAAAAGTCCCCCAATAGCATCGGTGTGCACAACCTCCCAGCTTATTCAACCAGCTGCTAGCCGGCATCCCAGCCTGGTGGGGCCCTTGACCGAGGAAATTGTGGAAGTGAATGGTACCCTGTGCAAGGCTCTAATTGATTCAGGGTCACAGGTCACAACCGTCACAGAGGAGTTCTGGAGAAATCACTCTACCCTGGGCAAGTTACACCCCACGCCCGCAGATCTCTTGATAGAAGGGGCAAATGGCCAAGCGGTCTTCCATCAAGGAGCTATCAAATTAGATTTATCTTTTCTTGGGCAAACCTACAAACCTGCCCTTCTGGTGACTGTAACAAAGTACAGACAGGGAGTCCCTGTGTTGCTGAGGACAAATGTCATACCTTCCAGCTGGCAGGATTTAGCCAACCAATTGGGCAACCAATTCCCAGACTGCCTGAAAGAGAAGTCACCAGCCTGGGATGCAGCCTATAAGCAAATAATCTCTGGCCAAGAAAGACCATCCTTGAGATATACTGGCAAGCAGCCCCTCTTGTTGAGAGCTGGAGAAGGAAAAACTGTATCTGTGAAGGCCCTTTGGGGTACAGGATGGGAGCCATATACTGTTCTGGTAGAATCTGATGCTAAGAGTCACCTGCCAGGGAATTTGAGGGTGATGGTCAAGGGACAGCAACAGACAGAGATGAACCACTCCAAGCATTGGCCAGGCATAGAGTTAATCCCAGGCCTGCCTAAGGAAGAACTGAGGAGGCTGCAGGAAAAGGATGCAGTAATCTCTCGAGTAAGATCCTATCTGCCACACAGCGGACACCCAGACTACGTCTAGACTGGTATGATTTTCCAGAAATGCTTTTAACAGAAAAGTATGTAGTATGTATTGACTTTCTCACCCTGGAACCATCCTGGGGGAGCATCAAGAACATCCTTGTAGTTACTGACTACTTTAGTCGCTATGCTCAGGCGTACCCTACTCATGACCAACGGGCATCTACCGTGGCCAAGATTATGTGGAAACAATTCATCTGCAACTATGGCATCTCTGACAGGATACAAACAGACCAGGGGAGGAATTTTGAAAGTAATCTCCTTGTCCACCTTTGGAAACTGTTGGGGATCTCAAAAAGCAGAACCACTCCTTATTAGACAAAGGTTTCTAACCATTAGAGGAGTGAGGTTCTGGAACGGCCTTCCAAGGGAAGTAGTGGGGGCAAAAGATCTATCTGGTTTCAAGATTAAACTAGATGGCTATGTCTACACTGGCCCCTTTTCTGGAAGGGCATGTTAATTTCAGAAGCCGTAATAGGGAAATCCGCGGGGGATTTAAATATCCCCCGCGGCATTTAAATAAAAATGTCCGCTGCTTTTTTCCGGCTTTTAAAAAAGCCGGAAAAGAGCGTCTACACTGGCCCCGATCCTCCGGAAAAAAAGCCCTTTTCCTACTTTGAAGTAGGAATAAGATCCTCCGGAAAAGGGCTTTTTTTCCGGAGGATCGGGGCCAGTGTAGACGCTCTTTTCCGGCTTTTTTAAAAGCCGGAAAAAAGCGGCGGACATTTTTATTTAAATGCCGCGGGGGATATTTAAATCCCCCGCGGATTTCCCTATTACGGCTTCTGAAATTAACATGCCCCTTCCGGAAAAGGGGCCAGTGTAGACGTAGCCGATGGGTTTATGAAGGGGATGGTTTGATGAGATAACAGGATCTTGGTAACTAATTGACCATTCCTTATCAGTGGGAAATAGGTCAATGGAGGGATGATAGGAGTTACTATAGAGAACTTTCTGGGTGTCTGGCTGATGAGTCTTGCCCACATGCTCAGGGTTTAGCTGATCGCCATATTTGGGGTCGGGATGGAATTTTCCTCCAGGGTAGATTGGCAGAGGCCCTGGAGGTTTTTCACCTTCCTCTGTAGCATGGGGTACAGATCACAGCTGGAGGATTCTCTGCATCTTGGGGTCTTCAAAGTATTTGAAGGCTTCAATATCTGAGATATAGGTGAGAGGATTATTCTAGGAGGGGTGGGTGAGATTTTGTGGCCTGCACTGTGCAGGGGGTCAGACTAGATGATCATAATGGTCCCTTCTGACCTTAAAGTCTGTGAGTCTATGAGTCTATCACCCATGGGGGAATAGGACTACTCAGCGGTTCAACTGAACACTCATGAATATTCTGGGAACCCTGTGTCCTGAGCAAAAGGCAAATTGGAAGGACTATGCTGAGTCCATGACTCATGCCTACAACTGCGCTCATCATAAGTCCACTGGGTTTTCCCCATTCGTCTTAATGTTTGGCTGGCACCCAAAGCTGAGGATAGATCTAGCTCTGGGTCTCTCCCACCGAGGAAAGGAGGGGTTAGAGGTGGAGGAGTACGTCTCCCAGCTCAGAGAATGCCTAGAGACAGCGTACCATCAGGCTGCACAGGCATCTGAGGCTGCCAAATGTCACCAGAAAAAGTACTATGACCTCCAGACACGAGAAACCCCCTTGATTCCTGGAGACAGGGTGCTAGTAGCCAGGGACAAGAAAGGGAGACAGAAACTGGGAGACAGGTGGGAACCAACTCCCTGTATTGTGATTAGAAGACAAGGGGACTTGCCTGTCTATGTAGTGCAGCCGGAATCAGGAGGGGGGGAACGGGTGATACACCGTAACCAAATTACACCAGGCACGTTTCTACCTATCGGTGGAGTCAGTCAACCAGCTGGCAGGGAAGTAGACGTGCAGGGAGCCATGCCAGAACTTGAGGGAAGCCTCCCTTTGGAGGTGGGCAGGAATAGAACTTCCTGGAAGCTCTATAGATAGGCCGGGGGCTATAGAGGAAAGAAAACCCGAAGGGGGATGACATACACAGGGGATACCTGGGACATGGGGGGCAGGCAGTACAGTAAAGGGGAGTCAGGGTTACACGGCAAGGAGTCCCCGGACCCAGACAATTTTGACTCAGACTCTCCCTACTCTGACCTGGAGCAGCCCGACCAGACCATGGGGGTAACAGACCAAGGAGAGCCTGGATGAACCGAACTGGATCAGAGAAGGGCACTGAGGGTGTGTCTAGACTACATGCCTCCGTCAATGGAGGCATGTAGATTAGACAGATCGGCAGAGGCAAATGAAGCCGCGATTAAAATAATCGCGGCTTCATTTAAATTTAAATGGCTGCCCCGCTCTGCTGATCAGCTGTTTGTCGGCAGATCGGGGCAGTCTGGACGTGCCACGTCGACAGAGAAACCGTTCTTGATCGGCACAGGTATGCCTCGTGAAACCAGGTTTACCTGTGCCGATCAAGAAAGGCTTCTTTGTCGACGTGGCGCGTCCAGACTGCCCCGATCTGCCGGCAAACAGCTGATCGGCAGAGCGGGGCAGCCATTTAAATTTAAATGAAGCCGCGATTATTTTAATCGCGGCTTCATTTCCCTCTGCCGATCTGGCTAATCTACATGCCTCTGTCGATGGAGGCATGTAGTTTAGACGTACCCTGAGTGGGACCAGACTGAAGAGGTGCCTAGAGAGAATCCGCCAGCTCCGTGGCGCTCAACGAGACCGCGCAGGGCACCTGTCCGGCTCCATTTGGGCCCTGCAAATTCAGCCCCCAGCAGGAAAGGGAAACATCCCTGTAGTGTGACCCTGGCAGGGCCAGAGAACAGCGGCGGGAGGGTGGGGGGTTGCTCACAGCTCACACCACAGAAGCTACTGGCAAGGCCGGAGCAGCACGTGAAGAGCCAGAGGCAGGTTATTCGGGGCACTAGGAGAGACGCTGCCAAGTTCCAGCTCGTTCCCACACGTGGGATGCCAGGGAATCGTTATTGGTTAATCATTTAACGACTCCACGCACTCCCCACCCCCCACCGCTTCTGTATCAGAGACAACAAAGGGCTCCCAGCGGGTGCCAGTTCCCACCCAGCTGCCTCCACCCCCCCCAATGTCTCCCCCAGAAGCAGCAGCAGGGGGAGGGGGCGGGATCTTGTGCTGGGAGGATCCAGCTTGTGAAGCTCCCCACAAGCACCAGATCCCGCAGAGTCTCCTGCTCCCCAACTCCCGCCCTGCTGCCTTTTATGGAGAGGCAGCACTGCGGAGGGTGAAGGGGGCAGGTGGGAAGCAGCTTTCAAGCCAGATCCCACATGTATCGGCTCCCACGGAGCTGCCTGACCCCCTGCGCTGCTGCCTCTCTATCAGCAGCATGGGGGAGCGAGGGGGGCAGCTGGCAGGAGCCGATACACACAGGGAAATGGCTTTTAAGCCAGCTCTGCGCATGTGCCAGTTCCACCAAGCTGACTTGCTGCCGCAAGCGGGGACAGGCGGGAGCCAATGCTCGGGAGCAGGAGCAGCCTGAGGCCGGCTGCAGCAGCTGGCGCCCCAGGCAGAAGGCGTGATCGGCGTCCCCGCCTGCACGGCCGTCAACAGCCATGACGTAATCACAGGGCGCCCCAGCACCCTGTGACGTCATCATCGGGCGTCCGGGCCAGCGGCACCCTAGGCAACTGCTTAGTTTGCCTAGGCTCACGGGCCACCCCTGCTCGGGAGGAGTCAGCTTAAAAGCCGGCTCCGGAGCTGCCTGTCCTCCCACCCCCCCTGCGCTGTTGCCTCTGTATCCAAACACCATGGCTGTGTCTACATTGGCACCCCTTTCCGGAAAAGGGATGCTAATGAGACACTTCAGAATTGCAAATCCACGAGGGATTTAAATATCCCCTGCAGCATTTGCATTTACATGGCTGCCGCTTTTTTCCGGCTCGGGGTTTTGCCGGAGAAAAGTGCCAGTCTAGAAGCGATTTTCCGGAAAATAAACCCTTTTCTGGAATATCCCTTAGGTTTATTTTCTGGGAAATCGCTTCTAGACTGGCGCTTTTCTCCGGCAAAACCCCGAGCCGGAAAAAAGCGGCAGCCATGTAAATGCAAATGCCGCAGGGGCTATTTAAATCCCCCGTGGATTTGCAATTCCGAAGTGTCTCATTAGCATCCCTTTTCCGGAAAGGGGTGCCAATGTAGACACAGCCCCATGTGAGTTCGGGATTTTCCTCCTCCTCCCTTTCTGCCCCCTCCCCTGAATCACAGCTGCTCACTTTCAGCCTCAGGGGAATTTGGCACGGGGAGGAGTCTGCCGCAAACCCCTCCAACCATTTGTGTACTTGCGCCTTTGCACCCCACGGTAATCCTGTAGCTCAGTGTTTCTTAAACTTTTTAAGACTGAGGAACACCAAACAATCATTGTTTTTATGAGAAACACCAAGAATTTTTTGTTGAGCAAAAAAAAAAAGGGGGGGGGGGAGAGCCAGGAGAAAGTTCTTGAGCAAAAAAGGTCACCTGCCACTTTAAGGGTGGCCATTTTGAACTCTGTTGTTCTCCACAGCACACCGGTGTGCCACAGAACACAGCGGAAGAAACACGGCTGTAGCTGGTTGGATGCCTTCCCCTGTGGCTGGGGGACACGCAGGTGGGGGCTGCAGAGATCCCAGGCCTGTATTCTGCATTCCTCCAGAGATATCACGGTGCAGGGTGCTGTACGCACTAGTGCTGCGCATGGCTGGAGCCGTGCTAGGCAGCGTGCACGATGCTTCCTAGGGCGGCTCAGTGTGAGATTTGTGTCACTGATCTCAGGGAGTTGCTCCTGGGCTACAGGGGTGGCCCATGAACCTAGGCAAACTAGGCAGTTGTCTAGGGCGCCACCGGCCCGGTCGCCCAATGATCACATCATGGGCATTGACGGCCGTGCAGGCGGGGGCACCAATCGCGCCTTCCGCCTAGGGCGCCAGCTGCCACAGCCGGCGTCAGGCTGCTCCTGCATGGGCACAGTTTCAGGTTTCATACCCTGTACAGACCAGAGCTGGATATGGGTGTATACAGCCCCCAGGAGCAAGGCTGCCAGGCCTGTGCTTGGGAGGGTCAGGCACTGAAAAGGAGCCTTTCAGTTCTGGGAACCTCCGACTGGTGCCATCTCCACCTGTGTCCTGGGGCTTCCTGCATTCCCCAGGGTGGAGCCCCGAGCTCACAGATCTCGCCTTATGCTGCCTGAGCCAACTCTGCCTGCAACAGGGTGTGATAATAGTGAGCAGCGCTCTCTGTAAGTGTGAGCCGAGCACTTGGGTGACACCTGAATGCCCCCCGGGTGGCCTCCCAGCCGATGAGCAGAGTGCTCACAGCAGGCAGTGCGTGTTGCTACTGGTGGTGCACATCTGCACCTGCCTCAGTGCACATAAAATTTATTCTGCACATGTCTGGAAAAAAATTAAAGTTACGTCCTTGCAAAGCCCTCGCCCAGAAGTGCTGGTGCAGCAAGTGCCTCTCTGGTCACGTACTGCAGTGACCAGCACCAGGGCAGGCCCCATATCCTTTCTACACCCCTGCAGTGCACTTGATGCAAATTAGTAACATTTCAACTGTATGAAAAATCAACAGCCCCAGGCTCACTTCAGTCATGAGCAGCAGCACCTGCCAGCCCGGCCCTGGGCAGGACGCGGGGACGCAGGCAGGCCAGGCTGGTACCTCAGGGGAACACGCTGCAGGCAGAGGCCTCCAGCTCACTGTCTTGCCCCATCGTTCACGCTCCCCACCCCCTCACATGGGTGTCAGTGACTGTGTCTGGGACCTGGCGATCGTCACTAGGACCCCACCTGCTCAGAGATGGGCTGGGGGGGCTAGTGTCAGTCAGACCCTCTCCCCACAGCGAGTGCCCCAGGGCAGGGCCTGGGAGGGGACAGGAGGTGGCTCTGGGAGGAGCATCCCCCAGGAAGCCTCTGTCCCAGGGGCAGGAGGCAGACAGGCCAGGAGGAGACACCGTGACTGGGGCAGCTCCAGGCGGAGGGGGGGGAGATGTGTAGAGAGAGGGTGGGGGGCTGAGAATTCACCTGCCAGGACAATAGCAGTGATGCGGAGACCAAAGTCCCTATTAAATAACATGTCAAGTTATTTGAGCATTGGCCTGCTAAACCCAAGGGCTACGTCTACACTGGCCCCTTTTCCGGAAGGGGCATGTAAATTTCACCAGTCGTCGTAGGGAAATCCGTGGGGGATTTAAATATCCCCCGCGGCATTTAAATAAAAATGTCCGCCGCTTTTTTCCGGCTTTTAAAAAAGCCGGAAAAGAGCGTCTACACTGGCCCCGATCCTCCGGAAAAAGTGCCCTTTTCCGGAGGGTCTAATTCCTACTTCAATGAGCCGCCATTTTTGCAGAAGAGGCGCTTGCACCAGAAGGAGCGGTCTACACTGCCCCTTCTTGCGCAAGAAACCCCCCTTGCGCAGTGCCGCTATTCCTGAAAATAATCGGCGTAACGGCATTGAGCAAGAGGGTTTGTCTTGCGCAAGAAGGGGCAGTGGAGACGCTCTTCTGCCAAAATGGCGGCTCATTAGGTATGCAAATGAGGCTCATGAATATTCAACACTTAGCCTCATTTGCATATTTCTGACGCAAGAAGCCACGCGTGTAGACATAGCCTTGGTTGTGAGTTCAACCCTTGATGGGGGCATTTAAGGATCTGGGAGAAATCTGTCAAGGATGGTACTTGGTCCTGCCATGAGGGCAGGGGACTGGACTCAATGACCTCTCAAGGTCCCTTCCAGTTCTATGAGATAGGTATATCTCCATGTGCTGTTTTGGGGGGAGGGATAGCTCGGTGGTTTGAGCAAAAGGGAAGTTCCAAAGAGGATGGAGAGAGGCTGTTCTCAGTAGAGACAGATGGTAGAACAAGAGCAATGGTCTCAAGTTGTGGTGGGAGAGGTCCAGGTTGGATATTAGGAAAAACTATTTTACTAGGAGGGTGGTGAAGCACTGGAATGGGTTCCCTAGGGAAGTAGTGGAGTCTCCATCCCTAGAGGTGTTTAAGTCTCGGCTTGACAAAGCCCTGGCCGGGTTGATTTAGTTGGAATTGGTCCTGCCTAGAGCAAGGGGCTGGACTTGACCTTTTGAAGTCTCTTCCAGTTCTATGATTCTATCTGTTAAGACAAGGGGGTTTTCCCCCCTAGAATACAGCAGCTCTTTCCTGCGTAACACCAGACTGTACACTGGGAGCTCCCCCTCCTGTGCTCCATGGTCGCATTCTGCCTGAAGGGAGGTTTGCTAAGTGTTCGCAGCTTCCTCCTTCCGAGGGAGCTGGAGCTCGCTAGTGCAGCCCCACAGTGGACGGAGCTGGCTTGGGAGAGGGCATGAGCTAATAAATTGCCTGGCCAGCTTCTCTTAGGTCTAAATCTGCCTTCTGCTCTCAGAGAGCAGAAGGACCTGTAACCCTTCTGCCAGGTAGGCCTGGCAGTAACCAGGGCTGGGTTCAATATCTTGGGGTCAATCTCACAAAGAACCGGCTCGAGCCCCCACCCAGTGATATGGGAAATTCACGCACCCCTGGGCGCCTCTGAGAGGCAATGCTTCCCCACTCGCAAGCACTGAGTCTGAGTGTAGGAAAAGAACATTTAATGAAACAGAGGAAGAATTCATACGGCATTAGCTTGGGGAAAACACCACAAACAGAGTTCATAACCCAAACATGAGCCAAGCCCCCACCCCAGCCAAGATTTGCCCAAAGTCCACCGACTCACCGCCAGTCTCTGTCCCCACAAGTCTCTGTGCCACCCAGAGTCCCAAAGTTCACCCGCAGGGTTTCACCTCCCAACCTGGGTAGAAATGGGGTTGGGGGGAAAGATAAGGGGCACCTTATACAAAACTCTGCCACGCTTCACCAGCTGTCTTGTCCCACACCTCTGGACACTCCACTGGGCACTTGTCACCACTTCTCGCCTGCCACCGCTCCATGCCACACCGCCGCTCCACACCACAGATGGCTGCTCTTCGCCTGCCGCCGCTCCACCCCAGGCCACTAGTCGCCACCACTTTACTGGCTGCAGTAGGTCTGGCTCTCAGCCAAACCAGTGATTTCAGCTCTCAAATGAATCCAGCTTTCACTGGACTAGCAAACAAAAAGACTCCTCAGGGAGTCTGCTTTAGGTCTGTCCTTAAAACAAAGGGGGAAAGGTGCAGGCTGGGCCAGTCCTATAGCTCACACCTGACAGGTATGCAGCAGGCTGACTCAAGTCCTTTAACCTTTTCCCCAGCTCTGTCCACTCAACTCTGGAAGGGGGGAGGCTTGTTCTTCCGAGACCTCTTACCATGATGGTGGTGTCTCTCCTGCAAGCACTGGTGGCATGTTTGACAGTTCCCACATTTAGGGGTAGCATGATTAGTGACCCCCACAACAGTCCCAAATTATTTACAATTCTCCACATTCCATTCCAACACTGACCCTCCATCAGCCCTGGCTGAATGGGATTTACATAGCCACACCTCGGATTCTCTCCTGAGCTGTATTTACATGTCAACAGTTAACAGTTAATTACCTTGTAGAGCCAAACAACTGTAGTGGGCACACCCACCCCTCCTTTTAGCTGGCTGACAGCAAGCAGCAGTTCAGCCCCTGCTTACAGACCTAATCAAGGGCTCCTGCCTGCCCCTCTCACCCACCACCCTGCTGCCTGGCTATCAGAGGTTGCAATGCCGGGGTGGCAGCCAGCATCTCGGCAGATCCAGGGCTTGTGGGGAGCTGGCTTCAAAGTTAGCTCCTCATGGCATCCGCTCCTGCTCTGCCCCCTCCCCCCCTTGCTGCTTCTGAGCAAGCCCCTTATTTTGAAATGTAATAGGCTTGCTAATCCGAGGTCCCTGTAAACCTCATGCCACAGGAAGGAAGGGGCGTTTCAGAACTGTGCTCTATTTTGAAATTTGGTGCTGTATAGATAGCGCCACATTTTAGAATAAGCTATTTCAAAATAAACAATGCACTTTGTGTAGTTCATATTACGTAGCTTATTTCAAGCTACGGGTGCAGTGTAGACATGCTCTACCTAACCCGCTCCAAATCCAAATGAGTTTTGTTTTTTTAATTGAAATGAATGAACATTTGGTCGTGGCTTCAAATGAACAGCTTTGAGCCCCCTTACTCTTTAGAAACAATTGAGCGAAAGAAACAAGGGAACTGATCCTCTCCTACTTTTTTTCTTACCAGCTCTGGGTCACACATCAGGAAAATATTTAACAGGGTTTCTCTAACGATTCTGAAGATGTTGAAACCACAGAACAAATATTGACGAAGAGGCACCAGCACTCTGAGAAAAATAATCTTTTTTTATATAACGAAAGGGAGTTTGCCAAAAAAAGAAACTGGAGGAACTTTGCCTCCTAATTGTGGGTGGAACACCAGAGTGGCGTTCAGTGCAACATTAGCACCGTCACAGTCATCACGCACATCCCCCCTGCCTTGTGCTAGAAAGGCCTGAGCTGAGGGGTGCTCTTTTGCCTCCTTCGAAGGCAGGACCCGAGAAATGTCCTGCGGCTGCACTCTGGAGCAGGCTAGGAAAGTCTTGCAGGCTGTACATCAGGACAGCTCCTGCTGCTGGTACGTGGAAGCTGTCCCCAGGGAGCAGCCCTTGGGTCTCAGTCACCAGCAACGGCAGGGGTGTCACGATGCTACAGGCATTTAGAAGGACAGAAATTGGAGCAGAACAAGGAAGCCACCGCCTGTAACTCCGCTGCAGGCCTTGGCCAAGCAGGACTTTGAAGCGACAGAGTGGGAAATGCTCCTGTAGTTTAATGAGATACAATTAAACCTCTCTCACTTTCTACCCCTGACTCGGGGTCCTGCCTTTCAGGTGCTGGTCTCAGCCCTTCTCTCCCTGTGGCCGGATGGGGTTAAAGATCGCTCAGGTCGACCCCGCCTCCTGGCCTGGTTGCACAAGAGCCCCCAGCTGGAATCAATCCAGCCTCCCGCTCCCTCCCCCCTGTTAGCGTTTTGCCCTGTGATGTTACGCAAGGGCAGACCTCGGCCCCGCCGCGGCGCTGTATAAAGTGCGCGCAGCCCTGTGCCGCGCGGCTGCCTCCTCTCCCCTGCACCAGCGCTCGGCTGCAGACCAGCTGCCCGCGGGATCCACGCTGCTCCGTAAGAGACACATTCCCACCCAGCTGGCGAAGCCTCTCTCCTCCCGTGCACACTGAGTCTGCCGAGAGCCCGGGGGGGGGGGGGGAGGAGGCTGCACTGCCAGTCTCTGCACTGGGGCACCCTCTGGGTATTTGGGCAGCCTCCTTCTGGGGCCCTGAGGAAGCACCCCCTCTAGGGCGCACTCTACTGTGCAGGCATTGGGGACCCACTGTTGCTCTGGGGGGCCCTCTGAGCATCTTGGGGGAACCTGGTAGGTTTGGGAGACCTGCCTTGGACACGCCCCTCCCCCCTGTGCTGACAGTGTGGTCCTGTCTCTGTTTGCTGTTGTGGTAGGAGCAGGATGGCTCAGGAGGGGCGATTCCTGACCTGGCTGCTGCTGGTGGCCCTGGGCCTGCTGGGCTGCGGATGTGGAGCGGAACGGGACTGCAGAGTGAGCAGCTTCAAAGTCAAGGAGAACTTCGACAAGGCTCGAGTAGGTGTCCACTTCCCTCCCCACCCGCTAGTGCTGACTCTCCTTTGGATCCAGCCAAATTAAGAACATAAAAACATAAGAACGGCCGTACTGGGTCAGACCAAAGGTCCATCTAGCCCAGTATCCTGTCTGCCGACAGTGGCCAGCACCAGGTGCCCCAGAGAGGGTGGACCAAAGACAATAATCAAGCAATCCGTCTCCTGCCAGCTCTCTCCAGCCCCTGACAAACAGAGGCCAAGGACACCATTTTATCCCCTGTCTAATAGCCTTTTATGGACCTAACCTCCATGAATTTATCCAGCTTCTCTTTAAACTCTATTATAGTCCTAGCTTTCACAGCCTCCTCTGGCAAGGAGTTCCACAGGTTGACTACACGCTGTGTGAAGAAGAACTTTCTTTGATTAGTTTTAAACCTGCTACCCATTCTGCCCACGAGATCCAAAATGTACGATCAAAGTAGAGTAGGGTTGCCAGACGGTTTAACAAAAAATACCGAACCCCCCCCCCCCCCAAAAAAAACAAAACAAAACACTGGGGAAAAAATTCTGTTGAGAAAAAAAAGGGGGAGACCAAAGTTGTTGAGGAAAAAAAATAATTTTTTTTTTAAAAGCATGGCCCCTTTAAGAAACGCCTTTGAGGCTTTTTGGATCTAACAGGCTGCCGGCCACCAGCTGCCATCTTGTCTTCCTGCTCCAGGCCAGACAGCTCCCCTGTGGAACCAGTTAAGCACCTGGGATTTTCGCCTCCTGGCTGGGAAAAAAACAGAAAATACCAGACATTTCAGGTGTCTGGTATTTTCTGAATTTTTTTACTGGACAGGAGGCGAAAATACTGGACTGTCGGGGGTGAATACCGCACACCTGGCAACTCTAAACTAGAGACCCAATCCGGCACCCTCCTGTGCCAAAAGACAGCTTCCAGTGCAGGGCACCACAAACCCAGATCCAGCACATGGGTGCAAGCAGTTTGTGGCCCAGGACCTCAAATTCTGAGGCTTAAATGGGGAATAAGGGTGTGGTCTAAACAAAAAAAAATGGCAGCAGCTTCTCATGTGCGTTCAGTTGTTCTAGTTCTGCTGCAAAATTCTTACACCCCTGTGTGCTGAGTAGTATTACTCTGAGTATTTGTATTTATCATCACAAGCTACAGGAGCTGCCATCCATGTTCTGTTTTTAGACATGAGGGCTGTGTCTACACTGGGCCACTTATTCCGGAAAAGCAGTCGCTTTTCCGGAATAACTTGCCAGCTGTCTACACTGGCCGCTTGCTTTTCCGGAAAAGCAATGACGATCTACTGTAAAATTGTCAGTGTTTTTCCGGAAAAACTATGCTGCTCCCGTTCGAGCAAAAGTCCTTTTCCGGAAAAACTATTCCCTTTTCCAGAAAAACAGTAGTCTTTTCTGCAAAAAAGCCCTGATCACGAAAATGACGATCGGGGCTTTTTTCCGGAAAAGCGCGTCTACATTGGCCACGGACGCTTTTCCAGAAAAAGTGCTTTTCCGGAAAAGCATCCTTCCAATGTAGACGCACTTTTTCCGGAAATACTTATAACGGAAAACTGTTCCGTTTTAAGCATTTCCGGAAAAGGGTGCCAATGTAGACACAGCCTAGAAGTGAGAGGACTGGGGCCAAAGCCCAGCAAGATCCAGCTGCTGAAACTGAGCCTTTATGGTGCTTGTGGTCCTGGGTACATTGTAGCTGAATCATTTTTGTGTGGTGGGCACAATGGAGTTTATTCTGTCATTTGATGGTACGACTTGGAGGCTTGGGGTTAAAGATTGGCAGAGTCCTGCAAAGTCCAGGTCGACCCAGCTTTTATGGCCCTCTCCACCTATTGTGCAGTGACCCAACTTCAAGAATCTTTCCTCTCCCTGCAGTATGCTGGCACCTGGTACGCCATGGCCAAGAAAGACCCGCAGGGGCTGTTCCTGCAGGACAATGTGGTAGCCACGTTTACTGTAGATGAGAATGGACAAATGAGCGCTACCGCCAGGGGCAGAGTCCGGCTGTTCAAGTAGGTTGCCTGGCACCCGCCTGTCTCTCCCCACTTGGCTTCTGCAGAGACCTGACATACTCTGTTCCCCAAAGGCTGGGGGGAGGGAGAGCTCAGTGGTTTGAGCATTGGCTTGTTAAACCCAGGGTGGTGAGCTCAATCCTCGAGGGATCCATTTAGGGATCTGGGGCAAATCCATCAGGGGTGGTACTTAGTCCTGCTCCAAGGGCAGCAGAGTGGAGTTGATGACCTCTCCAGGTCTATATCTCCATATTGTAAAAAGAAAAAAAGGCTCCCACCCATTTTTGTACCCAAGTGTTCCTCACTAACTGACCCCCAAATCCAGGCTATCAGGTGTGAGTTCAGTGTCTTTTTGTCTTGTCCTATTTGCAGTAACTGGGATGTTTGTGCTGACATGGTTGGCTCCTTCACTGACATGGAGGACCCTGCCAAATTCAAGATGAAGTACTGGGGGGTCGCCTCTTATCTCCAGAAGGGAAGTAAGTACTCCTATGAAGTGGGGTGTTTTTACAGCTGGAGACTCAGGTGTGTGTGAGGACCCTGGTTCTTTTTGATGCAGCTGCTTGAAGAAAAAGGGGATTTTTATAGCCACATTAGCTAACACATTGTAACTGCTGCTTGGTGCAATCCCAGAGTGGACAAGCAGTTTCTAGTTTTCACGTGTGTTAGCTGATCAGTGTTTTTCCTAGGGCAGTTAAAGTCTTTGCATGGAAATGCTCATACATTTATTTTCCTTCCAAACTCCACAGTATAGACTAAGATTACCACATGGAAAGAGCTGAAAGAAGTTGAGATTATGAGCTCGTTTTAATTCAGAGCTGCTTTTTATTTGAATATATTAATGTTCTTGGGGAGGGGGGGGGACTAATATCAGATTCCGTTGTCTACAAACTAGATGAGGAGGATTTTCTTGGCTGTTAGCCATTGTGGTTACTTCATGAATACAGGGACTGTCTCTTTTTTTGACAAACTCTCAACATATTAATGCTGATCCCCATTCTTACCTCCTGGCTGTGTCTAGACTGGCCAGTTTTTCCGGAAAATCAGCCGCTTTTCCGGAAAAACTTGCCAGCTGTCTACACTGGCCGCTTGAATTTCCACAAAAGCACTGACTTCCTACTGTAAGAAATCAGTGCTTTTTGCGGAAATACTATGGTGCTCCCGTTCGGGCAAAAGTCCCTTTTGCGCAAAAGGGCCAGTGTAGACAGCTGAGATTTGTTTTCCGCAAAAAAGCCCCGATCGCAAAAATGGCGATCGGGGCTATTTTGCAGAAAAGCGCATCTAGATTGGCCACAGATGCTTTTCCGCAAAAAGTGCTTTTGCGGAAAAGCATCCGTGCCAATCTAGACGCTCTTTTCCGAAAATGCTTTTAACGGAAAACTTTTCCGTTAAAAGCATTTCCGGAAAATCATGCCAGTCTAGATGTAGCCCCTGGGCCAGTGTAGACAGCTGAGATTTGTTTTCCGCAAAAAAGCCCTGATCGCCGACGCACTTTTCCGCAAAAAAGCCCCGATCGCCATTTTTGCGACTTTTGCCTGAACGGGAGCAGCATAGTTTTTCCGGAAAAGCACTGATGATCTTTCATGAGATCGTCAGTGCTTTTCTGGAAATTCAAGTGGCCAGTGTAGACAGCTGGCAAGTTTTTCCGGAAAAGCAGATGATTTTCCGGAAAAACATGCCAGTCTAGACACAGCCCCTGAGTTTAACCCATCTAGGAGAGTGGAAACTCCAGCACGCTACTTGAGGAATCGCCATGAGTGAAAGTGGAAAATGGAAGAGAGGTGGGCTCCAAAGACACAGTTCTCAGGGGATCTTCAGGAAGCCACTGGCCTCTGGCCTGCTGTCCACTTTTTTTGCCAGCTCATTGCTGGCTGCCCCACACTGCAGAGAAGGGAATTCTGTACAATACATTGCTGCAAACTCTGGTCTCCCAAAGAGGGAAAAAGAGGGAGAAGGAGAACCAGGTGTAACCCATCTGGACAGGACAGCCTCCTTCAACTCCATGGAAGCCAGATTCTGTGGATGAGGTTCATGAGGCCCAGGGAATCATGGTGTGGAGTTTGCAACCCTCCCTTTTTAAAACACCCCTGCCCCCTTCCAGATTCATTTCTGTCTATGTAGGAAGGTTAGAGGGGCATTCATTGAATGATAAATAGCCGAGAACTATCTGAAATTCTAACTGCAAATTGTGATTAGGATTTGTGATGCATCTCTTTGCATATGCCTAGCAAATACAAATTTATACGAAACCTAGGAGGCAATAGTATGATATGTTTTTTCCACACAAACAGTATAGAACATTTCTGTGGTAGGAAAACAGCTTTCAAGAAGGTAATGGGACTATGTGAGCGATGAATAATCTGGTACATGACCGGCAGGAAAATATTTATTTGTTCCAGTTTAACCCAGTGGCTTACCACTTTAAGCATTCTGTTTTCAGTCCTTAAAAGATTATATGCACCATGGTACACAAGCGCAACAAGTACAAATATAAGTTCCAATAGGCGGAAGTATTTGCCTTGAAGTATAAAGAAAGTTCCCAAGTAGATTAATTTTGTTGTTAAAATTTTCCCATGGTTCAGGAAAGAAATGAGTGGCATTAAAGTGTCAGGGTATGTCTACATTGCATTCCTCTTCCGAGAGAGGAATGCAAATACAGACACCCGAAATTGCAAATGAAGCGCGGATTTGAATTTCCCGCGCTTAATTTGCATCATTGCAGTCTGCCACTTTTCCCAAATAGTGTCTTTCGAGACAACAAATGCGATCCCCACGGGGTTATTTCAAGAGAAAACCCTTCCTTTGAAATAACCCTTACTCCTCAAAAAATGAGATTTATGGGTTATTTCGAAGAAGGGTTTTCTCTCAAAATAACCCCGCAGGGACCTCGTTTGTTGTCTCGAAAGACACTATTCCGGAAAAGCGGCAGACCGCGATTATGCAAATGAAGCATGGGAAATTCAAATCCGCGCTTCATTTGCAATTTCGGGCATCTGCATTTGCATTCCTCTCTTGGAAGAGAAATGCAATGTAGACATGTCCTCTCAGAATCCAACATTACATTTTCTTAGTTTTATCACAGTGTCCATCAATTTAATTGGGGTTGGTCCTGTCTTGGGCAGGGGGCTGGACTTGATGACCTCCTGAGGTCTCTTCCAGCTCTATGATTCTAAGATTAGGGTCATTATGGACTATTTGCAATCGTTACTACTAAACTATGGTATTCTTCGGTGACTGGGTATTCACCAAATTATCTTTAGGTTAATCTCTCCTTTTACCTCTCTCTTCCTCCCACTTTCCCTATGGTTTCTTCCAGATGATGATCACTGGGTGGTGGACACAGATTACGACACTTATGCCCTTCATTATTCCTGCCGCCTACTAAATGATGATGGCACCTGTGCTGATAGTTACTCCTTTGTGTTCTCCCGGGACCTGAAGGGATTGTCACCAGAGGCACAGAGAATTGTCAGACAAAGGCAGGTCGACCTCTGCTTGGACAGAAAATACAGACTTATTATACATAATGGTAAGAATTTTTTTTTTCAGAGAAGATGTATTCGGGAAGGGAAATGACTGCCATGCTAGAAAGCTCTTTCTCTGATGGGCAGGGATGGTAGAAAGAGCTGTACTTATTGACTGTGATATGATCTTATTTTCTTACTGCAAACTCAGAGTCTCCAATATACAATAAAACTCCAATTGTCCGGCATTCAGTGGTCCGGCACTCCCGATAGTCCGGCACCACCTGGAACCCGGAAGTGCTCCGGACAGCCGGACAATTGGAGCTGCTCGGTACCGCTTCCCCAAGTCTGCTGCTGCCGCTGCTGAAACTGACCAGCTGCAGACTTGGGGAAGCTGCAGAGCAGAGCAGAGCAGCTGGGGTGCTGCCGGGCGCCGAGCAGGGAGGTGATGGGCGGCACTGAGGGACCAATTGGGCACCGCTCTGCCGGCTGCTTCCCCAAGTCCGCTGCTGGTCAGTTTCAGCAGTGGCAGACTTGGGGAAGCCATGGGGCAGAGCGGCTGGGGTGCTGCCGGGTTGGTCCCTCAGCGCCGCTCAGGTTGGCCCCACGGCTGCCGGGTTGGGGTGCTGCCAGGTTGGCCCCACGCTGCGCCGTTCCCCGCCTGCCCCCCCCAACCCATCACAGCCCCCCTGCCAGAGTACCTCCTGATACTCTGGTATATCCGATTATCCAGCACCTCCTGGGTCCCAAAGGTGCCGGATTATCAGAAGTCTGCTGTACCTGTCACTTTTACTGTAGTATTGTTTCTATGAGCCTGGGCTCATCAGTTAACGTTCAAAGTTACATGCAGGCTCCCAGTGCGCCCCAGATCCCAGGGAGCCTCCATGTAACTTTGAACGTTAACCGATGCAGCAGTGCAAGAAAGCAGGCAGGAGTCAGTATACATGGGGAGCCAGCTTAAAAACCAGCACCCCTAGGCACACTGATTCCCAGGGAACCATCTGTCCATGCATTTGAACATCCCTAGTGGAAACTACTGAAGAGAGTTGCAAAACACCTAGGCTACGTCTACACTGGCAAGATTTTGTGCAAATACTTTTAACAGAAGAGTTTTTCCGTTAAAAGTATTTGCACAACAGAGCGTCTATACTGGCATGTGCTTTTGCGCAAAAGCATCCATGCCAGTGTAGACGCTCTCTTGCGCAAGAAAGCTCCGATGGCTATTTTAGCCATTGGGCTTTCTTGTGCAAGAAATTAACATTGCGGTCTACACAGGCCTCTTGCGCAAGAATACTTGCACAAGAGGGCTTATCCCTAAGCGGGAGCGTCAGAGTATTTGCATAAGAAGCGCTGATTTCGTACATTAGAACGTCAGTGTTCTTGTGCAAATACTCGCAGCCAGTGTAGATTTTGCGCAAAAAATCTTGCCAGTGAAGACACAGCCCTAGATTAATACAACCTAAAAGGGACAAAATCATCAGAGCTTCTGTAAAGAAAAATTATGTCTCTAGTTTATTAGAAATATTTTGCTGTGTCAGCAAAATACAAGGCAGAGGAGAACTGTGGCTATAATTTCTTTAGACTTTTAAAAAGCCTTTGACAGAGTCCCTCACAAGACCCTGCTACAGAAAGTCAATAGTCACGGGCTACATCTGCACTATGAGCCAGGGGTGTGATTCTCAGATTACACAGATGTGTTAGTAGTTTGTGGAAGGATATGCTCTCATTCAAGCAGAAATTAATTCAGGGAAGGCCTGTGGTCTGTGTTATAGAGGAGACCAGACTAGATGATCCGAGTGATCCCTTCTGGCTCACAATTTATGAATCTACTTGCAGAGTTACCCGACGTTGTCTGGGTCCTTCAGGACCGGGCCTTGGGAATGTAAGGGGGTATAGTAGGCTGGGGGGCAGGGGCCTGTTCTCAGGCCACCCTTCCTCCCCACCTGCCTTGGGCTTTTTCTTCACCTCCAGCCCACTCCTCTAGGGCCTGTTCGCCATCCCCGCCCCCGCCCCGGCCACCCCTCCAGCTGTCAGGGGGCTGGTCTCTCCCCACCCTCCAGCGCTGTGGCCAAGGGCTGGGATGGAGGGAAAGGGTTTGGGGTGGGGGGAGGGGGGCTACTTACTGGTGTGTGGGCAGAGCTCCAGCCCTGCTGGCCACTCCCTTGGTGGTATGGTTGACCCCCAGTGGCCACTCTCAATGCAGCATCCCTCTGAACAATAGCCCCTCCCTTTGCATGTTATGGAAAACTGTCCTTTTCCCAGGGCTTCCAGTTCTCCTGGCAGAACCAAACCCTGACCTTGTTTTAAGTTAGAAGGGGAAGCTGCAAACTAAATTTGGTGGCCCTAGCTCTTAGGCTGTGTCTACACTGCACCCCTTTTCCGGAAAAGGGATACAGATGAGACAAGTCGCAATTGCAAATGAAGCGGGGATTTAAATTTTCCCTGTTACATTTGTATAAACATGGCCTTTATAAATAAAGCCTTTTCCGAAAGATCCCTTATTCCTCTTAAAATCAGGCATAAGGGACCTTTCGGAAAAGGCTTTATTTTCCAAAAGATCCCCGTCTAGACTGGCGCTTTTTTCCAGCAAAGCCCTGAGCCGGAAAAAAGCGGCAGCCATGTTCATGCAAATGGAGCGGGGAAAATTTAAATCCCGCTGCATTTGCAATTCCGACTTCTCTCATCTGCATCCCTTTTCCGGAAAAGGGGTGCAGTGTAGACACAGCCTTACTGTTTACAAGTTCTTGAAAAAAGGGAATTACAGACAGACATACTCTAAAATGAATGATAGATTAATATACGTTATATATCTAATTATATATTAATCTAATCTATGGCTAGATGAGCAAAGATTAATATACATAGTTAATTTTCAGGCTGACCCCACAAAGACCTATTAGGACCGGGGATATTCAATATATTTAGCAGTGATCTGGAAAAGGTGGGTGGAACAAAATGTAAATTAATGTTGTCTATAATGAAAATCAGAATCATAGAATACTAGAACTGGAAGGGACCTTGCGAGGTCATCAAGACCAGGAGACCAAGCACATCTAGATCAGGGGTGGAGACCAGCAGGCCCAGGGGCCAGATGTGGCCCCTGGCTTGCCTGGATCTGGCCCCCAAGAATCAGCCCTCCCCGCCCCCAGCACTGGGAAGTCCCTGCTGGTGCTCCAGTCCCCCTACTGGCCTATTGTGGGGCTGAAGCATACAAAATCTACTAGGCTGGGCCCCTTTAGGTTCCCCACCCCTGATCTAGATCATCCCTGATACATATTTATAGAAATGTAGCTGAGTTAGTCTGGTCTTGCTGAAATAAAAGTCAGAACTATGCAGCGCTTTAAAGACTAACAAGATGGTTTATTAGGTGATGAGCTTTCGGGGGCCAGACCCACTTCCTCAGATCAAGTTGTGGAAGAAAATTGGCACAACCATATATACCAAAGGGATACAATCAAAAAAAGTGAACACATATGAAATTGACAAATACATGTTTATCCAACCTGCTCTTAAATATCTCCAGTGATGGAGATTCCACAAATTCCACAGACAATTTACTCCAATGTATTTCCGCAAAAACACTGACAATCTTACATGAGATCTAGTGATAGAGATGTAGCCGTGTTAGTCTGGTGTAGCTGAAACAAAATACAGGACTATGTAGCACTTTAAAGACTAACAAGATGGTTTATTAGATGATGAGCTTTCATGGGCCAGACCCACTTCCTCAGATCAAATAATGGAAGAAAATAGTCACAACCATATATACCAAAGGATACAATTAAAAAAAAATGAACACATATGAAAAGGACAAATCACATTACAGAACAGAAGGGGGATGTGGGGGGGGGGGGAGGAAGGTGAATGCCAGTGAGTTAATGATATTAGAGGTGGGGGTTGTGACTATTTTCTTCCATTATTTGATCTGAGGAAGTGGGTCTGGCCCACGAAAGCTCATCATCTAATAAACCATCTTGTTAGTCTTTAAAGTGCTACATTCAATCGGCCAGTGTAGACAGCTGGCCAGTTTTTCCGGAAAAGCGGCTGATTTTCTGGAAAAACTGGCCAGTCTAGACACAGCCTGAGAGTATTCCTAATGGCAATAAAACCATCCCAGATATTTACATTGACCATGGAACTGGTTGCTGAGCAAGTTATTACTTCACTGTAACCAGGACATTGCAATTAGGACTTGTATTAGCATGTATTAAAAGTGAAATACATGTGTGTGCAGTAGGAAAGTCTGTTGCTAATATTTTTGAGATCTTAAATGAAAAGTCTGGTAAATCTTGCTGAAGTAAATATATTTTGTGGGTGAATCTGTGTTAAAGAGCAGTGAGTTCTAAAATGCTGAACCTGCCATGGCTGAAGTCATTATCCTTGTGGTAATTGCTGCTTCTGGACGTGGCTGGCATGTCCCTGCAGCCCCTGAGAAAGTCAGAGCAGAGAGTTCTCCACCTGCTGCCCTGGCCTGTGAACACCACACCTGCAGCTCCCATCGATCAATAATGGAGAACTGTGGCCAGTAGAAGCTGTGGGGTCAGTGCCTGTAGATCAGGGGCATCGTGTGGAGCCACTGTTGTATATGTCAACTGCTTGGCCTTCTTGGCCTTAGCATTACTGTCTGAAATAAATGAAACAGGTCTGATTACTTTCTGTCTGATGTTAAGGTAAAAATCCTTTGGAATTATGTGGTACAGGTCTAAAGAGCAGAAAAACCTTGCAAATAATAGACTGATAAGTGTAAGACCACTTTAAAGGAAATACATTTACACTCCCTTTAAATTTGGTATTTTTTATATTTCTAGTGCTGATTCAGAAACATCATTAATTTTATTTTGTTTGTTTCAGGATTCTGCTCTTGAAGAGTTTTGAAAGTATGGAAACAAATCATGTAACTTCAATGCAGATGTAAAGTTTACAGAGTGACTGTTGTAAATCTTTAAAGCAGTTTCTCAGACTTAAAATATATTTATCTGTAGCTCACTCTGTCAATAAACCAATGCAACTTTTAATAAATGTGAATAACAGGGAATGCATAAAGTGTAAATATAGAGAGAAGATGGTTTATTGGTAACACCATTATTGTACTGCAGTATTTAGGAAAGGAATCCAGGTGGTGGTATTTAAGTATGTAAGCTTTCATGGTTTTGTTATTGGTTTTTTACTTTGTCCAATAATTTTTCAGGCACACTTTTAAAAATCCCATATTACCTATTTAATTTTAAAATGCCATCTTGGCTTATTGCATCTTCTTTATTGGATTCCCTGGAAAGCAAAATAGTATTTAACAACAAAAGCAAATTCGTTGACCACCTCAGAGAATAGTTTTATTTTATTACACTTCATACTGGACTGAAGATGTGTAAAAATACACAATTTGTAATTACCCTATTCTTACACCTTAAGAAAAATAAACATTTCTATCTTCTGTAACACTGAGTCCATCAAAAATGGTGCCCGACATTAACTAGTTCTAAGGACCTCAGTCTGGTAGTCATGCTGAGTTCGTTCTTCTTGTGTTCATCACCCATTTTGCACTTGAAAGTATAAAGATATGAAAGTCACATTCAGCCCTCAATTAGCCTTGAAATCCCACTGCTTTCAAATAATACTTTAGGTTATTTCACTGATGTAAACCCACTGATTTTTACACAAGTGTGATTGACTGGGACTGGAGTATAGCTAACCATCCTGTTGATGCACAAGAAACAGAATCCAGCTCACTCTTTTATAGCATTTTGAATCTCTAAGGTAAATAGGGGTATGTCTACAGTGTTGTTAGGATATGCAACTTCAGCTACGTCAATTGCATAGCTGAAGTTGAAGTAGCTTAACTCAATTTTTGGCGCTGTCTACACTGCAGGAAGTCAAAGGAAGAACTCTCTTCCTTCGACTTCCCTTACTTCTCATGAAGGCAGGGTTACCGGCATTGACCGAGTACCCCATCACATTCCATAATGATTTCAGGGTAGCTTGCTTTGTCGACAGAACTGGATGTAGTCTAGACGCTCTTTGTCGACAGAAGCTTTTGTTGACAGTATCTGTCGACAAAGCCTGTAGTCTAGACGTACCCCTAAGGTGAAGCACCCACCTCTCTTCCAGGGTCCACATTCTGAGGCTGCCCAACCCAGCATCTTCAGCAGAAGGAAAATATCGCTAATATAGCTAGACACATTTCCACACTTGGGGGAGATACAAAATAGCAGTTTTCTTCCTTTTTGCAATAATCATCTTATGTCCTGAAATGGTGGAATTGGTTATCTTCACGCCTTTCTCCTAGCTTGGGTGTAGCTACACAGGTGACTGATGATATAGCAGATTAGGCAGACATCAAGATTGTTGATAATTCACAACTGCTTTCTCATGCAAGCATCTTTACACTCCCCATTTTCCTTTATGCATGAAGCACCTTTCCTGAACAGACAGACAAATGCAACCACCTTCAGATCTCATCCAAATCCATCTCTGCTATCATGCCCATAAGATCATTTGATAGACTCTCACTCTCTCACTTCAGCCATTTATAATAATAGCTTCATGCCTTAACATGTATATATGTATATAATAATTAGGGCTGTCAAGCGATTTAAAAAAACGTTAAAAATGTAATCGTGATTAATCGTGTACGCCTCCCCAGCATTTCCAAGGGACAGAGCCGCACGGAGCCTGGGATCAGCTGGAGTCCCCAGCTGACCCCGGGCTCAGTGCAGTGCTGCACCTTGAAAACACAGCGACAGCTCCTAACGCACTGCCTCTTCGAAACACCCTGGCAACGTTTCAAAGGGGAAGTGCTGCAGAGATGCCTGCGATTAACACGTTAAAATTGTGCTCTGCATGAATCGCAGGCGTTAACGCTAGTTAATTGACAGCCCGATAATCAGTATATTTGAGTCCTAGTCAAAAGAGTCCTGTTTAAAATCTCAGCCCCTGCCGTGGGCAGCACAGGCCTGGAGGGGGGTAGACTCTCCTGTGGGCAGTGCAGAGTTCCGGGGGGCGCAGCACTAGAATCAGATGTGGGGGGAGGATCAGTCCCAGCCCCAAGAGGAAAAGAGGGTGGCTTGGGTGAGCCCTGCTGGGGTGGGACAGCTTGGGCAAGTGTCGTTCCCCCCCAAGGTTGTTTTATTTTAAAACATATGTTCACGTGGGAGGGGTGTCAGGATCTTTGCTTCTCGTGCAGCTTCAGCTTTTTTTTCCTTTCCCACGGCTTCGTTTTTCTGTGCGCCCTGCAGGTCGCATTCCTGCGCCTTCCCAGAGACCGCTCAGGCGGGTTGCTGCCCGCTGTGATTAACGCCAAGTTAATTTTTTTAACGCGTTCGTTCTGACCGGCGTTAATCACAGGCATTAACGCCTCTTATTTGACAGTCCTAGCACGGGTGCTTTGCAGCACTGTCACTTGCTGCGCTGGGGCGGCGGGGGGGGGGTGTTTCACAACCCCCTAAGCTGGAAAGTGACAGCGCTGCCAAGTGCCCGGGCAGACTGAGCCCCTGGCAAGGCAGGAGCCTTACAACTGGCCCAGGGTTTTGGCTCCCGGAGAATGGCCCAAGAATGGGAACAGCTGAGGAACTAGAGAGCACTGCACATAGGGTTGCCAGGTGTCCAGTTTTTGGACCCTCTGTCCATTAAAAAAATCCAGAAAATACCAGACATGTACAATGTCCAGTGTTTTCTGACTGGGTGCTGGATGGAAGCCGGGCTGGGGTGGGGAGAGTGGCTGGGAGGCGGGGCACGATTGGCGCCGGGAGCTCTGGTTGCATGTGAGGAAGAGGGGCAGTGCGCTCCGTGCTCCCGTGCGCTGGTCAAGTGCGTGGTGGAGCCGCAGCCGGACTGACTCGCACGTCGCTGGGACCGTGCGCGGGACAGGCAGCGCCCTGGGATCGGCACTGCCCGGATCCGTCCCGCTCCCCGCCGCCGATTCGCTTCCCCTCCGGACGGCCGGTTGGTTCTCCCCCACTTCTCTTCGCAATCTTCCGAGGCCAGCTCTGCCTCCCGCCCCCTTCCTTCTGTACCGCTGCCGTCCAAGCTGGACACCTCAGCAGAGGCTGCTGCTCTGTGGTCCCCACGTGGAGCAGGCAGCCCTGCCAGCAGCAACGCAGAAGGAAAGGTGGCAAGAAAATGCAGGGCCCCCCTGCCTTCTGCACTCCTGCTGGCGTTGGCTTTGACTTCAGAGCTGGGTGTCCTGTCAGTGCCCCCCACGCTCTAGCTGCCCAGCAAGGCTGCCATCTGAGCTGGGCACCTCACCAGCAGCCACTGCTCTGCTGCCGCCCAGGTCCAAAGGCAGTTCCTCTGCCTGCAGCACTGCAGAGGGAAGGGTGGAGATACCAGACCAGCCCCCCGCCCTGCTGCTGCTGGCAGTGGCGCTGACTTTGGAGCTAGACGTCCTGTCAGTGCCTGCCACTCCCCTGCCCTTCAGGGTGCCGAGCCAGGCTGCCCCCAGACCTTCTGTGCCTATGCCGGGGGCAGACGGCCTTGTGCATACGGTGGCCATGCTCTTCTATCTCCCAGCTTAGACCGGAGAGTCAGGGCCGGCAGCGGCACAGAAGGGAGGTGGTGATGCCAGACCAGCTCCCCTCTCTCCTGCGCTGCTGCTGGCAGTGGGGTTGCCATCCAGGTTGGGTACCTGACCACTGCCGCGCCCCCTCCCCCTCCGCCCGTCAATCCCTTAGTAAGCAGCGCGGCCACCAGCAGTGATGCACAAGGAAGAGAGGCAATGCCGCACCAGGCCGCCCTCCTTTCTGCACTGCTGCTGGGGTGGCGCTGCCTTTACAGCTGCCCCCGTTGGCAGACAGAGCCGCCTCCATCAGGGGAGCAGAAGGCAGGGCAGCGACGCCATCGAATGCCAGCCTGCGTTCTTCCCTGCTGCTGGTGGCCATGCTGCCTTCCAAGCCAGACGCCTGGCCAGGGGCTGCCACCCTGCAGCCTCCCAGTGTGGAATTCAGCGCTGCCAGCAGTAAGTTCATTAAGGAAATACTTCTCAGATAGTCGAGACAACTAGTTGATCTCCCCTCCCGCTGCCTCTATCAGATAGAGGAAGCAAAGTGTGTGTGGGGGGGAGAATGGGTACTTCAAAGTGGCAGCACCACGTGAAGCTGGGGGTCAGCCAGGAACTCTGAGCCCCCCGCTGACACCAGCCTCCAGGAGGGCGCTTCCGCTTTGAAATACACCAGGGTATGTCTACACTGCCACCCTAATTCGAACTAGGGTGGCTAATGTAGGCATTTGAAGTTGGAACGAGGTGTACCGGTAGTTCCAATTAGAGAGCCTAATTCGAACTACCTCCTCCGGGCTGCGTGTAGCCGCGGGCACGGAGTCCGCACTATGGGGGATTTAAAAATGGCGGCGCCCGGCAGGATGCAAATGAAGGCCGGGATATTTAAATCCCGGGCTTCATTTGCAACTTCGAATGCCTACATTAGCCACCCTAGTTCGAACTAGGGTGGCAGTGTAGACATACCCCCAAGAGCCTACGGGCACTTCCCGCCGGCCCCAGGCAGCACACGGAGTTCTAATTTTCAAATGCGAAAGAGCCCCCGCTGTGGCTCTCGTACATTTCAAAGTGCAGAAGTGCCCGTTGATTAGTCAAGTAGCCAATGGAAATTCCAGCCCCTGCTCGCTGAATAAATGAATCGATATTGAACATCCTTAGCCAGCGGCAGCGGCGCAGAAGGAAGGGAGGCAAAGCTGCACCAGGCCACCTGCCTTCTGCGCTGCTACCGGCCACAGCACTGACTGTCTGGCTGCCCGGCGTGAGAGGTGGCGCCGCCGCCAGCAATGGCTGAGAAGGAAAAGGGATGTCAGACAAGGAGTCATAGAACAAACGTGTCACCGCGTCAGACCACAGCAATTCCACGCTTATTGGATAGTCCTCGGGGGCGGGGCCAGCAGCCAGTGCATTCCTGCCCCACTCCTGGGCTGTGTGTAGATTGCATCCCTTTTCCGGAAAAGGGATGCAAATTAGACACATCGCAATTGCAAATGAAGCGGGGATTTAAATCTTCCCCGCTTCATTTGCATAAACATGGCTGCCCCTTTTTTTCCGGCTCGGGGCTTTGCCGGAGAAAAGCGCCAGTCTAGATGGGGATCTTTCGGAAAATAAAGCCTTTTCCGAAAGATCCCTTATTCCTCTTAAAATCAGGACAGGAGGGGTGGGCAGGGACACTCAGTTCCACAGAGCCAGTGCTCATGGAGAACCAACTTTTAAGTTGGTTCCCTCCAAGCACTGGCTCCTGCCTCCCCCCCCCCCGCCCCCTTTGCCTTGGCCTCCACATTGCTGCATCTCTATCTGAGGCAGCAGCACAGGGCTAGGAGACCAGGCAGCTCTGTGGGATCCGGTCCTCATGGGGAGCCGGCACCGGCTCCCACCTCCACTCCCCCTTGCTGTCTGTGATACCGAAGCAGCCAGGGGAGGGGTGCGTGTAGTCGGCAGGATTAACCAATAAACCCAGGCATGTCGGTTAATCGCGTGGTCAACAACACGTTGGCATCCCTAGTTTGTGCTGCTGCTGCTGCTGGCGCTACCCTCTGAAGTAGGCTCCTGCCAGTGGCACCCTGTCTATGGACACCCCGTTTGGGAGGCAGAGCTGCCACCAGCCACGGTGCCGAAGGCAGTGCTGCAATCCTGCCCCCTGCTGCTCTTCCTGCTGTACTGCTGTTGGGAACAGCACTGACAGCCGAGCAGGGCAGCCAGAGAGTCGTGGCTGCATGCAGGACACCCAGCTTGGAAGACAGGGCCACCTCCAGCAGTGGCATAGAAGTAGGAGTGACAACACCACACGATGCCACCCCTCCTTCTGTGCCGCTGCTGGTAGGGACGCTGTCATCTGAGCCGGGCACTGCCACATAAAAGTCATATGTGGGTCCTGCAGCTTAGCAGGCCTAGGATGGAAGTTTCCATCCCCGCTGTACCCACCTTAGCATTGTATGGGACGCTGCAAGACCAAACAGCATGCCTTGAGCTGGGAAACCGCTAAGCGGTAAATAAGTTTGACCTCAGTCTCAGCCCATAAGAGTGATAAGCATGGCATTGAGCCAGGTACGCGCACACCCGGTAAACAGCTGGGCTGTGTCTACACTGGCCACTTATTCCGGAAAATCAGCCGCTTTTCCGGAATAACTTGCCAGCTGTCTACACTGGCCCCTTGAATTTCCGGAAAAGCACTGACGATCTCCTGTAAAATCATCAGTGCTTTTCCGGAGAAACTATGCTGCTCCCGTTCGGGCAAAAGTCTTTTTCCAGAAAACTGTTCTGGAAAAGGACCGGTGTAGACAGCAGAGATTTCTTTTCCGCAAAAAAGCCCCGATTGCAAAAATGATGATCGGGGCTTTTTTGCGGAAAAGCGCGTCTACATTGGCACGGACGCTTTTCCACAAAAAGTGCTTTTGCGGAAAAGCATCCTGCCAATCTAGACGTGCTTTTTCCGAAAATGCTTTTAACGGAAAACTTTTCCTTTAAAAGCATTTCCGGAAAATCATGCCAGTGTAGACGTAGCCCTGGGGTGCACCTAGACTGGCAAGCAAAGCAGTTGCTTTTGCGCGAAAACTTGTCAGCTGTCTACACTGGCCGCTTGAATTTGCGCAAGAGCACTGACTTTGTAATGTACAAAATCAGTGCTTCTTGCGCAAATACTTTCACGCTTCCGCTCGGGAAAAAGCCTTTGCTCAAGAATACTAACTCAAGAGGGCCAGTGTAGACAGGGAAGAACTGTTTTGCACAAAAAAGCCCCGATGGTTAAAGAGCCAATCTAGACGCGCTTTTGCAGAAAAACTTTTCCGCAAAATCATGCCAGTCTAGACGTAGCCCTGTAGAATTAGTGTAGAAAGTCCCAACCGGCTGACTGGGATTCCCCCATGCTGGACCCACGTCCACTGTGGCCAGGTACAAGGTAACCGGAACGGGACTCCCCGCAGACCTGAAGGGACATGAGCGTTCCAAAGAGCCTTCGCCTCCTTTAACCATTGTTCTGTTGTGCTTTCGCTTGCTCGAGCGTACCCTGGGAAGTGTAGTAGCAGTAGAGTAGTGAGCTCAATAAAGTACATTATCCCTAATCGGCACTGTGTTGAAGTGAATCTACAACCCAGTTAGGCCCTGGCCCTGTGGAATGACAGGTACCAGGCCAGCACCCACTGCTCTCCGGCCACCCAGCTCAGAAGGCAGCCACACACCCTGCAGCAGTGCAGAAGGGAAGGTGGCAAGACCATATCATGCCCCCTTCCCTCTGTGCTGCGGCCCGGGTTGGCGCTGACTTCTGAGCTGGGTGACCGGCCAGCGGCCACTGCTCTGCTACCACCCAGATGGAAAGGCAGCCCCACTGCCAGCAGCGGCGCAGAAAGAAGGGTGATGATACCGCACCATGACTCCCTTCCTCCTGTGCCGTCTGAACTGGGGGCCCAGAGAGTGGCCGCTGCTCTCCAGCCACTCAGCTGGGAAAGCCGGGAGAAATCCGACAGTTTTTAATCTTTCCAAACATCTGCCCAGAGGAAGATTTGAGGCCCAAAGAAGAGGTCGTGGCTGGGAAAACCCAGATGGCCAGTAACCCAGCTCACAAGCCTCTACCCTGGCCCTGTGACCCCCTTTTGAGTTGGGAGCCCCACTTGGAGAAAGGCTGCACTAGGAGGTTCCCCAGTGACCCTGAGAACCAACAGAGCCAAGAGTTTCTGGCAGGGCATTTCCCACAACTTCCACGGCACACGCCGAAACTAGGGCCCCGTCACGACCCCTTGCACCCTCGCCCATGTCACAGCCAGGGAGCTTTCATGCTGCTCCGTGTCGTGCTCTCGGGTGTTTCCGTGGGAAATTTCACAGCGTTCTGACCATGTGGGACATGACCCGAGATAGGATTGTGTGGGGTGGGGACGTCCCAAGAATGTCTCTTTCACTTCCCAGCAGCCCGCGGGGCAGGGCTAGAGCCGTTCCACCCTCACTTCTCCCTGCCCCTCAGGGTGGCTCTGACCTCCCCACCAAGCGTGGCCGTGTCGGGGCAGGACAACTCCTGTCCCATCCCAGCCTGGCCAGATTCGCAGCTGGCGCCCCAGGCTCCTTGTCGTGTGGGGAGATCAGACTCCACCCCCTGTCACGCATCTCCTGGCTGTGAAATGGGTGGGGCCCTAGTCAGGTTCTCAGGGACCTTTACCCCCCACAGAGCAGGGGTGGCAACCTTTGTTGGGTCGGGGCCACTGACCCACAGAAAAATCAATGGGGGGCTGCATACAAGCGAGAAACGGCCCCCCTCCCCTCCCCAGCATGGGTTCCCCAGTGCAGTGGGACCCCCAAGCTTCAGGGACCGGATCTCTGCAAGCCGGGGCTACATCTGGCCCCTGTACCTGAGGTTCTCCACCCCTGCTGTAGGGATCTGCACTGGATGGGAGACTCCCTGGGAACAGCCTGGCCAGGAACGAACAGCCAGGGCACGGCTGTGCTGCGCCGGGTTTGCTGTGACTTCTCCGCCGAGCGCCATGGCTGAAGGCGCCGGCAACCCAGGGGAAGCAGCACGACGGGGAGGCCCCTTGGTCTGTTGAAGGCTTCAGCAGGTCCGTGAGGTGCAGCCCCCATCTGGCATCTCTGGCCTGGCTGACAGGTTTCCTCCTCTACAGCCCTTGTCCCGTGTGTGACCTCACAGGGCCCCGGCCGCTGGGCCGGCTGTTCAGCCTTCAATCTGCGCAGCGACAAGCCCCGTCCCTGGGCTGGAATTGTCACCGTCGGGCCGCTGGGTCCAGCCCGCGCCTGGCTCTGAGGAGATGACAGCTTCTCTCGCTAGAAAGCCTGCGGGTTCCGAGCTTCCCTCTGGCAGAGCCCGTCTGGCAGAGAAGATCACGAGTTTGCAGGGCTGCCCTCCATGCTGCAGCGCCAGTGTGCGGATGAGGAGGCGGGATCAGCCCAGCCCACTGGTTTGTTCTGAGGCCTAAGCCTGAGTCCTGCTCCCCAGGTGAGTTCAAGATTTCCAGTGCGCACAGTCAGTACTTTGGCCCTAGTTGCAGGGCAGTGTGGCCCAATGGCCAGAGTCAGCTCCTTGCCTCTTTTTCTCAAGGCAGTATGGCTCAATGGCCAGAATCGGTACCTTGCCCCGAGTTGCAGGGCACAGTGGCCCAATGACCGTAATCAGTACATTGCCCCTTTTTCTCAGGGCAATGCAGCCCAATGGCTACAGTGAGTAAGGGCCGGGTCATGGCTGTGACTCCAGTCCCGGCGTGAGCAGGAAAAGCTCCGACCAAGGCGCTGACTCCCACCGGCGGCTCCCTCCCCAGCAGCCGTCGCCTGGCCTGGCGCAGCCCCTGCCGAGCCGCGGGCACCTGGTGCCAGGCTCAGACGGGGGGAGCTGACGTGTCATCGTAGCCGGGCTCCTCCTGTCCAAAAAGAGCAAGGGCCTGTCAGACACAGGGCCCGGGAACTAGGGGGGGCAGTGGGAGCTGGGCCCTGGGAAGGCCGCAGCACCTCTCTAGTGCCCCCAGGGCCAGACCCCTCCCAGCCTATTGGCACAGGAGCTGCTGCGGCCGCCCCCACCCCCTATGCCAGCTGTTCCCCTGCAGCGTTCGGCTGCCTCAGGGCCCTGGCTGGGGCTGGGTTCCCAGTAGGCTGCATCCCTGGCCCCACAGAAGAGCCCTTGACGACCACTTTCCTGTGCCTAGTGCGGAGGTCGTAGACATTGGAGGCTTCCCCCCAAACCTCGACGAGGTCCATGATATCCGCACTAGACCAGGCGGGCGCCTGCCTCTTGAGGCCCCGGGCAGGCTCCTGGGAGCCGCCAGCCCGGTCCTGGGAAGAAGCAGAGGGCTGGGTGCCAGTGGATGGCTGGCTCATGCCGTGCCAGGTGCAGGGACTGCTGGCTGGGTGCTAGCAGGCTTGCTCCTGGCACGGGCACCGTAGCCAGCCCGTGCCCCTTTAAGGGCTCCGGGGCCGGGAGGGAGGCAGACGAGTTTCCCTGGTTGTGCCCAGAGTGGCCACCAGGGCAAGCTAGGAAGGGCTAGCCTCCCACTAGTTCGAATTAAGTGGCTACACAGCCCTTAATTCGAACTAGGCGTTAGTCCTTGTAGAATGAGGTTTACCAACTTCGAATTAAGCGCTCGTCTAGTTCGAATTAAGTTCGAACTAGCGGTTTGCCTGTGTAGCACCTATGAAAGTTAATTTGAACTAACGGCTGTTAGTTCGAATGAACTTTGTAGTGTAGACATACCCTCTATAGACCACCAGATCAGGTGAATGAGGGAGACGAGACTTTCTTCAGACAACTGACAGAAGCTTCCAGATCGCAGGCCCTGGTTCTCATGGGGGACTTTAATCACCCTGACATCTATTGAAAGACAAATACAGCAGTACACAGACAATCCAGGAAGTTTTTCGGGAATGCTGGGGATAACTTCTTAGTACAAATGCTGAAGGAATCGACCGGGGCCATGCGCAGCCTAACCTGCCGCTCACAACCAGGGAGAAACTAGTAGGGGAAGTAGAGGTGGATGACAACCTGGGAAGCAGTGATCATGAGATGGTAGATTTCAGGTGGCTCTTTAGCTCAAATAATTTGCTATCTTTGAGTTCAGGGATTTGGGTTGAGGACTGGCTCCAAGGTAAATTGAGTGTAAGACCCCTGCTTAACTGTCTCTGCTCCCAGCTACTGGCAACATCTGTGCTTGGGCTGTCAAGTCCAGCATCACGTGAGAGTCCTGGACCTGAGGTTCTACCTGAACATTGATTTTGTTTTTGATAACTTGATTTTTACCAGTTTTGGATATAGTACATAACACTCATTATCTATGTCAAGCTGCAGATGCTACAGCAGCACATTAGGAATGATAAGAACTAAATCACACACACAAACACAATCGCCCTTACATTTTATGACACTACCTTTTAAATGTCAGAAATTCACATTTGCAATTGCAGCAGGCTCCCGAGTTCTCCTGTGTAGTGTAGATGTGTCCCTAGGCTACGTCTACACTGGAGGCTTCTTGCGCAAGAAGCTTTTTGTGGAAGAGATCTTCTGCAAAAACTTCTTAAGCAAAAGTGATGCGCTTTTGCGCAAGAGAGAGTCCAGACTGCATGGATGCTCACTCGCAAGAAAGCTCTGATTGCCATTAACAGAATGGCCACCAGGGCACCTGTGCTTCTTTTGATAGGCTGTTTTTGCGCAAAAAACCCTGTTTCCCATCCACACACACCTTTTTGCGCCAGAGCTCTTGTGTAAAAAGGCTTATTCCTCGTAGAAAGAGGAATACCTACACCGCAAAACCCCTCTGTTCTGTCGATTCACTGTACATGTTCTTGCGCAAAAACGCGCTTGAGGTGTGGATGCTCCACAAGTTTTTGCACAAAAACTCTGCAGTGTAGCCATAGCCTTAGAGGGGCTAGATACACTGAACACTTAACGGTATTATTTATTATTTTAAAATAAAACCAAAGCAACCTGATTAAAATTTTTTTTTCAAAAAGGATAAGCCCTAGGAATACAATGAGACTGCAGGAAGAAGCCCATCACCAAGAGCGGAGACTAGCCTACTCATTGCAGCCAATATAGCACGTCTGATTACCTGCCCTATACACAGGTGCATGGAGCTCCTGGCCTTCAGGGGCCTTGTATGGGCTTTGGAGACCAGGGTGGCTGAATTGGAGGCACTAAGGAAGGCAGAGAGGTGCATAGATGAGACTTTCCAGGGCACAGACACACAGAAAAAATTATCTATTTTTAAAATCTTTATTATTTTCAGCTGATGTCTAAAGTTTGCTTTTGGTTCCAAGATGTTTTCAAAAACAAGCATTTCACCTTCTGCATAGATACAGAGCCATCGTTTGGTTTCCCCCATGATATGCCCAAGTTTGGCAATGTGGATAGGTTACCGTTGTTACACCTTGGTTCGGTGATGTGATGGGAGCCTCAAGGGTTAAAGCCGACTACCCAGTGAAAACTACTGGATGATGGTGAAACAAATGATATTTATTAAGTGGTCAAAACCAGCAATTAACAAGTAGGTGTTTAAACTAGCAATTGCTTAGTACTTTTACAGCGTAGAAAAGCTTGGGCACAATTATACCCAACTGATTACAATTCTTTGATTACAATTCACTTATATCAAATCACTATCCCTAATTCTCCTAAGACAACGTAGCATACAAATGAAAAATACAAAAAACAAAGCCAAAATAATGATAATAAAAGAACCACCCACAGCCAATCCCTCCAATGTTACTTTAGGACAGCTGGTGGAGTTAGTCATTGATTTTTTACTGTTACAGGTTGACAACTCAAAGGTTTTTCTTCTAACACTAATACCTGGGCTAAAGCTTAACCCTTTCACATAGCACGAAATCACACTATCTATACAATATAATTAATATGACTTACTTATACTTCACAGGATTATAGGATATAATTAATACAGCTTAACTATTAACTAAACCACCAATTAATAAATTTAAGCAATACTTACAAATCCAGAAACGATAACAACATAAAGACACACTAGAACTCGGAGCATGCTCAGGACTCGTGCACCCCTATATTTGACTCGAAGGGTGGGGAGGCAGCCTCAGGGTGATCAATCCTTTAGCCGGGCAAAAAAAAGACACGTGCCCTCAATACACGGAACCTCCGTCGAACAAAGGGATTGAGGGTCTTTTATACAAAACTTCGGTGTCTGTGCCATGCTAGGGTCTGCATTTGGCAGGGCCTGATAGGCTAGTGATGAGGTAGTATGACAATACTGCCCTATAGAAATTTTCGTGATGTATGCGTGATGCCCTCGTGGACAGGACCAGATGGGGCATAGTTAGTGTTAGACAATTATGTTTTATTACCCTATGTTTACTTTTTCCCTTGCCCCTAAGACTGGTCAAGCTACGGTCAAATGAGGCTTATCTGTAAGCACTATCTAGTCATGCTCACCTCCCTGTTTTTTTTGGCACCTGTGAGTCCCAGAATGCCTATAAGATCAAATTCCATTCACAAAACTGCATTGTGCTGCCCATGCTCCTCTGAGTATCTGGGTTTTGTGTGAGGGGCCTTGTGTGGCAGGATGGGCTATACGCGAAGGCCGTGGACAGAAAAAGCCTGCTTTACAACATGCCCCCGCCCTGTGGTGGGGTGGGGAGGGGGCAGCTTGAGTGCCAGCATAGGCTCCACAATGCTGGGGGGAGACCGTGAGCCTTGGGGGCTGGATCTAGGCAAGCCGGGGCTACACCCAGACCCTGGGCCTGAGGTTCCCCACTCCTGGCTAAGTGCTTCCCAGATTCACTCTTCTGGGGCTCAGGGTTGATAACAGATTTTGTGGTACCCTTGGCTCTGTGGTTTGGTAAAAAACAAGGGGTTCAGTGAGCTGTAGGTGGCCACTGGGGAGCAGGCTGGAGTGGGGGTGGAGGGGTCTAGGCAGGATGTTAGGGTGCAGGAGTGGGCTTGGGGTGGTGGAAATTCAGGGCCTGTTTGGGACATAGGGTACAGGAGCAGGGTGAGAGCCGGTCCCAAACCAGACCCCGTGGAACCCCACGGCTACGTCTAGACTGGCCCCTTCTCCAGAAGAGGCATGCAAAGCAGGCAAGTCAGAATAGGGAAATGCGCGGGGGATTTAAATATCCCCCGCGGGATTTAAATAAACATGGCCGCCGCTTTTTTCCCAGCTTGGGGAAAAGCCGGAAAAGAGCGTCTAGACTGGCGCGATCCTCCGGAATAAAGCCCTTTTCCGGAGGATCTCTTATTCCTACTTGCAAGAGCATCCTAGCCTGTGGGCCCTACACTCTCCATCCCTGCCTTAGAGGGGCCTTATAATTCAATTAAGCAGCCTCAGTATTTTGGATCCCTTAGAGGACTTTTTCCTAGAATTGGCCTGATAATTAGTGATCTGGGCTTAGGCAGGTGAGGGGTCATTAGCATCTGGAACAGGGATTTCCCATCAGGCCGTCTGCTATGTACATTGGACAAACATCTCAGACACTTCGCCAAAGGATTAATGCCCACAAAACAGATATCAGACAAGATCACAAAGAGAAAACAGTTTCTTGCCACTTTAACCAGAAAGGACACTCTCTAAATGACTTAGCCACCTGCATTCTGCTACAAAGACCTTTTACATCTGCACTTGAAAGGGAATCCTCTGAACTGTCATTCATGTTAAAATTCGACACTTACCAACAAGGACTTAACAAGACTTTGAACTTTCTCACCCATTACCAAGACAGTTTCCTCAATTATCACCTGTAATACCATTAACTCACAAACATCCCACTCTCCCTACCTTTAATATCAGCAATTCACAGACACTTACCTTCCTTCCTCCCCCTTCCCACCCCCCGCATCCCCCTTCTGTTCTGCAATGTGATTTGTCCTTTTCATATTTGTTCATTTTTTTTAATTGTATCCTTTGGTATATATGGTTGTGACTACTTTCTTCCATTATTTGATCTGAGGAAGTGGGTCTGGCCCACGAAAGCTCATCATCTAATAAACCATCTTGTTAGTCTTTAAAGTGCTACATTGTCCTGCATTTTGCTCCATCAGGCCGTGCTTCCCTGCTTTCTGTGTCCCAGAGTTCAGTGCGGTTCTGGTGTTGGACTTTCTGTTCTCCATTCTGTATAGGAATGGAGTGATGCGCATGAGGCTAGGGGAGTTTTGGGAGGGGGAGGGGGTTAGGTGGGTCTTCTTGTCTGCTGATCTGCTTTGGTTCAAGTGGGGAGGGGGACAGGGGGAAGGTTTTTAATTAGTCTGCCTGCATGGATATTATGCCCTCCAGAAGGCAGGGCTATAACACTAAGAATAAAAGGTAGCAAAGAATTGCTATTGACTCCAGTGTTTTTGAGCAGTAGCTAGTAAAACAAAACACATCGTTCAATGACGTGCATTGCACAGAGTAAACCAGGTAACAGAAGGAACATTTGCAAAGGAGCAAAGCGACAAGGCAAAGGGGTGACAGTGGCGGGCGGGCAAGTCGGGGAGTCAGGGGCAGCAGACAACACGAAGGTGAGAAATGTGATGAGACTTCATGTCCTCTCTGTAGCCCCCTTCTGCCACGGTGTTAACCCCTTGTAAACTGTACTCAGCAAAAACTTCTACATTGGTAAGTAAGGGAAGGGAGCAGCGCAGGGGGCATGTGCAGCCCTACTGAGCATGCTCAAGGCTTCTGATTGGCGTGAATTATCATTAAAAAAACAGGTTTAAGCAAATTTAAGAAGCCCCCATGCCCCCCCCCCCGTGTGTGTTGGGGAATTTACCAGCTGTCCCTCCCTGAATTTGCCGCAGCTCCGATCCTAACTCAGCCCGCAGCCACTTCACCCCCCCGCCCGGCTAATTTTCACCCCCCTGCTCTGTGTGTCCCCCCCCCCCTCCCTGTCCCCCCCCCCTTTTAAAACCAGGCAGCAGAAACTTCTCCATGCAGCGGGCAGCGCAGAGGCAGCAACAGGGCTAGTGCGCATGCGCAGTTCCGCAGGGCTCCTGTACTAGCGCAGTCTGGACAGGGCGCAGCTCGCTACGCGCCAGCCGGGCGCGGGCAGCAGCTGGTTCCTGCGCCTCCCTGCGCAGCCCCGGGCAGGAGCAGCGGTGAGGATGGGAGGGTGCAAAACTGAGGGCCCCAGCAACTTGTGGGTCGCGGGATTGGGAGGGGTCAGGGGCTGATTAATTGCTGGGCAGGGTGGTGGGTGGAGAGTTTTTTGGGGGGGGGGGGGCAGGAGACATTCTGGGGCAGCTCTTTGTCACTCCCTCCCACTGGGGGGGGCAGAGAGAAACCCCCCCGCCCTTCCTCCCCCACATGCACAACCACCTGTCTCTTGGATCACACGGTGGGGGGCTCATGCTGTGGGCGAGGGATGCCACCGCTGCCACCATTGCGCCTTGTCTAGCAGCACCTGGCACAGCTGGGCCTGGCAGCCCTGCAACCCGCCTGACTACAGGCCCTGCTGTTCCAGGAAAGGCAACGCCTCCTCGCTGCTGCTGGAGCAAGATAAGGGGAGTGGGTCGAAGTTGCCAGTGGGAGGAAGCTACTTGCTCAGAGACCAGTTTGACATCTGTAGTGTGTGTGTGGGGCGGGGGGAATTTAATCAGGGGCATAACTAGGTTTGCCAACTTTTCCAGCCACCCCCATTTGGGGGCCTTGGAAGCCCAGGCAGGAAAACACCAGCCCCTGGGGACTTTGGTGAGGGAGGTGGGACTGATGTTGCCCTTTCTCGTGGTTTTGCTCTGGAAGGGGAGAGATGATTTATGGATTTGAAATTGGCAGTTGCTTTCTGAACATGGATTTGTATTTCTTTCCCTGGTCAGCGCTCCATGCATCTGCTCCTTGTCGGCTGGCTGTGGCGGGATTAATCGGTTCGTTTTAGCAGAGGAAGGTCTGATTAGGTAGGTGCTTTAAATTGTCCAGCAGCAGCTTGGCTGCTGTGCAGGAGAGCTGCCACGCCCAGCTGAACAAAACCCACTGCACCTTAATCTGAGAGCAAGCATCTGATAGAGCCCCCAGCCTGGGACTTCTGAGGCTTAGTGCATGAGCCTCGACTGCTTGAGCTAGAAGCCAGCTGGCTTGCAGCTAAGGCAGAGCAAATTCATTCATTCATTCTGTCTGTCACTCGCTCACCTAAGTGCCGCTAGATGGGACAGCGAACCACACCCAGCAGGTGTGTGAGTTACACCTCCACTTACAGGCTGTGTCTACACTGGCCACTTATTCCGGAAAATCAGCTGCTTTTCTGAAATAACTTGCCAGCTGTCTATACTGGCCTCTTGAATTTCCGGAAAAGCACTGACGATCTACTGTAAGAAATCAGCCGCTTTTCCGGAAATACTATGCTGCTCCTGTTCGGGCAAAAGTCCTTTTTCCAGAAAACTGTTCTGGAAAAGGGCCAGTGTAGACAGCACAGTAGTGTTTTCCGCAAAAAAGCCCTGATTGCGAAAATGACGATCGGGGCTTTTTTGCGGAAAAGCGCATCTACATTGGCACGGACGCTTTTCCAGAAAAAGTGCTTTTCCGGAAAAGCATCTTGCCAATGTAGATGCGCTTTTTCCGGAAATACTTATGACAGGAAACTGTTCCGTTTTAAGCATTTCCGGAAAATCATGCCAGTGTAGACGTAGCCACTGGGAATAGTTCCAGTCCTGAGCCTGCTCCTGCAATCCCTTACTGATGGGAGGAGTGTTTGCTGTGGTTTTGGGTCTTGCAAAGGAGCACCTTTGGGTGAGTGGCTGTAAGGAAAGATCCCCCTGGGCTCAGGCTCACCCCTCATTACCCACAGAGCTCTTGTTGCTAATCAGAAGGGGTGACCCCGGCAGGTTGCATGCATCTTCTCCCCCCCCCCCACACACAGAACTTGGCAGGAAGCAGAATTTCCCATTTAGCGCCATATGGGAAAGAGGTGGGCAGCCCTCAGTGGAGAAAGAACAGGTTAAGAGGACTATTTAGAAAAGCTGGACGAGCACAAGTCCATGGGGCTGGATCTAATGCACCTGAGGGAGTTGGCTTGCCGACGCTTGCTCCCCCGCCGGAGCCCGGCGGGATCGCCGCACAGCTGGGAGCGGCGCAGCGTGCCACGCAGGGAGGGGAAGGGGGCGGGGCTGGCAGGGAGGGGGGAGGAAAGCAGAGCTGGGGGGGGGATTGGGGGCTGTGGGGCTGGAGGGGAGGATGAGGGGGGCTGAAGGAAGGGGGAAGGAAAGCAGCGCTGGTAGGAGGGGGGCGTCCGGGGGGCTGTGGGGCTGGCCGAACTGCCATGGAGGGAGGGGCTGGCCGGAAGGGGGGTGGGAAGCAGAGCTGGGGGGGGGATCGGAGGCTGTAGGAGAGGATGGGGGGGCCCACAGAAAGGGGGGAGGAAAGCAGTGCTGGTGGGGGGAGGTGTCCGGGGGGCCGTGGGGCTGGCCGGCAGGAAGAGGGGTTGGGAAGCAGAGCTGGGGGGGAGGATCGGGGGCCGTGGGGCTGGACGGGAGGAGGGGGGTGGGAAGCAGACCTGGCGAGGGAGCGGGGGGTGCAGCCACTGGCTGTAGCCAAACCCCAAAGGGCCACTTGCCACTGCTTGCTCCCACGGCGGGGCCCAGCTGAGCACCGCTCAGGTGGGCCCGGTGGGACAGGAAGGGGGGCGGGGCGGTGATGTACACGGCCAGGGGGCGGGGCCACGTACATCACCGCTCCCCTTCCCCTCCTGCTGTGGTACTCGGCTGAGTGCTGTGCCCCTCAGCCAGGCCGCCAGCAGCACAAGGGGCTGTTTGGGCTCCCCTGGGGTGGGAGGGCAAGGGAGGGGGGTGATGTACACGGCCCCGAGCCGTGTACGTTACCGCCCGGCAGCCCGGCTTGAGCAGGCAGCACTCAGCCACGTGCCACAGCGGGAGGGAAAGGGAAGGGGGCCGGGGAGAGATGGAGGGGAGAGAGAGGCAGGAGGAGAAGAGAAAGGGAGAGTGAGAGGCAGGAGGGGAAGAAGAGAAAGAGATGGAGAGAGAGGGCGGAGGCGGAGGAGAGCTGAGAGAGCGGGGGAGGCAGTAGGGAGAGAGCGAGCTCAGGAGAGAAGACGGGAAAATCCCGTATTATGACGGGCTAATTGGCTAGTTTCATTAGTGTGCCCTCAAAGAATTTCTTTTAAATGTACTCTGACCCCCCCCCCCCCATTAGCCACGCCTCTGGGGGTAATACTTTTGGGGCAGTTTGGACACATGACCAGAAATAAAAGGTGTCATGTGACCCCGCCTCCCCCCCCCCCCCCAAGGACTTTTCCCACTGCCCTCTTACCAACAGGGATTAGTTCAACCCTCACCAAGCCACCCCCCCATGCAAGTATCCTGCAATTCCTTTAACCCAATGTGTGTGACATTAACTCGTGCTGCCCCCGACTCCTCCCTAGGCCAGCCTCATTGCCCCGACCCGGCTGTGCTGCCCCCAACCCACCCCCCCTTCCCAAGCCGGACCGGGCGAGGCTAGGCCGGGCCAGCCGCGTTGCCCTAGACTCCGGACCAGGCCAGCTGTGCTGCTCCCGCCCCCAACCCGCCCCCCGAGCCCAGCCGCACTGCCCCCCGACCCCGAGCCCAGCTGCATTGCTCCCATCCCCCGCCCGGAGGCAGGCACACCCCCCGCCTTCCCGCCCGAGGTTTAAACTTACCTCGCTTGCTGGAGAGGCGGGGGTGACGATTCTGCTCCCTGCCGCCTGTTTCTGTGGGGTCCTAAGATCCGCCAGTTTTAGCCACGCATGCATGGCAAACCCTGCGCAGTGTCCGTTCCCCAGCGCACCAGGGCGGCCCTTTGAAACATTAGGGTGTGCCTGGGCACACCTGGCACTCCCCGTGCGCACACCAATGGTTTTCCTCCTGTTCCGCGTCCTGCACAGCTTACTCTCCTGCCTCTTTGTTTCCTGCTAGGAAAGAAAAAAAGAGATGCTGGTGTGGATTATAGGATTGTCCTGGGCAAAAACCGGAGGGAAATCATTCTAATTGCAAATAGGATTAATCCCTGCACACAGCATTTAAGGGAGGCAATGTGAGACACTCAGCTGGCTTAAGTTTCCTGTCCCCAGTAAAATAGCTATGAGTTTTCCCACTGACTTCAGGGGGTGGAAGATCACAATTAAGCCAGTTCTCAGTGATTTTTTTTTTTTAAATCCTCCTCCTACTTAATATTCACGGGAGTTTTTTCCTTTTTCGGTGATGGGAAATTAATATAGTTTTAGACTGATCTGCCTTTTTTTTGTGTAGACTTTGTTTCAACCATAAAGTACAGGATGATTTCTCATGTAAATGAGTTCACTGAACAATGAATTTCTTCTATTTACTTAATTTGTCCTCTGTAACCTTCTGTTCCTCAAGCTCCAGGATCCAGCTTCTCATAATCCTAACTTACTAGGTTAATCATAGAATCATTAAATCCTAGGGCTGGAAGAGAGCTCAGGAGGTCCTCAAGTCCAACCCGCCTGAGTTAACTTGTTGCTTTGTGTTTTTTCTCTCCCCGTCTCTAGAAGAAGTTTCAGTGAAGATGAAGGTGCTCTTGTTCTCTGACAGCTCCGGATTCAGCTCCCCTCTGCTTGGCTTTAGTCTTTATTTTATAACTTTTTATGTTAACAAGTTGGAACCAGGTAGGAATCCTCACTGTGTGTGCTGCTTCCTACAGGGTTTATTTAGGCCCCCGAGCCTACGGTGTTTTATAAATGGGCTTAATTTTGCACACTGTGTGTAGGCCTATTGAAGTCAACGGAACTAATCCCAGTGTGTAAGCATAAGCACAGAACAGATGCAGGATCTTGGGCCATGCCCGTATTTATGCACCGGAAGTCAATATTCTGGCATTCGATTTGGTGGGTCTAGTCAAGACCCGCTAAATCAGGGCTGGGCAAAATATGGCCCTGGGGCTGGATGCAGCCCACCAAGCCACCGGATCTGGCCTGTGGAGCATTCTGCCGGGACCCTCAGGCACGCAGCTGCCAGTGGTTTAAAGTGCAGTCCCTTGACTTTGATGCTCCCGCTCATGCATAAGCCCTCTTGCGCAAGAATACTTGCGCAAGAGGGCCAGTGTAGACAGGAATCTTTCTCTGCTCTGCAGGCAGGGGGGAAACTTCGTGTGATCTTCCTGCTCCCAACCCTCAGCTCCTATTAGCCAGAAACAACCAGCCAATAAGAACTGACCTCAGCCAATCTCTCAGCTCCTATTGGCTGGAAACAGCCAGCCAATCAGAGCTGAGAGATTGGCCTGAGAGCTGGGGGTAGAGCAAGCCTCCTCCCTCCCCACTGCCACCCCCTCTCCCCCCCCACACACACCTGGAGCTGAGTGTGGAGGGAATGGCCTGCAGCAAGAAGGGAGCCCAGCTTGCCTTGGGGGTGCTGCAGGGCTGCTGGCTCAGGTAAGCGCCACCCAGCCAGAGCTGGCCTCTGGCACCTTGCCCCTCCCTCCCCCCAACGCCCTCCCCCAGGTCACCATCCAAACCCTCTGCCCCAGGTCACAACCCCCTCCTTCACCCAAACACCCTCTCAGGCCCCACACCCTCTCCTGCACCTTAGTCCCTTACCCCATGTGCCTTTCTGTCCCCAGCCTCCATCCTAGACCCCACACCCTCTCCACAGAAAAGTGCAGCCCTTGATCAAAATCTTGGAGTGGCCCCCTCTCCCCCCCACCAAAAATTATTGCCCACTCCTGTGCTAAATCAAACATTGACAGCACCTCCCCTGGCAGTCGCGAGGAGTGAGGGAAGCTGACTTAAAAAGGGAGCATTTACTCCTATCAGCCTCCCACTGTGAAGATTGCGCCAAATTCAGCTTAAGGTTCTGTCAATTCCAGCTATGTTGTTTACATTGGCACCCCTTTCTGTAAAAGGGATGCTAATGAGACACTTCGGAATTGCAAATGCCGTGGGGGATTTAAATATCCCCCGCGGCATTTGCATGAACATGGCTGCTGCTTTTTTTCCGGCTCGGGGTTTTGCCGGAGAAAAGCGCCAGTCTAGACGGGATCTTGCGGAAAATAAACCCTTTTCTGGAAGATCCCTTATTCCTTCTTTCAAGTTTTGCGCAAAAACTTGCCGCCTGGTTACACTGGCCGCGAGAATTTGCGCAAGAACACTGACTTTGTAATGTACAAAATCAGTGCTTCTTGTGCAAATACTTTGATGCTCCCGCTCATGCATAAGCCCTCTTGCGCAAGAATACTTGCGCAAGAGGGCCAGTGTAGACAGGAATGCTCATTTCTTGCGCAAGAAAGCCCTCTGGCTAAAATGGAGCTTTCTTGCATTGGAGCTTTCTTGCGCAAGAGAGCGTCTATACTGGGCACGGATGCTTTTGTGCAAAAGCACATCTTTTGCGCAAAGGCACATACCAGTATAGACGCTCTCTTGCACAAATACTTTTAACAGAAAAACTTTTCCGTTAAAAGTATTTGCGTAAAATCTTTTCAATCTAGACGCAGCCAGTGAGTAAAACAGGGCTTGTCTTGTGTGTGTCACATACATAGGTTCTTCTCTCGGTGTTTCTTTTCCGTGTCTTCTGGTGCATAGCTCAGTTCAAAGTGCTTGGCCCGGACCAGCCGGTCACAGCCGTCGTGGATGGAGAGATCGTGTTACTCTGTCACCTGAACCCCCGGAAGAACGCTGAGAACATGGAGGTGACGTGGTTCCGGTCCCAGCTCTCCCCGTTCGTGCATCGCTATAGTGCTGGGAAGGACGAGTACGGGCAGCAGATGCCAGAGTACCAGGGGAGGACAGAGCTCCTGAGGGACGGTCTCCCCAGTGGGAGTGTTGCCTTGAGAATTTCCCGCGTCAGACTCTCTGACGAAGGGCAGTACAGCTGTTTTGTTCAGGATGGCAGCAACTATGAGGAGGCCCTGCTCGAACTAAAGGTGGCAGGTGAGTAGCCTGGCTCTATATTGCCTTCAGGGATGGAGCTGAGTGATTTAAGGAGCTTGTGATAGAGATGTAGCCGTGTTAGCGTATGTCTACACTACAGCGCTAATTCGAACTAATTTAGTTCGAATTAGTTAATTTGAACTAAGCTAATTCGAACTAACGCATCCAGACTAAAAAACTAGTTCGAATTAGCGTTTTCCTAATTCGAACTAGCATGTCCACATTAAGTGGACCCTGAGCCGGGGTTAAGGATGGCCGGAAGCAGTGCCGGCAGGGCATCAGATGAGGACTTAGAGCGTGGAGCTGCTGCCTCAGGCTAGCCGAGGGCTGTGCTTAAAGGGACCCGACCCCCACCCTGGACAGACAGTTCTCAGGGGTGCCCCGCTTGCAAAGCAGTCCTGGCTTGGAGTGCCCGGAGTACCCACACTGGGCACATCACAGCACTTGGCCATCAGACCGGCTGCACTTGCCGCAGGCTGCCATCTGGGGAGAGGGGGCAATTGGGCTGCAGGAGAGCTTCCACCCCCAGAAGCCCACAGAGCCAGCCCAGTCCTCCCCATCGGGGGCTCGTACCCCATTCCTCCCTCACCTCCTTCCACTTACCCTTCCCGTGTTTTCAAAAATAGAATCTCTCTTTATTGAACAAAACTCGGGGAGACTGGGAAAAGGAGGTGGGAGAGGGGAGGGCAACTAAAATGATCAGAGGTTTGGAAGAGGTCCCATATGAAGAGAAGCTAAAGAGACTGGGACTTTTCAGTTTAGAAAAGAGGAGACTGAGGGGGGATAGGATAGAGGTCTATAAAAGCATGAGTTGGGTGGAGAGGGTGCATAAAGAAAAGTTCTTCATTAGTTCCCATAATAGAAGGACTAGAGGACACCAAAGGAAAGGAATGGGTAGCAGGCTTCAAACTAGTAACAGAAAGTTGTTCTTCACAAAGCAAAGAGTCAACCTGTGGAACTCCTTGCTGCAGGAGGCTGTGAAGGCTACAACTAGAACAGAGTTTAAAGGGAAGTGAGATCAAGTCATGGAGGTTGGGTCCATGGAGTGCTATTAGCCAGGGGGTAGGAGTGGTGTCCCTGCCTGAAGTTTGTGGAAGGCTGGAGAGGGATGGCATGAGACAAATGGCTTGGTCACTGTCTTCGGTCCATCCCCTCCAGGGTCCCCAGGGTTGGCTGCTCTTGGCAAACAGGCTACTGGGCTAGATGGACCTTTGGTCTGACCCAGTACGGCCATTGTAAGCTCAGGGCTCAGGGTCGGGGGTCTCAGTGGACCACCTTGATTTTCATGCACACCTGCTCCTGGGTGGCCAGGCTGGCAGCTCTCGTGCCCTAGACGGCCACTTTCCTGTGCCTAGTGCGGAGGTCGTGGACGAGGTCCACGATGTCCGCACTAGACCAGGCGGGTGCCCGCCTCTTGCGGTCCCGGGCAAGCTCCCGGGAGCCGCCAGCCTGGTCCCGGAAGAGGGGGAAGGCTGGGGGGCATCGGGTGGGTGGCTCGATCCGTGCCAGGTGCAGGGTCTGCTGGCTGGGTGCTGGCAGGCTTGCACCTGGCACGTGCACCGTAGCCAGCCCGTGCCCCTTTAAGGGGTCCGGGGCCGGGAGGGGGGCATACGAGTTTTCCTGGTGTTGGCTGTTAGTTCGAATTAACGTCTGTTAGTTCGAATTAACTTTGTAGTGTAGACATACCCTTAGTCTGGTCTAGCTGAAACAAAAGACAGGACTATGCAGCACTTTAAAGACTAACAAGATGGTTTATTAGGTGATGAGCTTTCGTGGGCCAGACCCACTTCCTCAGATCAATATGTGGAAGAAAATCTGTACAACCATATATACCAAAGTGATACAAATAAAAAAATGAATGCATGTGAAATTGACAAATCAAATTTTAGAACAGAGTGGGGACAAGGGGGGAAGGTTAGTGTCTGTGAGGTACTGACATAGGGGTGATAATTGGGGAAGCTATCTTTGTAATGGGTGAGATAATTAGAGTCTTTGTTTAAACCCATACATAAAGTGTCAAATTTAAGCATGAATGACAATTCTGAAGCTTCTCGTTGAAGTTTGGAGTTAGTCTCTTTGAAGCAATATGCATGTTTTAAGGTCATTGAGGGAATGGTCAGTCTGGCTGAAATGGCAAGCAACAGCTTTCTCTCTGTGAGAGAGTCTTTATGTATGTTTTGTGGGCATTGATTCCTTGGCGAAGTGTCTGAGACGTTTGTCCAGTGTACATAGCAGACAGACACTTTAGGCACATGATGGCATAAATTATATTTCTGGATGAACAGGAATATGTGTTCTTGATCTTGTAACTGGCACGGTTAGGTCCAATAATGGCGTCAGCAGAGTAAATATATGGACAAAGCTGGCACTGGGGTTTGTTGCAAGGGAAAGTTCCAGGGTTGGTATGTCCTGTGGCTGTTGGTAAGAATCATCCTGAGGTTAGGTGGTTGTCTATAGGAGATTATGGGTCTGTCTCCCAGAGCCTGTCGGAGTGTAGTATCCTGTTCCAGTATAGGTTGTAGTTTATTAATAATGCATTGGACGGGCTTAAGTTGGGGGCTATAGGTGATAAGTGGTGTTCTATTGTTGGTTTTCCTGGGTCTGTCTTGAAGTAGATGGTTTCTGGATATTCGTCTGGCTCTTTCAATTTGTTTTTTTATTTCTCCGGGTGGGTAATTGAGGTTTAAAAATGCTTGGTAGAGATCCTGAAGTTTCTGGTCTCTGTCAGTGGGATTAGAGCAGATGCGATTGTATCTAAGGGCTTGGCTATAGACGATGGATCGTGTGGTGTGTTCTGGATGGGAGCTGGAGGCATGTAGGTAACTGTAGGAGTCAGTGGGTTTTCTGTAGAGAGTGATGTCTAATTTACCATTGGTGATTTGTACTGTGGTGTCCAGGAAATGGATCTCTCGTATAGAATGGTCCAGGCTGAGATTGATGGTGGGGTGTAGGTTGTTAAAGTCTCTGTGGAATGTCTCCAGTGTTTCTTGGCCATGGGTCCAGATCATAAAGATGTCATTGATATAGTGTAAGTAGAGAAGGGGTAAAAGGGGTTGGGATCTGAGGAAACGTTCTAAGTCAGCCATAAAGATGTTAGCGTACTGTGGGGCCATGCGGGTATCCATGGCTGTGATGCTGATCTGGAGGTATAAGTTGTCCCCAAATTGGAAATAATTGTGGGTGAGAACAAAGTTACACAGGTCTGCTACTAGATTGGCAGTGGTATCCTCTGGGATAGTGTTTCTGATTGCTTGTAATCTGTCTTCATGTGGGATGTTGGTGTAGAGAGCTTCTACATCCATGGTAGCAAGGATGGCGTTATCAGGGAGGTTATCGACGTTTTGTAGTTTTCTCAGGAAGTCAGTAGTATCTCTGAGATAGCTGGGAGTGTTGGTTGCGTAGGGTTTGAGAAGAGAGTCTACATAGCTGGATAATCCAGTAGTGAGCGTGCCGATACCTGAGATGATGGGGCGTCTAGGGTGTCCAGGTTTATGGATTTTGGGAAGCAGATAGAATCATAGAATCATAGAATCATAGGACTGGAAGGGACCTCGAGAGGTCATCGAGTCCAGCCCCCCGCCCTCAAGGCAGGATCAAGCTCCGTCTACACCATCCCTGACAGATGTCTATCTAACCTGTTCTTAAATATCTCCAGAGAGGGAGATTCCACCACCTCCCTTGGCAATTTATTCCAATATTTGACCACCCTGACAGTTAGGAATTTTTTCCTAATGTCCAATCTAAACCTCCCCTGCTGCACTTTAAGCCCATTACTCCTTGTCCTGTCCTCAGAAACCAAGAGGAACAAATTTTCTCCTTCCTCCTTGTGACACCCTTTTAGATATTTGAAAGCCGCTATCATGTCCCCCCTTAATCTTCTTTTTTCCAAACTAAACAAGCCCAGTTCATGAAGCCTGGCTTCATAGGTCATGTTCTCTAAACCTTTAATCATTCTTGTCGCTCTTCTCTGTACCCTTTCCAATTTCTCCACATCTTTCTTGAAATGTGGCGCCCAGAACTGGACACAGTACTCCAGCTGAGGCCTAACTAGTGCAGAGTAGAGCGGCAGAATGACTTCACGAGTTTTGCTTACAACACACCTGTTGATACAACCTAGAATCATATTTGCTTTTTTTGCAACAGCATCACACTAGAACAATCCTGGTCAGGGTTCAGAAGGTATGTCTGTGTAGATTTGGTCCTGAGTAGAGGTAGGGAATTTTTTAAGGAGACAGCGTAGTTTCTTTTGGAATTCTGAAGTAGGATCAGAGGAATCCTGTAAAATGTGGTGTTGGAAAGTTGTCTAGTTGCCTCCTGGTCATAGTTGGAGTTATTCATAATGAGCACAGCATCCCCTTTGTCAGCTGGTTTGATTACAATGTCCGGGTTGTTTTTGAGACTCTGGATGGCATAGTGTTCAGCACAGCTGAGATTGGATGTTGCTTGTTATTTGTGAATAATGTCAGTCTGTACATTTTTGCGGAAGCATTATATATAGAAAGCCAGGTTGTAATTCCGACCATCAGGGGGAGTCCATATAGAATTGTTTTTCTTTTGGTGTTGATAGGGGGGATCTGGTAGGTCAGATTGATGTTCATTAGTAGTTCATAAGGAGCTTGGTGTCGCGTGAGTTTATTTTCCACCCTGTGTGGGGGTCTTTGTACTGCCGAGGTCCTCCATCCCCACGAATCAGTTCTTCCAAAATACCAGCGCAGTTAGTACGAATGGGACACAGCACTTACAAAGCCAGGCAAATCCATCTCCAGCCCTTTGTGCCTGGTCAATCTTTACGACAGGCAGGAAACTCCACCTCCCCCCCCCCTTCTTCATTGGGTCCAGCCAGGAGCAAGTCTCCCTGTTGTGGGCCGGAAGCCCTGAGTCTCGGCGCCCGGTGCCTCAGCAGCCCCACGTGGGGTGGAGAGTGAGTGCCGGTGCCCCAAACTCCTTCATGATACAGGCAGGGCCAGATTAAAAAAGGGGCTTCAGGGCTAAGGGAGGCCCCACAAAAGGGTGCCAAAAGTGCAGATCTTTTTGTGAGGCCCCCTTAGCCCAGGGCTCTGGGCTGCAGGCACTATAGGCCCTGTGTGATACCGGGCCCTGCCTGGCTGAGATTGCGGGGAGGTGGCTCTATATGCTGCTGTCTCCCCTGTTGGGCTGGAGCCATGTTGCTGTAGGTGCCAGGGAAAATTCCATCCCCACATCACTCTCGCCTGCTGGTTCCGCCCCCGTAGCTCCCATTGGCTGGCGATGCCAGCCAATGGGAGCGGAGGGGGCAGTGCTTACAGGTGAGTGCAGGGCAACATGGCTCACACAGTCACTTGCTTCTCCCACCGCCACCAAAGGGGAACTGCTGCAAGCAAGCACCCCACACCACATCCCTCTGCTCCACCCCAAGCTCCCTCCTGCACCCTAACTCCCTCCTAGACCCCACATCCCAGCCCTGTTCTACACCTGCACTCCTGCCCAGTCCCCACCCCAACCTCCTGTCCTGATCCCCCTCTTGCACCCCAGTCTCCTTGGCCTGCAGCCCCAGCCCCATTGAGAGCCCAGGCCTCAATTCGGAGCCCTCACCCTCTCCCGCATCCAACCTCTTCCTGCACTCTGAACTCCTCATCTTTGGCCCCACCTGGAGTCTAAAGCTGCCACAAAATCCAGTAGCTCCGGGCTGCCAGAGTTTTAATCCAGCCCCAACTACAGGTAAGTGGAGTGAGGATTTCCCCTAATGGATTTTTCTGTGGGTCCATGGTCCCTGACAGAAAAATGGTTCCCCGCCCCCTGCTGTATGACCTCTGCCATCAGCACTCTCTGTAGAGCAGTGCTTGTCACCAGGACCACAGCCCTGACCGTTAACCTACTAACACTACACTGGTGAGTTACCAACTGGCAGCGATGGGGACGTTCCACGGCTGGTCATCCCAGGACCACATCACAAGACCTTCCCACCGGTCCGAGCCGGCTTCCTGGCCCAAACACCATGCTCCTTTGCATGACGCTGCATCAGGAAAAGCCTCTTTTCCCAAATAGTGCTAGAAGAGGCGGCAGCAACAATTTTTCGCCTCTATCATGGCAGCAGGCTTCCAAAGCCACCTGGTTTTGGGACACCCCAGGAAGTGCAGTAGCCTCTGTATGCTAGTGAGTTCCTGGCCTCCGACATACACCAATACCCACCCTCCACACTATGCAGAATTCTCTTTTGGGTGCTGTTCATTTCCTGATGGGAATGCCAGTGCGTCACAGTAGAAAACAGGCCACCAGCTCCTACTCCTGTGAGGGGACTTGGAATATTCTATCCATGGTCTGTCGCCGAGGCAGGAAAGTGACTTGTACCAAATGTGAAGTCAGTTGGAGAAGAGGCTTCTGAATTTTTACACCTTCATCAACCATCATCTGTTTTGCCCCTTTCAAGAAGAGAATAAAACACTGAAATAACATCTGATTTCCTGGATTCACACAGTTAAAACTAATGCCCGGCACTGAGTTTTCATCTCCTGAGGTACTTGATGTTCTATAAAAATGCCCTTCCAGGTGCCAGTAACAGCATCCGTGATAGTGGGACTGACCTACACAGCCTTCACTTTCACTGGAATTAGTTACACAAACTAGTCACAATGGCGATTCCTAACCTATGGGCATTAGATACTCTTTCAAATGTGGAGTATCTAGTGATCCACTAGCCCTGGGACTTCCTGGAGTCCTCTTGTGGAAATGCCTTTCTTTCTGGTGAAGGCTGCATAAAGAATGTGGGATGAGAAGTCGGATACGAGTCAACAGGGCGCCCTTGTAGCCAAGAAAGCTAATGGCATATTGGGGTGCATTAGGAGGAACATTGTCAGCAGATCTAGGGAAGTGATTAAGCCCCTTTATTCGGGGCCCTTTATTCGGCTCTGGTGATACCACATCTAGAGTGTTGCATCCAGTTCTGGGGCCCCCACTATAGAAAGGATGTGGACGCATTGGAGAGGGTCCAGCGGAGGGCAACCAAAACGATTAGGGGGCTGGAGCACATGACCTAGGAGAAGAGACTTGAGGGATTTGGGCTTATTTAGTTGGCAGAAGAGAAGAGTGTGGGGGGATTTGATAGCAGCCTTCATTTTCCTGACGAGAGGTTCCAAAAAGGATGGAGAGAGGCTGTTCTCAGTAGTGATGGATGGCAGAACAAGGAGCAAGGGTCTCAAGTTGCAGTGAGAGAGGTCTAGGTTGGATATTAGGAAAAACTATTTCCCGAGGAGGGTGGGGAAGCACTGGAATCCGTTACCTAGGCAGGGGATGGAAGCTCCATCCCTAGAGGTTTGTAAGTCGCAGCTTGACAAAGCCCTGGCTGGGATGATTGAGTTGGGTTTGGTCCTACTTTGGGCAGGGGGCTGGTCTCTTCCAGCCCTGGGATTCTATGATTCTAAGCTGGAAGGAGGAAACGAGGGTGGGATGTTCTGCACTGTTATGGCCAGTCAAGAGGCAGTTCAGAAGGGTCATGCACAAAAATGTCCAGCTACTCCTCCCCTTCCTCTCTGACACCGTAGGTGCAGGGCTAGGCAGAGCAGATTGAATTCGATCAAAGAGCAGCCATTTCCCCTGAGGATACATGTGAAAAACAAGGTTTATTTTCTCCGTTTTAAAAAATTCTGCTAGTGCTCCGCTAAACTGGCAATTAAAGGAGATCATAGGGTCCAGAAATGCTCTGCGAGATTAAACAATACCGAGGAGAAAGGCTCCATGAAGTAATTACAGCTTCTTGACCATGTAGTTTCCTGAGTCCGTGACCACTGGGAATCAATGGAAATCTTAAAGGATTTTTCTCTGTGGCTCAATATGTGCATAACTCATCGTGGATTTATTCATTTGTCTCTAGCTTCAGGCTCTGCTCCTCACATCTCAGTGGAGGATTACCAGGACGGAGGGATCCGGGTGGTGTGCCGATCAGCCAGGTGGTACCCAGAGCCCGAGGTGCTGTGGAGAGATCACCGGGGACAGCCCTTGCCTTCATTCTCTCCAACAAAAACCAAAGTAGCCAGTCACCTGTATGAAATACAAACTTCCATCATCATAACAGAAGATTCAAATCCAAACTTCTCTTGCTTGGTCAGGAACACCCGCCTCAGCCAAGAAAAGGAATCAACATTATTTTATATCTCGGGTCAGTAGCCATTAAAACCCCACAAACATTTATTTTTATATATATATATATATATATATATACAGAAAAAAGACAATTGTTGTCTGATGTTGATTGCATGTGTATTCTCTGCAACATACAACACAAAACACTTACAATTAAAAACATATGTTGCCAGAATTCTGTTTATAACTATACAAAATGAGGCATCACAGACTTAGGCTGTGTCTACACTTGCAGCTTCTTGCGCGAGTAATATGCAAATGAGGCGAAGCGTGGAATATCACCGAGCCTCATTTGCATACCTAATGAGCCACCATTTTTTTCAGAAGAGGCTCTTGCGCAAGAAGGAGCGTCTACACTGCGCCGCCTTGCGCAAGAAAAGCCCTCTTGTGCAATGCCCTTACACCTATTACTTTTCAGGAAGAACGGCATTGCGCAAGAGGGTTTTTCTTGTGCAAGAAGGGGCAGTGTAGATGTTCCTTTTTGCGCAAAACGTCTTCTGAAAAAAATGGTGGCTCATTAGGTATGCAAATGAGGCTGGGCGATATTCCATGCTTAGCCTCATTTGCATATTACTCACGCAAGAAGCTGTGAGTGTAAACATAGCCTTGGGGTATGTCTACACTAGTCCCCTAATTTGAACTAGGGAGGCTAATGTAGGCATTTGAAGTTGCAAATCAAGCCCGGGATTTAAATATCACACGCTTGATTTGCATCTTCCTGGCCAGTCGCTATTTTTTTTTTTTTTTTAAATTTACAAGTCCAGACTAACTGACCACGTCTACATGCGGCAGGGACCCGGTAGTTCGAAATGAAGACCTAGTTCAAACTACCTGTTATTCCTCCTGGAATGAGGTTTCAGGCAACATGAATTTCAAAAAACCCGATGGTTAAAATGGCCATCAGAGCTGTCTTGCGCAAGAGAGCGTCTCCACTGGCATGGATGCTCTTGCGCAAAAGCACATCTCTTGCAGAAAAGCACATGCCAGTGTAGACGCTCTCTTGTGCAACTACTTTAACGCAAGAACTCTTGTGCGAAAGAGTTTTTGCGCAAGATCACGCCAGTGTAGATGTAGCCTTGGTGTTTCAGGCCCTCAGAAAGGGGCCCCACCACCAGGTACAAATACCTATTCCCAGCCTCTCTCACTTCACTGGGTTTGGAACCCATGTCCCTGGTCTATCGAGTGCTACTTAGTTGATGGCGAATCCCTCGGTCATAAAACAGTTCCACTTCCTTGATTTACATAATCAGGGTAACACTTTATTCTCCCTGCCTAAATAATAGAGAAACTGGGGATCCCACAGCAGCCAAAGTGACCATTTGGGCTGTTGTGAGCTCATAGTAGGCGGGGTGGATGTTCCTACGCAAACAAGATCAGCCCCTGAAGTCTTTTTGCACAACTCACCACAGTTCACCACCAGATGTCAGGGTAGAGCTCATCCTGACTCTACTTACACAAGGTTAAGGAGAATAATTTTTCTCATTCCTCCTTGTAACAGCCTTTTAAGTACTTGAAAGCTGCTATCATGTCCCCTCTGTTGTCTCTTTTCCAAACTAAACAAACCCAATTTTTCTCATACATCTCATACATCCCCCATAGAGCATATTTTCTAGATCTTTAACACTCTGATCCGGCCCACAGACTCCATTTGGATACTTTCTGTTTATATCCTGCTGCCTGTGCCACCAAATTTCCAGGCAGCAGGTTCCTATTTAAATGGCTCACGGTTGTGGTGCTACCTCATCAGAGGCCAGAGCCACAAGCCTTTTAAATAGCTGCAGCAACCCCAGGCGGCTGCCAGGCAACGCAATAGCAGCGGTGCCAGGAGCTGTGAGCCCTTTGCTGTGTGTTTCATTCAAAGACTCGAACCCCAGACAACTGTAGAGGAAGTCTAGCCCCCAGCCCTGTCACTTCTACGCAGGCCCCGCCCCTTCCCGGGGAGGAGCCAGCCATTAACCAGCACAAAAGTTAAATATCCCCTCCCCTGTGAAAATTATTTCCAGCCTCTGGACTAGAGAGTGTTGCCTCTCATTGCATAAGAAGCTGGGAACCAAACCAGGGTCACTTCTGCCCCAGTGTCCAAATTTGATCACTGTCTTAGCTGGCAATGCCTTTCACGTGTGTTCCTGGTGTTTTATGCAGTGCTAGTGGGGTCATTTCTTCCTTTGTTTCCGAGTCGTCCTGCTGGGGTTGGCATCATACGAAACAGAATCATTTGCCATTTGTCCCTGCTCCCAAAGTAACATGTGTCCCCTGGGGGTTTGTTTTTCAGAGCCGTTTTTCCCCAAAGTGAATCCCTGGATCGTGGTGACGTGTGTAGTCCTGGTGGCGTTGGCTGGTTCTTTTGGCCTCAGTGCTTATTTCTTCAAAATCAAAGGTAAATTTAGGAGCAGGAAATGCAGTGTAATTTGTGAGAGATTTTTACAATGCGCGACTTAATACTGGGCCAGATGTGGGAGCAGATTGCATAAGAAGCTGGGAACCAAACCAGCAGGCAACACTCCCCAGCAGCACTTCCCCTTTGATCCAGCAGGGTGGCAGCCTGCATCAGCTTCTGGCTTCAGGCACAGAGGAAGTCTTCCCCCAGGACCTGATTGCAGTTCGCTGCTCTTTGCCCACTCCCCACCCACCTTGGCAGTGGTGCATTGCCACGTAATGGATCTGGGGAACCTTAAAAAAGAGGAGACTAAGGGGAGATAGGATCGAGGTCTATAACATCATGACTGGTGTGGAAAAAGTCAACATGGAAAAATTATTTACTTATTCCCACAATATAAGAACTAGGGGTCACCAAATGAAATTAATAGGCAGTGGGTTTAAAACAAACAAAAGGAAGTTTTTCAATGCTGACAGCATGCAGTCAACCTGTGGAACTCCTTGCCAGAGGATGTGGTGAAGGCTAGGACTTTAGCAGGGTTAAAAAAAGAGCTAGATAGATTCATGGAGATTAGATGGCTATTAGTCAGGATGGACAGGAATGTGTCTTTAGCCTCTGTTTCTCTGGAGGTGGGTGACAGAGAGGAGGGATCGTGTGAGGATTACCTGTTGTGCTCTCTCCCTCTGAGGCATCTGGTATTGGCCACTGTCGGCAGACAGGATACTGGGCTAGATGGGCTGTTGGTCTGACCCAGTATGTCCGTTCTAATGAACCCAGGCATGGGACTGAGGTGACTCCTTGTATCAGTGTGTTGTGCAAGATACACTCGTGTCCCGAATGCAGAAGACTGTGACATTTGCATGTACGGATAGAGAGAGTGGGATGGACTTGAAAGGAGGAAATGAGGCAACGGGTCTGGATCAGCGCCCCCAATCGAAGCAGTTGTATTTGCGTCCTGCTTCCAGTCTTCCGTCTCCCAGTTCTCTGGAATCATTTAGGTCTGTCTGGTGTCTCTCAAGACTCTGCAAAGCCAAGAGCTGGCCCTGAGCGCTGCTTGGTTAGCTGGTACATATCCATCATGCCTCTGATTTCGCCGCTCCCGTCTGTTTCAGGCAAAAGCTTCAGAGAGGTAGCCAAGTTAGTCTGTAACAGGAAGAACTTAAAAAACAACAAAGTAGCACCTTAAAAACTAACAAAACATGTAGATGGTTTCATAAGCTTTCGTGGGCACAGCCCACTTCTTCAGATGACTGGAGAAGTCTGGATCCAAGAATAAATAAGGGAGGGAGAGGGAAGAAAAAGGGGGGGAAAAAGAGAGAGACAGACAGTGAATAGATGTTTCAAGTAGTTATAAGAGGCTGATAAGAACAATTAGCATCTCCATTGTTTGTTTGGTTAAGTCATTAAGATGTGGAAGGTAGTGTGTGAGCCAGCCAATGTCCCTGTTCATCCCATTTGCATAAGAATTAAACTTGTAATTGAAGTTAAATTCCAGCCCTTCCCTGAGTATGTGGCTTGGGGAATTGGCCTAAAACAACACAGTGACTTGGAGGTCCATTCACAAGTGCCCAGGCAGATTAAAGTATTCTCCAACACATTTTTGTGTATTGCTTTTTCTGCCATGTACATTGGCCAAACTGGACAGTCTCTATGGGAAATAATTAATGGACACAAATCAGATATCTGAAATTTCTGAAGTGGCCCCTTTTAAAAATTATTGCCCACCCCTGAACTAGCTGGTTTGATATTGATCTGGGCCAAAAGATAGGGAAGGTTTTTCTGAAGCAGGTTATGTGGAATCAAGAGATTCGGACTTTCTCGTTCCCCACCATTCTGCACTCTAACACAGTGTTGGAAGCGTGCCACTCTAATGAGCCCTGCGTTTGATTTTAGCGTTGTACTTGGATGGTTTTCAGGCTGTATTTAAGCTCCCGAAGCTGTTCCTGGCTTTCTTGATTCTGCTTTGCGGCTACGTCTACACAACAAGGTTTTTGCACAAAACCCCAGGGAGTTTCCACACCTCAAGTGTGTTTTTGTGCAAGGAAATAGACAGTAAAACGGCAGAACAGAGGGCTTTTTGCAGTGTAGGTAAATCACCTTCTACGAGGTATAACTCCTTTTTGCACTACAGCTCTTGCTGTGGACGCTCCAGAAGGGTTTTTGCACAAAAAAAGCCCTAACCCTAACCCTAACCATTCTGTGAATGGCAGTCAGAGCTTTCTTCTGCAAGAGCATCCACGTAGTGTAGACGCTCTCTTGCGCAAATGCGCATCGCGAAAGCGAGGCACTTTGAAGTGTGGACGTGCTTCGGCACAAGAAGTTTTTGCGCAAGCTCTCTTCCACAAAAGACTTCTTGCGCAAAAATCCTGCAGTGTAGACGTAGCCTGAGTGTCCTGGCCTAGTGGTGCTGGGCTAATTTACACAAACATAGACCCACAATGGGACCCAGAACATAAGAACGGCCGTACTGGGTCAGACCAAAGGTCTAGCCCAGTAGCCTGTCTGCCGACAGTAGCCAGCATCAGGGGCACCAGAGGGGGTGGACCGAAGACAATGACCAAGCCATTTGTCTTGTGCCATCCATCTCCAGCCTCTGACACAGAGGCCAGGGACACCATTTCTATCCCCTGACTAATAGACTTTTATGGACCTAACCTCCATGAAATTATCTAGCTTCTCTTTAAACTCTGTTCTAGTTCTAGCCTTCACAGCCTCCTCTGGCAAGGAGTTCCACAGGTTGACTATGTGCTGTGTGAAGAAGAACTTTCTGTTATTAGTTTTAAACCTGCTACCCATTAATTTCATTTGCTGTCTTCTAGTTCTTCTATTATGGGAACTAATAAATAACTTTTCTTTATTCACCCTCTCCACACCACTCATGATTTTATAGACCTCTATCATATCCCCCCTCAGTCTCCTCTTTTCTAAACTGAAAAGCCCCAATCGCTTTACCCTCTCTTCATATGGGACCCATTCCAAACCCCTACTCATTTTAGTTGCCCTTTTCTGAACCCTTTCTAAGGCTAAAATACTTTTTTGGGGGTGAGGAGACCACATCTGTACACAGTATTTGAGATGTGGGCGTACCATAGTTTTATACAGGGGCAGTAAGATACTCTGTGTCTTATTTTCTATCCCTTTCTTAATAATTCCTAGCATCCTATTTGCCTTTTTGACCGCCGCTGCACACTGTGTGGAAGTTTTCAGAGAACTATCCACGATAACTCCAAGATCTCTTTCCTGATTTGTCGTAGCCCAATTAGCCCCCATCATACTGTACATATATCTGGGGTTGTTTTTTCCAACGTACATTACTTTACACTTATCCACATTAAATTTCATTTGCCATTTTGTTGCCAAATTACTCAGTTTGGTGAGATCTTTTTGAAGTTTTTCACAGTCTGCTTCTGTCTTGACTATCTTAAACAGTTTAGTATCATCCGCAAACTTTACCAACTCACTGCTTACCCCTTTCTCAAGATCATTTATGAATAAGTTGAACAGGATTGGTCCCAGGACTGACCCTTGGGGGACACCACTAGTTACCCCTCTCCATTCTGAAAATTTACCATTTATTCCTGCCCTTTGTTTCCTGTCTTTTAACCAGTTCTCAGTCCAAGAAAGGACCTTCCCTCTTATCCCATGGCAATGTAATTTACACAATGAGGAGTAATGGTAGTTTGAATTAGGAGCTTTAATTCGAACTACCTAGTTTGTGCTGCGTGTAGCCGCTGGCAAGGAGTTCGAACTACGGGGCATTTAAAAAAGGCGACACCTGGGAACATGCAAATAAAGCCTGGGATCTTTAAATCCCAGGCTTCATTTGCAAGTTCGAATGCCTACATTAGCCACCCTAGTTCGAACTAGGGTGGCAGTGTAGACATACCCACATAGATTAGTAAGACATGAATTCCCTTTACAGAAACCATGTTGACTTTCGTCCATCAAATTATGTTCTTCTACATGCTTCACAATTTTATTCTTTACTATTGTTTTGACTAATTTGCCCGGTACTGAAGTTAGACTTACCGGTCTGTAATTGCCAGGATCACCTCTAGAGCCCTTTTTAAATATTGGTGTCACGTTAGCCATCTTCCAGTCATTAGGTACAGAAGCCACTTTAAATGATATATTACAAACCACAGTTAACAGTTCAGCAGTTTCCCATTTGAGTTCTTTTAGAACCCTTGGATGAATGCCATCCGGTCCCAGTGATTTGTTAATGTTAAGTTTTTCTATTTGTTCCAAAACCTCCTCTAATGACACTTCAATCCGGGACAGTTCCTCAGATTCATCACCCACAAAGGACGGTGCAGATTTGAGAATCTCCCTAACATCCTCAGCTGTGAAGACTGAAGCAAAGAAATCGTTTAGTTTCTCCACAATGGCTTTATCGTCCTTGATTGCTCCTTTTATATCTCGATCGTCTAGGGGACCCACTGGTTTTTTAGCAGGCTTCCTGCTTCTAATGTACTTAAACATTTTGCTATTTCTTTTTGAGTTTTTGGCTAGCTGTTCCTCAATCTTTTTTTGCTTTTCTTATTACATTTTTACACTTGATTTGACAGGGTTTACGTTCCTTTCTATTTATCTCACTAGGATTGGACTTCCACTTCTTGAAAGATGCCTTTTTGTCCCTCACTGCTTCTTTTACATGGTGGTTAAGCCACAATTACTCTTTTTTTAAGTCTCTAACTGTGTTTTTTAATTTGGGGTATACATTTAAGTTGGGCCTCTGTTATGGTGTCTTAAAAAAGTTTCCATGTAGCTTGCAGGGATTTGGCTCTAGTCACTGTGCCTTTTAATTTCTGTTTAACTAACCTCCTCCTTTTTGTGTAATTCCCCTTTTTGAAATTAAATGCCAAAGTGCTAGAGTGTTCTTCCCACCACAGGAATGTTAAATGTTGTTATATTATGGTCACTATTCCCAAGTGGTCCTGTAATAGTTATCTCCTGGACCTGATCCTGCACTCCACTCAGGACTAAATCGAGAATTGCCTCTCCCCTTGTGGGTTCCTGTACCAGCTGCTCCAAGAAGCAGTCATTTAAGCCATTGAGAAATTTTATCTCTGCTTCTCTTCCTGAGGTGACATTTATCCAGTCAATATGGGGATAATTAAAATCCCCCATTATTATAGAGTTCTTTATTTTGGTAGCCTCTCTAATCTCCCTCAGCATTTCAATGTCAGTATCACTGTCCTGGTCAGGTGGTTGATAATATATCCCTATTACTAAATTCTTATTATAGGAGCATGAAATTACTATCCATAGTGATTCTATTGAACATGTTTATTCACTTAATATTTTTATTTCATTTGATTCTACATTATCTTTCGCATACAGTGCCATTCCGCCACCCACACGGCCTGTTCTATCCTTCCAATATATTCTATATCCCGGTATGATTGTGTCCCACAGATTTTCCTCATTCCACCAGGTTTCAGTGATGCCTATTATGTCAATCTCCTCCTTTAATACGAGGTACTCCAGTTCACCCATCTTATTAGTCAGACTCCTAGCATTTGTGTAGAAGCACTGTTTGTCTGCCACTGTTTGTCTGCCCTTCCCTGATGCATTGGATTCCTTTATATGCGGTTATTTGTCTGCTCTGGCTCATGGTTTGTCTTCTCCCCTCTTCTCCTTCTGACTACAGCCTAGAGAATTTCTATCAATGGATTCTCCTCTAAGAGAAGTCTCCATCCGATTTACGTGCATCTCCGCACCAATCGGCTTTCCCCCATCTCTTAGTTTAAAAACTGCTCTATGGCCTTTTTAATATTTAGTGCCAGCAGTCTGGTTCCACCCTGGTTTAGGTGGAGCCCATCCTTCCTGTTTAGACTCCCCCTCTCCCAAAAGTGTCCCCAGTTCCTAATGAATCTAAGCCCCTCTTCCCTACACCATCGTCTCATCCACACATTGAGACTCTGAAGCTCTGCCTGCCTACCTGGCCCTGCGCGTGGAACTGGAAGCATTTCCAAGAATGCCACCATAGAGGTCCTGGATTTCAGTCTCTTTTTTAGCAACCTAAATTTGGCCTCCAGGACGTCCCTCCTACCCTTCCCTACGTCATTGGTACCTACATGTACCACTGGCTCCTCCCCAGCACTACACGTAAGTCTATCTAGATACCTCGAGAGATCCGCAACCTTTGCACCAGGCAGGCAAGTAACCATACGGTTCTCTCGGTCATCACAAACCCAACTATCTATGTTTCTAACAATTGAATCACCCACTACTAAAACTTGCCTCTTCCTAACAACTGGCGATCCGTCCCCTTCAGAGGTATCCTCAGCGCGAGAGGATACCGCAACATCCTTTGGAAGGAGGGTCCCAACTACGGGATGGTTTCTGTCTGCTCCCATTGAATGCTCTGTTCCCCTGAGACTTTCATCCTCCTTAAGAGCATTGGGGCTCTTAGACTAGAGGTGGGACAGTACGACAGTGTCCCGGAAAGTACGACAGTGTCCCGGAAAGTCTCCTCAGCATAGCTCTCTGACTCCCTTAGCTCCTCCAGTTCAGCCACTCTGGCCTCCAAAGCCCAAACTTGGTCTCTGAGGCTCAGGAGCTCCTTACAGCAGGTGCACACATATGCCACCCGCCCACAGGGCAGGTAATCATACATGTTATACTCAACGCAATAAACAGGATATCCCCCACTCTGCTGCTGGGCTTCTGTCTCCATTTTTCATATGAAAAACTTTAATTATAAACTGAGCTTCCTTTTAAATGTCTGGAATATAGATTATTATAAAAGTTATGTTTAAAGAAGGTCAGAAGTTACTAGTGCCCTCTAACCTCCCCCTCTTAACTCCCTCTCAAAACTCCCTGTTTGCAAGCTCCCTGGTCACTGACTTACAGCTTTATAAAACCATCACACTGCCAAAATGTTAGGTGCCTAGAAAATTACTGGACCAGCACTGTGATCTACAGAGCCCCAGTTAGGTGCTTCTACAATGCATCTAGGGCCGTAGTCACCATCCAGTCGATCACGATCGACGGGTCAATCCTGAGGCCTTGACCAGTCGATCACGAGGAGATCTGGGCCCCTCATTTCCCCCCCAGTCCCAAGAAGCCCCACTACCTACCTCCAGCGACAATGGAAATAGTGGCAGCTTCCATTGGAATGGAAGTTGGATGGATGGAAGTTCTGCAGCTGCAGGTCACTTTTGGGGGTTCCGGAAATGCGCTAGCTGCTTCCTTGCCCCAGGTCTGTGTTGTGACGGGAACTTACCGGGTGAGTCCCAAGAGGAGCACGCTGGGACTTCCCTTCTCTGGGAGGGGGGGATCCTGAGAGGAGGCGGGTGCAGGGGACTCACTGCCCCCCTCTTCCCCCGGCACCCTGCCCCCTGCCCCCTGCTGCAGAACCCTGTCCCCTGTGCCTCCCGGCACCCTGTTCCCTCTCCCCTGCCCCCAGCTACAGAACCCTGCCTCCACTGGTACCCTTCCCCAGTACCATGTCCCCTGCTCCCACCAGCACAGTTGGGGCCACATTAGTGAGGCCTGGGGGGAGGGGGCGGGGGGGGTTGGAAGAATTATTTTTTTTGCATCTCACTTGTGTGGCCCCAACTGACTTTTCTGTGGATCTACACAGCAAAAGCCCAATGAAAAAGCGATCTGCTTTTTCGAAAGATAGCGTCCAGTCAAGGTGAATGCTATCTCGCATGTAAATTGTGAATACTGTGGATAGAGTGGGCACTCTGAGCTTAAATTCTTTTGAAAAAACACTCTCTTCCACGTCCACACATGCCTTTTTCCGAAAAAGCTTTTTTGGAAAAAGGCTTCTTCCTCATAGAATGAGGTTTACTGCTGTTGGAAAAACCTCTCCATTCTTTCATCTTTCTATCGAGAGACCACAATAGCAGTGTTGACGTAAGTATTGTTTTTCTCGAAAAATGGCCATTTTTCTGGGAAAAACTCTGCGGTGTAGACACACCCTCTGTATCCTTTTTTTTTTTTTAAATATATGTATTCCTTCTTCAGCATCTGAGGAAGTAAGTTGTAGCTCATGAAAGCGTATGCCCTAATACATTGGTTAAACTTTGAAGTGCCACCAGACTCCTTATTTTTCCCGGAAAGAGAAGCTCTCAACTAATCATCTATTTTTGTTTCCTTTTCCAGAGAAACAAGCTGTGGAACTTCGTAAGTGTCATTCTCTCTCATCCTAAATGTCAAACTTTTGTGAAAAGGATATGACCCTGCATGTAGATCCCTGGGAAGTGAAGCTCCCCTATTAATTGTTGGTCCATGTTTGTTTGTTTGTTTGTTTTTTAGAGAGACAAGCAGCAGAACTTCGTAAGTGTCATTCCTCCCTTGCTACATGAGAGAATTTTGTACATGGGTGTATCCTTACAATGGGGCTGTGGTCATAAAGGGGTTGGAGTTCGTTTTGTTGGGTTTGTAACTTGAATAATAATAGAGGTCCCGGGTTAAGCATGAGAATCTAACAGCAAAAAGTAATGCGAAATAATACTCTGGGGAACTAAGAAGTAGAGCGACTGTGTGGCTATGTCTACACTATAGGCTTTTTGTGCTAGAACGGTTATTCTTGCAAAAAACTTGCGGAGCATCTACACTGCATGGCTGTGTCTAGACTGGCCAGTTTTTCCGAAAAATCAGTTGCTTTTCTGGAAAAACTTGCCAGCTGTCTACACTGGCCGCTTGAATTTCCGCGAAAGCACTGACTTCCTACTGTAATAAATCAGTGCTTTTTGTGGAAATACTATGCTGCTCTCATTCGGGCAAAAGTCCTTTTGCACAAAACTTTTGCACAAAAGGGCCAGTGTAGACATCTGAGATTTGTTTTCCACAAAAAAGCCCCGATCACGAAAATGGCGATCGGGGCTTTTTTGTGGAAAAGCGTCCATGCCAATCTAGATGCTCTTTTCTGAAAATGCTTTTAACAGAAAATTTTTCCGTTAAAAGCATTTCTGGAAAATCATGCCAGTCTAGACATAGCCCATGTGTGTGTTCTTGCACAAGTAAATTTTCAGTAAGGAATCGGAACAGAGGGCTTCTTGCACAAGAGTTATTCCTCTCCCCACGAGGAATAAGCCCTCTTGCACAAGAAGGCAGTGTGGACCGGCAACAGGGGTTTCTTGCGCAAGAGTGTCCACACTGCCATGAATGCTCTTGCACAAAAGCACGTGGCAGTGTGGACACGCTCTTGCACAAAACAGTTCTTGCACAAAAAGCCTGCAGTGTAGACATAGCCTGCATGTAGAACATGGGCTCAGATCTCATCTCATCTTTCCTTATGTGGTTGGTTTTAGGGTGGAGAAGATTGGTGGTACCTATTGAAGAAGGTAAATTAATGTTCCTATTTTGTCAATGTTCCATTCTCCCCTCCCATGTGAAAATGTGGCTCCTTTTCCTTCACTGTAGGAGTGCATTTGGGCGTGATAGCTCAGGGCAGGCCTCACCAACCTCCTGCAATTTAAGGGACACCATAAGGTTGTAACTCTTCTCCCAGAGAGCGTTGGCAGCAACAAGGGGTCAGGTTCTATTTCTAGGAAGTTCTTCTAAAAAATGCCATATAGATCCGATGCACGCCCTTACCCAGTAACCTGGGAAAACTAAACAGCACTCCTGAGTAGGGATGTAAGTACCTAGTCGACTACCCAATAAGCATAAGCTTATCAGATAGTCAAGTAGTCACTCAGCTAGTTGCTTCTCCCCCCACCTTGCTGCCTCTATCAGAGAGAGGCAGCAAGGGTGGGGGAGCAGGAGCTAATGGGGGGGGGGGAAGCCAGCTTAAAAGCTAGCTTCTCCCCCCCAGCACCGTCTCCGCAGACTGCTGTGCCTCTCCCTTTGAAATGTACAAGAGCCGCAGGTGGGGAGAGGTGCAGGTGGTTCTTGTACATTTCAAAGGGAGAGACGCAGCGGGCTAGTGAGCACTCCACTTATCAACTAATCAAGCAGTCAATGAATTTCCATCGGCTACTCAGTTAGCTGATTGATCGAAATTTAACATCCCTACCCCTGAGCAATGTTCCCGCTAATCTTTTCTGTCCGTGCATGGATTTTTCCATCCATGTATGGAATACATTTTGTGTGTGCTGAGGTATGTGTGAAAGTGCACCACCAGGAGAAACACAAAAGCTATGGCTATGTCTAGACTGGCATGATTTTCCGAAAATGCTTTTCACGGAAAAAATTTTCCGTTAAAAGCATTTGCGGAAAAGAGCATCTAGATTGGCACGGATGCCATGCCAATCTAGATGCGGTTTTGAGCAAGAAAGCCCCGATCGCCATTTTCGCCATGGGGCTTTTTTGCACAAAACCGTTTTTAGCTGTCTACACTGGCCCTCTTGCGCAAATACATTTGCACAAGAGGGCTTTTTCCCCGAACAGGAGCATCATAGTATTTGCGGAAGAACACTGACAATCTTACATTAGATCTTCAGTGTTCTTGCGCAAATTCAAGCGGCCAGTGTAGACAGCTGGCAAGTTTTTCCTGCTGCTTTTGCGGAAAAACTTGCGAGTCTAGACGCAGCCTATGTGTACACTCGCGGCTTCTTGCATGAGAAATATGCAAATGAAGCATGGAATATTGCCGAGCCTCATTTGCATACCTAATGAGCTGCCATTTTTGCAGAAGAGGCTCTGATTATTTTCAGGAATAGAGGCATTGTGCAAGAGGGTTTTTCTTGCACGAGAAGGGGCAGTGTAGACAGCTCCTTCTGGCTCAAGAGCCTCTTTTGCAAAAATGGCGTCTACATTGCGTGCCAGCGTAGACGTAGCCTAAGAGTAGGGTGACCATGTTTGATCATCTCTAGGATACAGTAAAAGAACTCATTAGGTTTTGATTAAGACTGGGCAGTGCTGCAAGCATTGATATCTACAGCTTAGTGTTAGAGCCACTATGGGACAGTGCGTCTGATACACTAACCGGGCGGCTCCCTTGAGAACAGCTGGAATCACTGGGAGCTGGGTGGGCCCTGGAGCTAAATTAGTAAATGGCCAGCCGGGTGGCGAAGGCCAGAGCAGACCCCAGCTGAGATTTACAGCAAGTCAGAGCCCATGCATATGAGAGCAGCTTCTGAAGGCCTTTTCTGCAGCTCCCCACCTGCGAAAAGAGCTCATTTGCATTCTGCCCGCCCCCCTGCACTGATTGGACAAAAGATCCGTCTGATGCAAAAGCATCCGGGATCGGAGGCCCTGGCCATGTTCCGTTTTTCCTCTCCGCCTCCCCTGGTAGCTTCTCTCTCCCGCGATCAAGCCAACTCGTTAATCTCCCTAACGTCCACCCGCATCTTACCTCCAGCAGCCGCATTCTCCCATAGCCCCAGAGCGATGCCGGCGGGTCCCCTCCCCACACACACAGCGTGTGCCGCCTTGGCAGCCAAGCAGAGCTGTGTCCTGTTATTGACACATTTCTGCTGGGGGGGTTGTGGCTCATGGAAATGATGCCGGCTTCCGGGGGGAGGCATAGGGGAGGGTCCCCAAGTCACCTTCCGGCTGGGGCAGAGTCTGTCACTGCTCACACCTCCTTCTGGTGCAGGGTTCTGACTCTGGCTCTTGGCTTCCCTTCTCCTTGTCATGGCTCCTTCCCCACTCTGGCATGATAAATGCAGAAGTGGGGGCCAGCAAGTGTACCCCAAAGCCTTATCTACCAGGCTTTGGTATAAAACTTCCCCCCAAGATCTTAAAAACCTAGATCTTGGGAATAAGACTTCCGCTGCCACCACCCAAATGTTGATAAAGAAATCAGGGGAAAGATCATTTGGGAAATCTTACCCCTGAAATAAAAATCAAGGCACACAATTAACCACTGCCAGGTTAATAAAAAGAAAAGAAAGAACTTTTATTATTACAACAATATTCCTGTTGCAAACATAATGACTAGATAGGGAGGTAACAAAATATACTCATGGAGAAACTCCATGGGCCTAGAACTTAGTTACAAAGAAAAGCCAAAACATCTTTTAAACAGTGCCAGATCTCAGATCCCATACCCAATCCTTAAAACAATAAAACCTAACGAAACTGCCTAAACTTTACCCTACTTACAGAAAATGAAGAATGGTGTCTTGGAGAGAGAGAGAGAGACATGCTTGTCCCTCTCTGTAGCTGCAGAGAACACACTGCGAGACAAAAGGAGAAAGGAAAAAAAACCCAAATTCCTTTGTCCCAGTTTGAAAAGTCCCACCTACATTCTTATTGGTCTCTCCACCTGGCTAGGTGTAGTTAACCCCTTAATCCCCAGGCTGCTGGCTAACCCTCATAATCATGACACTCCTTCTCCCCCTCTCTCCCTCTCCCCGCAGCAAAGGTGACTCTGGATCCAAACACGGCTCATCGCAACCTCATCCTGTCTAAGGATGGGAAACATGTGAGTTGGGCAGGCACCCGGCAGGATCTGCCTGACAACCTGGAGCGATTTGACTCTGATCTCTCTGTGCTGTGTTGCGAGGGCTTTGCCTCGGGAACACATTGCTGGGAGGTGGAGGCAAAAGTGGGGGGTGGGATATACTGGGCTGTGGGGGTGGCCAGAGAGTCTGTGGGCAGGAAGGGAAAGATGAGCCACAAACCCGAGGAGGGGATCTGGGCCGTGAAATGGTGGGGGGATCACATCAAGGTTCTCACCTCCCCTGAGACCCTCCTGCCCCTGAAGCAGGCTCCCAGCAGGATCCGGGTTTGTCTGGACTGTGACCAGGGGCAGGTGGCATTTTTTGATGCGGATGCCAAGGCCCAGATCTTCACTTTCCCGCCTGGCTCCATCCCCGGGGAGAAAATCCGCCCCTGGCTCTGGGTAGGCTGGCAAGGTAAGCTCAGCCTGGATCTCTGAGACACGGGGGTGGGGTAGGGTGTCAAGTATCCCCCGGAAAGCCCTGGTAGCCTCTCTAGCCTCACCTACTCTAACCATAGGGCTGTGTCTAGACTGGCCATTTTTTCCGGAAAATCAGCCGCTTTTCTGGAAAAACTTGCCAGCTGTCTACACTGGCCGCTTGAATTTCCGCAAAAGCACTGACTTCCTATTGTCTGAAATCAGTGCTGCTTGTGGAAATACTATGCTGCTCCCGTTCGGGCAAAAGTCCCTTTTGCGCAAAAGTTTTGCGCAAAAGGGCCAGTGGAGACAGCTGAGATTTGTTTTCCGCAAAAAAAAACCCCGATCGCGAAAATGGCGATCGGGGCTTTTTTGCGCAAAAGCGCGTCTAGATTGGCCACGGTTCCTCTTTGGAACCTCCCTTCAGGAAGCTGAAGGCTGCTCTCAAATCACTTCACTGCTGCAGCTTAAATAAGCCCAAATCCCTTAGCCTCTCCTCATAGGTCATGTGCTTCAGTCCCGCGTCATTTTGGTTGCCCTCTGCTGGACCCTCTCCAATGCGTCCACATCCTTTTCTGTAGTGGGGGGTCCAGAACGGAACACAATAGCCCAGATGTGGCCTCACCAGAGCCAAATTAAGGGGATTAATCACTTCTCTAGATCTGCTGGCAATGCTCCTCCTAATACACCCTAATACGCCATTTGCATTCTTGGCTATAGGGGCACACTGTTGACTCATTTTTTTTCTGCCCTTCAGGGCTCTCCTTAGGCTGTAACTCCAATTGTGTCTAAGGGGGGACTGTGTAGGAAATCAAAACTCTCTAAAAGAAAACTGCTGTAAGGGTTAAAAGTTTTCCAGGCCTCTCTCGCTGTATCAGAGAGAAATCAAATTAACTCTAATCAAGACCCTTACAATGCCTATCTCAAGTTCACGGATACTCCTAGTCTGTCACAATTTGTCATGTAAACCCTTATCTTTGTCACAATTTGCCTTGTAGACTCCTCTACTCAAGTTCTCATGTGGCTTTGTGTACTGTGAAACTTACTTCTAGCACTCCTGGTGTGACCAGAAACATCTCAGAGTACTTCTGCTGAGACTTTGATATGTTAAAGAAAAACAATCAACAACTAAACTGTCTGAGCATACTGTATACAGGATCCCTGAAACTGTCTCTTAATGCTGCGGCTGCTCACTCTGGTAGCTGTCAGCCTGCATGCATGCATAATAAAGTTTTCCTTCTAGGTTTCTCTCCTGCCTCACTGATTTGACCTCCTGCCTCGGACCCTTCTGGGGGCTCTGTACCCCAGGGGAGCGAGATTTTCCCCACAATTGCACAGCCGGGGGAGGGGGGGTGTAGCATAACCCGGATGCAGGGTGCCGTGGGGGACGACGACTGTGTGAGAGAGTAAAAACCACTAATCTTTGTGCCAAAGCTGACCAAAGGCTGCCCTCCCTGGAAGGGCCCCATTGTACTAGTTCCGCAGGAACCACGCCTGCATGAATCCAATAGTGTTTGTGTGAAACTGGGGTGAAGTTAAAACTGTTTCGTGTATTTTTTTTAAATAAAAATATGAAAATGTTTTGCATTTTATTGACAGCAGCTTTATTCATACTGATCTTGCTGGTCCTCCCCCTCCTCCCAGCAGGGAGGCACAGAGGCTGCCCCAAGGAGCAGGCCACCCCCCCAAACAGAACCAGACCCACGTCGTCATCCCTGGCCAAACCGAACCAGACCCATGTCCCCCCCAGGCCAAATTGAACCAGATCAGACCCGCATACCCCCCACCCTGACCAAATTGAACAAGACCAACTCCTCCCCTCCCCCCATGCCAAACCAGACCCACGTCCCTTCCTGGACCAAACTGGACCCAACCCATATCTCTCCCTAGAGCAGGGCCATGGGTTATGGAGGGGGAAAGGTGAAAATGGAGAGGTCCAGTCTCCCTCATTTATGCTGTTGAGGGGATGAGGCAGAGGAAACAGAAAGGTCCAGATTCTCCCGTGGGTGATAAAGAGGTGGGTTGTGGAGAATTATGGCTGGGAGAGGAATAGAGGGGGGCTGAAAATATGACAGTAGATGCAGATTCAAAGTGTCAAACCTTTAACTGCCTCTCAGATTTTAAAGGCAGGAGCCATCATGCACCAGAGCTTTTCACAATATTCGGTGTTGGCCCCTTCTTTGAAAATATTTCCCGCTGTAACAACCTCGGAGCTTTGCCGGAAAAAAGCGCCAGTCTAGATGCGGATCTTTTGGAAAATAAAGCCTTTTCCAAAAGATCCCTTATCCCTGGCTGTGTCTAGACTGGCATGATTTTGCGGAAATGCTTTTAACGGAAAAGTTTTTCCGTTAAAAGTATTTCCGCAAACGCGCGTCTAGATTGGCACGGATGCTTTTGCATTTTCGTGATCGGGGCTTTTTTGCGGAAAACAAATTTGGGCTGTCTACACTGGCCCTTTTGTGCAAAAGTCTTTCGGAAAAAGACTTTTGCCCGAACGGAAGCAGCATAGTATTTCCAGAAAAGCACTGACGATCTTACATGAGATCGTCAGTGCTTTTGCGGAAATTCAAGTGGCCAGTGTAGACAGCTGGCAAGTTTTTCCGGAAAAGCAGCTGATTTTCTGGAACAACTTGCCAGTCTAGACACAGCCACAGAGTTCATAACCCAAACATGAGGCAAGCCCCCACCCCAGCCAAGAATCGCCCGAAGTGCAAAGAGTCTGACACCCCAAAAGTCTCTGTCCCTGGTCTGTGCCACCCAGAGTCCCAAAGTTCACCCACAGGCTGTGTCTACGCTGGCATGAATTTCCAGAAATGCTTAAAGCGGAATACTATTCCGTTTTCAGTTTTTCCGGAAAAGGAGCGTCTACATTGGCAGGCTGCTTTTCCGGAAAAGCCCTTTTTCCGGAAAAGCATCTGTGGCCAATTTAGACGCGCTTGTCCGGAAAAGAGCCCCGATCATCATTTTCGCGATCGGGGCTTTTTTCCGGAAAAGACTACTGGGCTGTATTCAAAGTAGGACTAAGATCCTCCAGAAAAGGGCGCTTTTTCCGGAGGATCGGGGCCAGTGTAGACGCTCTTTTTTAAAAGCCGGAAAAAAGCGGCGGACATTTTTATTTAAATGCCGCGGGGGATATTTAAATCCCCCGTGGATTTCCCTATTACGATCTGTGAAATTAACATGCCCCTTCCGGAAAAGGGGCCAATGTAGACGAGCCCTTAATGACCACAGACGCTGAGCAGCGCAAGGGGGGGATGGTGGAAGTGTCATATCTGGGCCACAAGGTGGCGAGGGGCCGTCTGAAGCCAGAGCCGGCTAGAGCAGAAGCCGTCAGGGCTCCGCACACTCCCCAGTCTGGGAAGCAGCTCCAGGCTTTCATTGGGAGGGCGGGTACCACAGCAGGTTTGTACCCCACAGTAACCGCCTTAGCATCTCTTTTATCCTGGAGAAAGAGGGGTAAGGGAGTGCGAGCCCGGCACCCCTAGTCCTGCCCGCCTTGGTCTCGTCCTGGGACGTCCGGCCCTTTAAGCGCCAGGTCCCATCTCCTCACTACTGGGCACTCCTCATCGATCACGCTCTCCCACGTGAAAGGGGGGCCCGGGCCCGCCCTCACTCACGGGCCCCAGCCCAGGGCCCTAAGAACTCAGACTGCCTGCCAGTCTGGGTCCGGCTGACGGGGGTGTGCCCCTAAACGCGTCAGTCCATGGGCTTCATCACTGCCCTGCCCTGGGCTACTTCCTTTCCCCCTTCCATGTTCCTTACCCGCGGCGTCGGGTCTCAGCGGGGCGACAGCTCGGGGTGCGTCAGCGTCTCTCCTGGTGGGTCCAGCCTCTCTGTCCGGATGCTCCCCCCTTCCTGCGCTGCCCGGCAGTTTTTAAAGTTCCCGCCGTGCCAGGACGCTGGAGTCCGCCCCGCCCCCTGCGCCGTCCGCCCCGCTGATTGTCCTCTCGCCCTGTCAGGGCTGGCCTCAGCGCCTCTCCGGCGGCACCGCCGCGCTCTCCCAGCTGAGCCGCGGCTTGGGAGCAACCGGCGCAGGGCCGGTATGTGTTCCGCAGTCCCTCTGCCAGGGCACACACCCCCTGGGGCTTACTGCGGGGTCTTGGTGCCCCGTCACACCCACATTAGCCCCCTGGCAGCTCCCCTGACATTGCGAGGTGGGAAGGACTCACCCCTCAATATGGTCTGGACCGAGCCATGCTGAAGGGCTCCTTTGCTGACGTCAAACCTTCCTGTTTGATGCTGGCTAAGAGTTCCTCGGGTCTGGAGAACAGGGTTGCTCTATTGCCTCTGGGAACGGGGACCTCCCTAAGGGAGCCCACGACAGAGACAGGTGCAGGGTCTGCTAGCTGGGTGCTGGCAGGCTTGCACCTGGCACGGGCACCGTAGCCAGCCCGTGCCCCTTTAAGGGGTCCGGGGCCGGGAGCGGGGCAATATAGTTTCCTTAAAAGGGCACGGGCTGGCTACGGTGCCCGTGCCAGGTGCAAGCCTGCCAGCACCCAGCTAGCAGACCCTGCACCTGGCACAGCTCGAGCCAGCCACCCGATGCCCCCCAGCCCTCCCCCTCTTCCCGGGACCAGGCTGGCGGCTTCCGGGAGCTTGCCCAGAACCGCAAGAGGCAGGCACCCACCTGGTCTAGTGCAGACATCGTGGACCTCGTCCACGACCTCCGCACTAGGCACAGGAAAGCGGCCGTCTAGGGCAGGAGAGCTGCCAGCCTGGCCACCCAGGAGCAGGTGTGCATGAAAATCAAGGGGGTCCAGTGAGACCCCGGACCCTGAGCCCTGAGCTTACAATGGCCGTACTGGGTCAGACCAAAGGTCCATCTAGCCCAGTAGCCTGTCTGCCGACAGCGGCCAACCCTAGGGACCCTGGAGGGGATGGACCGAAGACAGTGACCAAGCCATTTGTCTCGTGCCATCCCTCTCCAGCCTTCCACAAACTTTGGGCAGGGACACCACTCCTACCCCCTGGCTAATACCACTCCATGGACCCAACCTCCATCACTTTATCTCACTTCTTTTTAAACTCTGTTCTAGTTGTAGCCTTCACAGGCTCCTGCAGCAAGGAGTTCCACAGGTTGACTATTTGCTTTGTGAAGAACAACTTTCTGTTATTAGTTTGAAGCCTGCTACCCATTCCTTTCCTTTGGTGTCCTCTAGTCCTTCTATTATGGGAACTAATGAAGAACTTTTCTGTATGCAACCTCTCCACCCCACTCATGCTTTTATAGACCTCTATCATATCCCCCCTCCATCTCCTCTTTTCTAAACTGAAAAGTCCCAGTCTCTTTAGCCTCTCTTCATATGGGGCCTGTTCCAAACCCCTGATCATTGTAGTTGCCCTCCCCTCTCCCAGCCTCTCTCTTCCCCTCTCCCACCTCCTTTTCCCAGTCTCCCCCAGTTTTGTTCAATAAAGAGAGATTCTATTTTTGAACACAATTGTCCTTTATTTTGTACATCAGGAAGGGGGGCTAGGGAAGGGTAAATGGAAGGAGGTGAGGGAGGAATGGGGTACGAGCCCCCGATGGGGAGGACTGGGCTGGCTCTGCGGGCTTCTGGGGGTGGAACCTCTCCTGCAGCCCCCCAATTGCCCCCTCTCCCCGGATGGCAGTCAGTTTCCACAGAGCCCCCTTCTCCCAGCCCCTCCCCATGTATCTGAATACCAGCCCCCCACTGCCCCACATCCCTAACTACCAGTCAGTTTCCACAGAGCCCCCCTCTGCAGCCCCTCCCCCACATCCCTAACTGCCAGTCTGTGCCCCACAGAGCCCCCCTCTGCCTTCCTCTGCCCCACATCCCTGACTAACTGCCAGTCTGTGCCCTAGAGAGCCCATCGTTCCAGCACCGGTCCCATGTCCGTGACTTCCAGTCTGTGCCCCACACGTAAAGCCCCCTTTCCACTTCCTAACCCACATCCCTGACTGACTGTCAGTCTGTGCCCCACGGACGGACCCTCCCTCTGCCAGACCCGGGTGGAACAGGGTGTATGGGGCTCATGGTGGGAGACGGGGTCACCGCTCCCTGCTGTGTCCTGTCCAGCCGCAGGCCGGGGGGGAGCCGCACCCGGCTGGACTCCTCCCGCCCTGAGCCAGAGCTGAGCCGGGGGGTCAGACGCTCCCTGCAGCACCCAGCGCCCAGGAGAACGTGGACGGTAAGTGGTGTCGGGGGCCACGGTTGTGAGGAGCTGCCGCACTCAGGGGAGCTGGGGAATTCCCGGTACCTCGACCCCCAGCGAAATCCCCCCCGACATTCCCAAGAGGAGCAGGCAGGGAGAAATCTCTGTTGTCCTGCTTATGGGCATGGAAACTTCAGCCCTGTCCCCGCCCCCACACACACACAGTGGGAACCCAGAAAACATCTCTTCCTCCCCTCTCAATTTATGCATCCAGTATTTTCTCTATTTGTTTCCCAGACACAAAGTCCAGCTACCGGACTGTCTGGTTCAGTGTCAGACACTAGCAACCCCACCCGCGCCGCGGAGCCAGCCCAGCCATTACACCTCTCAGGGACAGGGCCGGGGATCTCGTATTGGACCAGCTTGTGCAGGGAGAGAGCCAGGCTGGGAAAGGGCTCAGCCGCATGGCTAACCGCAGGGGCAGCAGGCTGTGTGGCCGGAGCTAACCCAGCTTGCAAGGGCTTTGTGGGAGAAGTGGCCCAGAAGGCCGGCAGGACAAAAGCAGGACCCCTAGGCTGCCGGTTGCAGGAATAAGCCATAAACCCAGGGGCGTAGGAAGGCCGCAGGAGTTCTGGCATCTGGCGATGCTGGCGTCATGGCTTTGGCCCTGTGACTGTTAACAGGCCAGTCCCCTCGGCTGGTTCCTGGCAATCTGGGCTAACGCTGGGGTAACCCGTCTGCATCGCCCTGGGTTTACCTGTGGGGCTGGGAGTCCATTTCCCAGCCTGCCGGAGAGCTCTGTGTCAGCGCGAAACCTCATCTCCCTCGCCCGCCCGCCCGCCCGCCCACCGGTGCTGTCCAGTGAGAGCCACGACCCAGCCACCTCGTCTTGCTGATCCCCTGGGGCCGACTGGGCACCCACACACTGCCGATATCTATCTAGTGATCTGTCTGTCCCTGTGCACCCTCTGCCTGTCTGCCTGTCTGTCTGTCCCCATGCACCTCATCTATCTACCCATACCCATTACACCTCCTATCACAGAATCCTAGAATTCTAGGGCTGGAAGAGACCTCAGGAGTCATCGAGTCCAGCCCCCTGCCCAACGCAGGACCAACCCCAACTCAATGAACCCAGCCAGGGCTTTGTCAAGCAGAGACTTAAAAACCTCTAGGGATGGAGGTTCCACCACCTGCCCCCCACCCTGTCTCCAAACACCCCCCTCTCTAACTACTCCTACAGGTGGAGCACACACGCAAGGACACAAACATAAACACCCCTGCAGAGACACGGAAAGATTCAGAGATGTTCACTCACACATTCACATGCACATACAAGGACATGCACACACACACAGTGCACACACAGACACGCACACACACATGCAAGGACACACAAAAATACAAACAGTGTACACATACATACAGGGACACACCCACATACACAAACACACACTCGGCCAGTGGCCAGTCAGGGGCCAGTGTGCTCTGCAAGCTGTGTGCATGGGCAGCCGCTCGGGTGAAATTCAGGTGCCACTCAGCTGCTCAGCGGAGCCCCCAGAGGAGGCAGCCTGTGTTACCGGGGGTGCACATCCGCACATGCCTTGGTTCAGCCCCGCACTGGCGAAGGGAGGAGCAAACTGGACTGCTGGGCTGAGCAGGCCCCGCCCCCACAGCAGTGCTGGGCATGCTCCAACTGCGGGCCAGGTACAAAAGCCAGGGAGACAGCTCAGATGTGGCTGACCTCGGAGCGGAGGGGTCAACTGCCTCTGTCGCTACAGTCCCTGGGCCGAGCTCGACCGCAGCTCGGGCCCACGAAAGCTCATCATCTAATAAACCATCTTGTTAGTCTTTAAAGTGCTACATTGTCCTGCATTTTGCTTGCACAAGAGGGCTTATTCATAGACTCATAGATTTTAAGGTCAGAAGAGACCATTATGATCATCTAGTCTGACCCCCTGCACAGTGCAGGCTACAGAATCTCACCCACCCCTCCTAGAATAATCCTCTCACCTATATCTCAGATATTGAAGCCTTCAAATACTTTGAAGACCCCAAGATGCAGAGAATCCTCCAGCTGTGATCTGTGCCCCATGCTACAGAAGAAGGCGAAAAACCTCCAGGGCCTCTGCCAATCTACCCTGGAGGAAAATTCCTTCCCGACCCCAAATATGGCGATCAGCTAAACCCTGAGCATGTGGGCAAGACTCACCAGCCAGACACCCAGAAAGTTCTCTACAGTAACTCCTATCATCTCCTATTCCTCACGGGGAGAGAAATAACTCTTCCGGAAGAAGCTCTGTTTTCTGATGCTGTGCTGTAAATTTACTTGTGCAAGCACACACATGCAGTGTAGACGCTTTGCAAGTTTTTGCACAAGAACAGCTGTTCTTGTGCAAAAAGCCTGCAGTGTAGACATAGCCTTAGAGGGGCAACCCCAATAGTCAGTACTAACAAGGAGTCCTGTGGCAACTTGAAGATTTAGTTGGGCATCAGCTGTTGCGGAGGAAAAGCAGGTGCAAGTGTTTTTTACCCCTGGAAGCTGATGCCCAAATACATGTGTTAGTCTTTAAGGTGCCCCAGGGTGCCTCTGTTTAAACAAGTGAAAGAGAAGGGCCTGTGTGCACTTCATAGGATGCCAGACTAGACTGAAGATCACAATGGCTCTCTCTGGCCTGGAAGTTAATGCATGGTTGCATCTGGCCAGGCTGCCTCTCCTTATGCTTGCATTCATTAAATGGGTTATTTGCAGGTGTTGTACTCAGTCCAGCTGTGTAGGAGCGCCTGCTGCTGGAGGAGAACGCAAAAGTTCTGTTACCTGGGTTGTAAGTCTGGAGCCTCCTCTACTGCGTGAGGTAAAAGCCACCTGGCTCTCCGCTAAAGTTGCAGAGCCGAGTCACTGTCTCTGGACGTGGTCTCCGTGTCATTGGCTGGGACGGTACAACCCCCCCAGTAGGCGTGTGGGTTACATGAGCGCTGTCCCTCGGCCTAGATCCATAAAGCTGCTTGCAGTTGGGTTTTATGTAGCTTTATGGATCTTGGCCAAAAGACGGGCAGCGTGATGGTGAAAGGTACAAAGTGAGGTGCTCAGTTCCCATGGAACGTCAATGGGAGTTAGGTAGGTAACCACCACTGAAGTGCTCTTTGGCGTTCTCACCACGACAAGGCCCTGATGTAGGTGCAAGAGTCTCGTCTGCATGGTGTCCCCATCTCAGGGCGAACAAGGCTGCCAGTTGTGTAGGTTTGCATCAGGCTTTCACTGGTTTAGATGGAGCAGTCCATACGAGACTAGGGTTTGTCTGTTACGCCTCAGTATTGCCAGCGGCGGCCCTGGGGTTGGAGCAAGCGTGAGCCTATCTTGGGGTAGCGCCTAGGAACGCCAGTTGTGGAGCAGGTGTGCGAGGCGCTGTACATTGTTTACTATTAGGTGTACTGCCATAGCACCAAGGAGCCTCAGTCATGGAACCAGACCCCATTGTGCCAGGTGCTGTACATTTCTATTACTATTCGGTGTACTACAGTAGCACCTGGGGGACCAGTCAACCTATATAGACAAAGAACAAAGCCACAAGCAGTCAGGGTATGTCTACACTACCCCGCTAGTTCGAACTAGCGGGGTAATGTATGCATACCGCACTTGCTAATGAAGCCCGGGATTTGAATTTCCCGGGCTTCATTAGCATAAGCGGGGAGCCGCCATTTTTAAATCCCCGCTGCTTCGAACCCCGTGTAGCGCGGCTACACGGGGCTCGAACTAGGTAGTTCGGACTAGGGTCCTATTCCGAACTACCGTTACTCCTCGTGAAACGAGGAGTACCGGTAGTTCGGAATAGGCACCCTAGTCCGAACTACCTAGTTCGAGCCCCGTGTAGCCGCGCTACACGGGGTTCGAAGCAGCGGGGATTTAAAAATGGCGGCTCCCCGCTTATGCTAATGAAGCCCGGGAAATTCAAATCCCGGGCTTCATTAGCAAGTGCGGTATGCATACATTACCCTCCTAGTTCGAACTAGGAGGGTAGTGTAGACATACCCTCAGAGCTCAGAAATGCCTGGGGTCGGAGAGCTCTCTTGAAATGTACCTGCTTACAGCAGGCTAGGTAAAGCAGGATGGTTCCTGGGTTAGAGCACCAACTTGGGACGAGTGAGAGTCCCTGCTCCACTCCATGCTCCCCGTATGGTGTTTGTGGGCATGTGCCTCAGTTTCCCCATCTGTACAAGGACGCTAACAGCGCCGCCTCCCAGGCACATGAAAGATGGTGCTCAACTACTCGGTGAAAGGGGCCAGATAGGTACCTTAAGGGAGAACCTGCTCCCTTCTTCATTTACATCACAGCAGCCCTACGTAAACGTCCTCAAACAAATCTAATACGTTGACCCAGGAGCATGACTCCTGGCTGCACACTCCAGAAACTGCACAGTGGACTTTTAGCAGTGCCAGAGACTCAGTGAGCTTCTCCCGTTGCCATAGCAACTGCCTCTGGGGGAGGCGGACCAACTATGCCAACAGGCAAAGCTGGCAGCTGGCTGAGTAGGAGAACAGCCCTGCAGGCCCAATGATGCAGTTTTAAGTGCAGATCGCCTCTGACTGTGGGCTGCATTGCAGGGAAGATGTGAGGTGAGGCTGGGGCCAGAGGGCCACGCTACATTGTGCCAGACAGGGTGGAGTTCTGAAACCAACTCCCCATTTCCCGTTATACGGAAACCCAGCCTTTCGCAGCTGGGGCTGCTGTCAGCCAATCCACTGGCCCTGGAGCAGGGCCCAGCTGCATCAACCAGCAGCTGAACTGCCCAGCTTGAATTCAGCTGCTGAAGCCAAGTTCCGATGTAACCATGAGAAAAGCCCATTGTGGGTTCTGAAGGGCCAAACTGACCCTAGGCTGAGGCTGGAGTCAGGACAGGTCCTGGGTAAGCTTTTTCACATGCATGTAGGTTCTCCTATTACCTTTAATGCTTTCGCCTTAAGGATGAATCTGCGTGCTTAGGAAGGATTGTGTGGTAACTTGTAACTGCTGGCAATTACACTGTGGCTGTGTCTAGACTGGCCAGTTTTTCCGGAAAATCAGCCACTTTTCCGGAAAAACTTGCCAGCTGTCTACACTGGCCGCTTGAATTTCCGCAAAAGCACTGACGATCTCATGTAAGATTGTCAGTGTTCTTGCGGAAATACTATGCTGCTCCCGTTCGGGCAAAAGTCCTTTTGCGCAAAACTTTTGCACGAAAGGGCCGGTGTAGACAGCTCAGATTTGTTTTCCGCAAAAAAGCCCCGATCGCGAAAATGGCAATCGGGGCTTTTTTGCAGAAAAGTGCGTCTAGATTTTGCAGAAAAGCGTCCGTGCCAATCTAGACGCTCTTTTCTGCAAATGCTTTTAACGGAAAACTTTTCCGTTAAAAGCATTTCCGGAAAATCATGCCAGTCTAGACGTAGCCTGTTTGTAATGTCTGGAGAGAAAGCAAAGCACAAATGCTGCTGTGTCTGCAGTCTGACTTGATGGGGATAGACTGGGAATAGTGCAGCCGGGGGGAAAAACCTGGCAGAAGGGAGACACATTGGTGGATCAGAGAGAGAGGAGACAGGTGCAGTTGCCAGCAGAATGTAGATCCCATGATCAGACACTTACCAGTGAGGCAAGAGGGCCAGTAGTGCCCTTGATAATTAAGCACAAAAGCCGGACCACTCTGGTTTGGGATTTTTTTAATATGTTCATTATGAGCGCATAACATCAGCTACCGCTACATTGTTCTTCACACAGAGGAAACAGGCCCGGCCCAGACAACAGAATCCGTGATGGTTTAAGGTTTCAAACCAAAGGAGCTAAGTGCCCACATTTCAAAAGAAACATTTACACATTGGGAAGATCTCAAGCAGTGAGAACAATTGGTCCATGGTAAAAGGCATTTTCCCGCCCACCTACACAGCACAGTATTTATAGTCCTAGAAATCCCAGCAAGCAGCCAAACAAACATGAACATGGGGCATGTGTAACTGACCTGGGGCACTTCTAAGGAACTGTTTAATCCAGGAAAGTGACAGAAGGCAGGAAAGTCCCAACTTTAGTGGAGAGAAAGAGGGAATTGTGAGATCAGCGCAGTAGAGTAACTTGCCAAGGACCAATAGAGTCCCCTTCCCCCACTCGGTGAAAGCTCTAACCTGGATTTTGATTGGAGACAGGGCCAGGTGGGGTGTATAGTGAACAGACAGACTCCCATTTCCTGCCCAGCTGCAGGTCTGTATCACAGGTTGCGAATTTAGTCCTGCTGGGTCACTTCATAGCTTCCCACGGAATGTAAACAGGGGGGTTAATCAAGGGGTTAGTCTGGTTTCAGGGGATGGTCTACATAAACTCAGATAATCCTGTCACCGATCCAGCGGGGAGAAGCATTTCTCCCTGTTCAGGGTCAATACAACTCCCCAAATTCCTGCAGCAAATCAGATACAGCTGGATCCAAAGTCACATGAGGAGACCCATGAAAAGAATGGGCCAAGTTACACATTTCATGGTGCAGGAATAACCCAGACCCGCAAAAGCTCCCACGGAGCTGCTTGTGACTTCTGCGTCAGCGGCACAAGACATGCGGGAGCCTTGGGGAGTGTGTTTACAAGCGATGCAGGAGCTGCCAGCACGGTGGCTGAACCCATCCCCGGCTGCTATGGTCCGCGTCAGTGGCAGTATTAGCAGAGCAAAGCAAGGTTCCGGCTGTGCTCTTCCAGAAGCAACTGGCGTGGGGGCAGGGGCAGAGCACAACAACACAGCGGTTTGCAAAGGCCTCCAAAGGGCACCAGGCGTTCGCAGCGGGTTTTGACTGGCTGTGAGCTGGACGCACAGAACAAGTCTCCTTAGTTCCCCTTTGTTGCTACCAGCAGCAAGTCATTGGCCCCATGAAGCCACCATCGCCTCATGTTAAGACTTGTCAGGCATGACAAGCAATTGGGGGTGTCTGAAGTGAGAGCCTAATTTTTCAGACAGCTGGTGCAGTGTAGACGCTCCTTCTTGCGCAAGAACCTCTTCTGAATAAAATGGTGGCTCATTAGGTATGCAAATGAGGCTCGGCAATATTCCACGCTTAGCCTCATTTGCATATTACTTGCGCAAGAAGCCGCGAGTGCAGACATAGCCAGAGGGTGTGAGAGCGGCTGGTGACATTCATGAATCTCATCCGTCTCCCCAATTCTTCTTGGCGTGCTCGCTCAAGGGTGGCAGAGGGGTCATGTGAACGGGCCAGACGTCCGGAAGGGCTGTGTGCTGCCAGCTGCCCCCAGTCCCCAATACTGAAAGGACAGTGCAGGTTCTCCGGCTTTGCCCTATTCCAGCTGGTGAGCACAGAGGGAAGTTGGCTTTGGAAAGGCTGTTTGGGGCACTGCGTTCACCCAGGGAAAGCCTTGTGTGGTAGGGTTGCCAGGTATCTGGTATTGACAGTCCAGTATTTTCAGCTCCTGTCCGGGAAAAAAATTCAGAGAATACCAGACACCTAAAATGTCCGGTATTTTCTGAATTTTTCTCCAGCCAGGCACTGGCTGTGTGCTCAGGAGGGGGCGGATGTGGGACATAAACGATGGTGTGGGCATAAGAGGCCACTACCATTGCCCCGCCCCCTTCCCCGAACCTACCCCTGCCCCTGTTCTCTGAGGCCACACCCCCACTCATTCCACTCCCCCCTCCCTCTGCTGCTTGCGCTCCCCCACCCTCGCTCACGTTCGCTGGCCTGAGGCCGGGGTTACGGTGCAGGAATGGACGGCTGGGGAGTGGGGCGCGGGAGAGGCTGCGGGTTGCAGGCTCTGGGAGGGGGCTCAGGGCAGTGACGGGAGTTTGGGGGCAGACTCGGAGGGAGTGAACTGTGGGAGGAGGTTCCAACAGGGGGCTGGGGGTTGGGGTGGGGGTTGGGCTCCCCCCAGGCAGTGCTCATTTCAGATGGCTCCTGGTCAGCAGTGCAGTGGGGCTGAGGCAGGCTCCTGGCCAACCCTGGCTTCGCACGGCTCCTGGAAACAGCGGCACGTCCACCTCCTCGCAGGGGGGTCAGACAGCTCTACACCATGCACTGCCCGCACCCGGAGGCACCGCCTCTGCAGCTCCTATTGGCTGAGATTCCTGGCCAATACCAGCTGTGAGGCTTGTGCTGGGAGGAAGAGGGGCAGCATGCGTAGCCTCTCTGATCGCACCTGAGCCGAGGGGATTAGCCTCCTCCTGCCCCCGGCCAGGGCAGACCCTCAGGGAGCTCGGGGGCCGAGAACAGCCCTAGTGCTCGGTGCGGGTACCTGGGCTGGCGGCGGTGTCTCCGTCCTGGGCACCTGCAGCAGCAAGGAACGTTCACAGTAAAGGGAGGAGGGGCCCAGAGGGGCCAGGGCTGTGACACTGGAACATGGCCCCGGTCCCATCCCTTAACTCCACCCCACCCTGCTCCCTTCCAGCCAGGCAGTGACCTCAGCGATAACAAAAGCCCCTAATGCCAGCCAGGCCCCTCCCCTAATCCCAGCCATCATCCCAGGCCCCAGATCCTACCTCTAATACCAGCCCCCCAGACCCCTCCCCTAATCCCAGCCCACACCCAGCCTACCACCCAAGTCTCTCACAGAACCCGGGGCTGTTCTGGGCTGTGCCGGCCCAGCCAGCTCCCCTAGACACAGTGATGGGGGGCAGGGAGTCCCTGTCGGGCAGGAGGGGTGTGACGGGGGCTGCTGCCCACACATGCCAGCTGCTCCAGAGCCCCCTCTGCTCAGCACAGCCCCTGGTTCCTGTCCCAGCAGTGGGGTCCGGCTGTCTTTGCCCAGCTGCTCTGGGTGGGGCAGGTCTGGGCCTCAGGGCCTCACCGGTCACACGCAGCGTCCTGGAGAGGCTCAGGTTGGAATTCAGCAGCTCCTTATTGTCACTCCTGTGCTGGTACCAGCAGGAGAAATTCCCAGCGTCCCCCGGGCTGGAGACGTGACGGGTGAGGTGGTAGGTGAATGGCCCGGGGGTGAACACTTGGCTGGCAGCCTCCCGCCCCTCCTTGCAGAAGATAAAGCGGGTCACCGGGGACGCTCCAGGGACCAGACACCTCATGGTAACAATGGCCCCAGGGATGCGTTCAGAGAGAGCAGGGGAGCCGGCAGGCACCCTGAGGGGAGAAGTGGGAGTGAGAGCCCAGCTGGGGAGCCACAGAGAGACCAGAGTCAGTCTAGTATCGCGTGCGCAGCTCGGGGAGATCTAAGTTCCCTGCAAGCTGTTCTCATCGCTCGGCCATCATCACCACTGCCCTGCCTCTGTCCTGCTCCTCATCCCCGCCCCCACTCCTATCCCCTGTTCTCCTCCATCTCCTCCCCCTTCCCTTCTCCTGCCCCTCCCCATGTCTACCTGCCCTGCCCTCTGCCCATCCCTGTCCTCTCCCTCCCCCCCGTCTGTCCCCCTCTTATGTGAGGACTTTGCTGGAAACACCCCCCCCCCCTCAAGCCAGGACAAAAAATGCCTCCGGGAACAATTCAGCCCCCCCTCATCTCGCTCCCTCCACTCCACATTATTTCCTCCATTCCCCACAGTTGAAAATTGAGCTCCCCCGTCCCCTCAGGTGGCAATTGGGCTCCCCCATATGCAGCTGCCTAGGTAAGCGCCTCCCCAGCCAGAACCTGCCCCTGGCACCCACATCCCCTCCCCCACTGCCTGTCCCAGGCGACCACTTGAACCTGCGTCCCCCTTCCCCCCAGGTCACAGCTCCCTCCCAGACCTGCACCCCCCTCCCCCAAACCCTCTGCTCCCCCTTCCCCCCAGGTCACAGCTCCCTCCCAGACCTGCACCCCCCCTCCCCCAAACCCTCTGCTCTCCCTTCACCCAGGTCATAGCTCCCTCCCAGACCTGCACCCCCCCTCCTCCAAACCCTCTGCTCTCCCTTCACCCAGGTCACAGCTCCCTCCCAGACCTGCACCCCCCCTCCCCCAAACCCTCTGCTCTCCCTTCACCCAGGTCACAGCTCCCTCCCAGACTTGCACCCCCCTAGAGCCCCTCCCTCAGGCCAGACTCCTCCCCTGCGCCCATACCCCCTCCTGGACCCTGCACCCCTATCCACTGCTCCAGATCTTACCCCCGCCCCCTGCACCCAGGCTCCTACCCTAAGCTCCCTTCTGCACCCAACCACACCATCCCAGACCCCAAACCCCTCGATAGAAATGTTGCCCTTGATCAGTTGCCAAAATGCCCCCCCCCATTAAAAAGTATTGACCAAGCCTGATCCAAATGTTTTTTCAAACGTTGTTTAATCAGAATGTAAATACAATTCTATACAATTGGGAGGGTTGGGGGGAGGGGGACGCAGCTGCTGGCTCCTCAGCTCCAGGTGCGCTCACTGGCTGTCTTCCTGCTGCAAGGGAAGCAGAATCCGTCAGATTCATCCCTGGGGACTCAGGGGAACTGCCCCCCCCCAGCATTTCCAGCCTCCTCCCCCCTGCGCTGAGACTTCTTCTGCTCTCTGGTCACCCCCCATCAGGCCCGCAGGGTGAGCTCCTGCCCCCCCAGGGCTCCTGACACCTCTGCCCCCTCCCGCCTCCTAGGACAGTTTCTGTGTTCAGAGCCTCCCCCACCCGCAGGGGCAAGAGGGATTCTGCCAGCAGGGATGTGGGGTGGCGGCAGCCTGAGGAAAGGGGCGGGGGACTCCCTGAGGGGATGGGAAGGAGACCCTGGCCCTGCCCCACTCTCCTGCATCTGCTCCGGCCGCTCACCATGTATCCCAGGAGCTGATGGGCCTGCCCATGCAGGGCGTGGGCCAGGACCAGCCCGGCCTGGCTGGGGCGCCGCAGGGGGGAGCGGGCAGCGAGCAGAGCCGTCTTCAAAAAGGCGTTTTCCTGCTCTGGTGTGAAGAGCTGCCCAAAGACCTGGAATCAAGAGCACAGGAGGTTTCAGCTGACGGCCCAGAGCCCGGCCCCAACTCCTGGGGCTAAAACAGCTTCCTCCTCCCCCAAACTCCCTTCCAGACCCTGCACCCAGTCGCTCTCCTCACCCGGCACCCTAACCCCTGCCCCAGGTCACACCTTCCTCCTGCCCCCAAGACCCTCCCAGACCTCACCCCCCTCCGCACAACAGAGCAGCCCTAAGTATCTTGGAGCAGCCTCCATCAAAAAGTGTTGCCCCCCGTCCCGCCCTGGCTCCCCTCGAACAGGAGATCCGGGGCTCCGTGCGGCGCTGCCCCTAGGAAGCGCCGCCCCTTTGAAACGCCGGGACAGCGTCACAAAGGGGCAGCGCCGCCCTGTCCACGGCTCGAATAGTCGAGAGAAAATGCATCGACCATTCGATCAGCGACTCACTCCCCGCTTCCCCCCCGCGTCCTACCCGCACGAGGGTCCCAGCCAGCCCCACCCCCGAGCCCTGCCCTGCCCTGGCAGCGCGTCCTTACCTCTCCCACCCGCACGGTGTTGCTGTGAGCCAGGACCCATCTCTCCTTATAGTAGTGCCTGCACCACAGGTCCTCTGCCTGGTGGATGTTGAGGCCTGCAAGAGACACAACAGGGTCATTCTGCTGGCAGGTCTGAGCCCTTCCCCTCCCACGGGTCCCTGCAGGCATCCCTGGGCAAATAGAGGGGCACAGGGGCAGAAGGAGGGGAACACAGAGGGACGCATCCCCCCTTGGGCCAATCTGGGGGGAAAGGGCTGGGTCCCCTCCCCCCGCTGCCGGCACCCTCAGGGTGTCCCTGGGGCCCAGGTCCCGGCTGGGTTCCTTACCCCTGTGGTGCAGGAGGAGTCGGTAGAGGCAGTGCACCCCCTCCCGGGCCAGCCGGCTGACGTCTTCGGATGGGTCGGAAATAAAAAGGCCCAGCTGGGCCACGTGGTGACCCATCCTCGGCCAGTCGGCGGAGTTCTGTGGAGAGAGAAGAGGGGGGGGTCCCTCAGCATCCTGGGGCTGCACGTCCCATGCAAACGGCCGCCGAGGCGGGTCTGAGCTCGGGGGACGGACAGAGACAGCTCCTGGGGCGGGGACGGGGACGGCCTTGCGACGAGACAGCCCTGAGCAATAGCCCCGACTGAAGGGTCACTCCGGGGGTGGAACAAGGGGATCCACTAACGGCCACTCCCCAGTCTGGGGCCCAGGTGCAGTCACACAAGAGCCCCCTGAACGGCCCAGGTCGCCCCTCCCGGGGGAAAGGAGAACGCGGATCAGTCCCGGCCCTGCCTCTGCCTCCCGGGGATGCTCCCAGCCCCGCACCCTGCAGCCCCAGACTCCCCGGCTCCGAGGTCACTTACGTCAAACCCCGGGAGGGTGGTGGCGACTCGCAGCAGGGCCGTGGTGCTGCCAAGGGCCCTGGCTCGCTCCTGGGGCAGGCGGGAATCCAGCCACGGGCTCAGGTGCTATGGGGGAAAGAGACAGGTCAGGACCCGTAGGGAGGCGCCGGTTCTGGGCAGAGCCTGGGGCTCCTCTCAGACTGTGCCCACCCCAGCCACTGACACTGCTCCTCTCTCGGCCCCCGAGGAAACAGGGACAATGGCCCCGTCCCCCCCACGGGGCTCACCTCCAGAATCAGCTGGAGCCGGGCGGTGTCTGGGGACTGCAGGAGGAGATTGGCCAGCAGGGCGTGGAGGAGGTCAGCAAAGCCGCGGCTGAACTCCTGCAAGACAAGGGGGAGCCCTGGGTCAGAGGGAGGGCTGGGGTTGGGGGATCCAGGCCACCAGAGGCTGCTCCTGCTCCTGGCGGGGGGGGGGGGGCGAGGGAGGGGACGTACCAGCTTGTGGGTGGGATGCTGCTGCCAGTCCCCAGACACTGTCTCTCTCACTGCCACCCTCAGCAGGGGGCTCAGGAGCTGGGCCCGCAGGGGAGGCTTCAAGGTGCTGGCAGGAGAGAGGGGCAGAGACTGTTAAGTCAGCAGCAGGCGACAGAGACTTTCCCACTCCCTGGTCAGGGGATCTGCTCTGGGGGGGGTTGTGCGGGGGGGGGGGGGGTCAGTACCTGAGGCTGCAGCCGGCGCTGAGGCACTCGGCCAAGACCAGCAGCGGGGGTGAGTCCTCCATGATCTCCTGGGAGACCCAAGGAGACAAAGGGGCGTGTGAGAATGGGGCCCCCAAGAGACGCTCACACGGCCAGCGCCCCCCACCCAGCAGGATCCAACCCCACTGCCTCCCGCTGCCCTGTAGCCCCCCTGCCGGCATAGGGCCCCTCCCAGCACCCCCTTCCCAAACCGGGACCAGCTCAATCCTTGTCCCCAGGCCGTCTCCTGCCCCTCACTGCCCTGGTGACCAGCCTCTGAATCGCCTCATCCCTGCTCCCCAGGCGCATCCCCAGCAGCCCGCTCTGCTGCCTTCCAACCCCCCCCCCCCCATGGCCTGGGGAGACCCCTCCCTGTCCCGAATCCCCCTCCCTGTCCAGCACCCCAGACCTGCCCCATTTCTGTGTCCCTCCCTCCTCCACCATCCCCACCCACCCTCCCTATGTCCACCTCCCCCCCCCCAGCACTCCTGGCCCCACCCATCCCATTTTCAGCACCCCCGCCCGCCACCATGGCCCAGGCAGACCCCTGTCCACCCCTCGTATCCCCTCCCCTCCTCCCGGCCGCCGCGACTCGCTCACCACGATCCTGGCCACCAGAGTGTCCGTGCTGCAGCGCGTCGCCAGGGTGCCCTCGCCCCTGTGGAGGGCGGCGAGGCAGGCGGTGGGGATGGCCAGGAGGAACTGGTGCAGGGCAGCTGGGCTCTGCACCCCAGAGAGAGTCTGTGAGCCTGGGGCCTGCCTCCGCCCCCCTGGACAGCTGCAGGGCTCAGGTCTCCCAGGAGTGGAGGTGGGAACTGCCAGTTGTCCAAGCACCCACACTCCCCCCCCAACTGATGCCCCAGGCTTGTGGGGGGCCCAGCTGGTGCATGACAGGAGCCCCCAGCCCCTAGGTCATGCAGGAGAAGGAGCCCCAGGGGGATCCCCAGGGACAAGCCCCTCGCGGGGGGGGGGGGGGGACGTGCTGGGAAGGGGCCGGACACACTCGGTTCCCCCCGTGTGGAGAAGGTTCCTACCGTGTCCCGGGTGTGGAGCTGCTCTTCAATGTCATAGATCGCCACGTCCTCCACCTGGGAGTCCACCCGCTCCCAGCAGCGCTCCGCTGAGGCCCAGGGGGACTCTGTGCGGGAGGGAAGGGACCAGGGTGCCTCCAGCGGCCAGCAGGGGTCACGTGCCCCCCATGTCAGGGACCCAGAGCAGGTTGGGACCCACACGCCCCTCGCAGGGACCCATCCCCCTTCCACCCTCACATCTGCCAACGCCCTCAGCAGAGCCCCCACCAGGAGCAAGAGAGCCAAGCAGCAGCCCCCGCCCCCCATCCATTGCCCTGGCTGCGGGGCAGACACTGGGGCTGCCACCCCCCACCCCCCCCCGGGTACTGGGTGAGCCCCTGGGCCCAGGGTGTTCACGGCCCCTCACCTGGGTCTGAGCGGCTGCAGGAGGTGGCCCGGCTGCAGCTGGAGGCCCAGGCGCTGCTGCTGATGGACCTGGACCCACAGCTGCAGGGGCTGGTGCGGGGAGCGACGGGCTGGGGGCTCCCGGAGACTGGCAGGTCCCCGGGGGCCGGGCAGGGCGATGCCCCCTGGTGGTAATGGGGGCTGGGCTCCCGGGGCAGGTGTTTCTCTCCACAGAGGAGGAGGCCCCAGAGCCGCCCTACCCGGCTCCCCCGCTGGGCTGGGTCCCGCCTGCCCAGCCGCTCCTGGTGCCAGGTCCGGGGGGGCCTGGCCGGTGGGCGTGTCGCCCCGAGCTGGTGGGATTCAGCTTCCCCGCCCGCGGGGACGGAGGAGCTGCTCCCCACTGGCCCTGGGGCCATCTTCAGGGCTTTCTTGAACCACAGCCGAACGCGTCTGGCCATGCTGCAAATGAGGGGAGCAAAGGGGAGCTTGGGGCGCAGCCTGAAGAGTGAAATCCAGGGGTTCCAGCTCCCCAAAGCGACTGCTCCCAGCCCCCAAATAGCCCCTTGCTTATCGGCTCGGTTTGCAGAGGCACTGCAAGGACCTGAGTCTCCTGCCCATCTTCTCTCCCCCCCGAGCTCAACAGCCCCTGCTCGGCCAATCAGGGGAGAGTCTAAGGTGTGGGGGGGTGGAGCGTTCTCCCCAACGACACCGGCATAGACCTACTCCAGCCCCACCTCTCCAGTCCCCACAATGGGGGCTGCATCCCCCGCCCCACGGCTCCTGCAAACCCCCCCCCCGTCCTTCAGCGGGATGTGGGCGGGATGGAGGAAAAGGGAAACCAACCAGGAGAAAGCCCCAGTGGCGCTAAGGACGCAGCCCAGGGGAGGAATCACCTTCTGGCCCTTGACGAAGGGCTGGGCCTGCCTGGAACCCAGCCGGCCCCGGGCGGGATCCAACCCCTGGGGGCTCTTACCTTCTGCACAAAGGTGTCTTGATGTGGAACTCACGGAGCACAAAGGAACCGTGAGGAGGAGACGCACCAGAGCTAAAGCAACCGGGGGTCTCCAAAGTCCCCTGGGCCCGCCCCCCCTTTTATCAGCCTGAGATGTGGGTCCCTCTGTGAGGTCACCACCTCCCCACCTGCCCTTTGCCTGATCTGCTGAGGGCTGCCCAAAGCCCCTGTGAGGTCACTGCCCCCCCCCCCACCTCACCCCTGCCAGGCAAATGTCCTGCCTCTGGCCACCCCCCTGGGAAGTCTGAGCCTTTCCTAGGGGTCCCTCCCCCTCCATCACTGGGCATCCTGCAGCCAGCGGCTCCAGTAGCCCCATAGGCTGCTCCCTGCCCTACACTGCAGGCTTCTTGCACGAGAACTGTTTCACGCCGGAGTTCTTGTGCAAAAGGTCTCGTGCAAGAGCGCCTCCACCCTGCCATGTGCTTTTGCACAAGAGCGTCCATGGCAGTGTGAATGCTCTCTTGCACAAGAAAGCTCTGCTGGCCATTTTAGCCAGAAAAGTGTCTTGCTGAAGAAGCCCCTGGTGCCCGTCCACGCTGCCTTCGTGCACAACAGCTCTTGCACAAAGGGGGCTTAGTCATTGTGGGGAGAGGAATAACTCCTGTGCAAGAAGCCCTGCTCTCTGATGCTTTACTGCAAATTTACTTGCACAAGTGTTCATGTGCAGTGTAGACGCGCCACAAGCTGTTGCTCAGGAACACTTGTTCTTGTGCAAAATGCCTGCCGTGCAGACGTGGCCGTGATGTCACCCAGCACTGGACTTCCTGGCCCAGGAGCAAGAGTTAGAGCCTCCTACTCACCCTGCTGCCTCTCACGGGCTCCTGTCCGGCCCCGGCCCTGGATTTTGCTCTAGCGCGTCCCAGCGAGGCCTCTGGCCTGCACTAGACCCATCGACACGCGGAGAATCCACCACTGCCCTGGGGTGCTTCTGTCTGTGGGGATTCCAACTCACAGCTGAGCATGGAGCCTGATTTCTCCCAGGACCTCACCCCCTGCCCTGCTCGTGGCTCCGTTGTCCCCCCTCCCCACAACTGCCCCCCCCCCGACCTCTAAATGCTCCTCACGTCAGTTCCCGCTTCTCCGCACCCGTGGCCAGGCCGTGCAGGGCTCTGGGGGCTGGTTTGCTGCCCTCAGCCCTGCAGTAGCCTGCTCCCCAGTTTGCAGCCCCTCCCATCATGCGTGGGGTCTCCTGGTACCGGAGGGAGGACAGGGGCAGACCAGGAGGGTTAATTTGATGTTGCAGAGGCAGGAGAAGGGGGGGTCGGTGGCAGAGAAGAGCTGTCAGTCCATTATCCCAATACGCCATCCCAGTGCAGGCGTCGCACTCAGCTCTACTGCAGGGGAGTCTCCATCTGCGGTGAGCAGAAAGGGGGTCCAGGACACACGCAGGTGGCCCCAGAACCACGCAGGAGCAGAGTCGTTCTGCGAAAGGGAGAGGTTTATTGGGTTTGCGAGGGCGGCCGTAGGGGGGTGTCATGTGTGTGCCCCTCATCTCCGTCTGGGCAGCGGCACCGGTCGGGCTCAGAACTGGGCACAGGACAGGACCACGGCACCGTCGATCTCCAGTGTATCGATCTGCTGGAAGCCGTGGCAGAGCTGAACTGCAGAACGGCTGCCCATTGGCAAAGACCTTGAAATGCTGGTTCCTGCAGCCGATGGAGAGGAACCCACTCCTCCTCGGGGGAGGAGCAGCCAAGAGAGGGACCCACTCAGACCGGTCTGGCAGCGTGACGTAGTGGAACCAGCGCTGCCTAGGTGGGGTTCTACCTCCCCCCAGTCTGCTTCTGAGACCGAGTTTCCCCCTCTGCCCCATGGGCTAACAACAAGGCACTTTACAAACATTCTCGGTGTCATCGGCATTGTATGAAGGGGGAAACTGAGGCATGGAGCGGCATCTGATTTATACAGCTCAACCCAGTCCCCGTCCCTCTGGATCTGCAGAAAAAGAAGCCAAGTGCTCTTGCTACTTGGCCCCACTATGGGTATGTCTACACTACAAAGTTAGTTCGAACTAACGGATGTTAGTTCGAACTAACTTTAATAGGCGCTACACTAGCGCTCCGCTAGTTCGAATTTAATTCGAACTAACGGAGCACTGAGTTCGAACTAGGAAAACCTCGTTTTACGAGGATTAAGCCTAGTTCAAACTAACTAGTTCGAATTAAGGGGTGTGTAGCCCCTTAATTCGAACTAGTGGGAGGCTAGCCCTCCCCAGGTTTCCCTGGTGGCCACTCTGGCCAACACCAGGGAAACTCGTATGCCCCCCTCCCGGACCCGGACCCCTTAAAGGGGCACGGGCTGGCTACGGTGCCCGTGCCAGGTGCAAGCCTGCCAGCACCCAGCCAGCAGACCCTGCACCTGGCACGGATCGAGCCACCCACCCGATGCCCCCCAGCCCTCCCCCTCTTCCTGGGACCAGGCTGGCGGCTCCCGGGAGCTTGCCTGGGACCGCAAGAAGCGGGCACCTTCCTGGGCTAGTGCAGACATCGTGGACCTCGTCCACGACCTCCGCACTAGGCACAGGAAAGTGGCCGGCTAGGGCAGGAGAGCTGCCAGCCTGGCCACCCAGGAGCAGATGTGCATGAAAATCAAGGTGGTCCACTGAGACCCCCGACCATGAGCCCTGAGCTTACAATGGCCGTCCTGGGTCAGACCAAAGGTCCATCTAGCCCAGTAGCCTGTCTGCCGACAGCGGCCAACCCTAGGGACCCTGGAGGGCATGGACCGAAGACAGTGACCAAGCCATTTGTCTCGTGCCATCCCTCTCCAGCCTTCCACAAACCTTGGGCAGGGACACCACTCCTACCCCCTGGCTAATACCACTCCATGGACCCAACCTCCATGACTTGATCTCACTTCCCTTTAAACTCTGTTCTAGTTCTAGCCTTCACAGCCTCCTGCAGCAAGGAGTTCCACAGGTTGACTCTTTGCTTTGTGAAGAACAACTTTCTGTTACTAGTTTGAAGCCTGCTACCCATTCCTTTCCTTTGGTGTCCTCTAGTCCTTCTATTATGGGAACTAATGAAGAACTTTTCTGTATGCACCCTCTCCACCCAACTCCTGCTTTTAGAGACCTCTATCCTGTCCCCCCTCCGTCTCCTCTTTTCTAAGCTGAAAAGCCCCCGTCTCTTTAGCCTTTCTTCATATGGGACCTGTTCCCAACCCCTGATCATTTTAGTTGCCCTCCCCTATCCCACCCTCTCTCTTCCCCTCTCCCACCTCCTTTTCCCAGTCTCTCCCAGTTTTGTTCAATAAAGACAGATTCCATTTTTGAACACAATTATCCTTTATTTTGTACATCAAGAAGAGGGGCTAGGGAAGGGTAAGTGGAAGGAGGTGAGGGAGGAATGGGGTACACGCCCCCGATGGGGAGGACTGGGCTGGCTCTGTGGGCTTCTGGGGGTGGAAGCTCTCCTGCAGCCCCCCAATTGCCCCCTCTCCCCAGATGGCAGCCTACGGCAAGTGCAGCCGGTCTGATGGCCGAGTGCTATGATGTGCCCAGTGTGGGTACTCCGGGCAATCCAAGCCAGGACTGCTTTGCAAGCGGGGCACCCCTGAGAACTGTCTGTCCGGGGTGGGGGTCGGGACCCTTTAAGCACAGCCCTCGGCTAGCCTGAGACAGCAGCTCCACGCTCTAAGTCCTCCTCTGATGCCCTGCCGACACTGCTTCCGGCCATCCTTAAGCCTGGTCCAGGGTCCACTTAATGTGGACATGCGAGTTCAAATTAGCAAAACGCTAATTCGAACTAGTTTTTTAGTCTGGATCCGTTAGTTCGAATTAGCTTAGTTCGAATTAACTAATTCGAACTAAGTTAGTTCGAATTAACGTTGTAGTGTAGACGTACCCTATCCCTCCATTCCCCTGCTTCCACCTGATGTCAAACACACTCAGCTTGCACTACTTCTTCTTTCCTGCGCTGAAGCCAAGCAGATCAGGATGGGGAGGAGACATGAGGGAGCCCCCAAGTGCTTGCTCTCTCTCTCTTTCATTCTTAATACATTAATATGTTATCCATCCCTACAACACCAGGTCTCTGCCACCTTTCATCATGTTGTCAGGCACAGTGCATGGCTCATGACTACACTATTTTAGAGGCTTCCAAATTAACTTCTTCTCTAGACAGGATAATTTCCCCCACAGGTGAAAATTCTCTGTGTCTGGGAGTGACGCTAATTCAAACTAGTTTTTTAGTCTGGATGCGTTAGTTCGAATTAGCTTAGTTCAAATTAACTAATTCGAACTAAGTTAGTTCGAATTAGTGCTGTAGTGTAGACATACCCTCACAATCTTACATGAGATCCTCAGTGCTTTTGCGGAAATTCAAGCGGCCAGTATAGACAGCTGGCAAGTTTTTCCGCAAAAGCAGCTGATTTTGCGGAAAAACTTGCCAGTCTAGACACAACCCACGAGCGTTCTTCCAGAAGTAAATGTACAGAACAGCACTGGAAACCAGGGCTTCTTCCAGAAGAGTTATTCCTCACCCCAAGATGAATAAGCCCTCTTGCACAAGAGCTGTTCAAGAAGAGGCCAGTGTAGACAGGCAACATGAATTTCTTGCACAAGAAGCCTCTATGGTTAAAATGGCCATCAGAGCTCTCTTGCACAAGAGAGCGTCTACACTGGCATGGATGCTCTTGCGCAAAAGCACATGCCGGTGTAGACGCTCTCTTGTGGAAGAGTTTTTGCACAAGAACTTTTCAGCAAATAGTTCTTGCGCAAGAAGCTGCCGGTGTAGATGTAGCCCCAGGGTTTCGCTCCAATGCCGGGAGGCTGCAATGGAAACATTCCTCCAGATCCTGCTTCCCCAGAGAGAGGGGCCTCCAAAGGGCTCCACACAGGCTGGGAGAATAAAGACACAGGGAAAAAGCCTGGCCAAGGAGCGGAGAGAATGCCCCCCCCCCCTCACTCGGGCAGTGAAAGGATTGATCACTGGGGTCGAGGAAGAGGAGCTGGACCTGCCATGGTGCGTGGGAGGGCTGGGCTGGGGGTTCCGACGTGTCTCCCCTTGAGCGGCACAGCACAGACCCTCTTGCCCACACGGGTGGAGGCTGCATTTCCACGGGGGCTGCTCTGTGGATACAGGGAGTGAGGATTTCCCCAGGTACCCTGGCTACAGGGACCTCCCCATCTCTGTCCCCGCCCCCCAGTCTCTGTTCCCCCAGTTGCTGAGGTGCTGCAGTCACAGGCCCTGTCCTCACAGCTCAGCTTGGGCTCAGGGTGGGACGGCTCCAGCCAGGCTCAGGCATCCCCACGGAGAGCACCGGGCCCCTTGGGCCCCTCTCCAAAGCGGTGGGCTCCCAACCCCCTGATGTTCCAGCCCCTCCCAGGCACTTAATATCCCTGAGCCAGAGGTGGGGAGCTCACCCGTCTTCCTGCTTGGGATGGGAGTGGAGGAAAGCAGGCCCCTGCACACGTCCCCACCTCCCAGAGCTCTTGTCCAGGGCCGGTAGAGAGTCCACAACTCTGCAGCTCCTCTCACTGCTCCTGTGCCTGACCCTGAGGCCGGGATGGGGGTGCCCAGCCCACGCTGGGTCAGGAATACTCCCCTAGGGCGCTGTGAGAAGCTGCAGTCGAGGACTCTCCTCCTGCCCCAGAGGGCCCAGAGCTCTGAGGTCAGGAGCATGGACCAGGGGCTGCTCTCAGGTCCCCGCACCTCAAGTAGGGGAGGCTCCACCGCGACTCCCCACAGCTGCCGGGGTCCCTGGCCAGGCTCTACGCTGGCCTGGCGAGGGAGTGGGACCCTGGGGAGCAGGGAGAGGAAGGGGGCTCTGTTTCCACTCCCGGATTCCCAAGTGCCTGGGGCCGGAGGAGGCACCGCAGGAGGTGCTAGTCCCCACGTCCCTTTGCCACCGAGCCCCAGCTGCCGCGACAGGCCTGCCAGGGCGCCGAGGGGCCAGTCAGCAGCAGGGGGAGGAGTCCCGGGCAGCAGCAAAGAAAACACCAGGCAGGAGAAGACAAGATGGACGCTCTTGCTGCTCCCCCGGCCGCACTCGCTAGCCGATCCCCCACCGGCTTCCCCAGCAATCCTGACCCCCAAGCGGGGCCAGCGGAAGGGAGCGCGGAGCCGCTCTGTCCCCCGCGGGAACGCGCTGAGACCGGGCCCCCTTGCTCCAGGTGTCGCTCGGCCCTGCCCGGAATGCTGGGTGCAGCTGGAACACGCAGGCGCTGCCCCCGGCCAATCAGAAGGCAGGACGCGGCAAAGGGCCTGGTTTAGGTCGTCGGGGCAGCGCGGCGGCGGCAGAGCAGCGTGTCCGGGAGGTTCCCAAGGAACTTCCCACCCTTGGGCAAAACCAGCCGCCGAGCCTCTCGGAGGCCTCTGGGCCACACCTGCCAGACCCAGACAGCGGCACCCGGAGACGGAGGAGTCCGGCTACCGAGAGCCGCTCCAACAGCGCCCGGGACTGCAGAGCATGGAGACCTGGTAAGCGCCCCCATTGGCTAGTTTCACGGGTGGATGCCAAGCCCCCAATGGGAACAGGGCAACCTCCCTCCTAGAGACTGACCCATGGCTCCACGTGCCCCGGGCAGGGGCTGGTGCCAGCTGGGGCCGAGGGCTGGGTCCCTCTTTCACCTTGGGGGGGCAGGAGTAAAAGTCCCACTGGTCTGTTTCATGCCGGTGCCTCCTGTTCTGTCCTGAGCCCGTCCCCTCTTCCCTGGCCCAGCTCGCTCTGCCTCTGGAGTCCCTGCCATGGGGGCAAAGAGGGGGTTGCTCCCGCTATGGGGGTGCCGGGGAGCTTTGGGGCAGCCTGTCCAGTCAGCTCCTGCTGCGTGTGCAGAGCCCAGGACAGGCGCCCTACTGGGTATGTGGGAAGGGGAGTCGGCCTAGCTGGGGGGCTGAGAGCCGATGGGCCGGCGGCTGCGCTGCCCACACTCACGGCTCCTCCCGCTTGGTTGCAGGATGGAGCTGCTGAGGAGGTTCCTAAGGGGAAAGGCCGGGCGGGTGGCCCTGCAGCCAGAGGGGACCTCTGCTTTTGCGGAAAAACTTGCCAGTTGTCTACACTGGCCGCTTGATTTTCCACAAAAGCACTGACGATCTCATGTAAGATTGTCAGTGCTTCTTGCGCAAATGCTTTGATGTTCCTGTTCGGGTAAAAGCCCTTTTCCGGAAATGCTTTTGCGCAAAAGGGCCAGTGTAGACAGCTGAAAACTGTTTTGCGCAAAAAATCCCCGACGGCGATCGGGGCTTTCTTGCGCAAAACTGTGTCTAGACTGGCATGGACACTTTTCCGCAAAAAGTGCTTTTGCGCAAAAGCATCCGTGCCAATCTAGATGCTCTTTTCCGCAAATGCTTTTAACGGAAAAACTTTTCCGTTAAAAGCATTTGCAGAAAATCATGCCAGTCTAGACGTAGCCCAGCTGTCTACACTGGCCGCTTGAATTTGCGCAAGAACACTGACGATCTCATGTAAGATTGTCAGTGTTCTTGCGCAAATACTATGATGCTCCTGCTCAGGGATAAGCCCTCTTGCACAAAGGCTTTTGCGCAAGAAAGCCAGTGTAGACAGGTAAAAACTGTTTTGCGCAAAAAATCCCCGATGGCGAAAATGGCGATCAGGGATTTCTTGCGCAAAACTGCGTCTAGATTGGCACGGACACTTTTCCGCAAAAAGTGCTTTTGCGCAAAAGCATCCGTGCCAATCTAGATGCTCTTTTCCGCAAATGCTTTTAACGGAAAAACTTTTCCGTTAAAAGCATTTGCGGAAAAACATGCCAGTCTAGACGCAGCCCACATGTTTTAGGCCCCAACACTGTTGGCAGTCACCCCACAACGCAGCCTCAGCCCCAGCTGCAGCCAGCCCCCAATGTAGCCAGCCCCCAATGCAACCAGCCTTCAACACAGCCACTTCCTGTCCCTTACCAAGGATGTTAGAGTGGGGAGGGGCACAGGGTCTGTCCCCTCCCTGCTGAGCTGTGAATGGATCAGGGGTTCAGGGAGGATGGGACCAGCCCCAATACTGAATATTGTCTACAGAGACAGTGACAAGCTGTGAGCCAGGGGATACATAGAATCCCAGGGCTGGCAGAGACCTCAAGAGTCTTTGAGCCGGGACCCACCCCAACTAAACCATCCCAGCCAGGGCTTTGTCAAGCCAGGACTTAAAAATCTCCAGGGATGGAGATTCCACCACCTCCCTATGAAAGCAGGCTCTTTGCTGGCCAGGTCTCGCGTGTATCGCCTCCTAGCTAAAAGTCACCCTCCCCCCGATGAAAAAGCCCCGTGCTGTAATATTTAGGAAGCAGGAACAAAAACCAGACATGAGAAGTTCATGTAAAGTTTGTGCTGGCTGTGCCATGCCTGATAAGGCAGAAAGGGAAAAACAGGAAACCATCTCACCCCTTTACTTCTGGCCCACGAAAGCTCATCATCTAATAAACCATCTTGTTAGTCTTTAAAGTGCTACATAGTCCTGCATTTCCCTTTACTTCTGTTACTTAACAGACAGGGTCTGCTAGCCTATCACAAAAAGCACACAAAAGCTTTCTCTATAAAACAGCTACCCCTCCTGTATCAAACTGAGGAATCCTGAATAAACATTGGAAGGCAGAATACGAGGCAGGTCCGAGGACTAATCACCTGAGGGCCACCTCCCGCTCACCGAACCAAACGAGTTCCTGTAGAGTGTGATGTATACCAAACATAGCATATACCAAATGGCTGGGTCTAGACTGGCCAGTTTTTCCAGAAAATCAGCTGCTTTTCCGGAAAAACTTGCCAGCTGTCTACACTGGCTGCTTGAATTTCCGCAAAAGCACTGACTTCCTACTGTCTGAAATCAGTGCTTTTTGTGGAAATACTATGCTGCTCCTGTTCCGGCAAAAGTCCCTTTTGCGCAAAACTTTTGCACAAAAGGGCCAGTGTAGACAGCCGAGATTTGTTTTCCGCAAAAAAAGCCCCGATTGCGAAAATGGTGATCGGGGCTTTTTTGCGGAAAAGCGCGTCTAGATTGGCCACAGACGCTTTTCCGCAAAAAGTGCTTTTGCGGAAAAGCGTCCGTGCCAATCTAGACGCTCTTTTCCGAAAATGCTTTTAACGGAAAACTTTTCCGTTAAAAGCATTTCCGGAAAATCATGCCAGTCTAGACGTAGGCAATATGTTGTTGTTATTGTTGTAGTTTGTGTGTCTGTAAATGTAAATATCATTATCTGAAATTGTGTAGAGGTATTGTTAAGTAGTAGTGTTATTAGTTTTAGATAAATTAGTCTTATAAGTAAGACTGATGTAAATGTAACTGTTAATAATCCCTGGTCCCTTGTTAAAAACTATTGGGATTTAGAAAAACCTCAGGGAATTTTCTTTACTGTATTGCATTTTGCTTATTAGTCATTCTAATAATTATTTGATGCCTACGTATGTACAAAACTGATAAAATAATAATGTATATGTAGAAATCCTTTAATAAAAGTTTAAAAGATATTTAGTAATAGTTTGCCTGTTTCTGCACCTCCCTGGGACTAGCCCCATTCCCGAACCTTTTACTTTATTCCACACTCCCTAGGGAACCCATTCCAGCGCTTCCCCACCATCCTAGGGAAATAGTTTTTCCTAACATCCAACCTAGACCTCGCCCACTACAACTTGTCCTGGGGGCACCAATCCCCTTTGAAAGCTCTGTGGCTCCTGAATCAGATATTCCCCTGAGCACAGTGTCCCAGCCCCGAAGGAAGGGCTCATTTGCACGACATGTGCACCTGTCCGGTGACCCTAGCCTGCCTCCCTCCCACTCAGCATGTCGGCTTCGGAATCAGGGCCAGAGCAAGCCAGAGCCATAAGGTGCAGCACAGCCCTGGTCCCCTTCAGCAGCGCGTTCTCCCTGACTGTCACCTCTGACCCCAGCTCCCCGGCTGTAAGTGCAGGCAGCTGGCTCTGAGGGGCTGTGGCCTCGGTGTTTTCTCCTTGGGGAGGCAGAGGCAGAGCAGGGCAGGAGACAGGCTTGGGTCAAGCTCTTCTTTCCCGTGTTCAGTGGTGAGCCCTTCAAGGGGACCATGGTTCTTGCCTGGCCTTCGCTCCCTTCTTGTCATCCCGGTACTGGGTGGAAATGCTGCTGGTTCCTGTTGTCATGAGTCGCCCCGATTCCTAGAGGCCTCCCAGTCCCCAACAGGCCCTCATTCTCTGGCAGGAGGAGGATGTCACAGCTACAGGAAGGCCCCAGCTCCACCCCAGCCTTTCCTTTGCCTGGGGCCTATCCTGTAGGGTGCTTGAGATGGGGTGTAGAACCCCTGACAAGGCCAGCAGGGGGGATAGCTGTGCTGGGCCATGGGAATCCCATCCCACTGCCCCTGCAGAACCTGCTCCAGCTGGAGGAGCAACCCAGAGAAAGCAGAGAAACCCGCCAGCAGCACGCGAAGGGTGCGTCTAGACGGGCAAGATTTTGCGCCAAAGCGGCTACTTTTGCGCAAAAAGTTGCCGCCTGTCTACACTGGCCACTTGAATTTGTGCAAGAGCACTGATGTTCGACTGTCAGAAATCAGCGCTTCTTGTGCAAATACTTTGACGCTTCCGCTCAGGGATAAGCCCTCTGGCACAAGAGGGCCAGTGTAGACAGGGAAGGAATTTCTTGCGTAAGAAAGCCCCGATGGTGAAAATGGCCACCGGAGCTGTCTTGCGCAAAATCGCGTCTAGACTGGCCATGGATGCTTTTGCGCAAAAGCACTTTTTACACAAAAGCATCTGTGCCAATCTAGACGCTCTTTTGTGGAAATACTTTTAACGGAACAACTTTTTCGTTAAAAGTATTTCCGCAAAATCATGCCAGTCTAGACGCAGCCAAGGGGTTAAGGAGCCTTTGGACCCAGCTGGCTTTGCCCTATTATCCCTGGCAGGCAGAGAAAAGGAGAGAGCTGGGCTTGTTGGGGCTGGCTGATGCAGAGATAGGAGTTAGCTGCCCTGCCATCTGAGGGAAGGGTCACTAGCCTGCCAGTCACTGTCTCTGGAGCCCGGCACTGTCTCTGGATCAGAGCAGGTGGAGAAAGAGACCATGGGCACCTGGTCTCAGAGGAACCCAGGTGACAGAGCACAGAGACCTTGTGGACTCCTCCTTCCCTCTCCCCATCCCCCCCAGTTACAGCTGCTCCATCTGTTGGAACCCGGGACCTTGGCAGAACGCTCCAAAAAGTGGCCACCCAGGAGCATTTTCTTTAACTGTCCCTTTCTGACTATTCTGTTGCCAGCTCTAGTGTCCCGTAACAGACAGAGCGGGAACTTCCCATAATGCACTTGTCCAAACAAGAGCTCTGACAGGGCAGGGTGACGCCCATCACTGGCTCCAGTCCAGGAGCTGCAGAAGCCCGACCATGGAAGCCAGTCTCCCCGCTCCCCACCCTAGACTGAGACAGACACCCAGCCTCCTGAGGGAGTGGGGAAAGCTTGGGTCCTGGCCATCACTCTGTAGATACATCTCTGTATTAATCATACATCTCTGTATTAATCATTTTCGCATTGAAGTTTTAACTTCGTATCAAGTCCTCTTATATAGCTTTGCATTAAGTCCTTTTACATAGAAACTTTATATCTTGTAGAATAGCCCCTGAAAATAAGTAAGGTAAAGAGAGAGTCTGCACCAGAATAGATCCCTCCCATTTTGCTTAACCGATTGCCCTGTTGAGTGAATGAGGTGTGAATGGATAAGACAGACAAGCACCTCAGGACAGTTGCAAGGGTTGGAGAGGGGATGGAAGCCAGATCCAAGAACAATGAGACCTGTGAAGGGGGCTCACTGGAAGACAATTGGACATATGGATGCCTTGGGAGTCAGCAGCAAATGCCTGCTTTTGGAAGCCCCCTCTGTGGAGATGTGTGTGTCAGCATGGAGACAACACCCATTAGACAGCACCACAGACAACTAACTATATGATAACACAGATTGGCTGTGTCTAGACTGGCAAGTTTTTCCGCAAAATCATCTGATTTTGTGGAAAAACTTACCAGCTGTCTACACTGGCCGCTTGAATTTCCACAAGAACACATACGATCTCATGTAAGATCGTCAGTGTTCTTGCGGAAATACTATGCTGCTCCCGTTCGGGCAAAAGTCTTTTTCTGAAAGACTTTTGCGCAAAAGGGCCAGTGTAGACAGCACAGTACTGTTTTCCGCAAAAAAGCCCCGATGGCGAAAATGGCGATCGGGGCTTTTTTGCGGAAAACCGTGTCTAGATTGGCCACAGACGCTTTTCCGCAAAAAGTGCGTTTGTGGAAAAGCATCCTGCCAATCTAGATGCGCTTTTCCAAAAATGCTTTTAACGGAAAACTTTTCCGTTAAAAGCATTTCCGGAAAATCATGCCAGTGTAGACGTAGCCATTTTGTATATGTATATGATGACAGATTTGCATGAGAGGGGAGTTACTATAAATCTAAAGGAATCTTGCAGGAGGACCCCGGGTCTTGTCAACATGAGAGCACCAATCTGGATTGGCAGAAGCCTGGCTTCACCCCTCCCCGACCGAACTCACCTGGCCAGTGCAGTTAAGGGGAGCAACTACTGGTAACAAGACAACGGAGTGTGCTTGTGTGTGTGTGTGTGTGTGATATATCGCATGCATAGGATAAGGGTTGATTGCTATATGTGTATTAGCAATAAACATGCCCCTGAAAAGATCCCATGTGGTACTTTTAAGTACAACCCCTGGGCGGGGGCAGTGTCTCTCTGCCATTTTCAATCACTGAGTGGTTGACACTAATATTGAGGTCATGTGCGGATGTGCACCACCAGTGTAACCAAAAAGACCTAGAGCAGGGGTGGCCAACCCATTAAACGAAGAGAGCAGAAAAATGCGAAGAGCCACACACCAGGTTTTGTTTTTTTTTAGCAATTTTTGTTGAGCAAAAAAAAAAAAAAAAAAAAGCACAGGAACCGTTTCTAGGGGCGCAGGGGCAGCTTCGCGAGCTGCGGGTTGGCCACCCCTGACCTAGAGATATATATTTTTAACCATTCATAGGCATGGAAAAAGCCAAATATTAAACTAAGGAATTAACAAGGAGGAATGCTTACAATGTTTATTCAGTACTTGATTTACCCAGCCTTCCTCGGGTGTGTAACTCAACAAATGGGAAATTACATTTATTTCATTGGTAAATAAAAGGAAAATGCAAATGTGTTATGGAAATGATGGTAATTTTCAAAAAGGTGGGCATGGCCCGGCCCCATGTGATGTAGTGGGGCATCTTGCTGGCCGCCAGGCTTGGGCTGTCCCCTACTGGCCCTGTCTGTGAGCATGACCCAGCAGGGGGGCCAGATACTGCCCTGATCGGTTCTGACTGGGGGGAGGGAAGGAGGTTGGAACAAAGGACGTACGTGGGGGGAGGAAGAGTTAGTCTGGGTCTGGAAACATGAGGGAGACAGCCTAGGGAGGGGGCTTGGAGACTAGGGGCTCAGGCACCCCGCCTTAAAGGGTCTGTGGCATCCTAGCCCCCCTCCTATTGCCACATCACGTCTATACTGTGCTGTGTTCTGGAAAATCAATAAACCCCTTTCTATTCTGCAGGCTGGTGGAGACTGTTCTGGCTGCTACGGGGGAACCCGGACTGCACCGTCACACCCCATGAGGAGCCATGTGGGACTGAGGGGAGGAAATTTCCAGGCCTCGGGAGAAGCGGGAGGTTGTGGTGGAGGAAAGCCCCAAGCTCCAAGAGCAGTGGCACAGGGGAGTAAGAGCTGGGGGGAGGGTATCCCCATGCCCTGTGAGGTGCCCTGCTAATTCCCAGGCCTCAGGTGAATCAGGAGGGGGGGGGGATCCCCAGGTCCCATGAGGAGGGGTGAGGGAAATCCCCATGCTCCAGGTGAAGCAGCAGTGCAGGGAGGGGGAAATCACTAGGCCCTGTAGGAGCCTCATGGGGTGTGTGTGTGGGGGGGAACCCTTCACATGGAGCAGTGGGGAAGGGGGAGTGTGCAGGCCTCCCATAGCAGGGGGACATCCCCAGGCCTTATAGCAGGGTGGGGGAAGGGTAATGCTCAGGACCAATAGCTGCAGAGGAGAAGAACCTTATCCGTAGAAGGTGGCCCGGCTGACAACATGTAGAACCCCATCCCTAGCCGGTCATTTTTTTTTTTAATTAATGGAGATGCCTATCTCCTAGAACTGGAAGGGACCTTGAAAGGTCATCGAGTCCAGTCCCCTGCCTTCACAGCAGGACCACGTACCATCCCTGATGAATTTTTGCCCCAAATCCCTAAATGGCCTCCACAAGGATTGAACTCACAAGCCTGGGTTTAACAGGCCAATGCTCAAACCACTGAGCTATCTGTCCCCCCTCCCACCCCTACTCACTGCCCCAGTGGTGAGTGTGAGAATTGCATCCCTCCCCCCCTCTTACTCTCCCTTTCCATGTCGAGGGGGGAAGCCCTATTCCCTCCACTTCCCGTGTTCCTGGCACATCCAAACCCTGACCTTGCTTCAAGTTAAGCTAAGAGGAAGTTGCCCACCACATTTGGTGGCCCTAGCTGTCACTGTGTAGGAGGAGTTCTTGCACAGACGGCAGGCGGACAGACAGACAGACATTTCATTTCTAAAATTTAGAGAGAGATTAAATCAAATAAAAGGAAAATTAACACTCCCCTTGGAATACATGTTACCATCCTTTCTAACAACTCAAGCTAGTAAACTCACCAAAATGGGGCATGCTGAAAACAGCTACAGAAATAAATCAAAGACATGACAATTAAGTAAAAGCATAAAAAAATATGCATCACAGTTCCAATGTAACAATCCCCATAGATGAATAAACCTTCAGAATCTCCACTAAAGCTGCCCTCAAAAAATGGAGCATCTGCCAAAACACTACATAGCATGCTACAGACTTTTGCAGTTCACAAAATGAATCCTCTTGCATGCATATTAGCCACATATAGCTCAGCTTTAAGATGCTAAACAAATCGATGAGTGAACTAGAAACAGTCATGATCCTTCCAAATATTCATACAATATTTACTGACACTGGAATCCCTATGTGGATTTGCTGATGCTGTGAGCATTAGAGGAAGGTTCCCCCACATTCAAGCTCTTTTTTCCTGCGAATTATCCAGTAGGGAATAATGTGCAAGCTCAGACTGGAGCTGCAGTTATTGAAGCTTTTCCCACAATCCAATTACTTATGAGCTCTCTCTTATTGTGGACTAAAATGCAGGACAATGTAGCACTTTAAAGACTAACAAGATGGTTTATTAGATGATGAGCTTTCGTGGGCCAGACCCACTTCCTCAGATCAAATAATGGAATCCACTATTTGATCTGAGGAAGTGGGTCTGGCCCACGAAAGCTCATCATCTAATAAACCATCTTGTTAGTCTTTAAAGTGCTACATTGTCCTGCATTTTGCTTCAGCTACCCCAGACTAACACGGCTACATTTCTATCATTATTGTGGAGTGTCTGAGATCTAGCAAGGCTTGCTCTTCAAACGAAGCTTATTCCATAGAAAAAGCATTTGTCGATTCTGTCCCGTGTGGATTCTCTGATGTTCATGAAGTTATGAGCTGGAACTGATGCTTTTACTTTCATCCAAGCACTTACGGGATTTCCCTCTCATGTGGATTCTCCCATGCTTCGCAAGGCTTGAGCGTTGATTGAAACTTTTCCCACAGTCAAGGCATTTAAAGGGTTTCTCTCCTGTGTGGATTCTCCCATGCTTAATAAGGCTTGCACATTGACTGAAACTTTTCCCACAGTCCAAGCATTTAAAGGGTTTCTCTCCTGTATGGGTTCTTCCATGGCTAATAAGGCTCGAGCTTTGACTGAAACTTTTCCCACATTCCAAGCATTTAAAGGGTTTCTCACCCGTATGGGTTCTCCCATGGCTAATAAGGCCTGAGGGTCGACCAAAACTCTTCCCACAGTCCAAACATTTATAAGGTTTCTCCCCCGTGTGGGTTCTCTGATGTATAATAAGGGTTGACGGTGCACAGAAATTTTTCCCACACTCAAGGCATTTATATGGTCCCTCTCCTGTGTGGATTTGCTCATGGCTAATAAGGCCAGAGCGCTGACTGAAACTTTTCCCACAGTCCAAACATTTAAATGGTTTCTCTCCAGTATGGATTCTCCAATGCCTAACAAGGCTTGCACTTCCACTGAAACTTTTCCCACAGTCCAAACATTTATAAGGTTTCTCCCCTGTGTGGGTTTTCTGATGTATAATAAGGGCTGATGGTGTTCTGAAATTTTTCCCACACTCAAGGCATGCAGACGGTGGCTCTCCTGTGTGGATTTTCCCATGCTTAATAAGGCTTGAGCGCTGCCTGAAACTTTTCCCACACTGCAAGCATTTAAAGGGTTTCTCTCCCGTATGGATTCTCACGTGGCTTATGAGGCTTGAGGGCTGACCAAAACTGTTCCCACAGTCCAAGCACTTATAAGGTTTCTCTTCTGTGTGGATTCTCTGATGGACAGTAAGGGCTGAGGGAGCTCTGAAACTTTTCCCACAATGAAAGCATGTATATGGCCTCTCTCCTGTATGGATTCTTCTGTGGCAAATAAGGCCTGAGAGCTGACTGAAGCTTTTCCCACACTCCAAGCATTTATAAGGTTTCTCTCCCGTGTGGATTCTCTGATGGACAATAAGGGCGGATGGAGCACTGAAACTTTTCCCACACTCAGGGCATTTACATGGTGGCTCTCCTGTGTGGACTCTCCCATGGTTAGTAAGGCCAGATCTCTGACTGAAACTTTTCCCACAGTCCAAGCATTTATAAGGTTTCTCTCCCGTGTGGATTCTTTGATGGACAATAAGAGCTGAGGGGGCTCTGAAACTTTTCCCACAATGAAAGCATGTATATGGCCTCTCTCCTGTGTGGATTTTCTTGTGGCAAATAAGGCCTGAGAGCTGACTGAAGCTTTTCCCACACTCAAGGCATTTGTAGGGTCGCTCTCCCACGTGGATTCTCCCATGGATAACAAGGCTTGAGCGTCGACTGAATTTTTTCCCACATTCCAAACAATTATAGTGTTTCTTTTCCTTGGGATTTGCCTGCTGGTCTATGGTTTCCTTGGGATCCTTGCCTCCTCCCCCACACTCAGTGGATTCATCTGCTTTCTTCCGTGGGCTGTTACCCAGTTTCCTCTCTGACCTGTGCCAATTACTTCGAGTTTTTCTCTGTTTCAAGGACTGGCGGAAATTCCCTTCAGCTCTTCTCAAAAAGGTCCCCTGCGGTTCCATTTCCTGAGAACCTTTGAGCTGTGAATTCCCATCCTTGTCCGCACTCATCAGTGGATCACCTGCTGGAAAACAGAGAGAAGCCAGGCAGGAGTCACCGTCTGGGCTGATACAAAGGACAGAAGGGGAACAGCGAAGAGGGAAAACACAACCCATAACTGTTGGAGAGACTGAAAAATTGGATTCTGCCTTCACATCCCACCCAGACACTCCCAGGGAAGTGAAGTTGAGGAGAAAACTCCTGACAGCAAACAGGGTGGCTGGGAAGGCGTGAGCAATCTCTGTCATGATGACACGACACCTGCTGACCACAGCCTGACCTGGGTGAGGAGGCAGAGCTGAGGGGCTCACAGCACATGTGGAGGGAAAACCTCCAGTTCCAGATACTTTGTGTCCACGTCACTGACCCCTCACCTGCTTCACCAGAACCTCTTGGGATCTTCCTTTCCTCGGAGGCCTGGAGATCCAGGACCCATGGTTCTTCCCCTCCTTCCAGCCGGGCGATCAGGGCAGGTTTGGGAACAGGAAGTCCTGCTGGGGGGGTGAAATCAGGCCTGAGCTGCGGGCACTGAGGACTGGGGCTCTACTTCTCATAAAGGACACGACGGGAGTTTAAACTCACCCCTGTGACTTTTCTGGGGTCGTGGGATGGGAACAAGGGAGAGAGGAATGTTGGGGGGAAGGGGGGGAGATTTCACACCCTCACTAGTTCTCAGGATCTGGGGGACGTGCTGAAGCGCACACAGCTCTGGGGTTAAACCCCTGCCAATGTCTGATTCCCCAGAGCCAGTCCCAGGAAAGGAGGTGACCAGTGACCCTGTGTGCGAGCGAAAATGAATGCAGATCACATCATACACTGCGCCCGCCCCGGTGACAGCTGGAGGAATGGGGATGCATTAGCATTTCGGTGAGGTCAGTAACTCTCCTGTCCACTGGAAGAGGCGAAAGGCTCCCACACACTGGAGCTGTGGACTACACAACCCACTCCCTTCTCATCTCAGTGATCAAGGAAGAACCTGACCTGATGCAGAAATGCCGGCCTCATGGCTTTGTTAGCTGAAGGCCCAGCAATCCTTACCCAGTGAGGCCACAGTCTCATAGTTCTCCTGCATGACGTCCCTGTAGAGGGCTCTCTGAGCGGGGTCCAGCAGAGCCCCCTGCCCTGCGGTGAAATACACAGCCACCTCCTCGAAGGTCACCGGCATCTGCAACAACAGGGACCTCCCATTCAGCGCCTGCCGCCCCAGCCACAGCCCCACTAGTCACAACGGAGGAGGCCTGAGAAGCAGAATCCCACCCCACCCTGCTCAGAGTAGCCTGGAGGCTCCAGGGAAGAGAGAGAAGGGGGAGAGCTCCTTGTGCCTCCCAGCAGATGGAGCAGCAGGGACGTCTCATTCACCACATACCTGCCAGCCACAGGCTGCCGTGAGAAGCAGAGCTCTGGGCAGGGAATAGGGACAGGAATCCCTTTGTACTTCACTGCCTAGGGGGTTCAGGCTCAGCGCTCTGGTCTGTTTTCCCTGACCAGGGAGTTGGTTTCCTCTTTCAGAAATAGGGAAATATTCAACCCCCTTCCCCAAGGAGCCTCTTTATAAATCAGCCCCCAAGCTGATCATGTCCCAGGAGGTTTCACATACCCTGCCCTACCCTGTGTATTTCCTGCCCCTCCCACACCTACAGAAACTCTCCCCAACAGCTCCCCTCCCCGCCCCCCTGCCCCGAACAACCCTACCTGAGCTGGCTCCAGCACAGCCATTTCCCTGTCCCGCCCCTGGTGACAATCTGGAACAAAACAGAGTCGTTACCCTGCAGCCTGTCAGGGTGAGAAGGGCAATTGGGGAGGTTTCTGAACTAGCCCTAGACCATGTCACCCTTAGGGTTGCCAGATGTCTGGTTTTCGCCCGGACAGTCCAGTACTTGTGGCTCCTGTCGGGTAAAATAAAACCCAGACAATGTCCAGTATTTTCTGTTTTTCTCGGATGGAACGCCAGAGGGGACATTTTCCCCCCACTGCATCTGGCAGGGGGAGAGTTTTTTTTTTTTTTTTTTGCTCAAGCAATTTTTTTCCCTGTCATGTTCAGGATTTTTTGTGAAAGTGTCTGGCAATCCTAGTCACTCCCCAGTTTCCTTCCCTGCAGACACACCCCCTGAACTCCGCCCTGCTGGGAAACCCTCAGTGAGGTTATCATCGCACAGACCTGCCCCCTCCCATGGAACCCAACCCACAAGACACGGCCAAACCCTCCCAGTGACAAAATCTCTGCGCCAAATGTGAGAAAGCAGAATCGAAGGCACTGCTGGGGGGAGGGGAGGGGAGGAGAGTGGAGGGTTCCCCAACACTGTCCCCAGAGGCAGAAAATGACTTTTCCTTTCTCTGCGCCTCACCTTGTCCAAGGATCTGCCTGGGTTAAGGGGCTGTTGGGAATGGAGCTGGGAACCTCGCTCCCCACCGATTGCTCCAGCTGCCTCTTTCAGTCTCACCATTCCCCCTTCTGCTGGGGAGAGCTGGTTACTGCCCTGTCGTTCCTGGCGGTGTTTCCCCTCCGTTAGCAACTGTCCCTGCTCCCAGCAGGGGTGAGCCTGGAGGCAGCAGCTCTGGGACTGGCAGACCCCTGGGAGCAGAGACGGGGCAAGCAGGAGCCATTTCTGCCACGCCACTAGCACTTTCTGAAAGTTTTCTTCCATCCCCAGCACTCTCTGGCTCAGGAGGCTCTGGCGGCAGCAGGGCCTGGGACTGACCTAGTGTCCTGATCCCAGACACAGCAAAAAGTCCCACCCCCCGCCCCTCGTGGCTAGGCAGAGATGACCTGGCCCAGCAGAGACCCCACTAGGCAGCAGCTGCTCAACCCAGGCCTCCAGACCACAATGGAGGCAGCAGCCTCAGCCCCAGGCGCCCAGCTGGCTCTATGGGTTCCAGTGTTCTGCACAGAGAGACTGACATCAGCCCCCTTTGCCTTAGCAATGACCAGAGCCCTCTGGGCCAGCCTGGCCCGTGCTGAGCTCATTGGCCCTCTGCACCTGGCGAGAAGCCAGAGACTCAGCATTTCCTACTAGAGCCAGAACCAAACATGAACAATCCTGTTGTTTTACCAACTGACCCTGAACGGAACTGGGTATGTGGGGGGCTGGGAGAGGATCCAGCTATGATACAGATTTAGCCTTTTTTTAAGCTCAACGTTTAAAAAAATTAGTGTCCTGATCATCATTGTAAGAGACAACGTGTACACACACGATGGGCGGGTGGTTTTTCAAGAACGGCAGCCATCAACTTTTTCACAGGCTGAACCTGAGTCGTCAGTGAACTGAGAGAGGCAAGACAGAGCTGGGAGGGAGGGAAGCTGAGCATGGAGCTAGGCAAAATGTCACTGAACCAAGCCACGAATGCAGATGGGAAGGGTTAAGTTAGAAATAACGAGGCCGTGAATCCAGCGTCAGACAGGTCTGCTCCTGAAAGGTGAATGGGAACTTCTTCTGAACACTGGAGAAATCTCTACAAAGGAAACAAGGAAAGGCCCCCAAAAGGACTGGGCCAATTTTTGATTCATTCGCTGATGATCCAGGTCTTCCTGGCTGCGTCTAGACTGGCATGATTTTCCGGAAATGCTTTTAACGGAAAAGTTTTCTGTTAAAAGCATTTTCGGAACAGAGCGTCTAGATTGGCACGGACACTTTTCCACAAAAGCACTTTTTGCTGAAAAGCGTCTGTGCCATCTAGACATGCTTTTCCGCAAAAAAGCCCCCATCGCCATTTTCGCGGAAAACAAATCTGAGCTGTCTACACTGGCCTTTTTGTGCAAAAGCTTTGTGCAAAGGGGACTTTTGCCTGAACGGGAGCAGAATAGTATTTCCGCAAGAAGCACTGATTTCTTACAGTAGGAAGTCAGTGCTTTTGCAGAAATTCAAGCGGCCAGTGTAGACAGCTGGCAAGTTTTTCCAGAAAAGCGGCTGATTTTCCGGAAAAACTGGCCAGTCTAGACACAGCCAATAAGAAAGAAAACAGACTAAACTACAGGGAACATCAGAAAACTGTCATGCTCAAATTGCATCAACTAGCCCAAATTGTGCTGGCTATTCCACCAACACCAGCATTGCAAAACAATGCCCAGGCCTCATGTCTCCCTTCTATGGCAGGGGTCCAACAGGGCAAAGCAAAGCTATGTCTACACTGGTGCAGTCTTGCGCCAGATATGCAAATGAGGCTAAGCGTGGAATATCGCTAAGCCTCATTTGCATATCTAATGAGCCACCATTTTGCGGAAGAGGCTCTTGTGCCAGAAGTTCTATGCAAATGAGGCTCAGTAATATTCCCCGCTTATCTTCATTTGCATATCTCTGGCGCAAGACTGTGCCAGTGCAGACATAGCCAAGATGTTTAAAAAACATGATTTTAGGTAGTTCAGACAATTCAGACAAATAATCAAGTTGACAACAAAAAGAAACACAAGGACAATGCCTGTAAAAACAAGCCGCTTTGGGGCACCCGAGAGACTAACAAAAATATATAAAATCACGAGCTTTTGGGGGTAAAACTCAGAATGGAACGCTCATGACCTAACGTATTGGTCAGTCTTCAAGGTGCCCTAGGACTACTCGTTTTTAAAGTTACAAACTAACATTTTTTAATTCCTGTAAAGCTAAAAAATAAATCAGTCGTCAGGAATCCAAACGGTTGCCATTGTCATTTGAAGCTGCCTTTCTCTCAGTTTGCCCCCACTAAGTCTGAGGTAGGATTTCAACAGTAACTGAACTTTTATTTTTATTTCTCTCTGGAGGCTTGAACCGGAAATGAAACCGAACGTCCGTGAACAGGAGCTGAATTGAAACCAAATCCCGATTGGGCTCCCTGCCTGCTGCTGCTGCTTGCAGTGACTCTCGTGAGACACCAAATCCTGCACAGGAGCCGGTTCAGCCCAGTGCTGTTAGCCCCAAACAATGAACATAGGACAGGAGTGAGCTCCCGATTTATGAGACCGATTGGAAAGAAATTAGAAACTGACTAGGGAGCAGGCAGAGAGGGGATATTTGCCTTGTAAATTCAGAGCCCTTAGGGGGAGCTCCCTGGCCTGCCACCCCAATGCTTGTGGGACCGGTTCTAGGGAAGCAGATTTTCCACTGGCTGCTGGGTGGGGCATTTCTTCCCCCTCCTCTTTCCCATGGGCTGGGGGAGCTACCAGCATCTCTCTCACCATCCTCCTCCCTTCCCCTGCCCTCTGGCTCACCCCTCCCCAGCCAGGCTGTTCTTGCTCCAGCCCCACTTTCCCTTACCTCTCTTTGCTTTCCAGGGTTAAATGTTTGCTGGTTAAGACCTAAATGGACTGCTGATGGGGTCCGCCTGGCCTGTGCATGAGGGCATGACAAGCCCAGCTTCAGTGGCCCTGCCTGAGCTGCCACAGCCTGAGGAGACTGATATCCCTGGGCTGCAGAGAGAGGGCTGGGGAGGTGAAGTAGTTGCAGGCAGGGGTGGCAGGAACATTGCAGATTCCCAGAATGCCCAGAGCCTGCCTATGGCCCCGGGAGGGAATGTGGGTAGGGGAGGAGTCTGAGGTGCAGGCTCTAGAGCAGGGGATTAGGATGCAGGAGGAGGGGCAGGCTCTGGGAAAGAATTTGGGTGGGGGAGAGGGCTTGGCATGCAGGCTCTGGGTTGGGGCAGAGCATGGGATGCAGGAGGTGGAGAGGAGAAAAGGGAGTTTGGAGGCAGGAGAGAGTGTGGGTACAAGAGGAAGTTTTGGGGGGGGTGGGAGGAGAGTTGGGGAAGTAACACAGAAAAGATAAAAGGGTGAGAATGCAGCCAAATAGCTGCACATCAAAACCCTTGTGGCTAGTTGATTGTGTGTGGAAGGGGAACAGAAACTGGTGCCTTTCTGGGTTATGATGGAGACTTGTGCTTCCTATGGCAACTATATGGCTCTGAACCAAAGAGTAAACAAAAGATTTTGATTCACTTTGATATGTAGATGTTGAAGCAGCTATTTATCTTAAAAATCCTAAGCCAACAAGTATACAGCATCACGGAGGGAAGAGGTCTCCCTCTGCCGACTTGTTTTCTGGCACTCCCAAAGAGGTTTTATCAGTAACTGAGAGATTTGAACAGAGACTGGAGAAGACTGATCCATGGAAAAGCAATGAGCCCGAGACACACAGCTCAGAGCTGTGGGAGGGGAGGAGGAGAATACCGAATGGGGGGTCTGAGCAGACAGCAGAAATATGCACTGGCATTAAAAGCAAGGAATCTACTGGAGACCTGGAAGGGAGCAAATGGCCCAGGTCTAAAGTCAAAGCAGCTACAGATTACTGCAGTACCTGCCAGCCTTACCGCAGCACCTGCAAACGGTCACACAGAATGATAAGGTGCAAAGAGGATCCTGCTGCCATGGGGGGAGGCAGAGAAGCAGAGAGCAAAGGGAAGTGCAGCGTCTGCAAAGGAAACTTGTATCTCCCCCCCCCCCATCTTCCCTCCGCTCCAGCCTGATCCCCTGCACTGCCCCACCCCCTTCAATACAACTCCTCCCCCCCTCCCCCTCCCTGTGACCCTCAGTGCACACATCGGCAGGGTCCCCTGGAACCAGGGCTGGAGTCACTTCCCTGCCCCTCGCCCGGGGCTCACCCCTCACCTGCAGGCCGCAGCGTAGCCCCGGCTCCCGCCGCGGCAGCAGCGTGTGAGCGGCCGCCCGCCCCGGATCTGAGGAGCAGCCCCACCCCCTCTCGGAGCAAGGGGCAGAGCCTATGGAGGGGGGGGGTGTGCAGTTAACCCCTTAGCTGCCGGGAGCTGCACGCCCAGGTCGAGCAGGGGCAGCCCCTAGGGAGCGGGGCGGGGCTGGAGGCTCCGTCTCTCCCACCCGCATCCCGGGGCGAGGCTGCCCGCTCACACGTTACTGCCGCCGCCGTGGGGCGCCGGGGCCGGACCGAGCCCAGGGCAGCAACGCGGAGCCACACGTGCGGGGCCAGCTGCACCCAGCGTTCTACTCCCGCGCGCGCGCACAGCTTGCGCTCACGACCGGCCCCCTTGCAGCACGCGCCGCCCGCCCTCTCCGAGTAGCAGCTGTCCGCGCGCAGCCGCGTTCCAGCCTCCCCCTGTCCCCGCGCCTGCGCACAGAGTGAGGGCAGCCGCCTCAGTCGCGGCTACTGCGCGTGCTCCGCGCGCAGGGGGGAAGGGCGCCTGCGCAGCCTGCCTTAAGGAGCGAACTTTCAGGCCAGCTGTTGGAATCGCTCCAGTTCGCTGTGTGCGGCCGGGGAGCGCAGTGGGGAGGGTGAGAATTATAGAGCGCTGGGGTGCATGGGTTACGTGGGGGAAGGAGGATTAAGACTCAGGCTGCGGGGGAGGAGTCATGGGGCTGAGGGGAACTAGGAGGGAACAGAGGGAAGGTGTGGGGGAGGGTACGATTTTATTTTGTTTATTTTTGCTTCTCACTTGCGTGTGGCCCCCGACTGATTTTTCTGTGGGTCAGTGGGCCCCCTAACCCAGAAAAGATTCCCGCCCTTGCTGCAAGTGGGCCTTTTGTCTTCTCTTCATCTCTGCTGTGGAGAGGGTTTATAAAATCTGTCTGTTTAGCCCTATGAGAGGGCTTACGTCTGTGCTACAAATAAATGCAGGAGGATTCGGGGGGGGGGGAGGGCTTTAACTGCAGGAGCCTACATTTAGACACCTGCATCCACAGTCAGACAGGTAAATAAGCCGCTGGTTTGTCAGAAACACTGGGTGCTCAGAACCGAATCCCGTTGTTGCAGGTGCAGTTGTGTTGAAACTCAAGCCAGGTATTGACAGACATGAAAGATTCCAAATGCACAAACTTGTGTGTGCTCTTTATGGAGTATTTGCCCAAAATGGCAGAGGCTAGCATGCATGTCACCAGGGACAGAGTCTGGGAGAATGGGGGTGTGGAAAGGATTAAAGCCCCTTCTGACATGTCTCCAATTGCCTTTCTCCCCCGACAGGCTGCAGAACACCCATGTCTTGCTCTATCATAGCTCATGGCCTGCAGAGCCAAGGAAAGAAAATGGCTGTGGCGGAGCCGGTAACCTTCGAGGAGGTGGCTGTGTATTTCTCTGAGGAGGAATGGGCTCTGTTGGACCTGGGCCAGAGAGCCCTCTACAGGGATGTGATGCAGGAGAATTATGAGGCTGTGAGCTGGCTGGGTAAGAATTCCTGTCCTCTCAGGTATCAGAAGCTGGGTGGCTCTGGAGCAGCTGGGTTGGGTTAGGTTCAGGGTCCCTCATTGTCCCCTGACCCCCCCCCCCCAATGTCTGGAGTATGAGCCCCAATGATCCTGGCTTCTATGTGAGAGACTGTCCCCTCCATGCCCTTTCTCAGGGGAAACAGGTTGAGGGACATGATATAAAGGTGCAGCTCTTCCTACAGCCAAGGTCTCAATGTGCTTCCCCACCATCTTGCCCTTGTTGTGCCTTGGCCAAAGGTGACAGTTGAAGGGTCCAGGCAGGACCAGCAGATACCAAAGTTGTGGGGCTGGGTCCGGCTGCTGTTAGTGCCTGCAGGATTCCCTTGTGCCAGTGGGCTGAGCCCCTGGAAGGAGGGTGCAGTTCCCAGAGTCCCTTCCTGGCTGTGGCTGATCTCTGTGACATGCTGCTTCCTGCCAGGGAGAGGGGTTGGGGCTGAGGGAGGGTGGCTGAGGCAGTTCAGGCTCTGTGAGCGCTCTGTGGAGGGTAGCTCTGTAGTAGATAAATGTGCACAGAGCTCTTCCTGCTTTTGAGTCACAGGACCTGGGTTCTTTGAAAAGTCTGACTTTATTCTCTCGGGGGCTCACTTGCCTCAGTGTGCAATGGCGATAATCACGTCATCTGTCTTGTCTTTTTAGAGTGAAATCTCTTTGGGTCGGGACTTTTTCTTTCTATTTGAATGTCTGGTTTCAAGCTCAGGAGACTTGTTCAGTTCTCTGCACCTGTCACAGATTCCTGTGTGAACTTGGTCAAGTCACTTAGACCCTCTGGCTGTGTCTAGACTGGCATGATTTTCCGGAAATGCTTTTAACGGAAAAGTTTTCCATTAAAAGCATTTGCGGAAAAGAGCGTGTAGATTGGCCATTTTCGCGATCGGGGCTTTTTTGCGGAAAACAAATCTGAGTTGTCTACACTGGCCCTTTTGTGCAAAAGGACTTTTGCCTGAATGGGAGCAGCATAATATTTCTGCAAGAAGCACTGATTTCTTACAGTAGGAAGTCAGTGCTTTTGCGGAAATTCAAATGGCCAGTGTAGACAACTGGCAAGTTTTTCCGGAAAAGCGGCTGATTTTCCGGAAAAACTGGCCAATCTAGACACTGCCTCTGTGTGTGGTTGCCTATCTCTGCAATAGCTATTATAGTGTGTCCCTGTTTCTCAGGGCGGGGGAAGGATACCTACACTAAAGAGGGGTGATGCTTAGCTCCATATGAGCACCCCAATAGCACAGTGGAGTCCTGATTTACACTGGAGTTCCCAGGTGCTGCTGTGATTGATAATCTTTGCTTCCCATAGCAGCTGCAGCACCATACAAATTGCTGCTAGTGCCACAGAGCATCCTTATGGCTGCTCAGGGCGGCCCTGTCTGGAGCTCTGATGCCAGCGGCACTGGCAAAGCATGTGGCTTGCCCATGCAGCACAGCTCAGGGTTGTTGCTAAAGAAAGACCCAGGCTCCGTTCGGGGGCTAAGGCGCTTGGCCAGGTTTATTGTTGAAGGAGCAGGGTGCTTGTGTCCCAGCTCCCCGGGCCCAGGTACAGTGAGACGTGTCCCACCCCGACGATTGTACCAGCTCAGCCAGCAACTTGAACTCTGCCCTTCAGCCAGCACCTACATGCCCTTCCTGTGACTTCCCCTTTCATACATTGACACGAACAAGGTGCACATTGAGCTCCGTGTCTTGCTGCCCCCTTATCCTTATACTTGCTTATTGGAACAAAACATCCGTGTCCATTATCCCCTCATCCCTCCTGGTTTGCACAGGGGTCAGTGTGTTCCTCTGCCATCTCTCAGGAGTGTGTGTTTTCTACCCTCCTCACTGCTCAGGAATGGGCTTAAGTGGTTAGCTTGTGTATCAGAGCGAGGTCAGTCCAAGCACATCTTCCCTTGCCTTGTCATTGAGGCAACTATGAGAATGAGGTGAGGAGCTGGCGTTAATTACCGTAAATATCTCCTTGCTGATATTGCTCCCGGCATATTTCAGACCTTGTAATTTTGTGATGGGAAAAGAGTGATTTTTTCTCCACTATTAGAATTATAGAGCAAGCCCCGAGCAATGAATTCTCTGTTGCTCTAGGCCAACAGGCTTGTCGTCTCGTATCAGCAGGGATAGAGGAAGCGCTTGCGTCAGGCCAAGGTGTGTTTCAGTGGGTAGCTGGCGGACGTCTGCCAGGAGAGATTAGAAAGCCTGGGCTAAGATGAACTTTGATGGGAGGGAGACAGATCCAGAGTGGAGAGATACAAAGGGCTGAGGGATTCTACATGAGCAGAACTTAACGTAGGATCTGACTTGGAGTTTTTTATCATCAAGCGTTTAGGCTGCCTTTGTGGAGGTGGGTTAATAATCCGTGCTCTGCCTCGCGCTCTGCGGAGGTTATCGAGCATTTTTAGAGCGTGCAGATGAGACTACAGTGAGGTTTTAACAAGCGTGGCATCTGGCTCTCAGCGGCTGGCAGGTCCACAGAGTGAACAACACGCTGAATAAACCCATGGCCTTTTCTGCTGCTGTGAACTTCTGGGTGACACACAGCAGTGCCAGGTGAAAAGAAATAGCTCTGTGGTGTTCTTGTGGCTGGGGTTGCCTGAAGAAGTTGCTTTCATACTGAAACAAAAAACAGGACCGTGTAGCACTTTAAAGACTAACAAGATGGTTTATTAGGTGATGAGCTTTCGTGGGCCAGACCCACTTCCTCAGATCAAATATTGGAAGAAAATTGTCACAACCATATATACCAAAGGATACAATTAAAAAAATGAACACACATGAAAAGAACAAATCAAATTTCAGAACAGAAGGGGGATGAAGGAGGGGAGATAAATGTCTGTGAACTAATGATATTAGAGGTGTTAATTGGGGAAGCTATCTTTGTAATGGGTAAGATAATTAGCATCTTTATTCAAATTTGAGTGTAAAGTGTCGTCGAATTTAAGCATGAATGACAGTTAAGAGGATTCTCTTGGAAGAATCCTTTTTCATACTGGTGACTCACTTTGGTTTTGTCTACTACACATACAAGCTTAGAGCGGGAGCACTTTCAACGCGGCAGGGTGGTCATAACGGAAGTGCTGTAGATCAGTGGCTCCCAGCCTTTTTTTACTCTGCGGACCAGGAAACCCATTCACAAACTTTTAGTGGACCAATAATATTTTATTTGCATATTCATTATGCAAATGACGAATATGCAAATAACACGTTGCCAGTCCTCCAAAATATGTACACTGGCCAGGGCCAGCGTTAGGCAAAATGGCGGCCTAGGCAAACTTGTATGTTGGCATCCCCGCCCCCCCCCCCAATTCAGACATGGTGCCCCCCCCATTTCCCTTGGCTGCAATGGGCTCTCTACCTCCTGGGCCACCATCTTGTGCCTCCTTTGCCATTAACTCCTGCCTTTCCTGCACTCTGACTCCTACACTGTTCCTCTTACCCCAACATTTTATCACCTTCACCCCAACCTCTGCACAACCATCTTCAGCCCAACCCCTGCACTTCCCTCCTGCCTGCACCCCCAGCTCCAGCCCTGCACTGCCAGTGTGTCTAGCACACTGCCTCCCTGCCCAGTATCACCCAACCCCTTATGCCAGTGGTTCTCAATCTTTTCGGTCCATGACCCACCTGGCTCAATGTAAACCTTTATGTGGACCACCAGCTGCTAATGGAAACTCGCTGTTAATTACATAGATATACCTGAGCCATTTTGCTAGTGCTGCAGCTTGGACAAACGGTTTAATGTAACCAGAAAGAAAGGAAATACTCATTGAAATTATTAAACAGACTAAACATTTTAACTTTCTCATGCTAGTTTATCAAACAGGTAGCAGGTTTAAAACGAATAAAAGAAAGTTGTTCTTCACACAGCGTGTAGTCAACCTGTGGAACTCCTTGCCAGAGGAGGCTGTGAAGGCTAGGACTATAATAGAGTTTAAAGAGAAGCTAGATAATTTCATGGAGGTTAGGTCCATAAAAGGCTATTAGCCAGGGGATAAAATGGTGTCCTTGGCCTCTGTTTTTCCAGAGGCTGGAGAGAGATGGCAGGAGACAAATCGCTCAATCATTGTCTTCGGTCCACCTGCTCTGGGGCACCTGATGCTGGCCGCTGTCGGCAGACAGGATACTGGGCTAGATGGACCTTTGGTCTGACCCAGTACGGCCGTTCTTATGTTCTTATGTAAACGTCATTTTAAATAAAGTAAAATATTAATTTATGTCCAACACAAAAGGTTCCCATGTTTTCTTTATTTATGGCAGGGGTGGGGAACCTTTTTTGGGTGGGAGTAGAGGGGGCACTGAGAAGCAAAAAAACAAGCTCCAAAAAAAAAAAACCAACCCGCAGCCCTCACTGATGTGGCCCCCAACTGAGACACCTCACTCCTCTGGTGCTCCAGCCCCAACAGGGGAGGAGGAAGGACAGGGAGCACTGCGGTTCAGGGTTTCCCATAGGTCAGATTTACTCTTATGGGGTTCCAGGGTTAGCGGATTTTGTGGACCCCCCCCCCCATGCTGTGGGGTTGGACAAAAGTGAAGGATTCAGTGTGTGGCACAGGGCTGCCAGTGACAGGAATTGGGGTGCAGAGTCTTGGCGGGAGATGGAGTGCTGGAGGGGGTGAAGTCTGGGTAGGAGGAAGGGTGCAGGAGCAAGCTGAGAATAGAGTGTCTGGCCAGGTGGGAGAGTGCAGGAGCAAGGGAAGGTGCTGTGTGTGGCTAGGATGGAGGATGCAGGAGCAAAAGTGGGTTCTGGAGCAGGCTGGGCGTAGGGTGTTTGTCCAGGAGAGAGGGGGCAGGAGTGGGATGGGGTAGGGTGTCTGGTCGGGGGAGGATGCAGGAGCAGGCTGGTGGTGCAGGGTCTCAGTAGGGTGGTGGTGCGGGGTCTGGGTTGGAGGGGGTGGGAGGTACTTACTTGCCTTTGTGCCCTGCACCGGTCCCTGGCATCGCCTCCACTGCGTCCATTGGCTGGATTCTGTTGGCACACAAGTGCCGGCTTCCTGCTGGGGGTTTGAGGGAGAGAGAAAGCCCCAAGCCTCACTACGCGATCTGATTCGTGGAGAAGAAGCACTCCCCTCCCCTTCCTCCCAGTTGGTGTTCCCCTGCCACGGCCCCCAGAGCCACCACAAACAGTCAGCTTCAGCAACTGCCGTAGCCTGGCACTAATCTGCGGACCAGCGGTAGGGAACTGCTGCTCTAGATAAACCACCTCCACAAGGGGAGTTGTGGTTGGGGAATTTGGGGCCAGACTGAAAGGAAGCTCCAGCTGGTGTCGGGCACCCATGCTGACCCTCAGGCCTTTATCCCACAGGGCCACTCGCAGATTGGTCAGTCCGGAGAGGAAAGACGGGGAGAAAACTTTAACTTGTCTTCTAGGAGACAGGTGACATCTTCTCTTCCTCTTCTCCAAAGTGCACAAGCAGCAGGAAACACAGCAGCATCCCCTCAAGTGGTTCCGTACATCGCTTGACAAAAGCAACAGGGCCTCAGGGTTCGTCTGGACCCAAAGCGCTTCCCATTTCTCCCAGCGGAGGCAGAGACCGTCGGGATTGGGAGCCACAAATCTTTCAACCTCCATGACTTCATTAGGCAACGAGGCAGCCAGGCCATGGCCCACTCCTATTGCTGATGGGTTTGAAAACTGGTCTTGTAGCTTAAGAACATAAGAACGGCCGGACGGAGTCAGATCAAAGGTCCCTCTAGCCCAGTGTCCTGTCTGCTGACAGTGGCCAATGCCAGATGCCCCTAGAGCAGGGGTCTCCAATCTTTTTAAGCACAAGGTCACTTTTTGAATTTAAGTGCACTCCAAGATCTACCTCAAATATAAATACCCTAGCCCCGCCTCCTTCCCACCCCTTCTCCAAGGCCCCGCCCCTGCTCGCTCCATCCTCCCTTTCTTGCCCATCCTCACTCACTGGGGTAGAGGGTTCGGGGTGCAGGCTCTGGTCTTGGATTAAGGGACCTGGAGTGTGAGAAGGGCTCTGAGCTGCTCTTGGGGCAGGCAGTTGGAATGTAGGAAGGGGTTCTCGGTGCAGCCTCTGGGATGGCGTTTGGATACAAGGGTGCTCAGGGCTGGGGCTTGGGGTGTATGAGGGGGTTCATGACTAGGGTAGGAGTTTGGGATGTGGGCTCCAGCTTGGCCCTGCTTATCTCAGGTGGCTCCTGGGTGTTGGTGCAGTGGGGCTAAGGCAGGCACCACTCCCTAAAGTAGCTAGCAAACTCCATCCCAAGTCCTGTTGTACCCCCTCTCTGCTCAGTGGAGGGGTTAACTACACCTAGCCAGGTGGAGTGACCAGTAGGAATGTAGGTGGGACTTTCAAACTGGGACAAAGGAATTTGGGTTTTTTCCTTTCTCCTTTTGTCTCTCTGGGTGTGTTCTTTGCAGCTACAGAGAGGGACAAGCATGTCTCTCTCTCTCTCCAAGACACCATTCTTCATTTTTGTAAGTAGGGTAAAGTTTAAGTAGTTTCATTAGGCTTTATTGTTTTAAGGGTTGGGTATGGGATCTGAGATCTGGCACTGCTTAAAAGATGTTTTGGCTTTTCTTTGTAACTAAGTTCTAGGCCCATGGAGTTTCTCCACGAGTATATTTTCTTACCTCCCTATCTAGTCATTATGCTTGCAACAGGAATATTGTTGTAATAATAAAAGTTCTTTCTTTTCTTTTTATTAACCTGGCAGTGGTTAATTGTGTGCCCTGATTTTTATTTTAGGGGTGAGATTTCCCAAATGATCTTTCCCCTGATTTTTTTATCAACATTTGGGTGGTGGCAGCGGAAGTTTTATTCCCAAGATCTAGGTTTTTAAGATTTTGGGGGAAGTTTTATACCAAAGCCTGGTAGAGAAGGCTTTGGGGTACACTTGCTGGCCCCCACTTCTGCATTTATCATGCCAGAGTGGGGAAGGAGTGACAACAGGTTACACGGTGGGAGGGGGCAACTTGACAGCAGCACCCTCCTCTCTCTCCTCTGCCCTGTACAGAAAGCAGGAGCCTCCCCAGAGGGAGGGCCAGCTTCAAGGCAAAGGGCAGGAGACTAACAGCACTGCGGGGAGAGGCAGCTGAAGCGCTGTCACTTGATAATCCTTACTGGCTTGGCCAACAGGCTATCTGTCAGAGGCTCCAAGATCTACTAGTAGATCTTGATCTATTGGTTGGTGACCACTGTCCTAGAAGGAATGAACAGAACAGGGAATCATCAAGTGATCCTTTCTGGGTCACCCATTCCCAGCTTCTGATCAACTAAGGCATTCCTCCTCAGCCATTGATGGACCTATCTTCCAAGAAGTTATCTTTCTCTATTTCAAAACCTGTTAAAGACCCGGTCTTCACAATATCCTCTGGCAAGGAGTTCCACAGGTTAACTGTGCATTGCGTGAAGTAGTATTTCTTTTTGGTTTTGAACCTGCTACCTATTAATTTCATTTGGTGACCCCTAATTCTTATATTATGGGAACAAGTAAATAACTTTTCTTCACTCACTTTCTCCACACTAATCATGATTTTATCGACCTCTGTCATTTCCCCCCTTCATCATAGAATCATAGAATACTAGAACTGGAAGGGACCTCAAGAAGTCATCCAGTCCAGTCCTCTGCCCTCACGGCAGGATCATGCACTTTCTAGATTATCCCTGATAGATGTCTTTCTAATCTGCTCTTAAATGTCTCCAGTGATGAAGATTCTACAACCTCCCCAGGCAATTTATTCCAGTGTTTAGCCACCGTGACAGTTAGAAAGTTTTTCCTAATGTCCAACCTAACCCTCTCTTGCAGCAATTTAGGCCCATTGCTTCTTGTCCTGTCATCAGAGAGGAGAGCAATTTTTCTCTCTCCTCCTTGTAACCCTTTTAGATACTTGAAAACTATCATGTCCCCTCTCTGCCTTCTTTCCAAACGAAACAAGCCCAGTTCTTTCAGTCTTCCCTTATAGCTCATGTTTTCTAGACCTTTAATCATTTTGGTTGCTCTTCTCTGAACCTGCTCCAGTTTCTCAACATCTTTCTTGGAATGTGGTGCCCAGAACTGGACACAGTACTCCAACTGAGGTCTAACTAGCGCAGCACAGAGTGGAAGAATAACTTCTTGTCTTGCTCACAACACTCTTGTTAATGAATCCCAGAATCATGTTTGCTTTTTTTGCAACAGCGTCACACTGTTGACTCATATGTAGCTTGTGGTCCACTCTGACCCCTAGATCCCTTTCAGCAGGACTCCTTCCTCGACAATCACTTCCCATTCTGTATGTGTGACACGGATTGTTCCTTCCTAAGTACAATATTTTGAATTTGTCCTTATTGATCTTCATCCTAATTACCTCAGACCATTTCCATAGTTTGAAAGTCTAACTTCCCTGAAGCACAGAGGTTCCCTATGGCATTTTAGTAATAACAGTTGATTTTCTATAGCTTTGTAAATATTTTAGCACTGGAATTTCTGAAATCTTCTTCGTGGTTTTGGTGTATGCCAACACACTTAAATGAACTGACTGAACACAAAACATTCAGAAGTTGAAAGGCCGTCTTGCTCCCACTGCTCTTGTACACCACTAGTTGAAACCAGAACCCTTTTAGGGTTGTGTTTGTTTGTTTGTTTGTTTTTAAAGTTACAACAGATAATTACTCCAGCCAGGACTGGCTAGGCTCTTTAGAACTCAGTACTCAGCGAATTAAATGTAAGTGCAATAGAAATAAAAAAATAATAAAATAGACACTGGGAAAGAATAAAAGGGCAGAGATTATCTAAGTGCGTTGCAGGAACTACCAAGTAGTAATGACAACAATAATACATTTATGTGCTGCAAGGTGAGCGTGAAAGAGACTGTGTGTGTGAGAGAGAGACAGAGAAGGTGTGTAAATGGGTGACGCCATGTGTGTGACACGGTGGGTTTGTTGGTGGGTGACACAGAGGTAGACTGTGTGTCAGACATATTGGTGTGTGTTTAGAAGAGAGGGACAGAGGTTGCGTGTGCACTGGTTGCGCTGCTGGACCAGTTTCTGAGAAACCTCGTGCTGTCCCTTCAAGACACTGCAAGCTGCCCTGAACTCTCTTGTCTCTCCTCCTCCACTCCGCACATATTGGATATATGAGCTGGGGAAGAATTGTGTGTGTCACAGAGTGTGTATATATGTGTGAGAGAAAGAAGGATGTAAGCAACCAGCATAAGCTTATCGGTTAGTTGAGTAGTGACTCAACTCAATCAGAGAGAGGCAGCAGTGGGTGGGGGGGGGGGACTAGGAGTTGGTGCTGGGAGAGCCGGCTTAAAAGTTGCTTCCCCTTAGCACCGTCTCCAGGATGCTGCCTGCTCCTCTTCCCCCTCCCCTCCGCCCCCACACCAGAGAGAGAGGCTGCCTCTATCGGATAGGGGAGGTTGGTGCAAAGTAGCCCCTGTCCTCACCGGTCCTAGTGGGGAGCTGGGCTCCCCCGCGGACAGGGGCTGCTGCAACCAAACAGTCCCTGTTCATGGCAGCCAGAACTGACCACAGATAGGGGCTACGTCTACATTGGCCCCTTTTCCGGAAGGGGCATGTTAATTTCACGAGTCGTAATAGGGAAATCCGCGGGGGATTTAAATAAAAATGTCCGCCGCTTTTTTCCGGCCTTTAGAAAAGCCGGAAAAGAGCGTCTACACTGGCCCCGATCCTCCGGAAAAAAAGCCCTTTTCCGGAGGATCTTATTCCTACTTTGAAGTAGGAATAAGATCCTCCGGAAAAGGGCTTTTTTTCCGGAGGATCGGGGCCAGTGTAGACGCTCTTTTCCGGCTTTTCTAAAAGCCGGAAAAAAGCGGCGGACATTTTTATTTAAGTGCCGCGGGGGATATTTAAATCCCCCGCGGATTTCCCTATTACGACTCGTGAAATTAACATGCCCCTTCCGGAAAAGGGGCCAATGTAGACGAGCCCAGGGGCTTCATTCCCAGGAGCAACTGCAGAATGGTGCAAGGTAGGGGAGGGGCACCCTGAGCACATGCTATGGGATCTGTGAACTCTGCTGAGCAGGATGTGAATCTGTCCTGCATGGCCACATGTGCACGCAGCTTACAGGGAGCACAGGTGGCGGGGAGCTCATTGTCCCAAGCAAAGCCCCCAGCACTGTGAGCGAAATAGAGTTCAGTGTCACATGAGCTGGTCACATGTCCCTGTCTGGTCTGATGAGTCATTGCAGGCATTACCCACCATCTGGCTGAAAAGTCCACGGGAAAGTCCATCGAGTGGGGCTCAGATTTCCATTGCCAATGGTCTTTGTTGATGGACCATCAGTCTGAATGTTGCATTAACAGCCTTGGTCTACACTAGGGTGTTATTTCAAAATAAACCCTCTTAGGTTGAATTTATAAGCCGAGTGTCCACACTACCATTATTTCGAAAGAACAGACCGCTTATTTCAAAATCTGTACTCTTGCTTTCCTCGGGGAATAATGCTAATTTTGAAAGTCATTTTGAAATAGTTATTTTGAAATAATTTCCTAGTGTAGACATGCCCACAGTATGCTGGCTGTACAGGATGGAAGCTATCTTGTGGGTACATCCGTAGCAGCAACCATATTTGAAATACAGGTCCACATTCATAAATTCAGGTGCAAAAATGATGTACATATACAAACAGGATAATCATAGTCACCACTGTTGCAAGGGATTGTGGATTGCAACTGCTTTAAATGCTAAGGAGAGGGGACTACCACATAGGAGTGTACAGGATTTGCTTATTCAGTTAAAACTGGGAAGGGAAGAGAATCTCACTCATATACTCAACCACACATACAGTCCCAGGCAGGATGATAAGGCAAGCAGAAAGCAGTTCATGTTATCTGATCTTCCCAAGTTGACTCCTGAGCTGGTCGGCTGGCCAGGCGATTCGAGTAGAGGGCGTTCTGGGAGGCTCCTCTTGATGGTCAACCAACAACCTGTGTCTGCGTCCCTCTCTCCTTTAAGGATTAGCCACGTGCAGCTTCTGAGTCTCTGGGCCTCTTCCAGCTGGGGCCGTGTACATTGTTGTTTACTCCTACTGTTTATCTTAGAGTTTTCCTGCCTCTTGTGTCCACCTCAGACATTCTTTTGCACTCACTCTGGGAAGAGATAGGGGGTTAACAGATAACACTTCAATGGTTTAGGGAACCAAATAACAAGTAACAGGTTAGAAAGAGAACAACATCCATTTGAACTCTTTCCTTGTTCCTCTTTTGCCTCCAACACCCACATCAGAACTTTCCCATTGACACCGCACACGACACACTTTGTATATGGTTTGTTGCAACTGTGTAACAGTGGCAGCACAATGACCCACGTGGTCATATTGTAATCTTGTAACATCACAGGGAGATCTTCCCAGCACTATATGATGATCCAAGAAGGGATCATAGAACCATAGAGCTGGAAGAGACCTCAGAAGGTCATCAAGTCCAGCCCCCTGCTCTAGGCAGGACCAATCCCAACTAAATCACCTAGAAAAGTTAGATGCTTGCAAGTCACCAGGGCCTGATGAAATGCATCCTAGAATACTCAAGGAGCTGATAGAGGAGGTATCTGAGCCTCTAGCTATCATCTTTGGAAAATCATGGTAGACAGGAGAGATTCCAGAAGACTGGAAAAGGGCAAATACAGTGCCTATTTATAAAACAGGAAATAAGAACAACCTAGAAAACTACAGACCAGTTAGTTTAACTTCTGTGTGAGGGAAGATAATGGAACAGGTAATTAAGGAAATCATCTGTAAACACTTATCAGAGGGGTAGCCGTGTTAGTCTGAATCTGCAAAAGCAGCAAGGAGTCCTGTGGCACCTTATAGACTAACTGAAGTGTAGGAGCATAAGCTTTCGTGGGCAAAGACCCACTTCGTCAGATGCATGACATGAACACTTGGAAAGCGGCAAGGTGATAGGGAACAGCCAGCATGGATGTGTAAAGAACAAATCATGTCAAACCAATCTGATAGCGTTCTTTGATAGGATAACATCTTGTGGATAAGGGAGAAGCGGTGGATGTGGTATACCTAGACTTTAGTAAGGCGTTTGATACAGTCTCGCATGATCTTCTTATCAATAAACTAGGCAAATACAACTTAGGTGGGGCTACTATAAGGTGGGTGCATAACTGGCTGGATAACTGTGCTCAGAGAGTAGTTATTAATGGTTCACAATCCTGCTGGAAAGGCATAACAAGTGAGGTTCCGCAGGGGTCTGTTTTGGGACCGGCTCTCTTCAATATCTTCATCAACGATTTAGATATTAGCATAGAAAGTACGCTTATTAAGTTTGCATATGATACCAAGATGGGAGGGGTTGTGACTAATCTGGAGGATAGGGTCATAATTCAAAATGATCTGGACAAATTGAAGAAATGGTCTGCGGTGAACAGGATGAAGTTTAATAAGAACAAATGCAGAGTGCTCCACTTAGGAAGGAACAGTCAGTTTCACACATGCAGCATGGGAAGTGACTGTCTAGGAAGGAGTACGGCAGAAAGGGTTCTAAGGGTTATAGTGGACCACAAGCTAAATATGAGTCAGTGGTGTGATGCTGTTGCAAAAAAAGCAAACATGATTCTAGGATGCATTAGCAGGTGTGTTGTGAGCAAGACACGAGAAGTCATTCTTCCGCTCTACTCTGCGCTAGTTAGGCCTCAGTTGGAGTATTGTGTCCAGTTCTGGGCAGCACATTTCAAGAAGGATGTGGAGAAATTGGAGAGGGTCCAGAAAAGAGCAACAAGAATGATTAAAGGTCTAGAAAACATGGCATATGAAGAAAGGCTGAAATAATTGGGTTTGTTTAGTTTAGGAAAGAGAAGATTGAGGGGGGACATGATAGCAGTTTTCAGGTATCTAAAAGGGTGTCATAAGGAGACGGGAGAAAATGTGTTCATCTTTACCTCTGAGGATAGAACAAGAAACAATGGGCTTAAACTGCAGCCAGGGAGGTTTAGGTTGGACATTAGGAAAAAGTTCCTAACCATCAGAGTAGTCAAACACTGGAATAAATTTCCCAGGGAGGTTGTGGAATCTCCATCTGTGGAGATATTTAAGAGTAGGTTAGATAAATGTCTATCAGGGATGGTCTAGACAGTATTTGGTCCTGCCGTGAGGGCAGGGGACTGGACTCGATGACCTCTTGAGGTTCCTTCCAGTCCTAGTATTCTGTGATTCTGATTTCCTCGCTGCTCCTGTTGGCTGGAATTGTGACCAATAGGAGCAGTGGGAAGCTGTGCTTGGGAGTGGTGGGGGCGCAAAGCCAGGTAAGCACCCCCCCATCCCCAGATACTGCACCCCAATACCCCTTCACTCACCCTTCTACCAAGACACTACATCCCCAGCTTGCTCCTGCCCCCTCCCTTGTTCCTACCTCCTGACCAGACACCCTACCCCCAACCTGTTCCTGCACCCTCCCTACTGGCCATACTCTTCACCCGCCCTTGCTCCTGCACTCTCCCCTCTGGCCAGACACCCTACCCCTAGCCCGCTCCTGCATCCTCCCTTGCTCCTGTACCTTTCCTTGTTTTGCCCCCTCCCCCTGGCCAGACATGCTACTCCCAGCCTGCTCCTGCACTCTTCCTTCCATCCAGACCTTGCACCCTCCCCACCTCCTGCCCAGATCCTGAACCCCCATCCATCTCGTCAGCCCTGTGCCGCACACGGAACCTCTCATTTTTGTGCCAACCCCAGAGCCTAGTGGGGTTCAGAAAACCCACTAACCCTGGAACTCCAGAAGAGTAAATCTCACCTTTGGGAAGCCCTGAACCTCAGTCCTTCCTGTTCTCTCCCTCCCCTGTTGGGGCTGGGACACCAGAGGCATGAAATAACTCAATTGGGGGCCATATCAGTGAGGGTTGGGGATTTTTGGAGGGGGTTTCTTTTGCTTCTCACTTGTGTGGTGCCCAACTGATTTTTTTTTTCTGTGGGTCAGTGGCCCCCAACCCAAAAAAAGTTCCTCATCTCTGCCATAAATAAAGAAAACATGGGAAACTTTTGTGTTGGACATAAATTAATATTTTATTTAATTTAAAATGAAGTTTAATTAAACTAAAATGAGAAAGTGAATGTATTTAATCTGTTTAATAATTTAAATTAACATTTCCTTTCTTACTGATTAAATTAAACTGTTCTTCCTAGCTGCAGCACTCGCAAAATGGCTTGGGTGTAATTATGTAATTAATGATGAGTTTCCATTAGCTGGTGGTCCAAGGAAAGGTTTTGCATTAAACAAGGTGGGCCACTGGCCAAAAAGTTTGAGAACCACTGACAGGTAGATACGTTGGAGGATAAGAATAGGGTCAAGAGGTGACCTAGAGAAATTGGACAATTAGGCCAAAATAAATCTGATGAAGTTCAACAAGGACAAGTGCAGAATCCTGCACTTGGGACAGAGGAATCCCATGCACTGTTACAGGCTGGGGACCGACTGGCTAAGCAGCAGGTCGGGAGAAACAGACCTGGTGGTTACAGTGTATGAGAAGCTGGATATGAGTCCACGGTGCCCTTGTAGCCAAGAAGACTAATAGCATATTAGCTATTAGGAGGAGCATTGCCAGCAAATCTAGAGCCATGATTATTCTCCTTTAGTCAGCACTGGTGAGGCCACATCTGGAGTACTGCATCCAATTCTGGGCTCCCCATTACAGAAAGGATGTGGACACATTGGAGTGGGTCCAGCAGATGGCAACCAAAATGATGAGGGGGCTGGAGCACATGACTTATGAGGAGAGGCTGAGGGATTTGGGCTTGTTTAGTCTACGGAAGAGTGAGGGGGGATTTTAGCATTTAAATACCTGAAGGGAAGTTCCAAAGAGGATGGAGAGAGGCTGTTCTCAGTGGCGGCAGATGACAGAACGAGGAGCAATGGTCTCAAGTTACAGTGGGGGAAGTCTAGGTTGGAAATTAGGAAAAACTATTTCCCTAGGTGGGTGGGGAAGCACTGGAAAGGGTTACCTAGGGAGGTGGTGGAATCTCCATCCCTAGAGGTTTTTAAGTCCCGGCTTGACAAAGCCCTGGCTGGGATGTTTTAGTTGGGGTTGGTCCTGCCTTGGGCAGGGAGTTGTTGGACTCAATGACCTCCTGAGGCCTTTTCCAAACCTGTAATTATAAGATTCTAAGAAGTTTTAGTGACCTGCCATGTGTTAGCTGCAGTTTAAGCCCTGCCTGTGGCCCTCGGTGTCAGATCTGCAAGCCCTCACTAGAGCTCAACTTCTGAGCATTGTGTTCCTGTCATGTCCTCGGATGGGGGGGATGGAACAGGACATGAGGGAGACTTAATTGTACCCTAGAGAATGCAGCAGAGCACTCAGCTCCCCTAGGGAATCCAGTGGGCCTCGGGCAGGGAGAATGCACCTTTACTGAAGGTAAGCGTGATGTGGGATCTTGTACCATCCAGAGCTCAGCCTCTGCAAGGTAGGGAAGGAGCCTTTCTGGGTGGACAAATCAGACCCTGGCTCTGGAAGTAGTAATGGCATGGACCTTAATGAACAAGATAAACACTTGGGTAATTGTTCCCCAAGCAGGATTTCCAGTCTCCAAAGCTTATGTGATCTCCTGGGTGGAGCGAGGGGAGAAGCGGTGGATCCCAGATCTCCAAGTCTGTGAAGAAGGGGAGATCATCAGCGACACCCACACAGGTAAGCAATCAGCTACACTGACTCAGAAACCAATTTCTGTCTCCTTACAGCAGGTGCATTTTCATCAAGTCTCACTGACCCTTCAGCCTGTCTTCAACTCCAGTCAGAAGATGGGGGGGGGCAAGGTTGGGTTCTCTCCTTTGGGAAAGGGCTATGAGGAGGGAGAATGAATTCGGTTCATGATTATTCAACCTTTCCAGCCGTTATTTGGGTGTGTTCCCTTTTCTATTCCACTTCCAGAGTTTTCCTTTCAGCTCAGCACAGAGAATGTTTTCTGAATTTTCTCTCTATCCCAACAGGTGATGGATCACTGTGTGAGAACAATGAGAAGAGATTTCAGCAGGAAAGACCAGAGCGAATGGCTCCACATGGAATGTTATTTAAGAGATCTGAAGGGCGTGATTCCCAGATATGTGAACAGGGAGAGACTTGTGAGAGTCAGAGTAGCCCAGAAAGGCAGCAGGGAAACCATCCAGTGGAGGGACAGGGTAAATCCAGTCACAGAAGCAGAGGTGTGAAAAAACCCACAGAAACTGTTCAACAGAAAATACCCCATCAACAAGCACCCCCTACTTACAGTGAGTGTGCATCTCTTATTGAACATCAAAGCACCCACACAGGAGAGAAGTCCTTCAAATGCTCTGACTCTGGGAAATGCTTCAGTCGACGTTCATGCCTTAGTAGCAGTCAGATAATACATAGAGGAGAGACACCCAATAACTGCTCTGACTATGGGAAAAGCTTCATTCAGAGCTCAGACCTAATTGAACATCATAGAATCCACAGAAGAGAGAAACGCTTCAACTGCTCTGACTGTGAGAAAAGCTTCAGTAGGATCTCACACCTCATTACACATCAGAGAATCCACACAGGGGAGAAACCCTTTTACTGTGAGGACTGTGGGAAAAGCTTCAGTGCTCACTCAAATCTTATTAGACATCAGAGAACCCATACAGGAGAGAAACCTTTCAACTGCTTTGACTGTGGGAAAAGCTTCAGTGAGAGCTCAGACCTTGTTAGACATAGGAGAATTCACACAGGAGAGAAACCATTCAACTGCTCTGACTGTGAGAAAAGCTTCAGTAGGATCTCACACCTTATTACACACAGGAGGATCCACACAGGAGAAAAACCCTTCAGCTGCTCTGACTGTGGGAAAAAATTCAGTGGACACTCAAGTCTTATTAGACATCAGCGAACCAATACAGGAGATAAACCTTTCCATTGCTCAGACTGTGGGAAAAAGTTCACTATGCATTCAAATCTTATTAGTCATGAGAGAATCCACACTGGAGAGAAACCTTTCAGCTGCTCTGATTGTGGGAAAAACTTCAGTGAGAGGTCACACCTTGTTAGACATAGGCGCATTCACACAGGGGAGAAACCTTTTTACTGCTCTGATTGTGGGAAAAGCTTTACTGTGCACTCAAATCTCATTAGACATCAGAGAACCCACACAGGAGAGAAACCCTTCAACTGCTCTGACTGTGGGAAAAGCTTCCGTACCAGCACACACCTCATTAGGCACTGCAAAATCCATACAGGGGAGAAACCCTTTTACTGCTCTGACTGTGGGAAAAACTTCAGTAGTAGCTCACACCTTGTTAGACATAGGAGAATCCACACAAGGGAGAAACCCTTTGTCTGCTCTGAATGTGGGGAAAGCTTCAGTCGGTGCAGAAATCTTAATAATCATCGTACAATCCACACCAGACAGAAACCCAATAACCTAAGTTCCCTTTAAGTTGTGAGGCTATGTGGCTGTGCAGCAGCCTATTAAGTGCCGTGCAAGCACTTAGGGCTATGGTGGGGAGAGATGTCTCTACCCATTGTTCTCAGCCCCAGCCCAGACTTGCCATGGCAGGCAAACAGTTGGCTATCTACAGCCCTCAGCCCTATAACTGCCATGTCAGAGAGAGGTGTCTCTATTTCCTCACTCCTCACAGCAGCACCTGAGCTGAGGGAGAGAGCTGGTGGGACTCTTCTCTTCTCAATGTAGCCTTTCACTGGCCTGCCTTTCAAACCCCTCCATCCTTCACCCACCTCAGAAATCCCACCCTTCCCCCAGCTGAAGCCCTTACCCTTCCACACCTCAAACTTCTATCTCAGCCCTGAGCCCATCAGCCCCATCCCAGAGCCAGCCTTCACACCCCAGCTCCATAGCTCTTTGCCATAGCCCTGAGCCCCCTTCCCACAATCCAAACCCCTGAGTCCCAGCCCTACTCCTACCACATGAACTTTGTTCTGTGCACCAGTATGGAGATGATGTGTTGCACATTCCCTACATATTGGTACCCCTAACAAAATTCATTCTGCATACATGTGGAAAAAAATGGATGGAACACTGTGTATAATTGCTCTGACTGAGAAAATTTTCAGTGAGCGGTCAGACTTTGTTAGACGGAGAATCCACACAGGAGAGAAACCCTTCAACTGCTCTGACTGAGAGAAAAGTTTCAGCAAATACTCACACCCTATTGAACATCAGATAGTTCTCACAAGACCAAACCATTATAAATGCTCTGACTGCAGGCAAAGTTTTGATCTGAGTGGATAGCTCATTGATCATCTGTCAGAAGAGGTTGCTTTACAGCCCAAGACTGGCGGTCCTCCACTATAAAGCACACCAAATCAGTCATAAAAAGCACTTCTGTTTGATGCACTGGTCAGCAAGAAGACACACAAGCAATCCTCTCAGACACATCAGCTTCTCCAGTGCCACAGCCAGTATCACATCTTACACAGGTGAGAGGTTATGAAAACCAGTTTCACCAAATCTGAAGAGGTTCTCTCAATCCTCAAGGAACAGTCACATTTCCAGATTAATGTACACCTTAGATCTTATACAAAATCTAAAATTGAATGTTTTATTAATAAAGAAAGAAAAGGTTGAAAGTAAAATTGTTAATGACAACAATTTACAGGCTGTGCAGGCTTGTAGCAGAGATGGAATAAACTGCTGTCTTAAACATCTCTGGAATACATCCTTTGTTAGGATGGGTCATCAGTTCTTTTGGGCTCAAGTTGTAGCAAAGATGCTCCTGAAATGATGAGTTGAAATGAAGACAGACAAGATGGAGGAACTCTAGGGCCATCTTTATATCCTTGCCCACGTGGCGGGAATTCCATTGTTCACACTGTGAAAGTACCTCCCAAAATGGAGTTTGTCACATGAGCAAGTCACCTGTCCATGCATGACTCAGTCCTTTTTATGCAAGCAGCCATAGCTTACATACTGGTCTGAAGTTACACAGCAAAGTCTTTATAATTTCAAGTACAGAAATGATACATGATATGAGTGGTATAAGTAGAATCAGCGAATCATAAGTTTTCTGTAGGCATCTCACCTGGTCCATTTTGCACAAGATTTGATGCAAGCATATGACAGTGGTTGCAACAATGTTATGTATATACATAATGTCACAACTATGAACTGCCAAGGGCAGGAAAAGCCTCTGTTGGAGGTCAGTCCTTGTTGTTCACCAGAGAATCCACACAGGGAAGAAACCTTTAAAATGCCCTATATTTGGGAAAATGTCAGAGAGAGCTCAGTCATTAACAAACCTCAGGGAAGCTCTGGAGAAGAGTGCCCCAAGTGCAGGAAGGCCTTCTAGTACATCTCATCCCTCATGAGATGTAAGTGCATCCACCCAGGACACACACCATAAAAGTGTGCTGACTAGGGATGGGCCAAGAGAATAAAATTTTTCTTTATTCCTACAATCCTAGTGAAATAAATAGAAAGGAACATAAACACTGTCAAATCAAGTGTAAAAATGTAATAAGAAAAGCAAAAAAAGGTTTTGAGGAACAGCTAACCAAAAACTCAAAAAGAAATAACAAAATGTTTTTTAAGTACATTAGAAGCAGGAAGCCTGCTAAAAAACTGTGGGTCCCCTAGATGATCGAACTATAAAAGGAGCAATCAAGGATGATAAAGTCATTGCAGAGAAACTAAATGATTTCTTTGCTTCAGTCTTCACGGCTGAGGACGTTGGGGAGATTCCCAAATCTGCACCGTCCTTTGTGGGTGATGAATCTGAGGAACTGTCCCGGATTGAAGTGTCATTAGAGGAGGTTTTGGAACAAATAGAAAAACTGAATGTTAACAAATCTCTGGGACCGGATGGCATTCATCCAAGGATTCTAAAAGAACTCAAATGGGAAATTGCTGAACTATTATCTGTGGTTTATAACCTATCCCTTAAATCGGCTTCCGTACCTAATGACTGGAAGGTAGCCAATGTGACACCAATATTTAAAAAGGGCTCTAGAGGTGGTCCGGGCAATTACAGACTGGTAAGTCTAACTTCAGTACCGGGCAAATTAGTCAAAACAATAGTAAAGAATAAAATTGTGAAGCATGTAGAAGAACATAATTTGTTGGACAAAAGTCAACATGGTTTCTGTAAAGGGAAATCCTGTCTTATTAATCTATTAGAGTTCTTTGAAGGGGTTAACAAACATGCGGACAAGGGGGATCCAGTAGATATAGTACACTTGGATTTTCAGAAAGCCTTTGACAAGGTCCCTCACCAAAGGCTCTTGTGTAAATTACATGGGCATGGGATAAGAGGAAAAGTCCTTTCTTGGATTGAGAACTGGTTAAAAAACAGGAAACAAAGCGTAGGAATAAATGGTAAATTTTCAGAATGGAGAGGGGTAACTAGTGATGTCCCCCAAGGGTCAGTCCTAGGACCAATCCTGTTCAACTTTATTCATAAATGATCTGGAGAAAGGGGTAAGCAGTGAGGTGGTAAAGTTTGTGGATGATACCAAACTGTTTAGGATAGTCAAGACAGAAGCAGACTGTGAGGGACTCCAAGAAGATCTCACCAAACTGAGTGATTGGGCAACTAAATGGCAAATGAAATTTAATGTGGATAAGTGTAAAGTAATGCACATTGGGAAAAATAACCCCAACTATACGTACAGTATGATGGGGGCTAATTTGGCTATGACAAATTAGGAAAGAGATCTTGGAGTTATCGTGGACAGTTCTCTGAAAACTTCCACACAGTGTGCAGCGGTGGTCAAAAAGGCAAATAGGATGCTAGGAATTATTAAGAAAGGGATAGAAAATAAGACCTTGAATATCTTACTGCCCCTGTATAAAACTATGGTACACCCACATCTTGAATACTGTGTACAGATGTGGTCTCCTCACCTCAAAAAAGATACTTTGGCCTTGGAAAGGATTCAGAAAAGGGCAACTAAAATGATTAGGGGTTTGGAACGGGTGCCATATGAGGAGAAGTTAAAGCATCTGGGACTTTTCAGTTTAGAAAAGAGGAGACTGAGGGGGGATATGATAGAGGTATATAAAATCATAAGTGGTGTGGAGAGGGCCGATAAAGAAAAGTTATTTATTAGTTCCCTAAATAGACGAACTAGAGGACACCAAATGAAGTTAATGGGTAGCAGGTTTAAAACAAATAAAAGAAAGTTCTTCTTCATACAGCGTGTAGTTAACCTGTGGAACTCCTTGCCAGAGGAGGCTGTGAAGGCTAGGACCATAGTAGAGTTTAAAGAGAAACTAGATAATTTCATGGAGATTAGGTCCATAAAAGTCTATTAGCCAGGGGATAAAATGGTGTCCTTGGCCTCTGTTTGTCAGAGGCTAGAGAGGGATGGCAGGAGACAAATTGCTTGATCATTGTTTTCAGTCCACCCTCTCTGGGGCACCTGGTGCTGGCCACTGTCAGCAGACAGGCTACTGGGCTAGATGGACCTTTGGTCTGACCCAGTACGGCCGTTCTTATGTTCAAATCTCAAGAGTCTACCTTGCCATGTGGTGAGTGAAGACATGCAGCATTATTCAAAGAGGGAATGAAATGTCCTTCCGAGAACAGAGCCATGCAGAGCGAGAGGCTGAGATAAGATTCCCACATTATGACAGGACTTGATAAAGACTTCTTGGGAAATCTGAACGTTTTGTGTTCAGTCAGTTCATTTAAGTGTGTTGGCATACACCGAAACCATGAAGAAGATTCCAGAAATTCCAGTGCTAAAATGAAGGTATAGAAAATCAACTGTTATTACTAAAATGCCATAGGGAATCTCTGTGCTTCAGGGAAGTTGGAATTTCACCTAAGAGAGGTTAATTCTTGCTTTCATAGAACACTGACCCCGTTGGAGTTCAGTTCTGCTCCCTAGAACTAGATTGTTGGGCTGGTAGCTGCTGTTAACAGAAAATTTCCCAGAATCAAACATGTGAAATACAAGTACATAGCCAGTATTCATAACTTCAAGTCATATAAACTCAACAACTTCCATCCCACTATGAAAAGATCCTAGTGTCACAGGGTACAAAACGAAATAATTATGCTACAAATAGTAGAAGTAGATACAGCCTTAAAACTGACTGAGATAGCAGAAAATTCTCATAAAACCGAAACTTGAATCGGTTATAGTTAGTGCCCTATCAAATTCATGGTCCGTTTTTATTACTGTTGTGGACACATGATTTAAAAAATCATAAATTTAATTATTTCATAGACTCATAGAATACTAGAATTGGAAGGGACTTCTAGAGGTCATCATGTCCCATCCCCTGCCCTCGCGGCAGGACCAAGTACCATCTAGATTGGGGTGAGGAACCTCAGCTCACCATCTGACCGTGGGTTTGGAACATATACAATCTACTAGCCTGGGCTGCCTACACTTTGTTATGTGAAGGAAGTATCTTTCTCATTCTCAGTTGGGGGGCCATGTCAATGAAGGTTTTTTTTTTCTTTGCCTCCTTTGCATGTGGCCCTTGACTGATTTTTCTGTGGGTCATTGACCCCCGAACAAAAAACGGTTCCCCACCGTTGATCTAGATCATCCCTAATAGATGCCTATCTAATGTGCTCTTAAGTATCTCCAGAGATTCCACAGCCTTCCTACCAATATATTGCAGTGTTTAACTATTTTGTGAGTTAGGAAGTTTTTCCTAGTGTCTAATCTAAATATTTCAGCTATTTTAATTTGAAATCTCGTGGTGGTATAATTGTAGAGGTCCTGACCAAAAAAGGAAATGAGGGAGGAGGGGGAGTCACAGTACTGCTACCCCTACTTCTGTGCTGCTTCTGGTGGAGTTCTGCCTTCAGAGCTGGGCCCCTGGCCCCACACCCCCAGATGTCTATGTTTCTAATGATCGAATCCCCTATTACTAACACCTGTCTTTTCCTAATAACTGAAGCTCTCTCCCCAGGAAGTGCCAGAGGATACCACAATCTCATCCGGAAGGAGGGTCCCAACTATGGGATCATTTCCCTCTGCTCCAATCTCCTTCCCTGAGGCTACATCTACACTGCAGGCTTCTTGCTCAAGAAGGCTGTGTCTACATTAGCATGATTTTGCGCAAAAGTGCCCGCTTTTGCGCAAAAACATGCTGCCTGTCTACAATGGCGGGGTGTTCTTGCGCAAGAACACTGATGTTCTAATGTGTGAAATCAGTGCTTCTTGCGCAAGAACTATGATGCTCTTGCTCAGGAATAAGCCCTCTTGCGTAACTGTTCTTGCGCAAGAGGCCAGCGTAGACAGGCAACATGAATTTCTTGTTCAAGAAAGCCTGATGGCTAAAATGGCCATCGGAGCTTTCTTGCGCAAGAGAGCGTCTACACTGGCATGGATGCTTTTGCGCAAAAGCACATCTCTTGCACAAAAGCACATGCCAGTGTAGACACTCTCTTGCGCAAATACTTTAACGCAAAAACTCTTGCGTTAAAAGTATTTGCGCAAAATCTTGCCAATATAGACGTAGCCAAAATGTTTTGTACAAGAGTTCTTGTGCAAAGGTCATTCACAAGAGTGAGTCCACACTGCCATGTGCTTTTGCAGAAGAGATGTGCTTTTGTGCAAGAGCATCCATGGCAGTGTGGACGCTCTCTTGCGCAAGAAAGCTCTGATGGCCATTTTAGCCATAGGGGTTTCTTGCGCAAGAAATTCATGTTGCCTGTCTACACTGTCTTCTTGTGGAAGAGCTTTTGTGCAAGAAGGCTTATTCCTCGTGGGGAGAAGAATAACTGTTCTAGAAGAAGCCTTGTTTTCTGACACTGTACTGTAAATTTACTTGCACAAGAACGCACGTGCAGTGTAGACGCTTTGCAAGTTTTTGCACAAGAACAACCATTCTTGCGCAAAAAGCCTGCAGTGTAGACATAGCCTGAGACTTTCACCCTCCTCAACAGCACAAAGGCTGTCTGATCAGAGAGTAGAACCATTCTGCTTTGTCTCATCTGTGTACCTCTCTGCCTCTCTCAGCTCCTCCAGTTCAGCAACTCTGGTCTCCAAAGGCTGTACACAGTCCCTGAGGGTCAGGAGCTCCTTGCACCAAATGCATACATACCCCACTTGTCCGTAAGGCAGGTAATCAATCACACATTAATCCTTTTGAGCACTCAACTTCCATTCCACCTTATATTCTGCCCCTAAGTCCACTTGGCCTGGATCCAGAAAGTATATTAAACAATTCCATAACTTTCTGCAGTGCAGATATTCCCAGAGATACAAAGGCCATGTTTGTCCAGGTGTGAAATACATATCGCAAGTATCACCAGCTCTTCTGATTTGGGCATGATTCTGGCAATAGTTGGCATATTCATGAACATATAAACTTCAGGGTACTGAAAGCCAAGAGGCAATTCTCTGTACCAGCTCAGAAAAAAAAGGCAAACAAAAGGAATCCAAAATATATATCTTTTTTTAAAAAAATCATTTTTTTTTTTATTTATGTCCTTTGAATTTGTGGTGCTGTCCATACTGTATGTCTGTGTGTGACACTGAGCCAGAAAAGGTGAAGCAACTAGCAGGCTAAGTGATCCAAATTGAAAAGTACACAAATGTTAATTAAGGCCATTCCCTATAAAAATTGAACACAGCCATGTTATATAGACTAGGGCTATGAAATAAAACCTTTATTAGAGAATTCAATGTAAATGCTAATTATATTTGGATATAGCATGTTGGATGTTAATAGTGTAACCTGTGGCTGTTAATTCCCTTTTGTGTCTTAATTGCATTATATTGTGGATGATTCAGTTAAGCTGAAGATCAAAGATGTAAGATTTTGCAGGAAGTTGTATGACTTACATCGTCTTCGGTTTCAGGTGCCTGTGCCAGACTGCAATGCCCTGATAGTTGGAATGGATGTTCCGTTATGTTCTGTAGTTTACCTGGGTGTACATAGGAAACAGGGATTTTTATGTCAAAGCACCAAGTGCATTGCCTGTTCTTTGCCAAAGGAATGCCTGGTGCATTGTCATGCTGGCAAGAGGCTGCCACCACCTGCTAGAAATCTATCAGAGTTCTCTAGGGGCACGTCTACACTGCCTCTTTTTTGCAGAAGGGACAATGCAAATGAAGCACTCATTAGCAACTTCACTCGCTTCATTTGCATAGTCTCTTCTGATGCTTTTTGCAGAAGAGGTTTTTGCCCAAAAAAAGCAGTGTACACGGGTCCATTTTGCGCAAAAAAAATCCATTTGCACAAGAACCTGTAAACCTCATTTTTTGAGGAATAAGGGTTCTTGTGCAAAAGGGGTTTTTTTGCGCAAAACGGACCCATCTACACGGCTTTTTTTTTTTTTTTTTGCACAAAAACCTCTTCTGCAAAAACCATCGGAAGAGAATATGCAAACAAAGTGTGAGAAGTTGCTAATGAGCGCTTCATTAGCAGTGCCTTTTTGCAAAAAAGAGGCAGTATAGACATAGTGCAAGGCGTGAACTTGTCATCTCAGTTCTGCTTACGCTTGGTCAAAAGAAGCTTGAATTGCAAGACTGAAGACTCCAGTCTGGATTATGCTGCTAATCCTTATGGAAGAACTGGAACAAACTCTGTCTATCGGCTGCCTGCTTGGACTGTAACCTAGGGAACTGATTCTGGACATAACTTTTTTGCAGCTCACCATCTCTACTATGAAGTTGTCCTAAGGATGTCATCCCTTTCTATACATGACTTTAACCGCATCACTTTCTGTATGTGATCTTTCTTCATAAATTTTAGTTTAGTGAATAAGAATTGGCTGTAAGCTTGTATGTGGGGGAGATCTGAGATATTCATTGACCTGGTAAGTAATGTCTTACCCTTTGGGCTCAATAGAACATTATGCATGATGAACAAGATTTTCATTAATCCTCATTGTATTTGACGTGGCTGTCTGGATGGGTGCCGTGGGCTGGATTGCTTTAAGTCCTAGTCTACAAGCCCTTATTTCGAAGTAACAAGTGGAGTGTCCACACTATGAGCACATCTGTCTACACTGCAGGGCAAAAGTCAAATTAAGCTATGCAACTTAAGATATGCAATTAATGTAGCTGAAGTTAAAATAGCTTAATTTGGCTTTGGTGTGTTCTACACAACAGGAAGACAAAGGAAGAACACTCTTCCATTGACTTCCCATTCTCCTCATGACACGAGGGTTACGGGAGTCGAAGTAAGAAGTCCTCCAGCTTGATAGTATTTCAAAATAACAGAATTGCTGTGTAGACATGTTCTTTGTTATTTCAGAATAACGAACCCGATCAAGCCCATTATTTCAAAATAAACTGGTTCTTTCAAAGTAATGACTGCTGCTTTCCATGAAGAATGATGGTTATTTTGAAATAAATAGCAGTAGTGTGGATGCGTCACTGCTGCTATTTCGAAATAACTACTCCCCAGAGTCAATGTAATTACTCCCCAGTGCTTCCTGGGGATCTGAGTAAAAGTAGCACATCCACATTAAGGGACTGCACTACCAGATTATTAATCTGCATTACCAGATTATTTCAAAATCACCTATTTCAGAATTAATAACTCTCCAAATAGCTGTTTCAAAATAACACATCCACACTACAAATCCCCATTGAAATAGGGCAGAATTATATCAAAGTAGCACGTCCACACTTGTTGGAACCTGAATCGCATTTAAACTCTCTGGAAGCCTTTTGGTCAGGGCATCAGGACAGCAGTCGCTTCCTGTAGCTTCTGCCTCAGGTTATCTGAGGCTCGTGCTTAAAGGGGCTCCCCTCTATAGCCATGTCTCAGTCTCCTCTCCATTGCCTGTCTCCTTGAGGGACAGCAAACTCTTCTCACTGCCTGCTCTGGTTGCTCTTGTGGATGCCACAGGACTTCTGCCATGGAGCTGGACCTGCTACAAAACAGTTACCAGCTCTTAGAGCTCCTGCTGCACCTCCTGGGGCAGTTAATGCCGGCTGCCCTGATGGCACTGCAAAAACAGGAGCAGCAGGTCATTCTGGGGCATCTCCTCACCCTCAGACCAGGTGCTTCTCATGTACTACAGTCTCCTCTGGACATCGTACACAATCACTTCTGGCACAGGGAGAACAACTCCGACTGGTGGGACCAAATCATCACGGAGCAGGGGGATGACAAGCAGTGAATCCATAACTTCCGCATGCAGAAGGACATCGCACGCATGTTCAGGAACTCCAGCCTCTTCCAGAGAACGCACACCAGCACTTTCTTCCTCAACCGCATCATCAGGCTTCAGGAGGTAGACATAGCTATGTGCATCGTGGGTAACGCAGTCTACATCTTGCACCCCTGGCTGATGAAGCCCTACACAGGAAACCTGACCTCATGGAAAAATGGTTCAACGCCATACTCAGCAGGTGCCACATCATGGTGGAGGACACCATTGGCTGCCTCAAAGGGAGATTCTGGTGTCTCCTCACCTGCCTGGACCTTGGCAACTGGAACATCTCCCAGGTGGTGGCAGCCTGCTGTGTCCAGGGTTCTCTCTAAGGTGTATCCCTGCGTGGATGCACACCAAGGCTGTGTCTAGACTGGCAAGTTTTTCTGCAAAATCATCTGCTTTTCCGGAAAAACTTGCCAGCTGTCTACACTGGCCGCTTGAATTTCTGCAAAAGCACTGACGATCTCACGTAAGATTGTCAGTGCTTTTGCGGAAATACTATGCTGCTCCCGTTTGGGCAAAAGTATTTTTCTGAAAAACTTTTGTGCAAAAGGGCCAGTGTAGACAGCAGAGATTTGTTTTCCGCAAAAAAGCCCCGATCGCGAAAATGGCTATCGGGGCTTTTTTGCGGAAAAGCGCATCTAGATTGGCCATGGACGCTTTTCCGCAAAAAGTGCTTTTGCAGAAAAGCATCCTGCCGATCTAGACACGCTTTTCCGAAAATGCTTTTAACAGAAAACTTTTCCGTTAAAAGCATTTCTGGAAAATCATGCCAGTCTAGACATAGCCCAAGAATTTGAGGCCTGCCTTTCTCAGCAGAGCCGCGCAGTCACTGCTCAGCTTTTCTGGGGTGGAACCATATAGCAGGCAGTTGCTCTACCCCAGGAGCAGCTGGGAAGCCATCATGGGGCCTTGGGACTAGCTTCATCCATTCCCCAGGCCTGGAACTAAGGGCCACATACTATCCTGGGCCAGAGCCACACCACATTACAGGCGACTGCTTCCGTTGGCCCCAGCTGAGGCCAGATCTGTAGCTGCGTGGCACAGCAGGTGTGCTGCCACAAGCTGTTTCCCTTCTGCCTGTACTTTTAAAGCCTGTGGGAACATACAATAATTGCAAAGTTTTGGGCTCTGAATAGTAGCAGTGATGGAAAAAACTGTTGGCTTATTTAGTCTCTCGGTGCTTCCAAATGATTGGAAAATCCTTCATCTTTTGGTTGGAGTGCTCTTCTTAATCTACATTCATAGTCAAGAGGTTTGACCAGGAAAGCAGCCAAGTGGAGCTGTTTCCAGGGGCCTTTTAGGGCTGCTGTCATGCAGGAAGCAATCCCGGATCTTGCAAACAACAATCTGTCAGCAGTGAGAGTGGAAAATTCCAGGTGACCAGAGGGAGTTGGGAGTCCCGTGCGCAAGTCACACCTTCAGGCAGGATTTCCCGTCTTCCCCGCAGAAGCCATTCTCTAGACTCCAGAAGGAAAGTTCACAGGAAAGTCCCTTGAGCATCAATGGTGCCCATTGAGAATGACGTCTTCCTCCAGGAGCCATTCCACTGGAAGGGTCCCATGACGCCGTGCGGGTGACCGAGAATGTGGCGGCTTAGCCGAAAGCAGAGGGTTTCCATACGAGGGGGGCCTCTCCTGCACGTCGAGCCTTCTGATGTCAAACTTAGGCAGGGCTGAATGGGCTTTCTCGGGTGCCACAATAGCCTGTGCTTCTGTGTGAGTGTGCTGGCCTACTAGAGAGCCGTGCCTCTGTCTAAGCTGCTTCCCAGAGAGGGATCCTCTGAGGCCAGAAGGAGAAAGCAAATGAAGCTGTGGGGGAGGGCTGATGTCCTTGGGGAGCGTTGTCCTGCTGCTCCTTCCCCTGTGAGGTGTCTGGGACGGGAGAGGGGCTGGCTCTGTGCACTGGGTGGCTGGTGTCCAGGGAAGGCCCAGCCTGACCTGGCCCAGGCCCACTCTTAAGCCAACTCTCTCTTAGCCTGAGCTGCTGACTCTTGAGCCTCCGTCTGCGGCTTGGGCCAGAGAGCCTGCCCCCGGTAGGGTGCCTTGGGGGAGATGCTGCAGCAGCAGCAATTTGGGCCATGAGGTCACCCCAGTGGGGATAATGGAGGCAAGAGAAGAGTCTTCCGTACCATTGGGGGAAGCAGGCCAGGCCGAGTCCCTTTCGGGCCCTGGGTGAAGGAGGGAGCTGAGAGAGAAGAGCAGTGGTCAGAGCCTCCTCCCAGCAGGCTTTGTGCATGCTGGAGTCTCCGGTTAGCAGCTCTACTGGCCTGCTTTGGGCCTAGCCCTCAAGTTTTTGCCTCCCTGTTCATAGCAGGCAGCTAAAGGAAGACAGTCCACCACCCTGCCCTTGGCAAGTGGCCAGCATGGGGCTTGAACCCACGACCTTGGTGTTATTAGCACCACGCTCTAACCAGCTGAGCTAGCCGGCCCACAAGCAGTGGGGTCACGTGTGAGCCTTTCAGAAAGCAGCCTGGCGCACCTGCGGGGACATTGTGGCCTCTGAAACTAGGTGGGTGGGTCACAAAGCTTCCCCAAGGGTAGGGGAATTAGCTCAGGTGGCAGAGCACTTGCTATGCATGCAAGAGGCCATGGGATTGATGCCCACATTCTCCACACACGGGTGGGTTGGCCTTTTCCTTTCACAGGTGGAGCCACTCAGACCGCTAAAGCCTCCAGTGGCCCCCTCCCTCTTCCTACCTGCTCTCCCTGAAAGCCAGCCACCATGGGGCAGAAAGCTGCAGAGCCTCAGCCTTCCTTTCCCTGGTAGGCACAGAAGCGGTGGAGACAGGCTCCAGGCTGACAGACTTGCCCCAATGAGAAAGTGCCTGCGACACATTTCCGAGGGAGCGGGCTTGCCTCACGTGGTCTTCAGGCCCCTCTTTTGAGCTGAGCCATTGGCCGCTCTCTTGCTGACCTAAGGTGATTGGCTAGCAGAGAGTGCCACTCACGGGCACAATCGCTCGGCTCCCTGGGATGCACTGAGTGACTGAGCAGACTGGTGGGTGGTACCTGATGCCATCGCAGCCCTAGGGCAGGTCACCCACATGGCCCCTGAGCTCGGCCCCTGGGCAGCCATGCCCTCAAGAGCTGAGGTGATTCTCTTCTAAGACATACCAAGCCAGCGAGAAAGATCACATTCCTTCCCCTCCCTCACTGGCAAGCAGCAGCTCAGACGTGCAGACTCCTTCGTCCAGTCCTTAGTCCTTTCACTCCTTGTCTCGCCCCCGAAACATTGAACTTACTGCCGAGTACTTAGTTCAGACCAATGGGACCCAACTAAAGCATTCTTCTGATCTTGAAAGACCAGCCATACCTCCAGGTTGATCTACGACTCAGATCTTACCCAATTAGCAGCCTGTTAGCAATACGTTAGTATCTCAGGGTATGTCTACACTACCCTCCTAGTTCGAACTAGGAGGGTAATGTATGCATACCGCACTTGCTAATGAAGCCCGGGATTTGAATTTCCCGGGCTTCATTAGCATAAGCGGGGAGCCGCCATTTTTAAATCCCCGCTGCTTCGAACCCCGTGTAGCGCGGCTACACGGGGCTCGAACTAGGTAGTTCGGACTAGGGTCCTATTCCGAACTACCGGTACTCCTCGTTTCACGAGGAGTAACGGTAGTTCGGAATAGGACCCTAGTCCGAACTACCTAGTTCGAGACCCGTGTAGCCGCGCTACACGGGGTTCGAAGCAGCGGGGATTTAAAAATGGCGGCTCCCCGCTTATGCTAATGAAGCCCGGGAAATTCAAATCCCGGGCTTCATTAGCAAGTGCGGTATGCATACATTACCCCGCTAGTTCGAACTAGCGGGGTAGTGTAGACATACCCTCAGGGGTTGTTTACAAGAATGAAAGGAAGAAAGGAAGGGAGGAAGGTGAGAATTACATACATGTGCAAATTTTAAGAAATAAGTGGAAAATCTGGAGATAGTCCAGGGAAGAGTAACAAGAATGATTACAGGTCTAGAAAACATGAGGGGTGCGTCTAGACTGGCAAGATTTTGCGCAAAAGCAGCTGCTGCTGCACAAAAACTTGCCAGCTGTCTACACTGGCCACTTGAATTTGCGCAAGAGCACTGACGTTCTAATGTAAGAATTCAGTGCTTCTTGTGCAAATACCTTGATGCTCCTGCTCAGGGCCAGTGTAGACAGGCGCTTTAATTTTTTGCGCAAGAAAGCACGATGGCTAAAATGGCCATCGGAGCTTTCTTGCACAAAAGCACGTCTAGACTGGGCACGGATGCTTTTGCGCAAAAGCATCTGTGCCAATCTAGATGCTCTTTTGCGGGAATAATTTTAATAGAAAAAGCTTTTCCGTTAAAAGTATGTCCACAAAATCATGCCAGTCTAGATGCAGCCCAGCTGTGAGGGAAGACTAAAGTAAATGGGCTTGTTTAGTCTGGAAAGGAGAAGACTGAGAGGGGCCATGATAGTGGTTTTTAAGTATCTAAAAGAATGTCACATGGAGGGGGAGACAAATATTTCTCCTTGGCCTCTTAGGATAGGAGAAGAAGTAATGGAGTTAAACTGCAGTAAAGGAGGTTTAGGCTGAACATTAGGAAAAAACTTCCTAGCTGTCAGGGTGGTTAAATACTAGAATAAATTGCCTAGGGACGTTGTGAAATCCCGATCTCTGGAGATATTTAAGAGCAGGTTAGCTAGCCCAGTGTTTCTCAACCCATCGTATGTGTACCCTTAGGTATACTCAAAGGAAGTCTGGGGGGTATGTTAACACAACTGAAATTTGGAGAAAACTGAATTTTTGTTTTAAGTTTTACAGCATTTCATTATTTTTTTTCTTTTTAAACCCAAAAATGTCATTGCCCGCCCAGCTACGATTAAGTGGTTTAAACAAATGTGTTGGAAATGTAGAAAAAAAAATGGTGTGTCTGAAAACTGTAGGTACTGGCGGTACATATATATACATATATTTTAAAGGAGTACTTTATAAAAAAAAGGTTGAGAAACACTGACAGATCTAGTAATCCCACCCCAGGGACCAGATGTTCCTTTTCTCCTGCGCTCATTGGTGTATGTGACAGGTTCTAGTGCCACTACAAAAGCAGCCTTTTCCCTTTTTATATGGGGCAAACGCTCAGTATGGAGGGTTATTTGCTGGATTATACCTCTTAGTTCTTGTAGTTGAGTGGGGGGGATGAAGGGGCATCCGCCCTTACCCCCATTTTATTATTATAGGATGGGAGTGTAGAGACGGTACCATCCCTTAGACCATGGGTGGGGAACCTTTTTTGCGTCAGAGGTCGCAGAAGAAGGCCCCACAGAAAAGTTAGTTGGGGACCACACATAAGCGAGAGGCAAAACAGACAAACTAACAAACTCTCACTGACAACTGAGAAGCAGAAAGACGCTCCCCATATTCCCCTCACACAGCAGAGCCTAGGGGGGCCAGGCTAGTAGATTTTGTGTGCTCCAGCCCCAATACTAGGGTTGGAAGTGCAGCCCTGAGCCTCAGGGGCCGGATCCAGGCAAGCCAAGGGCCACATCTGACTCCCAAGCCTCAGGTCCCTCACCCCTGCCTTAGGGTTTCTCTGCTGTACACATCAACTATAGATTGATGTGGGGAAATGGCTGAGACCCCTCACAAGGGAGAATTTTTCCAAAGGGAGTCTGTCTGCCTGGATGCCATAGGCAAGGGAGGAATTGTCTGCAAAAGAAGTCCACTGATTAAGGGGCATTTGTGCGGCAGCAGGTACCAGGGAGCAAGTGACAGGCTGCTGTGGACCCAGAACGCGAGTGCAATAAGGCTGTTAACAGCTCCAGGGGAACAAATGAGCCACAGATACCTTGTTGGGCCAGATGGCATTAACAGCACAAGAACCAGATGAAGTATTTAATGTGCTGGGGCTTAATGCGTAGAATGTCTAGCATGGCCCTGGCCAGGACTTCCCCTCAATCTATATGTGATGAGAACTACAGCAGAGAAGCCTGTAACTCGGCGGCCATGTGGGGGTTGTGGTAACCGTGGTGATTTCCTCTGCTTGACACCCGGGGGTTGGGAGTGACAGTCACCGCACCACCAGCCCCAACATTCTAGGAGCACTGAAACACTAGAGAGACTCAGGAACTGCTCCAAGACAACCACCGGGAAGAAGCAGAACAACACCCCAAGCAGACGATTGGTTCTGGCTCTATTGCTGGGCCTTAAAGAGAACCACCAAATCCTGAGTCTCCTCAGGGCAGGAATCTGTGGGTTCCCCCAGATGGCCCAGGGATGGATCAGGTCACCAGTGGGAATCACTCTCAGGGCATCTGCCTGTCCCTTCTCTTTGTCAGGACTTCCCACCGTGAGGGCTCGGGAGCAGCCTCCCTCCCATCAGTGGAAGGAGGGAAGCTGGGAAACGGGAAACCAAAAAGACAAACTCCAATATCCCCTGTGATTCTAAGAGGCAAAGACCTAGGAGGAGAAAAAGAAATCATCCACCTTCAGCTCCTATTTACCATGCCTTGAATTTGGCCAGCATTGGGTGGATCAGGCTGCATCGGTACCAGACCTCTAGGAGATTCTTACCTTCTCCACGGGAACGTCACTCATCTAGAAGAAGCTCCTCCTCGTGCCGACGTGCGTGATCCTCAATTCTTTCTCGGGCCTCGAGGTCACAGCTCAAGAAGGAGACTCCCTGCTGCAGTGCCACAGGGTGTGTGCATTGTGGGAGAGGAGGGGGTTGCTCTGAGTTTGACCCTGCCCTGCAGCCTCTCCTACCTAGCTGTTGCCATGGTCTCTCTGGGTATGTCTACACTACAGAGTCTACACTACTAAGTTAGTTCGAATTAGTTAATTCGAACTAAGCTAATTCGAACTAACGCGTCTAGAACTAAAAACTAGTTCGAATTAGCTTTTTGCTAATTTGAACTAAAATGTCCACATTAAGTGGACCCTGAACAGGGCTTAAGGATGGCCAGAAGCAGTGCCGGCAGGGCATCAGAGGAGGACTTAGAGCGTGGAGATGCTGTCTCAGGCTAGCCGAGGGCTGCGCTTAAAGGGACCTGACCCCCACTCCAGACAAACAGTTCTCAGGGGTGCCCCGCTTGAAAACCAGTCCTGGCTTGGAGTGCCCGGAGTACCCACACTGGGCACATCACACCACTCGGCCATCAGCCCGGCTGCACTTGCCGCAGGCTGCCATCTGGGGAGAGGGGGCAATTGGGGGGCTGCAGGAGAGCTTCCACCCCCAGAAGCCCGCAGAGCCAGCCCAGTCCTCCCCATCGGGGGCTCGTACCCCATTCCTCCCTCACCTCCTTCCACTTACCCTTCCCTAGCCCCTTTTCTCGATGTACAAAATAAAGGACAATTGTGGTCAAAAATGGAATCTGTCTTTATTGAACAAAACTGGGGGAGACTGGGAAAAGGGTGGGAGAGGGGAGGGCAACTACAATGATCAGGGGTTGGGAACAGGTCCCATATGAAGAGAGGCTAAAGAGACTGGGACTTCTCAGCTTAGAAAAGAGGAGACGGAGGGGGGACAGGCTAGAGGTCTCTAAAAGCAGGAGTGGGGTGGAAAGGGTGCATACAGAAAAGTTCTTCATTAGTTCCCATAAAGAAGGACTAGAGGACACTAAAGGAAAGGAATGGGTAGCAGGCTTCAAACTAGTAACAGAAAGTTGTTCTTCACAAAGCAAAGAGTCAACCTGTGGAACTCCTTGCTGCAGGAGGCTGTAACGGCTAGAACTAGAACAGAGTTTAAAGGGAAGTGAGATCAAGTCATGGAGGTTGGGTCCATGGAGTGGTATTAGCCAGGGGGTAGGAGTGGTGTCCCTGCCCAAGGTTTGTGGAAGGCTGGAGAGGGATGGCACGAGACAAATGGCTTGGTCACTGTCTTCGGTCCATCCCCTCCAGGGTCCCTAGGGTTGGCCGCTGTCGGCAGACAGGCTACTGGGCTAGATGGACCTTTGGTCTGACCCACGACGGCCATTGTAAGCTCAGGGCTCAGGGTCGGGGGTCTCAGTGGACCCCCTTGATTTTCATGCACACCTGCTCCTGGGTGGCCAAGCTGGCAGCTCTCCTGCCCAAGCCGGCCACTTTCCTGTGCCTACTGCGGAGATCGTGGACAAGGTCCACGATGTCTGCACTAGCCCAGGCAGGTGCCCGCCTCTTCCGGTCCCGGGCAAGCTCCCGGGAGCCGCCAGCCTGGTCCCGGGAAGAGGGGGAGGGCTGGGGGGCATCGGGTGGCTGGCTCGATCCGTGCCAGGTGCAGGGTCTGCTGGCTGGGTGCTGGCAGGCTTGCACCTGGCACGGGCACCGTAGCCAGCCCGTGCCCCTTTAAGGGGTCCGGGGCCGGGAGGGGGGCATAGAGTTTCCCTGGTGTTGGCCAGCGTGGCCACCAGGGAAACCTGGGGAGGGCTAGCCTCCACTAGTTCGAATTAAGGGTCTACACAGCCCTTAATTCGAACTAGCTAGTTCGAACTAGGCTTAATCCTCGTAAAATGAGGTTTACCTAGTTCGAACTAAGCGCTCCGCTAGTTCGAATTAAGTTTGAACTAGCGGAGCGCTAGTGTAGCGCCTATCAAAGTTAGTTCGAACTAACCTCTGTTAGTTCGAACTAACTCTGTAGTGTAGACATACCCTCCGTGAGGTCACTGTGCAGGGAGATTTCAGCAAATCCAGTAATGCGCCTGAACCACTATTGCTTACTGCTTAAATTCTAGCAACCAACCTAACAGGCCCAAATTAGACCTAGACTGCAGCTTCCGCATGTCCACAGTCAGGGAGGGGGAAAAAAGAGGGTTTGAGTGCCACAGAGAGGGCAATTTGATCCCACCTCCTTCCTGAGGCCCAACTCTCTAGTGAAATCGCTGAGCTAGACATTTAGGAAAACAGGAAGTTTGTCTAAATGCCCTAAGACATATATCTATCAGGGCCCCTAGGCATGGAGACTGAAAAAGAAAAAAACGCATCTGGTTAAAGTGATGATCAGAAGAAAAGCTCTTGCCTAACCTTTAAAAAGTGCTTGCCTGACAAGTTTTTGAGTGACATGTTATTGTAATACTAATGGATAAATAGGGAAGGAAAGATTGAATTAGGGGGACAATCTTGGGGACCACATGGAGGGACGCCTCGAGGACTCCTTGGCTATGTCTACACTGGCAGGTTCTTGCGCAACCCTAATCCCAGGAAGCTGGACCCAAAACTGCATTTTCCTTGGACCTGAAGGCTACGTCTAGACTGGCATGATTTTCCACAAATGCTTTTAACGGAAAAGTTTTTCCGTTAAAAGCATTTGCAGAAAAGAGCGTCTAGATTGGCACTTTTTGTGGAAGAGTGTCCGTGTCAATCTAGACGTGCTTTTGCACAAGAAAGCCCCGATCGCCATTTTCACCATCGGGGCTTTTTTGCGCAAAACAATACCGTGTTGTCTAGTGTGGAGGCAGGAAAAGGGAATAAGGCAATTTCTTCCACACTACACTGGCCCTCTTGCGCAAAAGCATTTGCGCAAGAGGGCTTTTGCCCGAATGGGAGCAGCATAGTATTTCCTCAAGAACACTGACAATCTTACATGAGATCGTCAGTGTTCTGGCGGAAATTCAAGTGGCCAGTGTAGACAGCTGGCAAGTGTAGATAGTGTAGACAGCTGGCAAGTTTTTCCGCAAAAGCAGCTGCTTTTGCAGAAAAACTTGCCAGTCTAGACGCAGCCGAAGTATTTCATTAGCTGCATTGCTACTCGGAGGAAGGAGGGGCAGTGATCTCAACTCTATGTCTTGGATGGGGGAGACCAGGAAGCTGACCCAGCAGAATAGGGTGGTGAGGAGCCCCAGAGAGCAAGAAGGTGACTGGCAGTGGCCTTGTCAGCAACCTGGGAAGCATCCCCAAAAGGGTCTGTGCCAGCACCCTGTCACAGTGGAGCAGCAAGCAGAGTAAATGTACACAGCGGGTTGCTCTGGATGCTAGTAGTGATTTTAGGTGTGTTTTTTAAAGCAGTGTTTCTCAACCTTGTTTTATAAAGTACTCCTTTGTTTTAAAAAAAAAAATTATAAGCACCCCCAGAGCCACCTGCGGGAAGGAGCGCAGCAGTTGGGCACATAGAGGAGCTCAGCAGACTGGCGGGGGCTCCGGGTCCTGGAGAAACTAGTCTCAGGGGGCGGGCAGTGCTTTGTGGGCTGTTCCTCCCATGCCGGCCAGAGCTGGGGTCCCTGGCCCGGGCCTGCGCCTGCTGTTCCACGGAGCCGCTCAGCCCCGCTCCAAGAGCAACAAGGGCAGCATCTGGGTGTAGTGGGCTGGGGCTGGCAGCTGGGGCCTGTCCCAAAGCACACGGGTGACAGAGGAGCATGGGGAGCCCGCTGGGGGTGCCATTGGCACCTCGTGGGGCAGCAGCCAGCCAGCCTCCTCTCTGCCCTCCACCCATTGGGACCAAGGTGGAGAGCATGTTCCGGTATCTGCTCCACCGGCTTTCAGTCCCGGTCCTGTCCAGTCCGGGCACCGAACTGCGCAATAGGGGCAGCAGCAGCTTCCAAGCCAGGGGCACTAGGCTTCCGGCAGGCCTTTGAAGTGCCCACTCCTACTGCCCGGCCTGAAGGAGCAAGTGGCCCGCTAATGCTGAGCTCGCCATGTGGGGCTGTACACTCCCACCCCAGCCTGGCACCCCCCTAGCGTGGCGCCCGAGGGCAACTGCCCCCCCGACCGCCCTTGCTACGCCACTGCTGCAGAGTCAGGCACCCCCAGCATCCCCCCAACACAATGCCTGGGTCTCACCAGAGCTGCCGCTTCTGCAGCCATGCACTTCTCCCTCCAGGTGCTGCGCAGAGCAGCCGTTAATGTTCGGGCTTGAACATTCAATTTTACAGGCACTTGTGTTGAAGTACCGCCCCCCCTCCAGACTTCTGTCACATACCCCTATGCTACGTCTACACTGGTATGATTTTCTGGAAATGCTTTTAACGGAAAAGTTTTTCCGTTAAAAGTATTTCCGGAAAAGCGTGTCTAGATTGGCAGGATGCTTTTCCGGAAAAGCACTTTTTGCAGAAAAGCATCCGTGCCAATCTAGACGCGCTTTTCCGCAAAAAAGCCCTGATCGTAATTTTCACGATCAGGGCTTTTTTGCGGAAAAGAAATCTCTGCTGTCTGCACTGGCCCTTTTCTGGAACAGTTTTCCGGAAAAAGACTTTTGCCCGAATGGGAGCAGCATAGTTTTCCCAGAAAAGCACTGATGATTTTACATTAGCTCATCAGTGCTTTTCCAGAAATTCAAGCGGCCAGTGTAGACAGCTGGCAAGTTATTCCAGAAAAGCGGCTGATTTTCCGGAATAACTGGCCAGTCTAGATACAGCCCTTAGGTACAGGTTGAGAAACACTGTTTTACAGGAAACATTTAAAAAACAACAAATAGTCTGGTTACTAGTTTGTTATTTTCTGTTTGCTGATTTCGGGTCAGGGAAACAGAGGCAGGAAAATGAGTGAGAGTGAGGTTCAGAAGGAAATGGAGCTGTACAGAATCCAAGCAGCAAACAGTGAGGCAGAACATAAGAGCCAAATGGAGCTAAAGAGGCTTGAGATAGCTGCCCATGAGAAAACCCTAAAACTAATACGACTTGAAATACACAGAGAAGAGCTTGAAAAGTCGCTCATGAGAGAGCTTTGGAAGTGAGACGGCTAGAACTAGAAGCCCTAAGAACTGCTCGAGAGAAGAGGGAAAAGAGAGGCTGCCGGGACTGCTTGTACTTGACTTTGAGAGTAAACACCCCGATGCTACAGGACCCTACTCTCCAAACATCCAGGAGTGGCATTGACTGTGTCCCGCTTATACATCCGCAATTCTCACCAAGGCTGTGTCTACACTGGCCACTTATTCCGGAAAAGAAACCGCTTTTCCGGAATAACTTGCCAGCTGTCTACACTGGCCCCTTGAATTTCCGGAAAAGCACTGACAATCTACTGTAAGAAATCAGCTGCTTTTCCAGAAATACTATGCTGCTCCTGCTCAGGCAAAAGTCCTTTTTCCGGAAAACTGGTCTGGAAAAGGGCCAGTGTAGACAGCACAGTAGTCTTTTCCGGAAAAAAGCCCCAATCGCGAAAATGATGATCGGGGCTTTTTTCTGGAAAAGCGCGTCTACATTGGCCACGGACGCTTTTCCAGAAAAAGGGCTTTTCCTTCCAATGTAGATGCTCTTTTTCCGGAAATACTTATCACGGAAAACTGTTCCATTTTAAGCATTTCCGGAAAAGGGTGCCAGTGTAGGCGTAGCCCATATTTATTTTTGTATTACATTATTTTTAAATAATCTCATTGTTATATAGCACTTAATCTAATGTTATAAAATACTCTATACGATCATGCAACTTCTCTTCCCCACCAAAATGATTATTTAATTAAAAAAAAAACCTTTAGGAGGACTGTAGCTATTCTTGTCATACCACTTACCAAATGTGGATTGCTTTGTTCTCCTGGGTTATATGAATTTATACAAAGGACCTTCCTCTCTAAAAGCATTTTAATTTTTGTGACAAAATGAACACTTTTTTTTCTTGGATGTCAGGTTTTATAATTGAGTAGAACATGTGGTTTGCAGTTACGCAATCTGCATATTTTAATTTGCATATTTCAATTTAAAGCAGTTCTCTTGAGGATTGTGCAAAAAAGTTAGAATTGGATTTGCCAAGCATTTCACAGCTGCTAACAAGCTATTGCTATGCTATGAAGAAGGTATGAATACCACTACTTCCTCTAAACAACATGTACACGTTTCTTACATGCACAAGCACTACTTTAACAGGTCCCCCATGCTTCCATCCACAGAAGCCAAGAAGGTAGTAAAATAATACACAGTTGGGCACTCACTGGGCCAAATTCCATGTTGAGGTCTATTCAATACAGTCTGTCTTTACAGGGCAAAACTGAAATCTAGGCACCATGCTTGACTGTATCAGAAGAATTATTAATAAGGTAAATAATAGACTTAATTGTAAATCATTTTCACTCCCAAACTATATACTAACCCTAATTGTAGCCAGGTAAACTTTATTTTCATTTTTTAAAAATTAGGTTTAAGTTTTTATTTCAATGAAAATTCCAGCACAACCTTAACTGAGGAGCTGATAATAGGGTGTGCTCACTACCCTCCCCCATCTCCCCGTGGTTCTGAAGTTTAAATGTATCGGGAGTTGGGCACTGCAGCTTGGCTCCTGCTACATTTAAACTATAGAGTCACAGCAGGGTTAACTTCCCTGGGCCAATGTGAGCCAGGACTAAGCAGTCTGGGCTCACACTGGCCCCAGGAGCTAACCCTGTTGCAGCTCTGCATTTTAAATTTAATAAGCTCACTACCCCTGCTGTAGCTCTTCATTTTAAATATAGTTGACACAGAGGCAGCAAGGGGGGGGGGAGTAAGTAGTCGACTTGACTACCCAATAAGCATATGGCATTGTGGTACAGGTGCTGTATATAAATGCATCTTAGAGGTGCAGATTGGCAGTCAAATGGCTCTGGAGGGAACTCCAGCTATTTATATCATTGTACATATCTCCACATACAACTCCTTTCCCTACCCTCCCAAAACGCCCCACATTCTCCCTGCAGACTCCCTATACATTCCCCATTGAGATCGTCTATCCTATAATCGCTACACTCCCACTAAAGGCCCTATGCACAATCTCTGCTCCCAGGCACCCACCTTTTTACATGCCCCCAAACTCTGTATCCTTAAATACACCCGCTGTATCCCACAGAATCCCTATAACCCCTACAAACCCGCTCGAGTCACCATAAGCATACTCCCACACACCCCACAACCATTACATACCCCACAGACACTATACTCCTACTCCCTGAGATCCTATAGCTTACATATATCCCCAATGTTTCTTAGACACCCTACAGAACCCCTTCTCACAGAGGCTACGTCTACACTGGCATGATTTTCCGGAAATGCTTATAACGGATAAGTTTTCCGTTAAAAGTATTTTCGGAAAAAGTGCGTCTAGATTGGCAGGATGCTTTTCCGGAAAAGCACTTTTTGCAGAAAAACATCTGTGCCAATCTAGATGCACTTTTCCACAAAAAAAACCCAATCGTCATTTTCACAATTGGGGCTTTTTTGCGGAAAAGAAATCTCTGCTGTCTACACTGGCCCTTTTCCGGAACAGTTTTCCGGAAAAGGACTTTTGCCCGAACGGGAGCAGCATAGTTTTTCCGGAAAAGCACTGATGATTTTACATTAGATCGTCAGTGCTTTTCCGGAAATTCAAGGGGCCAGTGCAGACAGCTGGCAAGTTATTGCAGAAAAGCGGCTGATTTTCCAGAATAAGTGGCCAGTGTAGACACAGGCAGACCGTATATCCCCTATAGACACCCACTGTAGTCCCCATGCCCCCTACAGATGTCCCTTGTACTCTGCAGAGTCCCCATGTCCCCTGCTATAGACACCCACTATGCAACCAGCCCTGCCCTGCGCTGCGGTTCGCAGGGTTTGCCAACCTGTCGCGCCCCCCCCCTCCCCTGGTCACATGACCTGCTACCCAACTCCGCGTGGCTCCCTGGGCGAAGGAAAACAAAGGAGCTCTCTTCCCATTGGGCCCTGCCCCGAGCGCCCCGCCTTCCTGCCTGACGTCACGTCGGCGCCTCCGCGCGCTTGGCGGTGGGCGTGGCCAAAGCCGCCGGCCTCAGGCACTCCGCTCCCGACGTCACGCGCCGCGCCCCGGGGGGAGGGGGGCGGAGCCGGCGAAGAGGACGCTCGCCCAATCAGCGGGCTCCTTAGCGCGCGGCGCGGCCGGTTTGAATCTGACCGGGGGGTGGCCGTTAGAAGTTCGTTAGCCGCCCGCTCAACCGCCACTCAGCATGCCGCGCCACAGGTGAGGGCGGGGCCCGGCGTCTTCCGCCGGCCCGGCTGCCGCGGCCATGAATGGCGACCGGTCCGTCCGGTCGGGAAAGTGGGGAGGGTCTGGGCAGGGGAGGGGGTGCGTGTGGGGCTGGGGGGGGCGCCTGGGAGGCGCAGAAGGGGGGGCAGAAGGGCGGCGTGTGCGGGGCCGGAGGTGGCCTGGGGGGGGGGGGGGCGCTGCTGTGGGGGCGCTGGCCCGCCTGGCCCTGACCGGGTGTTTCCCCTCAGCGAGGCCCTGGCCGCCTCCCTGGTGAGCAGCGTGAACCACGCGCTGGGGGAGCTGCTGGACATCTGGCAGCAGATCGGCATCAAGGAGGAGATGCAGCTGGAGCGCATGCAGGCCGTCAAGCAGCACATCGAGGTGAGGGGGGATGACAGGGCTTCGGGCAGGGCCTGGGGTAACAAAACACAGGACTATGCAGCACTTTAAAGACCAACAAGATGGTTTATTGGGGGATGAGCTTTCGTGGGCCAGACCCACTTCCTCAGATCAAATAGTGGAAGAAAATGTCACAACCATATATACCAAAGAGATTAACCCCCCCCCCCAAAGTGAACACCTATAAAAAGGGATGTGGGGGGGGGGGGGATATGCTGCTCAGCCTCCACCTCTGTGCCCCTCTCCTACAGCTCTTCAGGGCTGGAGAGGGCTGCCGTGGGGTGCCTTCCAGTGCTCCCTGTAAGCCAGGGGTCTCCAGACTTTTTAAGCGTGTGATCACTTATTTAAGTGCAATCCTGGATCTACCGCACACTCAAATGCCCTTGCCCCGCTCCTGTTCACACCGTCCTCCCACTTCACTTTTATCAGGCTGGGTGCAGGGGGACTTGGGGTTGGAGTGTAGGAGGGGGTTCAGGACTGGGATTGGGGTTTGGAATGCTGGCTCCAGCTGGGCACCGCTTACCACAGGTGGTTTCTGGGTGGTGGTGCAGTGGGGCTGAGGCAGGCTCACCCTGACCCTACATCACTCCCAAAAGCAGCCAGCAAACTCCCTCCATCCCTGCCCCCCTCTACTCTGTGGAGATGAGGTACAGGGTAGAGGGAGGGAGCATCCTGACAAAATCATCACTCCCTTCCTCTTCTTCCCGTGCCCTGCACAGCAAGCAGGAGGCTCCCAGGGATGAGGGGAACCTCCAAGGTGGAGGGCAGGGGCAGCGTGGCAGTGCAGAGAGGGGTGGATGAAGTGCCGGCACTTGACAGCCTCCCGGCCAAACCTGTCGGCCAAACCTGTCAGGATCACCTGTCAAAGGTTCCAAGATCTACTAGTAGATCAGGATCTACTGGTTGGTGACCACTGGTGTAAGCTGTGCGCTTATGCTGCCGCTGGAGTCAAATGCTGCCCAACTGATTAACAGAGCACCTACACTTAGGTTTTTTGTTTCTCCTGATGGCACACTTTGCACTAGGGATATTAACTAGTGTGTATTTGTGTAAACATGTAACCACTGGATTTTTTATTTTAGTAGTTGCAGATTTACGCTTGGTGGTGGTGGGTGGGCAGGCGGGAGCCAATGATCAGCTGCTGCCTACCTGCCTTCTCCCACTGCCTCTGATAGAGGTAGCAGTGTGGGGGACGGGTGGCTCTGTGGGAACAGATATGTGCAGGGAGCTGGCTTGAAAGCTGCTTCCCGAATGTACCCGCTCCTGCCTGCCTGCCCCCTCACCCCCTGTGCTGCTGCTTCTCTTACAGACTGCAGCGTGGGAGTGGAGCAAGCCATTGGCTCAGTGAGAGCCGTCTATTGGTAATCAGCCTGGACAGTTGTATCTCACTTAAACTGTGCTTCTAACTCGGCCTGAAGTTAGTTTTTGGGCCAGGCTAAAGTAAATAGCCCTTGCAACTCTCCAAGCCATAGGCACTTACTTTTCCTCATTGAGCAAGGCCCCTGATAGTCTGCCCTGGCTGTGCCTCCACTTCACCCCTTGCCATGCCAATCTAATCCCTGGTCTAGACATGGCTCTGTTGATAGGCAAATGTTTCAGTCGGCCTAACTACCACCACCACCTCGGCAGGTGAATTACCTATAGCAACAGAAAAAAAAAACCTTACAGATTTTGTCTATGCTACAGGATTAGCATGCTGAAGCAATGCTCTAGGTTAGGGGTGGCCAACCTGTGGCTCCAGAGCCACCTGTGGCTCTTCAAAAGTTAATATGTGGCTCCTTGCATAGGTACGAAATCCAGGGCTGGAGTTACAGGTGCCAGCTCCTCACTGTTCAACCCCTAGCTCTGCCCTAGGCACTGTCCCCCTCCACCTTTTCCCCCTTGGATCCTGCCACTTCCCACCCTCTCCACTGAGCCTGTCACACCCATGCTTTCCCTCTTCAGTGTCTCCCACTGAGAGAGAGCTGATCACAGTGGGCAGAAGAAGGAGGTGCTGACCAGTGGGGCTGCCAGTTGATGGGGATGTGCTGAGAGTGTTGGTGGGGAGATGATCAGGGCCGGAGACATAGAACTGTTGCTCTTTGGCAACATGCATTGGTAAATTCTGTCTCCTTCTCAGCTTTAGGTTGGCCACCCCTGCTGTAGGCCATGTAATGCAGACTAGCCCTTCGTGTGGAGTATTCCTGATACAGCAGTTTTCATAGTGGCAACCTCCAAACGTCAACCAGCAGTTACATAGACTGCCCAAATGACCACAGCAATTTACAAAATTATATTGATAGTTTAGTTGAATTTTGTTACTTTTATGTATGTTATATCCAACTTAATGATAATTTTGTATCCTTTCTTGGTTAGGATTTGTTGAATGAAATGATTATGGAAGAATGTCAGTTAAAGGAAAGAATCAAACACAACATTGAACGTCGGCAGAAGGAACTAAAGATACTAAGAAATGAACTTTCATTAGACCCCTACCTGGTAAGATGGTTCTGTCAAGCATAAGAAAACCCAGTCTACCAGTTGACTTAAAGTTTACATTTGCTGCTTAAAATTGTTCATATATGGATTAAATATTACCATATAGGCGGTCTTTTGCTGTAGGCTTTCAGTGTTGCTATTTATGCACTTTGAATTTTCTATATGTAAGTTTTGATGTTTGTTTCCTTCCACTCCCCCATACAGTTTTCATAGGAAGTCTAAAGTTGGTCTCAAGTAGGGATGTCGGATATCGTGTATTTTAGTAATCCTGTAGCCACAACAGTTTTTAGCAGTTACACAATTGCTAAAATACTCCATGGGGGTGGAGCTGGCAGCCAGCGTGCTCCCCGCTCTCAGACCCACTCCCAGGAAATTCCCTACCACCATGCACTGCGGCCTCTGTATCGGGGAGGTGGAGCCTGTCCCTGAGGAGAATCTGTGCTCTGTGCAGATGGGCACCTGCATGTTGCCTCTTGTGAAGACTAGGTTGCAGCAGCCCATGTCCATTGGGAAAACAAGCTCCCCTTGGACAGAGGCTGCTCTGGCATCACATGGAGCAGCCTCCCTCCACAGCAAGCCCAGAGGAGTCAAACCTAAAAATAAGAGATTAAAGCATACTAGTCATCAGACTTTTTGGAAAAAAAACCCAGAAATTCTGGACATAGCACCACTGCTTCCCTTTCTTCCTTGTTTGATCTTGATCCTCCTGTAAAACCTGGGTTGGGGCTAGGTATCACTGTCTGTCTGCAATAACCTGGTGGTCTTGTATGTGCAGTCTGGCTGCTTTCTTTTAAAAGTGGAGTGCTTCCCTAATAGTCTTTGTCCCCCTTTTGCCCATACACATTGTCATGGGAGTTCCAAGTCTCAGCCTGTTGCCCACACTCCATTGTCTTCTGTGCAAAATGAAAGTCAATGGCCCCTTCCATTGTTCTAGTTGGAGAGAGTCTTTAAATTATTTAAAGCTGTATCATGGTGTTTCTTTTCTAGATGTCAGACCCTGCTACAAAATGCTGTAATCCATAAAGGAGGTTGCAGCATAAAATATAACTCTCTGAAACAAAACCAGGTTCATGGTTTGATAGACATAAATCTCAACTTGTCACAATGTGCTGTTAGGATTTTGTTAACACTTTTCAAGATGCTTCCTTGTCCAGTCTTCTGTAACACATGATTCTATTTAACTGGCTCGTCCTTGAAGGTTTGTCTCCTGCTCACTTGAAGGAATTGATTGAAATTTTGGAAGGTGTGGGAATGGGCCTGTCTATGTGATGGCTTGCAAGTAGGGGAGGCAATGGTCTAAGGAAACTTTGTCAGTCTTTAGGACAGGCAACTAAGACCTGAGAAGACAAGAAACTTCTGTTTGCTGAAGTTACTCTTATCCCTGAAGTTCATGTATACCATGTACTGCTTTGCATAAGGCTACTTTTTTTAGATGATGCCACAACTAAATATGACAAGGCATTATGTATCCTTATGATTACAAAAATGCTTCAAAAACATTACAGGCTGAAGAGGGTTTGTCCATCCTTCAGATGGAGAAAGAGCTTCGATTGGCAATAGAAGCTGCAGTCAAAGAAAAAAATGAGAGGCTGGAAGAATTGAAGGAGCTTCAGCAAGAAGATGAAAAGCTCTGTACAGAGCTTTTTGCCACTCCTTATTATATACCCTCTGGCAGTATTCCGAGTCGTTCACAACTGGAAGAGTTAAAAGAACATGTTAGGACACATTCAGAGGAAAAGGTATGTAGTGTCTTCTACAAAAAAATCCAATAAATAGAATGTGATTTGGGGCTGCAGAGTTTTCCACCTCTGCATTTTAACTGGAAAAGAATGCTCATTGCAGTGTCCTCTGACCACCCAGTGTACTTTAATCCTGATATCTCTCTTTCTTTAAAGGCATTGTACAAGGAAATGTCACTTTCTTAGTTCTTTCAAAGTTGTTATGAAAATAATAGTGATTGATATTTTAAAATGTGTATATGAACTACATCTTCACACCAAGACTAAAATTTTAAATGTTGTTCCAGTGAAGTGTTACCTTTTCATCTGTTGTAATTTGCAGATATGACTTGGATAATGGCATACTCTAGAGCAGGGGTGGGGAACATTTTTAGGATTTGGGGCTGCATGCTAGTTAGAAGCAAAAAAAAAACCCTCACCACTCATTGATATGGCCCTTAAGAAGAAGAGACTCTTCCCCACATTTCTCTTGCACACCAGAGCTTAGGGGGGTCCAAGCTAGTAGATTTTGTGTGCTCCAGTTCTATGGAATGGCGAGGGGAAGGCTGGTGCACCAGCATAGCCTCCCAATGCTAGCAAGGAGCTCCAAGTCTTGGGGGCCTTAGGTTCCCCACCTCTGCCCTACAGCTTCTGTGTAATGCTTTAAATTGTAAATAGTGTTGGAACCATATTGACTATCAATCCATACTCAGAGTGGCATTACCTAAACTGTCAAAATTCTGTTGCCTTGACATGGACTCTGTCTAAAGATCTTCAGTATTAGACAATATGCTAACCAATTATCTATAAAATGCTTGCTTTCTAATTTTCCAATAGAAACAACGTCTGGAAGTTTTTCTCAAACTGCAAAACGAAATCAGGCAATATAATGAAGAGATCGGACATGCACCTGATTCTACTCTTGAAAAAGAGGTGCTCTCTGATGACGAGGAATCCTTTTGTCTTACTAATAGGAACATTGAAGCTCTTAAAATACTTGTTGATCAGGTTAGATTTTTTTTGAGAGACTGTAAGAGGAAATATAGTTATCCCGGGCAACGAGGATGTACTCTGTCTTCTACAGCCATCTAGTGGCAACATGCAAAATAGTATTTGTTAAATAAGAGTCTCAGAGTGCAACTAAATAAAATTGACCTAACTTTGTAGTTTAGACATACCATTAAGAACATAGGAATTCTTCTGCAAAACTGTTATAATTAAGGATGTGAAATGTTTATCCATTATGGCTAATGGGTGATGCTTACTGGTTCTGGTTTACCAGTGTGTGTTGGAGCAGTTCCCCTGTCTGCCGGGGCAAGGGGTTGATCTGGGTGGCTGAGGCAGTGGTACAGGCGGTGGCTGCTTGAGCTGGCTGGGGGAGCTGATGGAGTGGTGAGATCCCACTTAGTTAACCTAACATTTAACTGATTAACCAGGATTTTATATCCCTAGTAATAATCTACTATTAAGTATTCTGTCTGGCAGTGACCAGACCTAGATGCTTCAACAGAAAATGAAAAAACACTTGAGCCTCACTTGCAACACTCACCTGCTTTGTTACGTTATATCTCCTTTGGTCCTCTTCTGCTTCCTGTTCCCTGATTTACTCTCCTCTCCACTCTGTGATCCGTCTTCCTGATCATAACCTCTCTTTTGTCCAAAAGACTGTCAGATCTTGTTCTCTCTTGTCTACAGTCTCCTCCTTCACTCTGTAGTCCTGGCTTTCCAATCAACTTTCTGCATGTCCAAGACCCACTACGTGCTGCGCTTGTCTCAACCTTAGACAAAATGCATAATCTGTCTGCCCACCAGTTCACTCTGTGTCTATTCATCAATCCCTATCCTCCCCTGAATTCAAACCCAATGTAACCTCAGTAAATTAAACTTTTGAGCCCTATGTGGAAACATATTTCTACCCGTGGGAAGAATCCCATGAATCAGCAGATATGGATCTCTAATCCAGGAGATGTAGCCAAAGGAGAGGAACATGGTGCCACCACTCCCAGTAGCCAGTGTCCTCAGCTGGCAGCTCCTCCTGGTCATACGGCTGTACCACCCCTAGCCTTGCTGGCAGCAGGGTTGTAGGAGCCCAGACAGAAGACATGGCTGGAATAAACTAGACCAAAGGCGGGGAACCTTTTTTGGGTCCGGGGCCACACACAAGTGACAAGCCAAATAACTCCTCACAGATGTGGCTCCCAGTTCAGAAACAGGAAAAAGACACTCCCTCAACTCCAGCACCAGAGGGGTGCGAGAAGGCACCAACCTTTAGGGCTTATCCCAGGTCTGGATGAACTCTTGTGGGCCCAAGGCTGGTAGATTTTGGGGGGAGGGACAGGGACTGTAGGGCTTGGGAGTAGGGCAGACAATGGGTTCAGCAAATGGGAGGGGGCAGGCTGGGGATGAGGGGGCAGGAGTGGCCTAGGAGATCCTGGTCAGGAAAGGAGAGCGGGTGGTGGCCAATGGGAGTGACGGGTGGTGGTGCCTGCAAAGAGCACTTCCCTGCAGTATGCTGAACCCATGGGCCTAATCTGGCCTGTGGCTTGTGTTGATCAGACCCTCAAGACTCCAGGGAGGAAACCTTGCAGGCCAGATCCAGCCTGTGAGCTGTAGGTTCCCCACCCCTGAATTAGACCATTGGATAATAAAAATATTGTAAAGTGTATAGTTTGCATCAAAATAGTAACCACTACTTAACTGTACAAATCCTGCATGCTCATTTTTCTCGCTGCAATGCTCTAAGAACAATCTGTCTTCCTTTTTTCACTAGTCTGTGCATTATTTCTCTTCTTACCCAGTAATTGTGGGTTAGTTTAGCCTGCTATTCTATTGTTAGAAGAACACTGAGTAATTACAACATTAAGTTGAATATCCTCTCTGAACTACATTTACTTTATACTATCATATTATGTGCCCTGTAGTTGCAGTTGAAAAAAGAATCTCTAATTTCAACACGGGAGGCTCTCAAGGAGAAGGTACAACTTCTATGGAATAGATTGTGCTGGCCAGTAGAGAAGCAGGAACAATGTAAAATGAATATTGAAGGTTCCATTACTCAAGAAGTTACCATGGTAAGATTTCACAGCCTGTTTTTCATCACGCTACTTTCCCTGCTGTAGTTCTAGGTTTGTCACAGAATTCAACTATATAAGAAAAGCAATGTTAACACCGAGAACTCACTTTGAAGACAAACCTTTTATAGAATCAGACCTTATGGTCACGGTTCTCCTTAAAGTAGTATTTTGTCCTGAGAGTAGAACTTGTACTACTGTTGCTTTCAAATTGTGGTTGAAACTCTGGCTTCTGAAGTCCAGAAGCACTTGAACATGACTTTGCCTTTTGTTTTCAGAGTTCCTTATAGGTATTGGTTAAAATTCCAGATAAAAATCATTATTTAAAACAAGGTTTTCTTAATTAGGTTTACTTATCTGTTAGTAGTCCTTTACTGTTTTAAACTTTCTCTACTAGTGGGAAGAAGAGCTGCTACGTCTAGAAGAGCTGAAGAAAGAGAATTTGAAGGGAATGATTGCAGAAATAAGACAGGAGCTTAACACTTACTGGGAGAAATGTTTCTATAGCACAGAACAAAGATCAGCCTTTCTCCCATATTATGATGGTAAATCTTGACTGCACCTGTCACTCTTACATTTCATGCATAACAATTTATGGGTATAGACTTGGAGGCAAGAATGGACAATTACAATCATCTAGTCTGACCTCTTCCATATTGCAGTAGTAATCCCATAACTTCTGGCTGAGTTACTGAAACCCTCAAGTAACAGAGAATCCACCGCAAGTGACCCATGCTGGAGAAGAAAGCAAAAAGTTCCAATGATTTCTGCCAGTCTGACTTTAGGAGAAATTTCTTCCCAACCTAAATGCAGAAATTAGTTAGATCCTGAGAATGAGACCCACAAGTTATACCTAGAAAAGAATTCTCTATAGTAACAGACCTTCCCACTAGTGTCCTCTCTCTTCCCAGTAGAGATTTGCCAATAACAGTCACAAATGGGCCAAATGTCATTGTAGGCAACCTCTTCCATACCATTGTCTACACAAGCTTGATACTTTCCGTCTTGAAATAAGTTGGGTTTTTTTGCCCCACTTTTCCCTGGAAAATCTGTGCCAGAACTTTCCTCCTTTGATGGTTAGGCCCTTTTTATCTAATTTCAAGCCTAAACTTGTTGATGGCCAGTTTATATCCATTTGTTCTCGTACCAAATTGGCCCTTAACTTGAATAATTCCTCTTCCTTCCTGGTGTTTGCTCTCTAAGGGTATGTCTACACTACCCTCCTAATTCGAAATAGGAGGGTAATGTAGTCATACCGCAATTGCAAATGAAGCCCGGGATTTGAATTTCCCGGGCTTCATTTGCATAAAGCCGGCTGGCGCCATTTTTAAATGCCGGCAGTTCGAACCCCGTGCCGCGCGGCTACACGCGGCACGGAGTACTCCTCATTCCACGAGGAGTACAGCTAGTTCGGATTAGGAAGCCTAATCCGAACTAGCTACTCCGTGCCGCGTGTAGCCGCGCGGCACGGGGTTCGAACTGCCGGCATTTAAAAATGGCGCCGGCTGGCTTTATGCAAATGAAGCCCGGGAAATTCAAATCCCGGGCTTCATTTGCAATTGCGGTATGACTACATTACCCTCCTATTTCGAATTAGGAGGGTAGTGTAGACATATCCTATATGTAGAAAAAGACATATTTACAAGGCAAGTTCCTTAATTTTCTACTTGTAAGGTAGGTACTCTGTTCCTTGGATCATTCCAGTAACCCTTCTCTGTACCTGTTTCAGTTTGAATTAATCTTTCTTAACCATGACCAGAATTGCACATGGTATTCCAGATGAGATCTCACCTGTGCTTTGTTTAATGGCAATACAGTCCCTTATCTCTACTGGAAATACCTTGAATGATTCATCTTGTGATGGCATTAGCCTTTTTTTATGGCCATGTCACATGGGGGACTTGAAGTCCTCTTGTGATAAACTGAAAGGAGTGCTGGAAAAATATAGTGGGAGTGTTGAGAGTCCTTGAAACAAATTGTAAACTATCGATGTTAATGGAAAGCAGTTCAAGCCAGGGTTGCAGCAGCACTCAGTTCTAGCACCTTTGGCCAAACCAATACATCCAAGTCTTTGCCTTCTCTGTCATTTCCAATTGATATCTGCAGCTTATAGCAAAAATTCTTGTTAGTCCTCATATGTATGACCTTGCAATAGCAAACTTCATTTACTCCAGAATTGCCTACAATAGTGGCCTTGTACCATTAGTAACCTCAAGAGCTGATTTCCCTATTTGTTTTCTTTTTCTATACACAAAATAAATGTTCAGTGATGACTTTTGATTAAATAGTTGGTTTCCCCAAACTGATCAGCTTAAGTGTCATACTGTAGCTTTATAAGCCTTATTACTCCAGAGTTCATTATAACAATCCAATATCCTTATTGGCCAGTTGGAAAACAGCACACACACCCAAAAAAACCCAACCCCTAAGCAGGATAGGCCTGAAACAGTGGACTTTTGGAATGAAAACATCCTATTTATTGGGGGAAGAGGCACTATTTGAAACTGTGCCCAGAGTCAGACCTTGGCAGGGTTTCAAATTAGCAACAAAACCAGGGAAGCTATGTTAGGTACATCCTTCAAGGGTTCGCTTGCATGCATTATTACTAAATTACTTGCGTTATTTAAATTACTAGAGTTTTGCCCAATATGCAACTAGTATTTAAAAAGCTCATGCCATATCTGTATTTGAATAACTTTTCAGAAATATAACACCATAAATAATAAACAAACTTTTCAATTCCAGATGACTTTACAGAAGATCTGTTGAAGCAACATGATGAGGAAGTTATAAAAATGAAACTCCTTTATGAGAAAAATAAGCCTTTATTTGAAGGTGTTGTTAAGTGGGAAACAACCTGGAAACAGTTCATAGAGCTGGAGGTACCAATTACAGGAAATTAGTTTACACGATTTCTAAAGAGGAATAGGCTGATAAACATGATCAGCAGAGAAAGGCAGTTGGATTGTGGGAAAGGCAGTTGGGGAAACTGGGTCAGATACATTTACAATCACTTTCAGGGAGCATCTTATTCCCATTAAAGATGGGCAATCTTAGGGTAGCATTCTACTGGAAGATCTAGCATTTGGCTTCATGATATCAATATAACCCCAGTGGTATGTCAGTCGTATTTATCCCGTTCTAACCTGAAGGGAAGCTGAATGACGTGTCAGTGTTTGAGACATGGCAACATTTGTTCCAGTGCAAGTTGGCATCCAAAGCATTTTGGGTTGTTGGTTTTGCAATACCTGCTCAGGGATGTCAATGTTCCCTCTGATTTTTTTCCCACCCCTGAACAAAATGAATGTTATGTGCGCCAATATTGAGATGATGAACAATACATCACCTTCATATTGGTACTCAACACCATTCACGGGGCGGAGGTGGAGCCAAAAGACCCTGTGTGGGAAGAGGCTTAAGCAGAGGGTGGGGGGGGTGCCAGTTTGGGGGATTTAGGGGTTCAGTGTACAGATTGCCTCAGCCCAAGAGGACTATCCCCAGTCCTCTCTCACTGCTGAAGCTTGGGACCAGGTGAGAGGTGCTTCTCCCTGTCCACCACAGCTCCAGTGGATGCAGTAAGGAACATTTTTCCCTGAGCTTGGGGCATGTCCAGATTAGGTTGGATGAGTGCCACAGAAGAGGAACCTTATCCCAGGGCAGCTCTGCATTAGGTGTGATGGCCAGGGGAGAGGCACCGTCTTCCTTGGCCACATCATGGAGCAGCTGCGGTGCAGGAGGGTGGGGGGAAATAGGTGAGCTCTATTCTGGGCCTGCCAGGCAGAGGCATACTATGTGCCTAGCCTGAGCCCCTTTGTGGGGCTTGTTAGGCAGGGAACTTAGGTGTCAGTACACGTTTTGGCAAACAACTGAGGTGAGATCTTAATCGTTTCATAGTGCAGTTAAGAATCCTTTATTAAACTGAACATATAGAAAATACTATTTTCTCTCTTTCTTGGGGAAAAGTGTTGTCAATTAATATTGTTGTTAAAAGACCTTTTCTCCTTTAAATTTTCTTGTATGATTCAGTGAGGCAACCTGTAGCCACTCCCCATCATCTGGCCTCGAACAATTTCCAGCCATTTTAGTTTCATATTGATATAAATATTATGTGTTAGTGATGAGGAAATGTCTCTAATTCTTTTGTAGCCAAGTAAATAACTCCCAAATCATCATTGATGGTCTCTTCAGAGAAAGGTGTAATTATGCTGATCATTCCTGAAATAGTGGATTCAATAAGTGAAGTTTCTCTGGCATGAAGTACAGAATATCATATTATGTGGGAAAGTGTAATTAATTGTATTACTATGTGGTGTTGCTCTTGAATGCTCTTTGCCATTCTAGAAGGCAAAAAAAAAAATCTTGATTGTATGTGTTGATATTTCAATAAATGTATTTTGTTCAGAAAAAATCCACAAATCCAAACCGACTGGTTAACAGAGGTGGTACTTTACTGAAGGAAGAGAGAGAGCGGTCAAAGATCCACAGGCTCTTAACAAAGGTAAGGTCTACCACCAATAACATGTATGCACCCTCGAAATTGAGTAAAAATTCTGTCGTTCCAATATCTTATGGGTAATCTTGTCTGAGTTGATGGACTACAATTTGCTGTAATAGATCTCTCTAAGTAGGCTGGATGCTGAGTTAGTTCATTTGCCATGTGATGGATATGATTTCCGTAAGACTCTTGAAATTCTTAGGCTTAAAGGATACAAACTAAACTAAATGCAATTTCTTCTAATGATAGGCACCCTGAAACATACTTGACTGTGCACAAACTTCAATTAGTTCATGTTTAATGTTTATGAACCTCTTTTAAACATTTAAAAATCAGCAGCCTACAAGTGTCATCCTTCAACCCGTTAAACTGCCTGTCTGCAATACTAGTCACTTGTTCCAGGAGTCAAGATGAAAGTTAATTAAATGTCACTTCGTTGGGTAACACTTTGTAAAATATCTGTCTTGCACTCCTTAAACTTCTGATGCTTGCCCTTAATCCGTGTTACCTCGAATGGCTCAGTGTCTTTTTCTATCTCAGACTTCTTGGCATCTTTAAAAAAAGCTGGCACAACATAAGACAAAGAAACAGGCCTGGAACTGTGCTTTTAGACCCCTAGTGAGGCAAGACTTGTTGCATACACGTACACAGTGCTTTTTTTTTTGTTTGTTTGTTTAAAAAAAAGGGGGGGGTGCTGGTACGTGTGGCGGGAGTGCTCCCGGGCCGGCAGGAGGCTGTGCCAGGGGAAAGCAGCACGGCGCAAATGCTCCCAAAAAGGTGCCAGTACGCTGTACTGGTGCATACCAGCACAAAAAAGCACTGTACATACATATATATTTACGTGAAACTGCCACATAGCCGGTGGAAAGAGAAAAAGTTCTAAAATAGTCAAGTGTAACACTACTAGTTAACAGGTTTTTAAGCAAGTGCAGTACCTGAAGGAACTGGTTTTTACCTTTCTGAAATAAGCCAGGCACCAACCTGACTGTCCTAAGTTGGTCAAATGTATAACAGAATACACAGAATTTTTATTTATATCATTTTTTTTTCATTTGCAAACTTAGTTGGGAGAAGACCTGAAAAGAAGCATTGAAATCTGGGAAAGAGAACAAAGCTGTAACTTCTCAATCAAGGGTCTGAGATTCCTGGATTACATGGCAAATCAGTGGGAACAGCATGCACTTAAAAAAGAACGGGAGAGGGTGAGATTTTTTTCTTAACGCTAAAACGGGTTGGTGTTATACTACAGTAGAATTTCAGTGTTATGAACACCAGAGTTATGAACTGACCAGTCAATCATACACCTTGGGAACTAGAAAAGGCAGCCTCAGAGACACAACACAAATACAGTACAGTACTGTGAATAAAATAAACTACTAAAAAATATAGGGCTTTTTTTTAAAAGATTTGACTAAGTAAGGAAACTGTTCCTGTGCTTGTTTCATTATAATGGGGTTAAAAACAGCATTTTTCTCCTGCACGGTAAAACTTCAAAGCTGGGTTGAGTCCATATTCAGTTGTAAACTTCTGAAAGAGACACCATAATGTCTTGCTCAGAGTTACATTATCCATTTCTGAGGTGTTCATAACTGGAGTTCTGTTGTACTTAGCCAGAATGAAGAATTGTTAGAATTAATTCCATCTCCAGAGGCCTTCACAAATAAGTGATGGAAGAGCTTTGATGGGATAACATTTACCCAAATACAGAGTGATAGGCAAACATCTGTGTGAATAGCATGTTGGTGCTCTTTTTTTTTAAGAATATAAATTATGCCTGTGCTTACATCCTTGAATGTTATCTTAGTTTTCAATGTTTTTTGGATGGTGTGTCTGCTTCCTGACAGGAGTGAAAGCTCAAGCAGGAAAAATTCTTCAGGTAGTGCCTTTTTATGTTGCTGGCTCCAGTTGCTGAGTGTGTTAGTGGGCTGCAACAACTTCTTGTAGTGCCTTAGGGGACGGAAAGTCAAGATTTTCCATAGAGAACCAAGAGCTAGAGCACCTACAACTGGGGAAGGTGCTAAGAATCCTGAGTTAAGCTGGCTTGATTTGAGTCTGTATAGTGTATTGTGGGTAAATGAACAGTAAACCAAGGCTGTGAGTAATCAGTGTAGGTGTGTCTAGAGTATACAGGGTTTTGTCGACAAAAGTGGACTTTTGTCAACAAAATTATAACTGCGTCTACACTGCTGCTGAGTTCTGTCGACATAATGTCAACAGAACTTGGCAGTTTTGTTGATGGCTGTAAACCTCATTCTACGAGGAACAACACCTTTTATCAACAGAGTTCTGTTGACAGAAGGCATTATTGCATCTACGCTGCCCTTTGTGTCTACACTGTCATGTCGACAAAGTGGCTTGCTTTGACAGAACTGGATGTAGTCTAGACGCTCTTTGTTGACAGTATGGGTATGTCTAAACTACATGGCTCCGTCAATGGAGCCATGTTCATTTGTTGTTTTGGCAAAGTCAAATGAAGCCACGATTTAAATGATCGCGGCTTCATTTAAATTTACATGGCTGCCGTGCTGAGCCGACAAACAGCTGATCAGCTGTTTGTCCGCTCAGCGCGCTAGTCTGGATGCTCCCCTGCCGACATCAAAGCCCTTTGTCGGCAGCCCTGGTAAACCTCATCCCACGAGGAATAATGGGGCTGCCGACAAAGGGCTTTGATGTCGGCAGGGGAGCGTCCAGACTAGCGCGCTGAGTGGACAAACAGCTGATCAGCTGTTTGTCAGCTCAGCGCGGCAGCCATGTAAATTTAAATGAAGCCGCGATCATTTAAATCGCGGCTTCATTTGATTTTGCCTATGTGTCTAATCTACATGCCTCTGACGACAGAGGCATGTAGTCTAGACACAGCCTATTAGTTGACAAAACTTCTGTTGACAAAAGCCTGTAGTCTAGATGTACTCTGTGGGTGCTGCACCTCAGGCTTATAACTATCAAGCGTATGAGCTCAAGTCCCACAGATTTGCACTGTCATTGCTCTGTACTTATCATAGTCAAGTCATAATTGGAAAACTGTAATGAGTTAGTACACTCCTTCAGTATGCCTAGTAGTGAAATATAACTCATCTCTTTTGTGTTGCAGTTAACGAAGAAACCCATAAAAAGGCATACTGGCTCAAATACTCCAACTCCCTTTAAGACAAGGAAGGCAAGTGTATGGTCTTTTGAAACACACAGTAGAAGCTCAGAGTTGCAAACACCAGAGTTAGAAACTTGCCAGTCAACCACACACCTTCTTTGGAACCCGAAGTGCTCATTCAGGAAGCAGCAGTGACTCCTCTCCCTTCCGCCTACCCCCCTCCCTCCACACACACACTCCTCCCAAAAAAGCAATATTGTTACACATTAATTCCTTTTTTTTTTTAAATGGGAAAGTTTTTAAAAACAAGACAAGGTAAGGAATTTTTCTGTGCTTTCATTTAGATTAAGATGGCTAAAAGCAACACTTCTTTCTGCATTGTAATTTTTCAAAAGTGTGTTAAGTTGATATTCAATTTTAAACTTTTAAAAGAAGAAACATAATGTTTTCTTCAGGGTTACAAACAACCGCTGTTCTTGAGGTGTTCATAACTCTGAGACGAGCACATCTTAGGGAAAAGGATCTTGTGGAATTCCCTTTTCCTTGCTTCTGCATTAATTTTATGCAAGTAACTTGCAGGTGCATTCTAAGTCAAATTGCCTTACTTCAGTTGATGCTTTCCCAGCTAACTTTGTTACTTGTCTCTCTTTTTTCCTTCATCTTCCAGAATAAGGCAAAGGCCACTGTGTCAAACTTTTTTTCTAGTTGCTGTTACAATTGGTATATTCTGTTTTAATTTATAGATACTTTTATAATCTTTAAATTTAAAAAGCTGCAAAAGTATTTAAAAATCAGAGTAGCACTGCATCATTTATGGAGGGAAATCATAAAACTTCATTTCCCCCTTCATTAGGGTAATGAGTTTGAAAGTCTCTAAAACTAGGTCCCCATATTTAGGGGAGAACTAGAGTTCATTCTTAGCAACTCTCAGCCAGCAGGTATTACTGTTCTGATAGCAGTGCAAAGTGAGGTTCATTGATTTTTGTTGAAGATGAGTGAGCTAGAAAAGGGACAGACTTACTGGAGACATTCAAGTTGTATGGAAGGACTGGTGGCTTAAAGAAGCAACACAAACTTAATATAGTGTAGATTTGAAGTGGTAGGAAGCCAGTAGTGGATGGGGCATCGGGCATAATGTATCTGGAGAAAAGTTGTATAGCGGTTCTTGTAGCTAAACAAAACTTGGCACACCTTCTAGAAACTACTCTGAAATGTTGTCATCTCTATAGATCTTGCTGGAATTAAAGGTCAGCATGCCTTTTACCATCCTAATTTTTGTGCATTTAATGTGAGAAATCTGAAGCTTTTCATTTTTTAATCTTTTAGTTGAATACAGTCACAAATGTAACTGTGCTGCGGGCAGCCAGCTGCACCAACCTTACCAACACAGGCACATGTGCTGCAACTGTTTCCAAAACGCCCATTCCAGTTTGTAAGGTGAGTAAAGCCTGGAGGTTTATTCTGCTGTTCTGGGCTCACAAGAAGGACTTTTATTATTGAGGAAAAAGTGATACTATCCCAGTTATGTAGGGCTCTTGCTCTGGAAATTTGTATATACATGAAACTTGAATATGAGCTACAAAAGTGTGAACTTATTTTTCTACTTTTAACAGCCAGGTAACTTTTTTGGCAAAAGTGTTCAGTGCTTACAAAGCTATACTAGAAACCAGCTGTTGTTCAGTTAAACATCAACTTTAACTCTTTCAAAGAGAAGGCTACAAATAGTTAACCACTGGTTATGAAAACTTCAAGTTCATCTTTAAGTTGATCTCTCTTGAAGTTCCAGTGTTACCTTTCTTTCCTTGTAATATTCCTGGAGATATTTAAGAGCAAGTTAGATAGACACCTGTCAGGTATGGTCTAGACTAGCACTTACTGGCCATGGCAGTATAAATGGGAGCAGCATGGTTAAAACACCTTAATTAGGTAAGAATTGCTAGAAGTCAAATATTTAATGCAGTATAAGGGAATTTAACACCAAAGATCTGATCACCCAGGCCATTTTGTTGATGCCTTTTTTATGGGGCTCATTATAAAAAGAATGGAAATAAGGCCTTAGAGTTAAAACACTAAAATGTCTCAACCTGGGTTCAATTCCTAAATTTGTTTGCAGCTATATTCTATGACCTTGGGCAAGTTATTAAATAACTTTGCCTCCATTGTCATCTGTAAAATGTGGGGCTGTTTTCTAAAATAAGGATATTAATGATATAAAGGCCAAGTCACAAAAGTTTAAACTATCATTAAACACACATTAACAATTAGAAGAAAAATACTAAAGTAACTGAGTTGGTTTTCCACTTGATGATTCTACATCCTCTCTGGCTACATCTACACTGAAGGCTTTTTGTGTAAGAACAGGTGTTCTTGCACAAAAACTTAGTGTCTAGACTGCACGCGTGTTCTTGCACAAGTAAACTTACAGTCAGGCATCAGAACAGAGGGCTTCTTGTGCAAGTTATTCCTCTCCCCACGAGGAATAAGCCCTCTTGTGCAAGAAGGCAGTATGGACAGGCAACAGAGGTTTCTTGTGAAAGAAACTCCTATGGCTAAAATGGCAATCGGAGCTTTCTTGCATAAGAGAGTGTCCACACTGCCATGGATGCTCTTGGGCAAAACCATATAGCAGTGTGGACATATTCTTGCACAAACATTTTTGCACAGAAACTCTTGCACAAAAAGCCTGCAGTGTAGACTTAGCCTTAGAGATTTGGGCCTTTTTAATCAAGATTGTACCTAATCTGTGGTATAAAAGCTCACTAGATATAATGCTTTACATTTTGCAGATGCTATCTAAATGCACACCACCATCTCCCCCACAGCGCATGCCATTACAAGAGAACAAGCAAGCCAGCAAATCGGACAATCAGATCAGCTATTTAAACTTCACAGTATGTCTGTCTTTTGTCTGAGTTCAAAATAGTCTAATTTTAGAGCGGGGAATAGAAAACTAACTAGATTTGGATGAAATTAGGTGGTGGGCATATAACTGCACTCTTGGCTATTTTTCAGTTTACCCAAGGGATGGGAAACTAGATCCTTAAGTTGTATATTTCTGTTAGTAATGTAATAAATTCTATGTTAATTATTGTTTGGAGAACTCTCAAAGCAGTTTGGGGTTATTCAATCCATATTGAAAGTAAGACTCAAGGTTCCACACCTAACCAAGGGCTAATAAGGAGTAACAGGATGCTAGGAAGAAAAGGTAGCTGTAGATGGGAATTTTGACTGCATGAAACTTCTAGAGCAGATTTACAGACTGGCTAGTTCAGTTGGCAGTGCATGAGACTCTCTTAATCACAAGGTCAGTGCCCTTCTGTTTACATTCTCATCCTGCCAGGATCTTAGGCAGGAAAAGTCTCTTGATGTTGAGAAAACTAGGACTTGATAGAGTTAAAAACAAACTAGATAGTATTGATGGACCTAACCTCCATTAATTTTATTATCCAGGATGAATAGTAATGGTGTCCCTGAGCCTCCGTCTATCAGGGGCTGGAAATGGGTTACAGGAGAGCGATCACATGATGATTACCTGCTCTGTTCACTCCCACTGGGGCATCTGACCCAATCTGGCTGTTTTATTATCTGTCTTGATATCTCAAACAGTTTAAAGATATCTTTCTGGTGAAAACTACTTCAGTCTGGCTATTTAGGGGATAATGAACTTCAGTTCAAAAGAACTGAAACTGAATCCTGGGAGCAAGGCAGCAGGCACTGAGCTCACTACTTGGGAAAAGGGTTGGTGCAAGGATGTTACGGTCAGCTCTAGTGGACAGACTGGGCTGTGTTAGCAGTGGGATGAAAAGGAAGCAGAATTGCTGTTGGGCCAGGCTGGAATATATGGTATTGGTCGCCATGTTACTGCATCCTCAGCTGCAGAGTTGGCTGATGTCTAGGTGGTGGGGGTGCGGAACATAAGGAAAAGCTTAAAATTCTGTAGCTGATGATTTTAACAGCTGTATTAAAATATGAGGATCAACTGTAAGTTCTTAAAGAAGGACAAAAATCAAGGGAAAGTGGGGGGGGGGGAGTAAAATCTGGCATTTAAACAGCAAAAATACATTCAATAAAATATTAGGGAAGGGAAGTAAGGCAGAGTAAACTTGAAAGAAGCCGAGACTTGTTTTTACTAAGACAACTGAGGTATGGTAAGGCAGGAAGATGGGGTATGTTGTCCTACCATGCTGTGGTGATGTCTTGTTAAAATCTTCATAACTCTTTAAATATTTTCAGAAGGAACTTTTGAAGCAAACAAGGAATACCGATGACGTATTCAATTCTACAGTAAATGAAAACACATAATAAGGATTCTGCCGCTTTATGCTCTGAAAAGCCCAGCACTAATCCCTTTGTGGAACTTGCAAGACTTGGGAGAGAAGACTTGCACTATATTTATAATGCCTCTGCTATGACTAACTCTTGCTAGGAAAACATTATTTTCATCTGTCATTGCACTTAGAAGTAATATATGTTGAATTAGTGAAGTCCACTCCAAGCAAACTTCTGTAAGTCTTAGTGTACAGATCAGTATTTATATTTTCTGTCTTTATTGGTGTGCCTGCATGTGTGAACTGGTTCATTTACTGATGCGCAATTGTTTTTTCTAGAGCATTAATGTAAAGCTTTTTTAAAACAATGTTAATATTAAAGCTTTTGAACGGTCTTACTCTTATGATGGTCAAGAGACTTGAATGTTTCATGCATTTGATTTATTCTGTTGTCCAGCATTAAGCAATTAGTCTCAAACCGTGATGCTTTTTAAGCAAACCTATGTAGAGAATTATGAAGCTAGAATTTTTTAAAATAGTTGATTAGTGATTGTAGCCATGTCACTTCTGAACTGTTCATTGCAGTTGTTTAATTTCTTTGACTTTATAGTTTTAATAGCCGCCTTTAACTGAAAATGTCCCTTCACAGTAACGAAGGAACTGTCTAACCTGCCCTGAAGAGATCTGAATAATGTTGTGATTAGAATAAAAACAATGTTTTTATAAGTGTTTTTAAATATTTCTTGAGGTGTATATAGTGTGATTCTGAAAAATATTTGTGTTGTGCTAAAAGTTAAAATTCTTAAATAATAAACTGTACTAATTAAGATGTCTGTTTCAATGGGATACCACTTCCTTGTTTTGGAGATGTCATGTGTTCTACAGTGTTTACAAACCACATTTTGTTGGTTTGGAGGCTGTTTTGGAACTAAGAGAACAGTAGACATTCATAAATTTAAAACTAATTTCTGTCTGAGGAGGAGACATTTTGTTGTGCATTAGTAAACTTTAAAAACAGATTTGGAAATTGATATTTAATTGCAATGTTGTGAAATTTGCTTTTCTTGAGGTAGAATACTTGATTAATTTATCACGAAGAGACATGAAACAGTTCATAGTATTGATAGAGCAATAGCTTGTGGGCTCCTACTGTTGTGTACTTTTCAATAGTGGTAGAATTCTTCTACTTGTCTGTCTGCAGGCAATGCAATTATATCTGTTAGAGGAAGCGACTTCTTTACTACAACATAAGTAAACATTAATCAAGCTCCGTAATTGTTTGAAATAGTACATGCTTTTTACAAAACAATGCAATCTCTGCAAAGACTTCCAGTCACTAAGCCCTAGTGCTTGGGAATATGTTTCAGTGTTTACCATTAAGAACTTTGTGTTTTGATTTTTGTTAACTTCTACTTCCAGCCCCTGGATTTTGTTGTTCAGTCTGTTTTATCAGAGCTCTCCTTGGGTAGGTACTCAAACCAGGATAAAGTTGTCCCTTAAGGAGCTTTGTGTAATGTGTTTTGGTGGTAAAGTATGTTTTTTCAGACCACAAATCTGTTGAGGTTTTCTTGGAACTCTTGCTAGTCTTTTTGCATCCTTTTTAAAACATGTACAACAAGAATGCTACTTAGGAGACCAGACCTGTACTATTACGTCCTGTCTCCTAATCCCAACATCTGGGTAGTTGGTAAAAATAGTTTTGTAAAAAGCATAAATGTAGGGTTGCAAACAGGGATGTAAAAGAATAATCAACTAGCCCATAAGCATAAGCTGGGCTATAGACCTCTGGCTGCTGGGCCGCCATGGTTCTGGGGGCCAGAGCTGGGGTACACAGCTCCTGCTGAGGCCAGGGGCGGGCTCTCCTGCCCACGATGGAAGAGTGCTTCCCTGTGCAGCAGGAGGACTGCACAGAGCTGCTCCTTGTGGCCCTCCCACTGCACAGGATAGCGCTCTTCCAGGGCAGGGGATGCTGCAGCCCACGTACCTGTGCATATTTTCGTATGGGCACCAAGCTATGATGTTGGAGCCCACCAGATCCTGACTGGCACATAAGAGCTGCAAGGTGTAGCTCTGAGGGATGGGTCCCCAGAGCAGGGCCGAGGTTCCTGCGCAGGTGCAGGCCATGGTGTGTGGGGTGCTCCCTGACAGCTGCTGGGGAGTGGAGGGGGAAAATGGGGAGCATGTGTAGAATGCCCTTTGGATACCAGGGAGGGGCCTTGTGAATGCGTACAGATCATCTTGAAGGTAGAACTGGAAGTTGAGAGGCTTCTTATGCATGTGGCTGAGCTGGCCCTGAAGGGGGGCGGGGCTGCTCCTGTATACAGGGACCTGGATGAGCTGTGTACAGGCACCAGCCCAGCACTGAAGGACCAAACCTGCCCCAGGGAGCTCACAACCTGTCACGCCAGCTCTTGTCTCCCACTCTCAGCATGCCCAAGCTCTGCTTAGTGATAGGCCCTCGCTTAGGACATAGTCTACCCAACTCTCCAAAGCAGGAAGGAAAAATCTCCTGCTGGCCGTCTGTCTGGTTGGCACCGTGCTTGAGTACAGGGGAGAGGTTTTATTGCCATCCCCAAGCAATAGCTTACCAAAGAGCAACACCTGCCCAAGCTCCATCAGAACTGCACTTGGCTGCAAACCCTTAATAGTGACCTCACATGCTCTACTGTCAACACACCAGCCAATCCAACGCTCACGGTTCTAGGCATTTGCCAAGTTATCCTGCCTTAACACTGCTGAGGTTGCCACTAAAGTTTGGTATTACAGTGCAAACCCAGTGAATATGGGATAATACTATTTGGTATCTGGAGTACCAGTGTCTGCCCAGGTGAAATCTAGCTTCAGATTGGTATTGTGTGACAAACATGAAATGTTTCTATTTTGGTGCTTCCCATGATAGTGCACAGATTATAGTGATTTGACAGGACTCTCCCATGCAGCTGGTGGGAGAGTCTGGAGATGCTGGGGGGTGTACCCCAGAGCCGCTGTGAGGTGGGCAGCAGGGCTAGGTGAGGGGGACAGGGCTAGTGCTGGGGGGCTCTGGAGGCTGAATTGCACAAATTATGAATGTGCAAATAAAATTATACCAGTCTACCAAAACTTTGTGAATGGGTTTTCTGGTCCCTGGTATCAGAAAGATTGGGAACTACTGTGATAGGCTACTCCAGTGTTTCTCAAAGTGTGGGTCGTGGCCAACTTACAGGGGGGTCGCAGCTGCTGGCTTCCCTGGGGTCCTTTGCACCCTTCCCTGGGGATTCCAGAAGTGCGCACTGGGCACGCTCTGGGAGGGGGTTTCAGCCCCAGAGCGTGGCGCTGGCGGCTTCCCTGCAATACAGTGCAGGAGGGATTGAGTCAAGTGCAAGTGGGGCTTTTTTTTTTTTCCCCCTAAACTTTTGGGCAGGGGCGTATCTCTCAAACTCAATGAGCATTTTAGGGGGTCATGGTATCAAAGTTTGAGAACCCCTGGACTACTCAACTAGGCACTTCCCCCTTTTGCCCCTCCCCACTTGCTGCCTCTATCTGATGGGCAGCAAGCGTGAGGGGAGCAGGTGCCAGTGCAGGGGGGAGTTGGATTAAAAGCCGGTTCCTCCCTGGCACTATTGCTGCAGGGGCCCAGGCATGAGCTGGGAATCAGCTGATTCCTGGCTCATGCCTGATTTTTTTCCCCCCTTCCCCCTGCTGAGCTTCAGCCTTTTAAATGTCTGAAGAGCTACTAAGCTCTTCAGACATTTAAAAGGCAGAGCCTCAGCAGGATTAGATCCTAGAGCCAGGAACTAGACCCTCTGCAGTTCTCTTCCCCCCTGCCCGTCCCCTATCAATTAATTGACTAGTCAATAGTTAAGCACCATTTACCATCCTAGTTACAGAGGGACATGCAGCCCTGATGTTTTTAGGCTAGTAATATTTGATTATTGCTGCTACTCAATCAGCTGAAATCAGACCCAGAACAGAGTTAAGTACAAAACACCATGAAAACATTTTTCCAGAGACTGGATTTTCTGGAACATGACCTCAACTGACCTGACTCAACCCTGCATCTTTGTCATGAATAGGAGGTGCAAGGGAGAGTTTGATGTAACCCTTTCCTTGCTCTTGAGATAAGCTAATCTTGAGTCTCTGTACCTGAGGGAGGGGGCTTTGGGCCTTCAGCCAATGAAAATGCAGATAAGGAATTTCAAAGGAGAGTTTCTTCCCTGCCCCCCTTTGGTTAGAGTCAAGCAGCAGTGTAAGCTGATTGGCTTGAGTTCTGGATTGATCCCTGACCTGTGCTCAGGCCTATAAATCAATGTCCAATGGATCCCTTCCAACCCTGGGTTCTGAGTACAGAGCAGTCCAGGCAAATATACAAATAGAAGTTCCTCTGTTTGTAAGGCACAGGCCCTGGTTCAGGGTGGGGCAGCAAAACAAATGTAGTCCCACAGTCAGTAAGGCCTGGGCCCTGGTTCAGGGTGGGGTAGCAACACACACACACACACACAGTTCAACAGACAAGAGAGAGGAGGGGAGACTACCACCCGATATGGGGGATGGCGGGGGGGACATGGGCCCTTCTCCATCTCCTGGCTCAGGGCCCTAGTAGTAGCATCCCTGGCTGCCACTGGGGTCAGCGGGGTTCCAGCCTGCAACACACTGACACTCTAAGGCCGTGGTCACCAATCCGTCAATCGTGATTGACTGGTCAATTGGGAGGGCTCAACCAGTAGATCATGAGGCGGTTTGGGGGCCCCCCAATTGCCCCCACCCCCAAGAAGCCCCACTACCTACCTCCGAAAATGGTGGTAGTGTTGGCTTCCCGCGGGGTGGAGGGAAGTCTAGCAGCTGCGTGCCACTTTCAGGGTTTCCGGAAGTGCGCTGCCTGCTCCCCTCCTTCAGGTCTGTGGCGGGCCAGGAGGTAGGAGTCCTGGAGGAAGGCATGTGCTGGGGTTTGGGGAGAGGGGGAGGAGTCCCAAAGGGAAGCGCATGCTGGGGCTCCCCTCTTCTGCGGGGGAGGAGGTAGGAGTCCCGGGGGGAAGCATGTGCCGGGGAGGGGGAAGGAGTCCCAGAGGGCAACGTGTGCTGGGGCTTTCCTCCTTGAGGAGGGGGGGAAGGAAGGGCGCGTGCTGAGGATTCCCTGCCCCCTGCTCCCACCAGCACCCTGTCCCTTGCCTCCACTGACACCCTGTCCTCTGCCCCAGACCCTTGCCCCAGAACCCACTGGCCCCCTTGTTCCTTGCCCCAGCACCCATTGGCACCCTGCCCTAGCACCCAGTCTCCTGCCCCAGCACCTACAAGCACCCTGTCCTCTGCCCCAGCACCCTATCCCGGTACCCCCTGGCACCCTTCCCCAATACCATGTCTCCTGCTCCCACCAGCACAGTTGGGGCCACATTAGTGAGGCTTGTGGGGAGTTTGGGGGAGTTTTTATTTTGTATCTCACTTGTATGGTCCCAGCTGACTTTTCTGTGGGTCAGTGACCCCCTGACTCAAAACAAGTTCCCTGCACTTCTCATAAATAGACAACGCAGAAACTTTTTGTGTTTGACATATTTTATTTAAAAATGAAGCCTGGCCAACAAACCCCAAATTGGGGGCCAAGCCCCCATCTGCCCACAGCATCATAACACTCCTGCACTCCCCCTTCCCCCAGACCCTAGATCTGAACCTATCATACACTGGAACCCCCTGTCCTGAGCCCCTCACATACCCTACCCACAATTTCTGCACCCTCATATCCACAAGCCTGTGGCTTGCTTAGTACCCTAACCCTACATCTGACCCCAACACTGCCCGGCCTGAAGCCCCCTCCCCAACCCAGCGTCCCCTTTTCCACCTCCTCCTGCATCCAGATTTCCTCCCAGAGCTTGCATCTCTCATCCCTTCCCATACCCAAATCCCTCATTTCCACCCCAGAGCCTACACATCCTGCCTCAACCCAGCGAGGATAAGGCTAGACTGCAGGGCTGCGTCTAGACTGGCACGATTTTGTGGAAATACGTTTAATGAAAAAGTTTTTCGGTTAAAAGTATTTCCGCAAAAGCGCGTCTTGATTGGCACAGATGCTTTTGCACAAAAGCATCCGTGGCCAGTCTAGACGCGATTTTGCGCAAGAAAGCCCCAATCGCTATTTTAACCATAGGGGCTTTTTTGCGCAAAACAGTTCTTTCCTGTCTACACTGGCCCTCTTGCGCAAGTATTCTTGCGCAAGAGGGCTTTTTCCCGAGTGGGAGCGTGAAAGTATTTGCGCAAGAAGCACTGATTTTGTACATTACAAAGTCAGTGCTCTTGCACAAATTCAAGTGGCCAATGTAAACAGCTGGCAAGTTTTTGCACAAAAGTGGCTGCTTTTGCGCAAAATCTTGCCAGTCTAGACGCACCCCAGGGCTACGTCTAGAGTGCATCCCTTTTTCATAAAAGGGATGCAAATTAGACGTATCGCAATTGCTAATGAAGCGGGGATTTAAATCTCCCTCGCTTCATTAGCATAAAAATGGCTGCCGCTTTTTTCGGCACGGAGCTTTGCTGGAAAAAAGCGCCAGTCTAGACACGGATCTTTCGGAAAATAAAGCCTTTTCCGAAAGATCCCTTATCCCTCTTAAAATAAGGGATAAGGAATCTTTCGGAAAGGGCTTTATTTTCCGAAAGATCCACGTCTAGACTGGCGCTTTTTTCCGGCAAAGCTTCGTGTCAAAAAAAAGCGGCAGCCATTTTTATGCTAATTAAGCAGGGGAGATTTAAATCCCCGCTTCATTAGCAATTGCGATACGTCTAATTTGCATCCCTTTTCCAAAAAAGGGATGCAATCTAGACGTAGCCCAGGAGTTTTTCAGGATTCCAGAGATATCCCAGAAAAACTCTTCTGCATTCAGGGATGCGTTTGTTCTTCCGCTTTTTTTAGTAGAAGAGCAAATGTGCTCTTTCAGTAACCCCTATATTCCTCTTTCCCTTGAAAAGAAGGGTTTTCTTCTGACATTTGGTCCAGTCTAGACAGGCCAAATGTTGGAAAAAACCTCTTCCTACAGAAGAATTGGGAAAAAAGCAGCAGTATAAGGGTTGGTGATAGCAAGTGATGGAGAGGAGAATAGAGAGGAAGAGGCGGGGTAGTAGATCTCGGCTTGTTCTGTCATTTAAAAATGATCTTGGGTGTAAAAAGGTTGGAGACCACTGCTCTAAGGTGTTATAAGATCAGCCTGACAGTCGTCAGCTTCCCCTGGGCCACTTCCTAACACACCCTTGGCATCTACCTGGCTCCACACTGCCTGCTGGTTCTCGCAGTACTCCAAGTCTGAACCCTCGGGCCAGTCCTCAGGCTCTGCAAGATCCTCAGGGTGGGCCTCTCCTGCCTGGGCCCCTACTGAGTTCCCGGGCTGTGCTTTTTTAAACACTCGTCCTGCCTCTTGGCTTCCAGGGAGTTAAAGGGGCAGGACTGGCCTTGGCCCACCCAGGCTTAGAGAGGGGTTCTTCTCTCTCAGGATCAGTAAGCAGCCATCCCTGCTCACTAAGGCTATGTCTACACTGGCATGATCTTGCGCAAAAACTCTTCCAGAAGAGAGTGTCTACACTGGCATTTGCTTTTCCGCAAGAGATGTGCTTTTGCGCAAGAGCATCCATGCCAGTGTAGATGCTCTCTTGCACAAGAAAGCTCTGATGGCCATTTTAACCATAGGGCTTTCTTGCACAAGAAATTCATGTTGCCTGTCTACACTGGCCTCTTGCACAAGAACAGTTGCGCAAAAGGGCTTATTCCTGAGCGGGAGCGTCAGAGTTCTGGTGCAAGAAGCCCTGATTTCACACACAAGAACGTCAGTTTACTTGCGCAAGAACACGCGGCCAGTGTAGACAGGCAGCAAGTTTTTGCGCAACAGAGGCTGCTTGTGCACAAGATCGCGCCAGTGTAGAGACAGCCTAGACGTTTTCTCAGCAGGAGTTGAGGAAAAAATGCACTGGGGGCCAGAAAAACAAAAAACCCCATGCATCCCGAGCAGGCTTCCGTCAGGAGCTGAGCCACCCCAGCAAAACAGGTGCCAGTACATGCGAGGGAAATCCCATTCCTTTTCTGTGGGCTGGGAAAATAGGTGACAGTACACAGTTCCAGGCAGTACTGTCATAAAAAAAACACTGGATAAAACATCCTAGTGTGCTAGCCGTTTGCCCTGCTTGGCTGGGAAGTGACCCTGGGAAGTGCTGTGGCCTCTGCTGTATTCTAGAAGTTGGAGTCAGAAGAAACACACAAAAGTTTTAGTAAATTTATTTCAATGCAATATAACAAAGAACCTGCTGTAACAACTGAACAAATATGTATTCACATGCCTTCACAGTTACAATCCAGCTGTGTCTAGGCTGGCAAGTATTTCTGCAAAAAGAGCTGCTTTTGCGGAAACACTTGCCAGCTGTCTACACTGGTTGCTTGAATTGCCAAAGAACACTGACTTCCTACTGTCTGAAATCAGTGCTTCTTGTGGAAATACTATGCTGCTCCCGTTCAGGCAAAAGTCTTTTTGCGCAAAGCTTTTGCACAAAAGGGCCAGTGTAGACAGCTCAGATCTGTTTTGTGCAAAAAAAAACCCAATCGCGAAAATGGCGGTCAGGGCTTTTTTGCGGAAAAGCGCGTCTAGATTGGCACAGACGCTTTTCTGCAAAAAGTGCTTTTGCAGAAAAGTGTCTGTGCCAATCTAGACGCTCTTTTCCGCAAATGCTTTTAACGGAAAACTTTTCCATTAAAAGCATCCGCGGAAAATCATGCCAGTCTAGACTTAGCCTCCATGTTTTAACTTCTCATATCGTCCTAATGCACTTATTTAAAGTCTTAAACCCTTCAAACTCTGAATCAGTCTCCAATTCACCAAACAGTTCATTAAACTCAGTTTCAGTCATAGTTGCTCCTGCATTGTCATCGTAGATGTCAGCAATGTCATCCTCAGACTCAGATCCCTTATCGCCACCCTCCATTGTGTCATCATCAGATATGGCATCATCTTCCGGTCCATCAAGCACATTGCTGATACAGCATTTCCTAAATGATTTTTGTACCACCTCCATGGGAATGGACTCCCACGCATTCTTGACCCACTGGGCAACCAAACTGATTTCAGGTTTCATAAGAATCCCACCTTTTGTCAACTTTGCCATGCCTGAGCACATCCAGTCAGACCACATTTTGCATAGCCTGTTCTTAAACGGTTTGTTCAGGCAGACATCAAGCGGTTGTAGAACAGAAGTCAAGCCTCCAGGTATTACAGCCAAAGTAGTTTTCATTTTTTTGGCCACATTTTTCACCTCATCTGTCCTGTGTGCCCTAAACATGTCCCAAACAAGCAAAGAAGGTTTCTTGAGATGTGCTCCTGGTCTCTTATTCCACACATTTTCTAGCCATTCAATAGTCCCACTCTCATCTATCCATCCCTTTTCATGTGAACGCACGATGACACCCCCAGGAAACTTCATGGTTTTAGGCAAGGTTTTTCTTTTGAAGACAATAACAGGGTGGAGCTTTGATCCATTGGCCAAACATGATAAAACCACTGTAAAACGGATTTTTTCATGGCCAGTAGTTTTAATTAAAACTGTTTTCTCATCAACACCAGTTACTGGTCTGTTGCTCAGAAGATCAAATGTCATCGGTGTTTCATCCATATTACCTATTTGTGACAGTTCAAGTGCAAATTCTTTTTGATGTTTTATAATAAACCTTTGGAAAGATTCAATTTTTTCTTCAAGGTCTCTCGGCAGCTTTTGCACTATCTTTGTTCGCTGCCGAAGACACAGACCATGACGGTTCATGAAGCGTGTACACCAACCTGCTGATGCAACAAACACCGATGGCTTTTCTGACTTGTATTTCTCATCTTTTGACATTTGCAAAGCACGCAAACGAATTCCAGTTCTAGTGACAAGGGACCCATTTTGTCGACATTCAACAACCCAATCATTGAGATCTTTCTCCAATCCAGGAAATGAAGCGCACCTTGTCGGACATTTTTTCTTTCCTCTTGGCATGTCTTTTAATGTTGTTTTATTTTTTCGCCATTCTCTTACTTGCTTCTCATGGACGCAGAATTCACGAGCAGCAGCACAATTATTGTTTGCTTCTGCATAGTCAACAACTTTAAGTTTAAATGCAGCATCATAAGCAGACCGTTTTCTTTTTATTTCGCTGCTGCTCATTTTAAACTCTAGTATGAAAATAAAAATAATGTATAGACTTTGTAGAACTTTATAGAGAATATCACTATCAAATTACAATTATTCATTATTTCAAAGAAGCCCTGCAGATTGGTATGTTTGGGGTGATAACAGGCTATTTAAATGTTATTAAAGATTTTTATTCTGCACAAGAGGGCTTATCCCTGAGCAGGAGTGTCAGAGTATTTGCGCAAGAACCACTGATTTTGAACATTATAACGTCAGTGTTCTTGCACAAATACAAGCGGCCAGTGTAGACAGGCGGCAAGATTTAGCGCAAAAGCAGCGGCTTTTGAGCAAAATCATGCCAGTCTAGACGCAGCTCAAGTGTTCTGTGGGGCTGGATTGGCTCCTTCCCAGACCGTCTCACATGACTCCAGGCCATGCTGTAAAGCTTCTATTGTTTGTCCATTTCCTGCCTGGTGGGCCAGAGCTAACTAGATGCTCAAACAGTGGGGCAATGAAACGTGTTTTCCCTCCAGTGCCACTGGAGGGGGATGGGTGAGTCTGAGGGTTCCCTCTTTCCCCGTCACCAGTGACCGTCTCCCTAGCCCCTGGAACCTCTTTCCCTGCCATGAGAGTTTTGTCCTCTCCCAGTTCTACCTCTGCACTTCCCCAAGAGTCACTGACCACAGTGGCCTGGGCTCTCCATGCTCAGGAATCCCAGTGTGATTTCTGTGCTCCGAAGTCAGGCTCTTGAGGGCTGCAGAAGGAAGTGTCACAGACCTGGGTGTGGGTAGGGAAATCCAATGAACCTCCCAGCACAGTGTGACCGGTCCCATCTCACAGCTCTCTAGGTACAATTGCTGCTGGGCTTTTTGGAGCTACTCCGGATCATTTGTTCATGGGAACTTTGAGTCTAAAATGTTTCTTTTAATGTAATGTCATAGAGAAATTTTGTGACTTGCCACGTAATGAGGCAAGAAATAAAGCAGCTTCAAAGTAGGAATAAGATCCTCCGGAAAAGGGCGCTTTTTCCGGAGGATCGGGGCCAGTGTAGACGCTCTTTTCCGACTTTTCTAAAAGCCGGAAAAAAGCGGCAGACATTTTTATTTAAATGCCGCAGGGGATATTTAAATCCCCCGCGGATTTCCCTATTACGATAGCTGAAATTAACATGCCCCTTCCGGAAAAGGGGCCAGTGTAGACGTAGCCATGCAGTCTAGACACAGCCTCTGTGAAGGCTATTGGGTCACACACTTTGATCTCCGGTGAGTTAGACATGCAGACATTACAACTCAAATGATTTTTTGCCAGGAACCAGGGCTGTCAGATGGGACCAGTCCCGCTGTGCTTGGAGATTCATTGGGATTTCCCTGCTGTGTTAGCCGTACCCTGTGATGCTCTTTTAGTCCTGAGGGCTAAATCTGGAGCATCATTAGAGAATGTTTCAGTGCCCTTGATTAGGTTCCCATTGTGACACAAAGCACAGGGTCTCCTTTATTGTACTTAGATTTTCAGAAGTCCTTTGACAAGCTCCCTCACCAAAGGCTCCTAAGCAAAGGCAGCCACCATGGGATAACAGGAAGGTCCTCTCTTGGACTGGTAACTGGTTACGAGATAAGAAGCAAAGAGTAGGAATAAGTGGTCCATTTTCAGAATGGAGAGGGGAGAATAGTGGTGTAACCAGGCTTCTGTACTGGGTCCAATCCTATTCTAGATATTTATAAACACCAGAGCTACATCTACACTGGCATGATTTTCCGGAAATGCTTTTAACGGAAAAGTTTTCCCTTAAAAGCATTTTCGGAAAAGCGCATCTAGATTGGCAGGACGCTTTTCCACAAAAGCACTTTTTGCGGAAAAGCGTCCGTGGCCAATCTAGACGCGCTTTTCTGCAAAAAAGCCCCGATCGCCATTTTCGCAATCGGGGCTTTTTTGCGGAAAACAAATCTGAGCTGTCTACACTGGCCCTTTTGCGCAAAAGTTTTTCGGAAAAAGACTTTTGCCCGAACGAGAGCAGCATAGTATTTCCGCAAAAACACTGACAATCTTACATGAGATCGTCAGTGCTTTTGCGGAAATTCAAGTGGGCAGTGTAGACAGCAGGCAAGTTTTTCCAGAAAATCAGCCGCTTTTCTGGAAAAAATTGCCAGCTGTCTACACCGCCCACTTGAATTTCCCCAAAAGCACTGACTTCCTACTGTAAGAAATCAGTGCTTTTTGTGGAAATACTATGCTGCTCCCGTTCGGGCAAAAGTCCTTTTGCACAAAACTTTTGCGCAAAAGGGCCAGTGTAGACAGCTCAGATTTGTTTTCCGCAAAAAAGCCCCGATCGTGAAAATGGTGATTGGTGCTTTTTTGCAGAAAAGCGCGTCTAGATTGGCATGGACGCTTTTCCCCAAAAGTGCTTTTGCGGAAAAGCATCTGTGCCAATCTAGATGCTCTTTTCCAAAAATGCTTTTAACGGAAAACTTTTCCGTTAAAAGCATTTCCGGAAAATCATGCCAGTCTAGACGTAGCCCAGGGCTGTGTCTAGACTGGCAAGTTTTTCTGCAAAATCATCTGCTTTTGCGGAAAAACTTGCCAGCTGTCTACACTGGCCTCTTGAATTTCCACAAGAACACTGACGATCTCATGTGAAATCATGCCAATGTAGACATAGCCCAGGTATAACTGCTAGTTTATAATCTGGAAAAAGGATTAAACACAGAGGTGGCACAATTTGCAGGTGATACAAAACTATTCAACATATTTAAGCCATGTTGCCAGCGACTTCAGAATGCAAAACAGTGGTCAATTAAATGCTTTAGATAGTTATTCAGAGGAGTTCCTGACACTACTGACTGATACAACTAGAGTGCTTTTTTTTTAAATTAGGTTTTAAGCAAACACACACACACACACACAGAGGTGCTAGACCTGTAGGTATAGAGCATTGGAAACATTTTAGTTACCCAAAGTCTGAGATGGTTTAGAGCAGGGATGGGAGAAGGGGCCTGCATGAGCCAGATCCGGCCCACCACGCGGGTGAATCCAGCCCACAGTCACTCTGCCACTCCCCCGCCCTCAGGCCAATCAGGACCTGGGGGCAGGGAGTGAGAGACTCCTGATTTTCCTGGGAGCACATGTCCTGCAAGGAGACAGGTGCCTGAAGGGAATTGCCAGCTGCTCAGAACAGCTAGCAATTCTCTGGGGTCAGGAGGCAGGGAAGCAAAGACTTCACGGCTGCGTCTAGACTGGCATGATTTTCTGCAAATGCTTTTAACAGAAAAGTTTTTCCATTAAAAGCATTTGCGGAAAAGAGCGTCTAGATTGGCACGGATGCTTTTGCGCAAAAAGTGCTTTTGCACTTTTCCCGATAGATAGAGATCTTGGAGTCACTGTTGATAGTTCGCTGAAAACATCCACTCAATGTGCAGCAGGAGTCAAAAAAGCAAACCATCTTAGGGGAATCATTAAACAAGGCATAAAGAAAAAAAAGACAGATAATACCATATTTCCTGTATATAAAAACACGGTACATTTACATCTTGAATACTGTGTACAGATGCGGTCACCTCATCTCAAAAAAGATATACTGGCATTGGAAAAGGATCAAAAAAGGTCAATAAAAATGATTAGGGGTTTGGAACAGGTCCCATACGAAGAGAAATTAAAAAGACTGGTTTCAGCTTAGAAAACAGGAGACTACGACAGCAATATGATAGCAGTCTATTAAATCATGACAAAGGTATGCAGAAAGTGAATAAGGAAAACTTATTTACTTGTTCCCGTGATGTAAGGACTAGGGTCACCAAATGAAATGAATAGGTAGCAGGTTTAAAAACAAACAAAAGGAAGTTTTTCTTCACATAGCACATAGTCAACCTGTGGAACTCCTTGCCAGAGGGTGTTGTGAAAACCATGACTAGTTCTTTTTTGAACCCTTTGAAATTCATGGAGGTTAGGTTGGGTAGGAATGGTGTCCCTCGCCTCTGTTTGTCTGAAGCTGGATAACAGTAGAGGGATCACGTGATGATTACCTGCTCTGTTCACTCCCTTTGGAGCACCTGGCATTAGCCACTAATGAAAGATGGGACACTGCACTAAATGGACCTTTGGTCTGACCCAGTATGGACAGTCTTATGTTCTTAAGTTATGTTCTTATCTCTTTCATTGAAATGGGGGAGAGATTATGAGCTTTCGGGTAAAATAGATTGATTTGGGGTTCTGGTTACTGTGAGATGTTGGTTTCCTGGATGCTAAGGCCTTATAGCTGAGCCCTCCTGGAGCTGAACTGGTTCAGTGTCTGTGTTGCTTGGCTGAGGGGCAGTAACCTCAATTCTCTGCATTGGCTGGGGCAGATCAGTGCTTCTGGCCCAGCAGGACAGGGTGATGGCAGGAAGGCGGGCATCAGTGGCTTGATCAAGACACTGGGGACAACCCCAAGCAGATTTCTGTGAGCTAACCCTTCACAGAAATATCATGAGCTGATTTCACCCTCCTCCCTCACAACCCTTCTCCAGGACAGAATCCATCATTCTCTGCAGGGAAATATCGGCAAACCAGTGAAGAGTGTGAATCCCTTCTGCTTACTGCTAAAAGCTAGCAGGCTGCAAACTGGCTTTGGCAGCAGCTGTACCATAACCCAGTCGGGGGTGGGGGTAAGGCAGGAGCTGGGTGCCGCAGAAAAGACTCTGCGTCCTTCCTGAAGAGATCTCTGTCGCAATTGCTGAGAAGCTTGTCTATGTGCCCTCACGGTGTGTCTGTCAGGGCCCCAAGGCAGGCAAACTCTGAAAAATGCCATCTGGCTGGCTGACAGTTGGAAGGTAACCTCTTGCAGGACCTTCAGGGTTGCTCACAAACAAGCGCTCTTTGAATGACGTGTTATTATATTACTAAGAAATAAATAGGAATGAAAAGTTGAGAGGGGCTCTTCACAAACTTCCCCTCTGGATAGACCTTGTAGTCCCATCCACAGACGGAAGACTGGCCACCGAAAAACTGCTGCTGGGCCACTCAAGAGCCACACCCAACTTCGGGAATTATTATTTACTAACCTGCCGCAGACGAGTGTAAGTGCTTGAGATTAAGTAACGTGAAGGTTTAAGTAAAAGCTCTCGTGTGTGGTCATGTTTGTGCCAGCCAGCTATCAGGCGAACGGCCGCATCTCCCTGGATTTACTTCCTGACACCACCTCACACAGAGTAAAGTTATTGAGATCTGGGGGTTGAAGAAACCGCAGGTAACGTTCCCTGCCCCTCTCTGACTGGAGTTGAAGACAGGCTGAAGGGTCAGTTAGACTTGATGAAAATGCACAAGTGACACCTACTATGAGGACACAGAAATTGGCTTCTGAGTCAGTTTAGCTGATTGCTCACCTGTGTGGGTGTCGCTGCCGTTCTCCCCTTCCTCACAGGCCTGGAGATCTGGAACCAGCAGCTCCTCCCCTCGGTCCATCCAGGAGATCACATGAGCTTTGCAGACTGGAAATCCTGCTCAGGGGAGCAATTAACCAAGAGCTGATCTCGTTCATGAAGGTCTCTGCCATTATTGCTTCCAGAGCCAGGATCTGAGTCACCTGCCCAGAAAGGCACCTTCCCCACCTTGCAGAGACTGGGGTCTAGCTGGTACAAGATCCCAGGGCACATTCACCTGCCTCGGGAATGGCCCAGCTGATTCCCAGGGGAGCTGAGCGCTCTGCTGCACTCTCTGGGGAACAACTAAGTCTCCCTCGTGGCCTGTTCCAGCCCCGCATCTCAGGGCAGGACAGGAACACACTGCTCAGAAAGGGAGCTCTAGTAAGAGCTGGCAGGTCTGACACGAAGGCAGGTCACTAGGAATTGGAGAGAAAGGACCCAGCAGAGTTCTAGCTCCCTAAGGGCTCTGCCCACAAAGCTCCTGGCTGGGGGAGGCAGATTGCCCTGCTCTTTGGCTCAGATGATCAACTTGAACCAGAAGGCAAAGGAACTTGTCTGAGCAGCTAGGGGAAACCTTAGTGGCAGTTTCACACCCTGCCTATGCTCCTGACTCTTGCCAACCCCTTTTCCCCACCTCGTGGTTCTGTCCCTTTTCTGTATGATTTGCTGAGAATCAATCCCATTCCAGGCACATCCCCATTTCCTTGGCAGAACCAAAACCGGACCCTGCTTTACTTTAGCATAAGAGGAATCTGTATATCAAAATTGTGGTCCTAGCTCTTACAGTTTAAGATGAGTTCTTGAATACAGAGGCTGTGTCTACACTGGCGTGATCTTGTGCAAAAGCGGCCACTCTTACGCAAAAACTTGCTGCCTGTCTACACTGGTCGCGTGTTCTTGCGCAAGTAAACTGATGTTCTAATGTATGAAATCAGGGCTTCTTGTGCCAGAACTCTGACGCTCCCTCTCAGGAATAAGCCCTTTTGCGCAACTGTTCTTGCGCAAGAGGCCAGTGTAGACAGGCAACATGAATTTGCTGCGCAAGAAAGCCCTATGGTTAAAATGGCCATCAGAGCTTTCTTGCGCAAGAGAGCATCTACACTGGCATGGATGCTCTTGCGCAAAAGCACACACCAGTGTAGACGCTCTCTCAGACATACTCTCTCAAATATACAGTAGATGAAAGATCTGTGTATCTGTGTATATTGTAACTATATCTAGACTGTGTCTCATAATTCACTTCATTATAATAAGGTTGTTTATGCCCTTTAGTCAGACACAGCCACCTGGCAATATCCGAGCAATTTCTATAGGGCGAGCCGTCACCTTTTACACGTGTGCCAGTTAAACTGATAATCAACTCATGGTTATAGACAAGGAAATGGACTAAAGCTTTTTTAGTCCAAGTTTTCATGTTAACGTAAGTGACTTGCCCAAAGTCTCACAGGAAGGCTGTGCCAGGGCAGGAAATTGAATACAGGTCTCCCAAGTGAAAAAGTGTCTGAGATGCAAGAGTTCTCCTCATGTTTATCTACCATTCAGCTACCGCCACCGAACGCTTGCAGAGCATGAACTGCCTCATCAACTCTCTCTTAGCCCCAGCACCCAGCCCCTTTCACTGACAGGAACCAGTATGTCACAGAAATCAGCCACAGGCAGGAAAGAATTCTGGGAACCACATCTTCTTTCCAGGGGCTCACCACACTGGCACAAGGATGCCCTGCAGACCCAGACCCACAACTCTGGTACCTGCCTTTCCTGCCTGGGCCCTTCCACAGAAACCTCCGGCCAAGGCACAACATGGGCAAGATGGTGGGGAAGCACATTGAGATCTTAGCTATGGGAAGAGCCACACCACTGTTATGTCCCTGAACCTACTTCCCCTGAGTGAGGCCCTGCAGGGGGCAGTCTCTCACATAAGAGCCAGGATTATTGGGGCCCAATACTCCTCACATTGGGAGAGGGCAATGATGTACCCTGAACCGAACCAAACCCAACCCAGCTACTCCAGAGCCCACCCAGCTTCTGTTACCTCAGGGGACAGGAATCCTTACCCAGCCAGCTCACGGCCTCATAATTCTCCTGCATCACATCCCAGTAGAGGGCTCTCTGACCCGGGTCCAGCAGAGCCCATTCCTCCTCAGAGAAATACACAGCCACCTCCTCGAAGGTCACCGGCTCTGCCACAGCCATTTCCTTCCTGTTTCTTCACGCTGACCTGGAAGAAGACATGGGTGTTCTGAAATGTCTCCAATTGCCCTTCTCACCCAGACAGGCTGCAGAAGGGCTTTAATCCTTTCCACAGCCCCATTCTCCCCAGACTCTGTCCCTGTCTGACATTATGGGCAAATGCTTGAGTTTAGATATTCCATAAACAGCACAGTTTAGTTCCCAAATCTATACTCATTTCTCTCAATACCTGGCTTGAGTTTCAACATTACTGCACCTGCAACAATGGGATTCGGTTCTGAGCACCCAGAATTTCTAATAGAGAAGCTGCATATTCACCCGGCTGAACATGGATGTAGGTGTCTAAATTCAGGCTCCTGCCGTTCAAGCCTCTAAATCTTCCTGCATTTAATTGTGGCACTGACCTAGGCCCTCTCATCAGGGCTAAACCGAAAGACTTTATAAACCTTCTCCACAATAGAGATTTCATGAAGTCAAGGGCATTATTCAGATGCTTGAAATTAAACACACCTGCTAAATGTTTACAGGATGAGATTAAGGATGTTAAGGACTAGTAGACTATCCGATAAGCATTTGCTTATTGGGTAGTCTGTTGACTAGTCGATTCCCTGTCCCCCCCCGTTCCCCCCCCGTCCCCTGCAACTTGCTGCCTCTATGAGACAGAAGCAGCAAGGGGGGAGAGGAGGTGTACTTCAAAGCTGCAGCGCTGCACAGCTGAGCTGGGGATCAGCTGTGCAGCACTGCCCCTTTAAAATGCTAATGCTCCATAGAGCCCGGGTTCTAGGGAAATGCCACGCGGAGCCCAGGATCATCTGAGGAGTCCCCAGCTGAGCTCAGGCTCCACAGCTGCCCCTTTGAAATGTGGAGCATTTCAAAGGGGCAGCCATGGAGCCCTGGGTCAGCAGGGGACACCCCAGCTGATCCTGGGCTCTGTGTGGCATTTCCCTAGAACCCAGGGTCAGCTGGGGAGTCCCCCGCTTATTCCAGTCTCCATGGCTTTGAAATGCACAAGAGCCCCTGCTGGGGACTCTTGTACATTTCAAAGTAGGCACCCCAGTGCAGCAGGGAGTCCATAGGACTCCCTGCTGGCCCCGGGGCTGTATGCAGAGTTCCACATTCCTCCTTTGAAATGTACAAGAGCCCCAGTTTAGCATCATACCATGGAGACATACCATTATTCCATTCCCGTATGAAGGTTATAAGGTTAAAAACCTGTTATTTGCTTTAGTTTCAAATGTTTTAACCACTTTTCTACAACATCTACACATGTGGGGGCCGCCGAGATTCAGACACAAACACCTGTGGTAGCAAAGTAGTACTATTAGCCCCACAATCGGTATCAGAGCTCTCCTGCTATTAAAAATAATGTTTAACATCCCATATGAATCAGTATTATAATTAGGGCGTAGTCACTTCCCCACATTGAAGCAAGGGATGGGAGCAGGAGCCCGTGCTGTGGGAACCGGCTTTTAGGCAGGGTGATACCGGGGACCAGGCACGAGCCGAGCACGCTAGTTTCCCCTGCTTCACACTAGACTTTTCATACCGGCTTTTAATACATTTAAAAGGCGCAGCATAGGAGGGACCTGGCACTAGCCAGGACAGCTAATTCTCAGCTCACACCGAGTCCCCTTGGGGCTCTTCCCCCCCCCCCCACTGCATGCCAGCCTTTTAATATCGGCTCTTAATATATTTAAAAGGCAGAGCTATTCCCACTGAGGCTCCCCTGCTTATTGACTAATGAAAGGACATTCCATTGACTTGTTGATTAAACTAAATTTAACATCTCTACTTAGAATATTGAATTTGTAAATTAACTCCAATTCAGCTGCCTCCTTCTGTAATAAAATTCTTTTGTGGAAGCACACCCCGGGGACTATAGAATAGTCGAGTAACCAAAGAATTCATGTGGTTACTTGACTATTCTATTACCTGCTATCTAACATCCCTAGTCACAGCTTTGAGTATTGCCCTACCCCCAGCACAATCTCACAGCTCTCGTTGTCTGGGCATCATGTAGGGAGCCCCATGCCGTGAACATGCATGCATCCGTGAAAGTTAACCAATGAACCCAGGCTCACTGGTTACGCATGTACACAGTTACACTTTCACATTCCTAGTCCAGGCCCCTGCACTCATGATAGGACTAAGTATTATCTAGACTGGGGGGGGGGGGGTGGACAAAAGTGGTCCCTGTGGTGGATCTGATCTGCAAAACCGCCAGATCTGGTCAGCCACCACCCACGCCACAGTCTTGTGGGCCAAAGAAAGCACGGCCCGGGCTTCCCGCCTCCTGCACTTTTGGGCTGTGTCTAGACTGGCAAGTTTTTCCACAAAAATCATCTGATTTTGCGGAAAAACTTGCCAGCTGTCTACACTGGCCGCTTGAATTTCCGCAAAAGCACTGACGATCTCCTGTAAAATCATCAGTGCTTTTCCGGAAATACTATGCTGCTCCCGTTCGGGCAAAAATCTTTTTCCACAAGACTTTTGCGCAAAAGGGCCAGTGTAGACAGCACAGTAGTGTTTTCCGCAAAAAAGCCCCGATCGCGAAAACGGCAATCGGGGCTTTTTTGCGGAAAACTGTGTCTAGATTGCCCACGGACGCTTTTCCGCAAAAAGTGCTTTTGCGGAAAAGCATCCTGCCAATCCAGACGTGCTTTTTCCGAAAAATGCTTTTAACGGAAAACTTTTCCGTTAAAAGCATTTCCGGAAAATCATGCCAGTGTAGACGTAGCCTTGCAGCCCTGCCTCAGGTCACAGCCCAAAACCCTGGGGGGGGGGGGCTGCTCCTGGCCCCCCAAATTCTCCAACCCCCCCCCTCCCCGCACGTCAGAATCCTCCCCTGAGCCATCCCCATCCCCACTGCTGGGCCCCGCCCCCCCTGCTCACGTCACAGTCCTACCTCGCGCGCTCCCTGCAGCCCCGCCCACAGACACCCTGGCGGAGCCCGGCCCTTACATCGGCCTCACCAGGCTGGGGTCGGTGTCACGTGATCTCTGCCCCCCCACCCCCGTGATTTGGGTCCCAGGCAAAACCTTCCTCCGCCCCCCCCCCATCTGAGACGTCACCTGCCCCGCCCCGCCTCACTTCGGCTCCTCCGACCCCTCCTGCCCCCGCTCCCGGAAGCGGAAGCAGCCGCGCAGCCAGTAACGGCTCCCTCGGCATCCACGCCGTGAAATCCGCGGCGCATGCGCAGTGATCACTGCCTCCCCTCTGTCCGCGGGCGGAGTCAGACACGCCTGCGGCCTCCCCCCACAGGGGCCAATCGCAGCGGGGTGGGCGGGGCCAAAGCCGGGGCAGGGCGTGACTGGCGGAGGGGGGGGGGGAGAGGACGCGGTTGCATTGAAAACCCGGCCCGGATGATCCGGAATGGAGGGTCAGACTGCGCATGCGCAGTGGGTCAGTGATGCCAGTCTTGGACCAGCGCCGGGGCTTCGCTCAGACCGGGAGTTCCCTGGCCACGCCCCAGCCCACCGGGGTGGAACTCCCCGGAGCCGGGGTTTTGTAGAAAGCGGCTCCCTGTGCTACTTAGGAAGAAGTTCGGGCACTGCGCATGTGCAGTAGCTCTGCTGAAGCCGCTGCCCTTCGTCCTGCCCGCTCTATGGATAAGTTTCTGCTGACAGAAGCGGCTGCAGGCAGGGTCAGGATCGGTGCTGCGCTCTGGAGAGCAAAAGACATGACTAGTGGGGAGCGCAGCTGCTTTCCAAGCAGTTGACCTGGGTTCCCTCCCTGACCTCCTCATTAAGGTTTTGGGAAGGTCCTCTCATGGACTGATAACGGGTTAAAAGACAAGTAACAGAGAGGTAGCCGTGTTAGTCTGATCTAGGTAAAACCCCAAAAAAGCAGTCATGTAGCACTTTAAAGACTGACAAGATGGTTTATTGGGTGATGAGTTTTGTGGGGGCAGACCCACTTCTTCAGATCATATTCTGAAAGTGAATTTGGCATGACCATATATAACATGATATGCCTCTGTGTGACGGGGCGCCGGTTCCGACCGCCACGGAACCGATAGCGCCCTGCACTCCGGAGCCCGCAAGGGGCGAATGGGGTTGCCGCAGCATGGGACTCGGCGTTCGCCGGCCCCAGGGGTGGGGGCAGCAGCCGCTCCCGATTGGTGCCCTGGGTCCTGTGCCCTGTGGGCACGGGGTTAGCCAGGGGAGTGGACGTTCCCGGAGGGGGTTCCCCTCCGCGGGTGACGTCATTGGGAGGCGCCTGGGCGGGGCCGCAGGAGGCCAGCCCTCAAAAGGGCTCCTGGGGCAGCAAGCGGTGATGGCTCCGGCCGGGGCGGAGGAGCCTGGCACGGAGGGAGCCGTGGTCGACGGCCAGCGGAGGAGAGCAGTGGAGCTTGGCAGCAACGAGCTCGGAGAGGAGGAGGAGGAAGCGACCCAGGATGGGGCGAAGAGCCGCGGCAGCGCCTTGACCAATGCCCGAAGGGTTGGTGAGCTACGGGAAGGATTCCCCTCCAACCAGGCAGCGAGCCTGCGCTGCGGCCTTTAGGGTCCTGGGTTGGGACTTGAAGCGAGGGTGGGCCCAAGTCCCCCTCCTCCCTTGAGGGCACCATAGAGCGCTTAAGACTGCCAGGACTTAGGAGGCACCGGATCTAGCCTCGAACCTTCTGTGCACCACGAGCATAGCTAGGCGGGAAAAGGGGAGCACGTTGGGGGGACCGAAAATAGGGCAACACCGGCAGGTAGCCCCGATGATGACAGAGCTGTAAGCCTGAGGGGCAACCTGGGCCTGTGACACTCTGTTATATAATGGTCATGCCAATTCACTTTCAGAATATGATCTGAAGAAATGGGTCTGCTCCATGAAAGCTCATCACTTAATAAACCATCTTGTCAGTCTTTAAAGTGCTACATGACTGCTTTTTTGGTTAAAAGACAGGAAACAAAGCTCATACTGCAGAGCATACAGTGCACCCAGCATCAGGAACCTGGAACACAGCTAGGAACTGCTTATGATGCGGTTCCCCCCTGCACCAACTTGCAGCTCCTGACACTGTTCCAGGGCAGCGAGACGTAGTGCATGCTCTTCAGTATAAAGCTGCACAGTCTGCAGTGCATGTAGCTGTGACTATAGCCTTTTGTTCTCATGTTCATATGTAGAAGTAAATATTCAGTGAGGGTACGTTTTCAGCAATGCAGACTTGGGATAATGGGTATGGGGACTTGCAATCCCTGTCTTTATTGCTCAACCAGATGTCTCTCCACTCAACACAAACTGGGATGGATTTCTTCACTAAGTAGTTAGAACATATCGGGTGCACCTAGACTGGCAATATTTTGCCAGCTGTCTACACTAGGCACTTGAATTTGCGCAAGAACACTGACAATCTAATGTAAGATTGTCAGTGTTCTTGCACAAATAAACTGATGCTCCCACTCGGGAAAAAGCCCTTTTGCGCAAATGTTTCTGTGCAAGAGGGCCACTGTAGACAGGGAAGAACCCTTTTGGGTAAAAAAGCCCCGATGGCGAAAATGGTGATCAGGGCTTTCTTGCGCAAAATCGCGTCTAGACTGGCCACAGATGCTTTTCCGCAAAAGCATCCATGCCAATCTAGACGCTCTTTTGTGCAAATGCTTTTAATGGAAAACTTTTCCATTAAAAGCATTTGCGCAAAATCATGCCAGTCTAGACGGGGATCTTTCGGAAAATAAAGCCTTTTCCGAAAGATCCCTTAGGGTATGTCTACACTACCGCCCTAGTTCAAACTAGGGTGGTTAATGTAGGCAACCGAAGTTGCAAATGAAGCCCGGGATTTGAATTTCCCGGGCTTCATTTGCATCTTGCCGGGCGCCACCATTTTTAAATCCCCGCTAGTTCGGACTCCGTGCCCGCGGCTACACGCGGCACAGAGTAGGTAGTTCAGATTAGGCTTCCTATTCCGAACTACCGGTACTCCTCGTGGAACCGGTAGTTCGGAATAGGAAGCCTAATCCGAACTACCTACTCCGTGCCGCGTGTAGCCGCGGGCACGGAGTCCGAACTAGCGGGGATTTAAAAATGGCAGCGCCCGGCAAGATGCAAATGAAGCCTGGGAAATTCAAATCCCGGGCTTCATTTGCAACTTCGGTTGCCTACATTAACCACCCTAATTCGAACTAGGGTGGTAGTGTAGACATACCCTAAGGGATCTTTCGGAAAAGGCTTTATTTTCCAAAAGATCCACGTCTAGACTGGCGCGTTGTTCCGGCAAAGCTCCGTGCTGAAAAAAAGCGGCAGTCATTTTTATGCTAATGAAGCGGGGGAGATTTAAATCCCCGCTTCATTAGCAATTGCGATGTGTCTAATTTGCATCCCTTTTATGAAAAAATGATGCAATCTAGATGTAGCCCTAGAGATACACCCGATGCAGCTGCTTTGCAACTGTGTCATTTCTTGGGTCTGCTGACACCATTATTGGACCTAACCAAGTGAGTTATAAGATCAAGAATACATATTCCTGCACCTCCAGAAATATAATCTATGTTATCATGTGCCGAAAGTGTCCGTCTGCTATGTACATTGGACAAACGTCTCAGACACTTCGCCAAAGAATCAATGCCCACAAAACAGACATTAGACAGGATCACAAAGAAAAAACAGTTGCTTGCCATTTCAACCAGAAAGGACACTGTCTCAATGACCTACTCACCTGCATCCTACTTCAGAAGACATTCAAATCTGCACTTCAAAGGAAATCCTCTGAACTGGCATTCATGCTAAAATTCGACACTCTCCGTGGGGGGCTGAACAAAGACCCCAGCTATCTTACCCATTACAAAGATAGCTTCCCCAATTATCACCTCTAATACTATTAACTCACAGACATCTACCCTTCCCCACCTCTAATATCATTAACTCACAGGCATTCACCTTCCTTCCCCCCCCCCCCCGCCCCGCATCCCCCTTCTGTTCTGAAATGTGATTTGTCCTTTTCATATGTGTTAATTTTTTTAAATTGTATCCTTTGGTATATATGGTTGTGACAATTTTCTTCCACTATTTGATCTGAGGAAGTGGGTCTGGCCCACGAAAGCTCATCATCTAATCAACCATCTTGTTAGTCTTTAAAGTGCTACATAGTCCTGTATTTTGTTTCAGCTACACCAGACTAACACGGCTACATCTCTATCACTATTTCTTGGGTCTGTTTCATTGACCATCACTAGACCGTTTTCTGTTTCGATGACTAGCCCTTTCCGAGTGGTTCCCAACAATGACCTCTCTCTTGTTCCCTAGGAGCTGGTGCACACAAAAAGCCGGCTTAGAAACATGTATGGGGAGTCTGCGTGTAACTGTGAAGTCTAACCAATGAACCCAGCCTCATGGGTTACCCGTGTACACAGTTAAACATTCACATCTCTAGTCCAGGCCCCTGCACTCAAGACTGAACTAAATATTATCTAGAAGGGGGGGGGGGGGGGACAAAATGTGGTGTTTGGGGTGGATCAACCAGATCTGCCCCCCCCAACCGTCTTGTGGCCCAAAATCTGCCAGATCCAGTCAGCCTCCACCATCACCAGGGGCTTGTGGACCACAGCATCCCACAGGCTTCCTGCCTCCTGCAGCCCTGCCTCAGGTCACAGCCCAAAACCCTCGGGGGGGGGGGGCTGATGTGCTGCTCCCCAGAAGCTCCCAACCAGAGCCAGCACCTGGCACCGCAGCCTCTCCATCCCCCCCGGCCCCTTGCTCCGCCTCCAGCGCCAGGTCACAGCTCCGCCCCCCTCCGCTCCGCCTCCCCGGGTCTAAAGCCGCGCACGGAGGCTTCGGAGCAGGGTCGGCAGCCTGGGGCCCGCGCGGGAGCCCGACGGGGTTGATTTCGACACTCGCGCCCCGCCCCCGCAGTAGGCAGCCCGCGCAGGCGCAGCTGGGACAAAACGCCGCGAGGCAGCCGCAGCCCCCAGGCAGCCCCGTCCCTTTGTTTCACAAGCGCTGCGAGCCGGCAGGGGAGGGTTGCTCCCGCCCCCAGCTCAATCCCATTGGCCGGAGCTGGACAATGGCAGCTGCGGGAACCACCAATCAGCGCTCCCCTGAGGCTTTTAATCCCTGAGCAGGTGGCTAAGCAGCTTCTGCTGCAAAAACTGGCTGAGCTGCGCGTCTTGCTGGTGAGTGTCCGGCCCCAGCCCCTTCCCTCCATTACTCCACCCAACTCCCTCACCCCCGCACTTCTTTTCCCCCGTCCTCCCCCCCCACACTCCTATCCCCTTCCTCTGTTCCCCCAGACCCCATCCTGGGTCACCCTCCAAACGTGGCCAGACACCCACCAGCACCCTGCTCCTGCTGCTTCTCTTCTCTCCCTTCCCCGGGACACCCTCCAAACGTGGCCAGACACCCACCAGCACCCTGCTCCTGCTGCTTCTCTTCTCTCCCTTCCCCGGGTCACCCTCCAAACGTGGCCAGACACCCACCAGCACCCTGCTCCTGCTGCTTCTCTTCTCTCCCTTCCCCAGGTCACCCTCCAAACGTGGCCAGACACCCACCAGCACCCTGCTCCTGCTGCTTCTCTTCTCTCCCTTCCCCGGGTCACCCTCCAAACGTGGCCAGACACCCACCAGCACCCTGCTCCTGCTGCTTCTCTTCTCTCCCTTCCCCAGGTCACCCTCCAAACGTGGCCAGACACCCACCAGCACCCTGCTCCTGCTGCTTCTCTTCTCTCCCTTGCCCGGGTCACCCTCCAAATGTGGCCAGACACCCACCAGCATCCTGCTGCTTCTCTTCTCTCCCTTCCCCCTCCCCCAGCCTGGCCCGGCTCCTATCCAGGCAGGTGTGCTGGCTAGGCACACACCCACACCCTGTTCCTCCCTTCCCCTCTGTCCCTCGGCCAGATGACTACTCCCCACCCTACTTCCCATCCAGATTCTGCATCCCTATCCCCCTCACTGGCAGCCTGGTCCCACACATTGGGGGGGGGGGCTTCATTTTTGGCCCCACCCCGGAGCCTAGAGCCAAAATCCACTAACTTTGGGACCCCAGAAGTGTGAATCTTGAATCTCAGTCCTCCCTATGCTATCCCCACTGGCCATAAGGCTGGAGTACCAGGGGAGTGAGGTGCCTCAGTGGGGACCACATCAGGGAGGGTTGGGTGTTTCTGGAGGAGTTTTTTGTTTTGTTTTTTATTTCTCACTGGCATGGTCCCCAACTGTGGGTAGTTTTTTTTCCCCATAAGGGGCAATGGCTCCAAACTGAAAAAAGGCTTCCTACCGCTGCCACAGATCAACACAATGTTGAAACCTTTTGTTGGACATAATGTTTTACTATATTTAAAAATGAAGTCTGGCCAACAAGCCCCCGATTGGAGTCCAGCTCCCATCTGACTGCAGTATCATAATGCTCCTGCACCCCCACACTCTAACATGACCTGAGCCTATCCTACATCCAACCCCCTTGACTTGAGCTCTTTGCACACCCAATCCAAACTCCTGCACCCCCATATCTCCAACCCTTGCCATAAGATTGACCGAAGACAGCTGACTGCAGGAATGAGGCTGGATTTGACCAGTTACGATGTCAGTGTCAGAGATGTGCAGAAAGGTGCAACAGCGGAAGTACCGTGAAATGGTCTGTGAGTACAATGTTTCATTTATGCTGCTATTCCTCATGTCAATGATCAATAATATTCAGTTGTATATTTTCAGGCATGCAAATGAGCATTCTTAGCTGACTCTGTGTTGACCACTTGCTCTGAATATTGATGTCGTTTGGCTCTTTGTTTTGAAAAGGTTGCCGACCCCTTCTTAGGGAGTGCACTTGTAAAAGTTGTGGATGACAGAACTCATTGGAAGCAGTTTTTAAGCCCTTTCAAGCTAATGAGTCATCAGTGTAAAATGCCTGCAAAAAAGCAAACCTCAGTGTTGTAAGCAAGAAGTGTGCTGTATTCCATGTAATCCTGAACTGGAAGAGAAGCCTGGAATGTGACAAGGACTTGGCCTATAGAAGTTCGCTAGCTCTGGTATTAGTGTTTGACAATAGCTGTTTTACACTTTATACTGTGTAACTACTCCCTGTAGGACTGTGCTACATTTGATAGCAAGGTCTTACAACGTTTTGTTTTGATCAGATGTGTTAGTAACTGCTAGCAGTGGCACAGTCCTATAGGGAGCAGTTCTACACAAAGGACTGTATGGAACTGCTACCTCCTGTAGCAATATCTTACAGGAGCAGTTCCTTACCTCTGCCAGTCAGAAACTGATAACAGTAACACACTCTACAGATAAGAACAGATTGGAACGTTTTATTAAGCAAATGTTTCAGGAGCAAAACACGTGACAAGTGTAGAGTATATCTCAAGAGTGGGGTATTAGGGAGAGGTTTGGGTGGGGGGAAGGGTTACAGAAATTGAGGGCACATAATGCATATGATCAGTCACACAGTTCCCCAGTCCAGTGCATGCAAACAATTAACACATGTCACTGGATTGCATTATATCATGTACAAGTGTGATTTGCATTGTCTACAGAATAGGAGCGTCCCAGATGCACAAGCTGTACTAGATGTAGGTTGGAAAAGTAAAATACATTCATATTCCATTGGGTGACAGGTGTAAGATTGGAAGGGGGTGAGAAGTTACAAGAGGCCGGTTCTAAGACTGATAGGTTATAGGCTCACAGAACACTAGAACTGGAAGGGGCCAAGGAGAACAATTTTTCTCCCTCCTTGTGATCCCCTTTTAGATAGAGAAGAGTTGAAAATGGCTAACTAAACAAGCCCAAATCTTTCAGGATTCATGTTCTCTAGACCTGTAATGCTGCTTGTTGCTCTTCTCCAAGTTTTATATACATAGCATACACCATTCTGCCCCAGATTGAGGTGGGTGTCTTATAAATTTTGTGCGCATAAAGCTTCGGGGACACTTTCCTGACAGAATGAGTGTCTCTTTCTTGTGCAGTTCATGGGGTTAGGGAAGAGCGTGCTCCGCAGCATGGTGTACATCCAAGTCCCTGGCTCTCCAGGGGGCACTGTGTATAGTCCTGGGGAGGCAGCTGACGGAGAATTTAATCCGAGGGTTCGGATGGGGGGCCCAAAACCCCTACCAAATCAATTCCAGACACCCTTCTTAAGCAACCAGCTTTATTCAGGAATGCATTCCAGGGCAAAAACCTCCAGGATACTCAGGAGGAAAAAAAAGTTTCTGCAACTGCCCAAACAAAAGGCAAGGTCTTTTGAACTTTCTTACATGGTAATTACCCCCCTTTTACTGACCACTTACAATTGCATGCATATACAGGTCATGCCCCTTTGCACCAAATTCCCTCCAATCATCATTTGTCCCCTCAGTCCTTTAGCAGGCCTTACAACAGGTTCAAACCAGCTTCACCTGTCCCCTCCTTTTGTATACCTGTGTTCAAGCACGTACCTCTTTACAAAGACCAGACTTTAACAGCGGGGGTCATACTGACAACAGTTAAGTTTATCCTTCATTTCCCCCCTTTGATCCACTTGTGGATCACAATTAATCTTAAGCAACCTTTCCCATTCATCCTCAAATGTGCAAGTGTCTTTGTAGTCTTTCCTGGGAGGGTTCTGTACACTTAGCAGAAGCATCTGTTGTACCTTGCTTTCTGCTACATTTTCTATCTTTTGTAAGCACCTTTTAATACAGCATAAGGCTAGCTGTATCATTATGTATATAGAGCATATTAAGACAAGGAACATCAATATTCCTCCCACCACTTTCTTCATGAGTTCTCTTAACTCTATTCCCAACCAGTTCAAAGGATTCCAGTCTTGCAACTGCTCTCTAAATGTTTTTGTCTGGACAGATAATGTTTGGATTTCCGTTATCCTTGTGGTTAGGTTTGAACTCACATCAGAAACTTTAACACAACACTCTGGGCCTATTAATCCACATACCCCTCCTTGAGCTGCTAGTAGATAGTCAAGAGCCAGTCTGTTTTGCTGGGCAAAGATTCGCAATTCATTTAAATTTTCCTGTACCACACCTAATGCCCCCTCTGTGGTATTCATGAATTTCTCCATAAGCAGGGACATTGTTTTTAAATCATGATTTGTTTTTGCCTGCCCTACCCATGGAATGGTAGTTTCAGCTACTGCAAGGGCAGTTTGTTCTGTCCAGTTCCATGCTTTCTCCCAAGACCCATCCCGCTTGTTCCTGATATGCCCTGGTGGCAAAGTGTCAACAATCCTCATAGCTGGTGTCACAAGACCGAGGTAACAAAACCCTGAGGCATTCTGCGGAAGCCTTTTATAGGCAAATTTACCGCATATCCGCCAATAATTATACCTGTTCCACGAGTCAGACTGATATATCATCATGGCTCGGTTCCCAAAGGTGGTGTTACCTTCCTTGCAAAGGTCTGTACTAGTGGTCCCTCCCCATATGGTTGTTGTTTCTGGTTTGAATAGGGTGCACCAAAGGTTTGTGGTAGACATAGTGGAACCATTACGCCATACATGTGTCCCATTCACCTTTGTTATAATGTGTGTGCAGCTTGATTTCCCGACAAAGGTGGTACCTGTAAGATTCCTACATAGGGGGCTTGTACCACTGAATGATAATTGGATGCACCCAGTCTGATTGAACCACACAGTTTGGTCATTTTGTTCCAGTAATGCATCACTTACTAGTCCAGTTTCGTTTAACGGAAGGGCACCTATTGGGTATCCACTATATGTGCTTTGTGGTGCCCAGGCACACACCCAACAGTTTTGTTTGCGGCTCGTGCCATACCTTCTGCCAGCTGCAGAAAGGTGTTAGTACCAATACCATTCCCCCCTTGGAGCCAAATAAGGCCTATACAAAGGAGGAACAAGAGTTTATCCATTGTGCAGGGATTGTAATCCTTGGGGAAACTATCTTGGTAATGGGTGAGATAGTTCAAGTGTTTGTTGAGTCCTTTTTGGAAAGTGTCGAATTTTAACATGAATGACAGTTCAGAGGATTCCCTTTCAAGTGCAGATGTAAAAGGTCTTTGTAGCAGAATGCAGGTGGTTAAGTCATTGAGAGAGTGTCCTTTCTGGTTAAAATGGCAAGAAACTGTTTTCTCTTTGTGATCTTGTCTGATATCTGTTTTGTGGGCATTAATCCTTTGGTGAAGTGTCTGAGATGTTTGTCCAATGTACATAGCAGACGGACACTTTCGGCACATGAAACTCAACAAACACTTGAACTATCTCACCCATTACCAAGATAGTTTCCCCAATTATCCCCTCTAATACCATTAACTCACAAACATCCCACTCTCCCTACCTCTAATATCATCAATTCACAGACACTTACCTTCCTTCCTCCCCCCCCCCCCACATCCCCCTCCTGTTCTGCAATGTGATTTGTCCTTTTCATATGTGTTCATTTTTTTTTAATTGTATCCTTTGGTATATATGGTTGTGACTACTTTCTTCCACTATTTGATCTGAGGAAGTGGGTCTGGCCCACGAAAGCTCATCTTCTAATAAACCATCTTGTTAGTCTTTAAAGTGCTACATTGTCCTGCATTTTGCTATAAATGTTAACAGATTGATCAGTAGCTAAAATACAGGCACGAGTGAGAGCAATTAGTTCAGCAGCTTGTGCACTTTTTAATTCCTGGAAGAAAATGAGCTTCAATTATTGCATGATCAGAAACAGCATACCCGCTTATAAGGTTTCCCCTATCATCCCTTTTACATGACCCATCAGCGTAATACACTAAATCAGGATTGGACAAAGGAATGTCCCTTAGATCAGATTGCGGGGTACAAGTGCGGTCCAGCAATGCTAAACAATCGTGGGGTTCCATCTCATGGGGCTCTCCATCAGTAGGGTTAGGGAAAAGGGTGGCAGGATTTAAAGTAGAACAGCATACTATAGAGACATTCTGGGCTCCTAAAAGGGCTTTCTCATAGTTAGTCAGTCTTTGCATTGACAAATGCTGGGTCTTAGTCTTATTCAACAAAGCTTGCACTGCATGGGGTACAGCAAGTGTCAGGTGGTGACCCAATACCAGGCATTGACTTTTTTCTAATCGTACAGCAGCTGCGGCCACAGCTCTAAGACGCGGGGGGGGGGGGGGACCTTTTGCTACTGGGTCAATCTGAGCACTAAAATAAGCTACAGGACGAAGGCGATTTCCAAATGGCTGGCATAATACTCCTGAAGCGACCTGATTCTGTTCGTGGCAAAAAAGAGTAAAGGGTTTATCATAATCAGGGAGCCCAAGAGAGGGTGGAGAGACCAAAGCAGCTTTCACTTTTTGAAAGGATTTTTCTTCCTCCTCTGTCCATGGGATGGGATCCTTCACCTTGTCACATGTCAGAGATACAAGGGGTTTTACAAGACCAGAGAAATTAGGAATCCATTGTCTGCAATAGCTAGCAGCACCTAAGAGACCGAACCTGTTTCTTAGTTACTGGGCGAGGGAGAGAAAGAACAGAGGTTATGCATTTATCAGTAAGCTTTCGCCCTTCTTGGGATATGAGGTGACCCAAATATTCAACCTCTGCTTTACAGAACTGGAACTTTGCCTTGGAGGCTTTGTGACCTCTCTTTGCTAATTAACACAGCAAATGAACAGTATCTGTTTTACATGCTTCATGATTAGGTGAGGCTATCAATAAATCATCAACATACTGAACAAGGGTAGACTCTTTTGGCAAAGAGATTGAATCAAGGTCCCTTTTTAACAGTTGAGAAAAGGGTGTGACTTTCAGTATATCCTTGAGGAAGTCTGGTCCAGGTCAGCTGCTCCCCTTTATAGGGGAAAAAGCAAACAAAAACTGTGAACCCTTATCAATGGGAATGGAGAAGAAAGAAGGCTGAACATAAATCTGACAGAGAAACATTTAGCACCTGCAGGGATAGAGGACAATATTGTTGCTGGATTAGGAACCACAGGAAATCTGGGGATAACTGATTTACAGCTCTTGGGTCCTGCACAAATCTATAGATCTGTCTCCCTTGATCATCAAATTTCCCCTCCTTTTTGACCGGAAGTATTGGGGTATTACACACAGACTGCGTTCTTATGAGCGCTCCTTGTTCCAACAGGGAGGAGATTACAGGCGCTATGCCCTCCTCCGCTTCCTGGGACAAGGGGTACTGAGACACTCGAGGGTAAGGCCGTCCGTGTTTATACCTGATCCGTACAGGCTCTGCTGTTAACAGTTTCCCAACTTCATTGGAGTGAGAAGCCCACAAAGACGTTGGTACCTGGTCCAGCTCCACACTCTCCAGTTTGGAGTCTGGGTCTATACCTTGTCCGGCTGTTAACATCATGAGGAAATTTGGTGCCCGATTATGGGGTATATCAACAAAGACCCCTTCAGGGGAACAATAAATTGTAGCATTCAATTTACACAGCAGATCTCTACCCATCGGCTGTGTCTACACTGGCATGAATTTCCAGAACTGCTTAAAACGGAATACTATTCTGTTTTCAGTTTTTCCGGAAAAGGAGCGTCTACATTGGCAGGCTGCTTTTCTGGAAAAGCCCTTATTCCGGAAAAGCGTCTGTGCCAATGTAGACGCGCTTTTCCGGAAAAGAGCCCCAATCGTCATTTTCGCGATCGGGGCTTTTTTCCGGAAAAGACTACTGGGCTGTCTACACTGGCCCATTTCCGGAACAGTGTTCCGGAATAAGGACTTATGCCCGAGTGGGAGCAGCATAGTTTTTCCAGAATAGCCGCTGATTTTTTACAGTAGATCATCATTGCTTTTCCGGAAATTCAAGGGCCAGTGTAGACAGCTCGCAGCTTATTCCGGAAAAGCAGCTGATTTTCCGGAATAAGTGGCCCAGTGTAGACACAGCCATCAAGTTTACAGGCGTACTGGGAGATAACAAAGGCATGTTCCTCTGTCAAAAGCCCAATGGTTAAGGAACACGGTTCACTCATTGCATGGGGTATAGTTACTCCCCCCATCCCCACAGCATTTACTATTTTTGGTTAGACTGGGAGCTTCATCCTCTCTTATTGTGGAAAGAGAGGCACCAGTATCAATTAGAAATTCATGTCCGTTTCCATTAACGGAAAATGAAACTAAGACATCAGGTGTAGCAGAAAGAGACAGAAGGTAACAGAGAGCATTGCAATGTTTTATCAGTAACCTCTTGGCATAGTCAGAATGGATTACTCCTTTGTCGGTCCTCCGGAGGGTAGTCTCTGTTGGGTGCACCTGCTGGAAAGGGGTTAGTATTGGGCCACCTCTGTCCTTGTGGCGATGGTCCAGACTGTCTGTTGGGGCCCTGGTTAAATCTAGTTTGTCGTCTTTTACGGCATTCATTTTTCCAATGGCCAAACCCACCACAGTAATTACACACATCATTAGGTTGGGGGCCACGCCGGGTCTGTTTGGGCCTTCCCTCTGACCTTTTGGTTGCCCGTGGCCTTGTAAATCTTGTATTTGTAGTGCCATTAGGGTATTTTTAAGTTCCTTTTTCTTTTGTTTTTCTATTTGCAAGTTGTCAAAACTGAGTTGCAGCTTCCAAAATTTTCTCAGTAGTTTCCATTTTCCATCCAATCATATTATTAATAATCTTGTCCCCAATTTCTGGTCTTAAATTCTGCAGAAAGGTGGTTACTACCATAGTGCGCATATTGGCATCATTTGGGTTAAAGGTGCTATACTGCCTCATGGCTGCAAAGAGCCATGCCTGAAAATCAATAGGGCTTTCATCTGGCTTCTGTTTGCAGTTATATACTTTAGACCAATCAGTTTGCACTGGAACCATTTCGGTAATTGCATTTGGGAGACCTGTACGGTCATTTGCTAGCCTGGTACGTTCTGCAGCAGTAGCAGGAATTCCTGGCAAATCTTGGGGCCATTGCTCACCCAGGTGGGCAGGAGTATCCCCTGGGCCTCGCCTTGCTTGGGTGTAAAGAGCTTGCTTCTCATGGGGTTCCATTATTCCCGAGAGTAGCATGTCTCTGTGGGTAGGCTGATAAACTTCAAAAATCTGGCGCAACTCCCTTTGCAAGCCCACAGGATCCTCTCATTTTTGGGAGAGTAAGTCTAAAATTCATGATGTCATTAGGTGTCCAGGGGATGTGGATAAGTGCTGGGGCACCCCCTGCTGGATTAGGAAATTGTCTTAGTGGGAAAAGATTAATATTCTCTTTAAACAGTCCAGGAAAACTTTTAGGTCCAACTTCAAGTAAATAAGGATGTGATTATTCATTACTTATAGTCACTGTGTTATTTTCGGGATCTATTTTAGTTATAACAAACCCCAGGTCCTTTAAGTCTTTTGCCAATGTCCGCTGCAGCATTTTTGAGGAGACTTCTGACCGCTTCAGAATTACTGGACTCTGAGTGTGCTCACAATCCGAAGTTTTATTGGCCAGGTTGACATTCCCCACTGCCCCTGCAGAGGTGTGAGTATGTGCGGGGGATTCAAATTGGGCTGATGCAGCTGAATGATCGGTAAGCAATACTTGCTGATGCTGGGGCAGGTCGGTGGGAAGGGGAGCCGGGAAATTGGGGACCCACAGGTCCAATAGATCTTCAGGTGAGTCTGGCAGCGGAGCTGGTGGTTTCGAGATGGATGGGTAGATTCCGCTGGGCGCGCTTGGTGTAAGAACATACGGAGGTGGACAAACTTTAGAGGAGTCAGATTTCTCCTTTATTTAAAAGGTGTCTTAGAGTCCAGTCACCCCTCCCAGATGAATTATTGGCATCTCTGGGATGATCAGGCCTCTAAATTAAGAGAGAAATCCATAATGGCTAGCCTAAAGGACTCAAATGAAAAACTGAAACAATTGGCAGAAATAATTTAATTTCTCTAATTGAAAGGTACCTTGAACTGGGAATTGTAATTCTGATTCTACATAAGTATATTCATTCCACGCGTGCGTGAGCTTTGCCAGCCTCCTGAGCTTAAGACCTGCTGGCAATTTCCCTGGCTGACTATAAATCTGCAGCATTTTACCCAATGGGGTTTTTGGATCTATCTTAGACCCTTTATTCCCCATAATCCCTGTCCTATTACCTATAAGACAGTTGCAATCCGGTGTATAGTCAAAAAGTGAAACCTCTCAGTTTTTGTGACCGTCACAGTTTGTCATACATACATGACATTCGGTACAACTGCTCAGGAATTGCTACCTTTGCTGGCTGGCTGCAAATTCAGAGGAACTGTGTTTTTTGGTAGAAAAATCTCTCAATTTGCTACCTCCTTGCTAACGCACTCGGGATGCTTCCGTATTTCGTGTTAATTTGCATTATACATACACAACAACGCAAATTCTGATAAATATAATTCATACTTTAAAAATTTATTATTTCATAGTATCATAATCTATTTACATATTTTGTCATCTTTATGAAGTAGAACTGCACTATGAACATTTTTGGCACTTGTAGTCTGTCTTCTCATCATTTAGCGTTTCTGCATTGATTCCTTCCGGAATGCACGGAATATGTGCCCACCTCTTGCAGGAATCACACTGGAGCTTTGGTAAGTGACAGACAAGAAAAATAACTCACACAACTTATAATGTAACACATACTTTCTACGCAATCATGGCATTCCTTCCTCATGTAATCTTTTCCTAAGATGTTGCTATCAGTGCTGTTTGATAACAATTTTTTATGAGAGTCACATTATGGTTTCCAAATTTTATTCATTGACATGTCCGGAAATCTTTGACTCCTTATAAAATATGTTCCCCGCCCCAATTCAGCCCACTCTGAAATCATACGCCGTGACTACAAAACTCAGAACTCCCTCCCATCCAACCACCTCTGGTCTGCTTCCCGTCTGTCCAGTGTTACCTCCAAACCTTATTCAACCATCCTGCTCTCTGTCCTCTGAGCCGCAGGACTGGCAGCAGTGCTTCATGGCTGTAACAAGCCATTACGCTGTGCAATGCAGTCCCTACGCCTAGAATTGCTAGAACGCTTTTGGCAAGGTGAGCAGATGAGGCAGGGGAGGGTGTTCAGAGTTCGAGGCTATTACATGACCGTCATCTCTAGGTCAAGGCAGAATGTTTACGCATTCCATATGTGTCCTATGTACCGCAGTTTGTTCACCTCTGTACTACGACCATGATGGAAACGTGTAGTGTTCTCGGGTTTGTATCAAATTCGATAATATTAAAAAGATTAGGGCATGTGATATATACACATCCGTATTATCTTACCATAGTGCATTCCTCACTTTTCTTTTCACAGTTTATCCTATTGCAATATATGCAGAATTCTTCTATGCTTTCTGCAAAATACATAGCAATTACATGCAAAATATTTAATGAACAGCACTCTACATGCTACTACAGCATTATTGGTTACTGTTTTAATCTTAAAGTAGTCATGTGTTTTTATTTATTTAATTTGTTTTTATCTTCTGTTTATAAACTGTAACTCCACTACATCTGAATATAAAGTAGACCGGTTTATTTCTTACACTTTTATAACAATAGTAACAATTTGCAAAATCTAAGGTGTTTGGTATTTACTGATATTATTGTTGCATGGTCAGCATTACATACCCAAACCTGTGCTCTCAAACTTTAGGGGTATTAGGTTGACTGTGTTTTACACCACCTATTTAAACACTTCCTATTGCCTTGTCATGTGCTTAATGAGTCCGTCGAGCATGTGATTAAATAATTACCTGACTCCTTCATTAGAAGAATTGCTATGTCTCTTCTAAACTCATTATTTGCCTCCTCTGATATGTCCACAGAACTGATGTTTTTCAGCTTCAAATACGTTTCTGCAAACTAACAAGACTTCTGTTTAGAAAACATGTCATAATAACATCGATTGGAGTATGCTGTGACGGCAACAGCAATTATGAAGTCCCAGAGCACAGCCCACACACTTTGGCAAGGATGCCTTTGCAGTTCAACCAGTATTCTTTTTCATTTACTACCACCTCTGCTAATGACACAAATAGGAAACAATACAGACAATGTTTTGTTACTAACCTTTATGATGAGTGGTCCGCAGTTGTGCCCATCAATTTGTCTCTTACGATTTATAATTTGACTCTTCCATTTTGATAATGATAGTCTCTCTTCTACTTTGAAGTTTCTGAAATATTAGTGGAAGCAATTATGTCACTCCTTATAACATCTATTTTATCTTCAGTATTTTTCTTTTATTTTCTGTACATTGAGTAAATTCTTTTTAAGCTATCTCTAATTAATGATATATATGACGTATTTCTCATTTTATACAAACATACTTCCGTACACATACATAATCACTTTTGATATCAGATACATTCTGTAGTAGTGACATAGATATCACCTGCTTTGCTGTGCCCCATATGGATAACACCTACTGATCTATGCATCATTCAAATGCCTCGTGTACAAATTATATGAATTATTAATCTAGATTCAAATAACATAAGTTCACTGCTATGACATCAGTAAGCACATTCAGTACGAGAACATGGTCTTTACGAGATTCTTTGCTGCAAACAGGAATATATTACTCTCACTATTGATACATAACTCTGAACTATTTAAATACCAACAGCGTAGGATCACTGAACACATAAATCTTAGCATTCACCTCCAGTTTCTAAGAAATTTTCTTTCATAGCTCAGCTCTTCACCCAATGGATCGATTATTAACAGCACTGATGGGTACACAAGAACTATCTGTAAGTGTAGACAACATGTACAAGTTAGGTTGATAATGTGATAATTCTTGAGGTTTATTACTGACTTACACAACCAAATATTCACATTTTATCCTTTGGAATGACTAACACAAAGTCAAAGATCATATTCTGAATTCAGTGATCTCTCACTTAGTAACAAAATTTTCACGTCTGTTGATGTTTTCATCCCATTTCACATTAGCTTGTTTTCATTAAGAAATGGTGCTCTCAGAATAGCAACGCTCTCATTCCACTTTCATTTCCATAAATGAACTTACGTAACATCCATAGCTGAGGACATAAGACCACTGCCACCCAGCTGTGTTATCACCTAATACCACTTTCATTCCACATATTACAGAAGTGAAATAGAAATCATCTTACTGCCAGAACCCAGTGATTTGGTGCATTGTAAGGAAGTAACAGTATCTCCTGAAGAAGAAATCTGCTCTGTAATTAAACTTTAAAAATTAGGTTCAAAATAAAAGTTGAAAGATAAGCCAACAATGACACGAGTATTATACTATCTTAATTTAGTATCCTGATTTACATTAATTTATGCATTACCCATCAAAAATAGCATTGTCATTTAACATTTAAGTTGGTGTCATCATTACGAATGTGCTCTGTTCATGCAATGTAAGAAATATTGTAAATCTTTACCTTCGATTTCATGTCTCGTTGTTGCCACACAGATTCTGTTAGGCAGACAACTGCAGAGATGGCTTCTACCTGTTGACAGACAACCAAGATCTTAACGCATTATTCACTCTTTTATGCATATAAAGAACCTAAGATTACTTATCAGATTATTTCTGTGATCGATAATTAGTATTACTTAGGGATCCTTAGACACCAAGTAAATGTGGTGTCTAGCTTCTCTTGAGTTTTTTCTTCACTATCCTGTTTTGAAGGGAAAACATAAAATAGTTAATGAGTGTAATATACACATCCATACAAGGGATCCGTGCTGTTATCAAAAAGTTTATATACGACATTCATGGGGGGGGAAAAAAAGGAATAGTAAAAAACTTATATTGTCATACGTAATATAAGACATTATTCATTAGGGCAAAGATTTATTATGCAAATGTACAACATGATAATTATAGACTAACAAGTTTAAATATCAACAGATCAAGTATTGCATGGCGTATATTATTCTCAAAATGCATTTCAATACCTCTTATTTTGCATTTACATCATTTGAAATTTTGCAATGGCAGTTGTAGATTGTTGTTTCAAAAATATTGTGAAAGCCATAGTATGTCTTACATTCCCGTTGGTGTTAAGGAAGTGATACAATTCAGACAGTTATGTAGTATCACATTACGTGGCCTACCTTCCCCCCGATTTCTCGACTAGACAGCTGAAATACGCATCAATAACCTAAAACACGATAGAAAGGGAACATTGTAAATAATATTACATTACACATTTATCTTTCCATACACTTTTAGTGTTAATTAAGATTACCTCATCACATATCCAGCTTCTTGGTTTCAGGCAATGAAAAGAAGAGCCATACAATTTGAAATTTCCCACTTTGGCCTCCAGTCTCTCTTTCTGTTTTCCATTCATGGCAAATTTTACTGGAAAGAAAAAAAACCCATTACAGGCAGTCCCCGGGTTACGTACAAGATAGGGACTGTAGGTTTGTTCTTAAGTTGAATTTGTATGTAAGTCAGAACTGGTACATATTGTAGGGGAAACTCTAGCCAAACATTTCTCCAGAGCTCAGTTTTATTCTCCTGCACCTCACTTTCCTCAGTCCTTTATTCTCAAGCTGAGGTGTCTGCTGAGAAAAGCCGCTCCGTGTCTCCCTGGTCTGCTTGGTGGGGGGGGGGGGCGCTAGCTTCTCGTCTCCCTGGTCTGCTGTGGGGAAGCAGCTAGTGCGGGGTTGCCTCACCCTGTTTAAGTAGGGATCCGATGTAAGTCGGATCTATGTAACCCGGGGACTGCCTATACTTGCAGCAAATTTCAGTAGCCTTTTTTTCTCTGATTTTATTTATTTATTTATTTTTGGTGCGAAAGACTTTCTTTTTTCTTTTTCTTTTTTTTCTTAAACTTGATACATGCAATTGTGTTTAAAAACTGTTTTGGAAATGTGATTTAGTTGACAAAGTACCTTTCTGAAACCATTCTTTGTCTTCCACATCCATCATCATGTCACAGAAATCAAATTTCTCCTGCATTTTATCATTTGCGATAAGATCCTCCACTATCTCCTCTTCTTCTGTTGATGTCTTTATAATAAAGTTCAATGGTTGAACCTGAGAATTCTGTGATTCAGGCCCATCCAATTTTTGAATTTTTTCACAGGGATTTGTGGTGCCATTGTTACCCACTGTCATTTCAGTTACTATTCTTTCCTCTGTTGTACTATTGGGAGGAAATGGTAGTGGCTCTTTAAACGGTTTTAAATGTGCAATGCTGTACTTGGTTGCTAACATTTTTCCTGACACGGTTTCTAATTTTACTGTCTTCCCCTCAATACTAGTAATTTTGTATGGTCCACGATATGTCGGTTCTAGTACTCCGCCTTTTCTTGTTCTCTTCCTAGCATTCAGTAATAGCCCAACATCAAATTTTATGTCACCGTATTTTGACCTGTGCCTTTTGGAATACTGTCTCTGTTGCCTTTCTTGGGCTTTTGAGATGTTCCTTAAAGCCATTTCAATGTCAGCCTCATGTCGCAATGTCTTTTCTATGTCATACTTTTGGAGGATTGCTGGGGAAAGGTATATGTGAGAGACCCTTTGGATGGGCAGAGCTTTGGCTCTCCCAGGGCCTGTCCCTTGTCAGGGTTGGGTCCCAGTGGAGTGGGTGGGTGGGTGGGTAATGGGTATTGGGAACTGTGAGTTGCGGGAAGGCCAATGCTTCCTCCGTTCCCTTTTGGCGCGGTTAGGGTGATCGAACGCCCCACCGTGCCCTGTTCTGATGTCCCCAGTGGGTTATCGGGGGGAGGTATGTGTGTAAGACCCCATGGGTGGGTAGAGCTCTGGCTCCCCCGGGCTCTGACCCATGTCAGGGTTTTTGCAGGGGTGGCCCTGGCCAGGGAAAACAAAAAACAGGGAGTATGGCCAGGGGGCCCCTGAGGGTGTCCTAATTGAGCAAGCGGACAGGTAGTGTGTATTGGGAACCGCACGTTGTGGGAGGGCCAATGCTCCCTTGATTCCCTCTTGGGGTATGGGGGGGCGGTTTAAACTCAGCCCCTGGGGTGGGAAAAAAGGGGGGAACATGGCAAGCCCCCCGCGGTCTCCCCCTCCCGTGCGCCGGCGGCTGGCCCCCTCTCCCCCCACGTGGCCAGCCCCCCCCCCCCCGCCGCCTGGGCCTGTGATTTAGCTTTCTGCCGCCGCTTGGCCCACACAAGCGGCGGTTCGGCTGCGGCGCCGGAACACCCCGAGACCCGGCGCAGCCCGTGGACCGAGCCCCCCAGTCCCGGGTCGGCCACCCCGCGGCCTCCCCTTCCTCCCCCCTTGTGCCGGCAGCTGGCCTCCTCTTCCCCCGCGTGGCCAGTCCCCCCCGCCCCCCCCGCCACCTGGCACGGTGATTTAGATTTCCGCCGCCGCTTGCCCCACGCGATAGGCGTTTTCGGCTGCGGTGCCGGAACACCCCGAGGCGCGGCCCGCGGACCGGACCCCCCGGTTCCGGGTCCCTGGTCGGCCACCCCGCGGCCTCCCCATTCCCCCCCCCCCCATGTGCTGGCGGCTGGCCTCCTCTTCCCCCGCGTGGCCAGACCCCCCCCTCCGCCCAGCCCACCAGTGATTTTAGCTTTCTACCGCCGCCTGCCCCACGGGATAGGAGTTTCGGCTGCAGTGCCGGGGTGTCTAGACACCCCGGGACCCAGCACAGACCGTGGACCGGGCCCTTTGGTCCCGGGCCTCTGATGGGTCACCACACGGCCTCCCCTTCCACCCCCCACGTGCGCTGGCGGCTGGCCCCCTCTCCCCCCACGTGGCCAACCCCCCCCCTCCGCCCAGCCTGGATGGCGTTGTGGCGCAGTTTCCAGGCCTCGGAGTGCATCTCGCAGCCGCAGAGAACGTGGGGCAGGGTCTCGTTCTTGAAACCACAGGGTCTGCAGCGCTTGTCCCGGTTGCCGAAGTGGACGGCTCCGTTGAGGTGGGCCCTGTGGATGAAGCGCCAGTCGGCGAAGCGGGTGAAGCTCCCCCCGGAAAGGAAGTGGTTGCTGGAGGTCCACTTGCTGTATGCCTCAAACACCTTGCCCTGGTCTGGTTTCTTTTTCAGGTTCTCTGCGTAGAGGCAGCGGAGGGTGGATTTCAGGACTCTATCCAACAGCTTTTGGGCGGGCGGCGTGACGACGGTGTTCTGGTTGGAGTTTCTGCGCGGGATCAGGATGCCCATCTCGCCTCGTTCCTCCGCCCAGGTCCAGCGGCAACCGATCCTCTTCCCCAGGCGGTGGGTGGCGGCGCGGGACCAGAGGGAGGACAACTCTCCCCCTTGCCGTCCTAGGTTGTTCTCGAGAGAACCGTTGAGGAAGGCGACGATGTCTTGTGGAGCGGGGGCCCTGGCGGCGCGCTTGCCGATGGTCTCTTCCAGGGCAGCGCTCGCGATGGTGCTCACTCTACGGTCTGGGCAGGTCAGGAGACGGAAGGCGTGTGTCACGACGGCGATGTCGCACAGGTCTCCCATGCGCGGGACGTTGGCACCCCCTTGCCTGTGCGAGATGTATATGATGTCGGAGCTGGCCCTTTGGGGGAGGTAGAGCCATTTCCGGACCAGCTGCCGGATGGCGCGGTCTGCCTTGTTCAGTGGCCCCTTGGCGACAGCAGAGCCCCTGAGAGCGAAGCGGATGCGGGGGATGAGGAAAGTGTTCAAGGCGTTGATCTTTTGCCAAGGGGCGAGCAGGGAGCCATCGATCTTTTTGGCGTCTTCGAGAATCCCGTCGATGGTTGCCGTCGGGGTCTGTTGGACGCGGATGCCGGTCGGCGTACCGAGGTGCAGGTAGGATTCGCCGTCGGCCAGGGCGGTCATGGGCTCCCCCTGGATCTGGACCTGCGTCAGGTTTACCGGGGCGCCGGCGTCGCCGGAGATGTGCAGAGAGGCGCACTTCCTGGCGTTGAAGCGCAGGCCCATCCATTCGGCCGCGCGGCTGGCGACCTCCAGGAGTATGCGGAGGCCCTCTGGGTTGTCGGCCAGGAGGACGAGGTTGTTGGCGTAGGCCAGGGCGCTGATCTTTTCGCCGTATAAATTGAAGCCGGCGGGGCTATTCGCCATAGCGCGCAGGAGCGGTTCCATGGCCAGGTTGAATACGATGGGGCTGAGGGGGCAGCCCTGTTTGACCCCGCGCCTGAGGAGGATGGGGGCGGTCTCGCCTTCTTCGGCGCGGATGGTGGTGGTACAGTCACTGTATCGGTCTTTGAGTAGGTGGAGGAAAAAGTCTGGAAGGCCGAATTCCTGCAGGGTGTCGAAGATGAGGTGGTGGAGGATGGACCCGAAGGCGTTGGAGAGGTCCAGCCACGCCATGGCGCACTGCTTTTGCTGCCGTCTGGCTGACTGGATGGCCGCCTGTAGCACGTAGTTGTGCTCGTAGCACCCCTCGCAGGACAGGAAGCCCTTCTGGGCGGCGCTGATGGCGCCTCCGCTTACCCCCCAGTCCGTAAGTCTTGCGGCGAGGCAGCTGGTGTAAAGTTTGTAAATGGTGCTGGAGAGGGAGATGGGTCTCCAGTTCCCGGGGTCTTGTCTGTCGCCCTTCTTGTAGAGTAGGACCGTCATGGATGACTTCCAGGCGCTGGGGATACGCCGGAACCACTTGCACAGGTTGAAGACTGTGGCGAGTACGAGGCAACCAGGGTTACGTTTCTTAAGCACCTGGTACCTGATGCCGTCCTTCCCCGGTGCCGTGTTGGAGGTCCTGGCGAGCCTGGCAAACACCTCTTTAGGGGTAAAGTCATGCTCCAGGTCGTCTGCGGAGTTGACACGAGGCAGCCGGGGCAAGCAGTCTGGGTGGTGGGTCTTGGGGCATGCCGCGCGGTCAAAGACATCAGCAAAATAGGCGTGCAGGCGGTCTGCGGGAACGTCGCAAAACGGCGAGGGTTCCTCTAGGATCTCCCTCATCGCCTTGGGACGGTTGGACCAGTACAGGCGCTGGAGGCGGGTGGCGGCTACCGTGTCGGTCTGGCGATCGTCTCTTCTGTTGTCCATGGCGGGTTCGGCGTCGGGTCTCGGTGCCGGGGGTCTGCGTTGGGGATGCTGCGTACGGGTCGGGGCTTGTTCGTTGGGCACGAGTCCCTCTGCTAGCTCCTCCGTAAATCTTTTGACCACGTCCTCCAGGTCGCGGAAGGAGTTTGCGTCTGTCAATTCCTCTAGCCAGAGGAGCTGCCAGGTGGTGGCAGTGCGTTCTCGGTTGCCCCTCACCCGCTGGCTGTCTGGTTGTGCAGTCTCGGGTACGGCAGGTGAGGCGGCGGGGGCCCGGTGTTCCCCTGGGTTGGGAGTCGGAGAGGCGTGTGCGGTGGCGCGGCGCTGCTCTGGAGCGTCCGGAGCAGAGCGCGGGTGATCGCGGCGTGCGGTGGGTCTGCGGTCTGGAGCAGGAGGCGGGCGAGAGGTGTCGGCGGCGGGTCGGGCGCTGGATCTGGGTGCACCGTGGCGACTACTGGGGGCGGCAGGAGGGCGACTGCTGGCGGCGTCTCTCCCACGAGCCGGGCTGGATCCCTCCCTCTCGCCGGGTCGGCACCTGGTGTTGTTGTCTCGTGAAGGAGGGCAGTAGGGCTGGAGCCGCGGAGGGGCGCTGGTCCGTCTCTCTGCCACATTGCGTCTCACGCCTCGGATGCATTCCCGAACCGTCTGGGAGAGGTTGGCGAGGCCGATGGAGGCTGCGGTTCGCTGGTGGGGCTGGAGGAGGGTGGGAATTCTGGAGGGCCTGGGAGGCCTGCCGCTAACGGCGGTACTGCGGCTAGAGGAGGACCCGTGGCTGTTTGGGTCTTGGGGGATAACGGGCTCCTGGCTTGGGGTGACATGCGTGGTTGGTGGAGGCGAGGTCACGGCTAAGCGGTCCCGGGAGGGTTCTTGGTCTAGAGGTGAGCTGGCAGGTGTTCCCATAGGGAGGGCGGGGCACCGTGACTGGTGGACCTTACACCCCGCTAAGGCTAAGAAGGGCTTGGCACAGTGGGCACAGCGGAAGCCCACCTTCTTTTTGTGCACTTGCCTGATGTGCTGGCGCAGAGAGGTGGTGGTCGTGAGCCTCTTGTAGGTGGAGCAGCACGGGCAGGCGGGGCGATTCTTGGGGATCAGGAACTCGATGAGCGCGAGCCCCTGGAACTCGTTGCTGGGTGGGGGATACGGGGTGCCCGCCTCGGGCGGGTACGGGGAGGCGGTGGTTAGTGACATAAGAGGGGGAGGACGCCGAGTCGTCACTAGCGGTCCAGATGGGGGAGGGGGAGTCGCTGGAGCAGCGCTCCGAAAGCAGGGAGATGGGAATTGCTTGCTACCGGCAGGTTCTAATCGGTCTAAAGCCGGCAGCCCTTGTGACTGGTGTCGGGACGTGGGGCGGTGGGGTCCCCGTGCTATGTCTGCGGGGTCCCCTGGGGTCGGTAGCACTCTCTGGGCTGGAGGTACTCCCTGAGAGATTGGCCCTAATGGCATCGGCATACGAGGCAACAGCGGTGGTAGCCGTGCTCGGAGCGGTAGCCGTGCGGGCAGGAGCGGGAGCATGGGTTGGGGATGGCTGGTCGCTCTGGGCCGCCCGGGGAGATTGTTCCGGGCTGGCGGTGCCTGGGTCAGAGCGTAGGGGGGAGGTATTGGAGCTCAGGGGAGACTGGGGCTGTAGTCCTAATATGGCAGGGGTAGGGACTGGAGATGGAGGGGGCCACGAGGATGACCACACCTCCAGGGCCTCAGGCAGGATGGGGCTGGCAGAGTTGGGCCAGCAGACTAAGTCCCAGGTCAGGGGTGGGGAAGGAATTACAGGTAGCAGCGTTTGGGGGGGGCTTAGCAGGGCGATCTCCTCCTGGGGCGGGGTCCAGACATGGTTAAATCGGTCGGTGTCCCCTCCAATAGGGGACACCCCGGACCCAGCAAAGCAGGGGGCAAAGTTGCTGTCCAGGTCTAGCGGGAGCGCCCAGTCGACAGCGGAGGAAGGGAGGGAGGAAAGGACTGCGGGTGGCATGGCGGCAGGGCCACACCGGGCCGGGCTGGAACTGGAGCCGGATACAGAGCGCGGGTCGTCATCTGGAACTGGCGGGGGCTGGAACGATGGTATCGAGTCTCCGGCCACGGGGTGTTGGACGTCGCACGGCTCTCGGGGGGGCCCTCTGGCATCTGGTGGTGTCCGGGCTCTGGGCAGGTCACTGGGCAGCAGGCCTGGCGGGTGCTGTCTGGTTCCCATCCGGACAGGTCGCCACAGGAAGCCGTCGGAGGAGCTGGAGTCTCCCGACGCGGCATTCGCGGGGCTGGCAGGGCGTCTCGACATACTGGAAGATAGAGCACAGAGACACCCGACCGGGGGGGAGGGGAACAGGGCAGGGGGCTTCTGGCTGTGGTGGTCCCAGAGGGGACCAGGGGGCCAGGAGGCGGCCTCTCAGAGGGCCAGGGGGGTCTGCGTTGGAGAAATCGCCAGGTACTACAATATTTAGCAACGATAACGAGTGCTCCAACGCACAACCCCAGTTGTCAGGAGCCCGGGGCTGGGGGACCCACAGGCAGGCGGGACAGGAAGCGAAGGAGCAACAGACGAGGGTGAAACTGACGAGAGCAAGACTGATGAGAATGAAACTGACCAGAGTGAGATAAGCAGACAGAAACCGCAAACAAATGGCAATAGACGAAAGCGAAACAAAATCAGAAAGTAAAACTTAGTAGTGAGGTGGGTTGCAGTGATAGACGAAAGTGAAACAAGATCCAGGAGCAAAGCCAGAACAAAAAGGAGGGGGTAGCTGAGCAGCAGAGGCGCAGCGGGGGACGAGAATGAAATAGACAGAAGTGAAGCTGACTAGGGTGGAAAGTTAATTTATTCGGGTTGCAGAGCCAGGGGGGATAGAACAGACGGGAGTGAAATTGACTAGATAGGAGCCAATACAATGGGGGAAGCGGAGCAGCAGAGGGGGGGCGGGGGAGGGGTCAGCCACGTGGCAATGGCCGCCGGGGCACGGAAAGAGCCGAGACAAACAGACAGGAGCGACACTGACCAGAGTGGAAAGTTAGTCCACTCCGGCTGCAGAGCCAGCAGCGGGGGACGAGAACGAAACAGACAAAGGTGAAACTGACCAGAGTGGAAAGGGCTGCCAAGCCAGCGGGGACGGAATAGGCGGGAGTGAAATTGACCAGCTATGAACCAACACAATGGGGGAAGCGGAGCAGCAGAGGGGGGGGGGGATCAGCCACGTGGCAATGGCCGCAGGGGCACGGAAAGAGCCGGGACAAATCGACAGGAATGTCACTGACCAGAGTGGGGAGCCAGCCTACTAGGGTTGCAGAGCCAGCGCAGCGGGGACGAGAATGAAACAGACAGGGGCGAAACCGATCAGAGTGGGAGGCTAAACCACTGGGGCTGCAGAGCCAGCGGGGACAGAACGGACGAGAGCAAAACTGACCAGGCAGGAGCCAACACAATGGGGGAAGCGGAGCAGCGGGGGGGGGGGGGGGGGATCAGCCACGTGGCAATGGCCGCCGGGGCACAGAGGGAGCCGAGACAAATAGGAGTGAAACTGACCAGAGTGGGGAGTTAGCTTAGTGGGGTTGCAGAGCCAGCGCAGCGGGACCAGAATGAAATAGAAGCGAAACTGATCAGAGTGGAAGTTTAAATTACTCGGGTTGCAGAGCTAGCGCAGCGGGACAAGAATGAAATAGAAGTGAAACTGACCAGGGTGAAAGGGTTGCAGAGCCAGCGGGGACAGAATAAACGGGAGTGAAATTGACCAGCTATGAACCAACACAATGGGGGAAGCGGAGCAGCAGAGGGGGGGGTGGGGGGATCAGCCACGTGGCAATGGCCGCCGGGGCAGGACAAATCGACAGGAGTGAAACTGACCAGAGTGGAAAGTTAGTTTACTCCGGTTGCAGAGCCAGCGGGGATAAAACGGACGGGAGTGAAATTGACTAGATAGGAACCAATACAAGGGGAGAAGCGGAGCAGCAGAGGGGGGGGGCGGGAGGTCAGCCACGTGGCAATGGCCGCCGGGGCTGTGGCAAGATTCGGGCCCCCCCGGCCCCTTTTGCCTCTACCCCCCCCCCGCAGTCTCGGCACCCCGAGGCTGGTGCCCTTTGCTCGGGCCCTGGGTCGTTGGCTGCCCCGCCCGGGCTTCCGCTCAGCCTGGGACTGCGGGCTGACCCTCGGCTCCCGATCCCGCTCATGGCTCTGCGACGGGGACGGGTCCTCCGTCGCGCTCGGCCGTCCGTTCGCTGGGTGTGCGGCCGTCCGCTGGCCGCTCCGTTCCTCGGTGCCCCCGGCCGAGGGGTCCTGATGCCCCGGGCAAGGGCTGCGCGGGTCCCGCTCCCCGCCTCCATCCCGCTTGCTCCTCCGGCGTCTCTCCCCTGGCTGCCTGCCAAGAGAAGGTAAGTGCCGGCCGCCTCTGGCCCTTCCGGCCCCTTCCCCTTTGAGCCAGCACGCACGGGGCGTGCCGCTCCCCCTGGCGTCTCGGCCCCTCCTCCTCCTGGGTCCTGCTGCCTTCCTCGCCCGCCGCGCCTGCGTCTGTGCGCCCCCTCTCCCCTCCCTGGGGGCTTTCCCCTGGACTCCGCTCCCCCGCGCCGCTCGGCGCTTCTCCGGGGGAGGGGCTGTCAGCGCGGGGAGTTTCTTCCCCGTCACAGGGGCACAGAGAAAGCCGAGACAAATAGACAGAAGTGAAACTGACCAGAGTGGAAGGTCAACTTACTCGGGTTGCAGAGCCAGCGCAGCGGAGGATCTCAGGAGCAAGGCAGGAGTCCGAGGGGGATGCAGACCCAGCGCAGCAGAGCCTAGCGAGGAGCCTGGATTGCAGAGTGAGCGCAGCAGGTCCGGTGCAGGTCCCAGGAAGCAGGAGCAGCTGTCCCTTTAAGGCAGCAGGGAAGCCCCAGCCAATAGGCAGTCTCAAAAAGACGTGCCTGGGTGGGCCTAAACAGCTGATTTAGAATCAGCTGTAAGGCAGCCGGCAAAAAAAAAAAAAAAAAAACCGCTGCAGAGGTTTAAACCCCCGCAAAAAAGCGGAGGCTTGCAGGTTCTTCAGCGGTGTTCCTTGTCAAAAGGCTGCTAGCAGGATCCTGCTAGCAAAAGCCTTTAAAAGGGCTGGATCCATCGGTCCCCAGAAGCAAGCGGTCCCACGGAGCAAGGATCAATCCCACGGCGGCGTCTTCATCACGAAATCTTAAACTGATAAGAACAGATTAAACGAGTTTTATTGAGTGAATGTTTCCAAAAATAATACAGTAAACAAGTAAAACACATCTGGAGAACTGGAGCAGGTTGCGCTGTGGGGTGGATAGTAATATTGGAGTTTATCATAGAGAGACAAGAAAACCTCTCCAGTATATAGTACGATTAACAATTGCAGAGTGTGCAGTCAATGAGTGAGGCGGGCTCGATGAATGAAGCGCCAGTCAGCGAAACGGGTGAAGTTGCCAGCCTGGAGAAAGTGGTTGCTGGCTTCTTGCTTGCTGGTCACTTCGAACACCTTACCCTGGTCCAGTCTTTTAGCCAGGGCGTCTGCATAGTGGCGGCGGATGGTCCCTTTCAGGAGCCTCTCCAGCAGAGCCCTGGCCGCGGGGGTGACAGTGGTGTGGCCTTGTGCGGTGATGCGGGGGAGCACAACGCTAAGCTCCGTACGGGCCTCGCTCCAGACCCAGCGGCAGCCAATTCTTTTTCCCAGACGGCGGGTGGCGTTGCGGGCCCGAGACCATAGGAAGGAGAGGTCACCGCCGTCCCTCCTGAAGTCCCCCTCGAGGGAACCGCTGAGGTAGGTGGTGATATCTGCAGCGGTGGGGTCCCTGGCAATCCTCCTCCTCACTACACCGCACAGGGCGTTTTCTGCGATGGTGCGCACTCTCACGTCCGGGCAGGTCAGGAGGCGGAAGGCGTGGGTAATGGAGGCCACGTCGCAGAGGTCCCCCAAGCGCGGAACGTTGGCGCCTCCCTGCCGGTGGGGGATGTAGACAATGTCCGTGCAGGCCCTCTGAGGCAGGTAGAGCCACTTCCGGACAAGGGCTCTGATCGCGCTGTCAGCTTTGTTCAGGGGGACCTTGGCGACGGCGGAGCCTCTCAGGGTGAAGGAGATGCGGGGGATCAGAAAAGTGTTAATTGCATCTATTTTCTGCCATGGTGTGAGCAGAGATTGGTCGAGCAGCTCTGCGTCCCTCAGGATTTTGTGGAGGGTGTCTGTTGGAGTGGCCTCGACCCGTATTCCCGTCGGGGTGCCCAGGTGCTGGTAAAATTGGCCCTCTTGGAGGCAGGCCATGGGCTGTTCTTGAATGGAGAAGGCGGTTGGCCTCGTGAGGGTTCTTAAGCTGCCATCGACATGGAGGGAGGCACATTTCCGGGCGTTAAAGCGAAGGCCCGTCCATTCAGCGGCCCGGCCGGCGATTTGGAGCATCCGCTGCAACCCCTCCGCGCTGTCGGCGATCAAGACCAGGTCGTCGGCGTACGCCAGGACGTCGACCCTCACACCGTGCAGGTCCAGACCGTCCGGGCCCTGGGAGATGGCACGCAGGATGGGTTCCATGGCCAGATTAAAAATGATGGGACTGAGGGGGCAGCCCTGTTTCACGCCACAGTGGATGTCGACGGGTGCGGTCTCTCCAGTGGTGGCGCGGATAGTGGTGGTGCAGTCCGTGTATAGATCCCGGAGGATGCGGAGGAAGGTGTCCGGGGCCCCAAAGTCTGTCAGGGTGTCTGCGATGTGTTGGTGGGGGACGGAGCCGAAGGCGTTTGCGAGGTCCAACCAGGCGATGGCGCATTGTCCCCGGGATTTTCTCGTCTCTCTGAGGGCTGCCTGGAGCACAAAGTTACGCTCGTAGCAGCCCTCGCAGGTCATGAAGCCTTTTTGGGTGGAGCTGATGGCGCCACCGTGAACAGCCCAGTCAGTGATCCTGGCCGCCAGGCAGCTGGCGTAGAGTTTGTATAAAGTGCTGCCCAGCGAGATGGGTCTCCAGTTTTCCGGATCGGTACAGTCGCCCTTCTTGTACAGCAAGACGGTCATCGAACTTTTCCAGGTGTCAGGAATGCACCGTAACCTCTTGCAGGCGGTGAAGAGGGCGGCTAGCACCAAGCAACCGGGGTCACGTCTCTTTAGCTGGAGATACCGGATGCCGTCTCTCCTGGGGGCGGTGTTGGTGGTCCTGGACAACCGTACCTGGACCTCCTCCGGGGTAAAGTCCCTGTCCAGGTCGTTGGTGGCTTCTAGCCTCGGTAACTGAGGGATACAGTCCGGGCGGGGCCCCTCTCGGGGACGTTCCTTCGCGAACACAGAGGTGAAGTACGAGTGAAGTGCGTTGGGCGGGATCGTGCAGGGAGACGGGGCACCTTCCAGGATCTCCCTCACGGCCTTTGGGCGGTTGGTGCGGTAGAGCGTTTGGAGGCGGGTTGTGGCGACCGGGTCGTCTCGGCGGCCAGCGGCCCCTCGTCTCCCCACCCTGGAGCTGGCAGTCGTTTCAGGTGGCGGGGGTCGGGATTTACCGCGGCGATCTGGCCCGCCGCTTGCAGCCAGGTCGGCTGTTAGGCGCTCCGTCACGGTCACCAGGCCATCGAAGGAGTCAATCGATGTCAGCTCTCTTAGCCACAGCTGCTGCCAAGCCGTGGTGTTGCGTTCGTGGCAGGAGCCCCGTCCGTGCTGGGAACTCATCTCTCCTGCAGGAGGGACAGGCATGGAGGCCGCTGGAGCACGGGATCTCTGTGCAGAGGAGACGGCAGCGGGGCGGGATGCTGATGACCGGGCAGGCGCGCCGGAGAGAGTCAGCATCCCCGGGGGCGCTAGTGGAGGCGCGTGGTTGTCGTCTGGGACCGGCGGGCTGGCAGTGATCTTGGGGCACGGGGGGCCCGGTGCGGTCCCTGGCCGGTTCGGGGTTCTCTGTGGCAGCCACCGGGGTCCTTGGGAGGGAGGGATCAGCGGAGGCAGGTGCCGGACGCCGCTCGGCGGACCGGAGAGGGGGGCTGGTACTGCTGACAGGTGACCGGGGTGAGCTGATCCGTGGAGGAGCACCGATCCGGCGACCACTGGTGGCATTCCTGACGGTAGACAGGAACTGGTCTAGTCGTACGGACAAGTTCCTGACAATCAGAGGCGGGGAGGTCCGAGGACCGGCAGGGTCGGGGGTGCGGGACCCCGGAGATGGGCTGTTGCTTGGCCTGACAGCACGGGGTGCCGGGCTGGATCCCTGTTCCGGGTTGGCAGATGCAGGGCCGGCCCTTGGTGATAGACTGTCAGGTGCAGGGCTGGTTCATGGTGAAGAGGCAGGCTCTGAGGCAGGGGTGCTCCTGACCGGAGCGAGGTTCTCATGGTCCGGCATTGGTTGTCTTCTGCTATACGGCGTAGTGGGCACCAGCCGGATCGGGGTCGAGGGGACGACTCGGGCACAGGGGCCTTTGCAGGTGGTGTTTTGGTGTCGTTTGCACCGTTTCTGCGATTCAAAGAGGCCGTGGCATCGGTCGCAGCGGAAGGCGATCTGTTTCTGGTGCACCAACTTTACGTGCTTGCTAAAGGCCCCCAGAGTCCTCACTCCTCGGAAGGGGAAGCAGTCTGGGCACAGGAGGGTGTGGTTGGGAATGGGAAAATCCAAGTAGATCAGTTCGGTCAGGCAGCTGGTAGGGTCTGGTGCTGGCCGGGGAGACTGTTCTGGGAGGGTTGAGCAGGGAGGAGCTGGACAGGGAGGAGCTAGGTGAATCACCTGTAGCCCTTGCAGGTGGGCGGTGTCAGTGGCGATTGGTCAGAAGTAATTTAAACCTGATGGGAGGGGGGGGGACGAAAGAAGATGGCCGCTGGGGGAAGCGGACACTTCCTGGTGTAAGGGAGGAGGGGGGAGAGCGCGGGGGGCCTGTCAGGGGACCTAGGTAGGGGGCACAGCCCGGGGATGGGGCCGAGTCCCCGGTCTCTCAGTCGCGCTGATGCTGTGATTCCAGCAGTGGTTGGGGCAGAGTAGAAGAAAAAAGAAACCGAAACCGGGCTAATTAGCCGTCGCCACAGCTGTGGTGCTGACTGAGTAGAGAAAACGGCAGCAGATAAAATGAGCCGCGGGACTCGGTGGGGAGGCTGGCCACGTGGGGAAAAGGGGGCCAGCTGCCAGCGTATGGGGAGATAGGGGGGGCCGAGGGATAGCCGAGCCACGTCTGCACCGCAGCAGCGGCGGGGGTCAGGCAGGGCAAACCGTGGCAATCAAGCGAGCCGCATGGGGGGGGGAGGGAGAGTCTGTGCCGTGGTTGATCAACGGCGTGTGACCGGAGGGCACAGTCCGCGGGCCGTGCCGGGTATCGGGGTGTTTAGACCCCCCGGCGCAGCAGCCCAGACACCAATCGAGTGGGGCAGGTGGCAGTAGTAGGATAGACCGCCGGGCTAGGCGGGGGGGGGGGCTGGCCACGTGGGGGGAGAGGGGGCCAGCCGCTGGCGCACGGGAGGGGGAAGGAGAGACCGCGGGGTGGCTGATGAGAGGCCCGGAACCGGAGGGCACGGTCCGTGGGCTGCGCCGGGTCTCAGGGTGTTTTAAAGAGTCTGTAGGCCGAGGAAGGAGAGAGAAGGGACTGAAGGCGGAAGGGAAGACTGAAATTAATCAGGGAACAGGATGGCAGGGGAAACAGGAATCAAGATGGGGGCGAGAGGGGGGGGGGAGGATTGGGGACTAGGAGGTAAACAAGATGGTGAGAAAGATGGAAATCAAAATGGGGGCGGGAAGGGGAGAAGGAGGGGCGTTGGTTAGGAGGAAGGCAAGATGGTGGGGAAGACAGTAAGCAAGGAGGAGGTAGTTGGTGATTAAAAGGAAGAGAACGGAGGAATCAAGAACGAGTGGAGGAGCTCCGGAGAGAGGAGCTAAGTGAGCTACTTACCCCGCGTGAGGCCATGGCGCGCGCGAACCGATGGGGACCGTCTGCTGGGATGGACGTTGTCACAGCAACACTGACGCCAAACGGGTGGGAGCGAACGCCAAGCAGCGAGGAACAAGCCGGTCCGTTGACCCAAATGTAGTATCCATTCATAACAGTTTCTTTTTAAACTGATAAGAACAGATTGACGTTTATTAGAGAATGTTTAGCGACAAACAATACATATATTACAGTAGACACTTTTTGGAACAAGTATGACTGAGTAAATGGGTACATCCGGTAGCCGGTTTGGGTTACGGTGGTAGGGGGGATCTAGCCCCTGGGGGCCTGGGTTTACAGCCCATGGTGGGGCGTTTGGGCCCCCAGGGGGGCCCGCTAGCGGGGTGCCTTCCTCCTCTGGAATAATGACCGAGGCCCTTCGTTGCGGAGCGCGTAGAGTAGGTTGTTCCCGGGGGAGGCGCGTGGCGGGGGGGTTTGGAGCGTGGCTAGTTCTAAGCCCGTAGTGAATAGAAAGGGGAGGTGTGGGGCCCCGGATGTAGTCGGTCAGTGGGGTGATTATCTGGTTAGCGGATGGGGGGTTTGGTGGGGACGCTCATTCTGTAGTTGGACCGGCAGTTTAAGTGGGTTGAGTGTTAGATTTGGCGAGGTGAGTGTCGCACCATTAATCAGGTTGTGGGGACATTGCGGGGTCAATATGTATGGGAGCAAATGTGGGGACCCTTGGTCGGGGACCAATTAAGTGGGTCGCCCGTTATGGGAGGGCAAGCATGCCTAGGTTGCGTCTTGGAGTTGGTCGGAGGTTCTAGAGATCTATGTTTTGGGGAGAGGGGGGGAGGTATAACTCATCCATACACACACACTTACACCTACGTGTTCACACTCGCAGACACTCATCCATATGCACGGGACAAAAGTTGGGCTGTGGTAGGGCCCAGGGGGATAAGATAGGGGGGGTTAGTAAGGGTGGGGGGTCTAGTGATTGGGGTGGGGGGGGTACTGACACCCTCACACTAATCAATTTTATGTCCCGGGTGTTATCCACGATCTGTTTCTGGTTTCTATATTGAGTATGTGTAGGCTTATGTATGGCAGATCTTCGGCTCCCCGTTCTTTGTGTCCCTTGGCTTCCCTAATTGCCGTATCCTGGTCCCCAGTGTTGCTCCCGCCTGGAGGGGGGGTAGTGTACCCTCCGAGCGAGTAACAGTTGGTTGGATTAAGTGTGAAAGTTAATGACTGACCAGGCGGGGCAGGTTGAGGGCCCAGGATAGGCGCTGAGAGACGAAGCACAAGGGTTAAGAGGTTGGTTGCGAAGGGAGTACTTCCAGAGACAGGGGTGGGTCCCACGGCATCCTCTTCCACTGCATCCTTGTCCTCTGGTCGGATCGTGTTACACACCCGGGGGAGGGGGGAGGGAGGTGGTTTTTTTTTTTTTTTTTTAATAAGTATTAGTAGGGAAAGTTAGGGTAAGGGCGGAGGTAAGGCGGAATTAAGGAGGAAGGAAGGGCGTAGTAGAGGGGGAGAGGGATTGTGGGACCTAAACAATTGAACTCACTCACACATTACATGCACACGGGGGGGGGGGGGGGGAATGGCGGCACACATCGCTAATCTCTCTATTCCGTTCTGTTCAGGTGGGCTATGGGTCTGGGAGTTGGAATTGGCGGTGGCCTGTGACGTGTTCAATGTAAATGTCGCGGGACCACCGGATAGTGTCCGAAACCATCAGACGGCGCATCAGGTTAGCGTATCTTTTCCCAATGTTGCACGCCTCCAAGGTTGCCTCATTTTTGGGGTCCCAGGAGCCCAGCGCCCCCACAAGCAGGACATAGAGGTCAACTGTGTATCCTTGTGACCGTAGTGTGTCCACCAGCCCGGAGTACTTTGCTATTTTCCTTAAGCGGGCCGCCTGGAGTGCAGCTGGCCGGTTCTCAAAGGGGACGGACACCTCGACCATTGTGATCTTCTTTGTTTCTTCTTTAGTTATAACAATGTCTGGTGCAGTTTGTCCGTGGGACGACGGCATCTTCGAGCACAGTGCCAAGCGTCGGGGGAAGTGCCTTTACTATGCGGGCCTGGATGGCGTTGTGGCGCAGTTTCCAGGCCGTTGAGTGGGTTGTGCAACCGCAGAGGACGTGGAGTAGGGTCTCATCATAGTTTCCGCACCGCCTGCAGCGTTTATCTCGGTTCCCGTGGCGAATGGCCGCGTTGAGGGGGACGCAGTAGAGGCACGCTCTGTGGATGAAACGCCAGTCTGCGAAGCGGGTGAAGTTGCCTCGTTGTAGGGAAATGGTTGCTGGCGTCCCACCGGCTGCTTACTTCGAAGACCCTGCCCTGGTCTGGTTTTTGCTTTAGGTTGTTTATGTATTGGCGGTGAAGGGTCATCTGAAGCAGTCTTTCTAGGAATTTCCTGGTCTGCGGGGTGATGGTGGTGCGTCTTTCTGAGCCAATGTGGGGGATGACTAAGCTAAGTATGGATCGGGCCTCCTCCCATCTCCAGTGGCAGCCGAGTCTTTTCTTGAGGCGGCGAGTGGCGACGCGGACACGGGACCAGAGGGAGGATAGGTCGCCTCCTTCTCTTCCAAATTCTGCCTCCAGTGAACCACTGAGGTACGTTGCTATGTCTTCTTGGGTGGGGTTTCTGGTGATGCGACGGCGGGTGGTTTCCATTACTGCTGCTTGGGCGATGGCGCTTACTCTGTTCCGGGCACGTGAGGAGGCGGTATGCGTGGGTGATGGTGGCCACGTCGCACAGGTCTCCCAGGCGGCAGACATTGGCCCCTCCTTGTCTGTAGGGGATGTAGATTATGTCTGTTGCCGCCCGCTGGGGCAGGTAGAGCCATTTTTTGACCAGGCTCCGGATGGCTTTGTCTGCCTTGGTCAGAGGGCCTTTGGCCACCGCCGAGCCCCGTAGAGCAAAGGGGATGCGGGGTAGGAGGAAGGTGTTGAGGGCATCTATTTTCTGCCAGGGAGCCAGTAGGGGGGAGTCAAGTTTCTTTGCATCGTTAAGGATGGAGTCGAGAGTCTGGGAGGGGGTCTGCTGGACCCTGACCCCAGTCGGCGTGCCCAGGTGTTGGTATGACTCACCTTCCTTCAGGGCCACCATGGGCCGGCCTTGGATTCCGAATTGAGTGGGTCTCACCGGGTCGTCGCTGTTACCCAAGGTGTGGAGGGAGGCGCATTTTTTAGCATTAAAGGAGAGTCCCATTCACTCTGCTGCTTGGCCAGCAATGTCCAGAAGTTGGTGGAGGCCAGACGTGCTATCTGCTAGAAGGACCAGGTCGTCCGCGTAGGCCAGGATGTTAATTTTGTGGCCATGGAGCGTGAAGCCCGCTGGGTTGGCAGTGATTCCCCAAAGAAGAGGTTCCATGGCCAGGTTGAAGATGATTGGGCTGAGTGGGCATCCCTGTTTGACGCCTCGCTTGATGGGGATGGGGGGAGTTTCTCCGGTTTCTGCTCTAATGGTAGTGGAGCAATCCCTGTAGAGGTCGCTCAGGAGGTTCAGGAAGGTGACTGGCATGCCGAATTCTTTGAGGGTGGAGATGATGTGCTGATGGGGGATGGAACCAAATGCGTTTGTCAGGTCGAGCCAGGCCACCGCTAGCTCCTTGCGGTTCCGCCTGGACGAGTGGATGGCTGATTGAGCACAACTTCATTCTTCATAGCACCCTTCGCACGACATGAATCCTTTGTGAGGTACTGATGGCCCCTCCTTCCATTGCCCAGTTTGTAATCCTTGCTGCCAGGCAGCTGGTGTACAGTTTGTAGATGGTACTCGAGAGAGAGATGGGCCTCCAGTTACCCGCATCGTTCCTGTTCCCTTTTTTGTAAGATAGGACAGTCATCGATTCTTTCCAGGTTTTGGGGATACGTTGGTGCTTCATGCACTGGTTGTAGATTGCCGTGAGCACCAGGCAACCTGGGTCACGCTTCTTCAGGAGCTGGTAGTTTATGCCATCTTTTCCCGGGGCAGTGTTGGAAGTTCTCATCAGCTGGGCGGATACCTCTGAGGGGGCAAAGTCCGACTCCAGGGCTTCTGATGGTATAACTCGTGGTAGTCGGGGCAGGCAGCTTGGTCGTAGTGCGGCGGTGTAGGTGTTTTGGGCGAAGACATTGGAGAAGTATTCATGGAGTTGCGGTGCGGGGATGGAGCAGAAGTCCGGCCTCTCCTGGAGGGCTTCTCTCATTGCCTTGGGGCGGCTGGCTCTGTAGAGGTGTTGGAGGCGGGTAGCGGCGGCCGGGTTGTTGCGGCGGGCAGCGTCTCCTCCTCCGTCTCTCCTCTCCTCTCGTGGTGCTGTCGCGGGTCTCGGTGCGTTCTGGCCTCGTGGTGGGGGGCATTACGGCTCTGGTGGGGTCTTGTAATTGGTTGCGTTCCTGCCGGTCGGGCTTCTTCTGCGAGTTCGGCTGTGAGTTCGCCGATGGCAGTTTCCAAGTCGGGGAAGGATGATGCCTCGGCCAATATCGACTGCCAGTGGAGCTGCCAGGCGGTGGCAATTCGTTCCCGGGGTTGGCGTCGTCCCTGTAGCGACTGATCGAGAAAGTCGAGGTCGTTGAGTGATTCGATGGAAGGTGGTGGTGGGGCGGGGCCACTGGCTGCACGTCGACTTATGGTAACTTGGTGCTCTTTGCTGACCTCTTGGGCGGTGGATGCTGGCGCTGGGTTCAGGGGGTCCTCGTGGATCCGGTCGCTGATGCAATCGTCGTAGAGGTCACGAAGGACGGTCAGGAAGCCGTCCGGGGTCTCGTAGTCCGTGAGGATGTCGAAGATGTGGTGGTGGGGGACGGAGTCGAAGGCATTCGACAGGTCCAGTCAGGCCACCGCGCACTGACCCTAGGATCTCCTTGTCTCCGCAATGGCCCCTTCGAACAGGAAATTGTGTTCATAGCAGCCCTCGCAGGAAAGGAAGCCCTGCGAGGAGCTGATGGCGCCACCGTGATCCTGTCCATTAAGTAGCTGGCGTACAGTTTGTATAGGGTGCTGCTTAGCGCAATGGGTCTCCAGTTGCCAGGGTCGTCACGGTCACCCTTCTTGTGCAGGAGACAGTCAGGGACTGCTTCCAGGCTCTGAGGCTGCGCCGCAGTCCCTTGCAGATGAAGAGCCTATTTGAGACCATGGGGAGGTGGGTGGGCACAGCTCAAGGTCCCACCCCCCAGCCTTGAGGGAGGAATAATTAGACCCAGGCTCAACTGATTATTGGGGACAAATGATGACTAAAGGGAGGGGGGTGCAGGTTACAGGTTCAAAAAAAGGGAACCAGATGGGGACACGGAGCAGAGAACACCGGACAGCGCCCACTGCTCCTCGAAGTGGTCAAGGGAGCCAGTGGACGCCGCCCAGAGGAACTCTTCCCGGATACGTGACACTAGGAAGGAACGAAAATAGGCTCCACAGTTTCAGGGAACCCCCTCGTCCAGCATCCTCTCCCTGGTGTTATATATGGTGGCTTTAGCAAAAGCCAGGAGGAGGTTGACGAGGAGGTCCCATGACTTTGTGGGGACACCGATGGGGTGTGCATAGATGAAAATGTGTGGAGGAGAAGTGCAGCCAGAACCTCAATAAGAGGTTCTGGAGGAGCTGGAATAGGGGCTGCAGCCTGGTGTGTTCAAGATGAGTATGAGCCAGGTTTTCCCTGCTGCCGCAAAAGGGGCAGGTGTCCGGGATGGGGGTGAACCGCGCCAAGTACACGCCTGTGCTCATGGCTCCATGGAGGAACCGCCAACTAACGTCCCTGATGGGCCGTGGAACTAGGGTGGAATAGACGCTGGCCAATCGGGGTCTCCCACCCTCAACAGGTCCTGCCAGTTAGTATCAGGGTGGGATACCAGGGTGGGGGAAATGCAGAGTATGGATCTCGTACGTGTACAGATGTTCTCTAGGCGCGGTTCGAAAGCAAACTGGTTGCAGATTTTGCAGCTGTTGGGGGTCCAAAGATGGGGAGTCCTGGGGGGCCCACAAAACAGGGGCCCAATAAGAAGGGATGGAGGGTTTGCAGGAAGGAAGAGGCAGGGTGTACCCTCTCGCATGGACCGCTGCAGGAAGTCAAGAGCTGTCTGCGGCAAGGCCGCCTTCACCTCCTGGAGTAGGGGAAGAGGGTTTTGGGGGGCGGAGAGCCCCATGCGCTGAGCGAGCCCTTGGGGATCCATCCAGTCCCTCCATCATAGTCCAGAGGTGGCTTCTACCCGAATCTCCCTCCAGCGCGCAGAGGGAGGACTCCGCCACCTGCACGCACAATGGACCTGGTTGCTGAAAACAGCTTCCAGGTCTGGAGGAGTTCCTGGTAGAACTCCGGCAGCTCTGAGACGTCTTGTAGAACGCCCGTCTAGTGGATAAAAAAGAGCTACCGGTTATATCGGAGCCCTCGGAGGCAGCAGAGGAAGGTGCACCCCAAGATGGTGAAGAGGGTGGCAAGGACCAAGCATTCAGGGTCATATTGCTTGAGACGGGGTACCGGATACCGTCCTTCCCCGGGGCTGTGTTGGTGGTCCTCCTCAGCCTGGCCTGTACCTCCTGAGGCGTGAAGTCCCTGTCCAGGTCGTCGGCAGCCGGGGAAGACAGTCTGGTCTAGGCTGGTCCTGGGGGTGGGGGTTCCTTCTCAGATACGGCCGCGAAGGAGGAGTGGAACTCCTCTGAGGGGATGGCGCAGTGCGTCGGGGATCCCTCCAGGATCTCTCTCGTGGCCCTTCGGCGGTTGGCAGAAACTGGGTCATCAGGACAGCCGGCGTCACCTCGTCTGCCGGCTCTGGTGCTGGGGGTCGGTCCGGAAGTCGTGGGCGACAGGCAACACCTTGCCAATGCTTCCGGCCGTTGTTGGCATCCATGGACAGGTCTTGTCTGGTGCTCTGTGGCGGCCACCAAGTCGTCGTAGTAGTTGATCGCGGCCAGCCCCCCCCGCCAGAGAAGTTGCCAGGCGGTGGCGGTTCACTCGCGGGCACATCTCCCCTCCGCAACACGTCTTCTCGGGCTCCAGAGCAGCTTGCAGAGGTGTAGGAAGCTTGTCTGGGCGCTGTGGCGGGGTAGCAGCGTTGAAGGAGCCAGGGCTGGGACCCGGATGCTCAGGTACCCTGGGAGCACAGGGGTGACTGCCAGTCTTCCGCCGGTGGGTGGGGGGGGCCTTGGGAGGTGCAGGTCTCGGCGCCGTCTCATGTCCTTGCAGGGATCCCTGTGGAGGCTGAGGAGGTGCATGGAAAGGAGTTGTGTGGGGCTGCCGACGGTCTCGGGGGGGAGGCTGGGTCTGCCGGCGGACGATCTGGGCCCGGTTGCTTGCGGGGGAGCGCTGATCTTGCGAGAACCGGTCACATTCCCGACGTGGGAAAGTAGTTGGTCCAGGCGGTCAGAGATGTCTTTGATGATCAGCAAAGGAGGCGTCTTCTGGCCAGCAGGAGTGAGGGTGGGGATCCCCGAGGACGGGCCGTTCCCTGGCGCAGCGGTGGGGAGCGCATGGCTGGAGCTTGTCATGGGGCTGAAGCGCGCAGGGGGAGCTCGTGTTTCGGGGCTGTCAGTTGAAGGGCTGGTTCACGGCATGGCAGCAATCCACACAGCGGGGGACTCCGGTCCTGGGAGGGGGATGGCTCCATCCAGCACCAGGAGTTCCGGGGAGAAGGGCATCGTTGGCACCAGGCGGATCGGGACCGTGGGAGCCACACGAGCGGGGGGGCCTCTGCAGGCGGAGTCCTGGTGGCGCTTGCACCGGTTCTGCGTGTCGAAGAGGGCATGGCAGGGCTCGCAGCAGAAGGCGATCCTCTTCCTGTGCGCTGCCCGCACATGCTTGCTGAGGGCACCCGGCCTCTTCATCCCATGGAAAGGGAAGCAGTGCGGGCAGAGGAGGGTGTGGTCGGGTATGGGGAAGTCCAGGTAAAAGAGCTTCAGGCTGGTGACCCATCGAATTGCTGGGGCATCGCTGTGGGAGCTCATGTACAAAGGGGCTGTAGGTACCTCGGCAGCATCCAGAGCTCAGTTCCTCATCCAGGACACAGGGCTATGGTCAGCTGAGCTCGGTGTCTGGACTGGCATCGGTGGAGCAGGAGGGCAACAGGTGAGATCCAGGTTCAGTCTGGAAAGACCAGCGGCGCCCAACCTCTCTGGGGCAGCAGGCAGCAGAGCGTTGCCCTCATCCAAGACCGGCGCTGGGGGGTCGGTGGGGCAGCAAGTCAAGTCCAGGGCCAGAAAAGGGGAACCAGCAGCAGGATGAAGTTCGATGAAGACAAATGCAAAGTGCTCCACTTAGGAAGGAACAATCAGTTTCACACATACAGAATGGGAAGCGACTATCTAGGAAGGAGTACGGCAGACAGGGATCTAGGGGTTAAAGTGGACCACAAGCTGAATGAGTCAGCAGTGTGATGCTGTTGCAAAAAAAGCAAACATGATTCTGAGATGCATTAACAGGTGTGTTGTGAGCAAAACACGAGAAGTCGTTCTTCCGCCCTACTCTGCTGGTTAGGCCTCAGTTGGAGTATTGTGCCCCGTTCTGGGCACCACGTTTCAAGAAAGATGTGGAGAAATTGGAGAGGGTCCAGAGAAGAGCAACAAGAATGATGAAAGGTCTAGAGAACATGAGCTATGAGGGAAGGCTGAAAGAATTGGTTTGTTTAGCTTAGAAAAGAGAAGACTGAGAGGGGACGTGATAGCTGTTTTCAGGTATATAGAAGGGTGTCATAAGCAGGAGGGAGAACTTGTTCATCTTGGCCTCTGAGGATAGAACAAGAAGCACTGGGCTTGAACTGCAGCAAGGGAGGTTTAGGTTGGATGTTAGGAGAAAGTTCCTAACAGTCAGGGTGGTTAAACACAGGAATAAATTGCCCAGGGAGGTTGTGGAATCTCCATCTGTGGAGATATTTCAGAGTAGGTTAGATAAATGTCTATCAGGGATGGTCTAGACAGTACTTGGTCCTGCCGCGAGGGCAGGGGACTGGACTGGATGACCTCTTGAGGTCCCTTCCAGTCCTACTATTCTACAATCTGTTGGCTGCTGATTCTTTTTTCCCCTGGAATTTAAATACGACATCTGTGTTGGCTGCCTTATTCTGCATCCATGAAGCTTTAAGACTTTTAGGTGTTTCAGCCTCACCCCTCAGCCTTCCCCCCCCCCCCCCACTGGCTGTAACCCAATCTTCCTCCTCCCCCCCCAGAGACAGGAACCCTCCCCCCCCCCAGTCTAACCCAGTCTCCCTCCTCCATCACCCCCAGAGCCAGGCACTCCCAGCCCCTTGCTGTAACCCAGTCCCACTCCTGTCCCCCAGAGCCAGGTGTGCCCCCTGCTCTAACCCAATGCCTGGATCCTAGACCTGCTGTCGCTGCCACCCACTTCTCCCTCCAGGCCTGAGGGCACATGCACAGAGCAGCCAACCATGAACAGTCCAGGCACGTCACTCAGAACAAGAGCCGCGTTTCATTAACCAAAGAGCCGCATGCATCTTGAGCCATGGGTTGGCCAGCCCTGATGTGTATCCTTCTCTTTTGGGAAGAAAAAACCTTTTTTGCATTCCAAAATGGTAACTGGGAAACACCTAACGCTAAGGAAAGTGTGTGTGTGGCGGGGGACGACGACCCTATAGCAGTAAAGCGTCTCCGTTACTACCTGTGAAAAATCTTCAAGCTTGGCACCACAAACCTGGTCTGCTGTATAAGAGGGTAACTGAGGCACAACACCTCATGGGGTTACTAATTCAACAGTGAAATATTTCGTTCTAAATCCTTCAACGGCAGAAGCCCTTGAAACTTGGCCTGCCTAAGGACAAACATATGTAAGCAAGAGGGTAACTTCAGGCAAAACAGGAGTCAGCAAAAATATTGCTTGAAATATTCCTTTCTTTTACAAAAAATCTGACCCTCGACCCCTCAAAGGGGTAGAAAATGTTCTTTTTGTTTTTCAGAAAATCAGTAAAAGCTGGTACCAGCTGAAGAAGACCCATCTATCAACTGTCGCGACGAAGACCATTTTGTTTGTTTTTCTGTTGTGTGGTGTTTGTCTTATTGCTAGCTTTGTTGTGTATTGTTAAATCATACTGCATTAGGCAGTAAAGGGTTAATAGGAGGGGCAGACTGTAGATACCATACGAGCGACCAGTTGTCACCCTGGGTGTGTCTAGACTACAGGGTTTTGTTGACAAGACAATACCTGCATCTACACTACTGCCATGTTCTGTCGACGGCGGTAAACCGCATTCTACAAGGAATAATGCCTTTTGTCATTGCATCCACACAGCTTTTTCAAAAGGGAGCATCTAGACTGTCAACAAAGCGGCTTGGTTTGTCGACATAACTGGCTGTAGTCTAGATGCTCTTTCTCGACCGTATCTGTCGACATAGCCTCTGTCGACAAAAACCTGTAGTCTAGACGTAGCCCCTTTGAGTGGGACAGGCATGTAAAATCAAGTACCCATGCTAATAGTAATTGTGGGATATTGTTCACTAACCAGTGGTGACCTCGTTGTACCAAGACTGGGGCCAGAGACCGTTCCAAAGAACAGTTGAAATACAGAAACCTAAATGGCTTGACCCAGAGTAAGCCAACAAAAGTCCTGTTAAATCCATTACTGGTGGAAATGAAAACTGATAATTGAAAAATAAGCAAAGCTCTTGATCCCACTTTCAAGAAAGTCTCACTCGCAAGCAAATGGACACCAATACGGACTTGGCTCAGTGGGTTTGGGAAACCTAAAAGCCACATGGAACATGTGGCTGTGGCTAAACACCACCAGCTGGCTTTTGTATAATTGGAAACAAAACTTCCTTAGCTTTAGGATGCACAGAAATGCCAATCGTTAGCTTGGCATGACTCAACTTGAAATGTACTGGGTAATATCTGAAAATCTCAGTGTTAACACATCTTTTAAAATAATGGGAGAAGTCATTGTCTAATGGTTATAGTATGAGTGGATCTAATATGTCTCTAGCATGGTTAGGCCTGATTTGTTAGATGAAATCATTTGTTAACATTGCTCACCAACAGTCTGTGGGGACAGAATTATGGAAAGTGAGCCCGCTCCCAAAATTGACCTTGGGATCTTTTTGGCTACCAGGGATTATAGGTAAGTGGGCTGGGAAAGAGCAGAAATTATTGGACACTGGAGGGTGCACAGAATGGAGTCCTCAGAAATGGGTCTTGCTTATCCCTACCTGTCCCCACAGAACCGTGTAGCAGGATACATCATTCGGCACATGTGTTTGGGAGGAGTGAGAAAACGGGACACACTTTTTTTAATAATGGGCAATGTGTGTGACATTTTCCCAGGATGTGAATTTTGGAAACATGGGACTATTATCCAGCCACCAATGAATGAATGAAAATGCATTGCTAGCATGTTATATACCAGCAATCACACCTACTATGTACCAACAATAGAGTACAGAGCGCTGTGACTGCCACCTTGGTTAATTTCTCTATTTCCCTTGGTCTGGATTGGCATGATTGGACTGACCACCTACTGACCAACTCTGGTGACTCAGTTTTTGCAGCAGAGCCAGAAGGATACAGGAAAACCAGTCCTTAAAAGACTACACGCAAAGGCAGATGTGTTGAGAATTGCTAACTCTGAAAAATGGCCTGGTGTGATGTCTCTGCAGGATGGTCTCTAAAGGCATGTTATCCATTGTATTTCACCCCCTATGAATTGTATTAATATTGTTGTGTATTTTCCTTGAGGGAATGTGCTGTTGGATAAAGAGAATGTTTGTTTGTGAAATGACAACCACATGCTCCAATTGGTTCTCAGTATGTTGCAATGAAACAGTGTGACCCACTCAAGAATTGTTCTTGAGGAGTGAAAAGTAGCAAAAATTCTATTTTTAGCCATGTTTAAGTTGTAATAGTGTAGCATTAGGCAAATTGCTTGTCTTTGTAGCTCATATTAAGGACAAGGACAGACCCTTATGATTAGTACTCGAACTCAGGAAAATATTGTGAAGAAAGCTCAGTGTCTGTTAATACTGTACCTGGATGTCCTTACTCAAATGCTGATATTGTTTCTATGTCAATGAAAGTTCCCTGTGGTGTGACTGAGGAATGCGTGTGTTAGGAGGGAAGCAGGAAGGCCGTCGTCAGATGTTCTAGGAAGGGACCGAGATGGACGATAAGACACCAGAACCTCATCGACACGTGGGAAGGGGGCATACTGACGACCCTGAAGGAGGAAGGCAGGCAGTTGTCAATCAAGACAAGCTGGGGGACCGAAACCAGCCTGATGGGACAACAGATAAGGGAGAAGAACAACAACTTGGGAAAACAAGCACTCACCAAGCAGCGGCTGATTAGAGCCTCGTAATGCAAAGTCCGCTGGTCCCAATGCGAGGAAGCTGCTATGAGAAGAAGCTGCTTTGCCACAGACTTCGGGTTCGTCTGCCACTTCCGTGGGGATCTCAGCCCAGACTGAAAGGAACCTGGTCCTGAGCCTCGTACTTTACTGAGTTGGCTGACTAGTGAAGGCGAGCAACAGACTGGAAATTGTGTGTGTGTGTGTGTGTGTGTGTGTGTGTGTGTGTGTGTGTGTGTGTGTGTGTGTGTGTGTGTGGGCGGACAGGGGGTTTTCTACTGTATTTTCAATAAATGAGGCATTTTGCCTTTTCCCCTGAAAGATCCCGTGTGCTTCTAATAAGCATATCAGAGTGGGGATACTGGAGGTGGGGCTGGTCTCCTGATCATGGGGCTGATAAATCTATTAGTTGCCTTGGGGGGGGGAGGGGCAGAGTCACCCCTTCCTCAGCTGACAGTGTCACCTCCTGTAGCTGACTCGTGTCCTGAGGTGCAGGACCCCACCCCTCAAATCTCCTCCTTCATGGGGAATGACAAGGTCACATCAGGCAGGTGTTCAGGCTGGCTGCAGGAAAGATCCCAGTCCTGGTCTGTAGGGGCTGGGAGAGGAGGTTTCCTCTGGCAGCCCAGGGCAATAAGCAGATTCCGGGTCCCAGTCTGTACAGGAGGGACAGTTCCTCTGGTGTCCGTCCTTACTGGAGTAGCGGGCGGCTTCCAGGTCCTGCTCCCTCTCAGGGAGAACAGCTAGTAGCTTCTGGCTCCTGGACCATGGGGAGGGCAGCAGGCAACCTCCTGGTTGGAGTGTGGGGGAAGCTCCTACTGGGACAGTCATCTCCAGAGCAGCAGGGTGGTCCAGGATTGGGGGAGCTCTCCTCCAGGCATCCTCCTGCTGCAGAGTGGGCAAGGTCCTGGAGAACCATCCTCAAGGTGCTAGTCCTTTCAGGGAGCTCTGCACGTTCATGACTCTGGCGCTATGTCTACACTGCAGTCTTTGTGCAAAAATTTGCAGAACGTCTACACTGGACGTGTGTTCTTGTGTAAGTAAATTTACAGTAAAGCGCTAGAAAGCAAGAGCTCTTCTACAGAAGGCAGTGTAGACAGGCAACAGGTGTTTCTTGCGCAAGAGAGCTTCCACACTGGCATGGACGCTCTTGCTCAAAAGCATGTGGCACTGTGGACACGCTCTTCCGAAACACCTTTTGCACAAGAACTCTTGCACAAAAAGCCTGCAGTGTAGACATAGCCTGATAGTTGCCAGATGTCTTATGCCTCTGACCCATGTCATAGTTCACTTGAATTTAGCCAAAAGGCAGAAAATCCATGTCCCAGGCCTATGTCACTACCACACAGCAACCACCTCTCATCTTGCCCAAGAGATGTGGCTCTGGCCAGAGTCACCCAGGAGGGACTTCCAGGCAACAGGGGTAGAGGTGTGTGTGGTGGTGCGGGGGGGGGGGGGGGGGGGGGGAGGGGGAGGGTGTGCATACTGCTCAGGCCAGGGCTGTTGCTTCCTGAAGCCAGGACTTGGTTGGCTGGCCGGCTGGCACTCCTGTATATAGCTCCTCCTCAGTGCCTGGGCATCTCAGCGCTGGCCGGATTCCCCTCTGCTGGGCTTGGCTTGACTGATTCTGCTTGGGACACTTCTGGGGTTGCCTGCTGCTGCCTGCTCCATTGTGCCCCCACCTGGCCCTTACCTGAAGCTGAGTGGCGAGAGGCATCCCACCCACCCATTCTCAGAGATTGTTGTTCTTTGAAGTCCTTCTCCCCATCTTTCTTTTCCTGCTCTGTTTCTCTTTCTTCTCTTTGCTTCCCTTTTCTCCATACAAGCAGATGCCTGCAGCCAGTTTATTTTTTTCTTCATTATTTGTCTATTTTTTGGCACCGCACAGTGATTCCCCGAGGGGAGATGCCTCGCTCCTGGAAGTATCAGAGGCAGCAGCAGAGGGTAGTAGGCAGCCAGATTGTGTGGGAAACTGGTTTTTAACCGGCTCCACTCACAGACCGTCTCAACCAAGTGCTCAGGGGGTATGTCTACACTCACGGCTTCTTGTGCCAGAAGGAACTGTCTACATTGACCCTTCTTGGGGGAAAAAAAACCCCTTTTGCACATTGCAGTTATTCCTGAGAAGTAACTGGCGTAATGGCATTGTGAAAGGGGGTTTTGTAGAGCAAGAAGGGGCAGTGTAGACAGCTCTTTCTGGCGCAAGAGCCTCTTCTGCAAAAACGGTGGCTCATTATGTATGCAAATGAGGTTCAGCAATATTCCACGCTTAGCCTCCTTTACACATTTCTGGCACGAAAAGCTGTGAGTGTAGACATAGCCTGGGAGTGGGGCTGGAGCACACCAGGGACTCTAGAATAGATGAGCAATGGGTAAGAATGCAGGTGATTACTTGACTATTCTATTACCTGCTATCTCATATCCTAGTCCCAGCCTGCACTTTGCATCCTGTGCCAAAGCTCTTGCTAGTACCGTATCACTCCAGACACAGCTAGGGATACACTCCATGTAGCTGCCATGAAACTGTCATTTCCTGGGTCTGTTTCATTAACCATCACTTGATCTTTTTCTATTTCGGGGTCTAGCCCTTTCCGAAAGATTCCCAACAGTTGGATTTCTCTTGTCCCCTAGGAGCTGATATGCACAAAAAGCTGGCTTACAAGCACTTACTGGGCGTCTGCATATAACTGAGAACAGTTAACCAATAAACCCGGGCTCCTCAATTACCCGTGTACACAGTTAAACATTCACATCTCTAGTCCAGATACCTACGCTCAAGACTGAACTAAATATTATCTAGACTGGGGTGGGAGACAAAATGAGGTGCAGGATCTGGCCTGCCACCTGCACTGTCTTGTGGACCAAAGAGAGCCCTGGGAAGGATTCCTGCCTTGTGTGTTCCTGCACCCCACTGAAAATACCTGGGGGGGCCCATGCCCTCTGGGAACCCCAGGGGGAGGGCCCGGCTCATCAGTTCTGGGTGTACACGGTTACACTTTCACTTCCTAGGCCAGGTCCCTGCACCTGTGACAGGACTAAGTATTGCCTGGGGGGAATGGGGTCCGGGTGGTGGATATGACTCCCAAACCTGCCAGATCTGGTCAGCTGCCAGCACCGGCACCGGCTCGGGGTCCAAACGCGCCTTGGCCAGGCTCCCTGCCTCCTGCGCGTGTGCAGCCCTGCCTCGGGTCCCAGCCCCAAACCCTCTGGGGGCTGTTGGGCTGCTCCTCCAGGCAGCTCCTGGTCAGAAGCTCCCAGCCAGAGCCGGCTCCTGGCCCCCAGACTCTGCTCCCCACATTGCACCAGGTCACAGCCCCGCCTGCGCCCCGCCCCGCCCCCTCCTGCAGCTCAAAGCCCCGCCCCGCCCCGGGTCTAAAGCCGCGCACGGAGGCTTCGGAGCAGGGTCGGCAGCCTGGGGCCCGCGCGGGAGCCCGACGCGGCGATTTCGAAGCTCGCGCCCCGCCCCCGCAGCAGGCAGCCCGCGCAGGCGCAGCAGCGGACGGGACAAAACGCCCCGCGCTGCCTGGATCGGGCCACGAGGCAGCCGCAGCCCCCAGGCAGCCCCGCCCCCCCCGCGTGTCCCGCCTCTGCGGGGCCCTTTGTTTCACGCGCATTGCTCCCGCCCCCAGCCCAAGCCCATTGGCCGGAGCAGGACAATGGCAGCTGCGACAAACACCAATCAGCGCTGCCCTCAGGCTTTTAATCCCGGAGCGCATGGCCAAGCAGCTCTTGTCGGAGAAACGGGTCCAGCTGCGCGTCTCGCTGGTGAGTGTCCGGCTCCAGCCCAGCCCCTCCCCCCCAGCCCGCGTCCAGCCCCCCAGCCCCTCCCCGTCCAGCCCCCCAGCCCCTCCTTTCGCTTCTCCCTTGCCCCCCCAACTTCCTTTCCCCAGTTCTCTGCCCCCCAATTCCCTCCCTCTGCTCCCCCAGACCCTGGGTCGCCCTCCAAACCTGGGCAGACTCCCACGAGCACCCTGCTCCTCCTACTTCTCTCTTCCCCCCCCACCCCCCATCCTCCTATCCAGGCAGCCACCTACACCCTGTTACTGCTCCCGGCCAGACAACTGCTCCTGCACCCTATTTCCCCTCCAGATTCTGCATCCCTCTCTCGCTCACTGGCAGCCTGGTCCCACACACCGGCCCCTTACTTTTGGCCCCCACCCCAGAGCCAGAAGCCAAAATCCACTAGCTTTGGAACCTCCAAAGAGTTAATCTTGAATCTCCTCCCCCTGTCACCTCCACTGGCCATAAGGCTGGAGTATCAGGGGAGTGAGGTGTCTCAAGTGGGGACCACCTCTGTGAGAGTTGTGGGTTTCTGGAGGGGGGGGGGTTGTTTGGTTTTTTGCTGCTCACTTGTATGGTCCCCAACTGATATCTTTTTTCCTATGGGGCAGTGGCTCCTAACTGGAAAAAAAGGTTTCCTACCCCTGCCACAGATAGACACAGTGTTGAAACATTTTGCTTTATTTAAAAATGATGCCTGGCCAGCAAGCCCCCAATAGGGGCCCAGCCCCCATCTGAATGCAGTACCATAAAACTCCTGCACCCCCAAACACTCCAAACCTGTGCCCTGAGGCCATCGTACATCCAACCCCCTTGACCTGAGCTCCTGGTACACCCCAATCCAAACTCCTGCACCCCCATATGTCCAACCCTTGCCGTAAGATTGACCGAAGACCGCTGACTGCAGGAGTGAGGCTGGATTTGACCAGTTACGATGTCAATGTCAAAGAGATGTGCAAAAAGGTGCTAATAGCAGAAGTCCCATGAAATGGTCTGTGAGTACAATGTTTCATTTATGCTGCTATTCCTCATGTCAATGATCAATAATATTGAGTCCTATATTTTCAGTCATGCAAATGAGCATTCTTATATGGCTCTTTGTTGACCAGTTGCTCTGAAATTTCATGTAGTTTGGCTCTTTTTTTAAAACAGTTGCCGACCCCTGCTTAGAGAGCGCACTTTTAAAGGCTGTGAATGACAGATAACACATTGGGGGCGGTCTGCAAGCGCTTTGGACAGCAAGCTAACTGAGTCAATGGTGTAATATGCCTGCAGAAAACCAAACCTCAGTGTTGTAAGCAAGAAGTGTGCTGTATTCCATGTAATCCTGAACTGGAGCCCTGGGAGAGAAGCCTGAAACATGACAAGAGGCGCTGAGCCTACATAAGTTTGCTAGATCTGGTATTAGGGTTTGACAATACAGCTACGTCTACACTACAGGCTTCTTGCGCAAGAACTGTTCTGCGGAAGAGTTCTTGTGCGAAGGGTCTTCCACAAGAGCGTGTCCACGCTGCCATGGGCTCTTGCGCAAGAGATGTGCTTTTGCGGAAGAGTGTCCGTGGCAGTGTGGACGCTCTCTTGCGCAAGAAAGCTCTGATGGCCATTAGAGCCATAGGGCTTTCTTGTGCAAGAAAATTATGTTGCCTGTCTACACTGCCTTCTTGCAGAAGAGCTGTAGCACCAAGGGGCTTATTCCTCATGGGGAGAGGAATAACTCTTCTGGAAGAAGCTTTGTTTTTGGACCCTATAATGTAAATTTACTTGTGCAAGAATGCACGTGCAGTCTAGACACCCTGCAGTGTAGCTGTAGCCTAGCTGTTTACTACACTTCATACTGTGTAACTGCTCCCTGTAGGACTGTGCTACATTTGGTAGCAATGTCTTAGTTTGTTACTGTCAGACATGTTAGTAACTGCGAGCAGTAGCACAGTCCTATAAGCAGCTTTTCTATACAAAGGACTGTTTAGAACGGCTACCTCCAGTAGCAATATCTTACAAGAGCAGTTCCTTACCCCTGCCAGTCAGAAAGTGATCCCAGTAGTTCATTCCTACAGATTGAAATATTTTATTAAGGAAATGTACACTTGTCATGTGTTTTGCTCCTGAAACAATAGGGGATCTGGGAGAGGCTTGGGTTGGGGGAGGGTTACAGGGATTGAGGGTACATGATGCATATGATCAGTCACACAGTGCCCCAGATGAGTGCATGCAAACAACGAACACATGTAACTGGATTGTGTTAAATCATGTACAAATGTGATTTCCATTGTCTACAAAATAGAAGCACCCGGATGCACAAGCTGTAGTAGAAGTAGGTTGGAAAAGTAAAATGCATTAATATTCCATTGGGTGATAGGTGTAGAACTGAGTGTGTGGGGGGAGGGGGGGGGAGGGGGGGGAAAAATTACAAGAGGCTGGTTCTAAGATTGACAAGTTATAGAATCATAGCACACAAGAACTGGAAGGGACTTCAAAAGGTCATTCAGTCTAGTCCCCTGCCCTTGTGGCAGGACCAGGCACAGTCAAGATCCTCCCTGACAGGTGTCTGTCTAACCGGCTCTTAAATGTGTCTACACCTGTGCATCAAGGAGATTGCGGCGGTGGGTTGTGGGTCTGTGCAGCTGCAAGGTGGGAATCCACAGGTGGCAGGTTGGTGCTCCCTCTGTGCCTCCTGGGTGATGTGGGGCCATGCCGAGCAAACGGGGCTCTTGGGGATTTCGTGATCGGTTCCTCCTGGAGTGCAGGGCATATGTGCTGATGGGTGCTGGCGGGGTGTGGCCTTCTTTGGGAGCGTTAGGGATGGACCTGGAGCCTGGGCGGGTGTAGTCCAACTGGCGAAGGCTCTGTTGGTTGTAGGCATTGCTGTCCATGCTGCTACAGTCGTGGTGGTGAGCCGGTCTGGAGGTGATGGCGGGTCTCCCAGTTGGTTCTGGTCCTGTGCTGGATCTGCTGCTCGTGGGCTGGGGGAAGGGAAGGGGCCGGGAGCGCAAGAGCCGGGTAGAATGGTCCTGCAGGCCAGAATTGGCCCGTGGACCGCACTTTGCTAACCTCTGGCCTATCACCATGATGGAAATGTTGACTGACTGGAATTTTCACAAGAATCCTGATTCTTAAGCAGACTATGGCATGCGTTTCTGATACAATTCTGTGTTTCTTACCACCCTGCAATCCTCGCTTTCCTTTTCACAACCGACAAGGCTGCAGTATATGCAGTAGTCCTCCACGCTTTCTGAAAAAAATCAATATATGCTGATTATGTTATGACTAATGCTCAGTGCAAATCCTGAGTTAATTATTGTCAATGTTTTAATCCAGTCACTGGTTTGAACATATTTTTTCTTGTGTCCTATTTTCTCACAGTTTTACTTTACTGCATCGGGATATAAAAATATCCAATTTTATTTAACTGGTCTATCAATAGCAACTCTTCACCCCATCCTAATTTTTTTGGTACTTAAACATACTATTGATGAATAGTCACCATTACAGAACCAAACGCTTGAGACCCCCCACTTTAGGGGTATTAAGATAACCAGAATTATGTTAGTAACAGACAGTTATCTTATGTGCCTAATGAGTCTATAGTACACGGGAGAATGTTATTACCTGACTCCTTCATTAGAACAATTGCTAGTTGTCTTCTAAACTCAGTATTAGCCTCTTGTGATGTTTCTACTGAACTGATGTCTTTCTGCTGCAAATACACTTCTGCCAACTAAGAATGCTATTTAGAAAATGTATAATAATTACCAGAAGTGAAAGTGGGCCGGGCCAGCATGCCGGTAAGAACTGGCCACGGTTCCGGCCCGTACATGGCTGACCCTAACAGTGCTGCTGTGGCAGTGCTTTATGCTTTCACGTCGCTGCCCCCTTTACGTCTCCCCGCATCTGCAGCCCTGCCGTAGGGAATCTGGCCCCCAGCCCCGCGCCGTCCGCCTAAGACCCCACCCTTTCTGAGGGCTCAGAACCTACCCCACACACCTTGGCAAGGATGGTGGCGCGGTGCACACCAGTAATCTTCAGCATTTACTTTCACCCCTCAATTACACACAAATAACAAATGATAGTGGCAATTTGGTATTCAAAACCTTCAAGATGAGTGCTCCGCAGTTGTGGCCATCGCTTTGTCTATTGCGCTGAACAATTTTACTCTTCCAATCAGATGGGGAGTTGCTCATTAATCATTTGAAGTTATCTGAAACTTTTACAGAGTACTTAGTGGACTGTGTAAATGAGCTTTACTTTCTTCTTTTTTACAGTTTCTGTACAGATACAAATCCTTTCTATCTCTATTTACTTAATTGCCATGACTTATTGCTCCATTTTACATATATAGATATATACACGCGCACACACACTTGCTTCCATATTGCTGTTTTTACTCTCTACTGTGAAGGGCTGTCGAGTGTATAAGGAGTTGGGTGGGAGCGCTCTCCCTGGACAGGAGGCCTAATGGTTTTTAAGAGGTGGAACTATAAGTTAGGGAGATTGGGCACCCCACCGTGTGCCTTACACTAATATCCCCAATGGATTATTGGGGAAAGGTATATGCGTGAGACCCTTTGAATGGGCAGAGCTTTGGCTCTCCCGGGGCCTGACCCTTGTCAGGGTTTTGTCCCAATTGAGTGAGTGGGTAGGTATTTGGGAACCGCACATGGCGGTAAGGCCAATGCTTCCTCCGTTCCCTCTTGGCGTGGTTAGGGTGATTGAACGCCCCACCGTGTACCCTATTTCTAGTATCCCCAATAGGTTATCGGGGAAAGATATCTGTGTGAGACCCCATGGGGTGGGAAAAGAAAGGGGGGGGGAACATGGAAACCCCCCAAAAAACCCTCCCCTGGTGTCCAATGACACTGAGTCCTTAAAACTTGCTTGTCCCTCGGCGTCCTCTTCTTCCGCTTTCTTGTCCTCTGGAGCTATGGGAAGCGTTTTTTTCGCTTAGCCCTTGGAGAGAGGGGGAGCAGTAGAAAAACCAACACCGCCTCCTCCCCCCCCCCCCATAGAAATTCTCTCCTGGTGTCAAGTGACAGAGTCCTTTTTGTCCCACGGCTTCCTCTTCTGCCACATCCTTGTCCTCTCTGGGTTTCCTACTGCAGCTGCCGGAGGGGGAAGAGGCGCTTGGGCTAAGTTGCCTCTGGAGGGGCCCCTGTCGGACCCCCATAGCAAGTGACAGCCATTTAGACTCGCTGTGGCCAGCGGGGTTGCAGTTCAAAGGCCAGTTGAAGCAATCCAAGCACCAAGGCCCAGTTTCAAAGTCCGAGGGGTAAAGTCCTGACTAGTATCAAAGTCCCAGAGTCAGTCGGGTCCCGCGGCGTCCTCTTCTTCTTCATCCCTGTCCTCTGGCACGTTTGTGGACTGCACTCAGGGGTGGGCCACGAACTCAGTCTTGTGGGAGGGGGAAAAAGAAGGGGGAAGGAGGTGGACCGGAGACCCCCCCCACACACAAAAAAAACCTTCCATTGTCCCGTGCGGTTTAGCTGTCCTGTGTGTCCTGGTATTGGCGGGTGGCCCTTGATGTTCTCCCTGTAAATATCACGGGACCACCGGATGGTGTCTGAGACCATCAGCCGTCTCATGAGGCCGGCGTACCTCTTCCCGATGCCACAAGCTTCCAGCACCGGCTCGTTCTATGGGTCCCATGAGCCCAGTGCCCTCATGAGCAGGGTGTAGATCTTGACGGAATAGCCCCTTACCCTCAGGGTGTCCGCCAGGGGTGTGTACTTCACGATCTTCCTGAGACGGGCTGCCCGAAACGCCGCCGACCGGTTCTAGAAGGGGACGGATATGTCCATCGTGATGATCTTTTTCGCCTCCTCGTTGGTGATGAGGATGTCCGGCCGGAGGAGGCTTTTTCCGCCCGGGACGGCGGAGTCCTGCGTAACGGTGCCCAAGGTCGGAGGCAGGGCCTTGACTATGCAGGCCTGGATGGCAATGTGGCACAGTACCCATGCCCTCGAGTGTGCTTGACAGCCGCAGAGGACGTGGGGCAGGGTCTCGTCGTAGCCACAGGGTCTGCACCGTTTGTCCCGGCCGCCAAAGCAGGCGGCTCTCTTCAGGGGGACTCAGTTGAGGCGGGCCCTGTGGACGAAGCGCCAGTCGGCGAAGCGGGTGAAGCTCCGCTCCAGAAAGGAAGTGGTTTCTGGCGGCCCACTTGCTGGATACCTCGAAAACCTACCCCTGGTCTGGCTGCTTTAGGCTTCCTCTTCAGGTTCTCGGCGTAGAGGCAGCAGAGTGTGGACTTCAGGACACTCTCCAATAGTTTCCGGGCGGGCGGCGTGACGACCGTGTTCTGTTGGGAGTTGATGCGCGGGATCAGGATGCCCATCTCTTCCCGCTCTTCCGCCCAGGTCCAGCGGCAGCCAATCCTGTTCCCCAGGTGGCAGCGCAAGACCAGAGGGAGGACAATTCTCCCCCTTGCCTGCCTAGGTGGTTCTTGAGGGAACCGTTGAGGAAGGCGACGATGTCCTGTGGAGCGGGGGCCCTGGCGGCACGCTTGCTGACGGTCTCTTTCAGGGCAGCATTCGCGATGGTCGGCACTCTGCGGTCTGGGCACGTCAGGAGACGAAGGTGTGGGTCACCGTTGCGATATCGCACGGGTCTCCCATGCGTGGGACGTTGGCACCCCCTTGCCTGTGCGAGATGTAGATTATGTCCGAGCTAGCCCTTTGGGGGAGGTAGAGCCACTTCCGGGCCAGATGCCTGATGGCGCGGTCTGTCTTGGTCAGGGGACCCTTGGCAACGGCCGAGCCCCTGAGGGCGAAGGGGATGCGGGGAACGAGGAAAGTGTTTAGGGCATTGATTTTCTGCCGGGGGGCGAATAGGGAGCCATCTATTTTCTTGGCGTCCTCGAGAATCCTGTCGATGGTTTCCGACGGGGTCTGTCGGACGCGGATGCCGGTCGCTGTGCCGAGGTGTAGGTAAGACTCACCGTCGGCCAGAGGGGTCATGGTCTCCCCCTGGATCCGGAACTGCGTCGGCCTTACCGGGGCGCCGGTATCGCCGGAGATGTGCAGGGAGGCGCACTTCCTGGCATGGAAGCACAGGCTCATCCAGTCGGCCGCGCAGCTGGCGACCTCCAGACGGTCTCGCCTGGCTGAGTGGATGGCTGATTGCAATACGAAGTTATGCTCATAGCACCCCTCTCAGGACAGGAAGCCTTTCTGGGAGGTGCTGATGATCCCTCCCTCTATTGCCCAGTCTGTGATCCTTGCAGCGAGGCAGCTGGTGTAGAATTTGTAGAGGGTGCTTGAGAGGGAGATGGGCCTCCAGTTACCTGCGTCGTCCCTGCCTCCTTTTTTATATGAGAGGACTGTCATGGATTCCTTCCAGACCTTGGGGGTGCGTTGGAACTTCTTGCACAGGTTGTAGATGTCTGTGAGCACCAGGCAGCTGGGGTCGCGCTTTGTCAGGAGTTGGTAGCTGATGCCGTCTTTCCCTGGGGCGGTGTTTGAGGTTCTCCTAAGTCGAGCGTAGATCTCTGAGGGGGCAAAGTCCGACTCCAGGGATTCCGACAGCGCTACTCGTGGCAGCCGGGGTAGGCACTCTGGGCGGGGTGTGGTGTTATGGGTGTCATCGGCAAAGACGTTTGTGAAGTATTCATGTAGACGTGGGGTAGGGATGGAGCAGAAGTCTGGGTTCTCCTGAAGGACCTCTCTCATCGCCTTGGGACGGCTGGCTCTATAGAGGCGTTGGAGGCGAGTAGCGGCAGCCGGGTGGTCCGCTGCGACCGCCACGCGAACGCCGATCAGGGGACCCGAGCACCGAGCAAAGCAAGATGACGAGAAGACCGAACCCCTGACACAGGTGTACTGTCTGTTCATAACTTTATTAAACCTACTGCGGCTTAAACTGATAAGAACAGATTGACTTTATTGAGATAATGTTTGACAAACAAACGGTAAACATGCATTTAGTGGCTTACAAGCAAATGAGTACGTCCGGGGTCGGGTTTGGGGTTAGGGTGAGACCCGCTGGTGGGGTATCCCTGTCGTCCGGGATGCCGGTCGTGCCCCTGGCGTGGGGAGTACAGAGTATACGTAGATCCCGTGGGACGATGGGGGGGAGTTACGGTGTTCTCTTGTTGAGGAACCCGGAGGTAGTAATGGGGGAGGCGTGGAGGCCCCCGGACGTGAATAAGAGGTGGTTGGGTGAAGGTCGGTGAAGCGTATAAGGTGTTGGGTCGGGACGCTTTCCCTGCATAGGGGTCTGAAGGGTTTGAGTTGCTGTAATTGTAAACTTTAGGGAGATGGAGCGCCCCACCGTGTGCCCTAGTCTAGCATCCCCGCTGGATTGCTGGGGAAAGGTATGAGAGCGACCCTTTGGATGGGCAGAGCTTTGGCTCTCCCAGGGTCTGGTCCATGTCATGGTTGCGGCTTGGTACGGTTAGGGTGAGCGAACCCCCTACCGCGTCCTGTGCCGACATCCCCAATGGGATTGTGGGGGAGGGGTATGTGCGTGGGACCCCGTTGGTGGGCAGAGCTCGGCTCTCCCGGGGTCCGACGCTTGTCAGGGTTGCGGCTGGGCACGGTTAGGGTGAGTGAACCCCCTACCGTGCCCTGTGTTGGTATCCCCGATGGGTTGTGGGGAAGAGATAGGTGTGCGGGACCTCGTGGGTGGGCAGAGCCTGGCTCTCCCGGGGTCCGACCCTTGTCAGGGTTTTTGCTGGGGGGCTCAGGGGTCCCTGAGCGTGTCCCAATGGACAGAGTGGAGAGATGGTGTGCACTGGAGATTGCACGTCTCGGGAGGGCCGATGGGCCCTTGGTTCCCTTTTCAGGGTATGTGGGGGGCGGTTGTAACTTAGCCCCTGGGGAGGGAAAAAAGGGGGGAATGTGGGAGACCCCCCTGGAAAAAACCCTCCCCTGGTGTCCCACGACACCGAGTCCTTAGTCCTTCTATGTCCCTCGCCGTCCTCTTCTTCAGCTCCCTTGTCCTCTGAAACGGTCTTTAGGCATTGTCCTTGGGGGGAGAGGGGGAGCGGTAGCAGAACCAGCGCCCCCAAACAAGCCCTCCCCTGGTGTCAAGTGACACCGAGTCCTTTTTCGTCCCTCGGCTTCCTCTTCCGCCCCATCCTTTGTCCTCTCTGGCCTCGTTGCTGCGTCTGCCGGGGATGGGGGCCCCCGGGGGGGGTAAACTACCCATAGAGGGGCCCCTATTGTCCCCTGTGGCGAGCGACAGTCAACTGGTCCCGCTGTAGCTAGCGGGGCATATAGTCCAGAGGCCCATTGAAATAGTCCGAGCACCAAGGTTTGGTCTTAGAGTCTCAAAGTCCGAGAAGGTAGAATCCAGGGTCGAAAAAAGGTCCAATTTCAAAGTCCCAAAAACTTTCAAAGTCCAAGAACAAAGGTCCAGTTCCAAAGTCTGAAGTTCAAGGGAGCAAAGTCCTGACTCCGTATCAAGAGTCCTCAGAGTCAGTCGGGTCCCGCGGCGTCGTCGTCTTCCGCATCCCTGTCCTCTGGCACGGTTGCGGACCGCACCCGGGGGTGGGCCAAAGGCTCAGTCTCGTGGGAGGGAAAAAGAAGGGGGAAGGACGTGGACTGGAGACCCCCCACAAAAAACCCTCCCGAAGTTCCGTGCTCTTCAGTGTTCCTGCGCGTTGTGGTACTGGCGGTGGCCCGTGACGTGCTTGGTGTAGATGTCGCGGGACCACCGGATGGTGTCGGAGACCATAAGCCGCCTCATGAGGCCGGCGTACCTCCTTCCGATGCCGCAGGCTTCCAGCACCGGTTCGTTCTGGGGGTCCCACGACCCCAGCGCTCCGACGAGCAGGGCGTAGATCTCGACCGTGTACCCTCTCGCCCTCAGGGTGTCCGCCAGCGGCGTGTATTTGGCGATCTTTCGCAGGCGGGCCGCCCGGAACGCCACAGACCGGTTCTCGAAGGGGACAGACACGTCCGCCATGACTATCTTTTTCGCCTCCTCGTTAGTGATAACGATGTCCGGACAGAGGAGGCTGTTGGTGCCCGGGACGATGGAGTCCTCCGCAACGGTGCCCAGGGTCGGGGGCAGGGCCTTGACGACGCGGGCCTGGATGGCGTTGTGGCGCAGTCTCCAGGCCTCGGAGTGCGTCTCGCAGCCGCAGAGGACGTGGGGCAGGGTCTCGTTCTCGTAACCGCAGCGCCTGCATCGCTTGTCCCGGTTGCCGAAGCGGACGGCTCCGTTGAGGGGGACGCAGTTGAGGCGGGCCCTGTGAACGAAGCGCCAGTCGGCGAAGCGGGTGAAGCTCCCCCCGGAAAGGAAGTGGTTGCTGGCGGTCCACTTGCTGGACACCTCAAACACCTTGCCCTGGTCTGGTTTCTTTTTCAGGTTCTCGGCGTAGAGGCAGCGGAGGGTGGATTTTAGGACTCTCTCCAGCATCTTACGGGCGGGCGGCGTGACGACGGTGTTCTGGTCGGAGTTTCCGCGCGGGATCAGGATGCCCATCTCGCCTCGTTCCTCTGCCCAGGTCCAGCGGCAGCCGATCCTCTTCCCCAGGCGGCGGGTGGCGGCGCGGGCACGGGACCAGAGGGAGGACAGTTCTCCCCCTTGCCGTCCTAGGTTGTTCTCGAGAGAACCGTTGAGGAAGGCGACGATGTCCTGCGGAGCGGGGGCCCTGGCGGCGCGCTTGCCGATGGTCTCTTCCAGGGCGGCGCTCGCGATGGTGCGCACTCTACGGTCTGGGCACGTCAGGAGACGGAAGGCGTGTGTCACGATAGCGATGTCGCACAGGTCTCCCATGCGCGGGACGTTGGCACCCCCTTGCCTGTGTGAGATGTACACAATGTCGGAGCTGGCCCTTTGGGGGAGGTAGAGCCATTTCCGGACCAGCTGCCGGATGGCGCGGTCTGCCTTGTTCAGTGGCCCCTTGGCGACAGCAGAGCCCCTGAGAGCAAAGGAGATGCGGGGGATGAGGAAAGTGTTTAATGCGTTGATCTTTTGCCAAGGGGCGAGCAGGGAGCCGTCAATCTTTTTGGCGTCCTCGAGAATCCCGTCGATGGTTGCCGTCGGGGTCTGTTGGACGCGGATGCCGGTCGGCGTGCCGAGGTGGAAGTAGGATTCGCCGTCGGCCAGGGTGGTCATGGGTTCCCCCTGGATCTGGAACTGCGTCGGGTGTACCGGGGCGCCGGCGTTGCCAGAGATGTGCAGAGAGGCGCACTTCCTGGCGTTAAAGCGCAGGCCCATCCATTCGGCCGTGCGGCTGGCGACCTCCAGGAGTACGCGGAGGTCCTCTGGGTTGTCGGCCAGGAGGATGAGGTCGTCGGCGTAGGCCAGGGCGCTGATCTTTTCGCCGTAGAGGTTGAAGCCGGCGGGGCTATTCGCCATGGCGCGCAGGACCGGTTCCATGGCCAAGTTGAATACGATGGGGCTGAGGGGGCAGCCCTGTTTGACCCCGCGCCTGAGGAGGATGGGAGCGGTCTCGCCTTCTTCGGCGCGGATGGTGGTGGTACAGTCACTGTATAAGTCTCTGAGTAGGTGGAGGAAAAAGTCCGGAAGGCCGAATTCCCACAGGGTGTCGAAGATGAGGTGGTGGGGGATGGACCCGAAGGCATTGGAGAGGTCCAGCCAAGCCATGGCGCACTGCTTTTGCCGCCGTCTGGCTGACTGGATGGCCGCCTGTAGCACGTAGTTGTGCTCGTAGCACCCCTCGCAGGACATGAAGCCCTTCTGTGCGGCGCTGATGGCACCTCCGCTTACCGCCCAGTCCGTAAGTCTCGCGGCGAGGCAGCTGGTGTAAAGTTTATAAATGGTGTTGGAGAGGGAGATGGGTCTTCAGTTCCCAGGGTCTTGCCGGTCGCCCTTCTTGTAGAGCAGAACCGTCATGGACGACTTCCAGGCGCTGGGGATACGCCGGAACTGCTTGCACAGGTTGAAGATGGCGGCGAGTACGAGGCAACCAGGGTCACGCTTCTTGAACACCTGGTACCTGATGCCGTCTTTCCCCGGTGCCGTGTTGGAGGTCCTGGCGAGCCTGGCAAACACCTCTTTAGGGGTAAAGTCACGCTCCAGGTCGTCTGCGGAGTCGACACGAGGCAGCCGGGGCAAGCAGTCTGGGCGGTGGATCTCGGGGCATGCTGCGCGGTCAAAGACATCGGTAAAGTAGGTGTGTAGGCGGTCTGCGGGAACGTCGCAGAATGGCGAGGGTTCCTCGAGGATCTCCCTCATCGCCTTGGGACGGTTGGACCGGTACAGGCGCTGGAGGCGGGTGGTGGCTACCGTGTCGGTCTGGCGATCGTTTCTTCTGTTGTTTATGGCGGGTTCGGTGTCGGGTCTCGGTGCTGGGGGTCCGCGTCGGGGGTGCTGCGTACGGGTCGGGGCTTGTTCGTTGGGCACGAGTCCCTCTGCTAGCTCCTCCATGAATCTTTTGACCACGTCTTCCAGGTCACAGGAGTTTGTGCCTCTCAGTTCCTCTATCCAGAGGAGCTGCCAGGCGGTGGCAGTGCGCTCTCGGTTGCCCCTCACCCGCTGGCTGTCTGGTTGTGCAGTCTCGGGTACGGCGGGTGAGGCAGCAGGGGCCCGGTGTTCCCCTGGGTCGGGAGTCGGGGAGGCGTGTGCGGTGGTGCGGTGCTGCTCTGGAGCGTCCAGAGCCGAGCGCGGGTCGTCACGGCGTGCAGTGGGTCTGCGGTCTGGAGCAGGAGGCGGGCGAGAGGTACCAGATCTGGGTGCGTTACGGCGACTACTGGGGGCGGCAGGAGGGCGACTGCTGGTGATGTCTCCCCCACGAGCCTGGCTGGGTCCCTCCCTCTGGCCGGGTCGGCACCTGGTGTTGTTGTCTCGTGAGGGAGGGCAGTAGGGCTGGAGCCGTGGAGGGGCGCTGGTCCGTCTCTCCGCCACGTTGAGTCTCACGCCTCGGACGTATTCCCGAACCGTCTGGGACAGGTTGGCGAGGCTGACGGAGGCTGCGGTTCGCTGGTGGGGCTGGAGGAGGGTGGGGATTCTGGAGGGCCTAGGGGGCCTGCCGCTAACGGCGGTACTGCGGCTAGAAGAGGACCCGTGGCTGTTTGGGTCTTGGGGGATAACGGGCTCCTGGCTTGGAGTGGCAGGCGTGGTTGGTGGAGGCGAGGTCGCGGCTAAGCGGTCCGGGGAGGGTTCTTGGTCTAGAGGTGAGCTGGCAGGTGTTCCCCCAGGGAGGGCCGGGCACCGTGACTGGTGGACCTTACACCCCACTAGGGCTAAGAAGGGCTTGGCACAGTGGGCACAGCGGAAGCCCACCTTCTTTTTGTGCACTTGCCTGATGTGCTGGCGCAGGGAGGTGGTGGTTGTGAGCCCCTTGTAGATGGAGCAGCACGGGCAGGCGGGGCGATTCTTAGGGATCGGGAACTCGATAAGCGCGAGCCCCTGGAACTCGTCGCTGGGTGGGGGGATACGGGGTTCCCGCCTCGGGCGAGTACGGGGAGGCAGGGGATCAGGAACATAGGAGGGGGAGGACGCCGAGTCGTCACTACCTGACCAGATGGGGGAGGGGGAGTCACTGGAGCAGCGCTCCGAGAGCAGTGAGACGCGAATTGTTTGCTGCCGGCATGTTCTAATCGGTCTCAAGCCGGCAGCCCTTGTGATTGGTGTCGGGGCGTGGGGCGGTGGGGTCCCCGTGCTATGTCTGCGGGGTCCCCTGGGGTCGGTAGCACTCTCTGAGCTGGAGGTACTCCCTGAGAGATTGGCCCTAACGGCATCGGCATACGAGGCGACAGCGGTGGTAGCCGTGCTCGGAGCGGTAGCCGTGCGGGCAGGAGCGGGAGCGTGGGTTGGGGATGGCTGGTCGCTCTGGGCCGCCCGGGGAGATTGTTCCGGGCTGGCGGTGCCTGGGTCGGAGCGTAGGGGGGAGGTATTGGAGCTCAAGGGAGACTGGGGCTGTAGTTCTAATAAGGCAGAGGTAGAGACTGGAGACGGAGGGGGCCACGAGGATGACCACACCTCCAGGGCCTCAGGCAGGATGGGTCTGGCAGTGTTGGGCCAGCAGACTAAGTCCCAGGTCAGGGCTGGGGAGGGAATTCCAGGTAGCAGCGTTTGGGGGGGGCTTAGCAGGGCGATCTCCTCCTGGTGCGGGGTCCAGACATGGTTAAATCGTTCGGTGTCCCCTCCAATAGGGGACACCCCGGACCCAGCAAAGCAGGGGGCAGAGTTGCTGTCTAAGTCTAGGGGGAGCGCCCAGTCGAGAGTGGAGGAAGGGAGGGAGGAAAGGACCACGGGTGGCTTGGTAGCAGGGCCACGCCGGGCCGGGCTGGAACTGGAGCCGGATACAGAGCGCGGGTTGACATCTGGAACCGGCGGGGGCTGGAACGACGGTAGCGAGTCTCCGGCCACGGGGTGTTGGATGTCGTACGGCTCTCGGGGGGGCCCTCTGGCATCTGGTGGTGTCCGGGCTCTGGGCAGGTCGCTGGGCATCAGGCCTGGCGGGTGCCGTCTGGATCCCATCCGGACAGGTCGCCACAGGAAGCCGTCGGAGGAGCTGGAGTCCCCCGACGTGGCATTCGTGCGGCTGGCGGGCTCCTTGACATACTGAAAGATAGAGCACAGAGACACCCGACCGGGGGGGAGGGGAACAGGGCAGGGGGCTTCTGGCTGCGGTGGTCCCAGAGGGAGCTTGAGATCAAGGGGCCGGGAGGCGGCCTCTCAGAAAGCCGGGGGGGGGGTCTGCGTTGGAGGAATCGCCAGGGACTACAATATTTAGCAACGATAACGGTCGCTCCAACGCACAACCCCAATAGTCAGCTCAGTAAAACACCGAATCAGCAGCCAATAGCAGTTACAGGGAACAGCACCAGCGAGAGACGGCAGCACAAACCCCAACCGTGTCAGACAGGGGGTCAGTGGACCAACCGGCGGGAGGAGGTAGAGTCAGTGTGAAACGAAGGGAAATCAGTGCAGGGGCAGGGGCCAGAGGAGAAGGGAGAGAGAAATGTGGACCAATAGACAGGCGAGCAAGCAGACAGAAACCGCAACAAGTGGCAACAGACGAAAGCGAAACAAAATCAGAAAGTAAGGCTTAGTAGTAATGTGGGTTGCGGTAATAGACGAAAGTGAAACAAAGGTCCCAAAGCAAAGCCAAAAAGGAAAAGGGGGAGTAGCTGAGCAGCAGAGGCGGGGGAGGGCGGTAGGCTGGCCACGTAGCAATGGCCACCGGGAGGAGGGACAAGCCGCCCGCGGGAGGAACCGAGCGCCTGTAGCAATAACTACCGTCTCAAAACGCAGACCCAGCAAGACACGGCATAAATAACAACACTAACCCCGACCGTGCAACACAAACCCCGTCCGCAGGAAGAAAACCGCCACCCAAACCGAATCTACGGGGGGAAGCCGAGCAACAGAGGCGGGGGAGGGCAGGAGGTCGGCCACGCGGTAATGGCCGCCGGGGCGAAAGTAATAGAGCCGCCCGCCAAGGAAACAGAGCGGGGGCTTAGTCAGGCGCCCGGGGCTGATGGACCACAGGCAGGCGGGACAGGAGACGAAAATGAAACTGTCGGGGGTGAGATTTGTAAAACTGAGGAGGATAGCGGGAATGAAACTGACAGATAGAAACAAATACAGGGGGGTTAGCCGAGCAGCAGGGGCGGTGGAGGGCGGGAGGCTGGCCACGCGGCAATGGCCGCCGGGAGGAGAAACAAGCCGCCCGCGGGAGAGACTGAGCGCCCGTGACAGCAATGTTAGTCTCAGAGCGCACTCCCAACAGTTAGCCCAGCAAGACACAGCATTAGCAGCAAACAGCAGCCACGGGAAGCAGCACCGGCGAGACACAACCGCACAGACCACAACCGCACCAGAGTTTAAGAACAGCAAGTGAGGCCGCGGTAACGGTCGAAAGTGAAACCAAATCCCCAAGCAAAGTCAACACAGAAGAATAAATAATAATAAAAAAGAGGGGGGGTGGCCGAGCAGCAGGGGCGGGAGGCGGGGGGGCGGGCCACGTGGCAATGGCCGCCGGGACACGGAAGGAACCGAAGGTAATAAAGCCGCCCACGGGGGAAACGGAGCGGGTGCTTAGTCAGGAGCCCGGGGCTGGGGGACCCACAGGCAGGTGGGACAGGAAGCGAAGGTGCAACAGACGAGGGTGAAACTGACGAGAGCAAGACTGATGAGAATGAAACTGACTAGAGTGAGATAAGCAGACAGAAACCGCAAACAAATGGCAATAGACGAAAGCGAAACAAAATCAGAAAGTAAAACTTAGTAGTGAGGTGGGTTGCAGTGATAGATGAAAGTGAAACAAGATCCAGGAGCAAAGCCAGAACAAAAAGGAGGGGGTAGCTGAGCAACAGAGGCACAGCGGGGACGAGAATGAAATAGACAGAAGTGAAACTGACTAGAGTGGAAAGTTAATTTACTCCGGTTGCAGAGCCAGCGGGGATAGAACAGACGGGAGTGAAATTGACAAGATAGGAACCAATACAATGGGGGAAGTGGAGCAGCGGCGGGGGGGGGGGGGGGGGTTGGGGGGCGGGGGGGTCAGCCACGTGGCAATGGCCGCTGGGGCACGGAAAGAGCGAGACAAATAGACAGGAGTGAAACTGACCAGAGTGGAAAGTTGGTTTACTCCGGTTGCAGAGCCAGCGCAGCGGGGACGAGAATGAAATAGACAGAAGTGAAACTGACCAGAGTGGAAGGTTAGCTTACTCGGGTTGCAGAGCCAGCGGGGATAAAATGGACGGGAGTGAAATTGACTAGATAGGAACCAATACAATGGGAGAAGCGGAGCAGCAGAGGGCGGGGGGGGGGGCGGGAGGTCAGCCACGTGGCAATGGCCGCCGGGGCTGTGGCAAGATTCGGGGCCCCCCGGCCCCTTTTGCCTCTACCCCCCCCCCCCCGCAGTCTCGGTGCCCTTTGCTCGGGCCCTGGGTCGTTGGCTGCCCCGCCCGGGCTTCCGCTCCGCCTGGGACTGCGGGCTGACCCTCGGCTCCCGATCCCGCTCACGGCTCTGCGACGGGGACGGGTCCTCCGTCGGGCTCGGCCGTCCATTCGCCGGGCGTGCGGCCGTCCGCTGGCCGCTCCGTTCCTCGGTGCCCCCGGCCGAGGGGTCCCGATGCCCCGGGCAAGGGCTGCGCGGGTCCCGCTCCCCGCCTCCGCCCCGCTTGCTCCTCCGGCGTCTCTCCCCTGGCTGCCTGCCAAGAGAAGGTAAGTGCCGGCCGCCTCTGGCCCTTCAGGCCCCTCCCCCTTTTGAGCCGGCACGCACGGGGCGTGCCGCTCCCCCTGGCGTCTCGGCCCCTCCTCCTCCTGGGTCCTGCTGCCTTCCTCGCCCGCCGCGCCTGCGTCTGTGCGCCCCCTCTCCCCTCCCTGGGGGCTTTCCCCTGGGCTCCGCTTCCCCGCGCCGCTCGGCGCTTCTCCGGGGGAGGGGCTGTCAGCGCGGGGAGTTTCTTCCCCGTCACACCCCTCCCCTCCTTGTCCCTCTGTCCCTTCCTTCTGTATTCCCTCTTCCCCGCAGCGCGATAAGAAGTCCGCGTTGGCGTGCTCCCGCCCTGCCTTATGCGCCACCGAGAACTTGTACTGTTGTAAGAACAGGTACCAGCGCATTATGCGTGGGTTAGCCTCTCGCATATTATGCATCCATTGCAAGGGTGCATGGTCGGTTATCAACTGGAACTCGCCCCCTAACAAGTAGTAGCGGAGTGCTTCTACTGCCCAGCGCACTGCCAGGGCTTCTCGCTCGATGGTGGAGTACATCTGTTCTCGCGGCAGCAGCTTGCGACTCAGGTAGAGTATAGGCCTCTCGGCTCCGCCTTGCTGCTGTGCCAGGACCGCCCCCAGCCCCACGTTAGAGGCGTCGGTCTGCACTAGGAAGGGTTTTGTGAAGTCTGGTTGTGCCAGCACCGGGGCCCAGGTAAGAGCCCTCTTCAGTTGTTGGAAGGCCTCTTCACATGGGGGGGTCCACTGTACTCTCTGGGCGGCGCCGCCCTTGGTCAGGTCCGTTAATGGGGCGGCTATTGTAGCGAAGCACGGGATAAACCTCCTATAATAGCCGGCCAGGCCCAGGAATTGCCGGACTTGTTTTTCCGTCGTGGGGGCTGGGTAGTCCCGCCCGGCCTCGACTTTGTCCATTTGGGGCTTCAGTTGCCCATTCCCCACAATGTACCCTAAGTAGGCCACCTCGTCTTGTGCAAACGCGCACTTGCCGGGGTTTGCGGTCAGCCGGGCTTTTCTTAGTGTCTCCAGGATCGCGCCGACGTGCCTTAGGTGGTCCATTTAATCCGAAGGGCATGGTCAGAAAGTGGTAAAGTCCGAAGGGGGTTGCAAATGCGGTCTTTTCCTGGGACACCGGCATGAGGGGGATTTGCCAGTACCCCCGGGTGAGATCAAGGGTGGTCAGGTAGTGGGCTTTCCCCAGTCTCTCCAGCAACTCCTCTGTTCGGGGCATAGGGTATGCATCGAATTTGGAGATAGCATTGACCCTGCGGAAGTCTATGCAGAAGCGTAGCGTCCCGTCCCGCTTGGGCACCAAGACGATCGGACTTCTCCATTCACTCTTCGACTTTTGGATGACCCCCATCTGTAACATCCTCCTCTTGCACCATCCCCCATAACTTTCGGGGAAGCGGCCGTAGCGGTTCCCGCACCCTCCGCCCTGGCGTGGTCTGGATGTGGTGGTGCGCCGCCTCCGTGCGCCCGGGTTGTGTCGACAGCACTGCTGCGAAGGACCGGAGTAGGGTGCGTATTTCTTCCTTCTGGGGGTCGGTCAGCCGGGGCCCCAGGCGTGGCTCCCCCTCGGGCTGGCTGAGGTCTGCGCCACAGGGCCCCAATTCTGGGTCCACCGGGCGGGTGGTCGCCAGCAGGCTCTCCCGCGCGTTCCACCTTTTAAGGAGGTTCACGTGGTAAATCTGTGTCTTTTTGCGCTTACCCGTCAGCTGGACTTCGTAGTCTACGGGACCCACCTGCCGCCGCACCTCGTAGGGGCCCTGCCATGTCGCCAACAGCTTCGAGTCTGCCGCGGGCAGGAGCAGCAACACCCGGTCGCCTGGTGCGAACGTCTGCTCGCAGGCCCCCTGGTTGTACCACCGGGCCTGGCGTGCCTGTGCCGTCCGCAGGTTGCTCCGGGCAAGCTCGCCGGACACCTGTAGCTTCTTGCACAGTTCCAAGATGTAGTGAACGGTCCCTTTCGCACGGGAGTCTTGCTCCTCCCACCCCTCCTTCAGGAGGTCGAGGATGCCCCTTGGTTGCCTGCCGTAAAGCAGCTCGAAGGGCGAGAAGCCGGTCGAGGCCTGCGGTACCTCCCGTATGGCGAACAGGAGGGCGGGCAGGAAGCAGTCCCACTCCTGGGGATCCATCCCCACGAATTTCCGCAGCATCGTTTTTAGTGTTCTATTAAAACGCTCCACCAGCCCATCGGTCTGGGGGTGGTAGACAGAGGTCCGCAGCTTTTTTACTCGCAGCAGTTTGCATAGCTCCGTCATGACCCGCCCGGACACGTTCGTCCCTTGGTCGGTCAGGATCTCCCGGGGTATGCCCACCCGGGCGAAGATCTTGACCAACTCGGCCGCTAGCCCCGGGGCCTTCGTGTTCCTTAGTGGCACGGCTTCGGGGTAGCGGGTTGCATAGTCAATGAGGACGAGGATATATTGGTTGCCCCTTTTGGACCGGGCCAAAGGGCCCACCAGGTCCAGCGCCACCCATTTGAAGGGGGTATCTACCACGGGCAGCGGTACTAAGGGGGCTCTCGGGACCTTCCCGCCCCCGGCTCGCTGGCACTCGGGGCAGGACGCACAGAAGTCCTTGACCTCGCGGTGAATTCCGGGCCAGTAGAAGCGCTGCATGACCCTCTGGGATGTTTTTTCTACCCCCAAATGGCCCGCCCAGGGGTTAGCGTGTGCCAGTTCGAGCACTTGCCACCGGAACCGCCTCGGCACTAACAGCTGCCAGTCTTCGTCCCCTTCCCCCGGTCGCGAGGCTACGCGGTACAGCCGGTCCGCTCTTACCTCGAATCGCGGGCTCTGGGTGGGCGGACGTCCCGGGGTCGTCTCCCTCTGGGCCTGCTCCCACGCGTGGGCCAACGAACGGTCTTCCCTCTGTTCCCGCAGGAAGTCCTCTCCTTCGCCGTACGCCCCAGGCGGCACGGTGTCACCGGCCTGGGCTTCCGTTGACCTGCCCGGGTCTCCACTCCCTTGGGCCCCGGGTGGGGTCGCCTGTTCTGGGGCTCTTCCCCATCGCTGGATAGCTTGTCGGAAACCCGGCCAATCCTGCCCGAGAATTACAGGGTAGGCCAAGTGGGGGGCCACTGCCACTCGACAGCGCGTCTGGCTTGTCCCCTCCCCGATCTGCACCCATCGGGTGGGGTAGCGCCGCACCTCCCCGTGGATGCACCGGACGGTAACTGGGGAGCCCCCTTCTTTCCCCCGGGGTGCCCCTTCTTCGCGTATTAGGGTCTGGTTGCATCCAGAGTCCACCAAGGCCCAGGTCGCCCGCCCATCCAGGCTTACCGGTAGGGTGATTCGTGGGGGCCCCGTACGCGGGTTCCGCTGCTCGTCCGTGGAGGCCCGGCCAAATGAGCAATCCATGAAGGGGCACTCTCTCCGGAAATGTCCCTCTTGGCCACACTCGAAGCAGGCGCCGCGCTTTCCCGGCTCGGCCGGGCTGGGTGGGGCCCCACCCGGTACTGTCGCCTCAGGGCTGTCCGACGTTGCGGGTCTGCCTCCGCCCTCCCAGCGGGCCCAGGGGATGGGCGGGCCGCCCCCTGCTGCCCGTCCTCTAGTGGGGCGCGCTCGCCCTGAGGTTGCGAGATCCCGCTTCTGGGGCTTGGCTCCCTGCCTCTGGGCTTCCTCCCCTTCGGCTGCCAGGTAGTTCTCCATAATCGTGACCGCTTCTCCGAGGGTGGTGGGCTGGTGGCGCCGTACCCACGTCCGTCCTTCGGGTGGGAGGATCTGTAAGAATTGATCTAATACGATCATGTCGACCACCTGGGTTGCAGTCCGCCGCTCGGGGTCCAGCCAGCGCGTGGCGGCCTCTTTCAAGCGTTGGACCACCACCCGGGGCCGCTCCCCTGGCCGGTACTTCTCGGCTCGAAATTTTTGCCGGTGCGTCTCGGGGGTGACCCCCGCTTGGTCAAGGATCGCCTCTTTTACCTTGTGGTAGTGTAGGGCCTCTCGTGCGGCTAAACCCCTATACGCCCCCTGGGCCGGGCCCGTGAGGTAGGGTGCCAGTAGAGTAGCCCACTGTTCCTCTGGCCATCGGGCGGCCGTGGCCACCCTTTCGAACGTCACCAGGAAGGCCTCTGGGTCGTCCTCGGCCGTCATCTTGACTAGCCTGAGGGGTAGGGTTAGGGCTGCCCCAGAGGCCCCCCCTGGGGGAGCCCCGGCCCCCCCCTGCTTCTGCTGCTCCAAGACCTCACGCACTAGCTGCTGCTGGTCCGTGAGCTGTTTTATCAGCTGTGTCTGCTGCACCTGCTGCTGCTGCTGGTTGTCCACCAACCACTTCAGCAGCTCTCCCACCTCCATGCTATCTGCCTATGGTGCCCTCTACCCTCACTGCAACCAATCCCCCCCTTTTTTGGGGGGGTTCACCCCGCTATAGGGGTGCCCACATTCTCCACCAGTGTGGCAAGATTCGGGCCCCCCGGCCCCTTTTGCCTCTACCCCCCCCCCCCCGCAGTCTCGGCACCCCGAGGCTGGTGCCCTTTGCTCGGGCCCTGGGTCGTTGGCTGCCCCGCCCGGGCTTCCGCTCAGCCTGGGACTGCGGGCTGACCCTCGGCTCCCGATCCCGCTCACGGCTCTGCGACGGGGACGGGTCCTCCGTCGGGCTCGGCTGTCCGTTCGCCGGGCGTGCGGCCGTCCGCTGGCCGCTCCGTTCCTCGGTGCCCCCGGCCGAGGGGTCCCGATGCCCCGGGCAAGGGCTGCGCGGGTCCCGCTCCCCGCCTCCGTCCCGCTGGCTCCTCTGGCGTCTCTCCCCTGGCTGCCTGCCAAGAGAAGGTAAGTGCCGGCCGCCTCTGGCCCTTCCGGCCCCTCCCCCTTTTGAGCCGGCAGGCACGGGGCGTGCCGCTCCCCCTGGCGTCTCGGCCCCTCCTCCTCCTGGGTCCTGCTGCCTTCCTCGCCCGCCGCGCCTGCGTCTGTGCGCCCCCTCTCCCCTCCCTGGGGGCTTTCCCCTGGACTCCGCTCCCCCGCGCCGCTCGGTGCTTCTCCGGGGGAGGGGCTGTCAGCGCGGGGGGTTTCTTCCCCGTCGCTGCTCTGCTCCGCTTCGGCACTCCTCCGGGGGGGGGGGGGGCTGCCAGTGCGGGGAGTTTCTTCCCCGTCACAGGGGCACAGAGAGAGCCGAGACAAATAGACAGGAGTGACACTGACCAGAGTGGAAAGGGTTGCAGAGCCAGCGGGGATAGAACGGACGGGAGTGAAATTGACTAGATAGGAACCAATACAATGGGGGAAGCGGAGCAGCGGGGGCGGGGGGGCGGGAGGTCAGCCACGTGGCAATGGCCGCCGGGGTACAGAGAGAGCCGAGACAAATAGACAGGAGTGAAACTGACCAGAGTGGGAAGTTAGCTTACTCGGGTGGGTTGCAGAGCCAGCACAGCGGGGAGGAGAATGAAATAGACAGAAGTGAAACTGACCAGAGTGGAAGGTTAAATTACTCGGGTTGCAGAGCCAGTGCAGTGGGACAAGAATGAAATAGACAGGGGTGAAACTGACCAGAGTGGAAGGTCAACTTACTCGGGTTGCAGAGCCAGCGCAGCGGAGCACAAGCCGGGGTTCAGCCAAGGCAGGGGGTGCTTGCAGAGCCAGCGCAGCGGAGGATCTCAGGAGCAAGGCAGGAGTCCGATGGGGATGCAGAGCCAGCGCAGTGGAGCCTAGCGAGGAGCCTGGATTGCAGCGTCAGCGCAGCAGGTCCGGTGCAGGTCCCAGGAAGCAGGAGCAGCTGTCCCTTTAAGGCAGCAGGGAAGCCCCAGCCAATAGGCAGTCTCAAAAAGACGTGCCTGGGCGGGCCTAAACAGCTGATTTAGAATCAGCTGTAAGGCGGCCGGCAAAAAAAAAAAAAAAAAGCCGCTGCTGAGGTTTAAACCCCCGCAAAAAAGCGGAGGCTTGCAGGTTCTTCAGCGGTGTTCCTTGTCAAAAGGCTGCTAGCAGGATCCTGCTAGCAAAAGCCCTTAAAAGGGCTGGATCCATCGGTCCCCAGAAGCAAGCGGTCCCACGGAGCAAGGATCAATCCCACGGCGGCGTCTTCATCACGAAATCTTAAACTGATAAGAACAGATTAAACGAGTTTTATTGAGTGAATGTTTCCAAAAATAATACAGTAAACAAGTAAAACACATCTGGCGAACTGGAGCAGGTTGCGCTGTGGGGTGGATAGTAATATTGGAGTTATCGTAGAGAGACGAGAAAACCTCTCCAGTTCCAGATAAATATAGTACGATTAACAATTGCAGAGTGTGCAGTCAATGTGAGCCTCTTTGGAAGACTAAGTGTTCTTCCATGAGGGCTGAGGGGTTGCTAAAATGTGTTCCCACAATTGTGTAGAGGGGGAGCGTGCGTGTAAGGGAGCCAACAAGAAGGAGCTAATCTAGTAAGCAACCCTGTAGAGGGAGACCACCAGACAGCCAAAGAGCTGTCGGGGGCCCTATTTGTATCAATACCTGGACTATGGAGGGATGCAGGATAAGGCCAGGGAAGAGATAGTAATGCTCGTTGGGGCCCTGCCTAGTATGGGAGACCGTACCTATGGGCGGCAGAGAGGGGTCTCGGGCAGGGCCAGGGGGCAAGGAGGCTAATAGTAGTTCAAGGATTAGCGATAAAAGAGCAGGGGCAGGTCCGGGAGTGGGCCTGGCAGGGTGTACTGGAGGTGTTAGGGGGGCCGGGTGGTTAGATGTTGTACTGGCAGTGACCGGTGATGTGCTCCGTGTAAATGTCCCTGGACCACCTGATGGCGTCGGATACCATCAGCCTGCGCATCAGGCCGGCGTAGCGAGGACCGACCTCGCAGGCCTCCAGCACCGCATCGTTCTCCGGGTCCCAGGCGCCCAGAGCACCCACCAGCAGGGCATGGACCGCCACCGAGTAGCCACGGGACCGCAGGTTGTCAGCCAACTGCGCGTATTTGCTGAGTTTCTTTTCCCGGGCGACACGGAAGGCGGTCATGCGGTTTTCGAAAGGCACCGTCACGTCAATCAAAAGAATTGTCTTGGCCTGTTCGTCCGTGACCACGATGTCTGGTCGCAGGCGCCTATTGGTTCCCGGGATAGGGGAGTCCACAGTTACGGCTCCGAGGGCTGGCGGGAGAGCCTTCACGAGGCGGTTCTGAATGGCGTCGTGACGCCGCCGCCAGGCCTCTGAATGTCATGCAGCCGCAAAGCACGTGGGGTAGTGTTTCTAGAGGGTATCCGCACCGTCTGCACCTCGTGTCCCTGGTGCCGTGGCGGATGGCGCCGTTCAGGGGGACGCAGTTGAGGCGGGCTCTATGAATGAAGCGCCAGTCAGCGAAACGGGTGAAGTTGCCAGCCCGGAGGAAGTGGTTGCTGGCTTCTTGCTTGCTGGTCACTTCGAACACCTTACCCTAGTCCGGTCTTTTAGCCAGGGCGTCTGCATAGTGGCAGCGGATGGTCCCTTTCAGGAGCCTCTCCAGCAGAGCCCTGGCCGCGGGGGTGACGGTGGTGTGGCCTTGTGCGGTGATGCGGGGGAGCACGACGCTAAGCTCCGTACGGGCCTCGCTCCAGACCCAGCGGCAGCCAATTCGTTTTCCCAGACGGCGGGTGGCGTTGCGGGCCCGGGACCATAGGGAGGAGAGGTCACCGCCGTCCCTCCTGAAGTCCCCCTCGAGGGAACCGCTGAGGTAGGTGGCGATGTCTGCAGCGGTGGGGTCCCTGGCAATCCTCCTCCTTACTACACCGCGCAGGGCGTTTTCTGCGATGGCGCGCACTCTCACGTCCGGGCAGGTCAGGAGGCGGAAGGCGTGGGTAATGCAGGCCACGTCGCAGAGGTCCCCAAGCGTGGAACGTTGGCGCCTCCCTGTCGGTGGGGGACGTAGACAATGTCCGTGCAGGCCCTCTGAGGCAGGTAGAGCCACTTCTGGACAAGGACTCTAATTGCGCTGTCAGCTTTGTTCAGGGGGACCTTGGCGACGGCGGAGCCTCTCAGGGTGAAGGAGATGCGGGGGATCAGGAAGGTGTTAACCGCGTCTATTTTCTGCCATGGTGTGAGCAGAGATCGGTCGAGCAGCTCTGCGTCCCTCAGGATTTTGTGGAGGGTGTCTGTTGGAGTGGCCTCGACCCGTATTCCCGTCGGGGTGCCCAGGTGTTGGCCCTCCTTGAATGGAGAAGGTGGTTGGCCTTGTGAGGGTTCTTAAGATGCTGTCGACATGGAGGGAGGTACATTTCCGGGCGTTAAAGCGAAGGCCCGTCCAGTCAGCGGCCCGGCTGGCGATTTGGAGCATCCGCTGCAACCCCTCCGCGCTGTCGGCGATCAGGACCAGGTCGTCGGCGTAGGCCAGGACGTCGACCCTTACGCCGTGCAGGTCCAGACCGTCCGGGCCCTGGGAGATGGCACGCAGGATGGGTTCCATGGCCAGATTAAAAATGATGGGACTGAGGGGGCAGCCCTGTTTCACGCCACAGTGGATGTCGACGGGTGCGGTCTCTCCAGTGGTGGCGCAGATAGTGGTGGTGCAGTCCGTGTATAGATCCCGGAGGATGCGGAGGAAGGCGTCCGGGGCCCCAAAGTCTGTCAGGGTGTCTGGGATGTGTTGGTGGGGGACGGAGCCGAAGGCGTTTGCGAGGTCCAACCAGGCGATGGCGCATTGTCCCCGGGATTTTCTCGTCTCTCTGAGGGCTGCCTGGAGCATGAAGTTATGCTCGTAGCAGCCCTCGCAGGTCATGAAGCCTTTTTGGTTGGAGCTGATGGCGCCACCGTGAACAGCCCAGTCAGTGATCCTGGCCGCCAGGCAGCTGGCGTAGAGTTTGTATAAAGTGCTGCCCAGCGAGATGGGTCTCCAGTTTTCCGGATCGGTACAGTCTCCCTTCTTGTACAGCAAGACGGTCATCGAACTTTTCCAGGTGTCAGGAATGCGCCGTAACCTGTTGCAGGCGGTGAAGAGGGCGGCTAGCACCAAGCAACCAGGGTCACGTCTCTTTAGCTGGAGATACCGGATGCCGTCTCTCCCGGGGGCGGTGTTGGTGGTCCTGGACAACCGTACCTGGACCTCCTCCAGAGTAAAGTCCCTGTCCAGGTCGTTGGTGGCTTCTAGTCTCGGTAACTGAGGGATACAGTCCGGGCGGGGCCCCTCTCGGGGACGTTCCTTCGCGAACACAGAGGTGAAGTACGAGTGAAGTGCGTTGGGCGGGATCGTGCAGTGAGACGTGGCACCTTCCAGGATCTCCCTCACGGCCTTTGGGTGGTTGGTGTGGTAGAGCGTTTGGAGGCGGGTTGTGGCGACCGGGTCGTCTCGGCGGCCAGCATCCCCTCGTCTCCCCACCCTGGAGCTGGCAGTCGTTTCAGGTGACGGGGGTCGGCGCGGGGGTCGGGATTTACTGCGGCGATCTGGCCCGCCGCTTGCAGCCAGGTCGGCTGTTAGGCGCTCCGTCACGGTCACCAGGCCATCGAAGGAGTCAATCGATGTCAGCTCTCTTAGCCACAGCTGCTGCCAAGCCATGGCGGTGCGTTCGCGGCGGGAGCCCCGTCCGTGCTGGGAACTCATCTCTCCTGCAGGAGGGACAGGCATGGAGGCCGCTGGAGCACGGGATCTCTGTGCAGAGGAGACGGCAGCGGGGCGGGATGCTGATGATCGGGCAGGCGCGCCAGAGGAGTCGGCTCCGGATCGGAGAGAGTCAGCATCCCCGGGGGCGCTAGTGGAGGCGCGTGGTTGTCGTCTGGGACCGGCGGGCTGGCAGTGATCTCGGGGCACGGGGGGGCCCGGTGCGGTCCCTGGCCGGTTCGGGGTTCTCTGTGGCGGCCACCGGGGTCCTTGGGAGGGAGGGATCAGCGGAGGCAGGTGCCGGACGCCGCTCGGTGGACCGGAGAGGGGGGCTGGTACTGCTGACAGGTGACCGGGGTGAGCTGATCCGTGGAGGAGCACCGATCCGGCGACCACTGGTGGCATTCCTGACGGTGGACAGGAACTGGTCTAGTCGTACGGACAAGTTCCTGACAATCAGAGGCGGGGAGGTCCGAGGACCGGCAGGGTCGGGGGTGCGGGACCCCGGAGATGGGCTGTTGCTTGGCCTGACAGCACGGGGTGCCGGGCTGGATCCCTGTTCCGGGTTGGCAGATGCAGGGCCGGCCCTTGGTGATAGACTGTCAGGCGCAGGGCTGGTTCATGGTGAAGGGGCAGGCTCTGAGGCAGGGGTGCTCCTGACTGGAGCGAGGTTCTCATGGTCCGGCATTGGTTGTCTTCTGCTATACGGCGTAGTGGGCACCAGCCGGATCGGGGTCGAGGGGACGACTCGGGCACAGGGGCCTTTGCAGGTGGTGTTTTGGTGTCGTTTGCACCGTTTCTGCGATTCAAAGAGGCCGTGGCATCGGTCGCAGCGGAAGGCGATCTGTTTCTGGTGCACCAACTTTACGTGCTTGCTAAAGGCCCCCAGAGTCCTCACTCCTCGGAAGGGGAAGCAGTCTGGGCACAGGAGGGTGTGGTTGGGAATGGGAAAATCCAAGTAGATCAGTTCGGTCAGGCAGCTGGTAGGGTCTGGTGCTGGCCGGGGAGACTGTTCTGGGAGGGTTGAGCAGGGAGGAGCTGGACAGGGAGGAGCTAGGTGAATCACCTGTAGCCCTTGCAGGTGGGCGGTGTCAGTGGCGATTGGTCGGGAGTAATTTAAACCTGATGGGAGGGGGGGGGACGAAAGAAGATGGCCGCTGGGGGAAGCGGACACTTCCTGGTGTAAGGGAGGAGGGGGGAGAGCGCGGGGGGCCTGTCAGGGGACCTAGGTAGGGGGCACAGCCCGGGGATGGGGCCGAGTCCCCGGTCTCTCAGTCGCGCTGATGCTGTGATTCCAGCAGTGGTTGGGCAGAGTAGAAGAAAAAAGAAACCGAAACCGGGCTAATGAGCCGTCGCCACAGCTGTGGTGCTGACTGAGTAGAGAAAACGGCAGCAGATAAAATGAGCCGTGGGACTCGGTGGGGAGGCTGGCCACGTGGGGAAAAGGGGGCCAGCTGCCAGCGTATGGGGAGATGGGGGGGGCCGAGGGATAGCCGAGCCACGTCTGCACCGCAGCAGCGGCGGGGGTCAGGCAGGGCAAACCGTGGCAATCAAGCGAGCCGCATGGGGGGGGGAGGGAGAGTCTGTGCCGTGGTTGATCAACGGCGTGTGACCGGAGGGCACAGTCCGCGGGCCGTGCCGGGTATCGGGGTGTTTAGACCCCCCGGCGCAGCAGCCCAGACACCAATCGAGTGGGGCAGGTGGCAGTAGTAGGATAGACCGCCGGGCTAGGCGGGGGGGGGGGCTGGCCACGTGGGGGGAGAGGGGGCCAGCCGCTGGCGCACGGGAGGGGGAAGGAGAGACCGCGGGGTGGCTGATCAGAGGCCCGGGACCGGAGGGCACGGTCCGTGGGCTGCGCCGGGTCTCAGGGTGTTTTAAAGAGTCTGTAGGCCGAGGAAGGAGAGAGAAGGGACTGAAGGCGGAAGGGAAGACTGAAATTAATCAGGGAACAGGATGGCAGGGGAAACAGGAATCAAGATGGGGGCGAGAGGGGGGGGAGGATTGGGGACTAGGAGGTAAACAAGATGGTGAGAAAGACGGAAATCAAAATGGGGGCGGGAAGGGGAGAAGGAGGGGCGTTGGTCAGGAGGAAGGCAAGATGGTGGGGAAGACAGTAAGCAAGAAGGAGGTAGTTGGTGATTAAAAGGAAGAGAACGGAGGAATCAAGAACGAGTGGAGGAGCTCCGGAGAGAGGAGCTAAGTGAGCTACTTACCCCGCGTGAGGCCATGGCGCGCGCGAACCGATGGGGACCGTCTGCTGGGATGGACGTTGTCACAGCAACACTGACGCCAAACGGGTGGGAGCGAACGCCAAGCAGCGAGGAACGAGCCGGTCCGTTGACCCAAATGTAGTATCCATTCATAACAGTTTCTTTTTAAACTGATAAGAACAGATTGACGTTTATTAGGCAATGTTTAGAGACAAACAATACATATATTACAGTAGACACTTTTTGGAACAAGTATGACTGAGTAAATGGGTACATCCGGTAGCCGGTTTGGGTTACGGCGGTAGGGGGGATCTAGCCCCTGGGGGCCTGCGTTTACGGCCCATGGTGGGGCGTTTGGGCCCCCAGGGGGGCCCGCTAGCGGGGTGCCTTCCTCCTCTGGAATAATGACCGAGGCCCTTCGTTGCGGAGCGCGTAGAGTAGGTTGTTCCCGGGGGAGGGGGAGGCGCGTGGCGGGGGGGTTTGGAGCGTGGCTAGTTCTAAGCCCGTAGTGAATAGAAAGGGGAGGTGTGGGGCCCCGGATGTAGTCGGTCAGTGGGGTGGTTATCTGGTTAGCGGATGGGGGGTTTGGTGGGGACGCTCATTCTGTAGTTGGACCAGCAGTTTAAGTGGGTTGAGTGTTAGATTTGGCGAGGTGAGTGTCGCACCATTAATCAGGTTGTGGGGACATTGCGGGGTCAATATGTATGGGAGCAAATGTGGGGACCCTTGGTCGGGGACCAATTAAGTGGGTCGCCCGTTATGGGAGGGCAAGCATGCCTAGGTTGCGTCTTGGAGTTGGGTGGAGATTCTAGAGATCTATGTTTTGGGGAGGGGGGGGGAGGTATAACTCATCCATACACACACGCTTACACCTACACGTTCACACTCGCAGACACTCATCCATATGCACAGGACAAAAGTTGGGCTGTGGTAGGGCCCGGGGGATAAGATAGGGGGGGTTAGTAAGGGCGGGGGGTCTAGTGATTGGGGTGGGGGGGGTACTGACACCCTCACACTAATCAATTTTATGTCCCGGGTGTTATCCACGATCTGTTTCTGGTTTCTATATTGAGTATGTGTAGGCTTATGTATGGCAGATCTTCGGCTCCCCGTTCTTCGTGTCCCTTTGCTTCCCTAATTGCCGTATCCTGGTCCCCAGTGTTGCTCCCGCCTGGAGGGGGGGGTAGTGTACCCTCCGAGCGAGTAACCGTTGGTTGGATTAAGTGTGAAAGTTAATGACTGACCAGGCGGGGCAGGTTGAGGGCCCAGGATCGGTGCTGAGAGACGAATCACAAAGGTTAAGAGGTTGGTTGTGAAGGGAGTACTTCCAGAGACAGGGGTGGGTCCCACGGCGTCCTCTTCCACTGCATCCTTGTCCTCTGGTCGGATCGTGTTACACACCTGGGGAGGGGGGGGGAGGGAGGTGGTTTTTTTTTTTTTTAATAAGTATTAGTAGGGAAAGTTAGGGTAAGGCGGAATTAAGGAGGAAGGAAGGGCGTAGTAGAGGGGGAGAGGGATTGTGGGACCTAAACAATTGAACTCACTCACACATTACATGCACACGGGGGGGGGGGGGGGAAATGGCGGCACACATCGCTACTCTCTCTATTCCGTGCTGTTAAGGTGGGCTATGGGTCTGGGAGTTGGAATTGGCGGTGGCCTGTGACGTGTTCAATGTAAATGTCGCGGGACCACCGGATAGTGTCTGAAACCATCAGACGGCGCATCAGGTTAGCGTATCTTTTCCCAATGTTGCACGCCTCCAAGGTTGCCTCATTTTTGGGGTCCCAGGAGCCCAGCGCCCCCACAAGCAGGACATAGAGGTCAACTGTGTATCCTTGTGACCGTAGTGTGTCCACCAGCCCGGAGTACTTTGCTATTTTCCTTAAGCGGGCCGCCTGGAGTGCAGCTGGCCGGTTCTCAAAGGGGACGGACACCTCGACCATTGTGATCTTCTTTGTTTCTTCTTTAGTTATAACAATGTCTGGGCGGAGGGTGCAGTTTGTCCGTGGGACGACGGCGTCTTCGAGCACAGTGCCAAGCGTCGGGGGAAGTGCGTTTACTATGCGGGCCTGGATGGCGTTGTGGCGCAGTTTCCAGGCCGTTGAGTGGGTTGTGCAACCGCAGAGGACGTGGAGTAGGGTCTCATCATAGTTTCCGCACCGCCTGCAGCGTTTATCTCGGTTCCCGTGGCGAATGGCCGCGTTGAGGGGGATGCAGTAGAGGCACGCTCTGTGGATGAAACGCCAGTCTGCGAAGCGGGTGAAGTTGCCTCGTTGTAGGGAAATGGTTGCTGGCGTCCCACCGGCTGCTTACTTCGAAGACCCTGCCCTGGTCTGGTTTTTGCTTTAGGTTGTTTATGTATTGGCGGCGAAGGGTCATCTTAAGCAGTCTTTCTATGAATTTCCTGGTCTGCGGGGTGATGGTGGTGCGTCTTTCTGAGCCAATGTAGGGGATGACTAAGCTAAGTATGGATCGGGCCTCCTCCCATCTCCAGTGGCAGCCGAGTCTTTTCTTGAGGCGGCAAGTGGCGACACGGGCGCGGGACCAGAGGGAGGATAGGTCGCCTCCTTCTCTTCCAAATTCTGCCTCCAGTGAACCACTGAGGTACGTTGCTGTGTCTTCTTGGGTGGGGTTTCTGGTGATGCGACGGCGGGTGGTTTCCATTACTGCTGCTTGGGCGATGGCGCTTACTCTGTGGTCCGGGCACATGAGGAGGCGGTATGCGTGGGTGATGGTGGCCACGTCGCACAGGTCTCCCAGGCGGCAGACATTGGCCCCTCCTTGTCTGTAGGGGATGTAGATTATGTCTGTTGCCGCCTGCTGGGGCAGGTAGAGCCATTTTTTGACCAGGCTCCGGATGGCTTTGTCTGCCTTGGTCAGAGGGCCTTTGGCCACCGCCGAGCCCCGTAGAGCAAAGGGGATGCGGGGTAGGAGGAAGGTGTTGAGGGCATCTATTTTCTGCCAGGGAGCCAGTAGGGAGTCGTCAAGTTTCTTTGCATCGTTAAGGATGGAGTCGAGAGTCTGGGAGGGGGTCTGCTGGACCCTGACCCCAGTCGGCGTGCCCAGGTGTTGGTATGACTCACCTTCCTTCAGGGCCACCATGGGCCGGCCTTGGATTCCGAATTGAGTGGGTCTCACCGGGTCGTCGCTGTTACCCAAGGTGTGGAGGGAGGCGCATTTTTTAGCGTTAAAGGAGAGTCCCATCCACTCTGCTGCTTGGCAAGCAATGTCCAGAAGTTGGTGGAGGCCAGACGTGCTATCTGCTAGAAGGACCAGGTCGTCCGCGTAGGCCAGGATGTTAATTTTGTGGCCACGGAGCGTGAAGCCCGCTGGGTTGGCAGTGATTCCCCGAAGAAGAGGTTCCATGGCCACGTTGAATATGATTGGGCTGAGTGGGCATCCCTGTTTGACGCCTCGCTTGATGGGGATGGGGGGAGTTTCTCCGGTTTCCGCTCTAATGGTTGTGGAGCAATCACTGTAGAGGTCGCTCAGGAGGTTCAGGAAGGTGTCTGGCATGCCGAATTCTTTGAGGGTGGAGATGATGTGTTGATGGGGGATGGAACCAAATGCGTTTGTCAGGTAGAGCCTGGCCACAGCTAGCTCCTTGCGGTTCCGCCTGGATGAGTGGATGGCTGATTGAAGAATGAAGTTGTTCTCATAGCACCCTTCGCACGACATGAATCCTTTTTGTGAGGTACTGATGGTCCCTCCTTCCGTCGCCCAGTTTGTAATCCTTGCTGCCAGGCAGCTGGTGTACAGTTTGTAGATGGCACTCGAGAGAGAGATGGGCCTCCAGTTACCCGCATCGTTCCTGTTCCTTTTTTTGTAAGATAGGACAGTCATCGATTCTTTCCAGGTTTTGGGGATACGTTGGTGCTTCATGCACTGGTTGTAGATTGCCGTGAGCACCAGGCAACCTGGGTCACGCTTCTTCAGGAGCTGGTAGTTTATGCCATTTTTTCTCGGGGCAGTGTTGGAAGTTCTCATCAGCCGGGCGGATACCTCTGAGGGGGCAAAGTCCGACTCCAGGGCTTCTGACGGTATAACTCGTGGTAGTCGGGGCAGGCAGTCTGGTCGTAGTGCGGCGGTGTAGGTGTTTTGGGCGAAGACATTGGAGAAGTATTCATGGAATTGCGGTGCGGGGATGGAGCAGAAGTCCGGCCTCTCCTGGAGGACTTCTCTCATTGCCTCGGGGCGGTTGGCTCTGTAGAGGTGTTGGAGGCGGGTAGCGGCGGCTGGGTTGTTGCGGCGGGCAGCGTCTCCTCCTCCGTCTCTCCTCTCCTCTCGTGGTGCTGTCGTGGGTCTCGGTGCGGTCTGGCCTCGTGGTGGGGGGCATTACGGCCCTGGTGGGGTCTTGTAATTGGTTGCGTTCCTGCCAGTCGGGCATCTTCTGCGAGTTCGGCTGTGAGTTCGCCGATGGCAGTTTCCAAGTCGGGGAAGGATGATGCCTCGGCCAATATCGACTACCAGTGGAGCTGCCAGGCGGTGGCAATTCGTTCCCAGGGTTGGCGTCGTCCCTGTAGCGACTGATCGAGAAAGTCGAGGTCGTTGAGTGATTCGATGGAAGGTGGTGGTGGGGCGGGGCCACTGGCTGCTCATCGACTTATGGTAACTTGGTGCTCTTTGCTGACCTCTTGGGCGGTGGATGTCGGTGCTGGGCTCAGGGGGTCCTCGTGGATCCGGTCGCTGATGCAATCGTCGTAGAGGTCACGAAGGACGGTCAGGAAGCCGTCCGGGGTCTCGTAGTCCGTGAGGATGTCGAAGATGTGGTGGTGGGGGTCGGAGTCGAAGGCATTCAACAGGTCCAGCCAGGCCACCGCACACTGACCCTAGGATCTCCTCGTCTCCGCAATGGCCCCTTCGAACAGGAAATTGTGTTCATAGCAGCCCTCGCAGGAAGCCACCGTGATCCTGTCCATTAAGCAGCTGGCGTACAGTTTGTATAGGGTGCTGCTTAGCGCAATGGGTCTCCAGTTGCCAGGGTCGTCACGGTCACCCTTCTTGTGCAGGAGACAGTCAGGGACTGCTTCCAGGCTCTGAGGCTGCGCCGCAGTCCCTTGCGGATGAAGAGCCTATTTGAGACCATGGGGAGGTGGGTGGGCACAGCTCAAAGTCCCACCCCCCAGCCTTGAGGGAAGAATAATTAGACCCAGGCTCAACTGATTATTGGGGACAAATGATGACTAAAGGGAGGGAGGTGCAGGTTACAGGTTCAAAAAAAGGGAACCAGATGGGGACACCGAGCAGAGAACACCGGACAGTGCCCACTGCTCCTCGAAGTGGTCAAGGGAGCCAGTGGACGCCGCCCAGAGGAACTCTTCCCGGATACGTGACACTAGGAAGGAACGAAAATAGGCTCCACAGTCTCAGGGAACCCTCTCGTCCAGCATCCTCTCCCTGGTGTTATATATGGTGGCTTTAGCAAAAGCCAGGAGGAGGCTGACGAGGAGGTCCCATGACTTTGTGGGGACACCGATAGGGTGTGCATAGATGAAAATGTGTGGAGGAGAAGTGCAGCCAGAACCTCAATAAGAGGTTCTGGAGGAGCTGGAATAGGGGCTGCAGCCTGGTGCGTTCAAGATGAGTATGAGCCAGGTTTTCCCTGCTGCCGCAAAAGGGGCAGGTGTCCGGGATGGGGGTGAACCATGCCAAGTACACGCCTGTGCTCCCAGCTCCATGGAGGTACCGCCAACTAACGTCCCCGATGGGCCGTGGAACTAGGGTGGAATAGACGCTGGCCAATCGGGGTCTCCCACCCTCAACAGGTCTTAAATAGTCCTGCCAGTTAGTATCAGGGTGGGATACCAGGGTGGGGGAAATGCAGAGTATGGATCTCGTACGTGTACAGATGTTCTCTAGGCGCGGTTTGAAAGCAAACTGGTTGCAGATTTTGCAGCTGTTGGGGGTCCAAAGATGGGGAGTGCAGGGGGGGCCCACAGAACAGGGGCCCAATAAGAAGGGATGGAGGGTTTGCAGGAAGGAAGAGGCGGGGTGTACCCTCTCGCACGGACCGTTGCAGGAAGTCGAGAGCCGTCTGTGGCAAGGCTGCCTTCACCTCCTGGAGTAGGGGCAGAGGGTTTTGGCGGGTGGAGAGCCCCATGCGCTGAGCGAGCCCTTGGGGAGCCACCCAGTCCCTCCATCATAGTCCAGAGGTGGCTTCTACCCGAATCAACCTCCAGCGCGCAGAGGGAGGACTCCGCTACCTGCACGCACAACGGACCTGGTCGCTGAAAACAGCTTCCAGGTCTGGAGGAGTTCCTGGTAGAACTCCGGCAGCTCTGAGATGTCTTGTAGAACGCCCGTCTAGTGGATAAAAAAGAGCTGCCGGTTATATCGGAGCCCTCGGAGGCAGCAGAGGAAGGTGCACCCCAAGATGGTGAAGAGGGTGGCAAGGACCAAGCATTCAGGGTCATATTGCTTGAGACGGGGTACCGGATACCGTCCTTCCCCGGGGCTGGGTTGGTGGTCCTCCTCAGCCTGGCCTGTACCTCCTGAGGCGTGAAGTCCCCGTCCAGGTCGTCGGCAGCCGGGGAAGACAGTCTGGTCTAGGCTGGTCCTGGGGGTGGGGGTTCCTTCTCAGATACGGCCGCGAAGGAGGAGTGGAACTCCTCTGAGGGGATGGCGCAGTGCGTCAGGGATCCCTCCAGGATCTCTATCGTGGCCCTTCGGCGGTTGGCAGAAACTAGGTCATCAGGACAGCCGGCGTCACCTCGTCTGCCGGCTCTGGTGCTGGGGGTCGGTCCGGAAGTCATGGGCGACAGGCAACACCTTGGCAATGCTTCCGGCCGTTGTTGGCATCCATGGACAGGTCTTGTCTGGTGCTCTGTGGCGGCCACCAAGTTGTCGTAGTAGTTGATCGCGGCCAGCCCCCGCTGCCAGAGAAGTTGCCAGGCGGTGGCGGTTCACTCGCGGGCACATCTCCCCTCCGCAACACGTCTTCTCGGGCTCCAGAGCAGCTTGCAGAGGTGTAGGAAGCTTGTCTGGGCGCTGTGGCGGGGTAGCAGTGTTGAAGGAGCCAGGGCTGGGACCCGGATGCTCAGGTACCCTGGGAGCACAGGGGTGACTGCCAGTCTTCCACCGGTGGGTTGGGGGGGGCCTTGGGAGGTGCAGGTCTCGGCGCCGTCTCATGTCCTTGCAGAGATCCCTGTGGAGGCTGAGGAGGTGCATGGAAAGGAGTTGTGTGGGGCTGCCGACGGTCTCGGGGGGGAGGCTGGGTCTGCCGGCGGACGATCTGGGCCCGGTTGCTTGCGGGGGAGCGCTGATCTTGCGAGAACCGGTCACATTCCCGACGTGGGACAGTAGTTGGTCCAGGCGGTCAGAGATGTCTTTGACGATCAGCGAAGGAGGCGTCTTTTGGCCAGCAGGAGTGAGGGTGGGGATCCCCGAGGACGGGCCGTTCCCTGGCGCAGCGGTGGGGAGCGCATGGCTGGAGCTTGTCATGGGGCTGAAGCGCGCAGGGGAGCTCGTGTTTCGGGGCTCTCAGTTGAAGGGCTGGTTCACGGCATGGCAGCAATCCACACAGCGGGGGACTCCGGTCCTGGGAGGGGGATGGCTCCATCCAGCACCAGGAGTTCCGGGGAGAAGGGCATCATTGGCACCAGGCGGATCGGGACTGTGGGAGCCACACGAGCGGGGGGGCCTCTGCAGGCGGAGTCCTGGTGGCGCTTGCACTGGTTCTGCATGTCGAAGAGGGCATGGCAGGGCTCACAGCGGAAGGCGATCCTCTTCCTGTGCGCTGCCCGCACGTGCTTGCTGAGGGCCCCTGGCATCTTCATCCCATGGAAAGGGAAGCAGTGCGGGCAGAGGAGGGTGTGGTTGGGTATGGGGGAAGTCCAGGTAAAAGGGCTTCAGGCTGGTGACCCATCGAATCGCTGGGGTGTGGCTGTGGGACCTCGTGTACAAAGGGGCCGTAGGTACCTCGGCAGCATCCAGAGCTCAGGTCCTCATCCGGGACACGGGGCTATGGTCAGCTGAGCTCGGTGTCTGGACTGGCATGGGTGGAGCAGGAGGGCAGCAGGTGAGATCCAGGTTCAGTTGGGAAAGACCAGAGGCGCTCAACCTCTCTGGGGCAGCAGGCAGCAGAGCGTTGCCCTCATCCAAGTCTGGCGCTGGGGGGTTGGTGGGGCAGCAAGTCAAGTCCAGGGCCAGAAAAGTCCATCTGCACCGGGGCACCAGGGTGCAGGCTTGCTCTCAGGACCTGGTTCAGGTTCGGGGGAGCAGTGGAACAGGAGGTAGAGCCCAGGTCTAGTGGGGGAAATCGACCGGGGGCCGTCCCCCTCAAGGCAGCAGAGTGCGGAGCAGCTCTCAGGTCCCAGTCCTGTGCGGAGGAGGCAGCAGGGCGGCAGGCAAGGTCCGAGTCCGGTGTTGGGGAGGCAGCAGGCAGATTCCCAGTCTAGCATTGCAGCAGGCGTCCCAAGTCCGGCGTCCATAGTGTATCCTCGTCCTTCTTGAGAGCAGCGGGCGAATGGTGGGAGCGAAGGGGTCGTCCTGGAAGCGATCTTCTCCGCAGCAGGCTTCAGCCAGGTCTCGGCTGTTGACTCTGGTGATGGCTAGCTCCAGCACAAGGGTCTTAGGCTTTGTTGGCCTCCCAGAATGGACCATCGTGGAGCAGGTGCAGCTCATGGTGCAGGCTCTGAGGGAGCATGAGAACATTACACAGCAAACTGTATTAAGTAACTATGTAAGAAACCCATCTAGCCCCAGATACACAAATCGTGGTTAGAGTTAATAGACAACAGAGTATATCGGACTTTTCACCAATCCACGAGAGGGCAGTACTTTTAATAATAAAAAAAAATCCTTGATGTGCCTGGGGTAAAGGTCCTTGCAGGTGTGGCCCACTGCCCCACCAAGTCCACAGCAGAAAATACAGCCACCACCACCAAAACAGTAAGTCCTTTCAAGTCCAGAGTGCAAGCTGCACCCGTGAGTCCCCATCCAGAGGTCCAGTGCTAATGCGGTAAGGCGGTCCAGTGTTGCGAGGCGAGTGCGGTGTCCGGGAGGCTAGGTTGTCACTCGTCACGGTACTGATGGTGGCCCGTGACTTGCTCGGTGTAAATGTCCCAGAACCACCTGATGGCATCAGACACAATCAGCCTATGCATCAGTTGGGTGTAAATCCCCACCATGTACTGTAAATTTAACACTACTGCCCTATTATGTCCTGTGAGGTTTTTTTTAATGAAACTGAATTAAGAAGTAAATTAGCCCAATTTGAAGTTCCTGTTTCACTCTAGCTTGTTGATGACTAATATGGCTTCCTCATTTTTTTTATGAAGATTATGGCTTTTTTATATAGTTCTAAAAATTCTGGTCTGTCCCAGACTGCAAATATGAGAGGTTTAGATATTGGCATAGAAAGTACGCTTATTAAGTTTCAAGATGATACCAAGCCGGGAGAGGTTGCAACTTTTTTGGAGTATAGGGTCCTAATTCAAAGTGATCTGGACAGATGGGAGAAATGACCTGAGGTAAACAGGATGAAGTTCGATGAAGACAAATGCAAAGTGCTCCACTTAGGAAGGAACAATCAGTTTCTCCCATACAGAATGGGAAGCGACTATCTAGGAAGGAGTACGGCAGACAGGGATCTAGGGGTTAAAGTGGACCACAAGCTGAATGAGTCAGCAGTGTGGTGCTGTTGCACAAAAAAAGCAAACATGATTCTGAGATGCATTAACAGGTATGTTGTGAGCAAAACACGAGAAGTCATTCTTCTGCTCTACTCTGCTGGTTAGGCCTCAGTTGGAGTATTGTGTCCCGTTCTGGGCACCACGTTTCAAGAAAGATGTTGAGAAATTGGAGAGGGTCCAGAGAAGAGCAACAAGAATGATTAAAGGTCTAGAGAACATGACCTATGAGGGAAGGCTGAAAGAATTGGTTTGTTTAGTATAGAAAAGAGAAGACTGAGGGGGGACATGATAGCTGTTTTCAGGTATCTAAAAGGGTGTCAGAAGCAGGAGGGAGAACTTGTTCATCTTGGCCTCTGAGGATAGAACAAGAAGCACTGGGCTTAAACTGCAGCAAGGGAGGTTTAGGTTGGATGTTAGGAAAAAGTTCCTAACAGTCAGGGTGGTTAAACACTGGAATAAATTGCCCAGGGAAGCTGTGGAATCTCCATCTGTGGAGATATTTCAGAGCAGGTTAGATAAATGTCCATCGGGGATGGTCTAGACCCGTGGTCCCCAACCCGGTGCCCACGGGCACCATGGCGCCCGCCGGGCTCTTACGGGGGGAACGCCGCCCCGGGCGCGCAGCGCTTACGGGGGGGGGCCCCGGCCCCGTGGCTATGGGGGGGGGCCCCGGCCCCGTGGCTATGGGGGGGGGCCCCGGCCCCGTGGCTATGGGGGGGGGCCCCGGCCCCACCCCCTGGCGCCCGCCAACCTGAAAAGGTTGGGGACCACTGGTCTAGACAGTATTTGGTCCTGCCGTGAGGGCAGGGGACTGGACTTGATGACCTCTTGAGGTCCCTTCCAGTCCTACTATTCTACAATCTGTTGGCTGCTGATTCTTTTTTTTCCCTGGAATTTAAATACGACATCTGTGTTGGCTGCCTTATTCTGCATCCATGAAGCCTTAAGAGTTTTAGGTGTTTCAGCCTCACCCCTCTGCCTTCCCCCTCCCCCCTCCCCCCTCTCCCCCACTCGCTGTAACCCAATCTTCCTCTTCTCCCCCCAGAGACAGGAACCCTCCCCCCCCCAGTCTAACCCAGTCTCCCTCCTCCATCACCCCCAGAGCCAGGCACTCCCAGCCCCTTGCTGTAACCCAGTCCCACTCCTGTCCCCCAGAGCCAGGTGTGCTCCCTGCTCTAACCCAATGCCTGGATCCTAGACCTGCTGCCGCTGCCCCACGCTTCTCCCTCCAGGCCTGAGGGCACATGCACAGAGCAGCCAGCCATGAGCAGTCCAGGCACGTCACTCAGAACAAGAGCCGCTAACCAAAGAGCTGCATGCATCTTGAGAGCCATGGGTTGGCCAGCCCTGATGTATATCCTTCTCTTTTGGAAAGAAAACACCTTTTTTGCATTCCAAAATGGTAACTGGGAAACACCTAAGGCTAAGGAAAGTGGGGGAAGGGGGGAAACCCGATAGCAGTAAAGCGTCTCCGTTACTACCTGTGAATAATCTTCAAGTTTGGCACCACAAACCTGGTCTGCTGTATAAGAGGGTAACTGAGGCACAACACCTCATGGGGTTACTAATTCAACAGTGAAATATTTCGTTCTAAATCCTTCAACGGCAGAAGCCCTTGAAACTTGGCCTGCCTAAGGACAAACATATGTAAGCAAGAGGGTAACTTCAGGCAAAACAGGAGTCAGCAAAAATATTGCTTGAAATATTCCTTTCTTTTACAAAAAATCTGACCCTCCACCCCTCAAAGGGGTAGAAAATGTTCTTTTTGTTTTTCAGAAAATCAGTAAAAGCTGGTACCAGCTGAAGAAGACCCATCTATCAACTGTCGCGACGAAGACCATTTTGTTTGTTTTTCTGTTGTGTGGTGTTTGTCTTATCGCTAGCTTTGTTGTGTATTGTTAAATCATACTGCATTAGGCAGTAAAGTGTTAATAGGAGGGGCAGACTGTAGATACCATACGAGCGACCAGTTGTCACCCTGGGTGTGTCTAGACTACAGGGTTTTGTTGACAAGACAATACCTGCATCTACACTACTGCCGCGTTCTGTCGACGGCGGTAAACCGCATTCTACAAGGAATAATGCCTTTTGTCATTGCATCCACACAGCTTTTTCAAAAGGGAGCGTCTACACTGTTGAAAAAGCAGCTTGGTTTGTCTACATAACTGACTGTAGTCTAGATGCTCTTTCTCGACCGTATCTGTCGACATAGCCTCTGTCGACAAAAACCTGTAGTCCAGACGTAGCCCCTATGAGTGGGACAGGCATGTAAAATCAAGTACCATGCTAATAGTAATTGTGGGATATTGTTCAATAACCAGTGGTGACCTCGCTGTACCAAGACTGGGGCCAGAGACCGTTCCAAAGAACAGTTGAAATACAGAAACCTAAATGGCTTGACCCAGAGTAAGCTCAACAAAAGTCCTGTTAAATCCATTACTGGTGGAAATGAAAACTGATAATTGAAAAATAAGCAAAGCTCTTGATCCCACTTTCAAGAAAGTCTCACTCGCAAGCAAATGGACACCAATACGGACTTGGCTCAGTGGGTTTGGGAAACCTAAAAGCCACATGGAACATGTGGCAGTGGCTAAACACCACCAGCTGGCAGTTGTATAATTGGAAACAAAACTGCCTTAGCTTTAGGATGCACAGAAATGCCAATCGTTAGCTTGGCATGACTCAACTTGAAATGTACTGGGTAATATCTGAAAATCTCAGTGTTAACACATCTTTTAAAATTTTGGGAGAAGTCATTGTCTAATGGTTATAGTATGAGTGGCTCTAATATGTCTCTAGCATGGTTAGGCCTGATTTGTTGTTAGATGAAATCATTTGTTAACATTGCTCACCAACAGTCTGTGGGGACAGAATTATGGAAAGTGAGCCCGCTCCCAAAATTGACCTTAGGATCTTTTTGGCTACCAGGGATTATAGGTAAGTGGGCTGGGAAAGAGCAGAAATTATTGGACACTGGAGGGTGCACAGAATGGAGTCCTCAGAAATGGGTCTTGCTTATCCCTACCTGTCCCCAGAGAACCGTGTAGCAGGATACATCATTCGGCACATGTGTTTGGGAGGAGTGAGAAAACGGGACACACTTTTTTTAATAATGGGCAATGTGTGTGACATTTTCCCAGGATGTGAATTTTGGAAACATGGGACTATTATCCAGCCACCAATGAATGAATGAAAATGCATTGCTAGCATGTTATATACCAGCAATCACACCTACTATGTACCAACAATAGAGTACAGAGCGCTGTGACTGCCACCTTGGTTAATTTCTCTATTTCCCTTGGTCTGGATTGGCATGATTGGACTGACCACCTACTGACCAACTCTGGTGACTCAGTTTTTGATGCAGAGCCAGAAGGATACAGGAAAACCAGTCCTTAAAAGACTACACGCAAAGGCAGATGTGTTGAGAATTGCTAACTCTGAAAAATGGCCTGGTGTGATGTCTCTGCAGGATGGTCTCTAAAGGCATGTTATCCATTGTATTTCACCCCCTATGAATTGTATTAATATTGTTGTGTATTTTCCTTGAGGGAATGTGCTGTTGGATAAAGAGAATGTTTGTTTGTTAAATGACAACCACATGCTCCAATTGGTTCTCAGTATGTGGCAATGAAACAGTGTGACCCACTCAAGAATTGTTCTTGAGGAGTGAAAAGTAGCAAAAATTCTATTTTTAGCCATGTTTAAGTTGTTGTAATAGTGTAGCATTAGGCAAATTGCTTGTCTTTGTAGCTCATGTTAAGGACAAGGACAGACCCTTATGATTAGTACTCAAACTCAGACCTGAGGAAAATATTGTGAAGAAAGCTCAGTGACTGTTATTACTGTACCTGGATGTCCTTACTCAAATGCTGATATTGTTTCTATGTCAATGAAAGCTCCCTGTGGTGTGACTGAGGAATGCGTGTGTTAGGAGGGAAGCAGGAAGGCCGTCGCCAGATGTTCTAGGAAGGGACCGAGATGGACGATAAGACACCAGAACCTCATCGACACGTGGGAAGGGGGCATACTGACGACCCTGAAGGAGGAAGGCAGGCAGTTGTCAATCAAGACAAGCTGGGGGATCGAAACCAGCCTGATGGGACAACAGATAAGGGAGAAGAACAACAACTTGGGAAAACAAGCACTCACCAAGCAGCGGCTGATTAGAGCCTCGTAATGCAAAGTCCGCTGGTCCCAATGCCAGGAAGCTGCTATGAGAAGAAGCTGCTTTGCCACAGACTTCGGGTTCGTCTGCCACTTCCGTGGGGATCTCAGCCCAGACTGAAAGGAACCTGGTCCCGAGCTTCGTACTTCACTGAGTTGGCTGACTAGTGAAGGCGAGCAACAGACTGGAAAGTGTGTGTGTGTGTGTGTGTGTGTGTGTGTGTGTGTGTGGCTTTCTTCTGTATTTTCAATAAATGAGGCATTTTGCCTTTTCCCCTGAAAGATCCCATGT